>NC_051325.1:21378649-22628649 GCF_015220235.1 Choloepus didactylus | reverse complement strand
CAGCACTGCTCTCTCCCATGCAGAAATTCCTCCACATTGTAACAAGAAAAACAACAATAAACTTCCCTGTATATGGATTATGATGTGTTTCCAGAGATCCCTCTGGATTATATCATTTGCATCTTACATCAACTCTCCCACATGGGTGGAAGTGAAATCATTCTTCTTTTACAGATGAGAAGATTGATGTGCAATGAAATTAAGATATTTATCCCTACTTTAGTGAAGGGTAGAGGCAGGCCCCCTATTCCAGATCTCTGTTTTTACTCTCCTACTATGAATGACAAGCCCTGCCCAGCCTCTGCTTGAAGACTTTTTATTTCTTCTTTTTAATGATTTTTTAAAATTTTAATTTAATTTTTTCTTGTGGTAACACACACACCCCAACATACAAATATAATATGTAACCCAAAATTATTCATCTTAACCATTCTTGAATGTGCATTTCAGTGGAATCAGTTACAATTACAATGTTGAAGACTTTCTTGAATGAACAGCTAAACGTCTGTTATACCTCAGTTCAGTACAAACTATCCAGCTATCTATAGTGAAATTCAGCCTTTTGTTTTTTAAATCCCAATCCCTTGTGAACCAATATTTTATAAAGTGTAATGAAAATGAAACACTAGAAAAATGAAATAAAAAGACATAAAATATAAGTAAACAGACAAAATTGCATTTCATCATTGTTGTGTGGACAGAACTCTGAGTAGATTTGTTTGCTTCCTCGGTGGTGTAACTTAACCTTTGGAGCAGAAATTTTCCCCCATGATTTACAGCCAACAGGTTAAAGTTCTTTCTTCTGGAGCAATGAGGCACTGGCTAGGACCTCTTTTACGTTATGACATTCCTGGTACTTGAAGACAGGTGAGTTGCGTGGGAGCCCAGGGCCCAGGGTCTTCCCCAAGTGCCTTGAAGACTGCACACAGCGGCTTGCTTTACCTAGGATAGTTAAATTTGACCTACTCTTCTTGTAAAATCAGGCCTCTGGCACTAAATGTACTCTCTTGAAACTACCTCTTCCCTGAAACTCCCTGAGATATTATTATCTACAAGATAATCTATAATCCTCCCCTCTTCCCTGTTGACTACAATTGATCCCTCCCTATATCACAAGACTCCCACTCCTCTTACACCCATTTGAATGTATTTGTCCTAACTCTTATAAACCACTCCCTGGCACCCCCTGCTTTTGCGGAGTATCTTCATGTTGAGCTCTGAACTTGCCGCCATTCAGAGCGGCTCCTGAATCCATTTGGAGAAGCTCCTGAATCCAGGGCAATGTGACCGACTTCCCACCCTGTAGGTAAGCCCCCAAAATAAAAGCTTATGTCTCAGAACACGTCTGGTGCTTTCTTTAGTGCTTCGGCTGCAAAAGCCATCTTGGGCCATGACAAGTTGTCTCCTAAAGCCTCAAATAAACCTCCCCAGTTTCTTCTATTGATTTTTCTAAAATGAGATTTCCTTGTTCCCTCCTTACCCTGGGCCTGCTCATGTGGATGGACTCCAGTTCATCTATATTCTCCTAAAACAGCATCAGCAATTGAACACAGCAATCCAGATGCAGAAGTCTTAATATCCTTGTGAGCCCTCACCTCTTCCTCTCTCCAGCCATCACAGTCTGGAGGCTACTTTCTGCCCTGGGTCCATGAGGATTAAACTCATCATAATCTTTATCCCCTGTACATGTCAATCATCATTAGAAGCCCAGGCTTCCGATCATGCCTTATTTCCCGCATGTCTCTGCACATCACTTTTACTGTCCCCATGGCCCACCACACCCTTCTCCCACTACCTGCCACTATGCTCCTCAGGACTCACAGCCATCAGTAAAATTCCCCATAACCTCAATGCCTCCTGGGAACATTTTGTTCACTTCTTGCTCTAACTGATACTTTTGCACCCTCCTTTTCCTTGCAACTCAACTGGTGACTGTTTTCTCTCATATTCTTTGTACCACTGGGTCTGAAAATAAGATGGATATCCTTTTTGCTCCTCATTGCCATCTCCAAATCATCTCCCTAATTCTTTTCTCAGCTTTGCTCCCCAACTCTGATTCTCATGTCAGTACCACCTGCTACCATGTCCTTGTTGCAATTATCTGTTGACTACCCAGTTCATTACCTGCATTCCCTGAATATTTTAGCTCCCAGATAACTTCCAATTCCTTGGTGGTTTAGTTCTTTGAGCTCTCTTGCCATGCAAGGTATTGTATCCTACCTCACATACTTTGAATCTTTATACCTTAGATGTTGTCATTGCCAATAACTGCAACTTGCTCCATTTTCTCAGTGGCAAACATCTCACACCACCACTTCCCAATCTTCCTTCTCACTCCCTCTAGTATACCACCTTCAGTAATTCTTAGATCCCATGGGAACCTCCAAACAATTGATTCTACCATCTTCTCTCAGTCCCTCAAAACCACCTGAAATCCTCATTGCTCTCCTTATCCACCTTAAATTCCATGGTCAACATTATGATCATGTTCTTACCTATAAAATCAGCACCCTCATTGAAATGCTTGCTCAACTAAGCCACAAGCCTTGCTAAATCCAATTTTTTGCCTACTCTATTCCTGCTCACCTACAGTTGAAAGTGACTGGAGAACAACATACAGCCATGCTGATTGATCTCACATTCATTCATAATCGTCAACCTCAAGTGTGCCCTTGCCATTAATGGCACTTAAATTTCCCCCATCCATCCATTCTCCCATTCTTTTAGATAACCGTTTTTGACCCTTTCATCTCTACTTACCCCTTCCACACAGCCCTTCCCATCCCCAATCTCAGAAGATGGACTAGCTTCCCATTACATTTAAAAAAAAAAATGGAAACATTCAGAAAAATATCACCACAATCTCCCAACCCCACTCATGGCCACCTATCTGTATCTGTTCCCATATATTTGGCTTCTCATCTATTAGCATGCTTAATTGCCCATGCTCCTAGCTAAGGGTAATCACTTCACTTTTCCACTGGATTCCATCCCATCCCTTCCTCTCCTTCTTAAGGTCATCAATCCAATAATTATTTTTCTCTCCCTTTCTTAATCTTTTTCCTGTACCGATTTTTTCCCATCAGCAGAGAAGCATTTGTTATTTTTCCATTCCTAACACTAGTTCTTTCTCTTTTGCCATTACCCCAATTCTCCTGTTCTTTTATAGCAAACTCCAAAGTGTTGTCTAGTTGTTCAGGCTTCTATTGCCTTCTACCATTCTCTCTTGAACCTACCCTTTTGCACCATTAAAACTCTACTGTCAAGGTCACAAACGATTTCCACATTTATAAAACTTGTAAATTCATTCTAAAATTCCTTATTTTACTTGACCTATTAGTGGAAAATGGTCAGTTCCTCTCTTCCTTGAAATGCCTTATCCACTTGACTTTCTAGGAACCACTGGTTTACTCCTGCTTCTGTGGTCATACTTTAAGTTTCCTTTGCTGGTTCCTCCCCACCTTCCTGGTCTATAACGAGTGGATTGTACAAGTGCTCAGTCCTTGGAACTTTTTTACTCACTCCTTTGGTTATTTCCACCAGGCTCATGGATTTCAATGTTATCTTTATTGATGCCTGCCAAATTTACATCTTCAGCCTGGACCTCTCCCCTGAACTACAGACTCTTGTATCTACCTGGCTCTTTTAGTTTCCTAGGCTGCTCAAGCAAATACCAAGCAATGGCTCAGCTTAAACAACAGGAAGTTATTAGCTCACAGTTTTGAGGCCAAAAAAAGGCCCAAATCAAGGTGTCATCAAGGCAATGCTTTCTCCCTGGAGACTGTGAGGCTCTGGGGTTGGCTGCCATTGATCACTGGTTCTTAGCTTATCACATGGCAAGGCACATGACAGCATCTCCTGGTTTCTCCCTTCTCTTCTAGGTTCTGTTGACATTCAACTTCTTGTTGCTCTCTCAGTGGCTTTCTCTCTGTCTGTCTGAATTTCATTCTTCTTATAAGAGACTCCAGTAATTGGATTAAGATCCTTTGATTGAGGTGGGTCACACCTTAACTGAAGTAACCTCATCAAAACATCTTACTTACAATGAGTTCACACCCACAGGAATGAATTAAGTTTAAGAACATGTTTTTCTGGGGTACACACAGTTCCAAATCACCACACTACCTAATTGCTCTCTCTACTTTATTACTTAATAAGCATCTCAAAATAAATAAATCCAAAATGGAGCTCCCATTGTTTGACCCAAAACTTATTATTTGCAATCTTCTTCACCTCAGTAAATTCTCAGAAAAAAATTGTGGAATTATCCTTGATTCCTCTGGTTCATATACCATAACAGATAAACTAGAAAATTCTCTTGCTCTTCTTTCAAAATATATCCAGAATCTGACCACATCTCATCACCCTAAATGCTATCACCTTGGTCCAAGCTGACAGTGGATTATTGAAAATGTCTCCTAACTAGTCTTCCTGCTTCCCTTCAACACAGTGACCATTTGTGCTGATCCAGTTAAATTCCTGTCACTCATTGTGCACAGAGCCTTCCAATGACTTCACTCTACACCAAGTGAGATCCAATACTCTTGGAATAACCCATAGGCCCTAGAAAATACAACCTTCATTAGCTCTCTGGCTGCATCTCTTATTACTCACAGCTTGTTCACTTTGCTCCAATCACATGGTCCTTCCAGGCTGAGCTGCACTGTCTCAGGGCCTTTGGCTCAGCTATTTCCTCTCCTGGAAACTTCCTTCCCCAGATCTGCAGGATTTTCTCATATTCATCCTTTGTATCTTTTGTATCCTTTGTATCTTTTTCTCAAATAACCCCTTTATTAGTCCGTGTTCTCCAAGGAAACAGAACTGACAGGATATACATGTAAACATTATGAGATTTATAATAGGAATGGGCTCACACAATTATGGGGATTAGCAAGGCCAAATTCCTCAGGGCAGGCTATGAGCTTGGAATTCTGATGAAGATTTTTGATGAATTCCCCCAGAGACGCTGTCTGGCTGCAGTAGAGATGGAAATTCTTCCTTCTGACTGATGAAATCTTTAGTTCTCCTTTTAAGGCCTTCAAGTGGTTGGATGAGATTTCTCTCATTGTGGTAGGCAGTCTTCTTAATTGATTGTGGAGGCAATCAGCCATAGATGGACTCAAATTACTGATGGTTTACATCCATAAAATATCCTCACAATAACTATCAGGCCAGTGCTTGCTTGACCAAACAACTGGACACCATAACCTAGCCAAGTTATACTCACTCATCACAGCCCCTTCTCAATGAGGACTTCCTTGAACACCTTATCTAAAGTTGCAACCCTCCCATGCTCAATATGTATTCCCCTTTCTTGCCTTTGTTTCCTTCTTACCATTTTTCCTCTAAAGCTTTTCTCTGATTCATTATTTGCTCTCTCTACCAGAATACAGGTTCACAAGGACAGGAATTTGCACCTCAGACAATGCCTAGCACATAGTAGAAGCTCAATAAACATTTGTTGACTGGTTGAATGAATGAGTAAATGAATGCAGTGGATGTTGGGCTTTTACTTCCCATAATATAGGCACTGTATAATATAAATACAAACTAAATGTGGATCAACTACTCTGTTTAGCAATTACATCCCACTCTAGCTACATTATCATGCTTATAATCAGCAACAATTCCCAGCTTTTTTCATATGAACTTCTGCCAAGCTAGGAATTCTCTATTGTCTACTTACTGAATTATTTTTAAATTCCCACACATGGCCCATTATAAACTTCATCTTGTTTTTTTAAACTCAGCCATCTAAGTCTGCCAAGAGATATAATTCTATATCTTGATATTGACATATCTTATGTCAACACATCCTTCTAGCTTTGTTTTCATTCAAGTTCCTTATAATGTTTAATAAAACAGGACAAATTAAAGGTCCCTACGGGCTTCTAAAAGAGAAGTTGTGACAGATTGCATTTCCCAAAAATGATTGCACCAATGCTTGTACATGCTCTTCCTACAATTTGATGCTTGTACTCCTCCGATGAGAGGTTAAATCTAAGTTCCCCTCCTTTGAATCTGGGCAGACAGACCATTGTAACTGCCTCAACCAATAAAGTATGGTGGAAGTAACACTATGTCAGAGCAAGGTCAGCTTCACTAATGGGCATGGGTTCCCTGAAGACAGGGGTGTCTCAATCCATGGCTGATGCAGGGAGGTGCTCTATGCACAACACCCCTCTTTTGTGTTTGTGTGCTGCTGTAGAGGAGGAACCCTCCTCCCTCCCTGCCAGGGACAGATATACCACTGGGGCATGTCCGTCAGAGTCAGTCTGTCTCCAGTGAATGCTTACATATGCTTGGGGCAATAGAGGAAGGAGTGTACTGGCAGTCCCCTTATCTACTGGGGGTTTGTGTTTTATCCCGACACGCTGACCCACCTGGTCCTGAGCACAGGATGTATTTGTGGATCCCGGGGAAAGACTGTAAGCCACAGTAGAACATCCCCCTGTTACACCCAAGAGCCCCAGATGTTCCACTCCCCAGTTGTTTAAGGCTCCTCAACCCAGCCACTAGACAGGCACATGAAGAAGACTTCAAGTTGACCCCAACCCCAGCCCCCTTTTGATTATAACTTCATTAGAGACCCCAAGCAGAACTGCCCATCTGAGCCACTTCCAAATTCCTGGCTCACAGGAGCTATGAGTGATACTCAATGATTAAGTTTTGGAGAGATGTTAGGCAGCGATAGGCGACTGGCACCTTTTGAGTCATGGAGGGTGCACAGGTGAAGTCCTGTTGTAGGACAAGTCCAGTTCTTCGGAGGCAGATCTTGGGTGCTACATATTAGAAGCACTCAATGCAGGGGACGATGCTGCGCTCCTCTGTGGGCTGACCCAGCTACTCTTCTTTAAATTTGTGCTGAGTTGTAAATCTTCAAAACACAGGACTGTTTGGGATAAATTAGAATGATGGTATAGAAGAATTGAGGTAGAGAGAGGATGACTAAAAAGCAAGCTTTGGGAGAACAGACTGGATCTGACTTGCAATTTTTTTTTTTTTTTTTTTTCTTTTTAGACTGGCCCTATTTGCCATTGATTTAAGGGAAATTTGAAGAAACAATTGCTTTTGCATGATATTGGAGTCTCTGCTGATGCAAACTCCATTTCTACATTTCTTCAATCTCTCTCTATGCTCACTCTTAGGTCAGATTTGTCAAGGGGAAGACCATACTTTAATAACTTTTGAGCTTCAAGGAATAATGTTACCTTTCAATAGCTTTGCTGTAAATTTACATTCTCATATTTGAGTGGAAAATAACAAAGCCCAAACAAAGTCTTTCCATTTATTCTACAAATGTCTCATATATTGCACCCTTTGGATGTTCAAATTTTTATATGTGATTCAATTGATTTCTTCTAGACTTTTCTTTTCATTGTAGGCAGCCTGAATTTATTTAAAAGTACAAACTCTATCTCAAATTCTTGATTTAAGCAGATATTTTTTCTGTGTGCCTTTGTTCATCTTCCAGTCATAACACTCATATTTTAAACAGTGATTTTGTTTATATTAAACACTTTCTCAACCTGAACTATAGATCTAAGTTTGTGCTCTCCAAGAATGAACAATATTGTAATGTATTCTTTTCCCCAAAACTCTATAAACTGATTTAATCACACTGCCTGAAACTTTACCCCTTGTACATTTATTTAGGATCAGGATATACAGAAAAAGGAAAACTGTCAGTGTAAATTAACTTAGATTATGTTTTTAACAAGCTATGAGAGATTGGCTTCCTCATATTCCTCCTTTCCCCTACAGAGTCCGACTAGGAAAAAAATATATACACAACGATCAGTAGCAAAAAGAGAAACAAAGAGCAAATTTGTTCATTTATGGTACTCAAGTGTTGGACAACTTAGCCCCATATTCTAATAATAGCTCAGCTGCTCTTAGTTCTGGGGCCAAAGTGGGTTATCACCCATCTTCTACTCAGAATCTAAAAAGTGGTTGGACAGTTTCAGAATATGTCTGCAGTAAGTGAGAATGTCATTCTGATACCTCCTCTGCAGTGGACAATGATGGTGCTTACCTCTGGAAAGCATGCTCAGGGCCCTTCCAGCATGCTCATAGCATGGTGAAAAGAACAAGAGTGAACCTCCCGGTGGGAAACAGGAAGTGAGAAAGAATGTATGGGATCTTGGATACTGCCTTTTGTAGATACAAGGACCATGCCCAAAATATAGAATCCAATAAATATTTCTTACTTTTACCCTTCCGATTATCAACTCCTCCTTCTGGGGGAGGAACAGGTACTATGGAGGAAGGATCAGAAATTGAAAGGGATAAAGGAAGAAGTTACCTTGGGTAAACCAACATAACTACCGGGAAAATGGTACATAACCATCCCTTACCTGCCCAACCCTTCCCAGTCTTCTATTTCTCTTATCTGATTGGATTTAACAATTGGGGCAATAGTTGAGCTTGGTTGTAACAAGTGTAGCAAGCCACCTCAAGACTTAGTGGTTTAAAATGATAACCACACATTGTTTCTTCTGAGTCTTTTTGTCAGTTGGGTGTTTCTTACTTACTCATCTGCAGTCTCTTGGTGGATAAGCGAGTGGCTCACTGGTCTGGGATGGCCTCAGCTGAGATGACTTGGCTGTCTTCCATATCTCTCTTATCTCTCCAGCAGGCTAGCCTGGGCATGGTCTTACGGTGATGCAAGGATAAGAATGTCTGCTGCGTCACATTTACTCTTGTTTCACTGGCCAAAACAAGTCACATAACAAAGCCCAGATTCTGAGTGTGAAGGGAACACAAAGTTACAGGGAAAAGAGCATAATTAAGGGAGGCTACTAATTGGGGTGATTAATGTAATTCAGCAGATAATAAAGAAGATTCCTGCTTGCCTGAGTCTATTGTATACTTAGCTGTAACCGGCCACATTTGTCTTGAGTGAATATTTTATGGAAGGTACTAGATTAAATCACCTAAAGTAGAGACAGGCTCTCACTGAGCATGCAGAACAGACTGTGTGGAATTTTGAGCTTGATTCAGTAAACAAGCTTAGGGTACATATCCTAATTGAGAAGACTATGAGGTACCCTGGAACTCTATACCCTCCACAGGCTTTTGTATATTCCTAGCCTATCCAAATAACGTGGGCACCACTAGTGTCACCAGTGAAAACCCATTTCTAAAATCCATCATGATCATTCACAAAGGTACAATCTTCCCTAAAGAAAATCCATTTCTGAGCATCAGTTATGCTAATTAACCAAATCTCTGGCTGGTTCTGAGATCAACACCTCTGCAATGGGGTCTTTTGATGGATGTTAACAAACCACGCCTGGAGGGTGGATTCTTATTACTGGCATCTGACTGCTCCCAGGATCTAGATTAAAATGAACTCATATATTCTCTATTTATAATGAAATACCATAAAATAAATGTCAGACCACATAACATTCGCTCTATCTAGCTCTGAATTAAAACTCTGACAATCCATGTTTTCCATAGGGCTGGTTTATTTTTTGTTTGTTTTATTTTAAGTTTGACTATCAATCTTTAGTTCTAAAATTTTCATGCTAGGAAATGTGGCAAATGTAAGTTTTGTTAAATGTAAGTTTTAAAGTTTTGTTTGTGGTGCTTAATACATTATCCATTTTGTAAAGGTTTCAAGGAAACTTGGTAAAAAGGTGTATTTTTTTGTTTATAGAGTATACATTTCAATACTTCCCTACATATTCACAATTTTATATCATATTACTTATGTTCTTTATACATTTATCCAACTTTTGTCTTGTCTATCAAATTCTGAGAAGCCTTGTTTAAAATCTTCTCCATTAGTTGTAACTGTCTATTTCCACTTAAAGTTTTTAAGTTATACATTTGGTGAGCTGTTATTTTATGCATGCAATTTTATGACTGCTAAATTTCTATTGTGAGTGTACATCTTAATAATAAGACATGACACTTTAATTTGAATCATCTTTCATTCAGCAGGAACGTAAACTTTTGTTAACTTATTATTAATATTATTCCAAAAATGTACAGGATTGGTATAATTTCTGATGATTTGCATACTTAAGACCTTATCTTTCTTCCTTCCCAGGAATGTAGACTTGACTGTGTATAAAATCACTGATTTACTATTCTTGTCCTTCCTAAACTCTGCTCCATTATCTGCTAGCACTTACTTTTCTTTCTTTTCAGTTATTTTATCTCACCTTATTATTGTTGAATTATTTTTGTATTCTAATTAAAAAGTGCATCCGCTAGGTATTTAGTAGTGGAATTCTTACTGTTTTCGTTTGTTTATTTGTTGTTGTGATGTGTGAGCTTTATTAAACAGCATAGTTGGGTACTTTCCCAAACTCTTTTCTTCTCTCCCTCCCCTCCCTCCTCTCGTCCCTCCCCCCTCCCTCCCTCCCTCCTTCCTTTCCTTCATCCCTCCTTCCTTCCCTCCCTTTCTTCCTTTCTTCCTTTCTTTCAACAACTTAGGTCTTTGATTGTTGTTTTTGGTTCCAACTTCCCTTTGTTTTGTTCCATCAGCTATACATATAATTCTTAAGCTAGATTTTTTAAAATTCAATTTTATTGAGATATATTCACATACCATGCAGTCATACAAAGCGTACATACAATAAAAATAAAAGTGAAAAAGAACAATTAAAGTGAAAACACTGGGTGACCCCCCCCCCCCCCATTTTTCTACTCATCTATCCATACACTGGACAAAAGGGAGTGTGGTCCATATGGCTTTCCCAATCACATTGTCACCCCTCATAAGCTATATTTTTATACAATCGTCTTCAAGATTCATGGATTCTGGGTTGTAGTTTGATAGTTTCAGGTATCCACCACCAGCTACCCCAATTCATTAGAACCTAAAAAGGTTGTCTAAATTGTGCATTAGAGTGCCCACCAGAGTGACCTCTCGGCTCCTTTTGGAATCTCTCTGCCACTGAAGCTTATTTCATTTCCTTTCACATCCCTCTTTTGGTCAAGATGTTCTCCATCCCATGATGCCGGGTCTACATTCCTCCACATTGCCAGAGAGATTCACTCCCCTGGGTGTCTGATCCCACGTAGAGGGGAGGGCAGTGATTTCACCTGCCAAGTAGGGTTAGCTAAGCCAGATTTTTATTTTCTGTCTCTTTATGTAAAATTTTCTACCCATTGTTTTCATGTCTTTAATTTTTTCTTTCAAATTCAATTCTGCCCTTTGCAGTCTCTGCCATATCTCAGATTAGATTTTCAGTGATGATGGGCTGCTCTTTGTCACCCCTGGTGAGAAGTTTAATCAGCTCTTCCACAGTCGATGTCCTTGAAACCTTCCCTATCCCCTTCACCTTTTTGTCTCAGGTCAGGTCCACACCTCACCCCGGGATCCTGTATTCATCTTTTTCCTTTTCTTTTTTTCATTATAGCTTTCTGTTTCTATTTCACATAGATAAGACACGGATTCTCGTGTCCAGTAAGGATTCAGTCATTCATTCAACAATTATTTGCTGAACACCTATTTCATGCTCAGTAGCACTTTTATTAGTCACAGATATTAAACAAAATAATTACACAAATAATTATGTACCGACAGTCACAGGGTGCCCTGAGAGTACATAACAAGAGACCTACTTAAATCTGGGGGGTAAGGAAAGTCCCCCTTAAGAAATAGCACTGAAGCTAAGAACCTGCATAGAGACTAGGGCAAGTCCCAGTTTGGGGAGAGTAGTGAGACATGGAAGGTGTACAAGCAAGCAGGGCTCAGAAGTTCCTTCCAGAGGGCTCTGCCCCATAGTTTTCAGGATAAAATCCTCTGTCCTTTGATATGTAAAATTATTTTAAAAGATCATGTTGGTGTTTTCTGTTTATCTTTGGTTGAGGTGAGTTTTCATCTGGACCTGATCAGGGGACAGGGCCTGTGGATTGGCCTAAGCTCAGCAGTTTGTAAATTTGGGTGACGGGTGTCAAAGCTGAACTGTGGGGTCACGTGTACAGCTCCCCGCCCACTTGTGGTATCAAAGCATAATGCATCTAGAATCATGTTGCTGCACCAAATGGCATCTTCTCCTACCCATATTGCCTGGTGAAGCCTGCTCATTAAAGAATGCCTGTGCATCAAAGGGGCTACCAACTTCTCTAGGGATGCGGGAGTGTACGCACAGGCTCTGAGTTAGAGAGCAAACCAGTGGGAAGTATTTTCCTCCTCCTTTTCCCAAGCAAGTAGAGCTGTTCTGTTTCATGACACAAAGCAAGAAAAATCCAATCTCAATGACTTTATATAGAGTGTGGACATTCCTTCCAAATTTTGGAACTAGGTCACTCAGCACTCCTTGTTTTTGGATGGCGTGAACATTTTGTTTTGTTTCGGTTGTCTTATCTTCTGTGTATTTATATGTGTTTTGGTGATATGTAAGAAGATATAACAGATGCTATTTCAAATTAGAAGTCTTTGTATGTCTTTTTATTCTTATGCAAAACTTCTTAGAACTAGTCAATTTTAAAATCAGAGATTCTTTTGGTGAGTTAAAAGATCTTAGCAGAAATTAAAAGCGCATATGAAAGCTAGGTCAGCATATTGTTAACTAGTCCTTTTATTGTCTAATATGAACCTGCAGGGATTTGGATAATGCAGAAATGGGGCCAAAACACTGATCTGGATGTGAGGTGTCCCGGCCTCGACGTTAAATATGACCTTCTTGGAAACCTCGTTCCCTCTGGGCAAAATGAGGTACTCAGAAAGCATTTTTCACATCTGTCTGCAATGTTCTGGGGTCTTGATGCTCAGAGTGTGTTCCGACCCAGCAGCACGGCATCAACTCTGAGCCTGTGAGAAATTTTGGGCTCCACCCCAGAGCTACTTAACCCAAATCTGCGTTTTTAACAAGACCCCAGGGGATTCCAACACAAGGTAAAGTTTGAGAAGCTCTGACACAGGATGAGTCTATGATGCTATAGGGCCCCTCTTGGGGATGTGGGGATCTGGGAGAGGGAAAGAGAAGGGCATTGGAAGAGATTTGCTTCACTGGTACTCCCCCATCCTGCTTCAAAGAGGGCAGCCCTGTTTTTTACTTAAAAAAGAATTTGTTAGCGGTGCTCACACCTTTCCTTTTGGGAAAGACGGGTTCTTCTGCAAATAAGAAAAAAAAAAACTTGACTAGATCATCATCAATACCCTTTCAGCTCTAAAGTTTCATGAATATCCTTTCTCTCAAAGACCAGAGAAAGGCAAATTTATTATAGCTTTAGAGGAAATGAATTAACAGAATATCAAACATACAAACTTGATTTCTTGAAGCCTGCATGGGATTAGGTTGAGATTAGCGCTGCCAGAAATTCAGGAGAGCATTCCCTGCTTTCTGCAGGAGGGAAGAAATTGATCCAGTACCACCAACATATGCACCCAAGAGACAGGAGATGGGGGTGGGGTGGGACAATTCCACCAATATTCCCAGCCACCACACCAACTGTGGCAGTTTGAAGCTGTTATGTAACCCCAGAAAAGGCCATGTTCTTTTAATCCGTTCATGTGGGTGTAGACTTATAATGGGTGGGGCCTTTTGACTGGGTTATTCCAGTTGAGATGTGGCCCACCTCATTCAAGATTGGTCTTAATCTTCATACTAGAGTCCCTTATAAGAGGATAAAACCCATATGGAAGAACAGAAATGAAACCAAGAGAAGCTCACAAAGAGAAAAGCCCTAGAGAAGCTAAGACAGGACCCCAGAAACTCAGAGAGGAAGCCGCTAAAGCCAGAAGCTGAAAGCAATGAAACCCAGAAGCAAAGGACCAACAGACGCCAATCCACAGAGGTGTCCCAGATGGCGGTAGCATCAGCTTGTTGATGCCGTGAGTTGGGACATTTTCATGGACTAAGAACTGTAAATTATAAGTTAATAAATCCCCATTGTAAAAGCCAACCCATTTCTGATACATTGCATTCTGTTAACTTTAGCAAACTAAAACATCAACTTTTAGGGAATACCAGATTTTGGCATAGGACATCGAATGGTCAGATGCTACATTATTTCTGCAAGGGTAGAATTTTTATTCAACTATTTCTTATTTGGTCATTCACTACCATCACTTTCCCTCTCAACTATTGCCAAAATAATGCTGCATATCTATCACACCTAAACTCAGTGTCCTAAAGCATTAACTGTTTTTTATTTCTCACAAATCTGCAAGCTGGCTGGGAGACTCGCTGAGCGGCAGCAGGCTCTGCTGGTTTCTGCGGGGTTTTGCTCAAGTTCTGCAGCATGCCAATTGATCAAAACAATTCACATGGCTGTGTTCAGCACTCGAGTGGGAGGAGCTAAAGAGGAATAGGGTAAAGGGGTGTGGATAAAAGGAGGGCATTAATTGCTGTCATTAGTGGTTTCTAGCTCCTACGCATTGCCCTACATTGAAATTGGCAGGCATCCACTCCAACAGCTTAAGAAGTACTGTTCTCAGTTGCAGAGTGCTGGAATAGGTATACCTCAGAGTGATGGGTATCCAAAGAACTGCAACAAGAAATAAACTACAGTACAGAGAGGAGCCCTCTATGGCTTTTCAATGGGTCAGTTAGATTATGATAATATGGACAAACATTATCTTTTCTCCTATTTCTGGTTTAGGAGATACCATACCCTCTCTCATAATAACTCAGGGCAAAGGCTAAATATATCAATGGTCAATTGATTTAGGGCCATTTCGACTTAATGGGCATCGTGTTGCATTTATTTGTGACCAGTCACCTCTGCTAAGTGCTTCTGCCCTGGTCCACTTAGAACCCCCATCATGGACTGCCTTTAAAGTGCCTTAATGGAAACATTTGAGAAAGCCCCACGGCTGATAATTACTGCAAGAAGTGCTTGTCTCCTGAATCTTAGATAGTCAGAAATAAGCTGGGTGAGGGACCTGTCCCTTTATCCCAGAGAAAGCCTGGCTGGAGATGTCCAAACCTGTGAGGAAAGAAGCAGACTGAAATCTGTGAACCACCCCAAGTTTGTCAGTAATAACCCAAATTAATTTGAGTCTGGTTTCCCCTCCTCTTGGAGCTGGGAGCACATGGGGTGGAGAGGTTAATGTGGTGTCAACTTATCTCCTCTGGGCAATTCTGCTGACTTGGAATGGTTTTGCTTCTCCTTCCAAGAAGGAAATGTGCTTTGCCACAGTGATAAGGAGAATGGTGAAGAGGTCAATCCAGGGAGATTAGAATGCCTACCAACGTTTCCCTGTGCTGCACAGGGTTATTAGGAATCTAGGAAGTAAAGGCTGCAGTTAATTTTAGTTCTGAGTAGCTCAGTCTCTAAGGGGTTCCTTTGAGAGATGCAAACAACTCAACAGAACCTTGTTAAAAAGACTTCATTCTGCGCATCAGAAAGAGGTCCCACATGTGAGTTTTACACAGGAGACAACTCAGAGGCAATTCAGCCAGAGAGAAAATCAGGTTTCTCTCCTTTTCAAGGATCTCTCATGCTTGTCTTCCATGCCTTTGCTAAATTAGAATAATTTTGTTCCTGGACTCAAATGAAAAAAGTGTAGGAATTGGTAACAACTGCCTCCCAACCATTACTTTTATGTGAGGGGTTGGGGTGGCAAAGCAGTCATCCCCACAGGCCTTGAATGCTAATGAAATGCCAAGAAGTGCTGACAGGAAGGATGCATAGTGAGAAGAATTCATATCTAACTTCTTTGCAAACTTTCCTAAAAAAAAAAGAGCCTTAGATTTTCATATGCATAAGGCAATTATGAGGAGGAATCTCTTGGATAGAACCTGGATATTGGTCCCTGTCTTTTGCTTTCATACTATTCCTTTCTCTTATCTTCCCTGACCTCTTTTCTATTTTCTCTCCCCAGTTGAGAATGCTGTCTACCTTCCTATTTAAAATCCATTTTCTCCCAGGTCCCACTTCCAAACTTTCTACCCTGTGCAAGAAGATCTTTAACGGATTCTAGGCGCACAAACTGCAGGCCAACAAAAGAATGAAATATAATATGAATAAGTGAATGAATGAATGAATGAATGAATGGGGGAATCCAGGGATGAATGAATGAATAAAACATGCTGCACTTTCCCTGTAACCAACCCTAACAAAATAAAAATATTAAAGGAACATCCTTCTGTTCACCTTACATATAGAAGTGTTCTAAGGCAAACTTAGGTTCAGACTTCTCATGGAATTATGGGAACTTGATCATGTTATTCATAGGTTGGTGAGTTTTCAGATTCCT
Organism: Choloepus didactylus; assembly: GCF_015220235.1. Lineage (NCBI taxonomy): Eukaryota > Metazoa > Chordata > Mammalia > Pilosa > Megalonychidae > Choloepus > Choloepus didactylus. The sequence continues at coordinate 22,612,481 of NC_051325.1, read as the reverse complement.
GGCTTCACAAAAAGAAGCTCCTAACTACCTCTCCTCTGCAGTCATCCTCTCCCAGACTGAAGAAAGAAAAGTAATTTTACAGTCATGCCATCCAACAGAAAAACCATGTGAGCCACATAAGTACTTTTAATTTTCTAGTACCTCCTTTTAAAAAGAGGAAAAATAGAAAGTGAAATGATTTTTAATAATTTATCTTATTTAACCCCATACACCAACAAATATAATTCTACATGTAATTAACGTAAAATATTTTACATCCTTCTGAAATTCAGTGTGTAGTTTACACTTACAGCACATCTCAATTTGGACCTGCCGTAATTCACGTGCTCAGTAAGCTCGTGGCTCCTGTATTGGACACCATGGGTTAGGATGAGCAAAATCACGAAGGGAGCATCCTGTTACCCACTCCCCCAAACTGAGGAGGAGCAGACCTCCTGCTCCAGGAAACTGTGCAATTGGGAGGCAGTTAGGATTTGGGGACTTTAATTCCATGTCTGAGAAGATGGCAACTTAAAAAATAAAGAAGTGTTCCATTTTTTTCCATTAGTGTGGTTTCTGCTTATAAAAAGTGCGTGTATTTTAAAACCTGGCAATCAGGTGCATTTCCTACTCGGGCAAATTGGCCGATTCAGTGTCATTACTTTAATCATACACATGCAGTCTTTACAAGCAATTTACCATAGAAACTGAGAGAAAAACCCATCGCCTTCTAACTGAAAATGTAACAGTCTTTTTATAAATATGCACAACCATATGACAAACGGTTTCTGGGGCACAGTGCTCCATTCCATTTCTTTTGAGAAGTCAGAACTGTGGATCTTGAACATTGTTTGGAAGTGTGAATTCCTCATTTCTTGGCCCTGGTGAGCAATGTCTTCATCATGGCCAGTTTGCCACTTTTCACTTTTCTGTTTGTGTTATGATGCTAGAGGAAAGGAGCATAGAGAGAGGACATTCCTAATATTTGTCTTCTGCTTTCTTTCTGCATCTTAAAGCTGAACAAGCATTGACAAGTGCAGTGGTTTGAAGTTGTATGTACCCCAGAAAAGATCAGCTCTTTTAATCCATTCCTGTGGGTGTAGACTTATTGTGGGTGGGGCCTTTTGATTAGGTTATTTCAATGAGATATGACCCACCTCATTCAAGATAGGTCTTAAGCCTCTTACTGGAATCCTTTATAAGAGAATAAAACACAGAAAAAAGCCCAAGAGAAGCTAAGAGAGAAACACCCAGACAAGCTGAGAGAGGAAGCCACTAAAGCTAGAAGCTGGAAGCAACGAAACCTGGGAGAGAAGGACCAGCAGAGATCGCCATATGCCTTGCTATCTGACAGAGGAGCCCAGGCTCACCAGTAGCTGGAGTTTAAAGTACAGGTATCATCCTGTTGATGCCTTAACTGGGACATTTTCATGGCCTCAGAACCGTAAAGTTGTAAGTTAATACATCCCCACTGTAAAAGTCAACCCATTTCTGATATATTGCATTTATTCAGCTTTAGCAAACCCAAACAACAAATTAATGTGGTTGATTTTGTCCAGTACATTCTCTGAGAAAAATAAGCACTGGATGGGACACCTGGCACAAACTAGTAATGAGTGGCAGAAATCTCTAGGCTACAGTCTAGCTGAGAAAGCTGAGTGCCGTGCCATTAGGAGGGGAACAGAAGCTTGAAAATGATGAGACTATGTTGGGGGAGGAGCTGACCAGTCCTGGGTTGACTCCTAGTGTGTTAAGGGTATGGGTCCATCTTCTTTTCCTCAGGCTTCTATTTGTCATCCCTTTCTTTTCACTCTGCATCTTCTCTTTGGCATGATGTCACCTATTCCCATGGCTTCACCTGCCATATATACTGTCCTGGACCAAATTCTAAAGCTCCAGAATCCTCAATCCAGTTGAATGTTGGACATTTTCATTAGATGTCACTCCAGCAAAACAAACTCCAGGTGGCAACAGCAATAGACAAAGGCCACCTGTGGGAACCCCGGGCACAGGGCATTCCCCAAGAGCCTTGAAGACTGCACATACCCCCTTGAGGAGCCTGTGGAGAATGCAGGGGTATTGGCCTACCCCACCTCGATATTTGCTAACATGACCACAGACATAGGGGACTGGTGGTTTGATGGGTTGAGCCCTCTACCATAGGTTTTACCCTTGGGAAGATGGTGGCTGCAAAGGAGAGGCTAGGCCTCCCTATAATTGTGCCTAAGAGCCTCCTCCCGAATGCCTCTTTGTTGCTCAGATGTGGCCCTCTCTCTCTGGCTAAGCCAACTTGAAAGGTGAAATCACGGCCCTCCCCCCTACGTGGGATCTGACACCCAGGGGAGTGAATCTCCCTGGCAACATGAAATATGACTCCCGGGGAGGAATGTAGACCCGGCATTGTGGGACGGAGAACATCTTCTTGACCAAAAGGGGGATGTGAAAGGAAATGAAATAAGCTTCAGTGGCAGAGAGATTCCAAAAGGAGCCAAGAGGTCACTCTGGTGGGCACTCTTACGCACAATTTAGACAACCCTTTTTAGGTTCTAAAGAATTGGGGTAGCTGGTGGTGGATACCTGAAACTATCAAACTACAACCCAGAACCCATGAATCTCGAAGACAATTGTATAAAGATGTAGCTTATGAGGGGTGACAATGGGATTGGGAAAGCCATAAGGACCACACTCCACTTTGTCTAGTTTATGGATGGATGAGTAGAAAAATAGGGGAAGAAAACAAACAAACAAACAGACAAAGGTACCCAGTGTTTTTCACTTCAGTTGCTCTTTTTCCCTTTAATTATTATTCTTGTTATTTTTGTGTGTGTGCTAATGAAGGTGTCAGGGATTGATTTAGGTGATGAATGTACAACTATGTAATGGTACTGTGAACAATCGAATGTACGATTTGTTTTGTATGACTGCGTGGTATGTGAATATATCTCAATAAAATGAAGATTAAAAAAAAAAAGACTGCACATAGAAGCTTGTGGGACCTAGGTCAGTTAAGGTTTGACCTATTCTCCTTGTGAAATCAGGAGCTAAATGTGATCTATACCCAAAACTACCTCCTCCTTGAGACTCCCTGAGATAATGTTATCTACAAGATAATCTATAATCTTTCCCTCCTCCATGTTGATTACAATTAATCTCTCCCTGCTTTGCAAGACCCCTGCTCCTGCCTTATGTTCTCATATCCATTGGAATGTTGAGCCCTTATAACCAGCCTATTCAGCACCCCCAAATTGCAGAGTATCTTCACATTGAGCTCTGAACCTGCCACCATTCAGAACAGCTTCTGAATTCATTCAGAGAAGCTCCTGAATTCAGGGCAATGTTACTCGATGTCCCACCCTGTTGGTAAGCCCCATATTAAAGGCTCATGTCTCAGAACGTGTCCAGTGCTTTCTTTAGTCCTTTGGCTACAAAAGTCCTCTTGGGCCATGACACCACCCAAATGAAAGCAAGCAATGGGATTTATTCAGAGCTCGTTATAGCAAGGGAATCAGTGACCATCGTTTGCATGTGGCAGAGATTCAAAGGCAGGCAGAGGAGTGGAAAAGCTTTGGAGTGGACAGGGGAAGGTCAAGATGGGTTAACTAGACATAGGGCATCCTATGTGACTTGGTTAGGGGAGTATATTTGGTTTTCTTGGGTTGGTCCAAAATTGGAAGTGGGAACAAAAATTAGGAAAGCTGTCAGTTATTGATCAAGTCCTGACCGTTTGGGGAATAATTGTTACAAGGGTTGTTGTTTGGCTTCCTGGACCCATTGCTGCAGACAGTGGGTCAAAGTTCCATTTTTATACAGGGTTTGGCCATTGTCCATTTGCATATTTGGTATCTCAATCTAAATACCACCTGAATATCTCTGCTTCTCTTCAGTCATCCCACCTCTACCCTAGAGGCCACCATCCTTCCCCATGAGTCTCCTGGCACTGAGTCTTGCCCCTTCCAATTTGTACTCCAAGTTGCAGACAGAAGGATTTCCAAATGAGGCTGATGTGATTAAGTGCCTTCCTGTTTCCATCTTTTAATGTTTCCCTGCTGCCCTGTGAAAAAAAATTGTAACCTCGATCATCCTTCATGTTCTGCCGTCTGTTTAATTCCAGAGGTTCCATCCCTTGCCTCTCCCTGCCAGGCTCTAGATCAGGGGTTCTCCAGGTGAGGTCCTGGGTGAGCAGCATCAGCATCACCTGAAAACTTATTAGAAATGCAAATTCCAGGGCCCCACCCAAAACCAACTGAATTGAAAACTCTGATAGCAGGGTGGGCCATCCTGTGTTTTAACAAGCTCTCCAGGGGATTCTGATGCAACTCAAGTTGAAGTGCTAAGTGCACTTGCTCAGCTGCTCACCTTGCTGTGCTCACTCCGAACCTTGGGCCTTTGTACTTGCTCTTCCCTCTCCCTGGAACACTTCTAACCAGTTCTCCACCCTGTCCTCACCCCTCAACCCCCATCCCCACATGCACGTGTCCCACAGACTTGTTCAGGTCCTGATGTCATCTTACTGAATCTTCTCTTGCATCTTGGATTCAATTGATGTCATCTCCACTTCTGCACCTCCAGTCCCTGACCAGTGTCCAGCATCTAGTTGGAGCTCAATAAATATTGAACAAATGAAGGAAAGTAGAAAAGTTTCATGGAAGAGATGACAATTTTAAAATATGGTAGGGAAAAAATTCCAAGAACATAGATAATAATCCCCCAACAACTTTTTTTTTGCTTTTCTACCATTAGAAAACAAAAGTTTCAAAATTTTCCCCTGAGAGCTATTCTACACTGCTCCTCAAATGGCTACCATTTTATTTACCCCAAAAGAGGTCTCTTTTTCCAGGCTCAGCTGCCTGGTGGGTTTTTTTTTTTTTTTTTTAAACATTTTTCAGGGCAGGGTAGAGGTGTTAGAGCTTTCTAAAGTGCCACCAGGCTGCAGATAAAGGATTTAACAGCCTGTGGGAGGGCCAATTAGAGTCAATTATAATGTAATTAAACGGCCTTGTATGCAATGTCTGTACAGAACTTCTTTCTCCAAGGAAGTTAGTGCTTCTTACATCACGACTGGGGCGAATCACAGCTGCATGGATTCACACAAAATGACTCTGACCCCAGCAATCCCGGAGTAGGATTTCATGGGGAGTGCGTTAAAATGTCTTGTAAGATCAGGGCCAGAGAAGCTCAGCTCAGTTCTGTTATTTTGAAAAGGCTGGGGAAGTTCTGACTTTTCCTATTTCTCTCAGTTTTCTTGATTTCTTAAGATAAGAGCGCTGCTCAAATCTTAGGAAACGTAAGAAATACCTCACCATGCATCTCTGGGAAATCAGGGCACTCAATCTTTTGGACAAAGGCAGGAGGGAGAAATGGTGTCTGAGGCTGTCACCCAATTCCCTCCAGTTTCTCTGTTGTTGGGAGTCAGGGGTGTGGCCGCCATGAGTGGGTGGCCTCTGTCCATGGTTCCCACCAACCATCCCCTGGAAATTGGCTTTGGCCCATTGGAGATGGGAGCTAGTAGTTACCTGATTTCACCTTTCTTCCTACACCCTGCTTCCATCAGTCCTAGGGCACAGCTCATATGGCTTCTCAAAAGTGTGGGTCTGCAGGGTTGTAAATCTCCCTGGCAACGTAGAGTATGACTCCCGGGGATGAATGTGGACCCGGCATCGTGGGACTGAGAGTATCTTCTTGACCAAAAGGGGGATGCAAAATGAGACGAAACAGTTTCAGTGGCTGAGAGATTCCAAACGGAGTCGAGAGGTCACTCTGGTGGACATTCTTATGCACTATATAGATAACACCTCTTAGGCTTTAATGTATTGGAATAGATAGAAGTAAATACCTGAAACTACCAAACTCCAACCCAGCAGTCTGGACTCCTGAAGACAATTATATAATAATGTAGATTACAAGGGGTGACAGTGTGATTATGAAGACCTTGTGGATCACACCCCCTTTATCTAGTGTATGGATGAGTGGAGGAATGGGGATAAAAACTAAAGGACAAATGGGGTGGGATGGGGGAATGATTTGGGTGTTTTTTTCACTTTTATTTTTTATTCTTGTTCTGGTTCTTTCTGATGTAAGGAAAATGTTCAGAGATAGACTGTGGTGACGAACGCATAACTATGTTATCATACTGTGGACAGTGGATTGTATATCATGGATGATTGTATGCTGTGTGAATGTATTTCAATAAAACTGAATTTAATTAAAAAAAAAAAAAAAGTGTGGGTCTGTGACTTGGTGACCAGTTTTACTAGAGGTGGCCACCTGTATAATGCAGCCTCCTCCTATTGGCTCTTCCTCTTTCCCTTCTTTTCTTTTTTCTTGTTGCTCCTCCCTGAGATTATTCACCCTAATAAAATATCACAGAAGTCCTCAACCTCACACTCAGTAATAGGGAAAGGGAACAGGTTTTGATTGACTTGAATAGTTTCCAATTTCCTAGTAAAGACATAACAGCCTGCAAGACCAATCTACTGCATGAGAGAAGGAAAGCTACTTGATGGTTCCAAATGTTATGCCATTTAAATACCTATCAGTCCCCATCAACTAGTCACAAATCTGCTTTGTGGCCTTCTTAGCTCCTTTCAGTGTTCCATTTTATGTCTTGGCACAATTACCCTCCTTGGCTCACTTTATTCTATATAGAACCAATTTTGGTGTGGGTTTCCTCAGATGTAGACCTTTAAACAAGAGCATGAATGCAAGAAATTGATTTAGGAGGTAATCCCAGGAAATGCCAGTGGGAAAGTGAGAAAGTGAGACAGGGAGGAAAGCAGGGAATAAAGGGTGGGTAGCAAGTGAGTTACCACTGGGGGCAACTGGAGCTCACTCCTGATGGGGACCTCTGGGAGCTGATGTGGAACATAGCTCTGAGTTATGCCCCTGGAGGACGAGAGAGGTGGGATATTTATACCCCAGCTCCCATCACTAATGTTGGTTGAGGGCTGTTCTTGGGTGTCTGTTGTGGTTAATTCTCTGGCACTTCTGGCTTGCCCCATGTGCTGGCTGAGCAGGACTCTGGAGCTGGAGAAAAGCCTAAAGCATCTGGAAGTCAGGCCATGGTGCTCTGAGGGGATGTGGGTGGGATCAAGGATGCTACAGTCTATTTCCCTCAAGTCCAGGTAGAAAGCAGGAGCTTGATCCTTTCAGAATGTCCATGTCTGGTCTTCTCTAGGAGTTCCAGGCTTCAGCTGTCATAATCCCTTGCTTCATATTTAAATCACATGGGAGACTTTAAAAAACAAACAAACATAAAAAACACTTCCTATCCAGGTCCCTTCTTGTACTCAGCAAATCAAATTTCCATGGGTATGGCCCAAACATGGGTATATTTTACATGGTTCCAGGGGAACTCTAGTGTACAGTAAAAGCTGAGATCCGGTAAGGCAAATATACAGAAAACTTGCCCCCCCTCCCAGTGGGCTTTGTAAGGTTTTCCACCGAGAAGCAGTGTGTCTCTGTGTCATGCAGGTAAGGGAAGAAGACAACTTAAAAATCTGTGTAGAATCTGGAATTAATAATTATAAGTATTCTCAGAACACAACACTTAGGTCACATACAGTTATAGATCGTTAAAAATTTTAATGACATTTTAATTGGTGCTTTCCATTTCATTGGGGTAAAAATCCAGCCCTGGTGCTCAAGGTGTGCTCCTCCAGTTGGTGGCATTAGCAGCACCTGGGAGTTGTTAGAAAAGCAGGTTCTTGGGCCTCACCCTCCATCTACTGAATCGGAAACTCTCCGGGTGGAACCCAGGAATCTGCATTTTAACAACCTCTCCCAGTGATGCCCAAGAGCTATCGTGAGACCCAGTGCTCTGAACAAAGAATGAAAATGTAAAGCAGTGGTTCTAAAGCTTGGCTGCACCTTGATGTCACCTGGGGGAGTTTGAAACCTCCTGACAACCCGGGTCCCACCCCCAGAAATTGTGATTTAATTGGCTGGGGGTGTTACCTTGGGCCTGGCATTTCCGAAAACTCCCCAGGGGACTCTAGCATGCAGGCAAGTTTGAGAAACCCTGGTGCAATCCCAATAACCAGAGCTGAGCGCACCAAATCATTCATCTCCAAAAGGTACCACATCGAACCCCTCTCAGGCATCAATCCTGCCTGAAATCACTTTCCTCCTTCCTTCCCCCCTTATGTTTCAGTTCGTTAGTATTAATCCCACATTTTTGCCTCTAGTTCCTTTTGCATTATCAAGTGTTAAAAAACCCATTTTATTCTTTAATTCCACCTCCCAAACACTATATTGCAGCCAGGTTATATCAGTAACTCTTTCAAAAAATGGTGAGTTGCTAATGAAAAATCTGTACATGCTGTAAGTGGCCAACATGATATTTTCTAAAAGTCTGAGCTATCCTTAACACATCCAAAAACGGAAAGAACAGAGTTTTGAGGTTTCAGGCCTATTTCAGTTTGCTAATGCTGCTGTTATACAAAATACCAGAAATGGATTGGCTTTTACAAGGGGGATTTATTAGGTTACAACTTTAGAGTTTTAAGGCCACAAAAGTGTTCAGACTAAGGCATCAACAAGAGGATACCATCACTAAAAAATAGCCAATGGTGTACTGAACAGCCCTTTCAGCTGGGAAGGCATATAGCTGGCATCTGCTGGTCCTTTGTTTCCGGTTTGTGTTTCAAAACAGCGTTAACCAAAATGTCTCTGGGCTACTGTCTTCACTTCTCTCTCCGCAACTCTGCGTCCTTGCTTCTTTCTCCCAGGACACTTCTCACTATGCATCTGGGAGTCCTCTCTTTGGTTCTCTAGAGCAAACTCTGGGCTTCATCTCTTAGCTTAGCATCTCCAAACGACCTTCTGTCTGCATCTCCAAGCATCTCCAAGGGTCAGCCAGCATCTGTGTCAGCTCCTGAGTTCTCTTAAGTAATCCAGTGAACCAATCAGGACCAGTGTCCACATCTCCATGGAAATAGTTTAATCAAAGGTCTCACCCACAGGTGGGTGAGTCACATCTCCATGGCAACACTCAATTAAGAGATTCCACCCTAATCAAAAGGCTTATAAGTCTGCCCTCACAAGATCACATTAAAGAACATGGCTTTTCTGGGGGACATAATAGATTCAAACCAGCACAAGACCCAAGAAAGATTTAGCTGGAAGTCCCAAAGAGGACAAGGGAACTAATAATTAGAATGCAGGAGCTTATAAGAGGTCAAGTGGGAAAGAAGGGCCATTTTATTTTGGAGAGACAGGGATAGATCTCTGGGTCTAAGATAAGGGATGGAGTTTTGAGCGTTTTCTGTGCCTGGCAGAGCCAGCCGAGCTTGCAGGTCATGCTGCAGGCAGGGGGTGGCCACAGGATGCTGAAGGTGGTCAGACATCACACCATGGCCTTGAGAGCATTGGAGGGAGATTCTGTGTGTGTGTGGAGGGGCTGCTGTGAGTGGAGTGGGCCCTGTGTGCAGTGTCCCTGAGTGTATTAGTCACCTCTTGCTAAGTAACAAATTACCACAAATGTCATGCTTAAAACAACATATTTATCATCTCCATGGGTCAGAAGTCTGGGAAGGCCTTAGCTGGATCCTCTTCTCAGAGTCACACAAGGCTGTGATCAAGGTATCAGCTGGGCTGCTTTTCTTTCTGGAGCTTGGGGTCTTCTTCCAAGCTTCCGTAGTTGCTGGCAGAATTCAGTTTCTTCTGGTTGTAGGATTGAGGTTTCCTCACTGGCTGTAAGCAAGGACCCATTCTCTGCTCTTAGAGGCCCCTGCAGTTTCCTGCCACAGGTCCTCTCCCAGGATGGCCGCTTACTCCTTCAAAGCCAGCAGGAGAATCTGTCACCTCAGTGGCTCTGTCCCTCTTCTAAGGACTTTCACCTGATCAAGTCAGGACCACCACGGGCAATCTCCCTTTACTCAAAATCAACTGGCTTGGGGACTTTACATCTGCAAAGTCACCTTGCCTTTGCCATAGTCATTGACGAGAGGCAAGTTATGGGTCCCACCCACGCAGGTGGGGAAGGGATTATACTAGGGTGGGGTGCCAAAGGGCAGGGTTGTTGGGAGTCACCTTAGGGTCTGTCCACCACATGAGGCAGCCCAAGGCAGAGACTTGAACAAGGCAGAGGCTTGAACACAATATTAAGATTAGGTCACAGACAAAGCACTGGTAAAGATGATGGCCTTGTGGGTCAAAGGTGTGGCCCTTTCCCTGTTCCCTGACATCTGACAGGCCCAGGACCCTTGCATGAGTCCAGTGACAGGGAGAAGGAGCCTGGGTAATGGTCACTGTTAATAAAAATTATCCAAAACTTGGACATAAGGCAAAAAATGGGTGGCACGTCCTTTCAGTGCCATTCAGAGGCACAGACCCACACACGGATCAGGCAAATCCATGGTGTTCACCTCACTGCTTGCTACTGATGAGAGGTCCCAGATACTGTGAGGCTACATGCTATCTTGCAGACTTTTGTTCACTAGAGATACGAATTATTTATGATCAGTGGAGCAGATAGCCTCAAGGATTATAGTTTATTACCCGGTGAGATATTAACCAGTTTGTATCTAACCCAGTAATTGTATCCTAACCCACCTTTACTAAATTGCTTATAAATATCTGTCTTTTCAAATGCTCTTTGGGCTGGTTTTACCATTTTACTGTTTCTCTGGTTAATTAATGAGTTGACTACACCTTTGACACATGTTCGTTTTATATTTGCCTGAGAGTTATTTTACCTTTTTGAAAATTATATGTTAACAATGGATTGAAATTTTTCATCAGCCAGGCAAAAGAGAGTTTGAGATAGAGTTTATTTGATTCTGAGAAATGAAGAAATGTGACTCTTTTTTTAACCCAATGTTGTAGGGTAAAATTCATACACACACACACTCTCTCTATCACACACACACACACACACACACACACACACACACACACACACAAACATGCACACCAGCCAATTCTCTCAAATTGTAAGAAGAAATAAATTTCCTTGCCATGTTCTTTGGGGGTGGTGGTAGTGGGTGAGGGTAGGAGGAAAGAAATAAATTCTCCAGTACCTAAGTAACTTCTTTCTGAGGACTTACAAAAGTCTACTCTATGGTCTTCAGGTTTGAGAGACTAATGCTTAATTATTAGGAGTGGCAGTGATAGTAGTGTGGGTGAAACACTGAGAAATGAGTCGAAGATTCATCGTGAGGGCAAAGTATTCAGAGCCCCTGGCACAAATGCTCTGCTGAAAACAAAATCTCAGACTGAGCACTCAATATTCAATTGAATATTGTTTAAGTGTTAGTTGACCTGGTTCTTGAAAGAAACAATGTAATCCCATTAAATATGAATTTAATCTAGTAAATTTAATTTATTTATAAAAATAGATGCCCTTCACTATTAACAGTTAACAATTAACAGTTAACAGTTTATACATTATATGGAAATGTGTACATACACACATCTATATGTGCATGTTATAGTAATGTTGCTTTCATGTCATTTTTGCTTTCCAATTTACTTTAGAACATAATCCTTGGATAAGCTATGGCACCACTGCACCTGGACCCAAGGCTGGTACGGGATGGCCACTTTGAAAGTGCTTGGTCTATGTTGCATGTGTGTTTTTTTTTTTTAATTAAATTCAGTTTTATTGAGATATATTCACATACCATACAATTGTCCGTGGTGTACAATCAACTTTCACAGTACCATCATGTGGTTGTGCATTCATCACCCCAATCTATTTTTGAACATTTTCCTTACACCAGAAAGAATAAAAATAAGAATAAAAAATAAAAGTAAAAAAGAACACCCAAATCATCCCCCCCACCCTTTTTCATTTAGTTTTTCTCCCCATTTTTCTACTCATCCATCCATACACTGGATTAAGGGAGTGTGAGCCACAAGGTTTTCACAATCGAACTGTCACCCCATGTAAACTACATGGTTATACAATCCCCTTCATGAATCAAGGCTACTGGATTGCAGTTTGACAGTTTCAGGTATTTCCTTCTAGCTATTCCAATACACTAAAACCTAAAAAGTGTTATCTATATAGTGCATAAGAATGTCCACCAGAGTGACCTCTCGACTCCATTTGAAATCTCTCAGCCACTGAAGCTTTATTTCATTTCATTTCACATCCCCCTTTTGGTCAAGAAGATGTTCTCAATCCCACGCTGCGGGGTCCAGATTCATCCCTGGGAGTCATATCCCACGTTGCCAGGGAGATTTACACCCCTGGGAGTCAGGTCCCAAGAAAGGGGGAGGGCAGCGAGATCACCTGCAGAGATGGCTCAGTTAGAGAGAGAAGACCGCATGCATGATGTGTTTTTAAGTGTTGTCTCAGGCCGATCCCTGCTTAGCCTTCTTAGTAGACGCCATTGTTGCCCCACCCAGAACCCTTCTGTGGAGCTGATGCAAGCATCTCTCAGCTACCGTGGGTGTCGGTTGTTGAGAGCCCATGCCTTCCCCTACCACCTTTTTGAGAAAATTGTCTCAGGCAACAGGAATTGCCTTGCCCAGTAATGTTTGGGGATATGTCCTGTATCCCCAGAGTGGGGACAGCCCAGGGCCAATGGTTGATTGATATGGGGGTGCAAACTTGTGACCCCTTGCCTCAAGGGGTGAAAACTCTTTGTGTCCTTCATGCTCCAGAGCTTCCTGTGGGATCAGGCTGAAGCTAGACTTTACTTAGCTTCTTCCCTTACCCTATCCTATGTCCCTTAATAAGTCACTTGTGTTGGACTCCCCGTCTTAGGCCTTGCTTCCAGGAAACGTCCATGAAACCTCCTAGGCCTGCATTCCTACTGAGAGTTGTCTCCAAATGTTGACAGCATGACAGTGCAGCCTCAGAAACGCAATTCCTGGTAGCCATGCCTCATTTACCCAGTGACAGTGGGAAATGGTGAATCCCATGTAACTGAATTTCTATTAAGTTAAGCCCAGAAACTGTGTTCTAAATGGAAGTTTTGGGAAAATAACTTTGTGTCATCAGTGATGTGGTTCATTCTCTGGACTTGGAGAAGCAGGCAGCCTCCTCTCTCAACCTGGCTTCCCAGTTAATTTCTGTGTGGATGGAGACAGGCCCTTCACCGGAGCCTCATTTTCCTCCTCCGTAAAATGGGGATCCTCTAATATTCCAGGTTAAGTTGCAGGTTACTGTGAGGGACCGAAAGAAATGTGGAAGGCTTTAGAAATGTTCAAGCATTTTTTCTAGTCTGGATACTTGTTCACAAGTGAGAATAGCATAATTCCAATGAGCAGAAGCAAAAAGGGGACTATAAAAGTTCATGTGTTGAAGAAGTTGACAGCATGAGGCTGAGAGCAGATTCAGAAGCTCCTTCAGTGTCACTGGTGTTTTGTGTCTCTCTCCATCTCTTGGAAATTCTTGCTTCTTTTTAGCTCTGTTCTCAGTAGAACTCTCCGCACGTGGAAGAAAGATGGCTTCAGCTAGCCCACCCCATCCCCACCACCCACCCAGGTTTCAGAGCATCCTAAGAGTCTGTGATATCAGGGAAAAGAGGAAAATGTTCTGGGTGACTTGGATCAAACTCATGGGGCAAAATCTGATGGGGCAGGCTTGAGTCACACGACCGTCTTTGAAATGATGGCGCAGAAAATGGAGTACACTAATAATCAGAACCTAGGGTCATAGGGCTCAGCTCCACCAGAACCATGTGAAATGAAATGAATAGGAATGCTGCCGTATGAGGAAGTGGTGATATTAAAAAAAAAAATTTTTTTTTGATACTGGAGTACTAAGTATTGTGGAATACTTGTGTCTCCTATCTGTAGCCTTTCTATTATTCTTGTCTATTATTGAAGTTTTAATGTATTTGTTTCAAGTGCCTCTTGCCACCCAATCTGTTATGGACTAGGAATCCAGAAAATAATGTTGATACAAAACTTTGTCTAAAATAAGAGTAGGTTTTGAGTGACCCTCCACTAAGAAAAGTATATGGATTTTGTGGCATTTTATTCTGTTGCTTAGAGAAGCCTCTTGTCCTTAGCTATTTCCTGAGTTGAGACTTCAAAATGTTTTTTGACTGGTGACCATTCCAAACAGTCTGTGCTACCTCAAAAGAGAACAAATGTTAAAGAATCTAAATTGGATATCCAGAGTTTAAGAATTTTATTCTACTAATGAGATATCAGGAAAATCGTGGCACAGGGCTGAATTCAGAATGAGATGACTTCAATTATATTTGTAGTTCTTCCACTTTCAGGTTAATTAAGTTAGTTCAGTGCTCATTATTAAAGTGCTTTCTTAATGCCAGCCACAGTGATAGATGTTAGAGATGTAATATGAGCTCTAGTAAATAAATTTTCAGTTATCAATTTAACCAATATCTCTATATATCTATTTGTGACCCCAAAACTTAGTGGCTTAAAGCAACAAACATTTTATTTCCTCATTATTCTGCAAACTGGGCTGGGCTTGGCTAGGCAGTTCTTCTCCTGGACTCACTTGAGGTCTCTCGTGAGACTATACGGGGCCTGGAGGATCCAGGGGGTCTATACTCACAAATGTGGTACCTTAATGCTCCTCTTCATGATTTATTTCCCTCTCTACATGGTCTCATCATACACTGACCTAGCCCAAGCTTTATCATAGCATGGCAACAGGTATCCCAAGAGGCAAGAACGTATCTACTTGCATCATACTTGTTAACGTTCCATTGGCCATGGCCATTCCCACGGCCAAGTCTATGGTCCATGCGAGAGGGGAATGCACAAGAGTGGGAATAACCGGAAGTGAGTTTCATTGCAGATTTCCAAAGTAACAGTTTACTGCAAGTGGCTCTAACTCAGTGATTATTAAAGTCTGTTCTTTGGAATTTTAGACGCCAAACAACCCCTCCAGGTGAAGTAAGGAACCCGACTTCAACAATAAGAACTTCACTTACAAATATTGGACATAGGCACTTAAGATTTCTATTGACTAAAGTGTTCTATTGCTGAGAGTATATTTTAAATTCATTGAACTGTATGATCTCTTGCAAGTTAAACGTTTTATGATTTTATGACTCCAGGAGTTCTTGGGCCACTTAGTTGATCTGTCCTTGGTTGATAAGACATAATCTTATCTACTCCACTGGATGCCTGCCAAGATGAATGCAATAAATGTCTCCACACTGCTTAAAGGTCTTCAAAAGGGAGACACTGAATACATCTGTTGAATTCTGATTCATTTTTGGTATCGCATCTGGCATAGGAAAGACCTCCTCTATTTAGAAAGTTAATATCCATAATTATGAACACTTATGAATTGAGAGGTAGGTGTTAACATCAAAGAAATCAGAGGCGTGAACATCTATTCATTTAAAGAGCGCTGTCTTGTGTCTGGACTGTGATATAACTAGTCCCCAATCAATAGCACACACTCTATTTTGGAGATAGTTATTATATATAAAATGCACACAAACAGCTGTCATTTATTGAACCCTTATGAGCCAGAAGCTGTGCCAGGCACTTTTTATCCCATCCCTCTAATCTTTACAAAAACTCCTGCAAAGTTGATATCCTTATCCCCACTGAACAAAGAGGGAAGATGAGGCTTAGAAACAGATCCAAATCCATGCAGCTAAGAAGTGACAGAGTTGGGATATGCATGGAGAACTTTCTGGCCACAAAACCAGGCCTCGTTCCTCCCACTGTGCTGCAGTCTCCCATACTTTATCCCATTCCTCTAGTAAGCAAGGGTCTGCGCTAATAGTGAAGTGTAAGTACATAGAGAAAGAATAGCACCTGCCTGGGAAGGGATGGGCTCCTGTCTTATCACATGAAGCATAGGTTCTCAACCTTGGCTGCACATTGGAAGCACCTGGGGAGTTTTTAAAACTTGCTGCTGCCTGGGCTCCACCCTCAGCAAGCCTGATGGAAACTGATCCTGTTGCAGTCTGGGCAATCGGACCTGTGAAAAGCACACCAAGGGATTCTAATTGTGCAGCCAGGATTGGGAACCAGTGACCTAGCGGGACCACGTGGCATCTAAGTGCCTTCAAGATGTACGAACCCCTACAAGCCCCCCATATAATGTTGTTAAGGACAGTACTTCAGAATGGAATGCTCTAACCCTCTAGTTCCCTAAACATCTCCCAATCATTTAAAATCCAGACCCAGTGAACAAAAAGGAAATTATCAAGGGAATGCAAAAAGCATACAAAGATTCAGACGGACATTCTAAAAATATCTGTGCTCATGATCGTTAACTGCCTCTCAGGGTGTCCTGACACGTTCCCCTCCACCGCCTGACAGCTTCCACCTAAAGAATCCCCCACTTCTTAATTCTTAGGCTTCACCCTCAGCCCGGGCCCCTTTGGATCTCCATTTTCAAAGAGATGTCCCAATCACACCAGTTCCTGCGATCCACCGGGAAGTATTAGGGAGGATGGAACGAGGCCACTTCTCCAGCTTCCCCTTTTTTCCTGATCTACTTTGGTGTAAGTCCAGTGAGGATGTGCCATGGGTGGCAATGCAGTGAAGTCCATGATATGTAGGGATGGTGCAGTTTCTCTTATGGGAGGGTGCAGGTGTGTTTATCTATTAAGTGTTGGACAATTTACTGTCATCACTTTATCCTACAAAACTAGTTGGATTTTAGGGGGCATGAAAAAGACACAGAAAATGTCAGATAATGGAAAATACTGCAAGGAAAATAACAGTATATATATATATATATATA
Source organism: Choloepus didactylus (assembly GCF_015220235.1). Taxonomy (NCBI): domain Eukaryota; kingdom Metazoa; phylum Chordata; class Mammalia; order Pilosa; family Megalonychidae; genus Choloepus; species Choloepus didactylus. The sequence continues at coordinate 22,595,863 of NC_051325.1, read as the reverse complement.
TATACACACACACACACACACACACATATATACATATCAAACATGCCATCAGACTGAAATCGATTTAAGTTCTCCCAAGTTCCACCTTGAGAGTTAAAACTTATTATGACCGATTTATTTTTGAAGAATTCTCAACCTTGCATTAGTGATTAGCACTTTTCTAATTGTTTGATTTACTTTCATTTCATTTCAAAGTAACTTATAAGTTTCTTGAGGATGATGTTTCCCTCTGGATAATTATATCATCTTCCTGGTTAACACATTCCATTCCCCGCTGGTCTGAATCTGCTGTGTACCCCAGAAAAGCCATGTCCTTTTAATTCAGTCTTGTGGGGGCAGACATATTGTTGGGTGGGACATTTTGATTAGGTTGTTTCCATGGAGATGTGACCCAGCCCATTCAAGGTGGGTCTTAATCCCCTTGCTGGAGTCCCCTATGAGAGGATAAGAGACAGACAAAACAGAGAGAGCTCAGAGATGCTAAGAGAGATATTTTGGAGAGACATTTTGGGGAAAGCCATTTTGAAACCAGAACCCAGGAGAGAAGGACCAGCAGATGTCACCAAGTGCCTTCCCATGTGAAAGAGGAACCCCGGATGCCAGCAGCCTTTCCTCAGAGTTGTCTACGTCTTGATGCCTTAATTTGGACATTTTCATGGCCTTAGAACTATAAATTTGCAACCTAATAAATCCCCATTAAAAAAGTCAACCCATCTCTGGTGTATCGTATTCTGGCAGCTTTAGCAAACCTGAACATGTACTTATCATTTGCTGGACCCTTTTCTAATAAGGCTTACACACAAGTATTCATTTGAATGTTTTATACTTTGCAAAAACTCTTGGAGGAAGTTACCATTATTATATACCCATTTTACAGATTAGAAAATGGAGGCAAAGAAACAAGTGATTCCCTTTGCTGAGGTACACTCAGCTAATAAGTGGGGGCTACTGCAGTGACCTAGGAGTCTAGCTCTGAAGTTCAGATTAGCTTCCACACTTTGCCATCTCCTGGCACATTTGCAAAAGACAAAGAAGTTAAAGCTGTTATCAACAGATAAGATGATTTCTTTCTATTTACTTACATGACTTCTATTTATTTGCATGACTTACGTAACAGAGAAAGGTCCTTGTTGAGGTTACAGAAGAACAGTCTGGAGAAGGAGTTCCCTTAAACATGCAATATGTATGTCTTCAGATGAAAACGGAATTCAAATGTATACCCTACAGTGATGACCATGGCCATTTGGAGTAGTGGCATTATGAGTGGCTTATATTCTTTTCGTGCTGTTTTTGTATTTCAAAAAGTATTTACTAAATTGAATATTATATATTGCTTTATTATATATATTCCTTTTGTTAGTAGAAAGGATGAAAGAGCTTACAAGAATTCAGTCAAGTGCAAGCTTTCCTGTTCGCCTTCATATGCTGTAACCCTAGATGGTTTAGAAGTCAAACTTAGAAAGCAACAGAAGAAACTTTCTATACCTGTTGTCCTCACATCACCTCTTCTTAAATGGTAGCTTTATGTCTGCATCAGGCCTTAGTTTAGGTAGGGTGACTGAAATTCTGAAGTGGAACCTTCGACATTTGCTAGGACTGGGCATTTTAATTATCAAATTAAGTCTATTTAGATTCAAAGTGATGAGGAATTATTACACTATGTGACAGGGTAAGTCAAGAAACCTGCTGACTTTTTATTTCACTGGAAGGCAAGAACCAGGAGGAAACAAAACTTAAAAGAAAAAGTTGCTTTGGTCCTTCCCCTCTACCAGAAGTCCTGCCTTTTGTTTTGTTCAATGTTTATTATTTGTTTAGAGAGAAAGAAGAGTTGGAGGGGAAAGAGGGAAAGAGTGAGAGGTGAGCGGTGGGAAGACAAAGAGGTTATTTCATGATTTCAATACATTTTGCTTGAGGTTTAATGAATGTATTACAAAGCTGGCATTTTTTTAAGAGTCTGCAAAAACATTTTAGCTACTTTTGTGCAATATTTGGAGATGGAATTGGTGTTTCTTCTGATTTGGGCACTATGTTGAGATAGGCCTAGTAGGGTTCAGTGTTTTTTCAGTTACATTTATAAAAGCGGTATAAGTGGATGGCAAATAAACAGACACAGTTAGCTTTGTTGTCATCAAGGAAGCCTTCTAGTAGGAGGTGATATTTGAGCTTGGCCTTGAAGGATGAACGGAGAGGTAGTATAGCAGATGAGTTAGAAAAGCCTAGCTTCAAATTTAATGCTCACTTTAGCTAAGGGACCCAAAATGATCTTTCCAACCTAACTGTAAACTGGGGATTATTACTATTTAATACACTGTTCGTTCTACATTTTATTAAATATCAATTTAATTTTATATAGAATTATGTAACAATCTTTTAAATTTACAATAATACATGTATCTGTCTTGTAAGATCTAGGCATATTAAATGACAAATGAGTGAATGATGTAAATGATTAATCTGGCAGGATTAAATGAGCATAATTGATAAACGTCAAAGTGCAGAGATTATAAATCAGCAGTAACCACCAACGTGCTGAGCATGGTGGCTGTCTATTAGGAAAGACACAAACAAGTGGTAGTAACTGCTACCAACACCAGAAATCGGCCAGACCTGAGCCTTCAGGCAGCAGGAAGAGGACACAGACGTGTCCTTAACATGCTAAAGCTGTCATGGAGAACCTGAGATTAAGAAAGCCGCCTCGAGAGTCTGATAAATGAAAACAGAAACCAGGACGTGGAAGTAAGGACGTCAAAATGGAAAGCAGAGCAGAGGCCTCTTAGTCTGGGTCCCTGCAGCTTCTTCTTTGCTTTCACTGGAAACTCACTGCCGCCCTGGAATAAACGCCCCCACAGCACATTAGGACGCTTTCCAGAACACTTCAGAGACGGTACCGGGAAACGCAAGGGCCAGGCTGGTAAGAAATGCGCGGGGCCCCGCGCAGCCTTTTACATGAAAATTAATGTTTTATTAAGAGACAAAATTATACCCCAGTGCTTGGGGGCTTCTTGCTCTTGGTGACACAAGCTCATGTCCATGGGAAGCCCAAGCTCCTCTCGAGGCCGGAGTTCAAAGCAATCTTCCACGATGTCTCCTTTGGAAGCAGAAACTCTCCAGGGTGGGGTGTGGCTGGTTGGTGTTGTTTCTGTTTTGGGCGTGTGTGAACGAGGGGTGTGAGTACAAAGTGTACCACTAGCTGCTTGCTTAATCCTGTCCCTCTAGTCTCGACTGCCGGGAGCTACCCCGAGTCATGTGGGCGAGGCTACAGAGGACTTGGGGAGTTCAAGAACCCTGGGGAGAAACTGAGGCAGTGTGTGGAGATGAGGGGAGAGAGGGCAGCTTGGGCTTTTAGTCTGTGTTGCTAGGAAAGGAGATATCTATACATGTGTCCAACATTGAAGGTCTGTTACATGAAAATGGATATATAATGGGCTTTGATGCTGCCCTCGAAGCTCTCAAAATCTGGTTGAGGTGCAAAGGTGCAAAGGATTTGAAACAGAGGCCAGGATGTTTCTAAGGCCAAGTGATGAGCGTGGTGAGCGCCGGCTGGGGGTGGGCGGAGGATTTCCAAGGGGGATGTGATGAGGTGTGCTTTACAAAGATGTGGGAACCTGAGCAGGTCTGAAAGGATGGGCGCAGGCCTACCGGGAATAGAGCATGTGAGGGTAAGAACCTAGACCAGGGCAAAGGGGTAAAAGGTCAAAGGTCTCCCCGGTATGTTTTGGGGATGCTGAGTACTTCTCCTGCGGGGGTGGATGGGGGGAGCTCATAAACAGGACTACACTTCTGGCACTCCCGGGAATTCTAACTATAAAAACTAGATAGAATTAAAAGTTAACTGTCCTGCTGTTTGGAATTTAAACACTACACACATGTAAAGACGGAACTGTGTACTGGTTGAGAGCATTAGGTCAGAAATAGAGGCTCAAAATCCAATGCTGTCACTTCTTAGCTGGCTGACTTTGGGGGCATGTTTCTTCAACTGTGTATCAAGAGGCTAATGGCAGCTTTCTTGCAGGTTGTGAGAATTCAGAAAAATAGTCCGTGTAAGTACTTGGTGTATTATTTCACACATGGTAAAATATGCAGTAGATTTGAGCTATTATTTTATTACTTGGCAGCTCCTGTCCCATACCCAAACCATAAAAAATTAGTCTATATATTAGCATTAAAAATGATTATAAGAATATCAAAGGACATATTTTCTTCAGCTCCTTTTCTAATTTGCAACCCTGATTTCTAGTTCTTAAGCCCTGTCTGAGAGTTTCTGGAGAAATCTGAAGTTGGGAAAGAAGAGGGCTGGAGACTGGTGGAATTTGGAACAAATAGTCCCACAAGCCAAATAGACTCATTCTTCCAGGAACCAAGGGATAAATCTGTACACAGAGAAGGAAATTTTAGCACAATAGGTACAACTTTTCAATATCAAGGATTTTTTTCTTTAAGGAAGAAAGGAAGAGAAGATGGAAAAGAGAGAGGAAGTTTTAAAGAGTGAAGAAGGAAAGAAAGAAGAAAAGGGGAACAGAAGAGGAGAAGAGAATGAGGAGAAGGAGCAAGGGAGGAAGAGAAGAAGGGAGAAAGAAAAGCAATAGTAGCCTTGTAAGGGAGTGAGATTTTGACAGATGACACCCTCTAACCCTTTCCCTGCAGAACTTTCCAAGGTGAAAACAGACACCTGAAATCAGAAATTCCAGCATGGGTGGGGGATTGGACTAAATGCTTTTAAAGGCCCTTCCAAGTACATGTTTTAATGAAACTTTGGGGTTTGAATAATGTGGCTGGCTGGAGAAGGTAAATTTGTAAAATGAATTTTGTTGGGTTTTTTGGAGCTATGCTGTAAATCCCAAAGAGCACAACTAAAATGTTTTCCCATGTCATAAAATTTGAGGCATCATTACTGCATGTCCAAGGTTGATGAATGCCATGATTTTTCCCTCTCAAATTCTTCCAAACACAAGAGTGTTATGATCTGGTCCCTCTGAAATCAGGATCAATAGTGTAAGTTTTCCCTGAGTTTAGAGTAAATATGCAAATGCAAGTTCAACCAAAGGCAGGAATGTAATAAGTGTTCCACATGTACTAATGATAAATTTAAGCAGCAAAAGTAATAGGACATGCAAGACTCAGATCCTAGATGGGAATTAAAGCTACTGTTTAAATGGAGAAATGTCAAACTTTAGAAAAAGAGGGATAGCATTGGTCACATATGCTAGAAAGGTCTAGAGTCTGAAGAACTAAAAGCTTTTAATTTATTATTCCACTAAAAAATAAGTAAATACGTGTTCTTGGGCTAATGTTGCAGCACTAAGTAAAAAATCACACTTGGTTGCTATTTTTGATGAAGAAACTATTTCTGAACATTCATTCTAAAGTTTGACATTTCTCCATTTAAACAGTAGCTTTAATTCCCATCTAGGATCTGAGTCTTGCATGTCCTATTACTTTTGCTGCTTAAATTTATCATTAGTACATGTGGAACACTTATTACATTCCTGCCTTTGGTTGAACTTGCATTTGCATATTTACTCTAAACTCAGGGAAAACTTACACTATTGATCCTGTCAAAGTCAACTTGGAGGGGTTTATTCAAGAAAGCACAGGTCAGGTCTTTGGACTGGTGGGGTTTGAAATGCTTGGCATATTTAGATTCTGCTATTGACTGCGGGGATTTGGGGATACTTACAAGCAAGGATGTCTAGTATCATTTTATAGATCTGGGATGGAATTTTCTTTATTCCTGGTCACTATGGTTAAGGTTTGTGTAAGCTTTCACCTCCCTGGCTTTGTAGCAGCTCTGTACTCTGAACAGAAAGGATTTCCACAGGAATGGCTTTTTCTGTCATCAGTTAGCACATTTTCTTACAACGTTATGCTTTTTTTCTTTAAAAATATTATGCAAGGGAATGCAATAAGTGTTTTATAAAATTGATTTAAAGGGGTTTGTCTGCTTAAATACTAAGTCAAGAAATGCCGTAGAAGAGCCTTCTGCACAAAGGGAAAACATGTTTGAATTTGCTGTGAGTTATGAAAATTGAGGTGAAGAATGTCTCCTAGGTATTTAAGAGAAATACAAGGTGCTAATGACAAACAAATAAAAATGTTGTCACTATACTGACCTTGCAAATGGGAAAATGACCTTTAAGGTTAGGAATGGACTGTGGCTATGCTAATTTAAAGACAGGACAGAAAGCATTGCTGTACCCTTCTGGAAGAACATACTGGATGAGGGACAGGAATTTGAAGAGATGGCAAAGGTTCTCGTTCCATAAAATGAGGCTTGAGGTTTTGTCAGTGCAAAGGGTTTGTGGGACAAGGCTTTCCATATCTTCGAGTCTAGCCTCCTTACCTTTAGATAAAAGGAAACTGAGTCCTAACCTCTTGACCCTTGGCTCAGTATCCTCTCAAGCCAACAGATAGAAGAGAATGCCCTCTGGATGTGCCCAGGACATCCATGGCTTCCACCTGGCTCAGCTGAGGTGGTCTCCTGGCCCTTAGAGGGGAACACTGTTTAGTCCTGACTTAACTCCAGCTGGAGGCCCACACTTGATGAGCTCTGCAATGTCCTCTCTGAAACTGGATGTGTGACTGCCTAGTATCACGCCGGGTATACAGCTCATACTTAAATATTTGTTGGTTGACTGTGGGCTTGCCTATCCTGTTGTATTCTCTGCCATAATAGGCTTGATAAATCAATGCTTATATTACATGCTATTCCCATCTTAATATTCATAACATCTCACTGCCTGCAGTGTCAAATTCAAAGTCCTTTTCCTCTGCCTAGATTAGTATCACATTCCTTACCGTTTCATCTAACTCAATGGGAAAAACCTTTCAAGCCCTGTAATTCAAATCTTGCTCCTTTTAGGAAACCCTCTTTGGTTAGCTTATTCTTTCTTTCTTTTCTTTGAAATCACATTTTGTACAGTCCATAATCATGACAGCTGGGATGTGCGGTGGAGTTAACCCCTCCAGAAGCAGTCCTCATTTCATTTGTTGCTAAGGGAACCCAAAGTAAGAAACTGTATATTGAAATATTTCTTAGAAAAACCCGCAGTGTCCAGCATGGAGCTACATACTCATAGGGGCTAAAAAAAATAAAATAAAATAACCGAACAAATGGATAAATAGAAACTGAGTAAAAATTATGCCCTAGATCAAGATCTGTTTTCTGTTTATTTTGAGATTGTCAGATAATACTGAGCTCTGCGTTCATGATTAATAACATAGATGCTTTGAAGCCACTGTTCACTTCCAATAGATCTCTTTACAGACTTGCTGATACCTTTCCCAGATCCCCTGTAAGAGCTGGTACACCCATCTCCCAGCTGCTTTGCTGGTTGGCACAGGGAATTGTCCTTGGCCAACGGGAGCTGTCTCATCCAGGAGGTTATTTCTACTACTGAGAGGTAGCCAGTGACTTACTGGCAAGGAGACCCCAGAGGCTAGCCCCCTTGCCTAAACAGGGCTTTGGTGGAACTGATACTCCAGAGCTCCTTGAAGGTTGCAGGTAGGCTCCAGTTGATACCACACGTCAGCTCATATCACAGTGCATCTCTTTGCTTTGCTCTGTTTGGCTTTCCTCACTCCTCTTTACCTGAGGACATTTCCTCTACACACATTACATGCATCTGAATCCCCATCTCAAGCTCTGCTTTTGGAGAATCTAATTTAAAACAACTCATATCCATTTATCTTCCTTATCTTCCAGGGCCTTTCCTGGAACTCATGCCTACATTTTCCCCCAAAATGTGTCAATGTGTGTGTTTAATAACTTACATAAATCTCACCTATGCAACAAGGTAGAACCTGCTGCTCATTAGCATTACTTTTCTCTCTTATGATGAAAAGGTTAAGAATAGTTTAGAATCTTTTTTATGAAGCAGCCAAAAATGGTGTAGACTATGTTCTGTACATGGAATGAGGTAACTATGAAATTTCTTTATAAATGCTAAATCACTTGTCCTGGAGCAAAACAAAAGCCTGTCTTTATCTCTGCTTCTTGCTTTAGAAATTTTAATCTAACATTATGTGGACTTATTATTTAATAACTTACAAGAGGCCATTGTATGGTTAAAATACTTTAACTGCCCTGTTGCTTTTGCAATTAAAAGGAGCAGAATAGCTAGAAAGACCAGAAACAACCTTTTAAATTTCCCCAGGTCTTGTTTAATAGAGTGTATACAATCAACTTTCAACAATCCATGGCTAGATTATATATGCCATGCTTCCCAGACTTTTATGCGCATGCAAGTCACCCAGCGATCTTGCTCAAATATTCTGATTCAGTAGATATAGGGTGGCTCCTGAGATTCTACATAACTGAAAAGCTCTCCTGAAATGATGATGCTAATTGTCCATGGAGCACACTTTAAGTAGCAAGGTCTTATATTTTCTTTCAATTCTGTAGTGCTTTTTTTTCCTCTTTCTGTGACAACATAGATAATTAAATCTAAAAATTGAAAATCTCACACTGAGTCCCTTCTTGACAGTGCAGCCCAAGCCAAATGGCTCTCCTGGCCCCTGATTATGAGTTGTGACTCCAAGAACATGCTGCTGCACATAATCTGAAATAGGATAAATGTTTACTTTTGATCAATTTATTCTCCGGAAAAGATCATGCTGAGGCTAGATTTCTACTGAATTCACATCTTTATGTAGTTTCAGGAAGGGATATCACCTTAAGTGTTAACAAAAGATAAATAAGCACAGGCAGTACCAGGACCTTAAACAGTCTGGTTACTAATTTAAAAAAAGACACCGACTGCACCCTAGCTAGTTGCTTTTTGTAGCTACCACTCCACAATGGGGAATTCCACTATTACTTTCTGCAATGCCTCACCAATTTCTAGACCCTGTCTTGAAAATGAACCACATAAATCAAGGCCCATTTTACTAGACTTCTAGAATTTTCTAAGTTCAGGCATGGGGTGATTTATTTCTCCTGGATATCTAACCCAATGATTCCAAGGTCTCCATTCTGAGAAATATTAATCTGAAAGAAAAAGGCCTTCTGTTTTCTCTGTGTTTAAGGCAGTACTTACCCTGAGAAAGGGTAAACTTTTTCAAGCCTCTCAGTCAAATGAATGTGCATAGTGTTCATTAAGCCACGATGTCACACATAATGTATTGCTTCCTCACAGGGGGATGTGATAAATAAAACAGGAATACATTTTAGAAATTTCAAATTCTCTCTAATATTTTATATGTCTATGTATTTACTTTTAAAAATATAATGTGGAGAATTCAACAAAAACAGTGGAGCAAAGACCTCTGAAATTTCCTCAGTAAAAGCTATAAATAAATTGGCAAACAGAACCAACTTTTTTATAATTCTGAAAATTAACCAAACACTTGCAGCAATATAAGAAGGACTTATTCAAGAAAAATGACTGAATCTCAATAAAAATTGTGAGCTTTGTTCTTAGGACATAGTAATTTTCCCCATCCCCTTCCCCCTTCAGTTCCATGGTGCTCTAGTTTGCTAATGCTGCAGAATGCAAAACACCAGAGATGGATTGGCTTTTATAAAATGGGGGTTTATTTCACTACACAGTTACAGTCTTAAGGCCACAAAATGTCCAAGGTAACACATCAGTAATCGGGTACCTTCACTGGAGATGGCCAGTGGCGTCCGGAAAAACCTCTGTTAGCTGGGAAGGCACATGGCTGGTGTCTGCTCCAAAGTTCTGGTTTCAAAATGGCTTTCTCCCAGGATGTTCCTCTCTAGCAAGCTTGCTCCTCTTAAAAACGTCACTCATAGCTGCACTCCATTCAGTCTCTTTGTGTCAGCACATTTATATGGCTCCACTGATCAAGGCCCACCCCGAATGGGCGGGGCCACACCTCCATGGAAATATCCCATCAGTTATCATCTACAGTTGGGTGGGGCGTATCTCCGAATCCAAATATTCCAACTTAATCCCCACTATTATGTCTGCCCCACAAGATTGCATCAAATAATATGGCTTTTTCTGGGGGACATAATACATTCAAACCGGCACACATGGTAACCTTGAAAAGCTGCAACATACAATTATGGTTACAAATGGCAGCCTGGTAGCCACTTGAGGAGGAAGAATTTGGTTGGAGCTCCTTCAAAGCTTTATTCCCACCGATTTTCACTATTTAACCTGTCTGGTAGTTCCCTGGAAGACCCTACTTGCAAGGCCGTATTTATTTGACTTGACTTGGAACTCACCTAGTGCAAAAGGCCCTGGAGGGGTTGGAGAGAGGGTGGGAGACTGTTTGTCAAAATAATTAGAGGAAATCACTTAACTCTGGTTGCATGAGGTTGTGGATAACAGTTGGGGAAAATGAAAGGCTAACCAAAAATCTTAAAAGGAAAGCTGGGCAGAGATAAATATAGGGACTTTGAAAATTCTAACATATTCAAGGGGATCTAAAAGGTCTCACATGTGCATAGGGCTGTGTGCATGCTCAGAAGACCTGAGACAGCCTTAAGCTTTCATCTCTGGTTGAAATTGAGGCTCTGTGCATGCAGGAAGTGAAGGCTACGGCAGAGTTGTCAACTGTCTGGCTGAGTGTTGAAAGCATTCCCCAACACAAACAGAGCACCTTGACAAAGATTTATTGGTTTCAGGCCTTTTCCCAATCATTAGCTGACCACTTAGCTAACCAAGCAGAGATTACAGTGGCCAAAGAGAATACCAACTTTACAGAATTTGTTTATAAAAGTCATTAAACAAAGGAAAGTGAATTGTAACCTCATCAATAAAAAACATCAACAATGAATCCTGTGAAGGGAGATCATTTAATTTCCTCAGTAACCACATTTAAAATGTCCAGTTTTTTAAAAAAATATTTAAAACATGTTAACAAAAAAACATGAAAGTATGGCACATACATAGGCAAAAAAGAAATTACTTAAAAACCGTCTCTGAGGAAGCTCACCTGTTGGACTTGCTAGACAGACTTTAAATTATCTGTTTTAATTATGCTTATTCTAAACAGCTAAAGGAAAGTATGGCAATGATGTCTCACCAAACAGAGACCATCAATAAAGAGAAAGTGTTAAAAAGGTCCAAATGGAAACTCTGGAGTTGAAAAGCATAATAACTGAAATGAAAAATTTACTACAGGAATTCAATAGCAGATTTGAATAGGCAGAAGGATTACTTGAAATCATCCAGTCTGAGGAATAGAAAGAAGATAGATGGATACAAATCAGAGACTCAGAGTGCTATGGGACACATTAAGCATACCAACACACTCATAATGGGAGTCTCAAAAACAGGAGAAAGAGAAAGAGACAGAAAGAATATTTCAAAAGATTCTAATCTAAATATCCGACAGTTCAAGTAGAATAAAGTCAAATAAATCCACACCTTGACACACCATAATCAAATTGTAAAAGACAAAGAGACAATTTTGAAAGCAGCAAGAGAAAAGCAACTCATCACATACAATGAATCTCCATGATATCAACAGCCAATTTCTCATTGGAAACCACAAGGCCAGAAGATAATGCGATGGCATATTCAAAGTGCAAAAAGAGAAAAGAGGATCAAACAGGAATTCTATATCCAACAAAACTATCCTTCAAAAATGAAGGAGAAATTAATACATTCCCAAATAAACAAAAGCTGAGGGAGTTTGTCACTAGTAGACCTGTCATACAAGAAATAAAAAAGTCATTCAGGCTGAAATGAAAGGATGTTAGGCAGATACTCAAATACTCAAAGATATAAGGAACAACAGCAAAGATAACTACATAGGTAACTATAAAAGGCAATAAAAATGTATTTCTTGTTTTTAGACCCCCTTTTTTTCTTATATGATTTTAAGACAACTGGATAAAGCAATAATTATAGACTTGTGTTGATGGGCCTATGATAGATAATGAATTTTATAAGAGAAAAATAGTGTAAAGGAAGAGCTAGGGAATAGAGCTATATAGGAAAAAAGTTTTAGTACATTATTGAACAGGGAATAGAGCTATATAGGAGCAAAATTTTAGTACATTATTGAAATAAGTTGATGTTAATAAAACTATAAATTAAGATGTTAATTGTAATTTCCATGGCAAGTACTAAAAAAATAAGTCCAAAAATTATAGTAAAGTGTTTCACTAAGGAATTGAAATGGTACACAAGGAAATATGTATTTAACATAATAGTAAATAATAATGGGTGAATAGAGGAACAAAAAGGACATAAATCCAGAAGCAATCCAAATAACTAAATGGTATATATAAATCCTACCTCATCTGTGATTACATCAAGCATAAATGGATAAACACTTAAGTTAAAAGACAGATCAGATTTAATAAAACATGTTCAAACTACATGCTATCTAGAAGAGACATACATTAGATTCAGACTCAAATAGGTTAAATGTGAAAGAATGGAAAGAGGTATATCATACAAACAGTAGTCAAAAGAGCTGGATTGGACAGAATTGACTAATACTGGACAAAACAGACTTTAAGATTAAACTATTAGTAGTGACAAAGGACATTTTATAATTATAAATCAGGGTCAATACTTCAAGAAGATACAACCATTGTAAATATACATTCATCTAAAAATAGAGCTCCCAAATACCTGAAGCAAAAACTGACATTTGAAGGGAGAATAGACAATTCAACAATAATTGATGTCAATATATCATTTTCAATAATAGATATAAAAAAATAAGCAGAGGTTTCAACACTATAAACCAATCAAACCTAAAAGACATCAATATAATACTCAACCCAACAGCAGACCTTGTATTCTTCTCAAAGGTATATAGAAAATTCTCCAGGATAAACTGTATTTTAGGCCATAAAGCAAGTCTCAAATCTGAAAGGACTGAAATCATACAGAGCATATTCTCTAACCACAGTGGAATGAAATTAGAAATCAGTAACTGAAAAATTAGGGAAATACACAATTATGTATAAATTAAAGAACACAGTTCTAAATAACTAATGGGCCAAAGAAGAAATCACAAGGAAAATTAGAAAATATTTTGAAATGAATGAAAACAAAAAGACAACATACCAAAATGAACCTCTAAGCAGGTCTTAGAGAGAAATTTATAGCAGTGTATGTCTACATTAAAAAATAATTTCAAACCATTAACCAAATTCAATCTTAAAAATATGAAAAGAACAAACTAAACCTGAAGAAAGCAGTGACAGAAATAAAAAGTAGGGAGAACATTAATATAATAAACAGAGAATTATGCTAATTATGCACAGACCACACTTTAAGTAGCAAGATCTTAACATTACTTTTATTCTCTTTTTCCTTGGCAAGTAGTTCTATAATAATAAAGGGCATACAATTAGTGGTTGTTGTCAGCTATCGCTTACTGTCCCCCCATATATACTTTAATAGATACACACACAGATTGGAGAAGTTACAGTGTATCACATAGTGAGGAAAATGTTGTGGAGTCCGTGAGATATTTCTTTTCTAAATATCTCCTTGCACGCAACCACCACCACTGAGTTTCTGCACGTGAGCAATGTGATCTGCAGTCAGCTGTGAAATCTGAGATTTACCTCCATCATGTGTGGAAATTACTTCAATAAATTTTATTCGAATAAGTGAAACTGTGAATGTAAACACTTGGATGACCTGGGCTTTTGTGTATCAGGACTGACAGCCATCTCTCTCTATGGGTTATCAAAGATGCAAAGTACTATCAGGGGGACTTTGACTCACAGGCAAACACATCACAGAGTTCATCCTGAATTGCTGCTTGAAAAACTAACCCTAACGAGAAACCTATACCATCTAATGAGCTCAGTTTTCTCTTTTGCCAGCTTCTCGTAGTCCCAGAGAAAAAAGTACACTGTATGTTACTCAATATTAAAATAGTTTCTTCCAACAAATGGAATTTCCTAGGCTGAATGGACACAGAAGGAGAAGGCAGGCAGAAAAAAACCTAATAACTTGAGTGTGAGCCCCTAGACAGTAGGGACTTAATTTATCAGTACTCAAAGTACAAAATACAAAAAAAAATTCTATAAAATTTATTGAACACCTACCATGTGCTAAAACACCTACTATGTGATAATTTCTTTGTCACAATAACCAAAGAAACCATAAGCTCTTTGAGAATGAGGACTCTGCCTAGACTTTTCAACACTGAATCTATAGTACTTGGAGTGGCATTTGCTACATAGCAGGCATGCAGTAAGCCCGTTCAGTGAGTCATTTAGTCGACTCACTAAATGACCAAATGACTTGAATTTCAGACAAACCACAGTGCAATATTTGGCACACTGATACCAAAAATGTAATTTGTTGTTATCTGAAATTCAAATTTAACTGAGCATCCTGTATCTTATCTGGCAATTGGACTAGATCACATTCCCCCTTGACACAATGGCAGGAGCCAAAGTTATTGCTTGAGTGGATAAATAAATTGATGAATGGATGAACAGATGAAATAGATAAATGAATAGACAAACGATGAATTAGATTCTCTAGTTCTCTATTTTTGGCACTATATTTAGACAAAAGTCAGTAGGTGTCTCTTTTCAGATCATTTGCAGCATTATTATCCTAAGAGTCAGGACTTATCTCTGAGAGCCAGGAGAGCCATTTGACTTGGGATGCACAGATACGAAGTTCCCCAGTTTTAGACTTTCAAATTTATCTTTAGATTAAATTATCCATGGGGGTGGGGAAAACACAGGAGTGAAAGAAAGTGGTCAAGCATCTTTAACATTGTATCTCATTAATAAATCACATCCACCAGCACTGTATTGGTTTTCAACTAGCTGCTATAACAAATTACTAAAAACTTACTAGCTTAAAACAACACACACATTTATTATCTTACTATTCTGAAGGTCAGAAGTCTGAAAATGGGTCTTTGAGGACTAAAATCAGGTGTCAGTAAGGCTGCATTCTATCTGGAGGCTCTAGATTCCATTTCTTGCCCTTCCCAGCTCCTAGAGTTTGCCTGCATTCCTTGGCTCATGGCCCCATCCAGCAATGGCACCAGTTCAGCCTCTGCTTTAGCTATCTCACCTCCTTCTCTCACATGAATCCTCTCATCTTCCTCTTTAAAGGAGCCTTGTGATTACATTGGGCCACCTGGATAAACCAGGATACCGTCCCTGTTTTAGGATCCTTAACTTCATCACATCTGCAGAGTTTCTTTTACCATGTGAGGTAACATATTCACAGGTTCGAGGGTAACTGGGATGTGAACATCTTCAGGGGCCATTAGTCAGCCTGCCACAAGCACTAAGAATTAATGCATAATTATACAGCATAGTGCTCATTATAAGTGTTAGCTGGTTAAATGTAAATATTAAAGATATACCAACATTTTTCCAACTTCTTTGGGTATCTCTTCATTTTTGATACCTTTGGCTCTTGAGAGGTCCTAGTGAAGCAATGTGTTTTCTTATCAAAATAATGGAAGAACTGCAGTTTCTTAGA
Source organism: Choloepus didactylus (assembly GCF_015220235.1). Lineage (NCBI taxonomy): Eukaryota > Metazoa > Chordata > Mammalia > Pilosa > Megalonychidae > Choloepus > Choloepus didactylus. Next base: position 22,580,462 of record NC_051325.1, on the reverse strand, counting down.
GGAAGTGGAGACACTCAACCTTGGCTACACATTAAAAACAACCATGGGTTATTTTAAGTTCCATTGCCAGGGCTGCAGACCAAATCAGTTGCATGAGAATTTCTAGGGGTTGGATCCAGGCTTCAGTAGTTTTAAAAGCACCCATGGTGTTTCCAATGAGTGTCTAAAATTGAGAACCTCTGCCTTCAATTGAACCTTCCACTGCTTAGCTGGTCCTTGTCTTTCATTGTATTGTTTTTTCTCTCCTCTAATCCTTTCCTGTCCTATTTTTCCTGCTGTATGGAAGTCTGTTTCTCTCCCTTATGGAGTATATTATTTTGATTACATCATATTTGATAAAAAAAGGCAAAGATGCTCTAAAAATGATGAGTATAGAGTGCAGATAAGTGTCAAGTGTACTGTTTTTGGAGTAAAAAGACACACTGCTTTCCCATCAAGAAGCTGCAGGCCATCAATAAACCCTTCACCCTTCTGATCTGAGGTTTCTTAGCCTATAGAATCAGGGATCTGGAATGAAATTCTCTATGATCTTTTATAACTTAAGAACCCCACAATTCTAAATACAGAGAGAGCAACACAGTCTTGTGGAAGACGCTCTGTCCCCCAAACCAGAAGATTTAGTTCTGACTTACAGAAAGGCAAATTGCTTTACTAGATGCATCACTGTTTGTCTTAGTTTTGTTTCACCCAGAAGCAGACTAGGAGACAAGGATTTAGGTGTAAGTGGTTTATTTAGGAGTGGTCCCAGAAGTACCATGAAAGTCAGGCAGCTGATTCAGGGTATATTCTCAAGGATATTGTCATTGTGGGCAACTGGAGGTTAATGCTGGTGGAAAACTCCAGGAGCCCTTGTAGAACAGGAGCCTCCAAGTTATCCCACCAGAGGGAAGAAAGGACCAAGGTGTTTGCACACCCATTTGGGATTTTTGTCAGTCATTGGCTGATGGCTGATCCTTGGGAGTGTTCACTTTCTAGCACTTTCAATTTGGTTGTGCATAAAGGAAGTAAGGTGGCAAGAGAAACCTTTGGGCAATGCACAGATGCAAATGCTGACATATGGATTGATACCAGGTCAATGTGTACCTCAGGGTTAAGGCCAAAAGAGATATGGGCAGATGCTAAATGGATTCTTTTTCAAAATTTCAATAAATTCTTAGTCCTTATAAATTTAATAAGGACATTTGCAAATAAATGTATTAACAATTCTAAAATACTTTGAGGACCCTCCCCACCCTTTGGGAAAGCTGCTGTAGGCAGGCAGAGTTTTGAGACAAACATTCTCCCTCTACAAAAGTCTCTCAGATTCTTCTATAAAACACATTAAATGTTTTTAGCCCTTTTGGGTCCCATTTAGTTAAAATTCCATTTCAGGCCACTAAACAACAATTTTTCTCAAGCTTGGGGAGGTTCGGGAGCTAGATTTTCAATGCAAAATAAATGAAAATAAATATTACTTTCAGATGTTGACAAATAGCATTGTAGCTATAAAGGAGAAAAAATTGTTGCAAACATGCACACTCTGGGTGTCTAGATGGACAAAGTACTGTCTTTTGTCCTTTCCCACCTATGCCAGAGTCTGCAGACACATGCCCAGAACATACAGATTTATTTTGTCCCCACTGACTTAAGATCTTCACCACAGTGACTCAGGCTTGTCACAGCTATGTTCTCATCAGACATGGAGGCCTTCCATGTCTTACTGTAAAACACTGAATGAACAAGATGGGTTGACCACTTCTTGACCAATCCATTTAAGAACATTCATACTAAGTGTTTTTTTTTTTTTTCAGTTGCATAAATAGCATAAACTTACCTCCAACTTTGAAATCTCACTTGGAATTCCTTCTCTACCATAAAAGAATCATAAATGTTTGGCCTTAGGCCCATTACTCTTATGTCTCTCCATCTCATTAAAGGCCATCAGAATGCTCACCATTACACTGATGAAAGAGAGACACCTATGGGTCAGATTTTCACCCTGTGCAGAGTGGAAGGAATGGGAGTCTCTGGGGTGTGGAGTTAGTGCATTGGGGTATAACGTGCTCCCAGTGTGAGTGAGCCTATGGCTTTAGATCACCTCCAAAACAGGACACATATTCAAAACCCAGCTCTATTTGGGCTACCAGATGACAGAAGCTATGTGAGTAACTAGACCAACAGAAGAACCACTCAGTTGAGACTGGTCTAAATTGTTCATCCACTACATTATGAGCAAACAAAATGGTTATTGTTTTAAGTCACTGAGTTTGTGTGTGTGTGTGTGTGTGTGTGTGTGTGTGTGTGTGTTTTATGCAGAAATAGACAACTAAGATTTGAAAGGCTATTTAGCTGTAGTTAAAATATCTCAAATTCTGAATATAAATGCTTTGTTGCACATGGGTCCATTATGCTTGAGATATGTCTTGTATTTTCCTGCTTCCACACCTTGGCATATGCAGCCCCTAGTATGGGAGACCTTCCCTGCTCCTCTAAGCCTGCCCACAGCAAACTGCTGTTCAAAATCAACCTCCTTCCTGATTGCCTTGATCAGTCTAGTGTTAAATGATTTGTTCACTCCCTAAACCCCTACAATCATAATTAGAACCCACTTTATTTTGTATGAAATCAATTGATCTAAAAATCATATCTCCAATGTAGACTGTAAGCTTCTTGAAGGAAGGAAACTTGTACCCAGCATGGTCTCTTTCACATGGTAGACACAATATTTCCTGCCACAAATGGACAAGATCTTCTTGTTATTGTTGTTGATAATGATAGTGTGTGGTAATTGTTAGAGAAGACCTGTGTTAAAGATGTGGAACAATCCAGCAAAAATGTAGGTGTCTTTGTCTTTGACCTCCAGTGATCCACTGTCTAGTATTGTTTGAGTTTCTGTATGATGGGAGAGAAGAACAAGGATACAATGAAAATTCCAAGTGCAGTGCTCTTGGATCTTTGGAAATATAACTGTGTTGAGTACTGTTTACGAAGTTTCCAAACAGATTTATGAATAGTAGAGAGATACCAAGGAAGTGTATCCTGAGAGTCACTGCTGAGTGTTGTTGCCGTGCTGTGTTTGAAAGAGTTATGCTGTGGTTCAAAAAGAAGGTGGCCAGGGTGTGGCCCCAGACTAACAGAGTCAGCTCGGAAGACCTGTAATACATTTGTGGTACCAAATTCTACTGAGTTAGCCTTACGTCCACTCTTATTTTTCTTTCTTTCCTTCCTCATTACAGCACACTTGAGAGACAGATTGAAATTCTGATCCTCATTATAGTCAATAGGATCCACCCTACACACAAGGATTTCCTTTCAGGTTAGTGATTCTGTCTTTTGAACTTCAAGAAGGTCAAGTTTCAGGGATATTACATTTCTGGTGGATGAGGCTTTATTGTCAGTGATAATTTTAAACTTCACTCCCTGGCGGAGAATCACTGGCAGCTAGGATTGGAACTCAACAAGGTCTGTGAGAAGATCTAAGCAACACAAAGCATAAAAATGCAAGAGAAGTGTCAGTCCATATTCTCCATGGAATATGATGTGAAATCCAGAAACCTTTGCAAAATTGACCTAGGAAAGAATTTGGAACCAAAGACAATTTCCTTGCACGGTTTTAATCCAGCGGTTGCAATGGATGCCTTTTGGAATAAGTCCTAAGGGATCTCCTTTCATACTATCTCCATTTCAAGTTCAAGAGTTCAAAGGTGGTGTGCTGGCTAGGATTCTAAGCTTTGGTACCAGAGAGTTTGAGTCAAGATATGCATAATCACTAAGTAGCTATTTGCCTATGAACAAATTACTCAACCTTTGCTGGCATGGATTCCTTAACTGTAAATTTAGCCTAGAGGTAATGTAACCTACAGATTACTTTACACATATCCTAAGAAATAATAGACATGCAGAAAATGTTAATTTTTATTTTGCAATGTTACCAGCTTTGGTCTTAAAATTGTTAAGAAAATGCTTTTGTGCTAGGGTCTTAGATCAATTACCCTAGAAGCAGACTCTGAGACAAGGATTCATTATGGATGTGCTCATTCCTTATGGAAGGAGTGAGGGAAGCTGGACAGGGAGGAGAATGAAGCCAAGAGAGGATGGAGAGCTTTCAGGCAAATCCCAGTTCAGTGTGACCCCAAGGGGAGCTCCAGAATCTGTCCCATCTCAAAGCAAGGGAACTGAAATGTCATAGTTCAGCACCAGTCAGTCACCAGTTAAGTCTCCTTCCTTGGGGATGGGGGTGAGTGTGGGGTGGGGGTTGAGGGCAGGGGGGGTAAACTCCTGGTATTTCTGGCTCTGTGTGCACTGGCAAAGTGCCATTAGTAACTTGCGAATATTCCACCAATAAGAGGCACAGAATGGCCTCTTTCTTACAAATACAGTATACAGAAAGAGTGGGAGGGAAGAAGGGAAAGACCTGAATGTTTGGGGGAAAGAATATGGGTTTATGCACATGATATACCCTTTCTACCATGTACTAGGTATGCTTGAGAGACTTAATGGAAGATTACAAGACTCTACTTTCAACAAAAATATGACACTGCCTGGTCAAGGCGAAATATTTCTAATTCAGCTTTGCTGCCGTATACATGGCCCAGGCAGATAAAAACAACTTGAATTGTCTGATCTTTTATATTTAGATTTTCAGAACTACTCTAAAGAACATGTGGCAGAATAATTTTCATTTCTAACTTTGCACTTTAATTCTAATTCACGTTAGAATTAGCTTCCCGCAGAATAAGACACTTGGGTATCAAATGACCCAGAGTATAAACATACAGCTTAGAGTATCTGTGTCTCCCTGGGGAGTCAAAAGGCAAAGGGTCAAGTGTGTGTTCTCCTTCAAGGTTCTGCCCTGGCTGGATGTGTGGTGCTTAAGTGACTTGTCTTAACCTCTCCTGAAGAGTTAATTTCTTCATCATTATAAGCAATCCACCTTGTGACGTGTTCTTATCTTGCACTGGACACTTTGCTAAGTGTTTTACAAACATTTAATTTAGAATTCAAGTGGTCCAATAATGTAGATATTATGCTTATTTTATAAATGAGGAAGCAGGCCTTAACTGGTGACTGATTGATGCTGGACTGTGGAAGCTCAGCTCCTTTGCCTTGTGATTGGACAAACTCTAATTTGCACTCCAGAGCTCCTGATGGGATCAGGCTGAGGCTGGGAATTTACCTTGCTTGGCTTCCTCCCTTTCTACCAGCATCCCTCACTCCTTGATCAGTCTCTACTGAGAGCAATTCCTTAACAAATCACTTGCACATGAATTCTCATCTCAGCTTCTGTCTCTGGGGTAGCTGACACAACTTGTTCAAGGCCACAAGTTTAGTAAGGACAACCTTGGGGTGGAATGGTTGGACAATGAGCTTAGGGGATGTCTGGTCTCCTAGGTAGCTCGAGTCTGCACACGTGTAGATATTCAAGGCTCAGGATTTTGCATCTCTTTTCTAGGAAAACAGATATCCCTAATTTTGCTTTGTCTGTTCTTTGAGAGAAGTGATCATAAATGGGTTGGACTGATGATTGTTGGATGTAGCTTATGGAATTGGCGTTATGCATGCATTTCAATCCATGTCCCTTAGACTGCCTGCTGCCAGGTGAACCCTGTATCTACATTCAATCAGGAGCCTCTGCCTTATTTATGCAGCTGGATTTGAAACAAAGCAAACTACGTGCAAGGGTCAGTCAGCAAGCCTGGGGCCCCCTGAAACACCAGGAATTATATATCTGCCCCAACAGAGTAGTGGGGAGATGCCTGCCTCATTTCCATTAGGGTTAATGGAGCCAATTGCATGAAACTACCACGTATCAATTTGTATTCTCTCATGTTTTGATATCTTAATGCATGAAATGACATCTCCAGGGGAATCTTGCCTCCTTTTAAGTGCTCCCATTTCCCTTTACTAATGGAACATAGACACACACATCCACTATTGCTCAAGAAAATGGGCAAAATAGCGAAGACGATTAGGCTTTGAGAGTGTTGCTGGAGACTCGCAAGAGCTGCAGGCAGAGGCTGAAATGATCCCTCTTTCCAGGCTTATTGAAGCAGTTTCACGCCACACAGCCATTTTCCTCAAAATCATCAGCAGATATTTGGCCAAATTTTCCTCTCTAGGAGGAAGAATATACATCTATACATGTCCGAGGATATCCGTTGGGACCTGGGGTATATTTATGAAGAAAGGGCATGCAGAGGGTGCTGGAAAAGCCCGAGATATTCCTGGAAGAACAACTGAGGTGGGTCAGCCAGGAGGAGGGTGGAGAAGCAGACAGCACAGGGGCTTCACTCGGCAGGACTTTCCTTGGTGTGGGAAGAGCAGATGCTAACTCGAAAGGCTGTTCTGTGCGGGAGGAGTGCCATGTGAGCTAGTAAAGTGCCCACCACATCCCTGCCTGTACTTTCTTTCGGAAGATGCTCTTCTAAGTGCTAGGAAAAGCAAGATAAGCAAATCTGGCTCTACCCTATCCTCTGCTTTTTACAGAGAGAGAGCTGCTATAGGTTCTTGTACAGTTGGAGGCTATTAAACAGATAAAACCCTACAATTTAGAGACAGGGCTATGTGATCAGAATACAAATTAAGATGAAAAACCGCCAACCTCTATTTGCCCTCTCAACAAGTTTGGCTGATTTTTTTCATTTTGAACTAGAATTGTGTCCTTTTATTGAACTTCTAGAGTTTAAGGAAGAGGCTTGTCTAGTTGAGCTACAACTGTAGGTAGTATAAGGCCATCACATCACTCACTAACCGATGGGGATTGAGAGGTGCTGGCAGGGACCCTTAAGTGGTCTCCATCCAGGGGCCACAGTGTCTGAAACTCTATCATATTTACCCCTTTGGGTTAAGCCCTCACTCTTTGTATTTTTTTTTTTTTTTTTTTGAAATGTAGAACAAAAGAGTGCTGGGGGAAATAGTATATCCTGCAGTTACCAGTTTTGAAGGAATAATGTCATCCCAAACCATGTGGTCATGACCATAGAGGGCCGTGACAGTGAAGGGAAGGAAACAGAAGGAAGGGACAGAGAGGGACTGAGATGAGCTTTGCTTATGTTCACGTCATCTTAGAGAAATGAGAGTGGAGAGTAAATGTCTTATTGAGCTGGGTGCACGCCATGGGAGGCACTCTCCGTGTAGGCAGTGTTTCTTGCCTCATTGAGGGTGGAGGTTACAGACCACTCTAAGGCCCTGATGAAAGCTATGGAGGCTTCTGCAGAGAAATGCACACACATACACACAAAAACACACTTGTTGCATGGAATTTTGAGTGTTGACAGGCTCCCTGAGATCCATCCATGGACTCCAAGTTCAGGGAAACAGTCAAACATATTGAGAAGGTCAAAGTCTATACTCAGGATGACTGGAGACATTAGATCATGGAAGACACTGGTCTGGGGTCTCTCATGTCTACTAGTTCCATATGGAATGTGAGTTTTTGGTAACAGTGAGACTTTGAAGAGACATTGTTGAAACTCTCGGAAATATAAAAATTCTCTAAGTTGGGGTTCTACTTGATGAAAAGTTTACAGATAAAGGTGAGGTCAAGGATGAGTTTTAAGTTGGTAGATTTGAAAGGTATCCAAACTCTCTCTCTCATGACAGTGTTATATTGAAATCACTTAACCAGGAAAGAATCAACAGATCTTTAGCAGCTTTTCTTTACTGAGACACCAACTACTCCTCTGTTGCTTACTTGCCTTTCGGTCACTGTGGTTTCCAAACAAAACAGTATCACGTTGAACTAGTAAGTATTCTCTGCCCTCCAGAATACCATTCTTGTTTCCAAATTCACCAAGAAAGACATACCTCAATATTACACCTGTTGGGATGGAAATAGCAGATAACTACTTTTACAGCCCATAGACAATAAAGAATATAATTATTAAATCTTTCCTTTCATGACCCATCAGAAATAAATCTCTGCCATGTGAGACTACAAGGTTACTTTTAGTAGTTCTTTAGCTATCACATATTGCAGGGAAGGTGTCTAAAAGTGAGCAAATGCTGATTCCTTATTCAAAGAGTTGCATCCTGTGGTTTGTATGGCATGGATGACCATGGACTCAATTACTGCAGCAGAAACAGTCTTGTTTTACCTCCATTTTTTCTTAGAACAAAAACAAAACTGAACAATCCCTGGGTACGAAAGCATCTCAGATGTTTTATTGTTTTATTTTGCAAGTTGTTATTTGAGCTAGGATAGAGGTAATCAAGGGCAAGTGCTGAATTATGGTTGCATTTGTAGATAAACCAGTTGAGTCTTGCTACTGAAAATGAAAGCATAGTTGCTAGTGGCACCCACAAGTCTGCTTTAGGCCCCCCTTAAAATTTAGTCACAACATTTCAGCCTGACCATTTGCTTGAAGTGATGGAGAAGGGTACAACTAAGATAAGGACCCAGTCCACAAATTCATTGCTCTCAACTGTGCTTACAAATGATTGAATCTGACAATCCACTTTGTAAATGACTGCTGCAGAGCTCTGATTATTCCTGTGGTCGTGTGAGATAGAATGAGGAACACTTAACTGCATCCAATTTGTGAAAAAATTGGCCACCATTGAATTCTCTCTCTGTAAAAATTTTCCAATTCAATATAGACTCTTTACCAAGGGCACTTAATCATGTCCCATGGAGAGACAGGGACCACCTGTATGTTATACTTAGTTACCTGGCTATATTTAAATACCTTACTAAGATTCCTAGTTATCTTCTTTTTAACACTATCCCAAACACTTGGTTGCTAAACATAAATGCTAGCCAGTGCTCACACTTAGTTACCTGGTTGTATTTAAATACCTTACTAAGATTCCTAGTTATCCTCTTTTCAACACCATCCCAAACCCCTGGCTGCTAAACATAAATGCTAGCCAGTGCTCACAGGCAAGGATTTGCAGATGTATTTCTCTGAAGATAGTGTGGCCAAGATAACAGGGTACCCATCTTCATAAATTCCAAGGCACTTTTCATATGAAAGGTATCCATTCAGGGAAATAACTTATTAGAAATTAAATTCACCATAGTTTCTCTATTGGATACTCCCTCTTTGATAGGCTTCATGAATGATAAAATGACAGATGATGCAGAGCAAGTCATAGGATTTGAACATCTAGGGGTAGGTTATAAACATCTAGTGATTATAGTGCAATACAATCTGCTAGCCTCCATCAAACTCTCCTTAGACACCACCTATACATTTGCTCTTCATGAACTGTAGTCAAGAGTGCAGAAGGCAGCAAGTAAAGACTAACAGTTCTGTATTTTCAGTTTTACCAATTGCAGGTAGATTTAGCCTTAGAAAAGAGTCTCCAAAGAGATTGAGGCTGATTCAAGTGAGGCTTGCGATACTAATCAAGGCTGCTATATGTTGGTGTGTATATAATGATTTCCTTCTGTAAATCACACTGTTCTTCACTAATAGTAAGGTGATGACACCTTACATCACCATAGATATTTTGTGACTAAACTCAGATCGAATACATGGGACAGTGGCTAGAAAACAGGTGAATGCTCAAGCTAATGGACAAGCCCTCATTCCATGTCAACAACAACATCCTCACTGTATCCCAGCCAGGAAATTTTTAGTTTCATTGGGTGGTCTAGATCTCAAAGAAGACATTGAAAGACCATCTTCAAGATAAAACCTAAAAGACATTTCAGAAAATCAGATGTTGAAAACGGGAACTTGTAAATTCATCTAATTCAGTACCAAGAGTGCAGCAAAAATACCCAAGCTGATAAATTATCATCTCTCTTTATTGCCGTAAGCGTGCCTCTGAACAGCTTCCACAATTCTCTCTTCCTCCTAAAATTCTGCTTTAGTCTAGAAAGAATAAAGTATGTGTGCTTGAGTTCTTTCCAAGATTAGAGTTATTTGGTTCCAAATGAGATTCCGAGGGATTCATTTATGAGTAAAACCCACAATAGAACTCGGCACCTTTGCTCTTTAGGTTCAATATTACTCTAGTATAAATTAAGGTTACTCTATTTTAGTCCTCTATACATATTGATCAGCCTTTATTGGTCAGGATAGGTGGATTAAGCTACAATAACAAATAATCCTGAAGTTTCAGATCTTGAACAGAGCAAAAATTTATGTATCACCTATGCAATATCCAAGCAACCCTGTAGGGCAACTGTCCTCCATATAATAAGTCAGTGGTCCAGGCAAATGTGATGTCACTAATCTTTAGTTGTATCGTCAGCAACAAGCAGCCTCTTTGTTCAGCAACGTAGGGGAAAAACAGCTGTGGAAACATGCATGGGCTTTTTCACTGCTTCGGCTTGAACTTAAATACATTTCTGTTCTTTGGCCAGAATCAGTCAAATATCTCTACGCCACAGAAAAAGAAAAGACATGTTTAATCTTCCTATGTTCCTAGAAGGAGAGGAGAACCAGATTTGAGTGAGCACCAGAAGTCTCTGAAATGACAGTTATAATCCTCGAGGAACATTTTAACTCCAGCTAGAAAAACAACATCTAGATTTCTGCTTTTAATTCTCCCTCCCTCCTACGATAATCCCTGGGTGCTACACTGCCACAAAGGAAGAAAGAAAAGGAGCTGCGTTTCCTTTTGTTTGTGATAAACAGGAGGGCATAATGGCCAGTCTGTTCAGGTCATGATTTATTGGTTCAGCCGAAGCCACCGCAAGGCTGTTTTCTTCCAGGATACTCAGCAACACAGCAGGCCTTTTAAAGAATCCCAACTGATTCCCACAACAAAGAGTAGAGAAGGGGAAAGTATCACCCAGGCTAGCTTTGGTTGAGTGGAAATCTGCTCTAACCAAAAACAGGACTCTCATGGGGACTGACTTTAGAAAAGAATGGCAGGGCCAAGTCATTCTGGGTGACATATGTTGAATCATTTAAACTTTGTTTCTTTCCACGCAGTTTTAGTCAGAAAGTAAATGGTTTTGAAGCAGCAAAAAATAACACAGAAAATAGAACTTTAACTCAAAAAAGACAGTTGAGCAATTTCCCCCAGATCAGGGCAGCCCAGAGCGTTTGTCAGCCCAGGCCGTCTTCCTTTTTCCCTCTCTTGTTTCTGGAATCTAATTTTCTAAAATTCTATGGAATTGCAATTCTATGGTATCCCACACTATTATTATCCCCCATCTCTCCTGACTCGTCTGGCAATCCTCTCCGGAAATGCGTATCTAACATTTTCTATCTGCTGTTTTTATCTATAGGACATTCAGGTCCTCTTTCAAAGCTCTCAACTCCCCAAGGCTTTCTCAGCCTGGGCTTCGTGCTGTGCAATTATCACTTTGTAAAATATGGTCCTATTCTCTAGGAGCTCCTCTGAGTGGTTGAGAACTTAATCACACACTGGCTTGTTCAATACGTGTTACAAGTGTGTGAGTCCTGTCTTCTGAGGGAGGTTAATTGGTCCTTGCCACACCATTTCTCCTTTGGTTCCAATAATAACAAGTTGACGCTGGGGCACAGTTTAGATGCTCAGTAGTTATTTGTTGGTTAATTGCATAATCTCACCCCACTTGCTGAAATTGGGGTACTGGGACTTTTCCAAGGTGTGTGATTGATATAGCATCCACTTCCAAATGACTCCTGAGGCTGTCACTGGAGCCCAGGGGTAAATCATACATTGCTTCATTCCTGCCCCTATTTGTTTTAGGCCCTGTGTTAGTTTGCTTGAGCTGCTGTGACAAATACCACATAATGGGTTGACTTAACACCAGGAATTTATTGGCTCACGGTTTCAGAAGCTAAAAGTAAAAAATCAAATTACCAGCAAGGCTTGCATTCTCCCTGAATACTATAGTGTTCTGGCTGGCTGCTGGCAATTCTTGGGGTTCTGTTTTGTTTTCTGGAAAATGAGACTACTAATGGAATCTGCCTCATAAAATTGTTGTGAAGATTAAATATTTTAATATGTAGGGAGTACTTAGAGCAGGACTGGGAACTTAGTAAGTTCTCAGTAAATTGTTAGTTTTCATTATAATCATTATTGTTGTCATTATTTCATTTAAGCAAAATTAAGGGCACAGAAGCCCATGGCATTTTGCTGAGTACCCTAAGGGAAATTCAGATGAAGACATGTCCCCTACCCTAAAGGAGTGTATACTCTAAAACTAGGTAAAAAATATACAAGTGCTTACCACATGGGATATCACCTAATGTACAAAAGGGAGAGGGATCACATGCATTGAACAAACACTTATTGAGAGTCTGTTTGTGTCCAAAACTGTGACAATGATGGAGCATAAACTATGAGTGCTGTCACAGAAATAGGAGCAAAGGGCTATGGCAATGTGGAGGGGAAGGCAAGGAAAAATGTATGGGGAAGATGGAAAAGTTTCCACAGAGGAGATGATATCGAGGTTGAGTTGAAGAATGCTCTCACTGAGTAAAGATGTCAAAAGGAAAGGAATTCCAGTCAGAAGAAGTTTCTGTAGAAAATTAGGGAATTATTGCAGACTGTGAGAGTGGATGAGGCATGAAAATACAATAATCCTTATCATCACATTGTACATCCTGTATTAGTATTTCCTTTTTCACAAATGAAGGAATTGCACTTCAAAGTGGTTGAGGAATTTTCCTAATCTCACACACCTCACTTTGGAGTTAGCTGGTAACTCAAGGTCTTTCTAACCCTAAAACTCAGATTCTATTATGCCACCTTTTGTCACAGATATTAGTAGAAGGTAAGGAAGGGCTATCGATTTGGAGCCATATTTGAAAGGTCTTGATGGTTAAGACTATGCATTTGATCTGTATTTGGTAGTCCCCTAGGAGCCCTGAGAGGTTTCTTGGGAGAAGGGCCATTACCCTAACTGTGCTTCTATATGGTAGATGCTATTGCACGTGACGTATTTGAGAGGGTGAGTCTGAGCCTGGAAACTATTTCAGTAGCAGCAGAAGCAGCCTGGGTGCCAGGTCACTGGTTGTCATTGGAGGTAGAAGGAATGGGCTCTGTTGTTTTCAGTTGACAGGGAATAATGTTTTGATATATTTATATAGAGCTGACCTACATTTTTGAAAAGTCTTATTTTAAAAAAACCTTTTTATTTGGAAACTTACAGAAAAGCTGGAGGAATAGTGCAGTGACCATGCTGATTCATCTATTATTAACATTTGCCCCATTTGCTTACCTGCCTTCTCTCTCTCTACTATACATACATACATATAAATACATACACACTTATACACATATATGTATATATATTTTATAAACTTCTGGGGAGTAGATTGCATACATCATGGCCCTTTGTTCCTAGATACTTAAGTGTATATTTCCAAATGATAAGGATATTCTTTTATATAAACACAGTCACCTGTGAACTTCAGGGCTTTTATAGCATTGTTTTCCTTCCAGTAAAGGATCCAGTGTACATTTCATTTAATTGTCATGTCTCTTTACTTTCCTTTATTCTGGAACAGTTCCCCAGCCTTTCTTTTCCATTATAACACTGAACTGACATTTTTGAATAATACTTCTCCCTCCTTTTTATTGAATGTCTCTCATTAGGGAATTTCTGAAAGTTCTTCATGACTAGTTGGAAGTTGTGCGTTCTCAGCTGGAATATTGCATGAGGGATGTTGTGCCCTTTTCATAATATCATCTAGGAGCATATGATGTCCATCTGCCCCTGATTAGAGAATATTTTGAGCACCCAGCCAAAGTGTTGTCCAATTTTTCCACAGGATGATCATGTTTTCTTTGCAACTAATAAACCATCTGACAAAGCCGCTAAAGCTCATACCATTATCATACTCCTCAGCAGAATTTCTCCTTGAATTTAGCATCCTTTGATGATTCTTGCATGATCTAATCTCTGTTATGATGGTTGCAAAATGATTCTCTAACTCTAGTACATCTACAGCATCTACCAGTCAGCAATCAGCATTCTATTTAAACATTCTATTTAAGTCCTTCTCCCCTATTTTTTGATTTATATGTTTGGTTATTTTTGGTATAGACTCATGAATTACCAACTTTAAATATTTTGGTGATCAAATTGGCCTAGATTTAACCAGAAGGGATCCCTCCAAAAGCTCCTATGTCCTTGTAGCATAACCCCATCTTTTTCCCCATTTATACATTTTTTTTTTCACTTTCTGGCATAACAAATCACTCCTGGATAGACTAGTTTCTATGACCAGGTGACAGAAACTCAAACTCACAAAGTGATCATATCCAGAACTGCTGCCTTCATTAATTCTCTGTTATCAGCAACTTAGCCATGACCCTGACCTTTCCTGAAAAGTATTCACTCTTGCTTATCAGTCACACAGAATTTATCAGAGGTCCTTCTCCTTAAAAATGGCCTTTGTTAATCACAATTTCAGCACCAAAGCCTGGCCACTCATTCCTACTCTTGCCCAGTGCTCACTCCACTTCTGAGGTCAGGTGTTTGCAATTTGAGATCAATGGATGGTGACGTTCAAATGTTACCAACAAAGATCATGACTACTAAGTTCAGACAGGAATATATTGTGACCATGAATAGTTGGGGAAAGAGGGAGTTGGGTTAGAAATGGAAGGAGCAGCTTCAGAGACCTCCACCACTCTCTGGCAGCCTGCTTGCTACCTCTAAGATTTGAGTCCAAAGTGCCCCCATTAGAGATGTGAGTTGGAACGTATTCTCTTCCAGCTTATCCTTCGGAGGAGGAGACAAGAGATGATTAAAAAGATGGAGTCACCAAAATATCCTTTATTTGGAATAACCTATGATATGGTCATCTGAGATTAAGTCCAAACCCACATGTGGAGGCCACTGCTGGTGCCCTACCCAATTTGTCTATCATCATCAAGATGATGTACCTTCTCTTGGCTACTCAAAAGGCTCCCTTCTAGAAAACTGCCTTCAGCCAATGAGAGTTGCCAAATGCAGGAGGTAATGTGGCCCCAGGGCAGCCGGCAGCCTGAAGCCAATGACTAATGATTCAGGGATACAAAAGGCTGGCACCCTTGCCTCAAATTGGGACCAACTCTCTGATGCAATCCATGCTCCAGAGCTCCCTGTAGCATCAGGCTGAGGCCAGACTGCAGAGGACCCCACCGTCTTGCTCTGCTTCTTCCTCTGACCCATCTGCTTCCCACCTGCCTCCACAGATTTCTCCTGAGAGCTCTCAATATATCATGTCTTGGGACCCAAACTCTTGTCTCAGGCTATGCTTCTAGGAATCGGACCTAAGAACACATATGTCATAATAACATGAGAAACATTTCGAGGTCATAATTTCATATATAAATGGCCTTCAAAATCAAAATGCGTATCTTTGACATAAATAAGTTGGAAAATAAAAGGTGAGAAAATATTTAAAACTGTTCCATATCCCAGGACTAATATTGTTTTAACAGCACCACCATCTCCCAGTTATGTAGGTTGGGAATCTCAGCTCCATCTTTGCTTTGACTCTTTCCCTCTGACCTGTCTCCAATCAGATGCCAAACTCTGACTCTGTAGAATGTCTCACTTCTAAAGCCCTCTTAACATTCCCAAAAAAGAACCTCATAACCTCTCCCAGACACTCTTCTCCTCACAAACATTTTGACTCCACTATTCTCCTCCATTTCCCACCACATCCATCAGGAAGGTCACTCTCCATCGCAGGCAAGGCCCATCCTGGTGTTATCTGAGTTGGTCCATACAGCCTCTTCCTGGGCCCACTGTCCTCTTATTTTCTTTATATTCCAATAATATGCTCTGAGGATGTTCAACATATTCCCACATTCTTACCTTTCAACTTGTATTTCTGTACTCAGAATGCCTTCTCCAACCATCTCTGCTTCTTGAAATTCTATGAATAAAATGCCAGTTAAAATGCCTCTTCTTCCATGAAGTCTTCCAAGTTCCCCAAGTCAAAACCAATTTCTCTTTCTACCATATTCCTTCAGACATTTATTTACTTCTCTAGTAGAGTACTTCTCATATTCTACTTGTCTTTTTATTACCAGAGAATGCATCTAACTTCTCTACTCTACCATAAAGTGTTTGAGGAAAATAACTGCATCTTATTCTCTATTTGCATCTCTGTCTGTCCGTCTCCCTCTGACCATGTTTACCTGCATGGTCCATAAAAGATACTGTAGAAAACAATATCTGTCATAGGTAGTGCTCCACATCTTTCCTCATTTACACAGCACACCTACTTCCTGAATTTCACATTGTATGTCTTATCTTTTTTTTTGACTTCTTGCCCATTCTAATTTAGTGACTATTACAACTTGTCTTTTCGAATTTGGGTTTCTAATTTGGTCCTGGATTTAACCCATGTTGATATTCCCTGCAGCCCTGGTTGAGAGTTGCTTTCCCAAAGCACATACCTGTCGAGGATTCAGTAAATACATGTGTTCTGGAGCCCATGGGGACACTCAGCCCCATTTGCTCTCAGCCATGCACTCAGCCTATCAATATAATTTTGCTTCAAGCATCCTTGCAGGAAATTGGAAAGGTTATGACTCATACACTGCCTTTGGGGTAAGGTAATTGGCCCTGGGCTCTCCCTGGAGTTTCTCTAGTCAACTACCTGGCCAGGGGAAACTGCTCGAATTCTTTAGACCATCTCTGATCTCCCTCTTCTCCTTGCCCCCTGTTGCCATGACCCTCCTTCTTACTGTGGGTGTGAGAGGAGATTTCCATCCTATTAAATTTCAGTGTTATTGAGAACTCTAGGGTTGCAAATGACAGAATGTGCAATTCACCTGACTCGATAAAACTGAGAACTTATCTGCTCATATAACTGAAAATCCCAGTGTGGGTCTAACCTTAAGCACCTCACAACCCAGACACTTAAATGGCATTTTCAGGAATCTGTGTCTTCCCATTCTCTTGGCTGTGCTTTTTTTCTGCATCCAATTTAATCTCAGAAATGAGATGGCCACCAGAAGGTCAGGACTTACAGTTTACTATTTTAGTAACCCTGGAGGAGAGAGATTTCCTTCTTCATAAAAGCTGGGCCTGAATCACTGTACTCTTTGGGGCCCTGTGCCTATCCTTGAGCCAAGCACCTTGGCTAGGGGAGGGGAATATGCTGATTCCCTTGGTCTGAGTCATGGGTCCATTTCTGGAGCTAAGGAGTAGGGTTGATTTCACCCAAATCACATGGAATAAGGACTGGAGAAGGGGCCATTCTCAAAAGGAAAAGTAAATATGCAGTTCCAGGAATTGGACGCTGGATGGTTCAAAAAAGCCATTACACCCCTTCTCATCTGAATTTTCCCATGGAACAAACAGTGATTTAGGGGTCTCAGCATCAAGGAACCCCTGAAAGGTGAAATCACTGGAACTGGGCTTTAGGCAAATCAGTGAGCATCTCTGAACATCATTTCCTCCTGCATTTAATGGAAAAGTTAAGCCAATTGATATCTAACACGCCTTTTATTTTCAAATAACATATTTCAAATAACATGGGTCAGAACACTTTGTGTTCTTCATTCAGATGTTAATTTGCATTATTTTTCTCTCTACTCTCTCCCTCATATAACCTTGCCCTTTGAATTTCCTGGCCTCAAGAATTTTTCAAGGCCAAAAGAGGAGTTTCTTGAAACACAGAGCCCTTCTGCTTCTTTGTGAAATACTAAAGAAATGCTTCCAGGGGTCCTGAAGGGGTTGAAGAGAGAAAAACAAGTCTTAAAGTCAATCTAGACATGAGGGGATGATTTCCCCAGGCTGGTAAGACGCTGAAGGACATGGAGCTCATTCAGCTTTCTTTGGCATGAAAATGGCAGAGCAGGCTCTCTTGATGCACAGGAAAAAGCTGGTGGGGCAGCAGCCTGGACGTAGTAAGTCCTTAAGATGTTTGCTTGGTGGGGAGGAGCACACATAATGATTAATGTTGAATTTCCCTCCATTCCAACAAGATGGGAACTAAAAATCCAGGTCAAGTTGATTTATGTAAAGACAAACAAACTTTTACTGATACAAGTTTTGTGTTGAATTCTATGCTTGCTATTTAAGTTTTAGCTAGCAAGGAGTCCAGATCTCCAGATCTTTTCACCAAATGAGAAGCAAGAGAAGATTCAGTAAACTTCCTCTCATCAGTCAAGGCCTGTCTTGGTCATCTCACCTCAAGAGGGTTTTTCTGATACAAAAGGAGCCACAAATAATGTGTCTCCAGAGTAGTCATTGAAGGACTCCCAAGGTGAAATTGTGTGAACTTCACATTCACAATGAAGTAGCATAACATATCTTGTCTATGGTTGGCCAGCATCTTGGAAATCTCTTTCTTCTATGCACAGTTATGGCTCCAGAACAGTGCAGTCTAATAGAACGTTGAGATGATGGAACTATTCTATAATCTTGTCTGTACAATACTGAGCTATTAACCATGTGTGGCTATTGAGCACTTCCTAGTGTGCCTGAGGAGCTAGACTTTTAATTTTAAATAAAATTTAAATATTCACATATGGCTAGTACCTATGGTATTGGACAGTGCAACTTCAGAGAATAATAGTGACCAGGGAGCATATATTAAAGGGGTAAATCATATATGGTAAGGAACTAATATTTGAAGAATATCTATGTTGTATCAGATACACTTCTTGGTCCTTTACATACAATTTGATTCTCTGATTTATTCACCTTTTTTATTCAAGGATGATCATCTCAAGGCCATTTTATAAATAAGATATAGACTTAGGCAACTTGAGGCATGTTGCTAGCAAATAATCTAGGATTCAAATCCAGGTATGTCTGGGCTTTGAAACCATGGCCTTTCTGTTACATTACAGGTTAGTCCAAGAAAAGGTCCTTTATGCATGCTTTTCTGGGTTTTGGTGGAAAACAGAACTAAGAGTCACAAAGAACAAAGAAGATGGTCTAGGCATAGATACTACAACTAATTAGCAGGAGGCCCTCCCACAGCCTGTTGCTCACCCAACTCCAAGCTATTACATTTTACCAGTAGTTGGTAGGTTCAAGTTTTGGTTCACACCTTTCCTGCCTCATGCCCAGGATTCAAACAGGTTCTACTGGAGAGTGATAGGGACCATGAGCACAGTCAGAGATTTTGGGGGTCCCAATTTTCTATGGGGTCAACAGGGTCAATTGCACACAGGTCTTTGATGATCGGTGGGAAAATGTCCATGCATTTCAGTTTCCAGTTTAAGAACTTGTAATGCTGACTTACACATTGTCTGAAGTGACCCCCAAATAGCTCTTTCTAAGTGAAAGTGTCTTGTCAGTTGCAAAGTACTATGAACATTTTAATTGTAGCTGTTTTAGCAATTGGTATTTCAAAATAGGAAGAAAAGATTCCATTTTGACCATCCCTCTCTTCTTCAGCTTGAGCAGCTCTGAACCCTGACACTTATTGTTCTCATAATTACAGCAAGAGGGACGGAGAATTAAAACTAAAATTCAGCAATTACATGTGCAGGGGAAAAGTAGCTGTTATGTTAAAATGCATAGTCCATTTAATTTTACTCAAGATGACTGTTAAAATCATCTGGGCTTCAGGAGGAGGGAGCAGGGACTATATGCTAAGATCTTAACCTGCAAGCCTCTTGCATGTGTTTTGTATTCTTTCAGCCCCAAATATATGTATTAGATAAATGCATTATGTGCGAGATAAAGATTGTTCTTTAATAGAAGTCTCTAGTTTTGTGACACATTGATTTTTTTATATGTATATATGTATATCTCACATACATTTATCAGAAGCCTAAAAATGTCCCTGAGTTCCCTCAAATGCCAACAAAACTACAACGTTGTTTTATCTGCCTCCTCTTTACCCCATTGGTGAGAGAGGGGTTCCCACTCTAGGGTTCTGGGGATGGCCGAACGCACTACGCTTGATGCTGGAAAGATGTGACCGACAGCAGTCACACATACACCCTGGGAGAGCAGGACACTGCACTGATGCAGAGCCACACGGGCATGGTCCATGGGAGCAGAATGAACAAGCAGGGCCTGTGGGAGGCAGGGTTGGTACTAACAATAGGGTGGGGGACCCCTGGTTCTCACGTGAGGATGTGATTGGCTTGTTTGAATAATTTCACAGGTGGATAGGGAGTAAGACCCATTAGGTTGAAGGCTGGCTGGAGTGCCGCTGATCTGGGGGATAGGGAACTAGCCAGGTGGGGGAGACTTTCCCACCAGGTGAGTGGCACATCTGGAGAGAGCAGGGGAACTCATGTTTAGACCTTTGAGAGGCTCAAAGATGTCATGGCAGAATTAACATTGCATCTTGATTTCAGGCCTTCTCCCCCACATGTCTATTATAACCAGCCAAATTAGAGGAGAGAATTCAAAATGATGGAATCTTAGTCGCATTCGGTAATAAAAAATAGAGAAAACACACTCTCCAGTGAAAGGGACCTACCTCTCCCACTCTTATTGTGGGAACTATTCTATTTACTGATTTGCTCATTAATTCATCACTGTGTTACTACATCTATTGTTTCATTGTTTTCATTTTTGCAATTTTTTTATTTTGAAATAGTTATAGATTCACAGGAAGTTGTAAAGAAATGTATAAGGAAGTCCTGCTCACCCTTCATTCAGCCTCTCCCAGTGTTAGCATCTTGCCTAACTATAGTACATATCAAAATAAAGAAATCAATTTTGATATAATGAATAGAGCTTATTCAGATCACACCAATTATGCATGTACATGTGTCTCTGTATGTGTGTGGAGCTCCGTGCAATTTTATCACAAGTATAGCTTTATGTAACACCCACTGCAATGAAAGTACAGCCAAACTGTTTCATCACTACGAGACTCCCTTGTGCTACCCCTTAATAGCCATGCCCACCCTCTCCACCTATATCTAAACTCCAGCCACCATTAGCCAGTTCTCCATCACTATAATTATGTTATTTCAGGAATATTATGTAAATGGAATTGTACAGTAAACATCCTTTGAGATTGGCGTTTTTCACGCAGCATAATTTCCGTGAAGTTTATCCAAGGTTTTGTACATATCAATGCTTTGTTCCTTTATTTTGCTGAGTCTTTGTGGTACCAGGTCTTGCACATCCCCAAAATGGGGAGCCCATTTCTGAGGAATTATCAGGAACACTATAAGGACAGTCAGCATGAGTAAATGCACAAGGATGCACTCTAGGCCAACCCAGCTCCGCGAAGATCAGTCACTGACACCTCGAGTATGAGTATTGACAAAAGAAGACTTTCTTCTTCTCATTTCCCTTTGTCTTGGTGCAGGGAAGGGGGTAGACTTTCCAGGTAATTTTAATGGAGAATTAGACCCAGTGGGTTGGAGATTTGAGTTTAGAATAAGGATATTTTGGACAGTTGTT
Source organism: Choloepus didactylus (assembly GCF_015220235.1). Lineage (NCBI taxonomy): Eukaryota > Metazoa > Chordata > Mammalia > Pilosa > Megalonychidae > Choloepus > Choloepus didactylus. The sequence goes on along the minus strand of NC_051325.1, from coordinate 22,559,257 downwards.
GCTGACTCTCAAAGTTCCAGGCTGGCTTGGGAGGCACAAGCCAGATAGTGGCTGTTGGACCTGTAGGAAGGCTGGATGGGAGGGTGGCCCAGATCAGTGGTCTGCAAATTATTTTCCGTGATGGGCCAGCTAGTAGGTCTTTCAGGCTTTGGGGGCCATACTGTCTCTGTCACAATTATTCACCTCGGCTGTTGTCAGAGAGAAGCAGCCTTAGACAATATGTTTAAAAAAAATGAGCCTGGCTGTGTTCCCATGAAACTTTATTTATAAACTCTGAAATTTGAATTTCATATGATTTTCATGTGTCAGAGAATATTGTTTGTCTTTTGACTCTTTTTCAACCATTTAAAAATGTAAAAACCATTCCTAGCTCACAGGCCATACGGGAACACACAGCAGGCTGCATTTGGCTAGTGGGCCTTAGTGTGCTGACCCCTGACCCAAGTGGACCTCAGGAGTGTGGGGCTGTGAAGGTTCTACCCTGCCCTGGCATTCCCTTAGGGGTGGCTAACTCTGGACAAAAAAGAAGGGTTTGACTTCTGCAGGTAAATCATGCCTAACGTATTTCAGAGAGGGATGGCGGTTTCATTGAATCTCACCCTGCTGGAAGATCCAAAAGTATTTGTTCTTTCCTGGAGAATTGGGATACAGGGATATGGGTTCACAAGGGTTGCCTTTCTCAGACTCCAAGTAGTAGATTCAGCCCACATCCCGCATTGCCTGCCTCAGATGGTTCACCTTTGTGCTTTGCCCTAAATTCTTTCATCTGTCTTCATCTACAAAGCAGATTGATTGTGCCTGGGGACAACATCCGCTCAGAATAATCCCTGGCTTTGCTGAGCCTTTCTGATGTGCTTTGAGTTATTGCGGTTGGCTTTTAATGCATTCCTCGGTTCTTGGGTGACCGTCCTGAAACTCCAAATCCTGTGCTTTCTGCTGCAGACATCAATATGTCCCCCTCTCTGCTAATCCATATTAGGGGTTACTACAAACAAAAATACTCCCTCAGTGCATAATTAAAATGAATCTGTTCCCCACTGAGTGCTGTCTTTTGTCTTAACTTTTCTACTGTCTTTATCTCCTCGGCAAAGTTTCTTAGTCCAGACCAAGAGGCAGAGAGATGTTATGATCCCTGTTTAGAGATGCAGAAGTGGAAAAGACAAGGGGTTGAGTGATTTTCCTAAGGTCACTGAGTAAGTTCCTGGCTAAGGCAGAAAGAACATGTACAAGTACAAAATTCTCAGGCTTGAGCAGTCACTTTACTACGTATATATAATCCCTATTCTCTTCAGAAATGTATTACATTTTGTGAATCTAAATGGCTGAATTTCCAGGTACAGTATTTGAAATGAGCTGATTAACCAGGAAAACAAATACCTGGTTTCAGAGAGAATTGATAATGTGTCAGTAACAAATATTGTGGTACTGTAGGCGAATAAAGCACTGCATATGGTACTGAAAGGAATAGAATATATATATATATAAAATGTGCGGGGCAGATTCTTTTCAGAAGTTTATAGGCCTTCACGTCACTTAAATTCAACCAACTGAACCGACAGAGAATTGAACCATGCTTGGAAAAGCATCTATTGGGGTTTAGTGGCCATCCAAGTCTTGGGAACGAGGCTGTATAAGAAAATTAAAACATTTACTTGCTCAAGTAATTCCAGTGAAATTGAGAAAAGAAAGGAATTTTTTTTAAATTATATTCTTATTCATTTTACAAAAATGGTCTTGGAAGATAAAGGTAGAGCCTCACCACATCCCATATAAAAATTAACTTCAGATAAATCAAAATTAAATGTAAAATACTAAAGCATCAAAAATATCAGAAAATAGGGCGATTTCTCTGACTTCAGGAGAGGAGATATTTTCTATGCAGAAGTGGAGACATTTTCTATGCAAATCAGAAAGAAACTAAATTTTTATATGTAAAAAAATCGTAAGTATATTAAAAGCCAACACAAGTTGAGAGAAATATTTTCCAGAAATATAATGAAAAATTTAATATAATTAGCACATAATGTCACATCAAATATATTTGTAAAGCACTAAAACACTTATAGAAAGAAACTTGAACTACAGTTTATAGAAGGAACACAAATGGCCAGAAAAACTGAGAAGATGAAAGAAACTGGAAATTTAAATGACAAATCACTTTATTGCATTAAATTAGTAAGGATTAAAAAAAGTTATGACTCATTAAAACAACAATGAGAATCACTACACACCTACCAACATGGCTAAAATAAAAAAAAATGACATTACCAAATGCTGAGGATGCAGAGAAAGTGGATCACTTATTCATCACTTGTGGGAAAGTAAAATGATACAGCCACTCTGGAATACAGTTCATCAGTTTCTCATAAAAGTAAATATACAAGTACCATATGACCCAGAACCTGCATTCTTCAGCACTTAACCCAGAGAAATAAAAGTGCCTGTTCACACACAACCATGAACATGAGTATTCATAGTTTTATTCATCATAGCTCCAAACTGGAAGCAACCACAGAAGCCCTTCGATGGGTGAATAACAGTTAAACAAACTGTGTTCTGTGTCATGGAATACTACTCGACAATGAAAAGAAACAAACTACTGATACATGCAGCAATACGGATGAAGTGCCAAAGAATTAGGCTGAGTGAGAAAAAAAAGCATAACCCAAATGTTATATTCTGTAAAATTCTATTTATATAACATTCTTGAAATGACAAAATTATAGAAATGGAGAACAGATTAGTGGTTGCCAGGGGTAACCTGGCTGAGGGTAGGAAGTGGGTGTAGTTTTTATAAAGTGAAGTTTTTATAAAAAGGCACCATGAGGATATTTGTGGTGGTGGAAATGTTCTGTACCTTGACTGAATCAATGTCAATATCCTGGTCGTGACATTGTACTAAAGTTTTGCAGATGCTATCCTTGGGGCAAACTTAGTAAAGTGTACATTAGACCTCTCTGTATTATTTCTTACAACTGTGTGTGAATCTACAATTATCTCAACATAAAAAGTTCAATTAAAAATATGATGCTGAGATTGGAAACTTGAAATAAAAAGTTCAATTAAAAATATGATTCTGAGATTTGGGAAAGATGCAACTAAGTCTGCTTCTTACACATTGGGTTTCGGCTCATTTTCATATATGGGTAAATTTTTGGAAATATTTTGGCAACATAAAAGCCTTAAATTTTTCCTATATCTGCCTTAGTAGGTCTACTTACAAGAATCTATCTTAAGGAAGTCACTGAACACTTTTGTCAACATTTCTGTACAGATACATTCAATGTTGTATTATTTATTAGAGCAAAAATTTTCAAAGTGATGAAATGTCTGATGGAATATTTAGAGGGTTGATAGTATATACATGGCCTGGACTCTAATGCAGAAATCAAACTTACATGTTTGTAAGAGAGCTAGGCAGGAAAGCCCAGTGGAGTGGCCAAATACAACCCCCAGGTTCAAGTCCTGACACCATCACTTATGTGCTGTGTGGCCTTAGGCAGGTTACTTAATCTCTCTGTGATAGTTTCCCACTTTGCAAAATAAAGATAATGAGGTTGTTCTGAGGCTCACATGAGCTAAAACTAAGTAAAAAACTTAGGCCAGTGCCTGGCACTTAATAAATATCCGTAATATTTTTAACAGTTCTTGATCGTTTCCCGTATCGAGCATGTATCATTTTTATGATTTAAAAAACTAATGAGAAGACAGAGCTATTGAGTAACAGAGACAGGAAATAAAATGTTTATACTGGTTTCCTAATGATGATGATAGACCCAGGAGGATCTTATCTCTGCACTATTTCCCTAATGGTCTGGGATGTGGATTGAGTACAATTATAAATAAAATCTCCTTAAATAAGGGAACATAAGATGTTCTGTACATCAAGTCTGTGCACTTGTAGATTTCTTCGTGCTCCATAATCGCGGTCTACTTTCTCTCACATGTCTTAGCACTCTCTTCTGCTCACACTGGCTCCATTAACTTTAGCAGCCCTCATCCTTGCCGTGTAGTTTGTTCTCCCCCTTCTCGGCTATTCCTCTTGCCCATGGTTTTTTCCAATGCTGCCTAACTTCTAAGATTCATTTCTCCCGTGAAACTTTCCTGCCAATAATTCTACCATGCCTTTTTAAAAGTTCTTCTGCATAGCATCAACCCAAATGATTTGGCACTTTATGGTTACCATATAAAATGCCATTGTCTTTCTGCAAAATGCTGCAAGTGGATGCTTCTTGTATCCCAAAGAAGGTCACTGTTGATATGAAAGAGAAGCATAAGTTAGACTGACTGTACTGGCTTAGCTTTCAGAACCAAAGAGTGAAGTATACTTAATCATGAGGTTAATTATTTGGAGGAATATCTTACAGGTGACAGGAAGGGGCTATTCTCTTTTCAGAACTATCATGTGACAGAGTGTAACATTAGCTGAGACAGACTAAGATCTGAGCTGTGAGACTTAGAAACTCTTACTAAGAGTAGCTGGGAAATCCAGGTCTCTGAAGGTTTTCAGTAACAATGGAGGATTATCTAGGGGGTGGGAGGGGTTGGAAAAGGAGGAGAAGGCAATAAAACAGGGCTTTCCATACATCTGTGAAGCAAAGAGAGTCTTGTTTATATGCAGTCTTACACAATCCCAACATATAATAGTAACATTTTCTTAAATAAATGTATTTTATATAATTTCAACTTTTCTTACTATATAATCAGTGAAATCAAGGAGACTGTTCTGATAAAAATTAGAGTTGAAACTGAGATTACAGATGAAAATTACAGTTTAATTTCCACCCTGCTCTCTGATTTATTTCTCTATGTTGTTTTCAGCTGCAAAATCACAAAAATTTTGATTCAGCAAATTGAACAATTGTAAATGATTAGAAAATCATGGGTTCTAATGTTTTGCTTTTAAAGAGCTTGTCTTTCAATCTCAAGATAGTTTTCAATTAAATTTGAAAACTTGACAAAGAACTAAGATGCTTTGGTTTCTACATAAAATCTCTACAATAGTCAACATCACTTATATTCTCTGTAGCTCTTTTTTTTATTTTTACCTTGAAAAGTTTAAAAGATTCAGAAGGATGCAGAGAATTATTTTACAAAGACCCATGTATCCACCACTAATAATTAACAAATAATATTTTGTCCTTCTTGCTTCAGGTTTATTTTTAAATTCAGATGTTTGAGGGCCTTTGTTTAGCGCCAACCCTTAAAACAGCCACTGTCAAGAAATTGCTTTGTATTTTACCAGATGACTATATTATACTCTTAGTAAATACTTATCTATGTAATATCTGGAACTATAATATATAGTTCTCAAACTTTAGCATGCATCAGAAGCTCCTGCAGGGCTTATTGAACACAGATTGCTGTGCCTGATCCCAAAAGATTCTGCTTTGGTAGGTGTGCTGGTTTGAATCTATTATGTCCCCCACAGAAGCCATGTTCTTATAAGCTTATACTATTGTCTTTTGATAAAATCTCTTGACAACATTACATGCCTTAATTTATGCTAAATGAAGTTGAAATACTTATTTGTAGGCTGAGAATATTTTGTCTAAAAATTACATTGTTACCTGATAGGAATGGCTACAGAATTATTTTGCAAAAATGACTACAGGGTTTTTTGCAAAAATTCTAAAGCTGAGCCTCGGTCATGAATAGCTGTTGTCTCAGAATGACCTGGAGGACAAATTGTCTTGCTTTCTCCCATAAGCCTCTGAAAAAAGAATGAGAGGTGTTCCCTCTCTGCACCCTGTCATCATAGCCTGCCCTTTCCCCTCCTGCAAATACACACACACACAGACTGCAGGGATGACTGGGGACCTGGAATTAGCCAGGAAGGCTTTGTGTCTTACTATCTGAGTTTCTCTTGCTCCAGCGGAGAATTGATGGCTTCCGTTTTCGAAAGTTTGGGCTGTTATGAGTTAGAGGGAGACAGGCTTCAGGACTAAGGAAGGGATGGGGTAGCTGGGAGAATGGTGGGGACTTACTTCCCACTCCCACTCCCACTCCCACACAGTGCACAGTGCTCTGGGTATTGGCAAGAGCATGCTTGGAATGATATCGCTAAGCCTTAAGGCCAGGGGACAGGATCTGGGGACACTTTAGTCAAGGCTGGGTGCAGATGAGCTTGAACACAGTGCCTGATCCCCCCACCAAAGCCTTCACCCCAACATCCAGACCTGCATTTAGAGCAGTAGAGTATAGGCAAAGGAGCAATAGCAAGTACATAAATATCATCATCACTGACCATGGCTGAGAGCCAGGTTAAATTCAATTTGGAAAATATAAAGAAATGATGATTCTTTCCCTGCAGTGTTTAGGAGGAAATTGATACTCCCTGCACTATGGCTTTAATTATCATTTATTTTCAAGTGAGTTGTGAGCTTTTTTTCTTTTTTGCACATACTTTCCTTTTTTTTTTTTTTTTAATCATCATTTTATTGAGATATATTCACATACCACGCAGTCATACAAAACAAATTGTACTTTCGATTGTTTACAGTACCATTACATAGTTGTACATTCATCACCTAAATCAATCCCTGACACCTTCATTAGCACACACACAAAAATAACAAGAATAATAATTAGAGTGAAAAAGAGCAATTGAAGTAAAAAAGAACACTGGGTACCTTTGTCTGTTTGTTTCCTTCCCCTATATTTCTACTCATCCATCCATAAACTAGACAAAGTGGAGTGTGGTCCTTATGGCTTTCCCAATCCCACTGTCACCCCTCATAAGCTACATTTTTATACAACTGTCTTCGAGATTCATGGGTTCTGGGTTGTAGTTTAATAGTTTCAGGTATCCACCACCAGCTACCCCAATTCTTTAGAACCTAAAAAAGTTTGTCTAAAGTGTGTGTAAGAGTGCCCACCAGAGTGATCTCTCGGCTTGTTTTGGAATCTCTCTGCCACTGAAGCTTATTTCATTTCCTTTCACATCCCCCTTTTGGTCAAGAAGATGTTCTCCGTCCCACGATGCCGGGTCTACATTCCTCCCCGGGAGTCATATTCCACGTTGCCAGGGAGATTCACTTCCCTGGGTGTCTGATCCCACGTAGGGGGGAGGGCAGTGATTTCACCTTTCAAGTTGGCTTAGCCAGAGAGAGAGGGCCACATCTGAGCAACAAAGAGGCATTCAGGAGGAGACTCTTAGGCACAAATACAGGGAGGCCTAGCCTCTCCTTTGCAGCAACCGTCTTCCCAAGGGTAAAACTTATGGTAGAGGGCTCAACCCATCAAACCACCAGTCCCCTATGTCTGTGGTCATGTTAGCAACCATGGAGGTGGGGTAGGCGAATACCCCTGCATTCTCCACAGGCTCCTCAAGGGGGCACTACATCTTTTTTTTTTTTCCTTGTTTGTCTTTTTTCTTTTTTCTTTTTTTTTTTAACTTTCCCTTCTTTTTTAAATCAACTGTATGAAAAAAAAAGTTAAAAAGAAAACAAACATACAATAAAAGAACATTTCAAAGAGACCATAACAAGGGAGTAAGAAAAAGACAACTAACCTAAGATAACTGCTTAACTTCCAACATGTTCCTACTTTACCCTAAGAAAGTTACATAATATAGCAACATTTCCGTGATCTTGTTCCTACTACATCCATCAGAAATTAACAGACCATAGTCATTTATGGGCATCCCCAGAACGTTAAATAGCTTATCTGTTCTTCTTGGATTATTGTTCCCCCTTCCTTAATTGCTCTCTACTGCTAGTTCCCCTACATTCTACATTATAAACCATTTGTTTTACATTTTTCAAAGTTCACATTAGTGGTAGCATATAATATTTCTCTTTTTGTGCCTGGCTTATTTCGCTCAGCATTATGTCTTCAAGGTTCATCCATGTTGTCATATGTTTCACCAGATCGTTCCTTCTTACTGCCGCGTACTATTCCATCGTGTGTATATACCACATTTTATTTATCCACTCATCTGTTGAAGGACATTTGGGTTGTTTCCATCTCTTGGCAATTGTGAATAATGCTGCTATGAACATTGGCGTGCAGATATCTGTTCATGTCACTGCTTTCCGATCTTCCGGGTATATACCGAGAAGTGCAATCGCTGGATCGAATGGTAGCTCTATACCTAGTTTTCTAAGGAACTGCCAGACTGACTTCCAGAGTGGCTGAACCATTATACAGTCCCACCAACAATGAATAAGAGTTCCAATTTCTCCACATCCCCTCCAGCATTTGTAGTTTCCTGTTTGTTTAATGGCAGCCATTCTAACCGGTGTTAGATGGTATCTCATTGTGGTCTTAATTTGCATCTCTCTAATAGCTAGTGAAGCTGAACATTTTTTCATGTGTTTCTTGGCCATTTGTATTTCCTCTTCAGAGAACTGTCTTTTCATATCTTTTGCCCATTTTATAATTGGGCTGTCTGTACTATTGTCATTGAGTTGTAGGATTTCTTTGTATATGCAAGATATCAGTCTTTTGTCAGATACATGGTTTCCAAAAATTTTTTCCCATTGAGTTGGCTGCCTCTTTACCTTTTTGAGAAATTCCTTTGAGGTGCAGAAACTTCTAAGCTTGAGGAGTTCCCATTTATCTATTTTCTCTTTTGTTGCTTGTGCTTTGGGTGTAAAGTCTAGGAAGTGGCCTCCTAATACAAGGCCTTGAAGATGTTTTCCTACATTATCTTCTAGGAGTTTTATGGTACTTTCTTTTATATTGAGATCTTTGGTCCATTTTGAGTTAATTTTTGTGTAGGGGGTGAGGTAGGGGTCCTCTTTCATTCTTTTGGATATGGATATCCAACTCTCCCAGCCCCATTTGTTGAAAAGACCATTATGGCTCAGTTCGGTGACTTTGGGGGCCTTATCAAAGATCAGTCGGCCATAGATCTGAGGGTCTATCTCTGAATTCTCAATTCGATTCCATTGATCTATATGTCTATCTTTGTGCCAGTACCATGCTGTTTTGGCAACTGTGGCTTTATAATAAGCTTCAAAGTCAGGGAGTGTAAGTCCTCCCACTTCGTTTTTCTTTTTTAGAGTGTCTTTAGCAATTCGAGGCATCTTCCCTTTCCAAATAAATTTGATAACTAGCTTTTCCAAGTCTGCAAAGTAGGTTGTTGGAATTTTGATTGGGATTGCATTGAATCTGTAGATGAGTTTGGGTAGAATTGACATCTTAATGACATTTAGCCTTCCTATCCATGAACATGGAATATTTTTCCATCTTTTAAGGTCCCCTTCTATTTCTTTTAGTAGAGTTATGTAGTTTTCTTTGTATAGGTCTTTTACATCTTTGGTTAAGTTGATTCCTAGGTACTTGATTTTTTTAGTTGCTATTGAAAATGGTATCTTTTTCTTGAGTGTCTCTTCAGTTTGTTCATTTCTAGCATATAGAAACATTACTGACTTATGTGCATTAATCTTGTATCCCGCTACTTTGCTAAATTTGTTTATTAGCTCTAGTAGGTGTATCGTTGATTTCTCAGGGTTTTCTAGATATAAGATGATATCATCTGCAAACAATGACAGTTTTACTTCTTCTTTTCCAATTTGGATGCCTTTTATTTCTTTGTCTTGCCGGATTGCCCTGGCTAGCACTTCCAGCACAATGTTGAATAACAGTGGTGACAGCGGGCATCCTTGTCTTGTTCCTGATCTTAGAGGGAAGGCTTTCAGTCTCTCACCATTGAGTACTATGCTGGCTGTGGGTTTTTCATATATGCTCTTTATCATGTTGAGGAAGTTTCCTTCAATTCCTACCTTTTGAAGTGTTTTTATCAAAAAGGGATGTTGGATTTTGTCAAATGCTTTTTCAGCATCTATTGAGATGATCAATTGATTTTTCCCTTTCGAGTTTTTAATGTGTTGTAATACATTGATTGTTTTTCTTATGTTGAAACATCCTTGCATGCCTGGAATGAACCCCACTTGGTCATGGTGTATGATTTTTTTAATGTGTCTTTGGATTCGATTTGCAAGTATTTTGTTGAGGATTTTTGCATCTATATTCATTAGGGAGATTGGCTGGTAGTTTTCCTTTTTTGTAGCATGTTTGCCTGGTTTTGGTATTAGATTGATGTTAGCTTCATAAAATGAGTTAGGTAGTGTTCCATTTTTTTCAATGTTTTGAAAGAGTTTGAGTAAGATTGGTGTCAGTTCTTTCTGGAAAGTTTGGTAGAATTCCCCTGTGAAGCCATCTGGCCCTGGGCATTTATTTGTGGGAAGATTTTTGATGACTGATTGGATCTCTTTGCTTGTGATGGGTTGGTTGAGGTCTTCTATTTCTTCTCTGGTCAGTCTAGGTTGTTCATATGTTTCCAGGAAATTGTCCATTTCTTCTACATTATCCAGTTTGTTGCCATACAGTTGTTCATAATATCCTCTTATAATTTTTTTAATTTCTTCAGGATCTGCAGTTATGTCACCTTTTTCATTCATTATTTTGTTTATATGGGTCTTCTCTCTTTTTGATTTTGTCAGTCTAGCTAGGGGCTTGTCAATCTTGTTGATCTTCTCAAAGAACCAACTTTTGGTGATATTTATCCTCTCTATTGTTTTTTTGTTCTCTGTGTCATTTATTTCTGCTTTAATCCTTGTTATTTCTTTTCTTCTACTTGGTTTAGGATTGGTTTGCTGTTCATTTTCTAGCTTCTTCAGTTGATCCATTAGTTCTTTGATTTTGGCTCTTTCTTCCTTTTTAATATATGCGTTTAGTGCTATAAATTTCCCCCTTAGCACTGCTTTTGCTGCATCCCATAGGTTTTGGTATGTTGTGTTCTCATTTTCATTCGTCTCTATATATTTAGCAATTTCTCTTGCTATTTCTTCTTTAACCCACTGATTGTTTAGGAGTGTGTTGTTTAACCTCCAGGTATTTGTGAATTTTCTAAGTCTCTGATGGTTATTGACTTCTAATTGTATTCCATTGTGGTCAGAGAATGTGCTTTGAATAATTTCAATCTTTTTAAATTTATTGAGGCTTGTTTTATGTCCCAGCATATGATCTATTCTGGAGAAAGTTCCATGAGCACTAGAAAAGTATGTGTATCCTGGTGATTTGGGATGTAATGTCCTGTAGATGTCTGTTAAATCTAATTCATTTATCAGATTGTTTAGGTTTTCAGTTTCCTTATTGGTCTTCTGTCTGGTTGATCTATCGATAGGAGAGAGTGATGTGTTGAAGTCTCCCACAATTATTGTGGAAACATCAATTGCTTCCTTTAGTTTTGCCAGTGTTTCTCTCATGTATTTTGTGGCACCTTGATTGGGTGCATAGACATTTACGATTGTTATTTCTTCTTGCTGAATTGCCCCTTTTATTAGTATGTAGTGGCCTTCTTTGTCTCTCAAAACATCCCTGCATTTGAAGTCTATTTTATCTGAGATTAATATTGCTACACCTGCTTTCTTTTGGCTGTAGCTTGCATGAAATATTTTTTTCCATCCTTTCACTTTCAGTTTCTTTGTGTCCCTGTGTCTAAGATGAGTCTCTTGTATGCAACATATTGATGGTTCATTGTTTTTGATCCATTCTGCGAATCTATATCTTTTAATTGGGGAGTTTAATCCATTTACATTCAACGTTATAACCGTGAAGGCATTTCTTGAATCAGCCATCTTATCCTTTGGTTTATGTTTGTCATATTTTTCCCCTCTGTCTATTAATATCCTTTATTGTACCCATACCGAATCTCTTTAGTACTGAACCTTTCTCCAAGTCTCTCTGTCCTGTCTTTGTTTCTCTGTCTGTAGGGCTCCCTTGAGTATCTCCAGTAGGGCAGGTCTCTTGTTAGCAAATTCTCTCAGCATTTCTTTGTCCGTGAAAAATTTAAGCTCTCCCTCAAATTTGAAGGAGAGCTTTGCTGGATAAAGTATTCTTGGCTGGAAATTTTTCTCACTCAGAATTTTAAATATATCGTGCCACTGCCTTCTCGCCTCCATGGTGGCTGCTGAGTAGTCACTACTTAGTCTTATGCTGTTTCCTTTGTATGTGGTGAATTGCTTTTCTCTTGCTGCTTTCAGAACTTGCTCCTTCTCTTCTATGTTTGACAGTGTGATCAGTATATGTCTCGGGGTGGGTTTTTTTGGATTTATTCTATTTGGAGTTCGCTGAGCATTTATGATTTGTGTATTTATGTTGTTTAGAAGATTTGGGAAGTTTTCCCCAACAATTTCTTTGAATACTCTTCCTAGACCTTTACCCTTTTCTTCCCCTTCTGGGACACCAATGAGTCTTATATTCGGACGTTTCATATTATCTATCATATCCCTGAGGTCCATTTCGAGTTTTTCAATTTTTTTTCCCCATTCTTTCTTTTATGCTTTCATTTTCCATTCTGTCATCTTCCAGGTCACTGATTCGTTGTTCAACTTCCTCTAGTCTTGTACTATGAGTGTCCAGAATCTTTTTAATTTGGTCAACAGTTTCTTTAATTTCCATAAGATCATCCATTTTTTTATTTAGTCTTGCAATGTCTTCTTTATGCTCTTCTAGGGTCTTCTTGATTTCCTTCATATCCCGTACTATGGTCTCATTGTTCATCTTTAGTTCTTTGAGTAGCTGCTCTAGGTGCTGTGTCTCTTCTGGTCTTTTGATTTGGGTGCTTGGGCTTGGGTTATCCATATCGTCTGGTTTTTTCATATGCTTTATAATTTTCTGTTGTTTTTGGCCTCGTGGCATTTGCTGAACTTGATAGGGTTCTTTTAGGGTTTGTAGACCAGTTGAAGTCCTTATCTCTAATTTATCAGATCTACAGCTTCGTGGAGTACACTTTCTCTAACTAACCAGCAGGTGGCGTCCACGAGCCACCTGTTCTCCACAAGCCAGATCTCCCCTGCTTAGCCTTTTTGGTGAGTGGGGGAGTGAGTCTTGTGGGGCCAATTGGTGTACCAAGCTTGCGTGTGTAGTTGGTGTTGCCTGCCCTGTATGTGGGGCGTGTTTCTGGGCAGTCGGGGAGGGGGGGTGGCCCTAACAATCAAATCTCCCTGATGATCCTAGAGTTTTAAAGCTGCTGCAATAGTCTAATCCTTCAGTTCAGTCCTGCCACAGTTTGTCTCTGCCACTGACCCACAAGTCTTTGGTATTGGCGTATGGCTCCTGAGACTTGCAAGTGGGCCCCTCTTCCAGGCTGTGCACCCCGGGTCCTCTGTTGAGGGATGACTGTGCTATGTCACAGGTGAGTGCCGTCCCCCCAGGGCAGTTCTGGGCTGCTGGGCTGTGTAGGGAGGCTCCCAGTCTGCTCAAATGATGGCTGAATGGGGCTTTGTTAATTCACACTGCTCCACCTTCCCAGCTCTGGGACATTCAGCTGAGGTTGCAGGGAAGGCTAATGTCCACGCCCAGTTTTGTGGTGTGTGCCTGTTATTTGAAGCACTTCCGTCACACTGGGTTGTCTGGGGCAGCTCTGGGCTACGGGGCTGGCGATGGGCAGGAGTGTTTCCTGACCACCAGGATGGTGGCTGTGAGCGGACACCCCCCCCTTTTCTTGGGAAGTTGTGTTGTTTAGTGAATTTTCTCAGCCACTGGATTATTGCCTTTTGTCTCAGAGCTCTCTTAGTTCTGCTCTTGACTTGACGTACCCAAATTGCAATTCTTTGAAGCTTTCTGTATTGGGCTTCTTAGAGTAATTGTTTTAGAAAAAGAAAAAAGGATTTAAAAAAAACAAAAAACAAAAAACAAAAAAAAAAAAAACGGCCCTCCTCAGAGATCTAATGGGTTATTGAAATGCTAATAGACAAAGCAACCAGGGCCATTAAGGAAAGGTCCACAGGGCAGAGAGATCAGCTTTGCTTCGGGATTTGCATATGCGCCTCAAGGCCTGAGCTCCGCCCTTCCCCTTTCTGTGTTCACCAGAACTCCAAAAATCCTCCGCTTTTATTTTGGAGTTTTTCATGTTGGTTTTTTTTCTATGCCTGTCTCCTCTCTGCTGGGCTGGCTGCTCTCAGAGTCTCTGGTGTCTGGTCTCAGTCTATCTATGGTTGGAGTTTGAATCAGTAGAATGAGTTTCCGATAAGAGCAGCCACTGCAGTTCTCCCTTCTCCTTCCCGGAGCTGACAGCCCCTCCTCCCCCGGGACTGAGCCTGGCAGGGAGGGGCGCGGGTCCCCTGGCCGCAAAAACTTACAGATTTCGCTGATCTTAGCAGTTCCACGTTTTCATGAGTGTTGTATGAAGTATGCCCAAAGTCAGATTGCTCTGTGGTGTCCAGTCCACGCAGTTCCTGGCTTTTTACCTACTTTCCTGGAGGATTAACTAAAACTTACAGCTCACCAGTCTGCCATCTTGCCCCGCCTCCCTACTTTCCTTTTATATACTCTTTTTATTATGATCAACACCAGTTCAAGAGTCCACTCGGTGCTAATCGTAAGATGATTTGTAGTTTCATCTTGAGCATTTTTGATCTTGCCACTCACCCCATCAAATTTTCATTTCAAATATTGTTTTTAATCTGCAATCCATTTTTGGATTAATAATAATTGTTTTGCCTGAATAGAAAAAAAAATGTATTAAAATATAATAGAGAGGTGGGGCAAGATGGCAGCATGGAGAGATGCAGAATTTAGTTAGTCACCTAGAGCAACTAGTAAATAGCCAGGAACAACTAGTAAATAGTCTGAAATAACTGTTTGGGGACTTCTGTGACTGGGCACACATCGTACAACAGTCTGGAATGGGTGAAACAGCTAAGATTGCAGCATAGAACAGTAAGTAAAGCTCCCAAAATGCGGAGCTGGTGCCCCTCCCCCAGTGGCATGGCAGGCTGAGTTGGGACACATCCCTGTGGGAAAAAGAAGCAGTCTACTAGGAACAAGGGAGGGTAGCTCAACCAAGTTCAGACTGTGGTTTTAATTAGCAAATTTGGACTACTGAATACAAGCTACAAGCACAGATAAACTCAGAGCAAACAGGAAAGGAACCCCAAGGTCTCTCCTGGCAGAGAGGAGGTGGGACTGATGGGAAAAAAAAGCAACTAAATAAAAACAGAGGCTTTTGGAGTTGGCTGAGCTCAGAATACTGGAAAACAGCTGTGTCCCAAGAAAAGGGGCACATACAACTGGGCACCAACTCTGGCTATGACTGGCGAAATTGGGGGGCTGGCTACTGGCTCTGAAAAGAGGATTTCTGTCTTTTTTATTTCTTTTCTCTCCTTCTATGTAGCTCGTTAGTGAAAGCCTCAGGAATTTTCAATTGTCAGCACTGACCCAGGTAAGTGTGGAGTTAAGATAGACAAAAGAAGGAGTCAAGTGTAGGACATAATTCCCTAAAGGGCTTATCTTCTCTCAGAAAAGAGGGGGGCAGGGCCCAGCTCAAGTGGCTGCCCTCCCCCAGGCAATTCAGACCCCAGGGCCTGGGGGTGGGGAGGAAAAAAAAAACAGAAAGAGTTTAAGCTTGGCTTCTGACACCCTTTGCCCCTTTGCAGGGACAGGGTCTGCAGAGAATTAAAAGCACCCCACCTCTTTATGCCAGTAGGGAGCTGCAGGATGACAAGTGCCATCTGCTGGGAAGGATAGGAAAAGCACAGAGTCTAGAGGCCTCACAGGAAAGTCTGACAACTGGCTGGGTCTCATCCTCAGGGAAACTTGATGCTGATTACACCATCCTCCTAAGACCTGTGCCCCTCTGGTCTGAGAAAATCTGACTGGGGTAATCAAGGGCACCAGATGCCTAGACAACAAAAAACTATGAGGCACACTAGGAAAAACGAAGATAGAGCCCAGTCAAAGGAAAAAACTTACACTTTAAATGAGATCCAAGAGTTGAAATAACTAATTAAGGATGTTCAAACAAATATGGTAAATCAATTCAAAAATAAAATCAATGAGTTGAGGGAAGATACAGCAAAAGAGATGAAGGATATGAAGAAGACATTGGGCAAACATGAGGAAGAACTCAAAAGTTTGAAAACACAATTGGCAGAACTTATGGGAATGAAAGTCACCATAGAAGAGATGAAAAACAAGACGGAAACATACAACAGCAGATTTTAAGAGGTAGAATAAAGGATTCAGGACTAGAGAACAGGACATGTGAAATCCTACACACAAAAGAAAAGATAGGGAAAAGAATGGAAAAATATGAACAGAGTCTCAGGGAATTGAATGACAACATGAAGTGCATAAATATATGTGTCATGGTGTCCCAGAAAGAGAAAAGAAGGGAAAGGGGCAAAGAAAAATGAAGGAAATAATCACTGAAAATTTCCCATCTCTTACGAAAGACATAAAATTACAGATCCAAAAAGCACAGCGTACCCCATACAGAATTGATCTGAATAGATCTACTCCAAGACACTTAATAATCAGATTATCAAATGTCAAAGACAAAGAGAGAATTCTGAAAGTAGCAAGAGAAAAGTGATCCATCACATACAAGGGAAGCTCAATAAGACTATGTGCAGATTTCTCAGCAGAATCCATGGAGATGAGAAGGCAGTGGTATGATATATTTAAGATACGGAGAGCGAAAAACTGCCAAGCAAGAATCCTATATCCAGCAAAACTGTCTTTTAAAAATGAGAGAGAGTTTAAAATATTTTCAGACAAACAGACATTGAGGGAGTTTGTGAATAAGATAGCTGCTCTACAAGAAATACTAAAGGGAGCACTACAGGCAGATAGGAAAAGACAGGAGAGAGGTTTGGAGAAGAGTGTAGAAATGAAAACTATCAGTAAGGGTAAAAAGAGAGACAGAGAAAAAAATAAAAATAAAATAAGACATGACATATAATATCCAAAAGACAAAATGGTAGGCAGTAGACATTACACTGAGGGAAATTTGCTGGAAACAAAAGGACAGATAGTATATAGGTGCACTTATATGAACTAACATTGATGTTAGAACTTTGAGAGTTAAAGTTGAGAACACAGGTTATCAGGAGATAGAAAGAGTTTAGAGATCAGGCATTTGATACTGAAGGAGTACAGAAGGCTCAACAGGATTGATTGTATAGATCCAGAAATGGATAGCATAATACTGTGTGATGGTAGCACAACATTGTAAGTACTCTGAACAAAGATGATGGTGAGTATGGTTGAAAGAGGAAGGCTATGGGCATGTATGATACCAGAAGGAAAGATAGAAGATAAAGACTAGGATTGTATAACTTAGTGAAACCTAGAGTGGTCGGTGATGGTGATTAAATGTACAAATATAAGAATGTTTTTTTAAGTGAGGGAGAAAAAATGAATGTCAACATTGCAAGGTATTGAAAATTGGATGGTACAGGGGAAAAAATACAATCAATGCAAACTAGAGTCTATAGTTAAAAGTAACATTGTAATACACTTCCATTAATTGTCACAAAGGCAATATACCAAAGCTAAATGTCTGTAAGAAGGAGATATAACAGAGTGATATGGGATTCTTCGTGGTGGTGGTGTTGTCTGAGCTTTTCATTGTATTTTATTTTATTTTTATTTTTTTCTATCTTTTCTATCTTTATTCTTCATTTTTCCCCCTCTTCCTCTTTCTTTGTGGAAGAAATGAAATGTCCTCATCTAGATTGTGGTGGTGAATGCATAATTATGTGATTATACTGGGAAACATTGATTGTTTACTTAGGATGGATTGCATGGTGTGTGAATAAAACTTTTTGAAAAATAAACAGAGGGATACAAGTGCTGGAGAAAATGTGGAGAGAGGGATGTTCCTATTTCCCGTTGGTGGGGAAGTAGAATGGTGTAGCCAACCAGGAGGGCAGTGTGGTGGTTTCACAGCAAGCTAAGTATGGGGTTGCCATGTGGTCCCGTGGTCCAGTTATGGGGTGTTTACTTGGAAGAGCTGAGAGCAGGGACATGTATGGACAATGCACACTGGCGTTTATGATGGCAGTATTCATGATTCACAAAGGATGGAGGTGGCCTAAGGGTGCACCAACTGATAAATGTGATGATGAAATTTGGTGTATATATACAATCAAACGCTGAGTAGTGGCAAGAAGGAATTGAGTTGTGAGGTATACAACTTGGTGAATGGACCTTAAGGACAGTAGGTTGAGTGAAATAAGCCAGAATAGAAAAAGATACACCTTATAATGCTTCACTAATATGAACTAACTAAAATATGCAAACTTTGAGAATTGAATCTGAGAGTATAGGTTATTAGAGGAAGGCTAATGGTTCCTAGATTATAAGCTTTTACAGCAATTACATCTATTCATGAATTGTAACAGTTATTTCTAAATTCTGAGATGCTGAGCTGCTTGTGTATAACCTGGTCAGTCCTTGGAATTTCTGGTATCTATGTGACACCTGAAACTCAGAACCAGTGTTCAGCAGCTATGAATGTCAGCAGTTTCCCATACAGCAACTGTTAAAGAAGCTGAAAAAAAGATCAGACTTCAATTAGAGACATGAATGGAATGGACTTGGTTAAGACTAAGGTAAATCAGACTCAAGAGTAAAGGATTATGTTGACTATGTTTTAAAACTTCAACATCTATGTAAGACCAAAGGAAGAGATGTTTATTTGGCGCAAAATCTATATTTTCTGTAGCATACTATATAATTTAACTTGTATGGTCAGTTTATTCAAACACCATAACTACATGGAACCTTGAATGGTGGTGAGATCTGTTTGGTTTGGACAACTTAGAAAGAAGCCCTAATACCTCCCAGAGTAATTTAGGCAGAGAATAAAAAGGATTTGCAAAGCCCCCTTGAGGGACTGGGGAAAAACGTGGAAATATTAAACTTCCCCACCTGGGAAATATTGGGGACTATCAGTTCAGTAGGCTGAGCCCTTAATCTTGGGGCTTGCCCTTATGCAGCTTGTTATTGCAAAGGAGGGGCTAAGCCTACTTATATTTGTGCCTAAGAGTCACCCCCAGAGAACCTCTTTTGTTGCTTAGATGTGGCCTCTTTCTCTAAGCCCACTCAGCAGATGGACACACTTGCCCTCCCCTCTATGTAGGACATGATTCCCGGGGATGAGCCCAGACAGGGCATTGTGGGATTGAGAGAGACTTCTGGACCAAAAGGGGGAAGAGAAAAGAAACAAAAAAAAATTTCAGTGGCTGAGAGATTTCAAATGGGGTTGAGAGGTCATTCTGGAGGTTATTCTTATGTAGTATATAGATAGCCTTTTTTAATTTTTAGTATATTAGAATAGCTAGAAGGAAATACCCAAAATTGTTGAACTGCAACCCAGTAGCCTTGATTCTTGCAGATTATTATATAACTATATAGCTTATATGGTGTGACTGTGTGATTGTGAAAACTTTGTGGCTCACATTCCCTTTATCCAGTGTATGGAGTGATGAGTAGAAAAATGGGGACCAAAAGTAAATGAATAGTAGGTGGGGAGGAGGAGAATTAGATGTTTTGGGTGTCTTTTTTACTTTTATTTTTATTTTTACTCTTACTTTCATTTTTATTTTTCTGGAGTAATGAAAATGTTCAAAAAATTGATCATGGTGACAAATGCACAACTATATGATGATACTGTGAACAATTATTTGTGCACTTTGGATGATTGTATGGTATGTGAATATACCTCAATAAAATTGCATTAAAATATAATAGGTAAGAACCACATTAAATTTATACTGAATACAAAATTTTGAGTAATGTATTTCCACAATGATGGGACATATTACACATTCTCTTGTCACTGTACAGCCAACGAGGTCTTCACCATGGGAACGCATGCTAAGGCAATATGCCTGAGTCTTACCAGTATTTAATGGTGTATGGTGTCCTTGTTATGTTGGTTTGAAATTACTTTCACAAGTTTAAGTAAATGCACATGCAAAGGCTTGAAGTTACAAAAGGTCAGGGCAGGAGAGCAACTTTTCATCAGTGACATATTGCCACAAAGTCCAAATACATGAGAAGCTCTGGCAAACTCAAGATACACTTTAATTAAGCCGAGACTGCAGGGGAGCTTTTATTCAGAGCTGCACAAAAGTAAATTATCCACAATACATAAATTAAAACATCAGTAGCTCTCAGTGGATTCGTAGTTTTTAATATAAATGATTTTCTTCAACCCTTAAGAAAGAGTTTAAAGAAGTTGAAAAGTAAAATTTGAAGCAGAAAGTTGGGAAGCCCAGAAGTACCTACACAGGATCCTAAGATTCTTAGAGACGTAGGTTGAAAGCAAGTGATCTAGGGAACCCTTTCAAGTCTCTGATGTATGTTTTGATTGAGTAGTGGTTATTCACGTTATCGAGGGTTTCAAAACATAGCACCTGTAGGGTTGACCTACTCCAACCTCAAGCATCACATAATCCAGCACCTCCATCCTCTGCAGTTAAAGCAGTGACATGAACATTTCAGGGAACATACAGTACTGGTGGAATTGGATAAATTCATTTGAATTAGCCAGTTTAAATGGTAAACATGGATTCTCTTAGATAAAGGCATCTTGGGAGCCATCCATGCTGAGAGAGTAGGACTTTATGTAGCATCCCGAAGTGCTTCTTTTCCTCCAGTAAATTATCCTACATGCTTCTCATATATTTGGTCAATATTTTTACATTTTGGAGTATAATAATTCATTTAATAATTCATTTAATATTCATTTTTCACAGTCTGCATATTTTACTAGGATGATTTGGATTTTTTAAAATATCTTCCATGTTTCTACTCTACTTTTTGAATATAGGGCATATGGTTATAATATCCTTCTCTGCTAATTCTAAAATTTGTGTCAGTTATGAATCAGTTTCCATGGATTGATTTACCTTCCAATTATGGGTGGTATTTTCATGCTTCTTTCCATGACTGGTAATTTTGTTTTGGATTCCAGACGTTGTGAATTTTACCACATTGGGTGCTGGGTATTTTTTGTATTTCTATAAATACTTTTGAGCTTTGTTCTGGGACTCAGTGAAGTTATTTGCAAACAGTTTGATCCTTTCAGGTCTTTTGAATTTGTTAGGTGGGATCACAGCAGTGCACAGCCTAAAGCTAATTATTCCCCACTATTTTGTAAAGACCCTTTTACATACTCAACCTAATGCCCAAATAGCCCATGAATTATGAAGCTTTCTGGTCTGAGTTATGTGAACAGGCAGTATTCCCAGACCTCTGTGAGTACCAGGAACTTATTGCTAATTCTTTCAGGTGATTCTTTCCCCAGCCTCTGTAAGTTTCTCCACAAACATGCACAAGACTCAATGTACAATATTCACACACAGCTGAAAACTCAAGTGGGAGTTTTTTATTTCCTGCTTATTTCCTGTTTTTTCTCTATGCCCACTGCTTTGCCAGCCCTACTCTCTGGTCTCTGTCTTGTGAGCTCCAATTGCTTTGATCTCCCAAGACTTTCACTTTACCTTCTAGCCCAGGAAATATGCCTGTCTTTTCCTGAGTCCCTCTGCCTGCACCATGCAGTAGAAACTCTGCAGGGCAGGCAGGTAGCTGGGGCAATCATAGAGCTAACCTCGTTTGTTTCTTGTCTCTCAGAGATCACTGTCCTTTATTGCCTGATACCTAGTTTCTTAAAATCTGTTTCATATATTTTGCCTGTCTTTTGGTTGTCTCAGGTAGCATAAGTCTAGTCCCTATTGCTCCATCTTGGCCAGAAGTAGAAGTCCAAATAATTCACTTTTAATTCTTTACAGGCAGGCCAGTTTTGGATAGATGCCTCCATCATGGGAAACAGTGAAATTTAGCTGTGTGTTTGAAAACTGATCCATTGGAGTAAATGGTTATAGACAATAAATTCATTTAAAAATTTCTCATCATTTTGGGAAAGTTTTATTATATAAAATATGTAAATGAATATTTAAACATAGACACACAAATAAATGTGTATGTGTTAGGGAGCATGATTTTAAAAATATGGCCACAACTCTTTACCCTTCATTCTATCCTTTACAATTTGACTTTACAGATCCTTCCATTAGGAGGTGGAGTCTATTTCCCAGCCTCTTGAATCAGGCCAGGCTTCTTACTTGTTTTGGCCAGTCAGACGTGGCAGCAATGACATTGTGACAGTTCTGCACCTAGGCCTCAAGAGGCCTTTCATGCTTGTTTTCTCACTAGGAAATCTGACCAGGAGATAACAAGCCTGGACTAGTTTCCTGGAAGTTGATAGACCCTGTGGAACAAAGACCAGCCACCCTGCTGAGACCTTCCCAGTTGAGCAAGTCTTCAGATAGACTCAACTGGATGTAGATGCATAGGTGAGCCCAGCTAAGATCAGTCAGCCTCTGCCAAATCAGCAGACCTGTTCAACCGAGCCATAGAATGATGAACTATCTGATTTTTAAGTCACTAGGTTTGGGGGTAGTTTGTTATGCATCAATAGCTAAGTGATGCAATATATTTATAAGTAGATATAGAAATATGCTAGATCCAATTAACATTATCTACCATTAATTATGTCTATACAATTAATGGGTATAAGATTGTCATATTAATTCTTTGGGTTAAATTCTAAATCTTTAATACAGTGGTTAAGTTTCACCACCTTGAGTCAAATTTTCAAATGCTTCTCCCTAACACATACTAATGTCCTTTTAAAGTAGTGTGTGGAGATTTTGAACATGATTTATTACCATTCGCATTGTAGTTGCACATTACTTAAAAACAAATCAGACATATGAGGATATTGATAGTTAAAAGTTACTTTAACAAAATCCTCATTTTTCATAGGTATTCACCATTAAACTGCCTGCTTTCCAAGTGCGGTTTCTTTGCTTTAAAAAATTTTACATTCCAGTTTTTGTTATAAATTCTCCATTTCAAGAAGATATAAAATTCAATTTGCACAAATTACACAGAAACATACCTGTTAAGAAGCTGCAGTAGTAGTTCAAGGATAAAATTGGGGAACTCTTGGCAAAAATGTGAAATCACAGTGCTGATGGCATGTGCTGGATTGTGGACTGGAGTCCTGCCAAAATGCCTTCCATCCATCGGACATCTTCCCAAGGAGAATGGCCCTGGCAACCACAGAGAGTGAGTCTTATTTGCACACCTGGCAAGCTGGAGGGTTTTCTGCAAAAAGGTTGGTTCATCAAATGTTTCATCAAACAGAAATATCTGGAGGTGAGACAAAATGATTTTGTAAGAGAAAACTATTCCTCATCAATTTATCTAGTCCTTTTAGAAAATAGGAGGACAGGAAAGAATCTGGTAATAGGAGTTAGTTGAGTTTTTGAAAACCTCTAAAAGAGTAATGGTTATCCTTCAGGTGGTACTAGTTGGGAGGGGGAAAATGGAGCCTTCTGGGGTGTTGGAAATGTTCTGTATCTGTATCTGGGTGGTCGTTACAAAGGTGCCTACATGTGTGCAAATTCATTGAGGTTGAGGATCCACAGGCTTTCCTATATGTAAGTTGTTCTCCAAGACGATTTTTAAAAAGGGGGCAGAGCCCAAAAGATAGAATGTGTTGACCCTGGAGAGGAGTTTGAGTGTTCACAAGGCAACTATCACATCTCTATTTTTAAAAAGGCTGTCATTTAGAAAGATTACATCAAATAAGTGTTATGTTTATAAAACCACTAAGAATAAGGACAGTAAAATCAAGCAAGGTTCCTTAAATGTTGAAAATATGGTATAAGTAAAAAGTGGAAGTATTACAATGTGTGTAGTAAACAGCAAGTATCCTAACCTGTATCTTTAGGTGGTACTAGTAGGGTGTCAACAGCTAAAATTACAAGTAAATTCAATGTCATGGGAAATCATTAAGCAGAATATGGGATTCAGGAATTATTGCGTAATGTTTGAAGCTGACATTGTTCCAGTTTGCTAATGCTGCCATTATACAAAATACCAAAAATGGATTGGCTTTTATAAAGGGGGTTTATTTGGTTACAAAGTTACAGTCTTATGGCCATAAAGTGTCCAAGGTAAGGCATCAACAACAGCGTACCTTCACTGGAGAAAGGCCGTTGGCATCTGGAAAACCTCTGTTAGCTGGGAAGGCACGTGGCTGGCATCTGCTTGCTCCCAGGTTGTGTTTCAAAATGGCATGCTCCAAAATGTTTCTCTTGGCGCGTTTGTCCTCTCTTAGCTTCTCTGGAGCAACAGCATGTTTTCAATGGCCATCTCCAAAATGTCTGTCTCAGCTGCAGCTCTGAGGTCCTTCTGTTGTGAGCCCTTTTATAAGACTCCAGTGAATTAATCAAGATCTACCCATGCTGAATGGGCGGGGCCATACCTCCACGGAAACATTCAATCAGAGGTCACACCCTAACCAAAGGTGTCACTCACAGTTGGGTGGGTCACATCTCCATGGAAACAACCTAATCCCAATATCCCATGAGATTGGATTAAAAGATCATGGCTTTTTCTTGGGGGACATAATATATCCAAACTGGCACAGACATCAAGGAGGGCAGTTATATTTTCCAATTAAATATTCCCTTATTGCCATGACCAACGAAGGTCTACATCAAGGGGGCAGCAAACTACACCCCGTGGGCCCTTTCTGGCCTGTTGCCTGTTTTTATAAATCAAGTTTTATCATAACACAGCCGCTGTCCATTCATTTAGTATTGTCTTTGGCTACTTTTGCACTAACAGGTTTCACCGAGTAGTTGTGACAGAGACCATTTGGCCCACAAAGCTCAAAACATTTATGATCTGGTCCTTTACAGAAAAAGTTTGGTGTCCCCTGGTCTATAGGAAAGATTATCCGTAATTACCAGCCTCTGTAATTATTATTGTACTTATGTAGTAAAATGCAGAGCATTATGCTTCACATCAGGATTAAGTACCTATCTGGGGGGAAGGCCATTCTTAAATATCTTTGTATTTATTTCTTGCAGCAGTTCTGTGACATAGATGCTAGTTTCCTCTCTTAGCAGATTAAGCAAATGTAAATTAGAGAAGAAAAATAACCAATAATATTCAAAGGCCTTATATCCAGACAGTGGCTAAATTTAAACTTAAACCCATGCCTATCTCACCCCAACCTCTTTCCAGTATGCCACGTACTTTCAAATTTAGATTTGCAACCTGTAAAATCTTCTATCTGGAATGATCCATGAATATGGGTATACTGCTTCTTTGTTAATATTGAGTCATTTGCAGCAAATTGGCTACAGATAGGACTATGAAACCGAGATTTGGGGGAATGTACCAAAGGTGAATTGTTTTCTGAGTCTATTTTCAGAACCACTGTGGTTTGGTTTCCCCTGAAGGGAATTGATATTTCCTTAATCAGTCACTCTAGTAATCAATCACATATGTAAGGCCTTTTACTTTTTACTTTATAATCAAAGTCTCTTTTAATCATAAGTATCTGAGATGATCAATCCATGCCTGGGCCTTTGGTTTTTGCTTTGTATAAATATTTCCTCTCAATATGCCTGCTGGCAGTTTTGTTTTGTGTAACATTCATAGCTCCCATCTTCTCTTTCCCTGACATAAATGGTACGGTAACTTGAGTGGAAAAGGGATGCCTATAATCATGGAGAGAATGGGCTGAGCATCCAGTTTCCTAAAATGTGGGGAGTGATGATGTATTTGGTATCCGGTGGGGGTAATGAAAACATTGTGAAACTACAGAGGGATGGTGGTTGTACAACATTGTGAATGCATTAACTGCCACTTAAAAATAGTTCATTGTATGTTATAGGAATTTCACTTCCATGAAAAATAAAAGAATGATGCATAAACAAAACAAAACAGAAATGCACAAACCAACCCCCAGCCCCTTGAGGGATGGGAAGGCCGACAGAAGCTCCCCAGGCTGTCCACTCTTGCACAAATGTGTGCCTCTGGTTTCTCTGCCAGGGCCTGACAGGGTCAGCAACAACCAAGCTGGTGGCCAAGCTTTCCTGCACATGTGGTTGGGGCAGAGGAACTCCTATGGCTGCCTAAATAAAACTTTACCATATTGCTTTCCAAATGAAGAAAAAAACCCTTCAGTTTTTACTATTTTGAATCATTGTGATGATCTGGGCCCTGGCCACACTCATGTAGGGTCCAATAAATAACTGGAGTTCACCTGAAAGGGCCCATAGGGCCCTTTCTGAACTCTGAACAGATGGGGTAAATCTTGGGAAAAGAAAGAGAATTTGGGGAGGCAGATTGTGTTAGTTTCCTGGTGCTGCTGTAACAAATTATCATACTAGCTGACTTAAAACAACAGAAATATATTCTCTGATGGTCCTGGAGGTCAGAAGCTTGTGATGAAGGTGTTCAGGGGGCCTATGTTCTCACCAGAAGCTCTACAGAGAGTCTTTCCTGGCCTCATCCATCTTCTGGTGACTGCAGGCTTTCCTTGGCTTGTGGCTGTGTCACTCCAGTTTCTGCCTCTTCTGTGTGTCTCGTCCTCTGTGTGTCTGTCTCAAAACTCCCTCTGCCTGACTCTTATATGGATACAGGTGACAGCACTTAGGACCTGCCCAGGTAATCCAGGATAAGCACATCCTCTCAAGAGCCTTAATCACATCTTTTGCCATATAAGTTAATATTTATGCTTTAGCCATATAAGGTAATATTCTCAGGTTCTGGGGTTTGGGGCCCAGACATTCCTTTTAGCAGTGACCACTCAGTCTACTATACAGATTTTCTAGAAAGATGTATGAGAATCTTCCTCTATTTGGAAATCAAAATTTGTAGGAGTTTGGCTCTGGCTCCCAAACCTGGAGAAGCCCGGAGGCTGGCCAAGTTGAGATTTTAGGTGGAACTGTGCTTGTGTTGTTGTTGTATATCAGTCTCTGGTTTGTTCTCTTCTTCTGTTTATCCTTGAACTTCAGGAAAGCCTTGTTAGAAGTTGCTGCCCGGCATCTGCTGTGTTCTGAGGATTCAGGACAGGGCCATTGACCACACTTGGTCCAAAGAGATGAGGGGACGACTGTGTCTCAGACTTGCAGGGGTGATATCAGCCAACAGAGTTGGCCAATGTTGGGTAGAGGGTTATTCTATGAGGGATTCTGAGAAGAGAGAAATCTACTAGATGGCAAAGTGAGGAAGGCAGGGTATAGAATATGAGGCCTTTGATCCTGAGTATGGGAGACAGTGTGGCAGGCAACTCCTAAAAGTAGTTGAGGGACATTTTCAGGTGGAGTGGGGATGTAGTCAGTTCCCCACATCACACCAAATCGGCTCAGACCATGATGATCCCTTACTCTATGTAGGCCGTTAAATCACAGTTCACAGGTAAACATAAAAACTGCTCTTTTAGGGGATGGGAGGGTTATGATTTCCTATGCAAGGACAATTTTACCTTTGGTTCACTTCAAATAAAATATGTTGAATACATCAAAGTATTAACACTATTATCAGAGAACAGAGATTTATGATCTGAAATAACATAGCTTGATTTTTTGTTTATCTTTTCAATTTAGTTATGTGTTACTTGATCACCTGTACACATTCTGTTTTTTGCAGGGAAAAAAAAAATGATTGGTCTTGGAGAACATGGGCAAATCATGCTGGCTATTAATCCGGACCCACTGCAGAGCTGTCAAATGCAAAATTTGAAAGGTAACGCTACAGGGAAATTGAAACAGAAAGAAGCCAAAATCCTTTTGTAAAATTTTAAAAAGAAGGAAAGGCAATTTGAATATAAGATTGACCCTGGTGAATAATTTGGCAAGATAAATTATGTATCGGATTCTTCTAGGCATAGATTTTATAGGCAGACTAAATGCAACAGGGAAGAAATGGACAGGAAGTGGATATAAAGCACAAGACAATGGGGTCCTTTGTTCAAATATTGCCATATGTTAATTTTCAGGTCATAATGGAATAAATAGTCATGCAAGTTGCCAACAGGATACTTTATTATTTTCCAGCAGTTAAGAAACATTGCCCCAGATCTAAAGGATACTCCATATTGTAAACAGAGGCGAAAGGAATTTGAAGCTACATTGTATTTTTAAATCTGTGTTGCTAAATTAACCCAGGAATATACTAATACTAAGATTGGTCCTTATATTAAAAAGCTTCTAAATCAGTGTGTCTGTGTGCCATGGTATGTAAACAGTTAGAGAATGTTATTTAAATTTTGGAGGGTTGGTGATAGAGACGTGAAATGCATGTTCTGATTGTTGAGAATTATTCCTCCATAGCACTCCTAGTTGAATTAATGCAGGCATCCCTTATACCCAGGGGAAAATAATCCAGAATAACAAGGGAAGGTATGGGTGCAAAAAGGTAATATTTACTCATATACTAATGTGTGCCAGACGTGCTAGGTAGTGACAAGCATGATACTTAATTTACTCTTTACAATATCAGTAGTTATGGATAATTATTGCATATTTTTATAGATCAAGAAAGTAAGGCGAAGAGAGACAGAAAGTACATGCAAAAACCTTAGTAATGGAGGCTGGTGATGGTAATCCAACATGGTGAATATAATTAATATCTCTGAAGTGTACACTTAAAATGGTTAGAATGGGAAATTTTGTCATATATATATATATATATGTGTTACCCCAGTAAACCAACACACAGACAAACACCTTGAGTAATGTCAGGCAGCCATTAAACAGAGAATTAGGACTTGAACATGAAACTGGTGATACACTAATTCTACCTTATCTTCTTAATTTACTTCTTGGGATATTTTTGTAAAGAGAAATTTCCTGTCATCCACTGTTTAGTTATTCTATAGTACAATTAATATAGGAAAAGTGGGATAAATGCTTGATTGTTTCTCTTTATGTACTTCTTTTCAAAAATAGTGAATTAGTCCTCTGACATCCTTCCGAAGTAGCCAGATAGGGTTTGTGTGCGGGTTTGTATCCGTGTGTGTGAGAAGGATGGGTTGTGTGTGCATGTGTGAATATTATTATGAATGCTTGAATTTATATATATACCATGTGTTTGATGCACTTGGTTGTACCTTTTATTGATGCTCGAACTGCCCCATCTTTGGCGGGTGGTTGCTATTCAGGTTAGTTCTTAAGAACTTTTGACACAACATTATAGTGTTTAATAGCTTTCTACCTTTCTGAAAAAATGTACTGGTTAAGTGAAATAATATCTGGAATTTGTTTCAAAATCCTTTAAGGTAAGAGGAAGAAGCAGGTAGGAATAGAGATGAAACCAGATTGCCCTGTGTAAATAGTTGATGAAAGAAAGTGATGAAGGTCAATATACTACTCTCATTACATTTGTTTGGGGGAATTTTCCACTGTAAAAAAAGAAGTCTAAGTGGAAACAAACAAAAGCACTTATTCTACTAGAGATGGCAAAGCTTCAGCCATTAAAATACCTGGTAGGGGTGAAGAAAGAGAGAGATCAGTACAGGAAGATGAGAGTGTTTAGTAACTCACACAGATGTATGTGAGAAGTACATGCAGAGGAGGCATTTTTAAGTGGTTGGAACAATTTTGGATTATTAATAGTTTTGAGAAAACTGTATCCACATATGTATATACATTTAAAATGAATTTTGAGTACTCCCTCACTCTACGCTAAAAGAAGTTTCCTATAGATCAAAGAACTAAATGTGTGTGTGTGTGTGTGTGTGTGTATATATACACATAGAGAGAGAGAGAGAGCGAGGGGAGGGGGGAGAGAAAATCTCTTCAAAAATGAGTGTTAAATCCCATCCATTTCCCGCCAGGGCCCTGCCCGAGTATACTTATATAACCTAAGGCTCATACTAACTAAAGCAAAAGGAGAGGTTATTGAAAAACATGAAAAAATAATAAACCGTTAGCTCAGGAAATACACTCTGTCTTCTTGGGAAAATAAACCAAGAATTAGAAAACTATTGGAATCTGAGGTTCTCCCTCTCCCACGGCTCATCTCTGCTTTTTGTCTGCCCACTATCTCCATAATTCCTTCTCTCAACTTTCTTATCCTGTTTAGAGCCCAGCATGGTTCCATACCTATCTCCATCATCAAGTGGCTCTGATTTCTATTTCCCATTTTTAGTATTCTCTAGCTTGATCTAGCTTGTCTTCGTTAAGCCAGGTGTTAGCAATGACAAATATCTCTAGTACCACACACGGACAACAGGATTTAGGCTATAACCCAGTGAGGAGGTTATGGTCAATAAATCCTGCAGGAGACAGTAAGAAGGACCCAGCCAACTGCCAGAGATCATTGGATCTACCAAATCTACTTTGCACAAGGGTAGAACAGAAGGCTAAATCTGGTCCATAACTTTAAAATATCTTTTTTTAATTGAAATATTTACTAACTTTTATAAATTAGGAGATGTTGCATTAAAATCCAAAATCCAGCTCCTCTTGAAATATCAGAAATTCTGGCAGCAGTGGGTGGGCTAACATTCTTACCTAGAAAACATGGCTGTGCTTAATAAAGCTTGTTTCTCCTTTTTAGATAGGATCTGGGATCCACACATTGCCATGCTGGACCATTTCTTTTGTTAAGCTGATGTGAATGCTTTTGCCTTTGAGATCCTTGAAGAAGCCTGACAGTCAACTCTCCTTGCTTTGAAGCCAAGCATTCTAGCATCATTACCTTTAAATCACAACATGCTGCAGAATATTTAGACCCCTTTTGGTGACAAAATGGATGTCAGGGATATAGTCAATTTAAAACTTTAAAAAATAATCAGTATATACACCTAACTCTTGATTTTTAACAATTGAGTTTATTTTAATTAATACCTGAAATCCACAGATGCCACAAACAGCTCATTTACCAAGTAATTTCTTCCTAAATCAAACCTTTGGAAAAATATATATATATAATTAGAGGTGCTAACAAGTAGCAAAACTGACTGTGAACAGAATTGACTTACTTTTGTTCGGTGAAGGAAGGTAATTAGCAGGAAATGGCCAACAGAGGAGTTGCAGAAAGAGGGAAGCCAGGAGAACAAGGAATCTCTCACAGGGAACAAAAGACCTTGGGATCACTGAGAATTGATTTCATTACAAATCCCAGCAACTGCTGGGAAGAGTTTCCTGGGACAAGCAGTGAAAGCAGGCCACTTCATTTTGTCAAAATGGAAGAACTGAAAACTATACAGATTTTCATGGGTAAGGAATGAAGACCTCCTTTTTTTTCTTTTTTTTTCTTTAATTTAAGACATTCTTAAGTCCACCTGTGCACTTGAACTTGGTACATAATACAGAAGCGACTAAAAACCTGTGGGACTCACATGGGCCACTGATGCACATGCTTCAGACCCACAATCCAGCCAGACACAAAAGCACAGGACATCCGGGCCTGAGAGTTTAAATTTCACTCTTTGCCTGAAGAAACTGAAAGCAAATGTGCCCTCAAAGCAGTCTGACCTCAGAAGACTCTGGAACATCTGGTGTCTGGGAAGGACTAACAGGATTTATAAGTACTGATGGGAAAGGACCACTCAGCACCTGGTGATAACACCACATTCAATCAAGGGAAATTAAATTCTAACAGGATTAAAGGAGTCAGCAACTAATACAGAGGAGCAAGATTTTCCCCAAGCCGACATGCACATTGAAAGACTATCTTCTGTGGGAAAAACTGCTAAGAACATGACACCATGTATTAGGGAAGGAGGCAGCTTTAAATATGTGCTGAAATTCTAGTTTTTCATTCTGCTATGGCAACACAGATTAGGTCTGAATCTCCTAAGATTTATTGCCTGTTTTCTAGTGGTGAATGCACAAAACAGGCATTAATAGAATACTGTGCCACCAACCTAAATAAACTAAAATTATATATCAAGTTTGTGACATCATGCACACACACACCAACACAATAAAACAGGACAGGGAAAATCCGCCCTCCCTCCCAAAATAGAAAAAATGTTATGTTTCATTATCCCAAATTCAGACTAGTTGGTTCTTTGTTCTTGTGCCTTAGAAATCTTGCTTTCCCCTACCAATGTTTCTGTACTTTTCAATTTGCAGTTTTTCTGGAATTCAAAGGAGATACCCAAGCTTATGCAAATCAAGGACCAATACTTCACTAACAAGTTACAAAAAATTTTGGACTTTCTCTCTGAAACACTCTCTATCCCTGAGAATAAATCTACCATTTCTTTATGGGCATTACTACTTTGTTATCTTGCCTCCTGTAGAGACCCATGTTAGATAGAGGGCCCCACTTCTTGGTTGCTTCATCCTTGTTGTTAATTGATTCAAGGCAATCAGAAGCTTTACCGATTCAAAAAGCAAGCCAAGATTGTTGACGGGCCAGGCTAAAGGGCAACATGTCTGTCCAGATGAAACTTGCCTTTCCTTGGGGACAATCTTCCCTGTTAATTCTCTCTAAAAGTAGATCACTGTTTTGTTCATACCCCACATTTCTCAGAGTCAAGGAAGATATATTGCATTAATGGCCCCAATACTTTGTCCCTACCAGTATCCTCACCCTCTGCCCTCTTGCATTCTAGTACTTCCTCAGTCTAATGGTAAGCTCAATTATGTGGCTTAATTAACATGTGATATTAGAAAGCATGGTGAAAGAGGAGGGTTAAAAAGCACTTGCACTTTTAGTTGCTTCTCCTGCTGTCTATAATCTCTATGTGAATGTGTCTGTCTGGCCTGCTGGAGGTGAAACACGTGGAACAGAGTTAAGTCAATCCAGTCAAGGCTTTCCAAGATCAGCCAACAGCCAGGGGTATCCCACTCATGTGACCAGAAAACCTCTTTAACAGCCTACACGCATGGAGCTTTCGTTCCCTTTGGATAATCTCTTACTTTCCTCCATGGGCCTGGATCTTCAGAACCATAACTGGGGTTTGGCCAATCTTCTAATACGAGAGAATATTCTTATAGGTGCATCTCTTTAAGTCCCTTATAGTTACTCCTAAGCAACGTCTTTTTAAGTTGTTAAATGCAATAAAAATTAAATGTGGTTAAGTAACCAGGCATTTGCCCTGTGTTATAGGTTGAACTGTGCCTCCAAAAGGCCATGTTCAAGTCCTAACGATAAGTCCCATGGATGTGATCCTAAATGGAAATAGGGTCTCTGAAGATGCTATTCATTAAGATGAAGCAACACTGGATCAGAGTCTGATATGTGTAGTGTCCTTGTAAGGAGAGGACAATCGGACACAGACAGAGAACGGCACGTAACTCCTAAGCTGACGATGCCATGGATGGCCAGCAAGCAACGGCCAGAAGCCAGGAGTAAGTGAGGAACAGATTCTTCCCTACAAACTTCAGAGGAAGCAGAGCCCTGCAGACACCTTGATTTTGGACTTCTGGCTTCCATAGCTATGAGTCAATAAATTTCTGTTGTTTTACGCCATCTGATTATGGTTCTTTGTTATTATAGAGTTGCTTTTGTTTATCTTTTGGGAGTTTTTCATCATAAGAATTGAGAAGATCTCAGAAGCATAGGGTATTTTTAAGACTGTGCCCACATAACTTGCTCTAAAAGAATCAGGCTGGAGATAAATCAACTCTTTTTAAAGCTGCTAATACATCCTTACGGTAATAATCAATTGTGTGGCAGAATTCATCTGTTATTTTTATAAGATAGTACTCTCTGTACCTTTGCTTGTATGAAGTGAAAAAAAATTACTGGAAAAAAAGGAAAAATTCTATAAAAAATTTAATAATTCTAAATTTGTATGCACTTAATAAAATATGCCCTACAGAAATATATTTCTAAAGAATTGAAGACTTAAATTTAAAAGGAAAACTTCCAAATATTTAGAAGAATATCTTTATAACTTTCAGGAAGGAAAGCTATCTTAAATAAGTCACAAACATGCTAAACATAAAAAACAGATGGACAAATTTGACTACATTAATATTGAGAACTTCTTGTTTTTGAAGATACTACAGGGAATGTGAAAAGACAAGCCACAAACTGGCAGAAGATATTTGCAACATGTGTCACTGAAATAGGCTCAGTATTCAGAATACATAAAGAATGCCAACACATCAATAAAAAGGTTCAAATTACTCTAGGCCAAAGACATATTTTACACAAAAAGAAGTATAAATAAGAAAAAATAAGAAAATATATACTTAACCTGGTTAGTAATCAAGGAAGTACAAATTAAAACCACAATATTATGATCTTTTATTCCCATAACACCATCAAAAATTTAAGTTTGGTTATATCAAATATTATAGAGGAGGCAGAGTAAGGGCACTTTTAAACACCAGTATTGGGTGTATACATTGGTACAGCCACTCTGAAAAAAACTTTTGACAGTGAATTCTAAAGCTCACATGTGCATTCTCTAAGACCAAGAAATTTCATTCCTAGAAAAACTCTTGCACATGCACAACTGGAGGTAGTGACAACAAGAACATTCATGGCAGTGTGCTAGCTATTGCTAATAGCTCAAATCTGGAAATGATGCAAATTTCCATCAATCAAAGGACAGTCCAATGGTGTGATATATTTGCAAAATAGAGTATTAGACAGAGGTGAAGTCCAGCTTTTGCAACAACTGGATGAATTAAAAAAAAAAAATACTGAGTGAAAAAAGCCAGTACTAGAAAAGTACATACAGTATAGTATGATACTCTTTTAATAAAACTCAAAACTAAACAATATATTATTTAGGACTATATACATAGGAGACAAACTAAGTTATGAAAGATACCAAGATAAGCACAAAATTTAGAAAATGGTTTCCTAGGAGGCTGAGGGAATATGGGATAGGGAAGGATGAAACAAGTCAGTGCATCAATATTAATAATAGCTTAATATTAAATGGAGGAGGGGTTCATGGGTGGTTAGTGTTATGCTTACATATGCTACATATGTTACATATAGGTTACATATATTCTTATGTGTGCATCAAATATTACATATTTAAAAAGTAAAATGAACTTAGTCATCAGTTCTTTGCAACCCTCTGTCAATAGTAAAATAAAATAAAACACAATAAAAGACAAAAAAATTCCCCAAACTTTGCATTTAAAAAGACTAATTAGTCTTTTGAAAGAGGCATTCAGTCAATAGTTTTGGATGGAAGCTTCATATAAGAAAACAAGGAAAAGCACTAAAAAAGAAAGAAAGAAAGAGGGAGAAAAGAAGAGAGGGAGGGAAGAAAGGGGATAGAAAGAGAGTAAGAAAGAGAAGAGAAGAGAAGAGGAAAACACACTAAATTTTGATTTGATAAATAATGCTTTTTGGGTCATTTTTGTTCCACATGCTTCCCTAAAATGATAAGGGGAGATTCAGGTTGGATTAGAAGCATTCTTGGCATCTGCTATTCTGAATGTATTTTCCATCTTGAAGTTACTGTGCATGAAGCCAGGAGCAATTACTTTTCAAGTGGATATACTGTCACCACTTTTCAAGGTGTCATTGTCCTGCATTTCATCAGAACTACTTGAGCCAGCAAGAGGTTCACATGCCAGATATTACAAAATAAATAGAGAACTGGAATTCTTTCCATCTGTAAAGCAGGGAAATGCAAAATTGAATTCTGACTAAAATGGCACTCTCTTTTTTTTATGAGTAAAGCATGCATTACAAGTTTTCCAGTGTTGCTGCAAAGACTCATTTAATAAGGGTCTTTTGCTCTTCATACTTTATTGATAGTCCAAATAACTTTTTTTTTTGCAAAAATGCAATCTACCTTCCCAACTAAAATTCTTTGTGTACAGAAATAATGTATTAGCTATTTTCCAATGAGCTTTTTTCTTTCCAGCAGTTTTGATTAATAGCCGGTGGTCAAAAGCTTGATTTAATACATCTTAGCGGTGGATCAGCTGGGCCCATAAGGAAAACCAGCCAGAACTGGTGGCTTCTAAGTTGAAAGATTTTTCAGAGTGTGAGTGCTGTCACACAGAATTACTTTGATTCATTTATTCAAAGAGAATTCAAATGACTTTTTGGTAATTTACATGTTTAGAGATGTTGTCTCTTTTCTACCCCCATCTCTATCTTGACCCAAGCAAATTTGGCTTCAAGGGCATTTTTGAATATATGATACTAAAAATGATTGTAAATGCCCCTGAGAATGCCAAAAACTCCCAAGAGTCTCAAACTGTAGACTGGCTTCAATATATCAGCCATTTTCCTTAAGTATTTAATTGCTTCAAAAAAAAAATTAAGGTACCATCTCCTCTGTGGGCTTTAGCTGAGGTGCAGTGTTCACAACTGAATACATGAAAGGAATTATCAAGCCATACACTATACACGTTGTTGTTGTGCAAGTTAAGGATACACAATTGGCCTACTTTACATACACACACACATACACACACACACACACACACACCACTTAATCTATTTAGTATCTGTGCCTAGATGCTAAATCTCTCAGACCTTAAGGAAATAAAACTAAGGCCATAGCTGTAAAATTGCAAAGATCCAACTGTGTCCTATTAACCTAGACATTTCATGATCTAATTCAGGGGTCACGTGTCCACAAACCTCAGCATGTTTAAGATTTATAATTAAATTTCAAAACTGAAAACTAGTCTTGCTTATTTAAGTATCCATGAACTGTGTGGCTATCATACAGATTTTCATAGGCAGACCCTACCTTCCCTAAATCTAGTCCTTTCTTTTGGCTATGATGCCAGTTTGCAGGAAAGAATGTGACTTTACTTCCTAAAGAGACATCCAAGCCTAAAACTCAAGAGGTTAGTAAAATCCTAATAGTGAATTTGAAGAAGTTCCTTGAATTTCTTTAAGCCCTGGAAAAACAAATCTGAAAATGTAGACAATTTCTTATTTATGAATATCTGTGATTTGAAAATGCCCACCCTGGAGAGGATGTGGAGAAACTGGAACTCTAGTGCATTGTTGGTGGGAATGTAAAATGGTGCAGCCATTGTGGAGAGCAATATGGTAGTTCCTCCAAAAGTTAAATATGGAATTACTGTATGACTCAGCAAAATCTACTTCTTGGTGTATACCCAAAGAAAATGAAAACAGGTTCTCAAACAGACACTTGCATACTTATTGCAGCATTATTTACAATAGCCAATAGGTGGAAACAACCCAGGTGTTTCTCAACAAGTAAATGGATAAACAAAATGTGGTAACATACACAATTATTATTTGGCCATAAGAAAAAAAAAGGCATGAGATATGCTGCAATATGGAAGAAACTTGGAAACATTAGGCTCAGTGAAATAAGCATAGCACACAAGGACAAATATTATATGATATCACTTATAAAAGATGACTAGAAATAGCAAATTCTCAGAGATAGAAAATAAATTAAAGAACAAAGGAAGGATGGGGTAAGGGAAAAAGGGGGAGCTTTCCTTTTTTTTTCTTTTTAAATGCCCATCCTGGGACACTGTTTATAAGTCTGGAAAAGTGAAGGGATGAGTGACTGCGATCGTGCAAGTTCAAGTTCTCTGAGAAACAGAAGCTAAGTCAGGATTAAATGCATAAGAAATTTTTAGGGGAAATACCTGTACGAGAAAATGGGGAGGGAGCTGGGAAAAGTTGAAAGAGCTATCAGGCTGCAAGGCCTATCTGACTGACCTTAAAAAAAAGTGAGCAGGTGGTAAACTTGGACAAAAGCATCCTAGCCATCTAAGGAAGTTTCAGGAAGTGCACTGGGGAGTCTTTGAGTCAAAATCAGCCATCCAAACAGTCTTGTGCCTCTGAAATGGGCCTGCATTGGCATAATCCTACGGTGCTCAGTCACTGGTTGGGAGCAGCTCATGGGGATGTGAGTCTTCCTTGAAAAAGCGTGATAGATTTCGGAGCACAGTAACTGGGGCCCTTGGATTTCAACTTCATGCCATAAATGTTTTCACGTGCTATTAATCAGACAGAATAATTTAGGGGGATATTTAAAGAAGATGGCTTCTTTAGTAGTCAGCCTGATACTATAAAATGCTGCATAACAAACCACCCCCAAATCTCAGTTGTATGCAAAAACAAGTACATATTTCTCACCATGGTTCTGCAGGTGTCTTGACAGGGCTCAGTCTTAGATGGCTTCCACATGTTTGTCATTCCAGGACTCAAGTTGAAGAGGAGGAAGATATGCAGAGCATGCTCTTCTCATGTCAGATGGAAAAGTATGAAAAAAGATAAACCAACTAATGCAGACACAATTAAAGCCTCTGTTCACATCACATATCACATCTCACATCTCATCTGCTCATGTTCCGTTACCAAAACAAGTTACATTGCCAAATCCAAAACCAATGGGGCAAAGAAGTATAACCCACCTGTTCTACTGGGAAGCTTTGCAAAGTCAAATGGTAAAGGGTATGGATATATAGCCCTAGCACAATGAGGGAATAGAGGAGTGGGGATAATTTTCTATTCCAAACTAACACTGCTCCCTGGTAGAGTAAAGAAAACAGTGTGGAGTTGTAAGAAGTAGTAGGAAAATCTGGCAGATTTTATTGACTATCCACGCAAAACACACACACACCGTTTCCCTTTTATGGATGGGGCATATGGATGGGCCAGAAGAATATACCGATAGCATAATAGCATGTATCATGTGGAGTCATGTGCCAGTACCTTGAATAAAAATAAACCAGAAAAGCTGCTAAGTGTCTGTGGAGACACGGAAGGCCCCCTGGCTTAACAAACTATAGAGCAGGGCCTCCCCAAAGCTACAGATGTCTGAAGGCGGACACTGAAGCTAGGGAAAGGCCAAAAGCCTTGCAAGTCTGAAAGCAGACTGCAATTTAGATGAGGGAATAATCTCTGAGCTCTTGCTGGGCTCCTTCCTTGCTCCTGTCTCCTGCCTCCTGCCCCCTGCCCCTGCTGTTTCCTGTCTAGCTCCCAAAGAAATTGTCCCTTGAGACTAAAGATATGTAAATACACCTCACGGCTTTGGAGAGAATGTACCCCTCCCTGATATACCTGCAGACAGTCACGTAGGAGACTACCTTGTATGCTATAAAGACCTGTAGAAATAAGTAGAATAAAACTTTCTTTTTTCATGGACACTGAGGACAGAGTTGTGCTCCCCTTCTTTCACAAGTGTCATCTATTTTTCTTCTCTGGTTATGCAGAACATGAGGAAGAAAGAATAATCCATGAAAATTGTAGATCCTCTAGACAAATATTTAGTGTGAGAATAAATCATAGCTTTAAGTGCTTCTACTTCTAAACAAGAAAAAAGATCAAATGCAAGTGAATTAACCTCAACTCCAGAAGTTATAAAAGGAATAATATATTCAATCTAAGGAAAGCTGAAAGAATGACATAAAAAATGAAGGTCAATAATCAATAAATTATAGACAAAAATTATAATAAAGCATTTTGATATGTGAATATAAAATATACATATCAATATACACTAATATATAGCTATATAATATGTAATTCTATATGATTACAATTACCATATGTACATATGTATGTATATATCTCCACAAAATAAATATATTAAATATATCATGAGAAAGGAAAATATATAATTGCAGAAGAAATTTAGAAAATTGTGAGAGTAATTTGCAAATCTTTATGCTAATAAATTGGAAAGCTTGAATGAAATGGAAGGTTTTCTAGGAAAATTTAAATTTCCAAATTTGAAGTCTAAATAATATGATAATCATGTGGACAATGCAGTAAATGGCTAACAACTACCTGCCCAAAAGGGAAAGCATGGTTTCATAATTAATTATATCAAACATAAAAAT
This sequence comes from Choloepus didactylus, assembly GCF_015220235.1. Lineage (NCBI taxonomy): Eukaryota > Metazoa > Chordata > Mammalia > Pilosa > Megalonychidae > Choloepus > Choloepus didactylus. The sequence continues at coordinate 22,519,916 of NC_051325.1, read as the reverse complement.
ACAAGTAATTTTCTATTCATTTTGTATGATTTCAGAACCTAGAAAAGGAAGGAAAGTTTCCTAGTGAATTAAAAAAATACAGTTATTATTGAAACCAAATTCTAAAATAACAAAGATAAAATACAAGTGAATTAACCTCAACTCCAGAAGTTATAAAAGGAATAATATAAATATTATATTTATATAATAATAAATATTATATTATAATCACATCTCACATCTCATCTGCTTATGTTCCATTACCAAAACAAGTTACATTGCCAAATCCAAAACCAATGCGGCAAAGAAGTATAACCCACCTTGTGCTGGTTTGAATGTATTGTGTCCCCCAAATGCCATTATCTTTGTGGTCTTGTGTGGGGCAGACATTTTTGGTGCTGGTTAGATTTGCTTGGAATGTGCCCCACTCAGCTGTGGGTAATGATCATTTTGATGAGATGTTCCCATGGAGGCGTGGCCCCACTCATTCGGGGTGGGCCTTGATCAGTGGAGCTATATAAATGAGCTGACTCAGCGAGAGAAAACTCAGTGCAGCTGTGAGTGACGTTTTGAAGAGGTGCAAGCTTGCTAGAGAGGAACATCCTGGGAGAAAGCCATTTTTGAAACCAGAACTTTGGAGCAGACGCCAGCCACATGCCTTCCCAGCTAACAGAGGTTTTCCGGACGCCATCGGCCATCCTCCGGTGAAGGTACCCGATTAGTGATGTGTTACCTTGGACACTTTATGGCCTTAAGACTGTAACTGTGTAGCAAAATAACCTCCCGTTTTATAAAAGCCTATCCATCTCTGGTGTTTTGCATTCTGCAGCATTAGCAAACTAGGACACACCTGTTCTACTGTTCAATGACAAACTGAACTTATGTTAAAAAATGTGTAAAATAGATAGAAAATATCAATCGCAGTGCTCAACTGATGTTAATGCTAAAAATGAAGATGTTTAAATTCCTCAAAATCAAATAACAGACTTACTATATTAGTAGGTCAAAGAAATAAAAAGAAAAAATACACAATTATCGCCATAGCTACCAAAAAGGCATATAATACAATTAAAAATATATCTAAAATGCATAATAGTTTTAATAAAGAAGTAATAGAATAATTTTATTAAAAAGTAATTTCCATACATTCATATGTGTATGCTTATATATGCCCATATATGTCTTATATGCACATGCTTATAAAAGTATTTATAGCAGTAAATAATGGACAGCATCATGATTAATATTAAAGCACCATTTAAACTTAGAACAAAGGAAAAACAATTGCAATCATCACTATTCTTTATAATTATTCTGAAATATGAGATATAAACACTGGAAATAGAAAGGAAACAATTATATTATTTGCAAATTATGTGATTATATATTCAAGAAACCTTAGGAAAAGCAACTGCAATTAGAATTAGTGGGAGAATTCAGCAGTTGTGCCAGTCACAAAATAATCAAATACAGTTTTCTTAAATAATGATAATCCTTTAGAAATTGTAATGGAGCGAATTATTGCATTCACAATAGTAATAACGTAAATACTAATAATAATATTTTAAAAATACAGAAAGGGACAGCATCAAAATGGCGATGTAAACAGCTACTGAAAACTTTTCTCCAGAGATTCAATGAAAAAAAAAAAATAACAACAATTCTGAATTTTTTGAAACTCTGGAGGAGGATATAGACCAGAGAAGTACCCTGCAAATGCCGAATTGAAGAAAGAGGTGAAATATCAGGTAGAAATCTTCCATCCTCTCCCCTCCCCCTCACTTGGTCTCAGTGTGGAAAGGCACAGAATCAGCAGGACCTGTTCTACCATGGACACAGACTATAAAATCTCTCACAGCAGTGAGACATACCCCCACCATTTGAAGACCTGGTGGACTGGGGAGGACACTTCAAGGCCCAGGTTAGTGAAGGACAAAAAGGCTGAGAAAACATGGCCAGAGACTCGGTTTCCAGTCCTGGGCCTGAAAACCCTTCCCCACCCTTCAGGGAAGCAGCAGCCAGTGGCCGTTACCTTGCCTTGGGGGTGGCTGGAGTACTGGGTCAACTGAGGGAGTACTTGGCCACAGGTGTAACCCCACACATTGAGCCAGATTTTGGCTGGCAAAATGAGGGCATAGAAATTCCGTAGTTTCAGTTCATCTTTGTAAATGCAGCCTATGCTTAGAGGCAAAGCAGCTTTTGAGGATGATTAAGTTACTGAATAGTGCCATCTGCTGGATGGTCTTGGAAGTGCAAGGGGATTGAAACACTTAAAAAGATGCTCCAGAACCTTCCTTAGGACCACAGGAGCTGGTCTACATGCCCTGTAAGGAAACCAGACCGTTTTGGCTGAGAAATATGGAAGACCCAACTGTTAAAGCAGGGCTCTAAAGCAAACCCAAGTCTTGCTGGCTGGTGAAAAACAAAGCACCACTGGAAACCAGCAGATTTGTGTTACCACACACAGTGAACTTGCTGGGGTGCCCAGCGCCTACCTCCCAGCCCTATGGCTGGCCATGGTGGGCACCTGATTTGGGGGGGAAGACTGTGGGGCAGAGCCAATCTGACAACTGGCCAGCAAGAAAAACAAAGAACAGATAGAGATCAAAGACAACCAACAAGAAAACCTTAGGCAAAAGAGAGAAAACAGCCTCCAGAATTAACTAATCAAGAAAATCAGATGCCTAGACAGCTAAAAATCATGAGTCATACCAGGGAACAGGAACAAACTAACACCTCAACTGGGATTCAGGAGTTGAAACAACTAATTAAAGATGTTTAACAAATCTAAATAAAATCAATGAGTTGAAAGCAAATATGACAAAAGAGATGTAGGCTATAAAGAAGACACTGGGTGACCATAAAGAAGAATTTGTAAGCTTGAAAAAACAAATGGCAGAGTTTATGGTAATGAAAGGCACAATGGAAAAGAGGAAAAACACAATGGGGACATACTACAGCAGTCTTGGAGAGGCAGAAGAAAGAATAAGTGAACTGGAGTACAGGACATCTGAAATCCTACACACAAAGGAACAGATAGGGAAAAGGAAGGAAAAATATGAGCAGGGTCTCAGGAAACTGAGTGACAACATGAAGTGCATTAATATATGTGCTATGGGTGTCCAAAAGGAGAAGAGAAGGGAAAGGGGGCAGAAAGAATAATAGAGGAAACAATCAATGAAAATTTCCCAACTCTTTTGAAAGACATAAAATTACAGGTCCAAGAAGGGAACCATACCCCAAACAGAATTGATCCAAATAGATCTACACTAAAACACTTAATAATAAGATTTTCAAATGTCAAAGACAAAGAGAGAATTCTGAAAGCAGCAAGAGAAAAGCAATCCATCACACACAAGGGAAGCTCAATAAGACTAAGTGAAGATCTCTCAGCAGAAACCATGGAGGTGAGAAGGCACTAATATATATTCAAGATACTGAAAGAGAAAAACTGCCAACCAAGAATCCTATATCCAGCAAAATTGTCCAAAAATGAGGAGGAGTTTAAAATATTTACAGATAAACAGACACTGGAAAAGTTTGTGAACAGGAGACCTCCTCTACAAGAAATAGTAAAAGGAGTGCTACGATAGGAAAAGACAGGAGACAGGTTTGGAGAAGAGTGTAGAAATGAAGATACCAGGAGATAGAGATAGGGTAAAGATCAGGCATTTGATGCTGAAGAAGTATAGAATGTTCAACAGGATTGATTATATAGATCCAGAAATGGATCACACAATACTGTTTGATTGCAGCACAATATTGTAGGTCTAATGAACAAGACTGAGTGTGAGTGTGGTTGAAAGAGGAAGGCTAGGAGTATGAATGACACCAGAAGGAAAGATAGAGGATAAAAAATGGGACTGTAAAACATAGTGAAACCTAGAGTGGTCAATGATTATGATTAAATGTACAAATATAAGGATGTTTTCATATGAGGGAGAACAAATGAATGTCAACTTTGCAAGGTGTTGAAAATGGGATGGCAGTGGGGAAAAATATAACCAATGAAAATTAGTATCTATAGTTAACAGTAACATTACAATATGCTTCCATTAATTGTAACAAAGGTAATATATTAAAGCTAAATATTTATGAGAGGGGGATATAAGAGAGGGGATGAGATTTTTGGCATTGTTGTCTGTCCTTTTTATTTTATTTTATTTTATTTCATTTTTTTATTTTTTGTCATTTCTTTTCTTTTTTCTTTTTTCTCCTCTTCCTCTTTCTTTGCAGAAGAAATGGAAATGTCTTCATATAGATTGTGGTGGTGAATGTATAACTGTGTGATTATACTTGGAACCACTGATTATTTACTTAGGAGAGAATGTATGGTATGTGAATAAAACTGAAAAATAAACAGAGGGATACAATCCTAGAGAAAATGTGGAGAGGGGGATGTACTTAATCACTGTTGGGGAGGAAGTAGAATGGTGCAACACATCTGGAGGTCAGTGTGGTGGTTCTGCAGGGAGCTAAGTATGGGGTTGCCATTTGGTCTTGCAACCCTGTTATTGGGTATATACTTGGAGGAACTGAGAACAGGGACACAAATGGACATTTGAACTGTGGCAGTAGTCATGATTCACAATGGTTGGAGGTGGCCTAAGGGTACATCAACTGATGAGTAGAATGGCTAACTCTGTTGTATTCATACAATGGAATATTGAGCAGATACAAGAAGGAATGAAGTTGTGAGATATGCAACTAGGTGAATAGATCTTGAGGACAGTATGTTGAGTGAAATAAATCAGAAATGAAGACAAATATTATAATAGCTCACTAATATGGACCAGCAATAATATGCAAACTCTGAGAAATGAATCTGAGAGCATAGGTTATAAGGGGAAGTCTTATGGTAAAGGTCCCTAGAGCAGTTACATCTATTCCTGAGTTCTAAGGGGTATTTCTGAATTCTGAGAAGCTAAGCTCTTGTATATAACCTGGTCAGTCCCTGGAACTTTGGATATCTGTGTGACATGACACCTGAGACTCAGAGCCAGAGTTTGGCAGCTATGAATGTCAACATTACCCCATACAGCAAATGTTAAAAGAGGCTGAAAAGATATCAGACTTCACTTAGAGATATCAACAAAATGGACTTGGTTAGGACTAAGGTAAATCAGACTACAGGGTAAAGGACAATATTGATGGTGTTTTAAAATTTCAACTTCTGTGTGAGACCAAAGGAAAAGATGTTTATTTGGTGTAAAATCTACTTTTCCTATAGCACACTATCTAATTTAACTTGTATGGTCAGTTTATTTGAACACCATAATTACATGGAACTTTGAATAGGGAGTGATATCTGGTGGATTTGTACAGGTTTGTATGAGGCCCCAATACATCCCAGAGTAATTTGGGCAGAGAATAAAAATGTATTTGCAAAGCCCCCTTGAGGAACTGTGAGAAAATGTGGAAATATTAAACTTCCCCTCCTGGAGAATTAGTGATATTCTCAAAGGCATTGGGGATACCAGTTTCATATGCCAAGCCCGCGATCTTGGGGCTTGCCCTTATGAAGACTGTTACTGCAAATGAGAGGCTAAGCCTACTTGTAATTTTGCCTAAGAGTCGCCCCCAGAGAACCTCTTAGTTGCTCAGATGTGGCCCCTCTCTCTCTAAGCCAATTCTAAAGGTAAACTCACTGCCTTCCCCTCTACGAGGGACATGATTCCCCAGGGTGTGTGTCTCCCTGGCAACATGGGATGTGACTTGCAGGGATGAGCATGGATCCGGCATCATGGGCTTGAGAAAGCCTTCTGGACCAAAAAGGGGAAGAGAAATGAAACAAAATAAAGTTTCTGTGGCTGAGAGATTTCAAATGAAGTCAACAGATTATTCTTATGTGTTATATAGATATCCTTCTTTAGTTTTTAGTTTATTGGAATAGCTAGAAGGAAATACCTGAAATTGTTGAACTGCAATCCAGTATCCTTGATTCTTGAAGATGATCATGTAACTATATAGCTTACATGATGTGACCATGTGATAGTGAAAACCTTGTGGCTCACACTCCCTTTGTCCAATGTATGGACTGATAAGTGGAAAAATAGGGATAAAAAGTAAATGAATAATAGGAAGGGATGGGGGGATGGAATGTTTTGGGTGTTCTTTTTGACTTTAACTTTTATTCTTATTTTTATTTTGGGGGATAATGAAAATGTTCAAAAATTGATTGTGGCGATGAATGCAGAATTATATAATGGTACTGTGAAAAACTGATGGTATACTTTGGATGACTGTATGGTATGTGAATATATCCCAATAAAATATTTCAATAAAAATATATACAATATTAAAGAAAAATATCATAAATAAATAAATTGCATATAAAACTGTATGCCAGGACTTTAAGAAGGTTTGAATAAATGGAATACTATACTTTATGGGGCTAGATGTCCTAATATTGCAAATAAGTCAATTATCCTACAATTAAGTAATACATTCAGTGTGTTTCACAAAGAAAATACCAGGTTCTTTTTTAGAACCTGAAAAAAGTTATTTTTAAGATTATCCAAAAAAAAGTAAATATGCAAAAGTGGCTAGGAAAAAACCTGACTATAGGAGAAAATTAAAGAATTTGATTTACCAAATATTAAAAGATATTGGATAGTTAAAACAGTTAAAAGACTATGGTGCTTTCAATGCATAAATAGATGAGATGGAATAGAATTCAGGATCCTAGTTTAGATCAAAGCCTAATGGAAGAAATGAAATAAGATAAAGGAGAAATTTCTAGACAGATGAAAGCAAAGGGATATTCAATAAATTGTGGACCTACTAGCCTTTTGAGGGAAAATCTAAAAGTTGGATCATTTCCTCACTCTTGATTCCAAATTTGGAATGAATGAGAAACATTTGAAGTATAGGCAAATATATATATATATATATTTTTCAATAAATTATGGGTAAATGTGAGGGTGGTAAGGCTTTCTAATATTACTCAAATCTAGAAATTGTTAGACAAATAGATCATTTTAATGAAATATTTTTAGCCTGATACCTAAGAGGAAAAAAAAACAGAACAATATAAACAGGGCTACAGGGCTATTACATTAAACAGAAAATTGGAAAAAAATCTCAGCAGAAAATGCAGGTAAATTATTAAACTCCTTAATTTATAATTAATGGGCAGAAAAGGGACATTCCAACAGGAAAATGGATCATGAACAAAATATTTCTCCAAATATGAAGACAAATGGACAATGTTCATGAGAAAATATGTTCAACTTCCCCAGAAACAAAAGAAATGCATATTATATTTAGAAAAATTAATTTTTGTTTAATCAATTTGCAGAAGATTGATAAGAAAAAATATTGTTGGTGATGATAAACACTTGTTACCATATATTATTTGGTTGTATAAATCGGTACAGCACTTCTAGATGGGAATTTGGAACAATGAATAAAATTCTAAATGTTTGTACTCGTTTATCCAATTATTCCACTACCAGAAATGCATCTTGATTAAATAACAACAATATTTAAAGATTGGACACGAATGAACAAGAACGCCTGTTATAACATTCATAATAGAGAAAGGAAAATCAAGAATGAGAAAAATTTGTGTCTTCCATGAATTCACATACTTCATTTTATTAGATAACATACCTCACATGATCTATTTTGTTTTCTTTTTGATTATGTCTGCCAGGATGCTCAGAATTTTGTGAGCATTGTTTTTCTCAGACTAAAGGAACTCATAAAATCATCACTTGCCTTTAATGATTTTTCAGCATCCAAGCTCTTACATAAATGACTTCAAATCATTTTAGGAATTAGAGGCACATAATTAAATATGCTAATATTGTGAAGTGACTGGTATTTATGTTTTGCACTATTTTGGCTATATTATTTGTTAATGGGAATCTAAGTGTTGTCTGAGAATATAACCATTAGCCCTTCATTGTTTCAACGGGGAAAACCAACAAAATCCATGTCCAAAACCACCAACTTATCAAACTTTTCAATACCACACACTGCCCCAATGGGGACCTACATATATATTGCCCTCCAAATATTCTGTAAGTTTGTTTTCAAAACAGAATTCTTAATTCTTTAACACTGGGAGCAGAGGCATGTTCTAGCTTTGAATTTCTCCCCCAATTCCGAATGCAGTTCAGTCCATTCATCAACACTTCCTGAATGGACTGAACTGAGGCCTCGATGAAGCCACAAGCATCCAGTGCTAAATTGTTCTTGGACTGTACATTTTATTGTTATCTTTGGGGATTGAATTACTTAATCTCTTGGCCTAATTTGAACGTGCCCCTTGAAACTGCTCATTTCTTCCATTTCCAGCTTCCAGCAGTAAAACCAGCATATTAAGGGAATGCCTATTTTGTAGTGGACACTGCAGCTAAGGGCTGGTCGGATAAAGAACAATAGGCAAGTTGAAGGCCTGGGACAAGCTTTCAGCTCCTTGCAACAAAGGCTTACCATCCCCACTTCCCTCACTTCCTTCCAAGTTTCTCCTGAGAGCAGCGCCTTAGTAAATTATTTGTATAAGAATTCTCATTTCAGGTTCTGCTTCTAGTGAAGCTGATCCAAGACCCTATACATATCCCTAAACTTCTCTGGTCTTCCTAATACTTACCATGGCAAATGAAATCAAGTCTCAGAGAGGTTATAAGCCTTTCCTGCATCATATATGTAATAAGTGGTGAGGATGAGACTATAATGCAAATTCCAAGCCTCACTCTGCATGGTTCTCATGCCTCAATTAGAACTCTACCTAGGGCAGAGGCTGCATTTTAAAAGGAGCCCCCAACAGGTGTTTGTCCTAGTGCAGGGCTCTGATAGAAAATGTGATCCTTTCTAAATCCAGGGTGGCAATGGTTCTCTCTGATATTGTGCCCATAAAAGTCCCTGCTGTCCTCACACTTTTCCTCCAAGTTGCACACCTCTGAGCCCCCCTACTGTCAATTTAAAGAATTGAGTAATTTCAGATGCTTTCATTTACACTATTGAAACAAATTGCCCCAATTTACATCCAAATATCTAGGAGCAATCTGGGACAGAGTATACAGATCAGATACCTTGTCACCTTCTGTGACAACAGCTACAGGTAAGGATCTGCACCCTCCCTCAGCAGCCCCAGCTGCGTTCTCAGAGAACAGTACATCTGCACAGTGGATGCCCTTGTCTTGCTACGAGTTACACAAATATAACCCTTGCCCCGAAGGCTGTCTATGCTTCACTCCAGTGTATGGGAAGAATTTATTTCCAGCTTGGCTTTTCTGCCAGACCCTTTTCCTGGATCATCAGCTCTGCTCTGAATTCCAGCATGGCAGTGTTTCTCAAGTTTATCAAAGATAATAAAAAGCTGAACAGAGCCATGCATACTTGGTTCTCTCCTGAATGATGGCCGAATGCAAAGATATGTTGTCTTAGTTTGCCAGAGCTGCTATGACAAATACCACACAGTTGTTGGCTTGAACAACAATTTATTGGCTCACCATTCTAGAGGCCAGAAGTCCCACATGAAGCCATCAACAAGCCCGTGCTTTCCCACACGAAGTTGTTAGTGTTCTGGTGCTGCCTTTCTACAATCTTTGGGGTTTCCTGTCATGCATCTCTGCCTCCTGTCACAGGGTGATCTCTTTCTCCTTGTGTCTTAGTTTCCTAGATGCTAAAACCAATATCATACAATGGGTTGGATTAACTATAGAAATTATTGGTTTACAGTTTCAGAGGCTAGAAGGCTGGTTTCATCTTGGGGACTGTATATTCTGGCTGGCCAGCGACTTTGGGGTTCCTTGGCTTTTCCATCACATAGCCATGCACTTGGCAGTACCTTCTCCTTTCTCTTCTGGGTTCCATTGATTTCCAGCTTCTGGCTGCTCCCCATGGCTGCTTCTTCTGTACCCAATTTCCTTTGATTATAAGGACTTCAGCCATATGGTAATAAGGCCCACCTTCATTTGGTTTGGACACCCCTACATCTTCAAATGTCCTGTTTACAAATGGGTTCACACCCAACAGATCAGGGGTTGGGACCTGAACCTACCTTTCTTGGGGGACATGATTCCATCCCCAGTTCTTTGTGTCTGCTCCTCCTGTTTCTGCTGACTCTGGGCTTTTCCCTGTGGCTTTCTGTGACTCTTACTGGTTTCTGGCCTCTTTTTACAAGGCCTCCAGGAATTTGGATTAAGGCCTACAATGATGCAGCTTGGCCACACCTAAATAGGATATTAGAAGATCCTATTCACAAATGAGTCCACACCTGAACAGATAATACATCTTCAAATGGGTTCACACCCACAGGAATGTGGATTAGGAGTAAGAACATGCCTCTGGTTGGAGTACATCTACTGCATAGGTATTGAGCATGCACGTCACAGTAGAATTCATGCCATCTTGATCCCAATTACCCTTATTTCCATGCAAGATGTCATTCACTCTTTTGTACCTCTTGTAGACTTCATGGAAGAAAAAGAATGGACAATTGTCAGCCGGAGCAAGTGGTCATGGGCTTTTTATATACTTCCTCTCCCTATAGATGAGGAAGACAAGGAGAAAATCTGCTCTGTCCTGATTTCTCCAGAGCAGCCAAAGTGCAGCTATAGCTTGGATTAGTCAAGTTCCTTTTAAAATTATATGGAGGGAAAATCAAGGGGAAAAATGCAAACCTTTTCAATTTTTCTGTCATCTGTAGCTCACAGGTCCCCATTTCTGTTCCAATGACTAGCTTCCTTGCTTCTATTTGTTAAGGGCCCTGGGAATAGAGAATCATGAATAAGCCAAGCCTGCTCTCACTTTCTAGCCTTTGCAACAGCTGTTCTCTCTGTCTGGAGTATTCTTCCTTTAGATATCAGGTAAGCCACTTTCTTCACTTCTTTGAAGCATTTACTCCAATTTTACTTGCTCAATGAAGCCAACTCTCACCATATTAAATGCTGCCCCCTCCCCTTCACCTTGGTACTTAATTCCCTTCATCATGCTCTATTCCCTTCCTCACCTGCCCCCTTGGCATTTATCACTTTCTAATATACTATATAGGTTATTTACCATGTTCATTGTTGATTGTTTTTCCCTCAATAGAATGCTACTTAAAGACAGGTTCTTTGTTCATTTTGTTCCCTATAGTGGATGCCAACCAGCATGTCTACACACAGCTTCCCACAAATCAGATAAGACTATCATGGTGTAGCAGTTTTTCATATATTCATCAACAATATTTATTAAGCATCTCTTATGTGTCAGCTGGGGACATACCAGTGGATTAAAAATACGTACTCATTTTCTCATGGATCTTAGATTCTCATGATGAAATAAGAAATGTATATAATATCAGTGATAGGAGTCATGAGGACAAATAAAGTAGGATGGGGGGCAGACAGATGTGGGGTGGAAGTGATATTTGAAATTGGTTAGTCAGATAGTCTTCTCTGATGAGGTGAGATTAGCTCAAAGAACAAAGTGAAATGAAGGAACGAGCAATACAAATACCTGGGTTAAGTGTGTTCAATGGTGAGAAATGGAATGTGCAAATGCCCTGGAGCAGAAATGTGCTTGGTGTTTTGAGAGATAAGCAAGGAGGCCTGGATGGAGTGAGCAAAGTATAGAGTGGCAAGAAAGCAGTGTGCATTGAAGAGCAATCATTAGTGGCTGTACCAGTTGGGGCTGTTGAGAACTTTGAATTTAATTCTAAATATGATGGGATGACTTTGAAGGTGGCATGACCAGATCTGTGTTTTTAAAGGAGTCCCTTTCTCAATGCATGGCCATTTTAGACATTTACCTACACCCTGCCTGGTTGTTCCATAGTACATACAGTCATTGCTCAGTAGATGCTCACGAAATGCCTCTTGACAATCTGCAGTTTGGTATCTTTGAGTGCCATGGGCTTCCTAGCTACGCTTAATTTTGAACCACATTCAGATTCAACTAACAAACATCAAGAAACTACCATGAGTCAGGAACAGGTCTTAACCTTCATAATCTTGAGAAGTAGACATCGTGATTGCCTTTTGCAGATGAGAACACTGGGGTTCACCAAAGTTAAATGAGTTACTCAAGTTTGCACAACTAGCAAGTGACAGAGATAGTGGTGAACTCAAATCCTCTTATTCTATATCCTATGCTTTTTTCACAAAGCTTGTGTTTCTCTCCCCTTTTATGGTCTGAGCTGGGGTAGTAAGCAATAATAGAAATTGCCATTCATTATGCACTGTGCTAAGTGACCTAGACACAGAGTTTCAATTGGTCCCCAAACAACCTTATGAGTATGGATTTTATATATGAAGACATTGAAATACATAACACTTTGTTACTTGTTGGCACTGAGGAACTTGTAAAAGCTGAAGAATCTGTACTCTCCATCCATGAAACATGCAGCTGCTGTATTTGCTGCCCTTCTACTTTTACTTGCATCACTGTTTGAACAAGTAACTCAAGTTCTCTTTACAAATGGAGATTCTGATTTATAGGTCTGCTAACACTGCATTGGTCAAAACAGCTCACATAGCCACACCCAGCATCAGTGGGTCAGAAACATTCTCTGTCCACAGAGGGAAAGAGAGAGGAGAGAATAATCACTGAATGATAGCCCAGACTATCACAGAAGTTATTAATGAATTGTGGCCATTTTATTTCACCAACTACTATTCTTAAATGAGATATAACAATGGTCTTTGCAATAGTTTTCAGGTGTCCCCTACTAAATTTAACAGATTGTCAAAGGATACTTTTTAAAAACAGGATCTCTTTTGTAGGAATTCTGACAAATGCAATTTTCTACCTCTTACATCCCCAGGCAGGCATTAGAATTCCGTATAACACAGCACCTAGGAGTGTTGCCCAGATGGCCCTGCCATCAATCCATATCTGTCCCTATTTTAAGGTCCCTGGCCAACAGATCAATGGCTCTGCATTAAATCAGTTGGACTCCTGGCCACCCACTCTCTCTAAGAGGCATGTTAACCTAGTGAAAATTTATTGAACTGTAAAGAAACAGTCAAGAATATAGAATATTGCAAGCATGGCAGAAGCCCCCATCATGCTCCCTTACAGTCACTGTGCCTCTAAGAGTAGCCACTGCCCTCGCTTCCATTGACATAGATCAGTTTGCCTGTTTTGGTACTTTACATAAATGGAGTCATGCAGAATGTACCCTTTTGTCTGGCTTCTTTCACTCAACTCTATGTTTCTAAGATTCATCCAGTTGCAGATCTTTAGTTCTCATTGTGTGTAGTACTTATTTATCTGTTCTACTGCAGTTGAACATTTTTGTGGCTTCTAGTTTTTAGCCATAATGAATAATGCTGCTACAAACATTCTACTATATGCCTTTTGTTGAGCACATGTACACATTTCTTTTGGGTCTATACGTAGCAATAGAATTGCTAGGTCATAGGATCTGTTTATGTTTAGCTTTGGTAGATAATTGCTGCTTCTATTTCAAGAGTGTTTTTAAGTTTGCTCCAAGGGTGGTGTAGGCTTAGTCATGGTGCATGTGGCTACATTCCATTTATTACCTTGTGAATTTCCAGTTAAAATTTAACAAGGCTATTTCTCTCTGGGTCTAAGCTGTTCTTTGGTTGCGTATCAGGCTAATTGGAAAGCTGCATTAACTTCTGTCTCTTGCTGGGGCTATCTGCAGTGTGCTACTCATAGATTGGTGAGAAATGGAGGACTTTGCCATCAGCACTGTCATGCATAGGGGAAATATCACAAAACATCACCACCAAATATTTTCCTGGGAGTAGACAATGGGTCTGGTTGCTTATTATCCTAGGGTCCCGCAGCATTCTGCAGAGAGAGATGGGTCTTGTTCAAGGGATATGCTAATGGGATGAGTGTTCTGGCAGACAAGAGGTGGCATTACCTTCCTTCTGACATTTGCACACTTGCCTCTCTGTGGAGGGAGTCACAGAGAGGGAGAACAGGGAGGAAGAAAGAAGTTGCCCCTACTTCTGTCTAAAAGTCACGCTCACTCTTCCTCATGGCTCCAAGATAAAGCACCTGTCTACCACCTGTGAAGTCAAAGACATTTTTTGCTTGATGTCTGCTTGACAGTCACAACCAATAGGTTTATCCAAGAGACTCAAGAGAAGAGAGAACAAATGTTGACTCGGGTGCCTCCTTTCAAAGTGCATTTCTATCAGATGCTAGTAACCAAAGGGATTAAAAAGACAAGATGCACAGAGGAAAATTTCAGCAACTTCTTTAATAACAGGTTGGCTTTTATCTGCTTTCTTGTTGTTTGTCTTTGCTCCTGAAAAGCTTCCTTCACAGAGTTTTCACTTTGGTAGAGAAGACATGGAAATATGCAAGAAACAGTATGTAAATAAGGTGCAAATTATGAAGCAAAGGGCTTCATAATAAAATGAGGGCCAACTGAGAAGCGGCTGATTTGGCATGGAAATAGCCCAATGGCATAGTTGCATCCTAAAATATATGCTTAAAAATATGTACTGAAATATTTAGTTATGCTTTTTAATGTAACTCTTTTCTCATCCTAATGGGAAAATGGACTTTCTGGGAGTAGTAGGTAGGGCTCCATATGGAATTGAATGGCACACTCAAATGGGGAAATTGAGGAGCCTTTAAAGGAATATGTTCAAGAAATTGTGCGCAGGATTGAGGGGGACCAACAAGAATTGGGAAGCACCTGGGCTGACTCTTTATCACTTTACGAGTGGAATGGGCAGGAGAAGGAAGCAGTCACCAGAACCCAGCAGGAGAGAAGGGCTGCCCGCCCTCTGGGAGCTGTGGTCTTAGGAGGAGACAATCGGCCACCTTGCAGCAACAGGGCAGGACGGAGCCCAGTCCTACCTTCCCACCTCCCCCCATCTCCCGCTGGTGTCTCCCATTGGCTAAATCCAACCTGAAGCCAGGGAGCAAGGGAGCCTGTTGATTTAGTCCCTGGATACACGTTCACCAACCTCAGGTGGAAAAGGGCCAGAGGGGCAAGCAGAACAACATTCAGCACATGGATCGATATGTTTATCAAGCAAATAAAACTCTATCTAGATCACGTTGATTCTGTTTTCCAAATGCATACCTATTCTACTGTTATTTAATGTTCATTAAACATTTATGGCTCATTAAGCATTCATTAATTAGGGTCTAATTCTCTGCAAGCTCCTTTCCCCAACTGAAATCAGCAGTTTTTTTATTTTATTTTTCCTCAGCTGCCTTTATGTGGCTGAAAGGAATTATTTTTAAGCAAATGTTAGAGGGTTATGTAAAATTCTGAAAAAAAAATATCAACCATCAGCTTCATGAGGTGAACACAAAATTTCCTGTAGCATCTATAACTATATTAGGATTTTATAAAGGAGGCAATATCATCTAGTCCCTCACCTATATTTAGGAGCTAAAATACCTGGTTGTATCCCCTTCGGTCCCAGCAATTCATTTAGGAATTCATGCGACTATTTATTCTATGGCTGGATAGAAAAGATTGCTTACCATAGCAACCGCTGCATTAGCATTCAGCTTCCTGGTTACAGAGGACCTTCCTGGGAGGAACACATTAGTGTGCAAAATAAACTCAGTTTTTAAATGTAATTTTAAGGGGTGGGGGCTGTTATATTACAACCCGTAACAAAACTGGGGATTAGCTATTGTCTAAGGCTTTTTTGTCATTATTTAATCTGCATATTCTTCCCAATCACAGCATTCTGCTCCTCTTGCATTTTTATACCAAACTGGGTAGGAAATAAGATGTAATGTGCAACCCACACGCAGCATAGGAAGCTTGCTACTCTCCATGGCGAGTTTTGACTTCGGTCAATTTCATCCCCCTATTCTTAGATTTATCTTTCTCACTTCTGTTAGGAAAAAAAAAGGCAAATTCCTGGTCCTGCCACTCAAAATCTCAAAGTGAAAATATTTAATCTAATTTTCAAATGTATTTCCCTGATGTCAATCAAGTGTCTGAAACACGAGAGATTGTTTTCACCTCCTAGTGTAAAAGAAGGTAGCATTTTAATTAGGGAAGAAAAAAAATTGACTTATGCTCAGAAATGATAGTCACAGCATTTGCCACTGAGCTCAGAATGGAGAGAGGCCAGGGAGTCATGATTTATCTATCAAGGATCAGGACATTTAGACTGTTTATTTGAGTTCCACTGGTCTAAACGGAGCTTGTTTGTTGTAGTGTTTTAACACTGCCTACAGCTAAATAGAATACTGAAACACAACCCTGGAATTGTTAGTGACTTTGACATTCTGTTTCCACTCCAGGACAATTTTTATTCTGTGGGAGACAATGGCCAAGCAGAAAACAAAATGCTGGGCTCAGGGACATCAGGGGACCTGGCAGATAATCAAGGTCAAGAAAGGTGAGCAAGACATTGCATCTAGAGGAGTACCTTGGAGAAAGAGAAGCTGGAGAAGGGGATTGAATTTTGGGCCCAGGTCTTTCTCTTCTTCGTTATGTTTCTTGAGTCTTGCTTGGATTCCATGTAGCAGGCTAGAGGCTTCAGTGAGAGTATCTTTGCTGATTGATGTGGAAAAAAATCTGCTAGGCTTCCCACATACATTTTATTCTGGGTATTTTTTTTTCCTCTGGAGGTGTTTAAGGCTTTACTTTCAAATTAAACTCCCCTCCACTGGCCTTGATCAAAAATGAGAATCTATGTCCTTGGCAGACACATCATTGACATTAATTTTTATGAAGACTTGACCTAGCAAGAATGGCTTCTTTCCTTCTTTGATGACCTCGGCATGGATGAGGATGGCCTGTGAGATTCAGGAAGGTGCAGCCAGCTGGGCAAGGTGCATGAGGAATGGACTCACAAGCAGATTTGACCAGTCCTTCCAAAGGTGATCAGGGTGTTGGAGGGTCAAATAATAGAACAGCAGTGAACGGGTGATTGAAATATTAGGATTGTCAATATTTTCATCTACAATCATGGTTACAACACTCTTACTTACCAGCTTCTTTAGACCAGTGGTTCTCAAACTTCACCTGGAGAGCTCATAAGCCTCAGGATTCAGAAGCTCCACTCCCAGAGATTTGGTCTCAAGTGAGACCTAAGGATCTGCATCTCTAACAAGCTCCAGGTGATGCTGGTGTGCTGGTTCAGGACCACAATTTGAGTAGCACTGAGGCAGTGGTCTGTAGACCAGTGGTCAGCCCCAGGAATATGGGTTTTAACAAGCCTCCTGGTGATGCTGATGCTCATTAAAGTCCTACGAAGAGCTGTTTTAAACTGCTGGGTCTCAACCTTAGCTAAACATTGGATCCACCCTACAAGTTCCTTAGAGAAAATGTTGATGCCTGGGCCTCTTCTGCAGATTCTGGTGAAATTGGGCCTGACATCAGTATTATTTGAAGTTCCCCAGATGATTATAATATGCAGCCAAGGTTGAAAACCATTTTTAGATCATCCCTTCATTTCTAGTTTTCAAAACGATTCTCTGCACTTTGTACTTTAAGGTGTATCGCTATGGAAGGAAAAAGATGGATTAAAATTCTAGCATTGGATAGGAAATAAAATTCACCAGACTTGTGTGGTCAATCCCAGCTTACCTTATAAACTATTGGGAATATTGGTAATGAAGGGCTCAATTCAAAATCCTGGGAATGAGTCAGCTAGAAGAGGTAGAAATTTGAGCAAAAAAGCAAATTCTGTAAATCTATAGAAAGGAAACCCATCAGTTACCTCCAAAAGGCCAAATGTGCTCTTTAAATTGCTCCAATAGAGCATTCAATTTCACAGCTGTCTATAGCTTAGAGGCCAAATTCTCTTTCCCTAAAGTTAGGAAACAGAAGTAGGGGCACTACCCAAAGCCATATATACCACTGAGCTATTAATTAAGCCCCAAAGACTTCAAGAACTCCTGTCTAATCCTCTTAAATGCATTATTCTTTGCCAATTGATGCAAAGAGATTTCTGTTGCCCTTCCTCACACTTGCCCCAGATCCCTAAGTCTGGATATTACAATAAAGGGATTTCAACATTTTAAATTCCAGAAAATAGATTTTTGCAAAAGTAACCCTACATCCTTCTGTTATTTTCCCAATATCTTGACTCTTTTTTTCTGTTTTTATTCAGACTCTTCCAGGAATGTGCTGAACAAAAATTGAGCTAAATTCCTTCCATCTGGGAAATCCAGCTTAAATTTCAGGCAGGAAATGTGGGTGTTATGCCAGTCACTTGAGTGGAGAATCAGAAACACAGCATTTGCCTAGTTATAGAACCTCAAGAAAGTTATTTAACTTCTCCAAGCCTCAATTTCCTTAGCTGTAAAATGATGGATGGTCTCTCATGTTCCTTTCGGATTTTAATAATATGAAAGAGTCTTAGTAGAAAAGGGGATTCTAGTGGATTCTATGTATCACGGTCAACTGTAAGTCTATCATGCTCGTTTTCAGACTTCAAATGAAACGCTGAGTGGGTTGCTGCCTCTTTGCAATGATAGCCTCGGTACTGCCCCCCTTCTCCTGTTCCTGCTGTGCGCTGGCTGTTGTTTTTCATTGATATGATTTAAGAGACTGGAAAAAGCAAGCACTATTCTCTAACTCCTTCCTCTTAGGGTGACAGAAAATAAACTATTTTTTTCTGTGATCTGCTTCCAAAGCACTCTCACCAGCTGTGAATCTCCCCTCTGTGGAAAGTTATCAGTTGACGTTTTCCCCCTCAGCTGGTTTGTACTTAACTCTCCTTTGGAAATGAGATTCCACTTACTTTGTTGAATCTAGGAAAAAGCAGGCTATTTCAAAGTCTATTTCTGTTTCTTCCTGATTGGAACAGGGAAGAAAATGAGCGTCTCTGATTTGCTGGTAAAACTGACAAATCTTTCAAGGGCCCTTGTTCAATCGTCCTGAGTATATTTATCTTCGCCAGTGGAAATGAATACACTCGTTCCTCTTGCCTATGCCAACAATTGTACCAGTGTCTAGGTCGGGACCATGTTAGCATAAAAGGCTGTCAAAATTTAAGTCATTGCAGAGAATAGACCCAGTCAAATCTGGAATTGGAATGAATGATAGGCATTGCTAGTGATTGATATAGACCTAAATGATTGTATGGGAAGAGTTGCTCATATTCCTAGAAGTGTGACAAAGGGAAGAAATCAAGGCAGGGGAAAGCTATGGTTCTGGAATTCAAGAACACTGGGCTTGAGTTTTGATCTTCAATTAACCAGCTATGAGAATGTGGAAAAGTCCTTTAGTTCATTCATGTATGAAAGGGGCCTAGACCAGTGCTTCTTGAATTTCCATGTGCATTTGAATCTCCTTAGGATGATGACAAAATGCAGACTCTGATTCAATATGACTGCATTGGGGTCTAGGACTTGGGCTTCTAATGTTTCCCAAGTGATGGCAATGTTCCCAGTCTGGGGACCACAATCTGAGTAGCAAGTGGCCAGATGATTCCCACTGCACCACCTTCCAGCCCTAGAATTAAGCAAAACTAATTAATTATAAATTACTTTTACATCATTTTGATGAACTGTTAAGATTCTGATAAAATGTTATGTATGATGCTGAAGTCAAAATTCTGTAATCTATCATGTGAACATGAACTGGTACCTGAATCCATTGTTTCTAACTCCCCATCTACAGAGCAGGGAAAATGCCAATCATGGAAGTAAGAGATTTTGGACTGATGCTCTCTTTCTCCCCAAACATTATTTTCTACCTGTTGGGCACCTCCTAAACCTTCTCCAAAACCTGAAAACAAAAAGCAGAAGAAATCTATCATGAGTATGGTAGGCTTACAGACTTGGTGTATCAGCCAGAGAATTATGCTTTTTGGTTTTTGCTAAATTTATGGTACATAAACAACAGGTTATGTCAGTGTTTTTAATTGCCATACCAGCTATTTTTAAAAACTGGCTGTAGTGTAGTCTAATTAATTTTCATCCTGGGGGTGAGTCTATATTCCAGCCAATACCTCTCTAGTTTAGTTTTGACATAGAATATCACGGTATATCTGCATGAGATTAATGAGAAGCTCTAAGTTGAACCCCTAACCTGAGTTGTGTGGACAAACCAAGAAAGCTTTGTGGTGTGTCTGACATGCATGGGTTGGTTTGTATACCCCAAGGAATGCTCATAAAATTAAAAAATATGATGGAGAGAATATAGGCATGCATAGCAGTTTGGCATTCCTGTTTTATTTTTAAGTGGGTAGTTTCATGAGATTCCAGAGTTCTCAGGTTTTCACTCATGAATGTAGTCTCTGTGACAAGATGCAGCCTCCTGGCAGTAGCAATAAAAACAAACTGCTCGTATCTCTTTCTAAGGGAGTCATTTTAAGACTTCATTCCCAAAAGGCCAACAACAGCAGCTAAGTCAAAGACGTGGCTTCCTTGCGGTGTGTTAGTAGGACAAATTCACTCTGATGAAATGGAAAGTGATGAACAGGGGCAGCCTAGCTTTTATATTTTATTTATTTATTTTTTTTATTTTTTTGCACCAGGGGACAGAAAATATGGGGGAGAGTATCATCTACAATAAATATCAATCAATGCCTTCCTGTTAGCTGTCAACAAAGTTTCTCCTTAGAATATAAAGTTATTGAAGATAAAAACAAAAACAACTTACTTCTCTCATAAACTCACCAAGCAAAAAAATTAAAAGAAATTCTGAGTGCTTGTTGTCATCTTGAAATTTCATAATGATTCTACTAAAATTTGAGCTCCCTTGAACATTTTATATGATGTCAAATGAATGACCAAAGCAAAGGACAGAGCACATGGAGTTGAAACTTGACTTTTAACTACTTAGACCCTCCAGACCTCAGTTTTCTCTCCTATGAAATAAACTGTTATTCTGATATTCATCGAGATCCTGACCAGACTTACAATTCCTTGATCACTTTTCCAATAATATTATGGTTTTCTAATGTTGATTTGCAAATCCCAAAGTATGCTCACTGCTCTTCTTCACACATTATGTTATACATTTAACATTTTTCATAATTGGGTCATTCCCTTTGACAAAGCCCAGCATATGGTTTAGTTAATTTATTCTCTGACTTTTAGACATTAGCACTTAATAAATCTCCAGTGGTCCAGGATGCAGAAGAGAGGCTCATGAGAGGGGACAAATAGACTAAAAAAATGTGCAACTGCTTCATCTATTTTTGTGTCACAGTGGGTTTCTTTGGATAGGGAGCTATGAGTTTTGGAGGGAGGCTAAATTGACCACAGATGATTGTTTTCTAGGAAACACTTCTTGGCTGTTAGGCATCGGTACAGGGAGATACTCAGCAGGGAAAAGATGTCCAGTGGTGTGCTGGGTTCAGAAGGCCTTGTGTCAAACATGTGCATCTTCTCCCAGCCCTGTGTTCAATGACTCCATGTTGGTGGCTCAAAATTGGCTACATCAGGAATATATACATCATGGAAATCAGCAAATGAAACAAACCAGAGCTTTTCTTTATCCTTTTCCTCCCACAGCCAATTGTTAAACATTTGCAAACATTCAACTGTTTGTTAAACATGCATGCACACTTACAGACACAAGTGCACACACACAAACACTCAGAATTTGTAAATCTGTTTTGTCAAACAAAGAATGAAACTAGAACATCCCTTTCTCAAATACCTTTCTTTTGTTATTTATTCCCAATCTAGGATGTCCATACAGTTAATTTTAAAAAACATATAAAATGTATCATTATTTCATATAACTATTAAAGTAATACATATTCATATTGTATTAAAATGGATAAAAGAGAAAGGGAAGAACAATCACGAATATTTGCACAATTCAAAGAACCATTAATAATAGCATATTTTTTTCTAAACACAACCTCCTGTGAGAATAGAATAATTTGCTTAACCATTCCTCTATGATTTAGATTTCTTCCCAATTCTCCACTATTATAAATAACACTGTGATGAACAACTTGATATGACATAAATGGGAGGAAAAGGGTGTGAGGTAGAAATATAGAGTATTATTTTCTCTGGACCCTGAACTCCTAAATTGTTGGTAAGTTAGGGGGAAAGGATGGAATGAGCAGTTTCATCATGGCCAAGGAAAAGTCAGCTCTCCGTGGAGCAGTTTGGAGAACATGGTGATTTATGGGAGGCCTGTAAAATGCTAACTGAATGGTGCAGATGGGTGTGTTGAGATTTGCTGCCAGGTGGTTTTGAAGATAGCCTGCCAGGGTTTTAATCAACCCTATCATTGGGATCAGATCAGATGCCAGCTATTTTTTCTCATATTCCAGTTCTGGATCTGACTGGGGACACCTGTTAGGAATATTTATCATCTGAGGCAGATTGAAGCAAGCAACACTGTCTTGGAGAGTTTGGTAACAGCAAAGGTAGAGCCTTGTGCTGGTGGGCGAGGCCATGAGTTTCTGAAACCCTTGCTCGCCAAATCCACCTCCAGATTGCTGGGCGGGCATGTTCCTGAACTTACTGCCTGGGCAGCAAATCAAGCCAACTCATCTGGTACATTGTGTTCCCTGATAAGCTCTGCTTTGAATATATTTATGTGTTATATCTCCACCTGTTCTGCTCACCCAAGTGAAGCTTGTGTTGTTGAATGCATTTGGTTCTGAGTTTATTAAATTCTTCACTTAATTCAATTCATCAGACATTTAATGTACAAACGCTCCTGCCCCGTGTAGGGCAGGAAATTGTAGCTGCTAGAAGATGAGCAAGGCACTGTCCCTGTTTTCAGACTGACAGTCTAATAGAGGACATGAGAGGAATTAAAATACCCAGGGTACAAAGGTGCATGAGATAGGGGATGTCATGTAGATAACCACCAAGATATGGTAACACACAGAAAAGGGATAAATCCTGGGTGAGGAGATCTGGGAAACAATGCCATAATGGGGGCAGTGGCAAGAGTAGTCTTTCAACTGGTGAACATCAAATAAAGGACTTCTAGAGAGAGGGAGTTGTAGAGACAAACAAGAAGATAACAGTCACTTATGATTTCATAGTGCTTTTCGATAAAGGACTCTTCACATATTTTATTTCAATTAATAGAGGTAGAACTGGAGACTGCTCCTGTGGTAGATGAACTTGTAGAACCCAGTTTAGACGTGTTCTTGATCTTGGTCTGCATTCTTGTGAGTGTGGACCTGTTGTAAATAAGATATCTTCAAGATGTCACTTCAGTTAAGGTGTGGCCTGATGAATCAAGTTGGGCTTTAACCTGGATTACTCAAGTCCTTTATAAGCAGAGTGGAATTCAGACACACAGAAAGCCGCAGGTAGAAACCGGAAGTGAACAGAACCCAAAGGAGAAAGGAGAAGATGCCGCCAAGTGCTTTGCTAAGGACCTAAAGATCACCGACAGCCAGCTCCAGAATACCACAGTCTTCAGGGAGAAAGCATTGCCTTGCTGATACCTCGATTTCTGGATTTCTCCTAGTCTCAAAAGCATGAGCCAATAAATTCCTGTTGCTTAAGCTAACCCATTGTATGGTGTTTGCTTTGTTTGTTTTAGTCATTAGGAAGCTGAGGCAACCTTGAACCAGCTGAGCACAGATCTGAGGGATGGTGGTGGCAGTGCGTCTGGGACAGGCAATTATTACTAGACCACAGAGGATATCTTTGGGTTCCCACAAAAGGAGATCCTAAGATAAAGATTGAAAGTAATCCATCTGGGAAGTAATCCCAGGAAGTAAGGTGAGGGGGTGGTGAGTGAGGTGGGGAAGGGAGAAAGCCAATAAAAGGAGCATGAATAGGTGGTTACTCTCCTGCAATGGATCTAGGGTGAGGTGAGTAAGACACTTACCTCAGGCACAAAATTAAGGCTGTGCCAAAAAACTCAGTAATCAAGATAAACAATCTTTTAATGCAATGTTTTAAACAAAATGAAAACTAATGCAAAAATTACACGATGAACACATTATCAAAATTTTAAATAGAGACAGGATCTGACGGTGTATTGTCAAGCCATACTAAAGCCTGAGGCAAAAGGAGCAACATGTAAAACACATTTTTATGTATTTTTAAATGGTTAAAATTTCCAGGACATTAAAGCAACTGAAAAATATTGAAAAATTGAAATTTAAGTGTATTAAAACTCATACTATTATTTTAAATTTAAACATTTTATTACAACAAAACCAGATTTTATTTATAAAATTTATATAATTTTACTTTCCTAGCTTTAATGGAAGCAAGCTCATCAATAATATTTTCATTAAAACCATTAACCATTAAAAAATAAATACAAACATGTATGTAGGAACTCACATATTTCCTTTTGCCTGAGGTTCCAATATGAGTTGGCAAGTCACCGGGTACTACCGTGGGCATAATTCATCTAGGGATCCTGAGAGACGATGGAGAACACACCTCGGAATTCACTGAGGAGACAGGCGACTGCCCCTCCTGGGTTGAGGGCTCTTCCTTGGGTGTTAACTCTCTGGTGCTCTCAGCATGCTCCTGGGGTGGGCCAAGGACTATGGGAAAAACACCAGCCTGTCAGTGTCTTCCACCGAAGGCTCTGGTGAGCAAACAAGAGCCACAGGCTTGGCACTGTAGGCCTTGTAGAAGCATTGACGGTTTTGGAGAAGGTGAGGGACAATCATCAGAACTCTGGTTTGGAAATATTTTTTCTGGAATGACCAAGTACAATGGGTTGGGAATGAGGAAAGCTGGAAGCAGGAAGGCCCATTTGGAGACAACCGTAATCATCCACTTGGGAGACAAGGTGGGCCTGAGCTCAGAGTGTGTCTATGAGGCTACCAAAAAGAGGGAGGAGGCAAGGAAATATTACAGGGTTTGAGTCACCATGTTCTGGTCACCAAATGGATGTATTGGACAAAGGGAAAGGAGGACGTGAGATAATGAGGCTGTGGGTTCCTATGGCTGACTGAGATAATGGTGATTCTGTTTTTAGAGTTGAGGGAATGGAAGGAGGAGCTAAACTGGTGAGAGAGATGTTTGTATTGTGTGGGGGGCAGAGATCCAGGGCGGACTCACAAGTCCATGAGCATAAACAATGATGTGGATGCCTAGAAAATATCAGGACTCTTTTTGCCTGCATTGATTTTTGTGGAAGAACTGGGCCTTTGAGGAGAAGGCTTGGAGACAGAGATGGGTGGAAGGAGGAAGAGAGTCTATCAGTGCTTCCCAGACTGTGATCTGGCACCAGCACTGACCCATGCCCTGCTTCTTACCCATCCACAAGGTACAAATAGATCATGAGTGTAACCATGTGGGAATCTTTATAGTAATTTGATACTGCTGTAGAACCAACCAGCATTTTATTTTTCTAGTAATTCATTTTGCAAAGGTATCAGACAGTGATGGACTGGATTAAAAATTAAGAAACAAAAACCAAACCTGGTCCTACATCTAATATCATTGAGAAGCAGTAATAAAAGACAGTATAATAACTGCTTCCTTGCCCAGCCCTAGGGTCATGAAGAGTTTTTCAAGAAGAAGACACAGAAGAGGGATTCTAAGGAGCATGAGGGGCATGAAACTCTGTTTGAGGGTTTTGGCATGGAAGCATAGCATTGAGCTGATGAGAGACATTCTAGCAATGGATGAAGACCTAATAGACATGCAGGGTCATCTTGGCTTCTTAGAGGTGGTGTGGAGGTCACTGTTGACAGTTTTCTGGGAACCAAGTGCTCAGACAGAGCACCAGCACAGCTTGCAACAGAAGGAGCCTTCTGTAAGTGACTTCTGAGCAGCAATAGTGTAAAATTACAAGAAAAGTCTGTATGTGCAAGTGAGCCATATATGAATAGTCTCCAAAATAAATAGCTAGAGTGTTGAAGGAGACAACCTTAAGTAGAGGCCACATGAAGTGGTAGTTTAATTTACTTTCTTTGACACATTTGTTGAGTGCTTTCTTCATGCCAAACACTGTTCTAGGCACTAGGGATACCACTGTGAAAAAGAAGAACACAACCTCTGTCCTCATGGAACTTAAGTATCAGTTGAGGGAGACAGGCACTAAACAAGTAAATATGCATTAAATAAGATACTCCTTGATGGTAATAGTCTATGAAGGTAAGTAACAGGGTGATCTAACAGAGAATGATCAAGGCAGGAAATAGATGATTTTAGATCAAATGTGTGGGGAAGCATTTCTAAGAAGGTGAAATCTAAGCTAAGAATTGTAAGGAAAGAAGAAGGTAGTCCCACAAAGAGGGAGGGCATTCCAGGCAGGGGGAACAGTAAAGGAAAATGACCAGAGGAAAGAAGGATATTGCCCTGTTCAAAAAACAGAAAGGAGGTCAATGTAGCTGGAGCAGAGAATGGTATGATCATAAGTCTTGAAAAAGCTTGATTTTTTTTCCTAAGTGCAATGGGATGCCATGGGGTTGTTGAAGGAAATGTTATGATTTAATGTGTAGAATGAAATGCTATGGTTTCTGCATTTAAGAGTTCACTGTGGTAGGTTGAATTATGTACCCCAACAAATACATGTTCTTAATCTTAATCAGCATACCTGTGGGTGTGAAACCATTGTAAATAGGACCTTTTGAAGATGTTATTTTTGGTTAAGTTGTGGCCAACGGAAGCAGAGAGGCCCTTAATCCAGATTCCTGGATTACTGGAGGACTTGTAAATTAAACCTGGAAATCACAGAAGTGAGAAAGGAGAGGATGGGAGGAAGAAATACCAGTCTGAGGACCCCAAGGATTGTCTACAGCCAGCACCAGAATCTAGAGTCTTCAGGGAAAAGCAAGCCTTGCCAATATCTTGATTTTGGACTTCTTCTAGTCTCAAAACCATGAACCAAAAAATTCCTGTCATTTAAGCCAACCCACTGTGTGGTATTTGTGACAGAAGACTGGCAAACTAAGACAGTACAGAGAACAGGGCGGTAGAGGCAGAGTGAAAGTGGGGAGATCAGACGTGAGAGTGCTGCAGCGGGAAAGACGAGTAAGATGCTGGTTTTGGAACTGTTTACAGGCATAAATCATTACACATTGGCTGTTGACAATTGGGAGTATTTAGGTTCTTTTACTAATGGGACATCCAAGTGGGGATATCTTTAGGCACTTGGAACTGCTTGTTTTAGTAGACGAGAACATTGGTAAAAGATAACAAAATTGGGGGAATATTGCATAATTTGGGAACTATCTACATGGAGGTGGTGGTTAAAGTTATTCAATCAGGTACAGATCACAGAATCTTAAGACCTAATTTTAGAGGTAAGTGGAAAGAAAGGTAAATAAGCTCCAGAAAACTGTCTGGAAATACAGAGAAAGGAGCTGGAATGTGTATTACTGCAACCCACAAAGATGGAGCCAGTTTCAGGAAACAAGGGTTGTCTGGGAGACTAAATGTGGATGAGTAATAAGGGAGAAGGACAGGACCAAGGCTCTGACCACTGTCCACCTTACAGAAGGCAGGAGAGGAAAAGAACTGTGGGATGGATGGAGAGGACGGCAGGAATGTGGAATAGCTAACTGTAGTCTTCACTGAGACATCTGGAGGGGAAAGAAAAGAAGAGATAGAATGATAGCATAAGGTAATAGCTGTAAGTGAAAGGCTTTATTTATTTGTTTTGTTTTTACTTTTCAGGACAAGAGAGGCTTGAGCTTGTTAGTTTATAGTCAGTAGAAAAAGAGATGCAAAAATACAAATAATGAGGGTGGAATCCCCCAGATAACACCCTCCCAGCTAGGCTCAGTTGAGATAGGATCAATGCTAAAGGGTGTGGAGTCATTTTGGAGGCAAGGAAAGAATGATTGTTGGGGAAGCTGGCCTGAGTTCTAGCTTTGCCTCAGTCCTATAGCAAGTGTCTTAGCTTGAGCCTGTTATTTAGCTTCTTTCCATCTCAAATACTCCATCTATAAAATGTTGTATGCATGAAGTGAGATAATGCAATGCCAAGTTAATTGCATTTCCTGGCACATGTTAAATAATTAGAAAGTTGTAGGAATTTTTAAAATATATACACACTCAAAACCAAGCTTGAAAAATAGAAGGTGCTCAACAAAATTGTTTCCTTCTCACTCTCACTCCCCCACCACTTTTTTTTTTTTTTTTTTCTGAGACAGGAGAAAAAGGGGCAGTTGTGTATAGATAACAGGTAAATTCTGAAGCAAAGAAAGAAATCAGAGGGGACAATGGTCAGATGACTTATCTCTGGTCATGAAGTAGGAATTCAGCTTGTCTGCTCAAAAAGAAGTTGGTGATGGGTCAGATGAACAGAAAGATTTGGGACAAACACTAGGTCATAACAAAGCCCAAGTGCAAAGACTCAACCCTTTCTCACCTACACAGTTGGGCTCACCCTTTCTTTAGGGTTTTCTAGGTATGTTGGAATGCTGAGAAGGGAGTTTTCCACATGGATTAAGTTTATTATTGACTGAACAAAGTTTCAGGGGCCCATTTGGAAAGCCAACTGCTGCTGAAGGGAGATCCTCAATGGATGACAATCAAGATGGAGTGAGATACTTCAGGGCTCTGTCCCAACCCCCCACCCTCACCCCCACAGAATCTTTGAATAACAGCACAAAAAAACTGGAAGAAGAATCCTTCTAAAAGCTCCAGAAAAGAGTAAAGGATTCAGGGTGAGCACTGAACCTAGAAAATGGCCACTTAAAAGCTATAGAATCTCATGGTGTGGACCCAGCGTATGCTCTCAGTGCAGATCCCTCGTCCCAGTCCTGGATGGAGCAGAGTAATCCTTGTGCACATACTGGAAGCATGTATGTCTGGCCTAATCCGTCTGGTGGCGGCCTAAGGGGTGCACTGTCCCATAACTCACCCTGAATATAGAAGGCGGCTCACTGAGCTCTCCTAATTGTTGTGGGAGAGCAGTCAAGTTGTGCTACCTGGGGCAAAGGATTGCTGACTGTAGGACATACAGTACAGTGCCCAGGACTATAAGGAAACTGTTGCCTAGGGAAGAGGGGACATACATGTCCATGTAAATGAGGGAATTCCTAAGGCCACACATGCAGGCCCAAGATAAGAGTCATGTGAAGAAGGGATCAGGGAGGTCCCTGTGCTTTGGCAAACTCGTTGCATGGATAAGCCCCAAAGGAGAGCACTCACACCAGTCAATCTACGATGAACGGAAAAGTTGTTTTCCTTTTATCCTTCTTTCCTTTTTTCTTTTCTTTTCTTTTCTTTTTTTTTCTTTTCTTTCTCCTTCCTTCCTTCCTTCCTTCCTTCCTTCCTTCCTTCCTTCCTTCCTTCTGTCCTTCTTGTTAGCTCCTGGCATTCAAGGAAAACTCTGTCATAACACTAACTGTATAATACCTTAAGGAATAGACAATCAGAGTCTAAATTATAGCAATATCACACTAAAATATCAGCATGTCCAGTTCTCAACAAAAAATTACAAATCTTACAAAGAAAGAGAAAGTGATGGTCCAGGCAACAGAGAAGATTAACATAACAGAAACCATCAATGAGGAGGATTAGACCTGGGACATCCCTGACAAAGACTTTAAAAAATGGTCCTAAATATATTCGAAGAGCTAAAGGAAAACATAGACAAAAACTAAAGGAAATCAGGGAAACAATAGATGAACACAAAGAGAACATCAATATAGAAATGGAAAGTTTTAAAAGGAACCAAACAGAGCTGAAGAGCACAGTCATAAATTAAAAACTCCTTAGAAGGGTTCAATAGTAGCTTGGAGCTGGCAGAAGATAGAATCAGAGAACTTGAAGATAAGAAAATTAAAAGCATTTTGTCTGAGGAGCAGAAAGAATAAAGAATGAAGAAAAGTGAACCGAGTCTGAGGAACCTGTGGGACACCATCAAGAGTACTAACACACATTGTGTGAGCCTCAGAAGGAGGTGAGAGAGAGAGAGGGGCAGAGAGATGATACAAAGAAATAATGGCAGAGAACTTCCCAAATTTTACTAAAGGCATGAATATACACATCAAAGATGCTCAACGAATTTCAAACAGGATCTGCACCATGCTATAATCAAAATGTCAAATGTCAAAGATTAAAGAGAGAATCTGAAGGCTTCAAGAGAGAAGCAACATGTTTCATATACAAAGGTGCCTCAATAAGATTAAGTGTGGATTTCTCATTGGAAACCATGGAGGTAAGAAAGCAAAAAATGGCCAACTAAGAATTCTGCTTCCAACAAAACCGTCTTTCAAAAATGAGGGAGGAATTAAGACATTCCCAGATCACCAAAAGCTGAGGGACTTGAGCACCACAAGACCAGCCCTACAAGAAACGGTAAAGGTTGAAAGGAAAGGCCACTAGACAATTGACTGAAATTACTTGAAGAAACAAAGATCTATGGTAAAGATAATGACATGGGTAAATATAAATACCAGTACTATTGTCTTTTTGGTCTGTAACTCCACTTTTTACTTCCTCCAGGATCTAAAAGGCAAATGCGCAAAATGTAATGATAAATCAGTGGTTTTGGACTCATAATGTATAAATATGTAATTAATGATAAAAACTACATAAAGATAGGGGGACACAGGGGTATAGGATATAGTTTATGTATGATATAAAGTTGTTAAGTTCATATCAAAGCAAACAAGATTGTTATAGATTTAAGATGTTAAATTTAAGCCCCATGGTAACCATGAAGAAAATATCAGAGTACAGGTTACCAGGGGTGAGGGGCAGGGTCGATGGGGAGTTAAGCAAAATGAGTACAGCGTTTCTGGTTGAGGTGAAGGGAAAGTAAAGTAGTGGGTGGTGGTAAGGATACTGCAACCTTGTGATGTGATTAATCCCACTAACTGGCGTGCTTGGGAGGGGCTGGGATGGGAAGACTGATGTTGTATAACATGTTTCCTCAATTAAAAATAAAGAAAGAGAAACTAAAAAGATAATGACAATGAAATGTAATACACAATACCGGATGGGATCTCAAAGTAGAGGAGAAAAGGCTTAAAAGGGTGTTATTGGGACATAAGAAAAAATTGCAATACAGCACTTAAGCTTTATATTAACATTACATTTCCTGAACTTGATAACTGCATGTAAGATGCATAAGTGAATATCCTTGTCCATAGGAACTGTACCTTGAAGTATTATATGTTCAAGGGATGTGTTGTGTGAAAACTGATGCAAATGTTCAGAAGATGACAGATAGATAGATAGATAGATAGATAGATAGATAGATAGACAGACAGACAGACACGATAGAATGATACAGCAAAGGTAGCAAAATGTTAAAATTGGCGGGTACTGTTATCTGTTGGAGTTCACTGATTGGGGTTTGTATTATTTTTACAACTGTCCTGTAAGTTTGAAATGATTTCAAAATATATATGCATATATTTTAAAGAAAGAACTAATACAGTTCCCTGTAAGAGAAAACACACAGTGCATTCTTCAGTGCCCTGGACTTTGAGTGGAACCTGACTCATCCCACACAGCTTGCAGGGAAGCAAGAAATGGTATTCACAAAAATTGGACAAATGGTAGGGGGGATGGAGGGCATGGGATGTTTTGAGTGTTCTTTTTTACTTATATTTTTATTCTTATTTTTATTATTTTTTTGGAGTGATGAAAATATTCAAAAATTGATTGTGGTGATGAGTGCACAACTGTGTGGTAGCACTGTGAACAATTGACTGTACGCTGTGGATGATTGTAGGGTATGTGAATATATCTCAATAGAACTGAATTAAAAAAAAAAAAAAAAAGAAAAACAAAATGGTGTCCATGTGGGTGGCTGCTCAAGGGGAGGCTGAGCATCTATGGATCTTGTGTCCATCCTTCTCTCTGTGGATTCCCTGTCCTGTCCTCTGAAACTCCACTCTCCCTAATTTTCCTTATGCTCAGAGAAAGCCTTTCTAGTCAAGGAGGAGGGGAGATTTTCTCCTAAAGCTTTGTCCTCTGCTCTAGGTTTTTAAAATTATACACACACATATACATACACATACACACCCCAGAACTGAATCTCGGTATTACTTTTCAATTTCTGAATTTCTGCTGTGTCATCCCTTCCCTGAGGCAATGAATATACACAACTAGACAGAGGGAAGACAAAGGGGTGAGAGGAATCAATAAGACTGATACACATACACAGCTTAATACTTCAAATGCATTCTCTCTCCACATATGCATAAATAAGCTTATCGAGTACAGAAACTCTTTATGATACAACCCCGCAAATTACAAAGAATTGGTGTGGCTTTGGATCCTTAAAGTGAAAAATTCTATAACCATCTCTTAATCTATCAGGGGCACCATGTGACCTGCTGCAGTTTAGCAGTCCCTGAACAGTCACTGAAGTCAGAACATCACAATTTCTGCCCCTCTAGCTTCCAGGGTGCCCCTGGGATTTGCTCAGGCTATAATAACAATAATTGCTGCTATTCAGTGAGCACTGATGCTGTGACTTTCCCTGTGCTAAGGACAGCATGTTTTTTATCCGTAATCAATATTCCCCACATAATCCTGCAAGGTCAGTATTGTTTTCCCCACCTTACAAATAAGGAAATTGAGGCTCAGAAAGGTTAAGTAATTTGTTCAAGATTTCCCAGGTAGAAAGTGGCAGAGCTGATGATATATGGACTCAAGTCTGTCTGCTTCCAGAGGCCCGGGGATTTCTGCTTTATCATTGGCTAAGTTTGTGTCCTCTCAGAAGTAGAACCTGTGACATAGGTTTGAATATAGGGAGTTTATTTAAGAGGTGATACCAGAGATCGAGAGAGAGGGACAAAGGAGAGGGAGGGAAGGAGGAAAAGGAGGAAAAGTCAACATGAGGGTGTATTATGTTGAGGTCACCGATTCGGGCAATTTGAATTTGATCATTCCTAGGAATTTCTAAAGAGCATATAGAATGCCTCTAGAACATTCCACCTGAGAATCAACTGGGAGAAATGTTTATCCATCAGCTCCCATCCTCCATTGCTTGAGGGTTGTCCCTAGGGTTTTACCAGCTCTGCACTCGAGGGAGTGCAGTCGTGCCTGTTGAGTGGACCGTTGCTTGCTTCTAGAGCATCGGTGAAAGGCTCACAAGGCATAATTGAGATGAGGCATGCTGGGTATAAAATGAATAGAAATCTGTAAGGACCTGCCTGCTGCAGCCACAGCTGGGATCGGAGGTGAGGCTGAGAGGATGTGAGATGGGGTACCAAGGACATTGGATGCAGTCACACTTCCCCAGATCCAGCCCTTCCAGGCTACACTGACATACAAAGCTTCTGTGGCACTGGCTCTGGAGTGGGGATAAAGCATGAGCACACTCAGTCATGCCCTAATGACAACGAGCCCTCACCAAATTAAGTGTTGAGCATGAAGGGAACATGAAATGCATGGATGGGAAGGGTTTCTTTCCTCATTGGAAGTAGTGAATACAGAAAGGGACACTTGAGTTTACTGTTGAAATAGATTCCATTTTCTAATGGACAGAAAGACAATAGAAAGAGTGATTATATTTTTCTCCTTTTCAAGTTAGAAAAAGAATTTGATGATGAACATGGTGCTGCCATGAAATAGGATGAATAAAGGCACAGCTTTGAGTCAAGAACTGTGAAGAGGTTGAGATTTCATCCTACTTGCAAGCTACTATGTTGGTCTGCCACAGTTTCACGGATCTGACAGAAGACAGGAGACTCCTGCATCAGATACAAAGGATGTTATTACTCATGGCACAGCAAGCAGCAGGAGCATCAGCATTTGGGTCAGTTCTCCTTACCCTCAAGTCCCCTGGAGCAACGTGGGTGGGACAAGATGGAAACCTATGCATGCAAGTTGCATTACAAGAGAAGAATCTTGAGCTCAGGGAACCAGAATCTTGAATAATGGGCAGGTATACCTTTCTCTTGCTCAGAAAGGAGACACTACTTATATTATTCTGGACAAGAAGGATGCCTGCCCTTTCCTCCAGGAGGAGATAATATATTTATCCTCTGAGGAAGTAAGCAAACCTGTCCTTTGCTTCAAAGAGAGATACTATCTGACTGTTCAGTATATAAACATCCTTCAAAGGTAATCTGGAACAAAAGGCAGTTTGTGCCTCACTCATAAGCTGGGTGGAAGTGTGAGAGACTCATGGAGAATTTTCTTTCAACTCTTTCTTTCTCTTTGCTTGAGCCATACATAGACGTTTTCTTGCCTCAGCAAGGCATATACCTTTGGTGCATGGGGATACATTTCCTGACCTTGGAGGGGAAGAGGGCTATAAGATATGTCAGAAATACAATTTTAAATGGAGAGAGAGAAGAGAGAGGGTTGGGGGAAGAGACAATAGAGAGAAAATGGGAGGGAGAGAGAGAAAGAAAAATACAGAGAGACAATACAGGGAGATGGGACAAGAATCTCAGAAAGAAAAAAACAGAAAGTAAAAGCCAGATTCAGAAAAGGATATAGAGATATGGAAAGCATGGGGGGGGGGGGGATGGATGGTGATAAAGAGAGAAAGACAATATGTGCATGGATGCATAAATAGGTGAGTGATAGTTCAATGATTATGTGATTAGAGAGATTAAAAGAGTGAGAGAAAAAGAGGAAATACGTGACAAAGAGACAAGGAAGAACAGAGAGACAGAAATGCTCAAGAGCTGAGAAAGAGTAAGAAAGATATAGATGGCGAGAGTAAGCAGCAACAGAGACAGACATGGATATGGAGAGAAAGAACACAGTTGAATAGAAAGATGGAGAGAGAGAGAGGGAGAAAGAGTAAGAGAAATGTATAAATGGATGGGTGGGTATATAGATGAAAGAAAGAGAAGAAACAATATAATTAAAGAAAGAGAAGAAACAATATACTGAGAACATTAGAAGTTTGGACTCTGTTCAGACCAAGTGGTTCTGTTCTATAACTAACTAATTGACTTCGGGCAAGTGACTTTCTTCATCTGTCAAATGGGAAATGATGATAATAATAATAACCTCATAGGATCATTTTAAGCATGAAATGAAATAATCCTCATAAAATGATTACCATGTTGGCAGGCCCATGAAAATGCAATGATTACATAGAAAGATACATCATTACATCAACCAAGATGCCCATCCTTGTGAAGCTTATACCCTTCAACGTTTTCAGCATCACATTAAATTTTTGTTTCCCTTTGCAGCCATTGCTGAGTCTGGCAGATGTGTCAAACCCTGATAAAGCCAACACTGCCTTCCAACACTCAAATAGCAATTTTATGCAAACGGGATCTTCTCATTATGTTATTCTTCTGCAATCCATAATTACTGCTTCTGAATGAATCTGAGGTTTTCTTCATCTCCATGAAATGAGGTCACACTACTTATACAGTAAATTAAAGGCAAATTAAGCAGATGATATGTATAAAATAAGAAACAGGCAGTTTTTAGAGCCATTACAGTGCTAAAAGAGTTGGTTTTCAATCCAAACCAAGTATTTATAAAATTTGGTTCAGTTATCCCTACATTCAGATGGAAACCCACACTCTGCAAAGAGTTAGCATTTATGATGAGGAAATGCTTCTTGAGTCTTATGATTCCAGTTTTATATCCAAGCACACAATGTTTTACAGTTTGTTCTTGCTAAGGAAAAAAGATATTCTTGCCCAAGTTATTTTGGTATGTCACATTATGGTGAAACATTTCCAAATAAAGTGGCATGGAAAGCATAATCTAAAATGCTTGGTGACATCTGAATGCACTAACAACTCTTTTTCTGGTCTGCTTCTTTAATTTTTCTTCATGCACCCAAGCATTTACACTTCAAAGGTAGTTATTATAATTTCTAGGACACACTTAATTCAATTAGTTACTTGCTTTTAATGAGAAATTATCCTGATTTAGGCAAAAAATATATATGTTTTTCAAATGTTTCTTCCCCTGTCTCATCTCTTACTCCAGGTCAGCCTTATGAATAAACAATTATACTGATGGTTTCATTTGAAGAGCAAGCATGATAATACATGTGAAAATGCTTCAAAATGTCTTTTTGTCTCTTTTCTGTCAAGTGTATGTTTTACCTAGCCAAAATTCCACCGTTAGATAGTCTATCATTTGACTAAATAGTCTTTCCTTTTTAGAGCCTCTTTTAAGATGTGAAAGCTTCTGAGTAGAAAATTTGGACTATGTTTGGGGTAAATTTGTTTTACTTGGATCATTTTCCTTCTTTAACTGAACCATATTTGAACATTCAGATTCACAAACATTGTCTGGCACCTATAGAGATGGGAGGCCTGTCATTCATTCACTCATTTGCCAATTGTTTACTGAGCTCTTACTCTGTGTTAGACATTGTGCTGTGCGTCTATATGGGTATATAGTATAAATTTGTACTCATGGCACAGACAATTTATTGAGTGAGGTGGTTGGTGTTTAACTAAACACAGACTTAAGAACTGAAAATTATAATGACCACAATGAAGAAGAGTTAGAAGAAGCTAGGATAGCCTGAAAGGATTCTATAGGAAGGTGAAGGTCACCAAAGATCAACTTAGCTAGGGACATTGTGCTAACCAGGACAGCAAATCCACATTTAAAGGGCCAGATATCCCTAAATAAGAAGCAGAAACCTTTGCAGAGAGGTGACAGAGAGCCGGATGGGTCAATGGGCCAGAAAATCAAGACCTGAGAATGAATTTTCCTGGAAACTAGGTTCCAAGATATGATTTTCTCAGGCTAAGAGAGTAGCTGCTGAATCATGGTGTCTTCCCTGCTCTCCTGGCTGGATGAAATCTCTCTCCTTCAATCCTCTTACAACCCTTATTCTGAGACTTTCCTGGTATTTACCATTTGCAGTGCCTGGTAATGGAGTTTGGGTCTATGGCATGTCCCTTTCTGACATCACGCTCCTGGAGCCACAGGTCTGAGCTCAGTATGTTTAATAAATGCCAGGGGTAATGAATGACAGTAATGACTCTTATTTGTCAAATGAGGAAAGAGTGTCCGTGTGGTTTAATGACTTAGCTAATGCCCCACATTTGATATATGGCTATTTTCAGAAACTGACCCAAGTTTCTTTAGAGCAAAAACCTATTTTAGAAACCTCGTATCTCACCAAACAAGGACATAAGGAACACACCAATGAACACACCAATGAAATTGTTTAAGATGACTCTAAACTCTTGTCCAAATTGCACATTTTTAAATTCAGTTTTATTAAGATGTATTCATATACCAAACAATCATCCAAAGTGTACAATCATTGTTCACAGTACCATCATATAGTTGTGCATTTATCACCCCAATCTATTTTTTGAACATTGTCCTTGTACCAGAAAAAGTGAAAATAAGAATAAAAAAATAAAAATAAAAAAGAACACCCAAATCATCCCCCCCTCACCCTATTTTTCATTTAGTTTTTGTCCCCATTTTTCTACTCATCCATCCATACACTGGATAAAGGGAGCGTGACCCATAAGGCTTTCACAGTCACACTGTCACCTCTTGTAAGCTACATTGCTATACAATAGTCTTCAAGAGTCAAGGCTACTGGGTTGCAGTTTGATAGTTTCAGGTATTTACTTCTAGCTATTCCAAGGCATTAAAACCTAAAAATGTTTATCTATATAGGGCATAAGAATGCTTACCAGAGTGACCTGTCGACTCCATTTGAAATCTCTCAGCCACTGAAACTATTTCATTTCATTTTGCATCCCCCTTTTGGTAAATAAGATGTTCTTGATCCCTCAACGTAAGGTCCAGATTCATCCTTGGGAGTCATATCCCGCATTGCCAGGGAGATTTACACCCCTGGGAGTCAGATCCCACATAGTGGGGAGGGCAGTAAGTTCACCTGCCAAGTTGGCTTAGCTAGAGAGAGAGGCCACATGTGAGCAACACACAGCACTCAGGGGGAGACTCTTAGGCACAATTATAAGGAGGTTTAGCCTCTCCTTTGCAGTAACAAGCTTCATAAGGGCAAGTCCCGTGATAGAGGGCTCGTCACATCAAACCACCAGTCCTCAATGTTTGCCAATTGCACGTAATTTTGAAGAGATAAGGGGTAAGTTAAGTTATGCTATAATAACAAACGTCCCCAAATCTTAGTGGTTTAAAGCAGCAAAAGTTTATTTCACATGCATGTCATATATCTATTGCAGGTCAGCAGCAGGTTTTCATCATTTTTGTTACACATGGAGTAGCTGCCATTGCACAAATTGCTTCTCACTAGGCCAAAGGGAAAACAGAGCTCTAGAAAGTCTTGCAATTACATGCTGTGGCCTGGAAGTGACACAATGTCACTAGGGCTCACAACTCATTGGTCATAAATAGTCATATCACCCTCTCTGCTAGAAGATGGAAAATCAGAATATTTGGCAAATACTAATGACTCCCACCAACAATATGATTTATGCTTCTTTCATTCAGTCATTTACTCACCAATTATTTATTGGGTGCTTATTATGCACCAGGTTCTGTGGATATAGCAGTATATTAGTCAGCTATTAATGCATTAGAAATAATCTCAGAATCTCAGTGGCATGCAACAAGTATTTATTTCCTTTATTTTTAATTTTTTTTTGTTGTGAACTTCAACACACATATACAACAGTGACACTGTTGTTGGTGGGAGTGTATAATGGTTCAGCCACTCTGGAAGTCAGTCTGGCAGTTCCTTAGAAAACTAGATATAGAGATACCCTTCGATCCAGCGATTGCACTTCTCGGTATATACCCGGAAGATCTGAAAGCAGTGACACGAACAGATATCTGCACGCCAATGTTCATAGCAGCATTATTCACAATTACCAAGAGATGGAAACAACCCAAATGTCCTTCAACAGATGAGTGGATAAATAAAATGTGGTATATACACATGATGGAATACTACATGGCAGTAAGAAGGAACGATGTTGTGAAACATATGACAACATGGATGAACCTTGAAGACATAATGCTGAACAAAATAAGCCAGGCACAAAAAGAGAAATATTATATGATACCACTAATGTGAACATTGAAAAATGTAAAATGAATGGTTTCTAATGTAGAATGCAGGGGAACTAGTGATGATAGAGAGCAATTCAGGAAGGGGGAGCAATCATCCAATAAGAACAGATAAGCTATCGTGGGTAAATTTAATGTCCTGGGAATGCCCAGGAATGACTATGGTCTGTTAATTTCTGATGGGTATAGTAGGAACAAGTTCACAGAAATGTTTCCATATTAGGTTACTTTCTTGGGGTAGAGTAGGAACATTTTGGAAGTAAAGTAGTTATCTTAGGTTACTTGTCTTTTTCTTACTCCCTTGTTATGGTCTGTTTGAAATGTTCTTTTATTCTATGTTTTTTTAAATTTTTTAAATTTTAAATTTTTTTTGTTTTTTATACAGTTG
Source organism: Choloepus didactylus (assembly GCF_015220235.1). Taxonomy (NCBI): domain Eukaryota; kingdom Metazoa; phylum Chordata; class Mammalia; order Pilosa; family Megalonychidae; genus Choloepus; species Choloepus didactylus. The sequence continues at coordinate 22,480,861 of NC_051325.1, read as the reverse complement.
ATTTAAAAAAAAAGAGTTTAAAAAAAACAAGGAAAAATAATATGCAGAGCCCTCTTGAGGAGCTGCTGGGGAATGCAGGGGTATTGGCCTGCCCCACCTCGATGGTTCCTAATCTGCTCACAGACATAGGGGATTGGTGGTTTGATGGGTTGAGCCCTCTACCATAGGACTTTCCATTGGGAAGACTGTTGCTGCAAAGGAGAGGCTAGGCCTCCCTATAATTGTGCCTAAGTGCCTCCTCCCGAATGCCTCTTTGTTGCTCAAATGTGGTCCTCTCTCTCTAGCTAAGCCAACTTGGCAGCTGAAATCACTGCCCTCCCCCTACGTGGGATCAGACACCCAGGGGAGTGAATCTCCCTGGCAACGTGGAATATGACTCCTGGGGAGGAATGTAGACCTGGCATCGTGGGATGGAGAACATCTACTTGACCAAAAGGGGGAAGAGAAAGGAAATGAAATAAGCTTCAGTGGCAGAGAGATTCCAAAAGGAGCCGAGACGTCACTCTGGTGGGCACTCTTACACACAATACAGAAAACCCTTTTACGTTCTAATGAATTGAGGTAGCTGGTGGTACATACCTGAAACTATCAAACTACAACTCAGAACCCATGAATCTTGAAGACGATTGTATAAAAATGTAGCTTATGACGGGTGACAATGTGATTGGGAAAGCCATATGGACCACACTCCCCTTAGTCTAGTTTAAGGATGGATGAGTAGAAAAATGAGGGAAAGAAAAAAACAAACAAGCACCCAGTGTTCTTTTTTACTTTAATTGCCCTTTTTCACTTATATTATTATTCTTGTTAATTTTGTGTGTGTGGTAATGAAGGTGTCAGGGACTGATTTTGTGGATAAATGCACAAATATGTAATGATACTGTGAACAATCGAATGTACAATTTGTTTTGTATGACTGCATGGTATGTGACTATATCTCCATAAAATGAATTAAAAAAAAAAAGAACATACAAAACATTCCATTCCCTTCCTCCCATTGTTCATTTACTTTTTTTTCACTCGTTTTTTAACTTTATCAAAGAATTTAAAAAACAATCAAAAAAACAATTTCAAACAAAACCAAAACAAAGGAATAAGTCAAAAACATAACCTAAAGTAACTACATTGCTTCCAACATGTTCCTACCCTGCCCTAAGAAAATAAACAGACTATAACCCAACAAAGGAATAAGAAAAATGAATAACCTAAAATAACTACATTTCTCTGAACCTGTTCCTGCCATATCCCCCAGAAATTAACAAACCATAGATGTTCCTGGGCATTCCCATAAGATTAAGTTTACCCTCCATAACTGAGCCATTTGTACTAGATTATCGTTCCCCTTTCACTATTTGCTATCACTAGGTCCCCTACATTCTACAATATAAACAATTTATTTTACAATTTTCACAGTGTTCACATTAGTGGTAACATACAATATCTCTCTTTTTGTGCCTGGCTTATTTTGCTCAGCATTATGTCTTCAAGTTTCATCCATGTTTCATGACCTCGTTCCTTCTTACTACTGTATAGTATTCCATCATGTATATATACCACATTTTGTTTATTCACATATCTGTTGAAGGACTTTTGGATTCTTTCAATCTCTTGGAAATTGTGCATAATGCTGCTATGAAAATCAGTGTCCCAATATCTGTTCATGTCACTATTTTCAGATATTCCGGGTATACATCAAGAAGTGGAATTGCTGGATGGAAGGGTAGCTCTATATCTAGTTTTCTAAGGAACTGCCAGACTGTCTTCCAGAGTGGTTGTGTCATTATACAGTCCCACTAACAATGAATAAGGATTCCAATTTCTCCACATGCTCTACAGCATTTGTAGTTTCCCATTTATTAAGCAGCCATTCTAATTGGTGTGAGATGATATCCCATTGTGGTCTTAATTTGCATCTCCCTCATAGCTAGTGAAGATCAACATTTTTTCATGTGTTTCTTAGCCATTTGTATTTCTGCTTCAGTGAAATGTCTTTTCATATCTTTTGCCCATTTTATAATTGGGCTGTCTGTACTATTGCCAGTGAGTTGTAGGATGCCTTTGTATATATAAGATTTCACTTGTTTGTCAGACATATGGAACCCAAATATTTTTCCCATTGAGTTGGTTGCCTCTTTAACTTTTTGGCAAATTCCTTTGAGGTGCAGAAGCTTTTAAGTTTCAGGAGTTCCCATTTACCTATTTTTCTTTTGATGCTTGTGCTTTGGGTGTAAGTTATAAGAAGTGACCTCCTAATACTAGGTCTTGAAGATGTTTCCCTACATTATCTTCTAGGAGTTTTATGGTACTTTCTTTTATATTGAGATCTTTCATCCATTTTGAGTTAATTTTTGTGTAGGGTGTGAGGTAGGGGTCCTCTTTCATTCTTTTGGATATGGATATCCAACTCTCCCAGCCCCATTTGTTGAAAAAACTGTTACGTCCTACTTCAGCAGTTTGGGGGGCCTTATCAAAGATTAGTGGAACATAGATCTAGGGGTCTATCTCTGAATTCTCAATTTGATTCCATTGATCAATGTTTATCATTGTGCCAGTACCAAGCTGTTTTGATTATTGTGGCTTTATATAATAAGCTTCAAAGTCAGGGAGTGTTAAGTCCTGCCACTTTGTTTTTCTTGTTTAGAAAATTTGGAATAATTCGAGGCATCTTACCTTCAAAATAAATTTGATAACTAGTTTTTCCAAGTCCGCATAGTAGGTTTACTGGAATTTTTATAGGAATTGCATTGAATCTGTAGATGAGCTTGGGTAGAATAGACATCTTATGACATTTAGCCTTCCCATAAATGAACACTTTTTCCATCTTTTTAGGTCTCCTTTTATTTCCATCTTTTTAGGTCCCCTTCTATTTCTTTTAGTAAAGTTATGTAGTTTCCTATGTATAGATCTTTTACATCCTTGGATAAGTTTATTCTTAGGTACTTGATTTTTTTTAGTTGCTATTGAGAATGGAATCCTTTTCTTGAGTGTCTCTTCAGTCTCTTCTATACATTTCTAGTGTATAGAACATTATTGACTTTATGTGTTAATCTCGTATGCCGCTAGTTTGCTAAATTTATTAGCTCAAGTAGCTGTGTAGTGGATTCCTCAGGGTTTTCCAGATATAAGACCATATCATCTGCAAATAATTACAGTTTTAATTCTTTCTTTCCAATTTGGATGTCTTTTATTTCTTTGTCTTGCCAGAATGCTCTGGCTAGCACTTCTAGCACAAGGTTGAATAAAAGTTATGACAGTGTGGGTTTTTCATATATGCCCTTTATCATATTGAGGAAGTTTCCTTCAATTCCTACCTTTTGAAGTGTTTTGATCAAAAAAGGATGCTGGAATTTGTCAAATGCTTCTTCAGCGTCTATTGAGATGTTTATTTGATTTTTCCCTTTTAATGAAGACATAACTGAACAACTGTAGAGGCTAGGGAATCATCAGCAAACGAACACTAAAGCAAGTAGACAAAAAGAAATAACAATGATTAAAGCAGAAATAAATGAGCTGGAGAACAAAAAATAATAGAGATAACAAATAAAACCAAAAGTTGGTTCTTTGAGAAGATCAATAAGATTGACAAAACGTTAGCTACTCAAAAAGACAGTAGATACAAATACACAGAAACAGAAATGAGAAGAGGATAATTACTACAGACTGTGAAGAAATAAAAGAAATCCTAGGAAGATACAATGAACAACTTTAAGCCAACAGGCTAGACAATTTAGAGGAAATAGACAATTTCCTGGAAAAACACAAGCAACCTAGTCTGACCCAAGAAGAAATAGAAGACCTCAACAGAACAATCACAAGCAAAGAGATCCAATCAGTTATAAAAAATCTTCCCACGAATAAAAGCCCAGGGCCAGATGACTTCACAGGGGAATTTTATCAAACTTTCCAAAAAGCATTAACACCATTCCTGCTCAAACTCTTTCAAAAAATTGAAGAAAAATGAACACTACCTAACTCATTGTATGAAGCTAATATCATTCTGATACCAAAACTAGATAAAGACACTACAAAAAAGGAAAATTATGGGTCAATCTCTCTAATGAATATAGATATAAAAATTGTTAACAAAATTGCAAATCAAATCCAAAGGTACATTAAAAGAATTATACACCACAACCAAGTAGGTTTCAATCCTGGAATGCAAAAGTGGTTCACATCTTCAACATAAGAAAATCAACTAATGTTAATTCAACAGATAAACAAATCAAAAGGGAAAAATCAAATGATCATCTTGATGGATGCTGAAAAGCATTCGACAAAATTCAACATCACTTTTTGCTTAAAAAGAAAAAACTTCAAAACGTAGGAATTGAAGGAAACTTCCTCAATAGGATAAAGGGCATATATGAAAAACCCACAGCCAGCATAGTACTCAATGGTGGGAGGCTGAAAGCCTTCCCCCTAAGATTGAGAACAAGACAAGGATGCCCATGGTCACCTCTATTATTCAGCATTGTGCTAGTAGTTCTAGCCAGAGCAATTTGCCAAGATAAAGATATAAAAGGTATCCAAATTGGAAAAGAAGTAGTAAAACTGTCATTATTTGCAGATGACATGATCTTACATTTGAAAAATCCTGAGAATCAACAAATTCAGCAAAGTGGTGGGATGTAAGATTAATGCACATAAGTTCGTTATGTTCCTATACCCTAGTAATGAACAACTGAAGAGGCAATGAAAAAAAAATTCCATTCACAATAGCAACTAAAAAACTCAAGTACCTAGGAATAAACTTAATCAAGCACATAAAAGAACTCTACACAAAAAATTACAAAATTTTACTAAAAGAAATACAAAAAGACCTAAATAGGTGGAAAAATATTCTATGCTCATGGATAGGAAGACTAAATATTGTTAAGATGTCAATTATACCCAAACTGATCTACAGATTCAATGCAATCCCAATCCAAATTCCAACAACATAATTTGCAGACTTGGAAAATCAAGTTATCAAATTTTTTTGGAAGGGAAACAGGCTTCAAACTGCTGAAAACACCCTAAAAAACAAGAACAAAGTGGAAGGAGTTTCACTTCCAGACTTTGATGCCTAGTATAAAGCTACAGTGGTCAAAATTGCATGGTATTGGCATAAAGACAGACATACTGATCAATGGACTCAAACTGAGAGTACAGAAAGTGAGCCCCCCCAAATGATGATTCATAAGGCCCCCAAATCCACTGAACTGGAACAGAACAGTCTCTACAACAAATGGGGCTGGGAGCACAGGATAGCCATCACATAATAATAAAAGAGGATCCCTATCTCACACCCTATACAAAAATTAACTCAAAGTGGATCAAAGACCTCAATATAAGAGACACTACCATAAAACTAGAAGATAATGTAGGGAAACATCTTCAAGACCTACTATTAAGAAGTTGCTTCTTACACCTTACACCCAAAGCACAAGAAATGAAAGAAAAAATAGATAAATGGGAACTCCTCAAAAATCAAAGGCTTATGTACCTCAAAGGAATTCATCAAAAAGTGAACAGGCAGCCAACTCAATGGGAGGAAATATTTGGAAACTATGTACCTGGTAAGAGACTAATACATTGTATATATAAAGAAACGCTACAACTCAATGAGAATACTACAAACAGCCTAATTATAAAATGGGCGAAAGATATGAAAAGACATTGCTCCGAAAAGGAAATACAAATGGTTAAGAAAAAATAGTCATCTTCACTAGGTATTAGAGAGATGGAAATCAAGATTTCAATGAGATATCATCTCACACCAATAATTATGTCTATTATCAAACAAACAGGAAACTACAAATGCTGGAGAGGATGTGGAAAAATTGGAACACTTATTCATTATGGGTGGGACTGTACAATATTACAGCCACTCTGGAAGTTACTTTGATGTTTTCTCAGGAAACTAGATATTCAGTAACCCTGTGATATGGCAATTCCACTTCTTGGTAAATACCCAGAAGATTTGAAAGCAGTGACAAAAAAGACATTTGTACACCTATGTCATGGCAGCATTGTTCACAGTTACCAAGAGATGGAAACAATCCAAGTGCCCTTCAACAGAAGACTGGATAAACAAAATGTGATGTATTCATACGATGGAACACCATGCAGCAATAAGAAGCAACAAGGTCTTGAAACATATGGCAACATGGATGAAGCTTGAAGATGTAATTCTGAGTGAAATAACTCACACAGAAAAAGATATTGTATGTTACCAGTTCTATGAACTATCTGAACAATGCAAAATCAATGTTTTATAAGAATATTGGGGACCTAGTGATAGACAGTAGCTAGTGAGGAGGAATGATAATCTAATATGTTCAGATATGTTAATGATGGTGAATTCAAAGGTATGGTAATGGATAGGAGTGATGATTGTTAAACTTAAGTCCTTCAGAGTGCTCCTATGCCACCTAAGTACCAAAACCCAGAGGCAATAGCCTCTTCAAGAACATCAACCAGCTATGTCCCCTTTGCTCATAAAGTCCACACCCCTTTTCAACATGAACAGCTTATGGTGGTCACTGCCTAGACATCCCTGAAGATTGGGAAAGTGATTAAACTAGAAGAGGGGATAACAACAGAAAAAATGGAATTTAACAAAGAATTATGAATACTGATCTTCATAGAATTTGATTTTTTCTTAAGTGCTAGGGTATTAGAATAGATAGAAGGAAAGAATTGAAATGGTGAAATTGTAACCCATAACATCCTTTAAAGTTTGTTCTATAGCTCCTTGTGAAATTGCAATTTGAAAGCCATACTCTTTGTATGTATATTTTGCAATAAGGAAATAACTGAAACTATGGTACTATAACTCATAATAACTTTGGAAATTTCCTATATATCTACTTCTTAAATCATACTTTGAAAGATATTACTTTTTCTATATATGTTATATTTCATAATAAGGAAATAAGTGAAACTGTGGAATTGTAACCTATAATGTTCTTTGAAATTTGCTCTCTAACTACTTGTTAAATTGCACTTTGACAGTTATCACTCCTAAGTGTATATGTTATATTCTACAATAAAAAGACATATGTGAGAAAAAAAGTAAAGAAAGAAAAAAGGAAAAACAAGAGTAGGGGATAGATGCAGGCAGTCACTGTTCAGAACAAGCTACCCATAGTTCTTTAATGTAGTTTCTCAGCCTCACCCCCTGCTCTTCTACCCTGGATGCTGTATGGTGTCCTTTTTCTCATCTCCAGGGCCCCAGAACAGTTCCTTCAGACAGTGTCTGTGTTTTCACAATTGTTTTGGAGATGGAAGTGAATTCTTGAGCTCCCTACTTGGCAATCTTCCCCAAAGCTCTCGCCTTTCCAATATACTCTTCACTCCTTGAATATACAAGTGCACATGACATTATCAAACACTCAAAATTCACACACACACACACAAACACACAATCCTATTAGCTTCCAGAATCAAGATAATGGAATGCTAAATTCCCAAAATTCACTGAAACTTGAGCTTCTGAATATAAATGCATGCTTACAGTGAACTGGAGGTAATTATGCCACAGCCCTAAACATACCCAAACTTCTACAAACTCTCATACACATACACACACCCCTACCAAACTTGATTAAAAACACACAGCATTCAGAATCCTTGAAAAAATACACAGATCCCACAATACCCGAGATACACACATAGACAATGACTCCCAGCCCAAGAACACTCTGATGCTCCAACACACGCCCAAATACACATAAAATCTTCCAGATCTCTCCCCAAAATTAATCTGATGACATGGAACCTCTGCCTTAAGATTAAAGACAAATAAACTACCCTTCCCTTTACAAAATGCACAATTGACCATAGCCCCCATACAAAAATAAATTTCTCCACACTCCCTATGCAAACACAAATGCCCATCCCAAGTGCCAAGGTACACATATTCACAAAAACCCAAATACCACAAACACTTCCTTAAAGAACACTCACAGATCCCAATAACCAATACTACACCAAGAGCCAAAACTCAACTCCTGAAAAACACATTCCTGCCATCTCTACACACACATGTACACCCCAAATATATGCAAGGACCCTATAAATGCTCCAACCAATCCCCCAAATCCACATGTACATATAGCTGTCTTACACTTCCCCAGTACAAGCATGCACCCTCCACCTACAGCACTAGGAAGTCACCCAATTCAGTACATTTCCCAAAAATATTTACATCCCTCAGGTTCCACAAACTAAAGCACCCAGAGCCTGAATCTCCACACCCACCATCTGCTCAGAAATGCACATGCACCTCCACAATCATAAGGTACATGAGAGACACCCCCATACCTGCTGGATATACACAGTAACAATCACACAAAACACTGAAGAATCTCAGACACTAACTACATATGTTACGGGACCCTGAAAATACACTCAGAATCCCTTCTGCCAAAAAGATACATACGCCCCACAAGTCACAGTAAAATTATCAAGTACAAACTTTTATACAAAAGACTGTAAAGAATTGTGAATAAACAAACATTGAGTAGTACACATATCCTCACATCCCACAAGAAAACACACTAAAACTTAGGTAACCACCCAATCAATCACACAGATCCTCTCACAATACCCAAAAGCATTCAAGACACACTCACATATTACTAAGTACTTAGAAGTCATTCAACTAGTCCCAAATATTACACATTCAGTCCCCCATATCCTGGGAAGATACACATATATACAATGCCCCAGGAGCTGAAGATGAACAGAAGCATTTCCACATTCTCATAAATCCACATGATGCCCCCACTTTCCTCAAAATGCACAGAATAACCTCACAGTCCCAAACGCACACACACTTGCACAAGGCTCCACCTTGAGAAACTATGAACAGAATCCATCCAACTACCTGGGCAATACATTCAAATTAAGAGAACAAAAACAAACAAACAAACATCAAAACACAAACCCAGCCACTCCACTCTCTCTAAATTCTTCTGCACCAAAAAAATAAGCACCCCGAATTCTTACCTGGGCACCATGAACGCACATTTAACACCATGATCTGCATTTACACAGACCCAGCTCACAGCTCACACATACAGATATATAAACAAACCTCACAACACCATCAAAATACACAGAACCACCTCAAATGCACAAACACAGATGTTTCCAAAGTGGCTGACTATATGACTATGCAGAATATTTGATATTCCTTTCCGCAGTGTCCTGATGACAAAACACTATATGCTCCCTTCCTATTGACCTCAGGTGTGGTCATTTCTGGTCATTTCACTTGCGTTGATAAATAAGCACACATGATAATTAATATTCAATTCTGGAATGCATGCATTAGAAGGCTAAACACACCTTTGAATCAACACACATTCTGTCAGCCTGGACTCACTTCATTCTCAGAATATGGAAAAATGTCCTACAAACTCACTGAATATTCACAAAACCTGCCCAAAACTATACTACACACACATCCCACAACAACCCTGCATGTACGTATGCAAACCTCCATCCCCCACCCTAAACCTTCACAGTGTCATCCACACCTCCCTCCTACCTACACATACAGGCCTCCCCAACCTGTGAATTCACACATACAAACTCAACTTATATACACAGAAACACCTATTTCCCCTAAGCACATAAATATCTCCCACTGCGCTGAAGACACTCACAATGTATATGATGAAGTGGCACGAGCTGTGGAAAGGATGAGCTTGGTGGGTAGAGAGAAATGCTATAGATCCCTCTGCAATGAAGGCCTTGCTTTCCTTGTTGATGGGAATGGTGTTGAGAGACAGTCTGTGCTTTATCTGATGGCTGAAGATACAGGGAGTCACCTTGTCTCTGGTCTCACCCCTTTCCAGGAAAGCACACCATCCAGTGGGTGATGGGGGCAGGTAGGAAATGCCTGGAGGACTTGGCCTCAGTGAAGAAAGACCTGACCACACATCCTACAGCCACAGCCTTCCTCAGGACAGCTGAGAAGGTTTTGGGTGTGTATCGTAATTCTTCTTCTCTTTCTGCCTGATCCTGATTTATTTTTCTATCTTTCACAGAGGTTGCTTTCTAGGTTCCCATCGATAAGGTAGTAGAGTTCTTTAAAACCCCTATTTTCATCTGGTCCCATCATAGTCATATTTGCTGATGAAAGGATAGGGAAGGGGTGAGCTTGGCCTCAGGCAGAACCAAGACTCTAGCTCCAGGCTGACATTCCTGCAGGGCTTCCTGTACATGCTGCAGAAGACACAGGAGTTCTGTCTGGGCAAAAGGGAGGTTCAGATCTCTCCTGAGTTGTGGGTTGGTGGACTTCACCTCCCCGAATTCACTCTCTCCACCTCCCACTGTAGGAGCAACCTTGTCTAAGGACCCATTTCCAATTCCTGGCCTCTCTAGCTCTTGTCTGTTTTCTATTGAGCCTGTTTTGTTTTCCACCTCTGCAGGTCCTGGGTCACCTCCATCCTTCAATCCCAGGCTCTTACAGTAGAAATAAGAACAAACTTCCTTTATAGGAGGAGTTTCTCAGTGGTGAGGCAGAAGACTTCTGGGTCCCCTCAGTCCCTACCAGTATGTCACTACATGGCCTGTGGGACCCCAGGCCCTAGTGTGAAAGGAGAAGGGCAAAGGACATTGTCCCATCAACCTTGGGGCAATGGCACACTGTAGTGCTTCTCAGGGCCTGGCAAAAAGTGCCTTGCAGTACACAGCTGATGATTCCTTCAGTCCATATGGAGATGGGGTTGTGGAGGGGAAAGCAGATTGTCCTGCATCCAGTTGAGGGGTGCTCCCCTCCAAAGCCTCAATCTTTGCATCACTTCTTGGGGTCAGTAATCCCAGTATGAGGTCTGCAGACCCAAGACTACTGTACAACCTCTGTGCGCCATCAAGACACATCCTGTCCTAACACCACATTTTCTGTTGTTATTTTGTGACATGAGCACTAGGAAGAGGAGAATGGGGTCACCTGCCAAAATCCATGGACAGAGATACAAGAAGATGGCAACATAGAGAGAAGTGGAAGCTAGCTTGTCCCCCTGGAACAACTAATAAACAACCAGGAGCAACTAGTAAATAAAATGGAAGAACTGTGGGGGTACAAACAAGACTGTCCACTCATCATACACCAACCTGAATTGGGAGGAATACGTGAGATCACAGCATAAAATCTGTAAGTAACAACTGCAGATCCAAGCTGGGAGCACCCTACCCCCACGGCCTGAACTGCAAACCCTCATGGTGCATGAGAGCAGCACTCTCCTAGAAAGTGAATATGGCTCAGCTAAGCTCCAACTGGGGTATTAATTAACAAACATGGACTGCTCAATACAAGCTATCGATCCCCAATAAGCAGACAGAAGCTTTTGGTGATAACTGAACTTGGAGAGCTGAAGGTTCGTCATGGACAGGCCCTGAAGGGGGCTTTCTGTCCCTTTTCAGCTCAGTGGAGAAAGCCTTGGCCATTTTCAGTTACAATGCTCTGATGCAGGCAAGTGTGGAGATAGCACAGGCATAGAGACTATTCAAATATAAATAACCTCTCCCTATGGGGTATATCTTCCCTAAGAGGAAGAAGGTAGTGCCAAGCTCTACTACCCACCTTCCATTCAGAACTAGACCCTGGAGCCTGAAGGAAAACAGCCACAGGCCACAACTCCTTACACTACTATGGAGCTTCAGGCTGACAGGTGCCACATGCTAGGTAGAAAAGCACAGTGACTTGAGGCCTCACAGGGTGTATCCATCTTCTAAGATACCCTCAGGAAAACTGGATACTACTGCATCCTTACAAGACCTGAGCCTGTTCTGGACAGCAACATAAACAAGGACAACAGTGGGGACAATAACATCTATTATTTCTTTAATATCTTTACCAAGAGCACTTGTTCAGGTCACACTACAGATTCTTATAAATGTTATAACTAGCCTATGACACAGAGGTGATTCCCATTTCACATGTGAGACACAATTCATCCAGGTCACAGGGCCAGTAAGAGGATGACCCAGAATTGGCTTCAAATCCATCCAGCCACCAATCCCTTCATCTCTCACCCTGACCTGAGTGAAACACGAATCTGCTTTCTATGAATGTAGATATGTTCAGAACAGAAGGTAATATAAAAAGGGTCACAATACGTATAGCCATGGGGTCTGGCTTTTGTCACTGAAAATGAAATTTTGAGATCCTCCAGGTGGTCGTGTGTGAATAGTTTTATGGCACAGTGTAGTCCATTGTGTGAATACACCAAAATTTGCTTATCTGTTTATCAGCTGATGGAAACTTGGGAGGGTTTGACTATTCACTAGCATTTCTCTTAGTTTATTATATAGAAGTGGGATGGCTGGGCATGTGGGATAAGCCAGTTAAACTGATGAGGCACAGCCAAACTGCTTTCCAAACTGGATGCACAATTTCACACTCCCTCAGATCATAAATAGACATCCTAGTTGCTCCATTTCCTTCAACTCTTGGAAAGGTCAGTCTTTTATTTTCACCACTTTATCACATGTCTACTGGCTTCATATTTTGGTTTCAATTTTCACTTCCTTGCTCAATAATGAGGTTGAGTATATGTTCACCTGCATATTTCCCAGTCACAAATACTTTTTGTAGTGTCTGTACAAATTTTTTAGGCATTTTTATTGGCTTTTTAAAGTTATCATTCTGCTGCAAATATTCTTTAGATATTCTGCATATAAACCCATTTTCAGATATACAGATGCTGTGAGTTTTACCTCTTATTGTGACTTGCCCATTTCCGTACAAATAGGAAACTCAGTAAATTTCAGTGGTGTGAATGACTTGATTATCTATATTCTACTTCAGATTCTCATTGCCACACTAGCTGTGAAAGTTTTGAGTCAGGAACAACTTCGTGTCTGCTGACATTTGCCATGTCCATTCTCAGGTCTGAGGGAAACCTACTATGACCCTGAGGACTCCTTTTACATGACACCCTGAAGAAGACTGGCCTCTGACTGTGTGGGCCCTCCCTCCCTCCTGCTTAAGTTCAACTTGGGAAGAGGGGTGGATTTTCGTTCTAAAAACAAAACTAGAGATTATTTCTGGGGAGTGATACGAAAACAAATGTGGCTCCAATGAAACAACACAGCTGCCCTGCCATCTCCGGACCCTGTGATGCTTGGGGCTCAGACACCTCAACCCTCCTCCCTGGCAAGGGCAGATCCAGGGCACAGTCAGACTCGCTCCACCTTGCTCCATGTCAGATGTCGGGGGACTCGATTCTTCAAGGTGGATACTCTCCAAAAACCAAGAAATTCTCTCCACAAAATATTTATACTGAACAACCAGCTCAGATCGCATCAGGCATTCCAGCAATTTTCATTCATGTCACCTGGGAGGGAGCTTTTCAAAGCTTGGTCAAGATAAAAGAAACTCCTGTCCACTCTCCTAAATCTCATGGTATATGTCCTACCAAATAAAAACAAAATAAAAAAACTGAAAAAAATAAAAAATACAAAAGAAAATCTACTGTGTATACTTTCTATGTATTTTAAATTAAAATATATAATATTAAAGCATAAAAGCAACCAGAATACCATTCTCCTAATAAAAACACTATATAGAATAAAATCCTGCCTTTAAGTTGGCGTAAGGATATGATATGGGCAGTGGAGGCTATAAGAATCCCTCTGTGCCATAGGGAAGCATTCATTGGGGCTTTCAAAAATGGGATGTCTGTACCTTTTGTTGGCAGGAGGATACATCATAAAGAATAAAAGGCAAAACGGAGACTCACCAAAAGGAGTAAGGGCAAGAAATCCTTCGATGGGTCCCAGGGAGGCAGGAGGCAGGTGTGAGGTCAGAAGATTTCCACTATCATTTGGAACCCTCTGCTGGGATCCAGCTCCATGTGGAATAGGGAAAATAAAGAAGAATCAGGAACCCTATTAAAATAAGCATGAAGCTGAGATGAGCTTCCCAGTGCTAAGAACATCCTAAGGATTCAGATAAGAAAAAGTCCATGTCACATTGGTTCAGGAGAGTCAGAGACAAATCCCCTCTTATCTGGACTTCCCCAGGGTCACCAGCCCTCAGAAACAATCATTTTCCAGGCCTAGTCTGCAATTCCTCCAATATCACCTCACTGACAGCTAGAAGTCCTCTCTACTCCTGAAGGCTCAGGTTTCCATAGAGATAAGTTGCTTGAGAATTAGTGTCACAACTGACCTGCTTGCTACCCAATATTAGGCCCAGGCAGCAGACAGTAGGTTGGGGGTGGGGTGGGGCAGATGGCTCTGCATCCTTTCCAGGGCAGGACCCTTGGTGGACACTATTCTTGACCACTAGCCAGGACCAAGACAAGGTAATTGCACCTGTAGCTGTCCAGATGATTCTCAGAGGCCTCTGCCTGGGAGAAGACTTGATCCATCTTATTTACTGCTCAGGAAGCTGCACTACCTTAGGACTGCTGGCTGCCATGTCAACATCTCAACTAGGAAGCTCTGCTCTGCATGGCCATTGCCCATCACCCCTACGCATTTAGGGTCCCCTGATGCCAGTACCACCTGAAAGCAGAAGGAACACCCGAAAATTCAGACACACCCGAACCCATCTGCATGAGGAAGAGTAGAAAATCTCCAACATCTAAGTCGGGAGTCTTTAACCTAAAGCATTGGACATTCTGGTTGGGTTCCACTGAATTTCACCTTCTTGCTTCCTGTGGCTTTCTATCTGAATTTCATTCTGTTCATAAAGAATTCCATTCATAGAAGATTAGGACACATCCTGGTGAGGTGGGACACATGACTGGAGGTAACCTCATCAAAAGGTACTAATTACAATGGGAATTGATTAAGAACATGTTTTTCTGGAGTACATACAGCTCTAAACCACCACACCTTGCTAACATGAACCAGCTCCAGTGAACTTGATTCCCTTTCATAGGAACATGTATACAGGATGGAGTTGTACCCCAAGTAGGACCCTCAATTCCCACCCTAACTACACCAGTAAAACCACCCTATATATCTCCAGACACACAGACTCTCATATATCCTAGACAAACATGCCCAATTGTACCCATACCTTAAGTATAGTCAAATGTCCTATCATTCCTAAATTTTTACAGTCAAAACCTACCCACCTAGAATACCCACATGCCAGTCCTACAACTATAGGCACATAAAAATTACAAATCTGCCTGAAAACAGACTTGCAACAAACACATTTCTGGTATATACACACTAAACAACCTACAAACGCACAGGCTCTCAAAGCACCAAGTAAACAAACATTTATCTCATATGTCCCCCTAATGGACCTACACACAATCCCACAACTGTATAATATTCACAATTTCTCAACACACGCACAACCTACACAGACTGTTAGTTTCCAAATACACACACTGAAACTATCATATATCAAAGAGGACATACTCGATGAACTTCCTGAACTCCGTGAACTCAAATGCATATAGAGGTACAAACAAACTATAGACATCAATTACAAACAAGGACCTGAAAACACATATACACACAACTGTACCAAGACCTTCAAGCATTTTATTCCAGAATAAGCAAAGATATTCAGTGAACCCTTTATTACACACACAAACTCCCTATGAAGACACACAAAACCCATGATTATAATTATGTAGCTAACACTCAGATAGATACACACAAAACACACAAACACCAGCTATCTCTGCACTATTGATAATATGCAAACATGATCTCCCTACAGACAGTAAACACAGACATACACTCTCAAATATTTCCAATACCTGAACATATACACTGCCAAGGCATTAGACATCATCCCCATATATCCAGAATAAAACCCCACCTCTCTAACCCCAAACCATTCCCAAAGACACATTTTGAAAACCATAGCATTTTCCAAAGAAGGCTGTGAATACTTTTAACATACTATATCCTATGGATAAACATATACAGTTCATCCACTCACTCCTGGATATACACACATATGAGTCACACACACTGAAGACACACAGAAATATCTCATTCTATCCTATATAGGTACACATAAAACTGCTTCCAAATCCCCAGTTACACAAACCTACCATACATCCCAAATTCTCAGATATAATCACATCATATACCTGGTAAACATAAAATAAATTACCCCCCCATGGTAGACTGAATTATGTACACAAAATTAGACATGTTGTTATTAGTGGGAACCTATTGTAAATAGGATCTCCTGAACATGATACCTTTAGTTATTGTGTGGCCAAATGAATGAGGGTGTGTTTTAATTAGATTGCAGCAATTTTTATAAAAAGAATCAGGTGTTACAGAAGCTAGAAAGGAGAGGACATAGGCAAGTGACAGAAGGCAGAAATACACCCAAGGATTGCTGGCTGCCAGCACGAGAGCGCTATAGATATTCACAAGAAAGCAAGCCTTGCCTGTACCTTGATTTGGACTTCTAGCTTCAAACCAGAGACCAATAAACATTTGTTGTGTAAGACAATTCTGTGTGTGGAGTTTGTCATAGCAGCTCAGGCAAACTAAGTTATTTACTTCCATATATAAACACACAGGAATATACAGAATAACTTCCCAGAATACAAACTAATAATTCTCGAATGATAAATTCAAATTCATAGTCCTAGAAGTTATACATCCAAACTGCCATGATCCTCGAATACACATACACTCAATATACACATGCATCAAATATACCCACAATTCTCTAGCATGCTATAAATGTGCACAAACACCCTATACTCTCAAATACCTATATGGCCCCACACTACCTGTATATATACATATTCCCCACACTTGACAAGATTCACAAAAATAACTCTAGCAACTTCCAGAATAAGACTCAACAAACTCCACAATCACACAATCTTTTCATCTGAACATATACAACATCCTGCCAGCTACTTAAAAGTCTTACAGCTACCTTCAAAAACAAAAGGAAACATACAATTCCTGAAAATCACCAAAATATACATCACTAATCAACATGCCCCATTAAATTCAAATTCAAGTGCCCTCAAGTTTCCCAAATGAACAAAAAACACAGGCCCTAGAAACTAATATACACAGACATACTGCTTAACACTGCTCATATGCGTCTGCAGGTATTTCTGCCAAACCCACATTTAAACACAAAAAATTCTCCAAGATTTATGGGGAAAGCATGCACAACATGTAAAAAAAAAAAAAAAATTCCCAGAGCCTCAAATTACAAATACACAACCCCATTGAAATACATTAATTGCATCTCAACTTGCCAAAAACACTGAGCCACACACAATCAACATTCTCATAACCATCAATTCACACATTTGAATATACATATCACATTCTCACCAACCCATTAAATACATACAAACATCCCGAACTCTGAATTCATAGGAACACAATCCCAAGTACAAGCACAATTCAGCTCATGCTCCCTGAATTTCTACAATTCCCAAGAGGCCCACAAATACCCATAGAGAATATCCCGTTTCCAGGAACACAGCCAACCTCGTCTCCACCACACCCATAATCAGGCACAAAATGCCCTCTCATTGACCCCCTAACAACCCAAGAATGAACACACATGGACCTCACACTCCAAGCATACCCTTGCACTCAGAACCTCCACTCCTCCAGAATACAAAAACAAAACCATGTTAAGACCCAGGTACATATCAAAGGTGTGTTGGAAAACGTTCAACAGCCTAAACCAACTCTCTGTAAATACTGCACCCAGCCTCACACAATAAATTTTGATAATAGAGATATAGCACACAGTTTACAGAAAATTACCAAACATGCAATAGTTTTTCTTGGAATAATAAAGCTTTCGTTGATTTTTGCCCAAATCTTGCATCTATTATAGCCAATCTGTGCTTGCAATCCCACCACAATTTGACATCACACTTTCAAGAAGTGTTTGATTATATTTTTTTAAACAAAAGACGCTCACTTTCTTGAAAAATGAGTGGGTTCATTGCAAATATTGGTTGATATTTTTATGTTAACAAGTAGTATAGTGAAGCAATGAACATATACATTAGAATTTCACTCAATTTTTAATGGTGTTCTTACCTCTTTCCTCAAATGAATAACGGTTTTCATATACTGAAGAAAACAATTTTTTTCTACGAGGATATAACAGAAGCAAACTTGATACACTTTTAAGTTTGCTATACATTATTAAATTTCCGAACACACTTTACACAACCCAATAATCAATAAATGCAGCTGGGTCTGGGTCTGCGTGTTCCCAGGTATAAATGCTCCCCCCCAGGGAACCCGAGGGCAGGAGCGCAGCTCCGGGATCAACCCCTGATACAGACACAACGGATACAAATAACCCCAGAGCACATACAACAGTGAGCTCAGTGACATTAAAAGCCATGAATCTAAATAACCATTACCTTTATTTTTTTATAAAACTGATATATAAAACCGGTTACGAGTAGATGGAAAATGGTCAAAGAATATTCCCCCTCCCCCAACGACAGTAAGCGACGCGCCCTTCACGCTGTGCGCATGCGCATCCCTTCATGCGCGTGCTCCCAACTGACAGCTGGAGCGGTTGCAGGACAAGAGGCGCGTGCCGGAAAGCCCGGTCATTAGCGAGCGTGCGCGCCAGTGTGCGCATGCGTGCGGGGCCAGGCCCTGTGGGGACGAGGTTCTGGGGAGGGGCCTGTGGGAAAGGCGGGAAATGGAACCTGAGGAAGAGGCTGTGAGGTTTCTTGGGAAACAGGTGATTCCTCTTCTCCAGAAACCTCCACAGCCATCCTGTCCTCCATAAAAGAGTGTATAGGAAAAGCCAACTCACGATTTTTATACTTAAAAGGATGCAGGGCAGTTCCCTGTACTTAGAAAGAATCCTAGGTGAAGTGTTTTAAGAAGAGGTCCGCTCCAAGGCAGTGTTCTCAGATTGGAAGGATTAGTTATGTGCGCCTTGACTATGTTTATTTTGTTCTTGTTCATGTCCTTTGCAGAAAACTCCTGGCTTACCTGGGTCCTTGTTCCTGGAGTAGAATTTCTTACGACTGGAATAGAATAAAAATCAAGCCTTAATAATGCATTCTATTAAAGTGTTCTCTTTCAATGAAAAGGGGGAAATAGTGTGTTTTGTTCGTGGAGCAAAGATTCAAACTCAGATCTCTTTACTGTTAATTCACTGCTCTTTCTTGTGGAGTAAGTAATGAGAGCTTAACAGGTTACACCTCTTAGGCAGGGGAGCCAGACAAAATAGAAGACACCGCTTAACTTTGAATTGCAGACATGAATATCTTCCTAGCATACAAGTGTCATGTAATGTTTGGGGCATACTTATGCCAAAATATTACTTGTTTACTGAATTTCAAATGTCGCTGGAAAGGTGTATTTCTTTGCTAAATATGGCAATGTTATTCCTAGGGATGACTTAAAGTTTTCAGAAATATTAGACCTGTTCCTTTCAGTGATCTATCTTAAGGAAATAAGAGTAGAGTAATTGCAGGAAAATTGATAATGAAAAAATATAGGATCATATGCTAATTTCATAACCAGAAATAAAAGTGAAAATGTTATTTGAAAGGAACTTACATTGTATTTACTTTGCATGAAATCTCTCTAGAAAGATTAAAAAGAAGCAACTGACCTTGGTTTCCTCTGCCGAGGTGAACGGTGCAGCCAGTGGAAAGGGCAGGGGGAAAACGTGCTCCTGCATGTTCCATTCTGCAAAATTTGACTTTTACGCCATGAAAATGCTACTTGTTAAAAAATTAATTAAAAGTATTAGAAGATAAAATTTAAAAACGTAACAAAAAAAATAAAATGAGGAAAAAAGCGATGATTTTTCCTGGAAGCCTACAAGCATGGGAGTCTCTGATGTAGTGCGACATTCCAGAACAGGACGACAGTGTGCAGGCAAGCCTTGGTGGACACTGCAGAGCTTACAATAACGGACACTATTTATGGGAAACAAGGCTGATGAATATACAGCAATCTAACGTGCTTGACCTGCTGAGCAATCCTAATTTCCAACGTTGTGTTACCTTATCTCCATAAGTACACGTGCATTTATCAGATAATGTGTTCTAATTTTTGTATAAAAAGTGATGTTGTCACTGATGTAAGTGAACAACCTACCACTACAGTTGCAGAGCAGGGTGGGTTGAGGGGCATGAAACCAGGCTGATTAATAAGAACTTGGGATAAGTCTTTTGCTGTGAATCTGAGAAAGAATCCACAAATAGCACTGAAGAACTACATACCAATTGAGTTGTCCAATTAAAATTTGAAAAGAACATGTGTTTTTTTTACCCATGTGTCAGAGCCAGTCATGGAATGCCTCCCCTCCCCCGCCTCAGGCCCACCTGCCCTCTGCCCCTCCCCCGCTGTAGAATGTCTTCAGTCCTACATTCTCACCCTGTTTAGATTCAAATTTTCAAACCTTAACTCAGATTCCTGAGAATCTGCTGAGAGCAAGTTACTCTCTGGGTCCTGAACCTGAACATTTCTCAACCTGTAGGCTACCAGACAGCAGTGGTCAGTGTCCACGCCTGTGGTGGTGACATCAGAAGGAGGTAGGAATGTAGGATGGGGATGTGTTATCAGAATCTGGCCATCCTTCTAACCTACAGGTATTCAAATATGACCCAGCCCATTGGGACAAGATTTGAGCTGAATTAGAGGAAGGAGAGATCACTGGACTCCCACCAAGGTCCACACCTTAGAGGCAGATTGGAAACCAGAGACTTTCAGTTGAGGAAGGGGTGGCCTTAGAGGTAGACCTGGATTTCTGAGCAGAACTACATTGGCTATAGAGAAAGGATAGGAATAGCGGATTGATGCTCTATAGAAGGGAGAAAAGCCACATAACAAGTGTTCAATGAGTAGTGTGGCTATGTTTTATGGTAACAGAGATGCTTGCCTAAACCTTGTGTCAATTCGTTAGGGCACTTGGAAAGTGCTGTATGATTTTATTTCAAGGTTCTGAACTGAAGTAAACTAGGTCTTGTGTGGGCAGTGGGGAGCAATGGTCTAAAGCACAAAATGATTCAGTGGAGTCATCTGTGTCCACATCTGCAATGACAGAGTCTCTGGGTGAGCTAGACTGGAAGTTACTCTAACTGCCACAGCCCAGAGTCTCTAAGCTCCTTCCTGCCCAAACACATCTTTGATTTCCCTCCTGACACATGTTTTCTTTCCTTCAACCTGGACAGGGCAGTTGAGTAATGCCAAATAGTTTTAGAGGTTGGGCTTACCTGAATTGTTCTGAACTGTACTAAGATTGTGGAATCTCAGGTTTTAAAACTCCCTTGAACTTGTTCCTAACCTCATGGTGAACCCTCAGCCCTTTGTTTTACAGTTGAGAGGAAGATGTTGCTTCATGATTATGGATTGGAAACTGTGTAGTGTTGGTTTTCCAATGGAACATTTTTAAAGGCAGTTTCCTATTTGAAGAGAGAATGGAGAATAGCAAGGAATTAAGTATATTTTCTCTATTGTTGTTATTATTATTAATCTCGCTAGCACAGCTCTGTGATTAACTTTGCCTGTGTTGTAGGTTCCTGTTCTCACTGAGTACGGTCTGAGGGAGGGACTTGTGAACGGGAATGTATTCTGGATTTCATAGCCCCAAATCACACCTGACACAAGCCTCGTTGTGAGGGTATTTCCTTTTCCTATTTGGAGCTCAAATTAGATGGAACAGTCAGTTTCCATCACTTGGCGCCAATTTTAAACAGACAGGCACCTATGTTACCCTCTGAAGTCCTCCCCCGATGACTTTCATTGGCCCTCGCTTACCGTCTCCCAACATAGTTGGCTGTTACATGACAGAATCATGGGGAAATTGGACTCTACTGTTCTGGCAAGAGAATTTCCTGAGAAGTGGTAGGGACCTCTGAGCAGTGGGTAGGGGTCCTGGCCCTGTGTAATGAGGGTCTGGATGGGGCCTACAACTGTAGGAATATGCTGGGAAGGATGTGTAAAGGGCATGAACTTTAGGGTTCCTGAGGTAATGGATCCTCTTTGGGTAGAGACTCTTCTCCAATTCTTGTTTTGTAGTTTTGAGAAAGGACAAAAGATGATTTATAATGAGCATCAGAAAAAGGGAGACTGAAGAGAAGAGGAGTAAAACAATCTTTGGGAATCTACCTCCTTCGTAACCTCCCTTTCCCTACCTAAAACTTACTCTAGAGAACATTGCTTTTCTGCTCTTTAGTGACTTGAGGGGAATTTATCCAAATGTTACTTGTCAAACCTGTTCCTTGTCTGGGATCAGCCCTTGAGACTGGCTGGATATCTGGAAATGATTTCCTCAGTTAGGTGCTGTGATCCAATGAGAGCATGGGCTCCTTTCTTCTTAGCAGCCAGAGGTCTGGAATTCTTGACTTGAGAGCAAGTCCTGCAATGGAAAAACTCTCAGCAGGAGTTCTGTAATCTAAAATCTCTAGGAGGACATTTGCTCTCCTTCAAGATGCCCTGTCCACATGCCTGCTCACTTATAAGTTCATAGCTAGGATTCCCCAATTAGTTTAGGAGATCCCCTGATAGCCTCAACACTGTAGCCTTTTTTAACTATTATATTCACACATTTCCTTGTCTCCACAGCATCTCCATTGCTCACACCGGACATGACCATGTATCCTGGAGCCTCCCTACATCATTTCATTACACAACCAGTTCCCACACCAATACCTGGTCCACCACACCCACCTATCAGGGGACATTACCCACACCCTATTTTCAATCCATCACTTCCTCCTGGAAACGCTCAGGTGCTGCCTGCTTTCCCTAGAGCACTGTTGGTGACAGGAGATGGAGGCCCTGTCAACAGTGCACCTGGAGCTGACAAATTCATTCTCCAAGTCAGGAAACAAGGAGGACCAGCTGAGACCCCTCAAACTCAGTCTGTTATCCTTCCTCAGTCACCCCACATTTCAAGTGCCAATGGGATCCTCTGTGGGGGTGTTAATCATCCCCCTCCAGGGAACTTGAGACCCTCTGCTCTGCAGCCCATTATACCTGCCATGACTCTCAGGGGCACTAAG
The DNA here is from genome assembly GCF_015220235.1 of Choloepus didactylus. Lineage (NCBI taxonomy): Eukaryota > Metazoa > Chordata > Mammalia > Pilosa > Megalonychidae > Choloepus > Choloepus didactylus. The sequence goes on along the minus strand of NC_051325.1, from coordinate 22,457,894 downwards.
CCTGGTAATGGGGGCTGGTCTCCAGGCTTTCCTCCTCAAGCTCCACCACCAGTCACCCTGCTGGCCACCAATGTTCATTCAGGGAATGCTTTGCCCAGGACACAGGGGGCCTCAGGGGAGGGAGGTGTGGCCTCTGCCCAATCGACACCTTCACTGGATGACTCCTGCAACCCCAAGAGCGTTTATGAGAACTTCCGCTGTTGGCAGCGCTTCAAGTCCCTAGCCCAGAGGTACTTTCACTTGAGTCCTGATGCTGAAGCTCTCTCCTGCTTTCTCATGTGAGTACCTTCCCCTTATGCACATATTGGTTGCCCTGGAGGATTCAAATAAAGAGGGCTAGGGGATGGACAATTGATTTTAGGGCATCAGGGAGCACTTGAAGGAAGGTCATGAGTGCAAAGGGGTACGATGGGAGAAGATGTATTCCCAGTTATAACTCACTTTCAGGTGTCTTGTCTCAACTGATCCTTACCACCTTCTATTGGGTTTCTAGCCAATCTATACCTCAGTACCATCCTAATAATCATTTACATAGGACTAAAAATCAGAGGTTTCCTTTGATAAAGTGAGGTTTGAATTGAGGTGTCTGGCTACAAACCCCACAGTCCTCCCACTATACTTTACTTTCCAGCACAACACTTAACAACGTGTCATCCAGGTCTAGTTAAATCCACTGGATTGATGAGAAGTGCAGGAAACAGGCAAAGTACTTTACATTTGCCCCCACCCTCATTTTCTGAAAAATTCCAATTAGAACTAGGAGGTGGTAGAACATGTACAGTTGTGAAATACTTGGTCCCCCTCACCCAATTTGCAAACCTGAAGAGGTTACCTCACTAGGTAACATAATCTATGAGACTTTTACACTGGATTCAGAGGATTGCTGAGATTGTTACATGAGCTAATGAATGAAGTACTTGGAAGTGTGAAGTACTTATGTGATGCTTCATTACATGACAGCTAGTCTTTGTGTTATTTTCTTATGTCATTGTGTCATTACATTTTAAGAAAAAAAGGGCTCACAAAAGACAAAATATCCCAGCTAAAGTGTGGGAGTGGATGATAAGCCATGCAGTCCAAGACCATGGGGTATATTGAATGTGAGACAGAGACATTTGTGATTATGGTAGTTTTCTCTTTTCGCACCCAGAACTGCCATCACTCTCTACTCTGTGTTGTCCTACAGTAAAATTATGTGTCAACTACAAGAGTGCATATACCAACTAAACAAGACACTTGTTTTTCATTTACATCATGCTCCCCAGTAGTTGAACTCCTAAACACATCCTCTGGCTCAATAAATTATTCAAAGGGGTCCCCCAGATTTCCAGTTTTGAACAGTATTAAGGATTCCCCAAATTCTTAAACATTACATCTTCCCTCTTGGAGCAGACTCTCAAATGAAGTCAGCAGTATGATCTCTCTCTTGAGCCAGCTCAGAGCACTCTGTGGAAAGAGCTCCAATCACCATTGGCTTTGGAATATGTAATCCTCCTCTTCACACTCTCATGCTGTTTCCCAAAAAATTCCTCCATCTGATGATCATGTGGGAAGTTGGTTAAACTTCTAAACTTTGGACCTTTGGGAATGGGGCTTGGAATCTGTTTTAAAGGTATTCTCCTGGGTCATTGTATCCACAGAGACACTGAAGACACAAGGGAGAGTCAGATATTCTAAAATAATTCCTTTCTTTTATTTCTGTCTCTCAGAAATGGATCCTAGTATTAATATCCAATGGTCAGTCAGGGGTATTCTGAGGTGAAAGTACTTACAACCACAGATTATACACTGGAAGGAAGTCATGAAGTGATAGATGGCAGAGAACATAACATTTGGGGGCAGGGCAGGAGAAGGAGGAGGTGCATATAGAATGTTACTGACATGGAGGATTTTAGCCCAGTGCTTCGATCTCTGGCCCGGCGCAAGCCCACCATGAGCCTGGAGGAGGGACTTCACAGAGCTGTGCAGGAATGGCAGCGGACAAGCAATTTTGACCAGATGATCTACTATGAGATGGCAAGAAAGTGAGTCCCAGGATCCTTGTTATTTTGAGGGGGCTGCATTTTGGGGTGTGATGGAGGAAAGTGAGGTAGGCAGTTGTAAGGCAATGTGGGTGGTCATTAGAGGGAATGCTCAGAGCAGGGGGCGTCAAAAAGGTGGAGATTCCCAGGATGTTGGAGGCACAACTCTCCCCTTCGGTACCTTCCCTCTTAAACTTTAGTACAGGAATTGTTCTCTTCTCCCTTTCCTCCCTTTTCTTATTTTGGGTCTGCAGATGCCCTGTTCATGAAGGTCTTAGGGTTGATTGGGGTTAATTTCTGCAGATTCCAAGGGGTTAAACTACAAGTTGTAGGGACTGGGCAGTGGGTGACATGCTCTACTAGGCAGGTTCCTGCTTACCTTGGTGGCAAAGGAGCTGGAGGCTATTGGCATAGAATTTGGGGTCCACTTTTACACATGATGCAGTGTCCAGAAATTGTTCCCTGTCATCACAGATGAGGCAGGTGTGGAAGAGGTTGGTCAGTAGAAGCCACAGTCTCATGCATCCGGTGCCTGGGTCTTTCAGCCCTCACTGCAATTTCTGCCTGTTTCTCCTTGGCTAAAACACAAAGCAATGGAAAAACACATGGAAAACACCTTATTGGAAATTGAACCCCAACCCCAGTGTTTCTTTCTACTTTATTCCCAAGAATTTCTTCACCCCTGTCCTTGCTAGGCTCACTGTTCTAAGGATCAAATTCCCAGCCTAGGGTTCTTAGTTCCATGTGCTGTTCTCTGGTTTCTATATAATTCTATAGCATCTCAAATCCTACCTTCTGACAGTGGGCTCTTCTGTGTATATCTAGGCAGGAACAGCACTGCCATGGAGGTGAGCGTCTACCTGTATGGCCCTGCCATATATTACACAGGCCTGATTTAATGCAATAACGTATACCAATATTGCATAACTTCACAGGGTCCTAGGTGTCGGAGCCTAAAGTGAAACAATTAAAACCTGTAGATCCATCCTTGAGGATCTACCAAGCAAAAGAGGGTTCATTTTCTTCACATGCTTCTTAAGTGTGTTGGATTGTACTGTAGGTGAAAATATGATGCAGTGACCTCATGAGGTTCCCCAGAACTGTTGTTTTTCCACAAGGAGTAAAGCCCCTCTTGGAGCAGCACTTACCCAGGACCTTGAGGACCCACAGAATATACTTCATATACCGTGTTGATGGTGCTGATCTCTTTTTTCTGGGCATCCAAGGAGACTGGGCCTTCCTTAAAGCATTGCTTCTGCCTTTCTCCCATGCTAGATTCAAGGAGTTTGAGACTGAGGAAGAGGGACAAATTGAGATCTTACAGAAGATGACTGGTCCTCAGGGCCCATTAAGAACAGCCCCTCCAAAGCTTCATCCCTTGGTGCAAAAAGGCAACGTGGAAGGCCAGCAGCCAGGTATGGCTCAACACACTCCAACAGAAGATGATGGCCAAAGGGGGCAGAGGGAGGGCCAAAGGACTCACATCTTGTACTTTTCCTTCAAGACATGGCATTGTACTGCAAGCAGAAAACCCAAGGAGACCCCAAGTTACCAGCTTCCTGTTGTCATAAACTAGGTCTACTTTCTCATTTACCATAACTATACTTTCATGTTGACTGACACATACGGATGCATTTATATAATTTGCTCTAAGATTGGGGAAGGGATGAAGGAATATCTTAGAATATCTCAGAATATCAGTCTCCACCTTCCCTTTCTAGGTGAATATCTCTAAGATCCTCAATATCTCAAATCGTCTCCTATATGCACCTTCTCACATGCACCCTAAGATATGGCTCTAACCAATATGTTTGGAAGATTAAAAGCTGGAGATTCATGCTAATTTCTCTTCCTGATATTCAACCCTAACTTTAGTGTCCATTCCAAAGAAAGCAGGACCCAAAGCACAGTTTCCGAGACAGCGGCAAAAGAGACACCAGGAGACACAGAAAATGAAGGCACCCAAGGAGATCCCAGCTGAAGCTGTTAAAGAATACATTAACATCATGGATGGGCTGGTAGGGACTTTGGACTCAGCCCCTGAGACAGATGGCAAATGGGACACAGAAGAACATGAGCAGCAGCAAGAAGAGGATGGGACTTATGCCGACCCAGATCTCCTCGCATACATTGACAAGCTATGTGCTGAGGAAGATTTTGTTACCAAGGTAGGCTGGCTCTGTAGGTGTGGTGTCCAGCTGACTGGAGTGTATTGGCATTGTCAGCAAACTACAATATTTGCCTCTGCCCGTCTGTTGCAACCTAATTTTGTTCCTTATTTCCTGAGCTGTGTGTAGTGTTTTTGTGTCTTTGTCAGCTTATGTGTGTGTGCATGTGTGAGTGTGTACAAGTGTACCTGGTGGTCCTGATGGTCCAAAAGAACCGAAGATCACAAATGGTGGGGTCACATCAAGGCTTGTGCTTTCGGCTCCCAAACTGACAGGTTGGTCAACATCAAGGATGTTCATTTCCTCTTGCTACTTTTTACAGGTGGAGGCAGTCATTAACCCCAAGTTCCTACAAGAATTGCTTTCCCCAGGAGAAGATATAGATTTTCTTGCCCTAATAGAGGAGCTGCAAAAAGAGGAAGGACTTACTCCCACTCAGGTAAACAGAGAGTTGCAGGGAATTTCACAATATAAATTCCAGTGGTGTTGTCTGGTCCTATGCTAACTTTGCTGTCAAGTCTTCTGGAGAAATGCAGTGCATGTGTGGGGTGTAGGTGGAGAATGAGTGGGTATCAGACCATGGAAAGGTGTTTGGAGGCAGTGGTAAGGACTGGATGTTTCAGAATATTGTACAGTAAGATGTGCAGTATGAGCTATATTAACTGCACTTCAAACTTACCTGCCTACTACCCAAGTGCAAACATCTCCCCCATCACTCAGCCACCTGATCTGAGAAATTCTTCAGAGTTGGTAATTTGTCCATTTTCCTTCCTCACAGCTTGCTGAGAAACGCCTCCCGGCCTTCAGAGATGGAGAGGGTGCAGAAGCATCCCCAACTCCTGCCATACCAAAATTGGACACAGTTCCTCCCACAACACACTTTACCAATGGTCCAGAGATCAGAAATGACCATAACCACCGTCGTGAGAATAAAATCAGTATTGAAGGCACACCTCAGAATGGCAGAGCAGATAACAGCATGGCCCTCCCTGAAAATCTTGTTGTCTCTCAGAGGAGTGAAAAGTCCTCCAATATTCTAACTAAACGAGTCACCTATCCTAAGCAACAACAAAGAGGCAGTGGCCCTACAATGGGAAGCAGGTATGAGGACATTCTGCAAGAATCATCGGCAGGAAGCACACCATCCTGGCCAGAAGCCAGTTGCAGTAGAGAAAAGGATGAGGAGCTCCAAAGCCTTGCCTTCCTCTTGGCTCCACGATGTTGCATATTTCCATGGGATCTTTCCATGTGCTGCTTCTCTCCTGGTGCAGTTCAGTCCTCAAAGCCTCAAAAAAGAAGATGTGAGCCTTCCCTGTCTCATGGAAAGAAGCAGCGCTGTATTTAAACAGAAGGGATAAGTGCGACCAAATTCTCCACAAACCAGCCCTCCATGTTGGGGTCCTAAAGTAAATTTTCAACTTTTATATAAAATATAAATATAGTATAACATATAAATAATGTGATATAAATAAAAATTAAGGTTGTTCTGTTGAAAAAAATTCTCTCAGTGCTGCAATACTCTGTATACTCTATTCCCTTCTCATTGATACTTGATGGATTGCGTGACTGTGAAGGACACATACAGATGGTTCCAGGCTCTATGGATCCACAAATGACTGCCCTCATTCTGCCCTCTATCTTTAGTGTGACTTCCTACAGACAGCTCCTGGGAAGAAACTAAATTTCATGCTTTCCCTCATAGCTGACAAGTCCATGTCCACTTCTCACATGACCTGGCTTGGTTGTGGGTGGTCATGTGGGGGTATCCCAGTCTTATATATATTTCTTAACAATTTACTCTTGGATTGTGGGACTGTGAATAAAAGATATGGAAGGACCCAGACTCTATGGATCCAGAGATGACTGGCCTAGTTCTCCTCTCACCTATTTGTCTCATTTCCTTCAGAAGGCTCCTGGGAAAAGACTAACTTTCATGTTTTCCCTTTTAACTGACTAGTCCCCAGTGACCCCTTTCCTCATCTCCTACTCACATGCCCTGCCTCAATTGCGGGTGGTCATCTGTGAGTATCCCAGCATTACCTGTGTCTCTTAACAATTTCCTGATGGAATTTTGCTCTTCTACCTTTCAGATTTCTTCACCATTAACTAATTTTCTCTGATCCTAGACATAGCACCTCTCGTGTCATGCTTTCCTGATGCAGACAGCAGGGCTTCAATGATCCTTAACACACCCAGGTCAATTGCTGTGTGGGTGGTTTGAACAGAGACAGACAAGCTTGGTTTCAAGGGGATTCAGCTCTGTGCATTTCTGCCTCAACATGGGAGATGGCATCATTAAGACACAGAGAGGTTAATAAATCTTTAATTGTAGTCAGCTTTCTTAATCATGAGAACTGACAAAAGGTTATTGTTTATATGTAACATGGCCTAGGCAGGGAGGATACAAAGTCCATTTGTGTATTTCCATGCAGGTATGAGTCTTTTCCAATTAGATGGGGATGGATTCATTTCCAATGGCCAACAGGACTCATCCTGGGAGCCTTTTGGATCTTTCAAGGATTATCCCACAACCGCTATTCCCTCCCCTTCCCAATTCATGACTAAAATTCTTACTTTGAATACATGTAAAGATGTATATTCAAGTCTAAAGTTTTTTTTTTAATCTATCTTCATTTTATTGAGATATACTCACATACCACGCAGTCATACAAAACAAATCGTACTTTTGATTGTTGACAGTACCGTTACATAGTTGTACATTCATCACCTAAATCAATCCCTGACACCTTCATTAGCACACACACAAAAATAACAAGAATAATAATTAGAGTGAAAAACAGCAATTGAAGTAAAAAAGAACACTGGGTACCTTTGTCTGTTTGTTTCCTTCCCCTATTTTTCTACTCATCCATCCATAAACTAGACAAAGTGGAGTGTGGTCCTTATGGCTTTCCCAATCCCATTGTCACCCCTCATAAGCTACATTTTTATATAACTGTCTTCGAGATTCATGGGTTCTGGGTTGTAGTTTGATAGTTTCAGGTATCCACCACCAGCTACCCCAATTCTTTAGAACCTAAAAAGGGTTGTCTAAAGTGTGCGTAAGAGTGCCCACCAGAGTGACCTCTCGGCTCCTTTTGGAATCTCTCTGCTACTGAAGCTTATTTAATTTCCTTTCACATCCCCCTTTTGGTCAAGAAGATGTTCTCCGTCCCACGATGCCGGGTCTACATTCCTCCCCAGGAGTCATATTCCACGTTGCCAGGGAGATTCACTCCCCTGGGTGTCTGATCCCACGTAGGGGGGAGGGCAGTGATTTCACCTTTCAAGTTGGCTTAGCCAGAGAGAGAGGGCCACATCTGAGCAACAAAGAGGCATTCGGGAGGAGGCTCTGAGGCACAACCATAGGGAGGCCTAGCCTCTCTTTTGCAGCAACCGTCTCCCCAAGGGTAAAACCTATGGTAGAGGTCTCAACCCATCAAACCACCAGTCCCCTATGTCTGTGGTCATGAAGTCTAAAGTTTTTTATTTCCAACATAAGTAAACCCAACTTGATTCTAGAAAAGCCAAACATGGCTGGAGCTGTATTGCAAGCCTTGGGCTGCCCTCTGTGTGCAGGATGGACCTGGAGTGGGAGGAAGTGGAGAAGGGGTGAGATACCCAGTTGTCCCCCTTCTTGGGCTCTTGTACAGACTTATGCTCAGAGCAGTGGGGCTGCTTGGAGATAGGGCTTTTCAGTGACTTGGCTGTGGAGAGTTTACGTCAGCAGAGGACAGAGGTGTTCTGTACCTGACTTCAACAGGCAAGTGTTATTGAGAAAACAATGAAAAGAAAAAAAGAGCTAAGAACAAGGAGAAGACTCAGCTGCTTCATCAGCTGAATTATCTTCTCTTCCCCCTCAATCTCTGGTTAACTCCTCAAATTTAAGTGTGTGTGGTCCACCTCTTCAAGCCCAATTTACTATTCATAACTGTTGGACACTGAGATTCCCTGCATGGGAAAGCTCTTACACTCCCCTTTTCCTGCCCAACCACTGGAATGTTCTAAGTTCTGATTACTCCCCCACAGCCTGTGTGGATTTAGACAAGCTGTGACTCCCAGCGTGTATCCTGTGGTATAGCCCAGTATGCAAAAATGTGGTTGCAGGGTGGTGTCCCACCAGAAGAGGCAAGATGGTGGCTGTTCTAGTTTGTTAATGCTGCCAGAGTGGATTGGCTTTCAGAAAAGGGGGTTTATTTGGTTACACAGTCACTGTCTTAACACCATAAAGTGTCCAAGGTAAACATCAACAATTGTGTTCCTTCACTGGAGGATGGCCAGTGGTGTCCAGAAAACTTCTGTTAGCTGGGAAGGCATGTGGATGGCATCTGCTCCAAAGTTCTTGTTTCAAAATGGCTTTCTCCCAGGACATTCCTCTTTATGCTGCAGTTACTCAAAAATGTCACTCTTAGTTGCTCTTGGGGTGTTTGTGCTCTCTTAGCTTCTCTCAAGCAAGAGTCTGCTTTCAACGGCCATCTTCAAACTGTCTCTCATCTGCAGCTACTCTCTCAGCTTCTGTGCATTCTTCAAAGTGTCCCTCTTGGCTGCAGCAAGCTTGCTCCTCCTGTCTGAGCTTATATACTGCTCCAGTAGTTTAATTCAGACTCACCCTGAATGGGTGGGGAAACACCTCCATGGAAATTATCTAATCAGAGTCTTCACCCACAGTTCAGTGGGGTGCATCTCCATGGAAACACTCAAAGAATTGCAATCTAATCAATATGGATACATCTGCCCATACCTGATTACATCAAATATAATGGTGTTTTGGAGGACATAATACATTCAAAGTGGCACAAGGACTTAGCCTTCCTTATAGCAAGGTTGCCTGAGACCCATCCTTGCTTCCTGCAAACAGCTTGAGATAGAAAGGGACACATGTCAGGATCCTGTCCTGTCATCAACCTGCAAATAATATTACCGGTTCTGAATTACAGTTTCTCCTGTGCCACCTAACATCTCCTTCCCAACTGGGATGCATCAAGAACCTGCCTGATTTTTTTTGGTCTTTTGAGCAATGGAAATTTACTCTTGGCCATGATTATTCCAGCTGTTGCCCTTTCTCTTTTCCTAACTGGTCTTCAACAAAGAGAAGTGGGGCTCACAGGCTATGCCCTTCTAAGACACTATGATGATGTCTGGACACTAAGGACCTAACGTCCAGAAGATTCCTAAACACTGCACCATTCAGGCCCATCTGGGATGAGCATCTCTACCAGGTGCTCCCTGCTCCACCTGCTGTACCCTGATGGCTAGACCACCACCCACATTTCTCATTCAGTGGTAATATGTTGAGCAAATGACAGAGACCTGGTTCCATCATTCACTGGTGTATGATTTTGTGCATGTAAATAACTCCTGTACATTCTGAGTTCTTCATTGGGAAGGGACATAAGACAGTGCAGCTGAGAATGTTCGGAATATTAAATGAATCCTGCTTCTAGTAATCTAGTTCAGCCTTGTTCTTTTGTCTTCATAGTCAGGAATGGATATCTTCATCACTGTTATGTTCTGGGATTCTGGTGTTCCTATTTTATCCTCACACACCTGGTTGTCATCTGCCTTTCCCTTCCTTGCTTGGTTGAGCAGTTGACAGAAATAGGCACTTCTGGTCTTCCCCATCTCTGTGACATAACTGACCTTTAAAATCTCTCCCTGAGGAGAGGAGAAAAGACGGTGGCATAGAGAGGAGTGGAAGACTGTTAGTCCCCCCAGGAACAATTCATAAGTGACCAAAAAACTAGTAAATAACCGGGAATAACTGCGGGGAGACAAACGTGACTGTCCACTCATCATCCACCCACCTGAATTGGGAGGAATGCCCGAGATCACAGCATAAAATCTCTAAGTAAAACTGCGGACCCGCACTGAGAGCCGAGAGCCCCTCCCTCACAGAAGCCGCGCAGTGCTGGAGAACAGCACTCTCCGAACAAGCTAGTGGACCGCAGCCCAGCTCCATCTGGGATTTTAATGTTAACTGCTAAATACAGACAGTGAATCCTCAAGGAGCAGACAGAGGCTTTTGGGGAGAACTGACCTTGGGAGAGTCGCAGGACATATCTGTCTCAGGACGAGGAGCCCAGAGGCTGACGGACGAACCTGGGAGCTTTTCTGTCCCTTTCTCTCTCTGTGGAGAAAACTGCAACCGCTTTCAGCCCACAGCACTTTGCAGTAAAGACAGACTCGGCTATTTTAAAATTAAAACACTTTGATCAGCAGAGTCAGAGAAACAAAGAACTTCCTGATAGGCAGTGACCTCTCTGGAGGGGGCATAACTTCCCAAGAGGAAAGGGAGGGGCCCAGCTCTACTGCCTGCCTTTCCAGAACCAGACCCCAAAGCCTGGGGGAGGAGAGCCACAGGCCACACCCTCTTACACAGGCGGTGAAAGACTGCACCTGCCAAACAGAAAAGCACAGGTGTATTAATCCTCCATAAGAAAAACTATCAGGGGAATCAGATACTGAATATTTCCTCCTTCTGTGACCTGAACCAGTTCTCGTCTGGGAAAACTTGATTGGGGTGGCCTAGGAGGTCAGATGCCTAGACAACAGAAAACTACAACCTACACTAACAAAAATGAAGCTATGACCCAATCAAAGGAACAAACATACACTTCAATTGAGATACAGGAATTTAAACAACTAATGCTAAATCAATTCAAAAACTTTAGAGAATATTTCACAAAAGAGATAGAGGCTGTAAAGAAAACACTGGGCATATGTAAGGCAGAAATTAAAAGTTCAAAAAAACATCTAGTAGAATCTATGGAAATGAAAGGCACAACACAAGAGATGAAAGACACAATGGAAACATACAACAGCAGACATCAAGAGGCAGAAGACAACATTCAAGAACTGGAGAATAAAATGCCTGAAAGCCTACATGCAAAGGAACAGATGGAGAAAAGAATGAAAAAATATGAGCAACATCTCTGGGAACTTAAAGATGAAACAAAGTACAAGAATTTACATATCATTGGTATCCCAGAAGGAGAAGAGAAGGGAAAAGGGGTAGAGATAATAATAGAGGAAATAATCAATGAAAATTTCCCATCTTTTATGAAAGACATAAAATTACAGATCCAAGAAGTGCAGCATACTCCAAACAGAATAGATGTGAATAGGCCTACGCCAAGACACTTAATAATCAGATTATAAAATGTCAAAGACAAAAAGAGAATCCTGAAAACAGCAAGAGAAAAGCAATCCATCACATACAAAGGAAGCTTAATAAGACTATGTGTGGATCTCTCAGCAGAAACTATGGAGGCAAGAAGGAAGTGGTGTGATATATTTAAGATACTGAAAGAGAAAAACCACCAACCAAGAATCCTGTATCCAGCAAAGCTGTCCTTCAAATATGAGGGAGAGCTCAAAATATTTTCTGACAAACAGACAATGAGAGACTTTGTGAACAAGACACCTGTCCTACAGGAAATACTAAAGGGAGCAGTACAGAGTGACAGGAGAAGATGGGAGTGTGTGGTTCAGAGTACAATTTTGGGAGATGGTAGCACAGCAATGTACGTACACTGAACAAAGATAGCTATGCATATGGTTGAGAGAGGAAGGTTGGGAGCATGTGAGACACCACAAGAAAGGAGGAAAGACAAAGAATGGGACTGTGTAACTCGGTGAAATCTAGTGTTCAACAATTGTGATAAAATGTACAAATATGTTCTTTTATGAGGGAGAACAAGCAAATGTCAACCTTGCAAGATGTTAAAAATGGGGAGGCATTGGGGGAGGGATGCAATCAGCATAAACTAGAGACTGTAACTAACAGAATCATTGTATTATGCTTCCTTTAATGTAACAAAGGTGATATACCAAGGTAAATGCAGATAAGAAGGGGCGATAGGGGAGGCATGTTAGATACTTGACATTGTTGGTGTTGTCTGACTCTTTACCCTACTTTGATTTAAGATTACTTTTCCTTTTGCTACTTCCTAGCTGTCATTTTTTTCCTCTTTCTTTTCCCTCTCTACCTTCTTTGACTCTCCCTCCTTCCTTGTGGAAGAAATGTAGATGCCCTTATATAGATAGTGGTGAAGGTGGTGAACACATAAATATGTGACCATACAAAGAACCATCGATTGTTTACTTAGGATGGAATGTATGGGGTGTGAACAAAACCATCTTAAAAAAAAAATGGGTTGATGTCAAAACCTCAAGGGCAATATACTGAGTGAAATAAGCCAGACACATATGGACAAATATTGCAGGGTCTCACTGATAAGAACTAATTTTAATATGTAAACTCATAGACATGAAATATAAGGTACCAAGATATAGGATGAGGCTTAAGAATGGGGAGTGGTTGCTTAGTATGAGCAGAATGTTCAACTAGGATGAACTTAAATGTTTGGAAATAAACAGAGGTGTCAGTAGCAAGATGTGAGAATAACTAACAGCGCCAAATGGCATGTGAATGAGGTCACATATGTCACCAGAAGGAGAGCTGGAGGTCAAAAGATGGGAATGTATAAAACTGAATCCTACGGTGGGCAATGTCCATGATTAACTGTACAAATATTAGAACACTCTGCCATGAACCAGAACAAATGTATGTCAATACAACCAGAAGTTAATAATAGAGGGACATATAGGGAAGAAATATATACCTATTGTAAACTATATACTACAGTTAGTAGTATTTCAACATTCTTTCATAAACAGTAACAAATGTACTATACCAACACTACGAGTCAACAATTGAGGGGGGTTGCTTAGCGATATGGGAGGATTCGAGTTTCCTTTTCTTTTTCTTTCCATCCCCCCCCCCCATCTTTCACTTTATTTCTTGTCTGGAGTAATGAAAATGTTCTAAAAATTGAACAAAATTAAGTGTGGTGATGGATGCACAGCTGTAAGAGGGTACCAGGGGCAACTGATTATACACTTTGAATCTTTGGATAATTGTATGGTATCTGAACAATCCCAATAAAAATTAAAAAAAAATCTCTCCCTGAATCTCCAGAGTGGGAAATATCTAAAGGGCCATCACTGTATGACTTTCCTCCCTGACCATCACCTGACAGCCATGTGTCAAAGGCCAGAAGTGCTGAGTTGCCCGGGCTTCCGGGTGATATAACAGGCATTCACTTAACACAGAGTGGTTTCTTTTTGGTCTGATTTTCCATTTTTCTCTGGCAGTACATAGGTCAGGAATTGTGTTTGGAAGAGTTGAATAGTCCCTTAAGATGGGCAGCAACTGAAGAAGATGTTGCAGGAGAAATCCAATTTTCTGTCCTCATTTCTCCTTGAGGTTTACAAATTCACACACAAGCCACCCACACATCCTTACACCCCAAAACTGCATTGCCATACTAAATACACCTCACTGTATATGAAACTCTGCCTTCCCAGGGTTTATATTTTAATAAAAGCAATGCTTTATGTAGTGTTCAGTCAGCAATTATTTATTCTAGAAAATATTTTTTCCCACTTTTCCTTTCAATGGCTTCTCCTGTAACATCCCATAAAGCAGATAGGTAAAGTTCAAAATTGTGGAAGAATGCAACTTACTATGCTGTAATTCCACCTGACAATGTTTGGGTGTCAGTTATGACAAAAATGGTCCAATAGGAAGAGGTCAAACAGGAAGTGAAAACGAAGAAGTGGTTTAATATTTCCCTTGTAGAAACACACTGCAATCTTAGAAAAATTAGTCAGCTATAAAACTTTTCAATTACAAGGTATAAGACGTGTCTCAAATTATTAAGGGTTAGTGAAGAAGAATATGAACATTTAGAATGTCAATATATCATATCTTGTAATTCTTTAAGAGAACTAAGGATGCGTATACATATCAAATGCTTAACACATGCTATATACTCACTAGTTCTTCAATATTAGGAAACTGAGGCATAGGGATGTCAAGTGACTGTCTTGAGGTTATAAAACAACAATTTGGACAGCCAGGATTGGCCAAAAGTGTGGTGAGTTCTGGAGCCCACATCAGTAAGTGCTCCATATACAACCTCTCAAGGAAACGGAAGCAACCTACAGAAACCCCTACTGACAATAATGAAAACACAGTACTTTGCCAGTGACCAGCATAGAATCCCTCATGTGTCTGCCTCTTTGTCTGTGCATGTGTAATTCTTCAGAACTACAACATTCACTATGAGTAACCAGGCAGTGTGGAATAGTGCTGAGAGTTGACCGTGTGTGTTGCAGGTGGCTAGGCCAGGCTTTCTCCCCTGAATTGTTGCCAAGCAATTAAGAAATGGCTCCTCATGACCAAGGTCTGGTTATCAGTGCACTGTGTATGGATATCTGGGCTTAAGTCTTAAGAAAGCTCAACCTGGAGGAAGACTATCAGAAGTTCCTATATCAGGCCGAGAAAATGGGGCATTGAAATGTCATTCCTGCAACCTCATAAAGTGCACGGCTGGAGATCTGCATTGGGAACAGGAGAACTTCGAAAATCTCCACATGAAGGCTCCCTATGACCTGGCAGAATCCTCACTCCAGGAAGGTTGTCAAGAGTTTCCACCACACCCACACATCCCTGTTGATCATCTGTAGGGCACCTGATAAGCCACTTGACTGAATTCTAAGGCCAGAAATTCCATTGAGCCCATTTTATTAAACTGTATTGACTAAAATGGAGCAGTGAGAGCTCTCATTTTCCTGTCTCAACCCAATCTCCTGAAGGACTGATTCCACCATCCATTTCATAGTCCTTTCTTGCAATGTCTTTGGCTTATTTCATTCCAAAAAATATGTTTTTGGTGCATTTTTAAAAATTTAGGGGGATTTAAAAAATTCTCTGATGGTAAGCACGCAGGAAAAGCTTAAAGATGAAAATCATAGGATCATACTCTTCCTAATGAGTATAAATAAATTTATTAAACTTGGTAGACTATTCTGACCCTCACAATCTTTTAATATGGAACTGAGCAAATGTGGGTCCTTCTTCTTCATCATATTTGGAAAGAGACCCTCTAAAGTGCAGACAGCACAAAGCAAGTTGACATCCTGATCATACCAATATAATCAGGACACATAGATGTGAACTAGATCATACCTTATCTTTATTTTAATGCAATTGATTGAGATATATTCACATAACATACAATCCTTCAAAGTGTACACTCAGTTGTTGATAGTGTCATCATATAATTCTGCATTAATCACCAAAATCAGTTTTGAAAATTTTCATTACTCCAAAATATAAAAATTAGAATACAGAAGAACATCCAAAACATTCCATTCCCCTCCTTCCATTGTTCATTTCCTTTTCTTCACTCATTGTTTTTTTAACTTTATCAAAAAAATTAAAAAACAAACCAAAAAGCGATTTCAAAAAACCCAAAACAAAGGAATAAGAAAAAACAAATAACCTAAAACAACTACATTGCTTCCAACATGTTCCTACCCTGCCCTAAGAAAATAACAGACAGTAACCCAACAAAGGAATAAGAAAAACAAAAAACCTGAAATAACTACATTTCTGTGAACTTGTTCCTACCATATCCCCCAGAAATTAACAAACCATAGACATTCCTGGACATTCCCATAAGATTAAGTTTACCCTCTATAACTTAGCTGTTCTTACCAGATTATCATTCCCCCTTCAATATTTGCTATCACTAGGTCCCCTACATTCTACAATATAAACATATTCTTTTACAATTTTCACAGTGTTCACATTAGTTGTAACATCCAATATCTCTCTTTTTGTGCCTGGCTTATTTTGCTCAGCATTGTCTTCAAGGTTCATCCATGTTGTCATATGTTTCATGACCACGTTTCTTCTTATTACTGTGTAGTATTCCATCGTGTGTATATACCACGTTTTGTTTATTCACTCATGTATCAAAGGACTTTTGGACTGTTTCCATTTCTTGGAAATTGTAAATAATGCCGCTATGAACAACGGTGTGCAAGTATCTGTTCATCTCACTGCTTTCATATATTCCAAGTATATATCAAGAAGTGGAATTACTGGATGGAAGGGTACCTTTATATCTAGTTTTCTAAGGAACTGCCAGACTGTCTTCCAGAGTGGTTGTACCATTATACAGTCCCACCAACAATGAATAAGAGTTCCAATTTCTCCACATGCTCTACAGCATTTGTAGTTTCCTGTTTAATAGCAGCCATTCTAATTGGTATGAGATGATATCTCATTGTGGTCTTAAATTGCATCTCCATAATAGCTAGTGAAGATGAACATTTTTTCATGTGTTTCTTAGCCATGTGTATTTCCTCTTCAGTGAAATGTCTTTTCATATCTTTTGCCCATTTTATAATTGGGCTGTCTGTACTATTGGTGGTGAGTTGTATGATATCTTTACATATGTAAGGTATCAGTTGTTTGTCAGATATGTGGATTCCAAATATTTTTCCCCATTGAGTTGGCTGCCTCTTTACCTTTTTGGCAAATTCCTTTGAGGTTCAGGAGCTTTTAAGTTTGGAGACTACCCATTTACCTATTTTTTTCTTTGTGTTGCTTGTGTTTTGGGTGTAAGGTCTAAGAAGTGACCTCCTAATACTAGGTCTTGAAGATGTTTCCCTACATTATCTTAGGGGTTTTATCATACTCTCTCTTATAGTGAGGTCTTTAATTCATTTTGAGTTAATTTTTGTGTGGGGTATGAGGTAAGGGTCCTCTTTCATTCCTTTGGATATGGATATACAGCTCTTCCAGCCCCATTTGTTGAAAAGACTGTCATATCTCAGTTCTACGGCGTTGGGGGCCCTATCAAAGATCAGTCGACCATAGATCTGGGGGGGCTATTTCTGAATTCTCAATTTGATTCCATTGATCAATATGTCTATCATTGTGCTACTACCATGCTGTTTTGACTATTGAGGATTTATATAATAAGCTTCAAAGTCAGGGAGTGAAAGTCCTCCCACTTTGTTTTTCTTTTTTAGAGTATTTTGAGTAATTTGAGGCATCTTCCCCTTCCAAATAAATTTGAAAACTAGCTTTTCCAAGTCTGCAAAGTAGGTTGTTGGAATTTTGATAAGATTGCATGGAACCTATAGATGACTTTGGGTAGAATTGACATCTTAATGACGTTTAGCCTTCCTATCTATGAACATCTTTTCCATCTATTTAAGTCCCCTTTTATTCCCATCTTTTTTGGTCCACTTCTATTTCTTTTAGTAAAGTTATGTAGTTTTCTAAGTATAGGTCCTTTACATCCTTGGTTAAGTTTATTCTTAGGTACTTGGTTTTTTTAGTTGCTATTGAGAATGGAATCCTTTTCTTGAGTGTCTCTTCAGTTACGTATTTTCTAGTGTATACAACATTACTGACATATATGCATTAATCTTGCATCCTGCTACTTTGCTAAATTTGTTTATTAGCTCAAGTAGCTGTGTAGAGGATTTCTCAGGGTTTTCCAGATATAAGATCATATCATCTGCAAATAATGATAGTTTAACTTCTTTCTTTCCAATTTGGTGTCTTTTATTTCTTTGTCTTCCCAGAATGCTCTGGCTAGCACTTCTAGCACAATGTTGAATACCAGTGATGACAGTGTGGGTTTCTCATACATGCCCTTTATCATATTGAGGAAGTCTCCTCCAATTCCTACCTTTTGAGGTGTTCCCATCAAAAAAGGATGCTGGAATGTGTCAAATGCTTCTTCAGCATCTATTGAGATGTTCATTTGATTTTTCCCTTTGATTTGTTAATGTGTTGTAGCATAATGATTAAGAGCTAAATAAAGACATAACTGAACAACTGTAGAGGCTAGAGAATCATCAGCAAACTATCCGTAAAGGAACTACACAAAAAGAAATAACCATGATTAAATCAGAAATAAATGAGGTGGAGAACAAAAAAAATAATAGAGAGAATAAATAAAATAAAAGTTGGTTCTTTGAGAAGATCAGCAAGATTGACAGATCCTTAGCTAGACTGACAAAGTCAAAAATAGAGTAGATACAAATTAACAGAATCAGAAATGAGAAGGGGATAACTACTACAGATCCTGAAGAAATAAAAGAAATCCTAAGAGCAGACAATGAACAACTGTAAGCCAACAAGCTAGACAATTAAGAGGAAATAGACAATTTCCTGGAAAAAAAAAAAAAAAAAACAACCTAGACTGACCCAAGAAGAAATAGAAGACCTCAACAAAACAATCACAGGCGAAAAGATCCAATCAGTTATCAAACATCTTCCTACCAATAAAAGCCCAGGGCCAGATGGCTTTACGGGAATTTTATCCAACTTTCCAAAAAGAATTCAAACCATTCTTGCTCAAACTCTTTAAAAAAATTGAAGAAAAAGGAACACTGCCTAACTCATTTTATGAAGCTAATATCACTCTGACACCAAAACTAGATAAAGACACTACAAAAAAAGGAAACTATAGGCCAATCTCCCTAATGAATATAGATACAAAAATTATTAACAAAATTGCAAATGAAATCCAAAGGCACATTAAAAGAATCATGCACCACAACCAAGTGGGGTTCATTCCTAGAATGCAAGAGTAGTTCAAATGCTCAACATAAGAAAATCAATTAATGTTAATTCAACATATAAACAAATCAAAAGGGAAAAATCAAATGATCATCTTCATCGACACTGGAAAACATTCGACAAAATTCAACATCCCTTTTTTGATAAAAAAAAATACAAAATGTAGGAATTAAAGGAAACTTCCTCAGTAGGATACAGGGCATATATGAAAAACCCACAGCCAGCATGGTACTCAATGGTTTGAGGCTGAAAGGCCTCCCCCCTAAGATCGGGAACAAGACAAGGATTCCCATTGCCACCTCTATTATTCAACACTGTGCTAGATGTTCTAGCGAGAGGAATTCACCAAGATAAAGATGTAAAAGTTATCTAAATTGGAAAAGAAGACGTAAAACAGTCATTATTTGCAGATGACAAGACGTAAAACAGTCATTATTTGCAGATGACATGATCTTATACTTGAAAAATCCTGAGAAAAAACAAATTCAGCAGAGTGGTAGGATATAAGATTAACGCACATAAGTTCACTACATTCCTATACCCTAGTAATCAACTAACCGAAGAGGAAATAAAAAAAAAAAATTCAATTCACAATAGACACTAAAAAACTCAAGTACCTAGGAATAAACTTACCCAAGGACATAAAAGACCTCTACAAAGAAAATAACAAAATTTTGCTAAAAGAAATAAAAAAGGACCCTAATAGGTGGAAAAATATTTATTCCATGATCATTGATCAGAAGACTAAATATTGTTAAGATATCAATTTTACCCAAACTGATCTACAGATTCAATGCAATCCCAATCCAAATTCCAACAACCTACTTTGTAGACTTGGAAAAGCTATTCAAAAGAAAGGAAAAGGGGCTTCAAATTGCAAAAAAAAAAAAAAAAATCCTAAAAAACAAGAACAAAGTGGGAGAAATTTCCCTTCCAGACTTTGAAGCCTACTATAAAGCTACAGTGCTCAAAACAGCATGGTATTTGAATAAAGATAGACATATTGATCAATGGAATCAAATTAGAGTCCAGAAACAGACCACCCCCAAATGATTATTGATAAGGCCCCCAAATCTACTGAACTGGGACAGAACCATCTCTTCAACAAATGGGGCTGGGAGAACTGGATAGCCATAACAAAAACAGTGAACGAAGACCCCTATATCACACCCTATACAAAAATTAACTCAGAGTGGATGCAAAGACCGCAATATAAGAAACAGTGCCATAAAATTCCTAGAAGATAATATGGAGAAACATCTTCAAGACCTACTATTAGGAGGTGGCTTCTTAGACCTTACACCTGAAGCACAAGAAATGAAAGAAAAAATAGATAAATGGGAACTCCTCAAAAATCAAAAGCTTCTGTATCTCAAAGGAATTCATCAAAAAATGAACAGGCAGCCAACTCAATGGGAGGAACTATTTGGAAACCATGTATCTGGTAAGAGACTAATATCCTGCATTTATAAAGAAATGCTACAACTCAATGACGAAAGTACAAACAGCCCAATTATAAAATGGGCAAAAGATATGAAAAGACATTTCTCCAAAGAGAAAATAAAAATGTTTTAACAAAAACATGAAGAAACATTCATCTTCACTAGCTATTAGAGAGATGCAAATCAAGATTTCAATGAGCTATCATCTCACACCAATAAGAATGTCTACTATCAAACAAACAGGAAAATACAAATGCTGGAAAGGATGTGGAAAAATTGGAACACTTATTCATTATGGATGAGACCCTATAATGGTACAGCTCTCTGGAAGATAGTTTGATGTTTTCTCAGAAAACTAGACATTGAATTACCCTATGATCCACTTCTTGGTATATACACAGAAGAGTTGAAAGCAGTGACATGAACAGACATTTGTACATCTATGTTCATAGCAGCATTGTTCACAGTTGCTAACAGATGGAAATAACCCAAGTGCCCTTCAACAGATGAGTGGATAAACAAAATGTGGCATATACATATGATGGAATACCATGCAGCAGTAAGAAGCAACAAGGCCTTGAAACATATGGCGACATGCATGAACCTTCAAGGTATAATTCTGGGTGAAATAACTCAGACATAAAAGGATAATGTATGTTACCACTTCCATGAACTATCTGAACAATGCAAAATCAATGTTTTATAAGAATATTGGGGACCTACTGATAGACAGTACTGATAGACAGTATCATTCCTGAGGAGGAATGATAATCTAATATGTACAGATATGTTAATGATGGTGAATTCAAAGGTATGGTAATGGATAGGAGTGATGATTGTTAAACTTAAGTCCTTCAGAGTGCTTCTATGCCAGCTAAGTCCCAAAACCCAGAGGCAATAGTCTCTTCAAGAACATCAACCAGCTATGTCCCCTTTGCTCATAAAGTCAACATCCCTTTTCAACATGAATAGGTTATGGTGGTCACTGCCTAAACATCCCTGAAGATTGGGAAAGTGATTAAACTGTAGAGGGGATAACAACAGAAAAAATGGAATTTAACAAAGAATTATGAATACTGAATCTTCATATAATTTGCTTTTTCTTAGGTGCTAGGGTATTAGAATAGATAGAAGGAAAGAATTGAAATGGTGAAATTGTAACCCATAACATCCTTTAAAGTTTTTTCTATAGCTACTTGTTAAATTGTAATTTGAAAGCCATACCTTTTTGTATGTGTATTTCGCAATAAGGAAATAACTGAAATGATGGTACTATAGCTGATAATGACTTTGGAAACCTCCTATATATCTATTTGTTAAATCATACTTTGAAAGATATTACCTTTTTGTATATAAGGAAATAAGTGAAACTGTGGAAATGTAACCTACAATGTTCTGTGAAATTCACTAACTACTTGTTAAATTGCACTTGGAAAGTTATCACTTCTATGTATACATGTTATATTCTACAATAAAAATATACATGTGAGATAAAAATAAAGAAAGAAAAAGGAAAAACAAGAGTGGGGGATAGATGCAGGCCACCACTGTTTGGAACAAGCTACTCATAGTTCTTAATGAAGGTTCTCAGCCTCACTCCCTGCTCTTCCCTGGATGCTATATGGTGCCCTTTTTGAACAAACTGAAGAGACACTCAAGAAAGATATCATTTTTCCATAGTAACTAAATAATCAAGTACCTAGGAATAAATTTAACCAAAGATGTAAAAGACCTATACAAAGAAAACTACATAACTCTAATAAAAGAAAAAGAAGGGGACCTTAAAAGATGGAAAAATATTCCATGTTCATGGATAGGAGGGCTAAATGTCATTAAGATGTCAATTCTACCCAAACTCATCTACAGATTCAATGCAATCACAATCAAAATTCCAACGACCTACTTTGCAGACTTGGAAAAGCTAGTTATCAAATTTATTTGGAAAGGGAAGATGCCTCAAATTGCTAAAGACACTCTAAAAAAGAAAAACCAAGTGGGAGGACTTATACTCTCTGACTTTGAAGCTTATTATAAAGCCACAGTTGTCAAAACAGCATGGTACTGGCACAAAGATAGACATATAGATCAATGGAATCGAATTGAGAATTCAGAGATAGACCCCCAGATCTATAGCCGACTGATCTTTGATAAGGCCCCCAAAGTCACTGAACTGAGTCATAATGGTCTTTTCAACAAATGGGGATGGGAGAGTTGGATATCCATATCCAAAAGAATGAAAGAGGACCCCTACCTCACACCCTATACAAAAATTAACTCAAAATGGACCAAAGATCTCAATATAAACGAAAGTACCATAAAACTTCTAGAAGATAATGTAGGAAAACATCTTCAAGACCTTGTATTAGGTGGCCACTTCCTAGACTTTATACCCAAAGCACAAGCAACAAAAGAAAAAATAGATAAATGGGAACTCCTCAAGCTTAGAAGTTTCTGTACCTCCAAGGAATTTGTCAAAAAGTTAAAGAGGCAGCCAACTCAATGGGAAAAAATTTTGGAAACCATGTATCTGACAAAAGACTGATATCTTGCATATATAAAGAAATGCTACAACTCAATGATGATAGTACAGACAGCCCAATTATAAAATGGGCAAAAGATATGAAAAGACAGTTCTCTGAAGAAGAAATACAAATGGCCAAGAAACACATGCAAAAATGTTCAGCTTCACTAGCTATTAGAGAGATGCAAATTAAGACCACAATGAGATACTATCTCACACCTATTAGAATGGCTGCCATTAAACAAACAGGAAACTACAAATGCTGGAGGGGATGTGGAGAAATTGGAACTCTTACTCATTGTTGGTGGGATTGTATAATGGTTCAGCCACTCTGGAAGTCAGTCTGGCAGTTCCTTAGAAAACTAGATATAGAGTTACCCTTCAATGCAGCGATTGCACTTATTTCTCTTTTGTGCATTTATTTCTCTTTTGTGCATATGTCACATGGATTGGATTTGGCTGATCCAGAATGGGGTCAGTTGAGAAAGACTCTAAGCCACAGATGGAACAGGTTGTACAGCTCTACTCCATATAGCCTGCATCCTGCTTCAATGGCTACATGATACATGTGCTTCCAATGGAAATGGCAGAAAGATAAGGGGTGAGCAGAGACACACAGTGCCTTCCTCTTAAGCCTATGTTTGGAATTGCCACACTTTCACTTCTTCCCACATTTCATTGATCAAAGCAAGTCTCATGGCCAAACCCAATATCAATTTGGCAGACAAATATAATATACCTCTCACAGTAAACACTGTAAGCGACAAAGATAGATTCAGAGAAAGGAACTGGGAACAATAGTGAAATCAAAACAAACAGTGATCCAAACAGACCAAAATCCTTAACTTTGTGTAGTTTATATTCTACAGAGAAAAATGGAGGAGATACTGGTTGAAATTTTAGAGGGATGATCATAAAGAAAGACCTCACAAAAAAAGACAACAATTGAATAAATTGCCCAAAGGAAGTGAGAGTGGGATGTCCATGAAGATATCCGGGACAAACCAGAAGAAAAAGCAGATGCAAATGCCAATGGTAGGGGTCTACCTGGTATGTTTGAGGAGCAGCAAGAGGGTCCATGTGGCTGAGCCTAGTGACTGAGGAAGAGATCAAAGAAATGAGCTCAGAGTGTTTGGGGCCCTTGGGGCCACTGAAGATTTTTGTCTTTTATCTCTAAATGAGGTGAGTGTCCATGGAGGATTTTCAGAAAAGAATGATATGATATGTTTACTCTTTTTACTGGATCACTCTGGCTAGTCTATTGGGAATAGCTTGGTGACTGGGTGGAAGCAAAGAGAAAACCAAAAGGTCATCACAAAATTACTGGTGAGAGACTATAGTGGCTTGGACAAGGGTGGTGGCAGTAAGTGTGGTGAGAAGTTGCTAAATTGGTAGGATTCTGGGAATATACTGAAGTTGAACTATTTGGGTTTGCTGATAGATTAAACCTGCAGTATGGGAGAGAATGGTGCCAAAGATGAGGACAATGATTTTGGCCTGATCAACTGGAAAAAATAAAAGGAGTTTCAATTTCCTGAGATGGGAAGACTGTATGAGGAGAATGTGAGGAAGTAAGATCTGAAATTTGGCTTTGCATTCATTATGTTTGAGCTGCCCATCAGTCATTCAAATAGAGAGGTCAAGCAAGCTATTAAGTGAGATGAATAAAAAAGAGAGGTCCAGCTGGAGAAATAAATTTGGAAGTCACCAGCATTTTTATGTGCTCAAGGCCATGGGGCTGAATGAGATCAGCAAGAGAGTGGCTTTAGATAAAATAACAACAAAGGCCATAGCATGAGCCTGGGATACTTCTGATTAGGAGTCAAGAAGATGGTGAGGAACCAGCAACAGAGAAGAAACAGCTAGAGTATAGGAGAAAAACAATGTGACGTTACAGAAAGCAAGTGAAGAAAGGTTTCAAGGTTTTCAACCATATCAAACGTAGCTTATAGGTCAAGGAAGATAAGAACCACTAAGAGATTATTAGGTTTAGCAATATGGAGGTTGTTGATGATCTCCTGAGGGCAGATTAATTGGAATGTTGGGGCAAAAGCTGGGTCAGAATGAATTAAAAAGAGAATGGGGGCACTCTCGGGCAAGATGGCAGCATAGAGAGGAGTGAAAGCTAAGCAGTCCCTCTGGAACAACTACAAAAAACCAGAAACAACTAGTAAATAATCCAGAATAACTGCGGGGGGACAAACGAGACCATCCACTCATCATACACCAACCTGAATTGGGAGGAATGCCCGAGAACACAGCATAAAATCTGTAAGTAAAACCTGCGGATCCAAGTTGTGAAACCCCCTCCCCCATAGCCCGAGCTGCAAAGCCTCGTGGCGCCAGAGAGAAGCTCTCTCCCAGCAAGCGAATATAGCTCAGCTGAGCTCCAACTGGGGTTTTTAAGTAGCGAGTGTGAACTGCTCACTACAGGTACGCATCCTCAAAAACAGACAGAGGCTTTAGGTGACGACTGACCTGGGAGAGCCGGAGGGTCGCCTTGGACTGGGTCTGAAGGGGACTGTTTCTTTTTCGGCTCAGTGGAGAGGGCCCCAGTCATTTTCAGTTTCCAGGGCTGTGACTTGGGGAAGGGCGGAGACAGCACAAGCAGACAGAGAGAGAGACCATTGGAATGCTAATGACCTCCACCTGGGGGGTCTGTCTTCTCTAGGAGGAAAGGGGTGGGGCCCTTTCCATTCAGAACCAGACCCCAGAGCCCGGGGGAACACGGCCATACCTCCTCACACCAGTCAAGAATTATAGGCTAACAGGCATCACCTGCTGGGCAGAAAAGCACAGTGACCTGAGGCATCAAAGTGTGGAGCAATTTTCTAAGACACACCCTCAGGGAAACCAGATACTGAATATTTCTTCCCTCTGGGACCTGAGCCTGTTCTGGTCTGGGAAAACCTGATTTGGATAACCAAGGAAACCATGGCTAGACAACAGAAAATTAAAACCTACACTAAGAAAAACACAGTTATGGCCCAGTCAAAGGAACAAACGTACACTTCAACTGAGATACAGGAATTTAAACGACTAATGCTAAATCAGTTCAAAAAGTTTAGAGAAGATATTGCAAAAGAGATAGAGGCTGTAAAGGAAGCACTGGACATGTATACGGCAGAAATCAAAAGTTCAAAAAAACAACTAGAAGAATCTATGGAAATGAAAGGCACAACACAAGAGATGAAAGACACAATGGAAACATACAACAGCAGATCTCAAGAGGCAGAAGAAAACACCCAGGAACTGGAGAACAAAACACCTGAAAGCCTACACGCAAAGGAGCAGATGGAGAAAAGAATGAAAAAAATATGAGCAACGTCTCCGGGAACTCAAGGATGAAACAAAGTACAATAATGTACGTATCATTGGTGTCCCAGAAGGAGAAGAGAAGGGAAAGGGAGCAGAAGCAATAATAGAGTAAATAATTAATGAAAATTTCCCATCTCTTATGAAAGACATAAAATTACAGATCCAAGAAGCACAGCATACTCCAAACAGAAGAGATCTGAATAGGCCTACTCCAAGACACTTAATAATCAGATTATCAAATGTCAAAGACAGAGAGTCCTGAAAGCAGCAAGAGAAAAGCGATTCATTACATACAAAGGAAGCTTAATAAGACTATGTGCGGATCTCTCAGCAGAAACCATGGAGGCAAGAAGGAGGTGGTGTGATATATTTAAGATACTGAAAGAGAAAAACTGCCAACCAAGAATCCTGTATCCAGCAAAGCTGTCCTTCAAATATGAGATCTCAAAATATTTTCTGACAAACAGACAATGAGAGACTTCGTGAACAAGACACCTGCCCTACAGGAAATACTAAAGGGAGCACTAAAGGGTGACAGAAGACAGGAGTGCGTGGTTTGGAACACAATTTTGGGAGATGGTAGCACAACAATGTAAGTACACTGAACAAAGGTAACTATGAATACGGCTGAGAGAGAAAGGTGGGGAGCATGTGAGACACCACAAGAAAGGAGGAAAGATAAAGACTGGGACTGTGTAACTTGGTGAAATCTAGAGTATTCAACAATTGTGATAAAATGTACAAATATGTTCTTTTACGAGGGAGAACAAGCAAATGTCAACCTTGCAAGGTGTTAAAAATGGGGAGGCATTGGGGGAGGGATGCAATCAGCATAAACTAGAGACTGTAACTAATAGAACATTGTATTATGCTCCCTTTAATGTAACAAAGGTGATATACCAAGGTGAATGCAGATAAGAGGTGGGGATAGGGGAGGCATGTTAGACACTTGACATTGGTATAATTGTCTGATTCTTTAATCTACTTTGATTTAAGGTTATTTTTCCTTTTGCTGCTTCCTAGCTGTCATTTTTTTTTTTCCTCTTTCTTTTGCCTCTCTACCTTATTTGACTCTCCCTCCTGCCTTGTGGAAGAAATGTAGATGCTCTTATATAGATAGTGGTGAAGGTGGTGAACACATAAATGTATGACCATGCAGAAAACCATCGATTATTTACTTGGGATGGAATGTATGGTGAGTGAACAAAACCATATTAAAAAAAAATGGGTTGATGATAAAACCTTGAGGGCAATATACTGAGTGAAATAAGCCAGACACATTAGGACAATTATTACAGGGTCTCACTGACAGGAACTAATTATAATATGTAAACTCATAGACATGAAATATAAGGTACCAAGATATAGGACGAGGCTTAAGAATGGGGAGTGGTTGCTTAATATGAGGAGAATGTTGAATTAGATTGAACTCAAATGTTTGGAAATGAACAGGGGTGTTGGTAGCAAGATGTGAGAATAACTAACAGCGCCGAATGGTGTGTGAATGAGGTGGAAAGGGGAAGCTCAGAGTCATATATGTCACCAGAAGGAAAGTTGGAGGTCAAAAGATGGGAATGTATAAAACTGAATCCTATGGTGGGCAATGGCCATGATCAACTGTACAAATACTAGAAATCACTTCCATGAACCAGAACAAATGTATAACAATACAATTAGAAGTTAATAATAGAGGGGCATATAGGGAAGAACTATATACCTATTACAAACTATATACTACAGTTAGTAGTATTTCAACATTTTTTCATAAACAGTAACAAATGTACTATATCAATACTATGAGTCAACAATTGAGGGGGGTTGGTTAGGGATAGTGGAGGATTAGAGTTTCCTTTTCTTTTTTTCTTTTTTCATCTTTCACTTTATTTCTTGTCTGGAGTAATGAAAAGTTTCTAAAAATTGAACAAAAATTAAGTGTGATGGATGCACAGCTGTATGAGGTACCCAGGGGCAAGTGATTGTACACTTTGGATCTTTGGATAATTGTATGATATCTGAACAATCTCAATAAAAATGAAAAAAAAAAAAGAGAATGGGGCAGGAGAAGTGGGTGACAGTGATTATAGATAACTCTTTCAAGAAGTTCTGTGAAAAGAAGTAGGAAAGGATTTTTTTCTTCTTTTGCTGGAGGCTGGTGGAAGAATAAGACAGAATTACAGAGCAGAGAAACATCACCATGAGAGTCATTCGAAGAGGAAAATTAAAAGATATGCAACAGAGGGAAACAATGCAGGAGCAACACCTTTGAATGATGAGAGGGGAAGGTTCTGTAGGAACCTCAGGATGTACTAAGCTGATAGTGTGAACTTTTCACCCATACAATCAAAAATAACTGAGGACAGCCAGTTAGATGATTGACGATCCTTTGGAGGTGCCGGAAGTCTCCTTTGCATGCTTTTATTCTCTTAGTGAGGGGGAAAACATTCATGTACTTCCCAAGTTAGTTCTAGTACTTCCAACTGAGGTAGCCCCAATGAAATCCCTCCTTAAAGTTATGCTGGTGCTATAAGTCCAAATTAACACACTGGAGAATCATTATGGGGAGAGAGGATGGGTCCTAGTGGAGGTAACCAAGGATATCCAAAGAAAAAATGACCTTTAGATGCCTTTGTGTCTTGGGACAAGTGGAATTTTGAAAAAGCACATTCCTACATGCTTAGCCTGGTACTTGGATTAGCATTCCCCTGATGCTAGACTTTGTGGCTGTAAGAAGGAAGTCTATTTGCTTAAGGAATCTCCATTGGACATCTACGGGGCAAGAATATAGGTTGCTTCACAAGCCCCTTCCTGAGAGTTACTAGAACCCAATTGTTGGGGATTGAATCATGCCCCTAACAAAAGACATGTTCAAATCTTATTCCACATTCCTGTGGAAACTATTCGTAAACAGGACCTTTTGAAGATGTCAAGGTGTGGCCAAATCGAATCAGGGTGGGTCTTAGTCCATCTGACTGGAGACTTATAAAGAGGAAATTTGGAAGCAGTCATTCAGTAGAAGCCCAAAGTCAGAAGAAGCCAAAGAGGAGAGAGAGAGGTTTCCACATGACAGAGGACTGCCATCACCAGAGTGCTGCCAACTCCAGGAGAGAGTATGACCATGCTGACATCTTGATTTTGGACTTGTAGTCTTCAAAACCATAAGACAATAAATGCTTGTTGTTCTTTTTTGTGCACTATTTGTCATAGCAGCTCTGACTAAGAAAGACACTGCTGAGAGTACCATTCTGAAGATGCCCATCAGCTGGTTGGCTCTGGCTTTGTATGACCTTTGTGTGTTCCAAGGGTCTTTGCCTTATCTCTTCCCCCCTATTTTCATACTCAGATTCTGTCATTTCCAAGTAGCTCAGATGCCAAATCTTTGGGAGACCCTTTTCTGTATGACAGTTAATTAAAAATCAAATAATTACACTTATTTCCCTTTTTGCATCATCAGATTTTTAAAGGCAGAAACTGCCCAATACTTTGCAGCATCCCTTGAAGACCCACCTCATATAGAATAGGCATTTAAAAAATTAACGAATAGATAACCTTTTCACTTTCCCCTCAGGCATAGTTAAAATTTGGTTAAGAAAAGACTTCCTGAGCAAAGTGTCAAAGGCTAACAGCAAGTCTATTTAGAACAATAGCAAATGTTAACTAATTTAATAAAAGATGTCTTTTAATTTAGAAGTCTGGATCTTAATTATTTTTATAACAGTTTATGCTTAATTTTACCTACCTCAGCCCTGGCTTTAAATGACAGATTTCTATTTTAATTATGCTGCCAGTGATGACTACAAATGTATTGAGGCCCATGGTTTAATTCTTTTTTTTTTTTTTTTTTTTCCCCTCTCTTATCTCTCATGGAATTGGAAGTAAGCAGCCATCGAGTATTATCAAGTTCTCCTGGAAATGGCTCTGCTGCATGGTCAAATAATTAATGCCTGCCAAATGGCTGAGACTCACATGCCTTCCCACAGCCTGGGTATAGAAGGAATATTCAACTGGGAAGCCAGGGACAATGTCTCTGGGCAGACAAACAGGAGTGTGACTTCCCAAGCTTTGGATATATTTATTCTCTGCCACTGCCTGTTTGGCAGGAGATGATTTACTCTGTAACAGTTGGTTTTTGTGGCTTAACAAAACACCCCTGAAACTTTGGTGGCTTAAGGCAGCAACCATTCTTGGGCTCATGATTCCGTGGGTTGGTGATTAGGGTTGGGCTCACCTGGGTGGTCCTTCCGGTGTTGGCTGGGATCACTCATCTGTCAGTGTTCAGCAGCCAGTTGGCTTGGGGCTGGCTACTTCAGGATGATCTCCATGTGTCTCTTATGTGTCGTATCATCCAGCAGGCTAGCCAGGGCAGAGATCCAGGAAAGAGCAGAAGCACGCGAATCCTCTGAGACTAGACTCAGAACTAGCATGCCATTACTTAAGTCACATTCCATTGGCCAAAACAATTCACAAGGTCAGAGAGATTCAAGGGGAAGGGAAATAGATTCCACCTCTTGATGGCAGGAGCTGGAAAAGCATATTGCAATGGCCTGGAGACAGAGAGGGTATTTTTGCGATCTACCCAATCTACCACGCCAGCTAAAATCAATATTTTAAAAACTTACATGTGCAAATAAGCCTATTAGTTGAATCTCCAGATGTTGATAATCCCAAATCCATGTGGACTTTGTGCTGGAGTCAGAAGCAGGGTCCGGTTTTGCTATGCAGGATGAATGTACCGGTTCTTGTAGGGGGGAAATGGGCTATGACTTCTGAACTGAGAGCTCTCTCAGCTCAAGTTTTGTTGCCACCTTGAAGGCAACATGATCAATCAATGCCCCCCAAAATGAGAGTGGATTGAGGTATGTGTTCTTTCAGCATTTCTTTTTCAGAATTTGTGATATTCCAAATCATCACTGCCCTGTCATAAGCTCAGCTAACTTGGACATAGCAGCTATAGTGCTAGATGATAGTTAAAGTGTTAAGAAAAGACAATCTTAATGGTTGTTGCATTTTTAGAGGGGTCTCTTGATGTTCAAAACTCTCTGAGAGACAAAGACATAAAATTCTAATGGCCAAGGGACAGGCAGTGGAACTCCACTTACCTCCTTAGATAATATTACTGCTTCTCCTTTTTTTCTCCCTAGGCATAGAACTGTCACTTATTGTAGTCTGGAATTCAGATGAGTAGATTGCTTTACAAAGCATCTTCCATGTACATTAATGAAAGGCGACTTTGGAGTTGACAGTGCTCCTGTGTCAGGGCTGATGGTGCCAGCTGTGGCATGTAGCTTACATGGGATCCTGGTTGGGTTTCCTTCTGTCTATCTTCCTTTGTTTCTGCCATTTTCACAAGCTGGGTTCACAAGCTGGGTTCTCCAGCCTTCCTGGAAGTTCTTAGAGCTACTTGACAATAAAATCCCTCTTGCTAATAGTCCCCCATGATAATAAATTCCTTTTCTGCTTAGATAACCAGAAAAAATTTTAGTTGCTTATAACCAAGACCCCCTATTGATTCATTTAAAAATGTTTTCCTCTAGTTCTCTCCAAGCTCTCTTGATTCCCAGTCAAAATATTTAGTTTGTGGACACCAAGCTGGGAATTGAAGCCACATTTACATAGATTCACACTAAAATATAAATGACTGAAGTGACTTTTTTATTGCATGTGTACGTGAAGGGGTGGTGCCCCACTCAGATCCCCTTTACATGGAAGGTGAACCTATCCCAGATGCTGTGTGTATTAGCTGCTAAGGGCTCACAGCTGCCCCCACTCCATGCTCCCCAACCCTACCTCTGAAGAATTACTCTCAGCCCTTGGAACCACTTTACCAAGGGGATTATGACTTCCCCTCTCCCCAGCCCCTTAGTAGGAAACTCATGGCCAATGACTGATATGGGAGGGATAGCTCTAGTGCTTCAGAGCCCTTACAGATCGGGCCAAGGACTCCAGTAGAGACCACATCCTTGCTCAGTTCCTTGCCCTGCCCTCTTCTGCTTCCCTCTCCTCAGTAAACCCTGACTCAGCCTCTGCTTCCAGAAAGTCAGCCTGAGACCACAGGTTTGGATCTGGGAGAGAGGTGGATATTAGCTGATGAGTCCAGCTGTTGTAACAATTAACCCCCAAATGTCAGCAGCTTAACACAATAAAATTATTCTTGCTCAACTTAGTCCACTGTGGTTTTGTAAGCATCAGGCAGTCATTCAAAGAGCCAAGCCTCCTTTCATCTAGTGGCTCTTCCCCGCTCCTGTCTTCTAGAGGAAAGACAGTGAGGCCTGCATTTGGGTGGGCTTCATGGACCAGACCTATAAGTGGCAACCTCACTTCTACCCACATTCTATTAACCAGAATTCCAACAAATGCTCCACAAAATGCAATGGAGCCTGGAAAATAGGGTCTGGCCATATGCCCAGGCAGGAGAGGAGAATGTGGAGGTGGAGTCAGGTCCTGAATGCAGGAGGACAGATGGTGTGGGGAAGGAGAGCTAGGAAGTCACAGTATGTAAAAACATACACGTGCAAGAACACTGCTTGCCTATAGCTCAGGTAGCCGTATTGACCAAACAGGCCTCTTTTGAAGGGCAAAAGTTGTATTTTGAATAATCAAACCATGACCCCAGGGAAAAAATGGTCCTGTTCCAGGAAAATCAGAATGTAGGGTCATTCTAGTTTTAGTGAATCATGGGCAAATAAGAAATGGCTGACTCAGAGCACGTGGATAATAAAAATGTTTTAAATTTCTCACTACTGGGGCATAAACCACAAAGCTGCATTAAGGGAAAATGGGGAGAGGAGACACAGCTTGCAACCTTTATAACTGAACTGCATCCCTCCCCCAGCCCTACACTCATTCTCAGGACAGTCAGAGCTTCTGAGCCTTCCGAGTTCTCACCCCACCACTCTCCACCTGAGGTTCCTTCCTGCTTCCTCTTCTCTATTCCTTTCCCACATCGTTGGGAAGCTGCCTGTTTCTACCTGCTGTGGGACCCTTACTGATTCTCCTTAGCCCTCTCATCTAAAAATCTAGGTGTGTGTAGCAGGTCTCGGAGGCACCTGTGGCCTAAACATCCTCTGATTCTGGAATACTAAGAGGCTCCACTGAAACAAGACACAGAACCTAGCCCTGCTGAGAAGAGCTGGGGTCCTGGAGTGGGAAGAAGCAGATCTTGACCCACCATGAGTGACAAAGTGATAATGCTGCTGTGATGTAGACTGCACTAGAGATGGGCTCAGGGTAAACCAGGAACTAAGCTGTCCCAGCTTGTCCCTGCTCCCCACCCCCACCCCCCAAAAAACCCTGCCTAAGTTGCAGAGGAAAAGGAAGCTGGGGAGTGGGGCCTTTACTGCTCCATAATCTCCATCAGTATGCTCCAATTTTCATTGATCTGTAGAATGGATATTGAGGGGTACCATCCAGATCCCCTCTTCAGGGCGATACCCCCAGTTCCCAGCTGCCGGGAATGTCAGCTGCTGACTACTCCTACCTGGAGTCCTCGCTGGAAATTGCCCTTGGCCTTGGAGCATCGCCTTAGTCAAGATTATCCCCCCCTTCTAAGGGTCAGCCGGGACTGACAATGCAGGCACACAAGACTGCCCCCTTGCCTCCATCAGGACTTCTCGGGAGACCACTCCAGCTCTGGAGGGCCCCCTGGGGTCTGCCAGGGCATCTACTGTAAGCATGAATGGGGTGGGGGTGGGGGGCTGGCTTTTCTCTCCGCCCTGTCGTGTGTGTTCACTTCCCTACAGGGGTATCTCCCCAGAGATTCTCCCCCCCAGAAAACTCTCTGTGTGTACCTCCCTCACTCGGAGCCTGTCTCCAGGGGATCTGAGCGAAGACAACCTGAAACATAAAATGTAAATAAAACGTTTGTGCTGGGACCATGAAGGCTGCATTACTGATCCCCTAGACCAATCCCTCCTCCTCCCCTCCTCCTGACAGATGTCCTCCCACATAAGGACCTGGGAGAAATCTGGAGGTGAGGATCCGCAGGGGCTGGGGCCCCCTACCCCCAGCTTTCTTATCTGATGCTGCTGTTACATTTCCTCCCCCTCTCCTTTCTGTTAATGCTAATCCAAGGTCTTAAAATAGATTTTTTTTTCTTTGCTAAGGCCTATGGAGCGCTTCATCATTTTATTCCCTCACAATTTCTTTTATTTCCTCAACCTAATTGGGATTTTCTTAAGCTTAAAGAAAAAAAATCAGATGTGCCTGCGTGCGTGTGTGCGTGTGTGTGTGTGTGTGTGTGTGTGTGTGTGTGTGTGTCCTGATAGTGTATAGCAGATCTCTTGTCTTTTAGGCTCTTGGAACTCAGAGCTGGCAGGCAGCAAAAACCAGGGACATGTCCTGACTCCCTGTCTCCCTCCAGCCCCAGCCCCCCCAGCCCACGCCACCTTATGAGTTATTTGGGGTACCCTGAAATCACGAGCAGTGTCTTGGTTTCCTGGGGCTGCTGAACCAGAGGACCACAAACCAAGTGGCTTAGAACAGTAGAACCTTAAGTCTCCCAGTTCTGGGAGCCAGGAGTCCGAATCAGTCCTGCTTCGTCTGAAGTCTTCCTCTGAGGTCTGTAGGGTTCTGGTTGGGGCTGGGGGCACAGCTCAACCTCTGCCTCCATCTCACGGCCCTTTTCTCTCTCTGCCTGGGTCCTACTTTCCTCTCCTTCTGAGGACACCTGTCATATTGGATAAGGGTCCATCCTAATTCGGTTGACTTCGTCTTAACTAGTAACATTTTCAAAGATCCTATTTCCAAAGAAGATCCGATTCTTGAGACTGGGATTTAGGGCTTGAACATTTCTTCTGGAGGGACATAAGTCTATCCATAACACGCATCTTCACTCAAACGCTGAGATACTCTCTAAGGTTCCGAGACCTGGGGCTGTGACCACAGACTGCAAACCTATATCCTTGCCTAGACTGCTATAGGCAAAAGAATCCACAGGCAATTTTCTCTGGGGATAGAAATTTCGAGGGTGATTCATGTTACTGGACAAGAAATTTGCTGATTCTCTGCACACAACAAACCAAACACCACCACAGGATGAGAATTTAAGGCACCCAGATGTGCACACACACATTTTCTGTCTTCCACGGCCCATTGCACAACTGTCTGTTCTATGGTTTCAAAACTTTATTTTTTAGAGAGTATTTCTGGCATCACATATTTAGCATCTTCATTCAGGGTATAGTTTGCATTACACAAGAGCGATGTCCCTGGAAGTGTGTTCATGCATTCCTTCTTCACGCCACCGTGGTGTTCCTTGAACGTCCTTGCCTTCCGTAGGGCTATGGAAGGGCCACTCTGAGCCCCCAGTCTGTGGTCCCTGTGCACCTCCCATATCTGCATGACCCAGTGTGGCTCATCCTGTCGCTGTTTAGTCCTGTTAAGTTTGGCTGTTTCTTGTCAGGGTGCAAATTTCCACTCTCTCCCCAGCTTCTCTGCCCATGTATGTAGAGGTAGGTGAGGCTGGTCCACTGTATAACTGGCTCCATTTTGTTCTGCTTTTCCTGTTAGAGTTTCCTCTGGCTCTGTGTCCCTTCCAAAAACCCCTGTCCCAGAAAGATGGTCTTCTTTTCGTGTTGTCTAAGCTCTCTGCTATTATTGCTGCCTCAGAAGAAAATAGTCAGGCTTTTTTCCACAGCCCCCGTGGAATTCTGGGGGACTTTCTCTTCATGGCTGATGACCGAGCTTCTTAAGCTCTGCCTTGGCATTCCCCTGCCCCATGAACACAGCTTGAAGAGTTTCAAAACCATAATGAGCAAAGGTGGACTCCTATTTCATGGAATTTCCACCAAATAATGAGTCCCTCTAGGATACGGTGCCTTTGTTATTCACGCCGACACAACCCCTCATTGGGTTGACTGAATCAACAACCCTTCAGGGACTTATTTCACAAAGCAAAGTATCTTCTTTAATGAGAATGATAAGCTCTATGACAAATGTGATTATAAACATGTGTTTTCACATTGGGATATTTTCTTAAGTATGATAACATCTAATGGACTTAATCACTCACAGGAAACTATAGCCTAGATCTTTTTCATAGGGGATTGGCTATGGATTTGTCGCTGGAGAAAATGGGTTTTCTTTGGGAAGCAACAGTGAGTCAAGGGCATGAACCTGCTCTTATATCACAGACAAAATTGTAGAGGCCATATCCTAAGCTCTAGGCAGTAAGCCAATATTCTCATGTTTCCTGATGCTTGAAAACTCTGCTCAGATTTTTATTTGCATGTCATTTCCATTACCAGTGCTCCTGGGTCAATATGCTAATTGAAAAACTAGTTGCATACATTTGCATGTTGTATTGGTATTCTTGACTCCATAGAGGCAGAATTAAAATTAAATAGGGTTGGTTTTCTACCCTTTCACTAGTTTAGTATGGGTTTAAAGTTCTCCAGAAAATTCCATTCTCTTTCATTGTTCTCAGATTCTTTGATACTGCAGAAGAGATCATGGGGTTTAGCAATTACCAGTTTGGTGTTGACCTGAATTATTTAAACTACAGTGACCAGGTAATTTTCACTGGATCTTGAGCTGTAGTCCACATACCCCAATTCAGGGGAAGGGACAAGATTGAGGGGAAGGGCCATGAACTTGTAAGGGAGAAAAATAAAACATCTTTATTTCACTGAAATTTAGCATTCCCTTCAATTATGTATGTAGGCAAGCCTAGTGCAGTAATTTTAGAATCTGGGCCTTTGGCATCAATAGAAATCACAGCTATTTTAATATCACAGTACAGTTTTTGCAGATATCTTAAAATGTCATTTACACTAATCACTACTTTTAAATTATATTATTAGACATGCTACTAGATCTTGTCATTTAATATGCTAATGAAGAAGCACAAATATTACTATCTCGCATAGTTACGTTTTTTAATATTTAGATTACTAAATTTCAGTATAATTGAGTTTTCCTCATAAATAAATAACTTTTGCAATCCTATGCATTTCATGTGATGCATTTAAAAACATTAGTCTATATATATATGCAAATATGCTCAACTTCATTAATCATTTGGGAAAGGCACATTAAAACCACAATGAAATACCACTACACACCCATAAATGTGGCTGACATTTACAAAACTGACAATGCTAAGTATTTGGGAAAATGTGGAGCAGCTGAAATTCTCATACATGTCTGGTGGGATTGTAAATTGGTATGTCCTCTTTGGGAAACTGCTTGGGGAAGGTGTTCATACTCATATTCTGTGGCCAGCAATTTCAATCTTAGGTATATACCTAAGAGAAATACACACATATGTTTACCAAAAGACATGTTCTAGACTGTTCAGAGCAGCACTATTCATAACAGCCAAAAAAAAAAAGGCAACTCCTGTGCTGGTTTGGATCTACCATGTCCTCCAGAAAAGCCATGTTCTTTAATGAAATTTTGTAGGGGCAGTCGTATTAGCCTTTTGATTAGGGTGTGACCTGTTGCTTAGATTATTTCCATGGAAGAGTGACCCTGTCCATTCAAAATAGGTTTTAATTAAATCACTGGAGTCCTTTAAGAGGCTCAGGAAGAGAGATGGGAGCCAGAGCTGACAGAGATGCTTGGAGATGCGGACAGAAGGACATTTTGAGATGCTAAGCTAAGAGATGAAGCGCAGAGTTCGCCCCAGACAAGCTAAGAGAGGACTCCCAGATGCTTACAGTGAAAGCCACTGGAATCAGAAGCTGAAAGCAACGCAACCCAGGAGCAAAGGATCAGCAGACGCCAGCCACGTGCCTTCCCAGCTAACAGAGGTGTTCCGGTTGCTATCAGCCTTTCCTCATTGAAGGTATCCTCTTGTTGATGCCTTAGTTTGGACACTTTATGGCCTTAAGACTACATTTGTAACAAAGTAAACCCCTTTTATAAAAGCCAAACCATTTCCGGTATTTTGCATAAGGGCAGCTCTAGCAAACCGGATTTTGGTATAAAGAAGTGGGGTGCTGCTGCTGAGTTTGCAAATACCAAACCAAACATGATGGAACAGCATTATAAATGGATATGGGGAATATTCTGGAAGAATTGTGAGGAGCTTGAAAGAAAAGGCCTAGATTGCTTTGAAGAGACTGTTGGTAGAAATATAGACAATAAAGATACTTCTGATGAGGACTTCAACAGAAATGATGATCCTTGTTTTAAAGTGGCAGAGAAAAAAAAAAATGAAAACATTAGTCTGAGGAAGGGTCCATCATCTCGTCTGATTGCCAGAAGAAGCTAAAACTCAAGATTCATCTATTTTGTTTCTTTGTTGGCTCTTATTTAACCACAGCCCAAGCCTCTCTCTACTCTACAAGACCCTTCTGAGGATGTCAGTTACCCAATATGCATTATGATATTTGAAATTCAGCAAATTACATTTCAGAAGAGGACAGACCTCACTCAGCCACTGCTTGATGCTCTGAGAAAGAGTCACTGTATTTTAGAATGAGGGTGAGATTTAAAATATATGTGTGATCTAAAGTCTGGTTGCTCTGCAGCCTTCTAAAAAAAGATGTTCATCTGATTGGGGCCCTATAAATCCCAAATCTTTAGGACAAGTTCTAAATATAGAATCACCTTTTCCCTTCCATCAGAAGGACGGAAGCCACTTTAAAGAGCATGCCATCTACCGACAGAACATAAATTGGAATCCTTCTGAACTTAGTGTGTTTGCTGCTTATTGGGGGGCAAAGCTGGGGCTGGGGAGCATTGGGCACACTGTGGAGCTTGGAGGGGCCCTGCCCTACTTAGGGTGGGCATTTAACAAATGGGAGGATTTGATACACTCATTGGCTTGATTCATTTGTGGAGGTTCAATGTAACTGTATGCTCAGTTTTTCCAGTTTGTATTCAATTTCAACACTGCAGCAATGACAGTCCAATTTTAGTCTAAGTAAGAATCTGTTGAGAGGGAAAACAATGCAACTCTTCTTTTGGACACCCAAATAGTTTGGAGTGATGGGTGGTTTCCCTTGCTTTGAGGATATGGATGCTGTCATCCGCTCCAGCCCACCAGCTGTCAGACCCATATCAGGTCTCCCTCAGCTCTATCAACGTCTTCTGAAACTCAGTCTCAGTTGTTGAGTCATCACTGTGTGGAGGAGTTAAATCCACCAAAAATAACCTTCTGGGGCCCTGAATATTTAGTCAGCATATTTTGGGAAGCAGACCCCAGCCAAGTGCAGGCTTTAGGCACAATACATAAGTAGGCAACATCTGTGGCTACAAACCCCACATCTGCTGTTTGAGGGTCTCTAACCCCTCACCTCCCCCTTCCTCAGCATTCCATGCTGAATGCTGCTGTAATCTTCCCCAATGGCCCATATGCTTGTTTACACTAATTCAGCAAGACGACGTGCCCTTCATCACAGGATAGCTGTCAGCTGGAAGCAGCAACTATTTTAAAAGGATAAAATTCTTAAAGTGAATTGCAAGTGGGAGTTTGCCAATTAAATCTGGCAGCTCTCCTTGCCAGCCTCCTTTCCTTTCCCCCATCTCCAATGATTGGCAAAGCCCTGCCCAATTCACCCTCTAAATTTCCTTTGAAGCCATCCCCCAACTTTCCCAATCTCTCATTACTTTACTTCTAGAGCTGTGGCGCTTGATATGGTAGCCACTAACCACATGTGGCTATTTAAATTTAAATGCATTGTGGTTAAAAACAATTTAAAGTATACTTTTCATTGGTGCAAGCCATATTTTAAGTACTCGATAGCCATATGTGGTTACTGGTTACTGTATTACAGATATGGAATGTTTTGACATCTCAGAAAGTTGTATTGGATAGTGTAAAGGCCCCTTCAATAGCTCATTGGACAACTAGTCTCCCACCAGCTGTCAGATCTGGTGGTCTTCTCCCTTCCTCTTTCACCCTGTTGCCTTAATATTCATTTCAAAATGAAGGTCAGATCCCACCTTATAGGGAATCCAATTTGTGGTACCACAACTCCAGCCCTATTTCAACCCACCTTTCTCTGGCTCTCTCTTCCTCTATCACCTGATCTCTCTTTCAAACTTTGCTCACTTTTGCCTCAGGCCTCTGCAAACCCTGTCCCTTCAGTCCCTCTTCTAGGTAACTACAAAACTGGTTTCGTATTGCACCTCAAGCATCACTTTCCCAGGGAAACTCAATTAATATTTGTTGAATGAATGAATGAATGAATGAACTGATATAAACAAAGAA
This sequence comes from Choloepus didactylus, assembly GCF_015220235.1. NCBI lineage: Eukaryota > Metazoa > Chordata > Mammalia > Pilosa > Megalonychidae > Choloepus > Choloepus didactylus. The sequence continues at coordinate 22,417,814 of NC_051325.1, read as the reverse complement.
ATTGCCAAAGGGAGAACATCAAGGATTATAGCATCTAGGGAGAGTGCGCCACTAACTATCATGAGAAAAATCATTACAATAGGAGGTGGTTTAGAACTAGAGCCATTGCTGGAATGAAAGGAAAATGGCTAGAGGTCTAGGGTAGAGAGCCTGCTTGCCACAAGCACGCCAGCCCATTTGGGCCTGGCACTAAGAACTCTGGGTCTCTGTGTGCCCATCTCCAATGAGAAGCTGAATGTTGGAGGCTGAATTCCAAGATGGCCCCAGGATGTCCGTCCCCAGGTACAGTTGCCCTGCATCACCCTCCTCCCTTGAAAGTGGGCAGGATCTGTGAATATAATGGGGTACCATTCCCGTGGCTCGGCTCTGTTACAAGGCAAAGGTGAAGAGATTTTACAGATGCAGTTAAGGTCCCTAATCAGTTGACTTTTTTCCTTCTTTGTTTACAGTTTCATTGAGATGTAATTCACATATGATACAATTCACCTACTTAAAGTATACAAATCGGTGGTTTCTATTATAGTCCTAGATATGTGCAACCACCTCCACTGCCAATTTTTGAAGATTTTCATTACCTTAAAAAGAAACGTCATACCCTTTCACTATCACTTGCATCCCCCCAGGCCTAAGCAACTACTAACATATGCCCTATCTTTATAGATTTGCTTATTCTGGGCATTTCAAATGAATGGCATCAATAATATATGATTTTTTATGATTGACTTCTTTCACTTAGTGTAATATTTTCAAGGTGCTGCACATGTCAGTACTTCATTCCTTCTTATGGCTGAATAATATTCCATGGTGTGGATATAACACATTTTTGTTTATCTATTTGTCAGTTGATTGACATGCAGGCAGTTTCCACCTTTCCTAATCAGTTGAGTTCATCAAAAGAAAGATTATACTGGGCTGGCCTGACCTAATCAGTTGAGATCCTGAAAGAATGCTTAGAGGTCAGACCAAAAGAAGTCAGAGGAACACATTCCTGGTGGCACGGCAGAAAGCAGATTTCCATGTCACAGAGTGGGCCACCACGTGGCAGGGAACAGCACACAGTCTCTAGGACCAGAGGACTTCAGTCCTATGAGACACAAAGAACTAATTCTGCCAACAACAAGAAAGAGTTTGGAAGTGGACTTGGAGCTCAAGATTTCAGTAACACCGTGATTTCAGCCCTGAAAGGTCCTGAGCAGAGGATCTGGAACTAAGCTGTACCTTGACCCACAGAAACTGTGATGTAATAAACTGTGATTGTTAAGCCATTCAGTTTGTGGTTAATTTTTACAGAGCACTAGAAAAGTCATACAGTGGGATTCCAGTGATTCTTAACTTTGTGTGCCATGGAACCCCTGAGACATCGGCGAAGCCTATGAACTTGTGCTCAGAATTAATGTTTAAATGCTTAAAATAAAATACATAAGGTTACAAAGGAAACTGATAGTATTGAACTAGAGTAATAAACACATTAAAATATGTCTGCGTTATAGTAGCATATGCATTTTTGTTAACCCATTAAATAGTAAGATCAACAAATGGATCTAAGAATTACTATAATATTGAAGAAATGAGCGCAAACTATTTTGAGATAACTATAGCAATGGTAATGCAATATAAAAATACCTGCCATTTCTGTGGCTGTCAAAGTAACAAGACTGATAGTACTCTCATGGTTGGTTGCACACTTGAAGAAAGAGCTACATTTCAGATAGAGGTGAGTGAAAATAAAGAATTTTTTTCCATCCATAGAAAGAATATGGATCACTACATATGAATCACTATAGTCTATCCAGATAAAAAATCCTAGATGAGAAAGTTCTCAGGCTTCGTCGAGCCCCTGTGTTGTGTGAGCTGGCTTTGCTCTCCTCAGCACTCACCAGGGCTCCATCCAGTGGCACCATTGACCTTAGCCCCTTATTCACACCCTCTGGAGGGCCTGCCCTCTTGTTTATCCCTAGCTCATTCTCCTTTAATTACATGAATTACTTGATTTGCATGTGTGATTCATGTCTTTTTGATTATGCAGAATTAAGTTTAAACAGAACACAGCTGCACCAAGATAAACTCAGGATGTATCTGTCTGGGTTTCTAAATGCCCGTGTCGAAAATGCCCCCAAGGGGAGGCCAACCCTCTCAACTCTAATGGCAAAGCTAGGGTTCCAGGCCCAAACCAACCCTCCGATAGCCTGTACTGGCTCCATCTCTGCTCCCTTCTCTTTACTTGCAGTCCCAGAGAGGGCTGGAAGTTTGTGCATGTGCAAACCTGCTCTTCATCCACTGCTCTCCGCACTGTCAGAGTTATAAATGGATATCCCCTACTTTGGGCTGCACTGTAAATCAGTGTGATGCGTGGCTCCCAATCACTTCTTTACTCTTTATTTTTTTCAAAAACTTGCAAGCATGTGGCTTTAAAATTTAAAAAGAACTTAAGAGCTTATGATACATTCCTTCCCCCTCATGTCCCATCTCCTGTTTCTATTTTATTTTCCTCTGTTAGTTACCTCCTTAACTTTACATAATATGTCTATTATTTCTTGATTTATTAACTTCACATGAAGTCTGTTGACTCACTGTTATGAAAGATGAGGATTTAACTCATTTTACTCCCCATCTCCTATGGATGCTAGCTTCATTGCTTTAGTTTTATTGTTTGCCTCTATCATACATCTCTTTCTATCAACTTATAAATATCACATCTGCTTTCCTTTCCTTCTTTTTAGTTTAATCTGTAAAGAAAGTATGGAAGACTCAAGTGTGGTTTAAAGAAAAAAACTAAATAAGACTAAGCTTCACAATGTGAAGACAAATATATATCTGATGGAAAATGAAACTAAAATATGGAAATTAGCAAAGAGCTTTTATTTACTATTATTGAAAATATTGTTCTCTGCAGAGCCATTCGAGGGCTAGGCCCACAGATCCGATATCATATTCTCCTGGAACACTTGAAGAAGAAATTGCCAACAATTAAGGTCAAATGATTCCCATTTTGATAATGCTATTAAGTGATTAAACTCATGATTAGTTCATCCATTGCATAACATTTTGTTAAATATTATGTATAGAGGATTTTTTGTCTGGGTTATATCTTTTAGTCATCAGTTCGTCTTCATTTTTTTTCTTTCTGTGTTCCTGACAAAAGAATAACAACGTCTCCATTCCCCAATTTCAAGGACCCTCCCCAAACAAACTAAATCAGAATTTTTGTGTATAGAACTCTAGCATAGGCTCAGTTTGAATCAAATTATTCCCAAATAAAGACAAAATTGGACAGGTATACTTGAGAGAGGAAGGACTACTGTTGCAACTAAGATGCATCACTTTTCACCTCTAGAATAGACAGTCCAATGGGTTAGATCTGTGGGGAAGCACGTCTCAGTGTTTTCCATGCATATATTTTGGGTGGAGCTCTAACTCCAGTAATAGTGGTAGAACATTTGCACAGGCCTAGCACTTCACCACAGTTCTATCTTCCCTAAGGAAGCAGCTATGAATGACAATTTCTAATCCCATTGCTAGGTTTCATGATGTTTAAAAATAATTTCCTTGGCAAACGAAAAACAGTGGTGTTTAGTCTCTAGCATCAAAGAACTTAGGGTCTGCTCTTTTGCCTCAGCGCCACAATGTTCTTTTCCTCAGCTGATTCCAAAATACTCCTGAATTCCTTTTGGTAAGAAAAATTCTAGAACTTGAATCCACAGTCTCAGTTCACAAGCAAGCTAATGGGTTTCTTTCCTAAACTCATTTAATTTCTATTGCTGAGGTAGATTTTCCACTGTTTAGATCTGAACACCACTGTTTTATAAGTGATTCCCAGGCTAGAGTGAAGCAAAACTGTTAATGGATTTTTTATGAATATTAAAAGTTCATGAACTTTTAAAAAAAAATATGATAAATATTCAAAGGACTTTTGTTTGGTTTTCCTTGCCTTAAAGTTACTTCCCCTCTGATCCTCTCTCCCTTTACCCTACAAAGAACATCATAAAGCTTCTATGTCTTTCTACATCATGGAAAGTCCAATTTGATAAGAATGTCATTACGTCTGCAACCTGTCAGGGATAAATTGAGTAGAAAATTATGCAGTACCCTGGCAAAGCCTAATGTTAATATGGAAATTCTCATTAAAATCCCTAAGAAGTTGCAGATGTTTGAGTAAATCCTATTGATTGCTTTGGCCTGACCTCTCTTTACTACCCTCATAAACACTGTACTGAAATCCACCAACTGATCTTCCCCGTGTTATCGGTTGCCCACCAGGAGGCTTTCTCAGAATCCTTGGCAGAGACATTCACTCATTTTCTCCCACCTTCACCGGCTCCTGCCCCCACCCCCATCCCACCTGCAACCTCAGCTTTCTGTGCAGCTGGGGGTGCTGCAAGCCTCTCTTCCCATAAATAGAGCATCTCATTCCGGTCACTCATGCAGTTCATTTTCAATAAATTGAATCAACTTATGCCTATTAGCCGTGTGTCCTTGAACTAAGATAACATGGGATGTTCAGGTATCACTGACAGAAGAAATAATGATGGTGACAAAATTTGCTGAGTGTTCCAAGGCCATTTTTTTTTTTTTAGAACTTTACTTGAGTAGGACTGGGAAAGAGACTGCCTATTGCTCTTAATAATGTAGTACATTAACTGCTAACTGTGTGCTGTGTCCTTGGAGAAAGTTCTCAGAAAATTAGAATTGTTGGGAGCATTTCTCAATGGAGTCTTCAGTTTTTGTGAAATGAATGAGGTACCTTGAACGAGGTCAAAAAATGCTTCTCACCCGGATGAGTGATGCTGGGGATGCCTAATCCCTTCCCAGGAGATAGTCACAGGGATGGGACCACAACAGAATCAGCAAATCAGGTGGGTCGATAAGCCTGATTCATATGCTGGAGTTATCTAAGAAACAGCATAAAAATTGTTTTATTAAGGAAAGGCTTAAATTTGATTGAAGTAGTTATCTACAAGCTCCCTTTCTCTGATAATGGATTTGTTCTGGCAATTTTCTATCCTATAGCTTTAAATGTAGGCTGAGGCTTCAGGTATTTAATTGAGAATTTGCCTTTGCTATTACTGTGGAGTGCCAGTATTTCTAGTTCTCCTCTGGGTCCAGGCACATGGGATGATCCGTTTTCCAGCACCCATGAAGCCAGGCATGACCACACGACTTGTATGGCCAACGAAAACATAGCATAAAACACCTAATTGCCGATGCTTGACTCTTGAGTCCTGTTTTCCCTGCTCCAGGGACCATGAAAACAGAGGGTGACATGGAGGAGCCACGCGACTGATGATTTCGGGTGAGTGAGAAATGACCTTGTATTGTGCTAAGTCCCTGAACACCTGCAGTTGTTTTGACTGCAGTGTGACCCAGCCTCTCCTCCCTGAAATAGGCTTCATGTTCAAATTCTTCAGAATGAGGCCTTTTAGACACACTCTTTCTTTATTTCCAGGGCATTTGTCTTGATTCATCTTGACAGAAGCTCTTAGTTACTTTTTAAAGTGGGTTGCCACTTGGAAAGATGTTGAGCTGGAGGGTCCAGCTGTGGACCTGCCAATGGCAGAAAAGCTCCTGCTCCGTGAGCTTCTCTAATTAATGCAGAAGAGCCATAAAATATAATCAAAACCAGGCTTAGCAGAAGGCCCTCTTGGGATTTCTGCTTGTGACTGTTCAAAGAAAAGAAAGCTTCGTTTAACTGGCATATACTATTTGCTCTTGGCTACTCATAGCAGCTCTCCTCCACACAGATAATGGCTTACAGAAATAACCTTGATATGAATAGCTGGTTCAGAAAGGCCTGAGTATGTTTCCGGTTTCAGGAATACAGATATCTTCTCAGAAATATTGAGCTCTGAAAGGCTGACGCCAAGTCCATTTCTTGTGAGTCCAAATGAACATCCAAAGCGGGTAAAATTGCCCACTCCTGCCATCGCTCATAGCTTGGTTGTTACCTATGAAAGTTCTTAAGTCTACCAAAGGAGGAGAATTATTTTAACAATCCTTACATTTGCAGTTCTTTGAAAAGACCCTACACTTCTAATTACCGGCCTTTTTCTCACTGGCATCTTGAGGAAGCTAACTTGAGATTGCTGGTCTCTCCTTAACTTAAAAGACACTTTTACCTGATAATTATGAGGTTGAAATTGCCATTTTGTAGATCAAAATGGTGAAGATCAGCGGTTTCATATGGTTCAAATTTTATTTGCTGGGGGTAGAGATTTCAAGGAGAATTTAAAGAATTTAAAGAATTCCCTAATATGTACAAACAACCTGTTCCTTAATTGTCACTTTATTTTCTGTACACCTACAAAGGAAACGGATAAGGAAAAGAAAGGAACATCCTCAAGACACTCTAGAGAGTGGCATGAGGACCCGGGACATCACCCACCCCATCCCGGCCCTGCCTCCCAATAAGGAAACAAGGAAAGTGTCTTCCTACTTTAAAAAATTCTCTTGAGAGAAGTACTATATACTTGACACATCACAGGAGCAGGGCACTTCTTTAGACATTGGTTAAAGATACTTGCAAAGTGACTATAAGCCCCCACCCCACCCAAATCCCTAAATACCCAGAAAATACAACCACCACCACCACAAAACCCCAAGATTCTGCAGATCTCCTTTAACCATATAACTACGGAGAAATTAGATAAGCATTTGGGAGGGAACCAGTCAGGGGAAACAAGGCATGATGAGGCCTGTCTTTCCTCCTTGCCTTCTCTGCTTCAAGCACTTGAAATGGTTTGTTAAGACCTCCCGTCCCTGCTGTCATGTGGATATCATCATCCCATTTTACAGAGGAGGACATGAACGCTAACAGAAGGAATAAGGCCTGCCCCAAGAGGAAGAGCTTGCTAAGTGGCAGGGGATAGACCCCAAGCCAAAGCTGGCTGACTCCCAAAGTTGGGCTTCCTCCAAAACGAAATGCCAGACACAGGGAGGTAGGTGGATTTTGTAAGGAACTAGGAAAGCAAGGGGTTCTGGGTGAGAATGGAACTCATCTGCCCACAGCCTTGCTGACAACACTTCCTGCTCATCTCTGTGAGCCTTTTTCCAGCACATGAATGAAGCCACAGCCCTGCTGGTCCCCAAGGAAACATTGTGGACAAGGTGGGGGAGGGTGGGGTGGGAATAGATTCTGTTCTTGCCCTGCCATCTCACTGCCCAACTAGAATAAGGCTTAGAGGCCCTTTGGAAGAGAAACATCATTTGCAAATGTATATAAATAAAGACACAGCATGTTATAGGGGAATGGACATAGTTTTAGGGGTCAGACAACTTTGTCACTTGATGTTGGTGCAATATTTGGCATCTGAAAATGGAGATGATCATCCCTATTTGTAAAGCAGCAGCTCTCTCTTTCTCTCTCTCTCTCTCTCTCTTTTTTTTTTTTTTTAGTCTCAGGACCTCTTTTTGTGCCATTAAAAAACTGTTGAGAAACTCAGAGCTTTTGCTTTGTTATATATAGGGTATATCTACTGATAGTTACCATAATAGAAATCAAAGATATTTTTAAAGTATTTGTTTAAGTTATTTACAAGTTTTACTACACTTATTACATGTTAACAAAAATAGTGTCTCTTGCTTAAGAAAAACAACCATATTTCAAAAAAACTGAGAAGAATGGCATTATTTTACATCTTTGCTAATTTCTTTTTCTGACTTAGTATAAAGCAACTGGATTCTCTAATCTGCTTCTGCATTCAAACTATTCTGATATATTGTTTTGTTTGACATGTATAAAGAAAACCCAGCTTCACAAAGATAAGAAGCTGGAAAAGGGGTTCCAGGACCACAGTTTGAGAACCACTGTTCCAAAGATTAAAAGAGCTAATAAATTCAAGGCACTTACCACAGTACCAGGCACACTGAGCCGATACTTACTAAATTGTGTACGAAAAGGTTATACCCAAACGTCATTGTATCTATATACCTGTATCTAAGAAATGTGTCCCAGAAGATATATATTGCAGAAGCAGAATTGGCAAAGCAAGTGAATGAATGCAGGTATACATACATACAAACATACATCCAGAGGTTTGAATGGTGTTGGCCTCTCTTGACTAAGAATGCTGACACAACATTGCAAATTATTATAACATCACTCTCTTGTCCTCTGCCTCTCTTAAGCCTCAACCATATTTTGAGAGGGAGAGGCAATATTTTGTTGGTCTGACCATTATGGTACCAGTGGTGGGAAATGCCTAAGAGCTCTCTCTGTCCTGGATTCCCACCCTCCTTCTCTTGAGAGTTCATGACACAATCCCAGGAGAGGGGAGTATTTGGAGAGGTGGTTGTGGAACCAGAGCCAAACAAACAAATAAAAAGACCTGCATGAACTCAGGATAAGGTGGGCAATGTGGGTTACTAGGGTATGCAGAAACAAGCAGAGTTTCCAAAGTGTTCACCAGGGCAAAGTAGAAGCTGTTTCCCCTAAGGCTCCTTCAGCAGAAATGGGGAAGAAAGGGAATCTCTTGAATGGGGTCCCTAATCTCAACCACGAAACATAGAAAATGATTTGAGTCTTTATTTTCTCAATTCTCCAACATATGGTCTTTAACTAATACCATTCTAGATGCATGGGAGGGAAGGTAATAAATATGAACAGCATTGGCATTAAACATTCAGCTTTAGAGCCTTACTCTCTCCCAGAACCCCATGGAGAAGGGCTGCAAGACTTCTTTTGTGCCATCAGCATCAACTCGAAGCTGCCTTCAAGGTTGCTTGACATCTTTGCCAGCACTTGATATTGCAAGCCTCCCCACCCCATTCTAATAGGTATATTACTGTCTTTTTGGAGGTCTCCATTTTCTCTTTAAAAAATAAGTAACAAAATAAGGAACATAAAAGTAACTTAGATGAATAAAACCACTATAGAAATAAATTGGTAGAGTAACTAAACTAATGAAAAAATGCCAAACACTTAAAATTCTCTATGCACAAGCCCAGGACATTTAATGAGTGTGGTGTACATAAATTAATTCTAGAGTTAATAATTAGCTTTTAAAATCCTCCAATGAAGCAGTAACAATTTTTTTTAAACTTTGTGTTGGGGGTAACCCTCATGCTAGAGGATATACTGGAATTAACAAGCAAATGTAAAGTCAATTTCCTTCTCTAAATGTCCTGTAGTAGCTATTCTGATGTTATACAAACTCCCATTAAGTTCATATTAGTTTTATTTTTCAAAAATTTTAATGGCCAGTAATTCAAAATGACTGCATTTTTTATAACACCTATATACCCTGTAGTTCTTTAATAGCATTGTCAAATTTTAAATTAGGATTTCTAAATATTTCCTTTTTAAAACAGCATTATTGAGATATAATTAACATATCATAAAATTCACCCATTTAAAGTGTACAATTCAGTGGGTTTTACTACAGAGTTGTGAATATGCCACAATCTAATTTTTCTATTTACTTTTCAAAACAGCAACCTTATTTTATTGGGGCTCATCATTACTGATCCTTATTTCAGAGTGTGTTTATCATTGCACTCATTTTTAAAATGGGCAGTGATGAGAAATTTAGTGCAGAAAGGGCTTAATTTTCCCCAGGAGCCAACCTTCCAATAATTTATGTTAAGATTTTTTTTGCGGTTAAATTGGTGGATGATATCATGCTAAATATATTGTTAAAATTTTATGTGAGACTTAAAAGCTGTGAGACTTATTTTTAATAACACAGTAATTGAGTTAAATTAAGTTAATTAAAAACTCTTCTTTGAGGTAAGCAAATTTAAAAACGAATGGAGAAGCAAAACTTCATACAAAAAAGCTTAATATATTTTTCTTCTCACTACCTGTCATCTTCTTATGGCATCATTTTTCAAATAACTCCATTGCCTTAAATTCTTTACATCAACTTTTGCTTTATTTTGTTTATGAATTTGCATTTAGGCTAGTTTCCATTTAACAATGCTGATACATATTTTTCTGTTCAAAGTTGGGGAAATTTTAAAAATGTATATTAAATGAATTTGATAAGTAACTTGAGGGTCACCAGACCTTCGAGGTTCTGATCTGTGTTCTCTCCACAACTTATTCCCAGCTCTTCCCTTACCAACCCACTCCAAATGTACAGCCCACCAGCCCACAGTCGTGGATGTCAGTGTCTGAATGAACATTAATTTCCATCTTGTAGCTTCAAAGAAGCCACGTGACCTACATGCAAGTGACTCCCTGATAAAAGAAGCTGGAGTGGTCTTGCCAAAATTCACAGAACAAGTATTCTGGAAGCCCAATTTCAGCCCAGACTAGGCTACCAGAACTAGAGATGAGTTTGAGTAAAATATATGCCAAGACTAGCTGGCTATAATCAAGGTGATTTGGTGGAAAATTAGCTGCAGAAACAGACGTCTGCATATCTTTGCCCTGGAACAACTTTTTTTTTTTTAATTAAATTCAGTTTTATTGAGATATATTCACATATCATACAATCATCCATGGTGTACAATCAACTGTTCATAGCACCATCATGTAGTTGTGCATTCATCACCCCAATCTGTTACTGAACATTTTCCTTACACCAGAAAAAATAAGAATAAAAAACACAAGTAAAAAGAACACCCAAATCGTTCTTATCCCAACCTATTTTTCATTTAGTTTTTGTCCCCATTTTTCTACTCATCCATCCACAAACTGGCTAAAGGGAGTGTGATCCACAAGGCTTTCACAATCACAATGTAAGCTACATTGTTATACAAACGTCTTCAAGAGTCCAGGCTACTAGGTTGCAGTTTGATAGTTTCAGGTATTTACTTCTAGCTATTCCAGTGCATTAAGTCCTAAAAAAGGGTTATCTGTATAGTGTGTAAGAATACCCACCAGAGTGACCTCTCGACTCCATTTGAAATCTCTCAGTCAGTGAAACTTTATTTCATTTCATTTCACATCCCCTTTTGGTCAAGAAGATTTTCTCAATCCCACATCACTGGGCCTGGACCAACTTTTAATATTGCAGGGTGTTTGGCATAATCCTTGCATTGGTGAATGAGTGCGTTGCTGGCACCAGGAAGACCTGGCTATGCAGAGGCCCTTGGGCTTTCGCCATCCCAATTAAATATTTTGAGGCACCTAAAGTACTTTAGTATGAAATATGGCATGGGATTTGGGATACTGCCGATTTGATAATTGGATGGGGAGGGTGATATTTATTTTAACAAAAACAAATCCCTTTTCGACAAGTCTATTTTTTTGTATTAGGAGAGAAAAATAATATGGGACACCCTTCAGAAGGGGACCATCACCCACTCATTTCTGACTTGTGTCTCCAACGGGTGTTCTACCCCTCCTATATGCCTTGCACTGTCACTACACAAAAGGGACAGGCAGTACAGCCACTGCAACTTCACCCCCAGTTCCTTCGCCTGGCTCTTTAAAACTTGAAGACTTGCACCACTCTCTGATTATCTGGCACTGGTACTCAGAAGCAACATCAACAACAACCAAAGGAAGGTCCCTGGTGAGTACAGTAGAAGGAAGTCATCTTTCAACATCTCTTCCTCCTTTTATATAGAAGATATTTATAGGTAAAGAGAATTCCAAAGAAGATCTCTATTCCGACTATTTTAAAGTAGCATTTACAAATTCAATTTATTCCTCTTAATTTGGCTTTCAATTTAAGCAATGACATCTGAAGGCTATCTGAGTATACCTCCTGATGTGTCATTGCCCAAGAACCATCATTGCCCTGGAACCATCATTCAGTTTTCAAATGGATCTTTGCGTGTCAAACTCGGGGGGCTGGGAAATCAGTAGGGAACAATACAGGCCAGTTCCCTCCTTGTGCAGGAAGAGACAAATGATAAACACATAATCAACCAAACTCAACCAGAACATACCAGCTAGGTTTGAATGTCATGAAGACTGGACACTTTAAAAGCAGCTTCCCAGAGACTGTCTCAAGTTAGTCCAGCATTCAATAGGGAACATATGCAGAACAGAAGGAAACTGTGTTCTAGAGGCAAAGGTCTGGTATATTCTAATTCCCTTAGAAAAAGAGTTTCCACCATTTACTTGGCATCCAAGCCTGTTGTGCTGGCTTGAAAGTATTATGTCCCCCAGAAAAAGCCTTATTCTTTGATGCAATCTTGTGGGGCAGACATATTAGTGGGGATCAAGTTGAAATGTTTGGATTAGGTTGTTTGCATGGAAATGTGCCCCACCCAACTGTAGGTGATAACTCTGATGAGATAATTCCCATGGAGGCGTGGCCCCACCCATTCAGGGTGGGCCTTGATCAGTGGAGCCATAAAAATGAGCTGACAAACAGAAGGATCTCAGTGCAGCTGTGAGTGAATTTTGATGAGGAGCTACAGCCAAGAGGGACACATGAAGAAAGCACAGGAGCTGCAGATGAGAGACAGTTTGAAGATGGCCATTGAAAGCAGACCCTCGCTCCGGAGAAGCTGAGAGAGGACAAATTCCCAAGTGCAACTAAGAGTGATATTTTTGAGGAACTGCAGCCTAGAGAGGAATGTCCTGGGAGAAAGCCATTTTGAAACCAGAACTTTGAAGCAGACGCCAGCCATGTGCCTTCCCAGCTAACAGAGGTTTTCTGGACACCATTGGCCATCCTCCAGTGAAGGTACCCGATTGCTGATATGTTACCTTGGACACTTTATGGCCTTAAGACTGTAACTGTGTAACCAAATAAACACCCTTTTATAAAAGCCAATCCTTCTCTGGTGTTTTGCATTCCGGCAGCATTATCAAACTAGAACACCTGTCTTTCCACATCTTCACCTTCACCTGGCAACAGAGCAGATGCTTTAGGAATGCACTTGGGGTGGGTGCTGTTGGATCTTAGAAACCAAATGCATGAGAGTAAGCCACATTTTACAACCCAAGTTTTAACCAGCTTATAAATGATTCCAAAAGAGTTCCTTCAGGAAATGTGAAAATTGGAATAGTATCGCCTCTTCCTTACCACCAAAGACTTTCACATGCAAGAGAGCGCTAGGAAAAAGTCATTTTCAAGGCATTTTTAAATGGCAGTATGCAATCCTGAAATATCTACTCTTTTCTCTACCCTTTCCTCAGATGTCCGTCTACTATAATAGACTTTTCTCCTCCCACAGACAATTGAGGAGGAAGTAACTACCTGAGATCTCTCCTTACTCCTTTCTTCATATATTTTTGCCTGTAAAATGTAGGCACATTCTCACACTGGATCATTCCCTGAACTTTATGCCTGGCTTGTCCAACGTTATTGAGGGTTCATTTCAACTTTGGATCTCCTATTCATTCCTTTCCAAAGCATTTAGCGGAAAAGCCACCAATCAGGGACACTCCCAGCCACACACCAGCTGCTCTTATTGGAACACTCATCCTTGTAGTGGGTTGACTGGTGGCCCCACAATTACATGTCCACGTCCTAATCCTCAGAACCTGTGACTCTGATCTTACTTGAAAACAGGGACTTTGCAGATGTAATTAAGTTCAGGCTCTGGAGATGAGGTCATCATGGATTATACGGGTGGCCACTAAATCCAATGATGCGTGGTTATACAGGACGCACAGAAGAGAAATACAGAGAAGAGGAGGAGGCAGAGATTGGAGTGATGTGGCTGTAAGCCCTATCAGTGCCACCAGCCACCAGAAGCTGGAAAAGATAAGGAATAAGTTCTCCCCTTGAGCCTCAGCCGACAATTTGATTTCCAACTTGTGACCTCCAAAAGAGCAAGACAAGAAATTTATTGTTTTAGACTCCATAAAAGCAAGGCCAAAATGATGCCTGGGCTTGTGTTTCCTACTTATGGGATGGGCTGATCACACTTGTTTGAGAATGGAGCTAAGTTATAAAAGCGTCTATGATAGAAATATCCCTATTTCTTGTATATGCATGACCATCTCGAGAAAAATGGGCATAGCTATTTTTCTCTGCTGGAAGAAAAGAAAGGGACTAAAGTTTTTTGGGGACTCTTCAATTAGGAATTGACAGCATCAGAAAATTAAATAAGGCCAGTTTACACACATGTTGTGCCTACAGACGTTTCTCTCTTCCCTCCTAGAGATGTCCTTATACATAAAACTTAATTCTCACCCCAGTGCTTTGTCCATCGTTGACTGTTTAATCAGCACACAGATGCTGTGTGGATTAGCCATTGCTTTCCTGCTGAAAAGAAAGCGACCTTCGAACCGTCTTGCATCTGAGCCGCCATAAATTTCTCGCATTGACAGAGAACGGCACAGGCCAACTGCAGTGAAGGATTGTTTATTTTTCCAAACACTGATGAAAGGCTGTTGTCTCATGGTAATTCAGCTTCAAATTTGCCAGGAAAAAAAAAAAAAAGATTCCCTCTCACTTATCAGCAATAAAACAGAGTTGCTGGGAAGATGCAAAGACACTAAAAGAATCATTCATCAAGGTATAGATGCTATTCATGAAAACAAAACATGTCGAACTGGTGACACTGAATTGCAAGGAGCTGTTTTCCTTGCTCTCCTCACTCTGATTGCGATGTCCAGAATGGGCAACTTTCTCAGTTAAAGGCGACATCCTGTCAACTGTTATAAAGAACAGTGTGTAATGAAAGGAGAGGCCCTGCCAGCTCTGTCATTTCTTCCTGAGTACAATCCAGTTCCACTCCCAGCTCTTGCAGAACCCCAAGGCTTCTCTGGGATGCGGAAAAACAGCAGCTATGAGATTGGACAGATGACACAGCTCAAGAGTTACCTTTGGAGACATAGAATCAAGTCCTTTCCGCTTCACTAGGCTCTGGTGTAGGGGAGCAGCAAAATAGGATGTTTCTAAATATGCTCCAGGAAAACCTCCCTTAATGTGGTTAATTTCGAAGGCTTTTTATAATCCGTGCCCTTGGAATCCACTGTTGAAGACAATAGCACAGATGAACAATCTTAAAACATTCTGTTGTTTCGGTCTTATTGGAAAGAAATCCTCCTCAAAGCTAGTGGTACTAGACTCTGAAGGCAGTAGAATTATTCTGAGATATTTTGGGATTGTATGGCAAGTTTTATACTCTCTAAGCAGAACCAGCCTAGCACTTTTGGAGAGGAAGTCACACGCTCAATAGCAGTTTTTTTTTTCCATTTATTCATTCTGTAACTATGAATGGTGTACCCATCATTTGACCAGAAGTACGTACATGCTATGAAAAATAAAGAGAAGTTGATTGAAATTTCCATCTTCCACACTATAAAATCTGAGAATAAAAGTCACATTTTCTTGAAAAGTTAAATATATACAAGAGAAGTCATAAGGTTGTCTAATAGTTGTCCAATAAAACATATATCAAATTACATGTTATAGATTAGAGAGATGTAATAAGATGGTTTGGTAGAATAGCAAGAACTTGGGCTTTGCTTTGGAAATCTGAGTACAAACCCCTCTTTTGTCTCTTCCCAGCTATGGGAATGGGGCCAGTGAGCTAACTTCTGTGAGGCTCAACCTCATCAGGGTATACATGCCAGATCGTTAGGGTGTTTAGAAATTACATAGAGTAAATCTGCAACACCTCACACTTAAGAGGTGCTTGAATGTCTTGTTGCTTCCTTATTACTGTGTTTTCAACACTATGGCCCATGCTTTCCTAAGAAGGAATATTTAAATGTTTCATCAAATTCTGATGGATTATCTTAAACCCTTAAATATTGGAGGTGGTAAGTGCAGACCTATTGATTAAAGAAACAAGCTGCAGTGAGCGGAGGGATCCTATCTTACTGGTCCATAACTCCATCCTGTCTCCAGACAGTCTAACAGACAACCACAGTTTTAACTTACCATTGAACTGGTGCTATTCATCAAGGGACTACAAATTGAGGCCTGGACTTACATGGAAAATCTCCCTTCCTAAAATCCAGATTTTTAAGTTCAATTATAATTATAGCCTACTCACTTCCCTACTAGAAGTGTTTCACAATAAACCTGAAATAAATTTAGAAAGTAGTAAATTGAAAGGAGTTACAGAAGGAAAAGGAAGCAAATATAGCAGTCTCCTTGATTGATATATTAATTATGTTTGAGCATTAAATCAGCCCTGAGCTTCCTAGTATCCAGGGAAAAATAGAAACATGGCAGCTCATGTAATTTTCATTGACTGATAAAAAGGACATATGGAGTCTTTCTGAAGATTAACTTCTAAGATTTAAAAGGTGTGTCCATAAAGGAATGAGGATACATGTACAAGTTGCATTCATAGTGTGCTTTATCTCTTTGCTTCACAGGTGTGGCTTTTACTCTGCTAGCAATGATCCAGATATGAACCAGAAAAAATGCACACCTGTTGGATCTGACCTTTAGGGCATTATGACTCAGGAGGAAACCTGGAAAGATCACAACGTGTGTATGTAAGAGTGGAACTAAATGTGAACAGCAGTAATATAAGTGGGATAAACGAAGGGTGAAAAGAAAACAGGGCAACAGGATGTGTCTAGAGTGGTTTCTGTTTAGAAAAGTACCATAAAAGCCATGAGAAAAGAATAGCAATGAAGATCCAGAAATTGGGATAAGGCCAAGGATATTGGCCTGGAGCATGCCTCAAGTTAGGATGGTTCCTGTGGCAGAATGGATTGAGGGTGGCCTCAGGTTGAAGTCAAGGTGATTGTTAGAAAATTTTGACCCATTACTATGGACAGATAGTGATAGTTCTAAGCGCTTCCAGAAAAGAATTTTCTTCCCCAACGACCAAAGAGTGAGGAATATCACTCTGGTCTTGGACAGAAATCGAGAGGGCCTAGGAAGAGACTGGCTGAAGCTTCAGTTCATATGTGGAGCTTCCAAATTTACAATAGGTTTTGCAGTTTAAGGAAAAGCAGTACCATCTTAGAGAAGTCACAGATGGCCGATTACTGTTAAAAAATTATATTTCATATATATGTACATGAAAAAAGTCCCAAAGGCAAACTCTTTGATTGATAATATTTTTTCACTACTCCATTGAATGGTAATGACGAAAAATCACCTATGTGGAAAATGTCTTCATCTCTGACAAACTTGTGGGGTCGATTTCCTCACAGATACTTTCACTGATAGTTAATTGTGAGGAATGTAATACAAAACCAAAATAATAAATAGTCTGTTTTATATTTTATTGTGATTTGCGAGAGGTTAGAAATACTCAAAATGATCTGGTCCCCTTTTAAAGCAGTTCTCTTCCTTGGTTGCCCATTCGAATCACCTGGAGAACTTTTAAAAATACCATATCCAGGCTCTCCCCAGACCAGTAAAATCAGATTCTCTGAAGCGAGATCCCAACCCCAATATTTGAAAACTCCCCCAGGTGATTCCAGTGGGCATCCATGGTTGAGCACCACTTCTTTAAGGAATGAACTAGCAAACCAAGGAAGGAGCATGGTGAGGAAACAAGGTACAGCTGGAAATAGTAACATCAGTAAAGAAGAGGGTGGTCAACTAAAAAGTAGGGTCACCTGAAGAGGTGGTGTCTATTTCCCCATCCTTTGAATCTCGGTTGTCCTTGCAAATTATTTTGGTGAATTGAATGTGGTAAGAGTGACATGGAGAGAGTCTTAGACCCTCAGTGCAGCTTCTGCTCCTACCCTCTTGAGATACTTTCTTTGCTATGTAAGGAAGCCCAGGCTAGACCATTGAATGATGAGAAACCACATAGAGATGCCCAGCCAATAGGAAGACCAACCTCCAGACATATGAGTGAGGCCATCTTGGGCCATCCAACCCCAGTTGAGTTTCCTGATGTCTGTAGTCATCTGAGCAAGCCCAGCTAACACTTCTTGGAGCAGAGACAAGCCAGCCCAGCTGAGGCCAGTCCAATTGTCCACCTACAAACTTATGACAAGTAATAAATAAATGGTTGTTTTAAGCCACTACATTTTAGGATAGTTTCTTATGTAGTATCCAATACAAAGATTCAGGGAAGAAAACCTGAAGCTGACTTCCAGAAGTCACTGTGGCAGCTATCCTCCAGGGGGTCCTCAATGACCCCTGCCCCCTAACATTCATGCCTCTGAGTAGTGTCTCCCACCATTTCACCTGGGTGGGTTTGTGTGAGCAACAAATTGCAGTGACGGTACATGACTTCTGAGGTGAGGTAAAAAAGACGTCGTGCCTTCTGCTTTGCTCTCTCTCTCGCTCTCTTTCTCTCTCCCCTTCCCTCCCCCTCACACTCTCTCTTGCATAAGGAAGATAGCCATCTTGTTGTGAGGATGCTTACTCAAGCAACCTAGGAAGAGTCCCCCATGGTGAGTCCCTGAGTTTTCCTGCCCATAGCCAGTTGAGTGAGCCATCTTGGAAGCAGATGGAAGTTAACTTTTCAGATAAATTCAACCCCTGCCAAGATGCTGACTGTAACCTCATGAGAGAACCTGAGCAAGAGCCACCCAGCTAAAGTGTCCCCCACATTCCCCACCCACATAAACTGTAAGAAAGTAAAGGGCTTTTGTTTCAAGTCACTAAGTGTTGGGGTCACTTATTACACAGTAATAAATTACTAATGCAGGGTCTCTATTTTCGGATGGATTGTGCCCAACTAGTATAGTAGATAAGCCTATTGTGGAATTGAGTGCTGGAGGGGAAGGAGGGTAACTCAGCCTCTAGAATTAAAGAGGAGGGTGTGGGCTTAGTGGCATGATGGTGAACCTAATAGGCAGTGTTTTACAGCCTTGGGGAAAAGAAAAGGGTGTGTCTATTACAAGCATTTGTGGTTGTCCCAGCAAATAATAATCCTCTCTGGGAACAGGATTCAATCCAGTCTGAATCAAAATCTGGCAGTAGATGGGGATTTAGCAGCTACAGTTGTGAAGATTGGAAAACTAAAAGTCAATAGGTCAAGCATCACGTGCACTCCCAGGAAACTACAGAAATCACCTAAAACTGAGAAAACAGCCTAGAAATTCATGTTACTAGGTGATGAAGAGAAATATATCACTTATGGACCAAGTGCCAGCTAAGACCTAAAACTAAGAAAGGAAGTGGGGAGGGTGAAGAGAAAGATCACGGGACAGAACCAGGATGAAGAAAAAGGAAAAAAAAAAAAAATGCCATACATAAGAACACAAAATTTGAAAACAGCTAGTTTTTTTTTTTTTTAATGTAAATTAAACCATTTTAGGAGAGTTTTTGTCCTTTTTAAACTGTTCTTACCAAGCATACCGCAATCTAAGAAGGGAAGAAGTGATCTAAGAAAGAAGAAGAAATAAAAGAAGAATTGTCATTAATCTTTATAGATCTTGCCTTTAAATCTAAAACCCATTTGAAGTCATGATAATAAAATAAAATAATCAGAAAAAATTCTTCACGGGGCTCACTGAGCCCTTTTTTGCATATATCCCCCCTCCATTTTAACCACTTTTTATTATTGAAAATTGAAATATGCACAAAATTAGAATAGCATAGTGAATCTCCACTAATTATCATTAGCTTCAACAATTATCAGCTCATTGCCACACCCGTATCCATTCACCATTCATACCCCTATCCATGGCCCTCCCCATTCCAGATTTTTTTTAAATGAATCCCAGTTATCATGTAATTTTATTCTTAAAAATTTGAGATAAGGATATACTTTTAAAACTTGAACACCATTTCTACACCTAAAGAAACAGCAATAATTCCTTAATATTAGCAAATATCCAGAGAGGGTTAACATTTCTTTTTTTAAAATATTTTAAATCTTTGTTCAACTCCAGATCCAAAGTTGGTCCCTACATGGCAGTTGTTTGTGTTATGACTCTTGAATTGCTCTCAATCTGTAGGTTCCCCTCTGTCTCTTTTGTTTCTTTGAAATTCATAAGTTGAAGAAACTAAGAGTTGTTCCTGTAGAGTTTTTCACAGCAGGATTTTTATTATTGTATCCGCATAGTGTCTTTGAACATATTCCTCTGTCCTCCGTAGCATCAATAAATTTTTCAGTTAGATCTAGAGGCTTATCAGATTCACGTTCAATGTTTTGGGCAAAAATACTTCATAGGTGATGTTGAGTTCTTCCATTAGTAGTCCCAAAATATCTAATTGTCTTCCTTTGTATTTTTTTAGAAGGTACTGAATCCATTACTTTGTTGGGGATCATAATATGGTACTATTCTAATTTTATCATTTCTTCCTTATTTATTAGAATAATTCTATTAAGAAAAACTTGTCAACAGCTATAATCTTACTCTTCAGAGCAATGTGTATAGGTATGGTAGAATAAATGCTTGATACTTTCCCTTTATTTACCAATTTTCAAAAAATGAGTTGGTTGCCTAGCGTCTCCCAAATATGTAAGTGAATTTTTTGGTATTATTATTAACTCATGACTTTAAACATATGTGATGTTTTCCCATCAACTGTACTTATTGTTTATAGTGATAATTAGATTGTTCCAGTTTTGACCAGTACGAATCCCATAAATTAGCTCCTGCTAATTTGACATGATACCAATAGTCATTGAAAGGTGCTGCTGCTGCTGCTGCTGCTGCTTCTTTTTCTTCTTCTTCTTCTTCCTCTTCTTGGTTTTCTTTTTAGTTTTTTATTTTGAAATAATTATGGGCTCACATGAAGCTTAAAAAGTAACACAGAAAGAATCCATGTTCCCTTTACCCAGCTTTCCACATGGTTAACACAATTACATAACTATAGTACATTAGCTAAACTTGGCAGAATACAACTAACTAGACTTAGTCCTTACTTAAATTTCATCAGTTTATATATACACTCATTTGTGTGTTTGTGCGTGTGTTGCATGTATGTTTCCATAAGATGTTCTAGATTTATTGGTACATTTGCTGCCTCAGAACCAGAATCAGCCATTTCTCCAAGGAGCTACAGTTACTTTTAGAGGGACATGGTATTTAAAAACCACAGAATGGGGTCTAGGGTTTTTCATTGATATTGGTTTCACTGTGGTTTCTAGGATTTTTCAGTGGACAGAGTTATGAAACACTTTTATTTTTTTTCAAATACAAATCGCATCATGAGTTCTCACTGATATTTCCAATTCAAAGTCAGGACAACAGAGGCTTCACTTAACCGCAAGAATCTTATCTCTATCTTCTTTATCCTGTGCCAAAAAAAAATCACTTTTCCCAATTTCATCACGGTGATTGCCCATTTGTTTCATTTCACAGTATACAAACATTCTCAGAATGACAATGCCAGTAGTACCGCCAAAACCACTATTATTTAAAATAACTTGTTTTATTTAAAACAGTTCTTGTTTGTAAATAGGATATATATCAATAACGGTATGTAATTTTAAAGTTACTTTGAACATTTCCTCTACATGCAGTTATGTTAGATGCTTGAAGCAGAAAATTAGTTCCATTTGTTTTATTTTGCTTTCAAAGTTTAGGAATTCTTTTAAATTTTAATTGTATTTAATAAATATATAAAATACCTACAAAATTCCAAAATACAAACTAAGGTATATGCAGAATAGTCTGTTTTCATCCTATTTCGTTACCCTATTCCTTATTCCTTCACTATTTTCGATATGTTTTTATACGCACACACGTTTGCATTTCCTTCATACATATATTCCCACATTTATATACTTATATTTTAATACATTAATACCTAAATATCTCTTTACAATATACATAGTCCCTCCATTTTTTTTTTTGTTTGTTTTAACTATTGTCCATTAGTTTCCTGCTCAGAGCAATTTTGAAGTTTACTAGCTATCTCTTCTACCTGTGGGGTCCCTTTTAATGTAAGGGTTTCTCTTAAAGCTCAACAACATGGCATCAATCTACCATATTAGTTTCTTAGCTGTAAGAATCTTGGCTTTGCATTCCACCATCATTTTTTCATTCAACAATGTCTTTCTTGTTATTTCCAATAAGAGACAAGATCAGACAAGCATGGTTTCTCTACCACTGTCTCAAAAATTGACTCTGAACCTCAAATGTACAGAAAAGATGAAAAAAAGATAAAATAAGCATGTACAATAACATTTTGGAGATAAACTATGCATGCACAATGACACTAGACAAATAACTTCAATAAAGGATGCTAATATGCAGATTTCAAGCAGATTGCCAGTTTCTCTAAAACTCCTAATAGCCTGGGTCTGAGGTAAAGTGAAGAGAGGGAAAATTGCACCCAGCTTTACAGCTCTAAGTAGAGATAACTGGGCGAGAAAAACAAACAGTAATTCACCAAATAAAGGTTTGTGAGCTACAGAATTTGATTGTGAGGCATGAGTTTTGGGGATTTTAATAGCCAGAAGAGGTAGTTGCTAAATGCTGAGGGAAAACCATGCAAAGTGAGGTCACTGGAGACCCCCCTCACTTCCCAGACACTCAAAATTGTGTTGAAATAAATGGCTTCCCATATAGCAGACTTCAACAGAACAATTTTAACAGTGCATCTGTGCATACCTGCAACCACAACAGCAATAAATAAATAAATTGGGAAAAAGAAAGGGATGGAAGATTAGAACCAAAGTCAGGTACAGGAATATGCATCAGGAGAAGAATTAATCTTGGTAGTAGAAGAACATTTAAGGTAAATATTTATTTATACTTTTGAAGAAGTCTTGCAATTAGTAGTGCAAAACTATTAGACTCCAAGTTGAATGACTGCAAAATCTGTGCTTACAGCCATCATGTGAAGCTACTAAATAAAACTGAAAAATAAGAAAGAAACAGACAGATGCAGAACTTTGATATATTAAAAAATAGAAAATTTGCAAAATATAAACATTCAAGGATTGTTTCTTTGAACAAATCAATTAGATATATAAATTAGGGGGACAGAAGCAGAAAGCAAAAATACTCCTAATTAGAGAAAAAACATGGAATTGGCAAAAAAAGTCAAAGGACACTAAGATAAATCATAACAATAACTTGTTCAACTATACAAACACATTTGAAAGTCTTGTTGAAATGGAAAATAGAAATTATTAAAAATTGATTCAAGATAGATAAAAACCTTAAGTAGACCAGTGGTCATATGCTAAAGTTAAACGGCTGCCAAAGTATTCTAAAGTATGCCCTTAAAAAAAAAAAAAAAAAGCCAGGCCCAGAGTCTCACAGGTTCAATTCTATCAATACTTCAAGAAATACATACATCCAATTTCATTTAAACTGTACAGTAGAGTATAGTAAGAAGAAAGTTTTCCAAATATTTCTCCCCTAGTCAGGATAACATTTATGACCCCTTAACCACCACCACCCCCACCACCACCACCCCCCCACTAAAAGGCAAAAATAACCCACAGAACCACACAATTACAGACCAAAATCATTAAAGAATATCAATTCCAAAATTTCTAAATAAAATATTCACATGGAAACCAATGACTAATTGGGATTTATACCAGAAATGCAGCAATAGTTCAATTTTAGAAAATCTATTACTATATTTCACTATATGAAGAAGTCCAAAAAGGGGGAAAAAAGGTGATTTTCTCAGAAGGTGCTGTAAAGACATGCAGTAAAACTCAAAATCCACTTCTGAGCTTATGGCTTTTTTAATTAAATCGGTGGGCTAAAACAATCTATATCTGAAAACAAAAGCTAGTTTTATGCAAAATAATGCACACAGGCACTTTAAAATCAGTAACAAATCCAGGATATTCTCTATAATTACTACTATTTAAAATTATTCTGGAAGTAGTAGCCCAAGAAATTAGATAAGGGAAAAGAACAAGTAGTCTAAAAAACTGGAAAAGAAATGGCAGATTATCATTATTTGAACATCTCATGATTATATATCTGGCAAATAAAAAAAGAATCGAATAAAAAGCATTTAGAATCAATTAAGAGGAAGCTGTCAGGCAACTGCTTACAAAATTATTAAGAATTCCATTCATGGTGTGAGAGAGAGAACAAACACAACAATGACTTCAAGGTCTTTGGGTTTTTTTTGTGCATCTTGTAGGCAGGAGTTACCATTAGCTGAGACAGGGTGGGGAGTGATTAAGAAATAGAATCAAGAGTCAGGCGTTAGACATGTTAGGTGTGAGCTGTCTGTTGAACCTCAAAGTGGAGAAGTTAAGTGTATAGTCGGCTCTCCAAGTCTGGAAAATGGGAAAGAGATCTGGGCTAGAGTTATAAATCTGGAAGTTGCTATTTAATGTCATGAAAGGGGATGTGATCACCAAGGAAGACAATGGAGACAGAGAAGTGGAGGACCAAAGACTAAGATCCCACTCTAACAACAAAAATTTGGAAGAAGAGGAGGAACTGATGATGGAGACTGAAAGGAGGACCCGTTGAGGTAGTCAGGAAAACAGGAGTCATGGAAGTCAAGTGAAAAAAGGGGCTCAAGGAGCAGGGAGTGATGAGCTTTGGGTCAAATGAGGGTGACCAAGAATTGTCCATTGAATTTAAAAGTGTGGGAGACTTTGCTGAGTGGGACTGGAGATCTCGGGGCAAATGCCTGATTGAAGAGGTGTTAAGAGAAAGGCATTTGGGAGATTGGAGATGGTTAGTAATTCTTTCTAAGCCTTTTCCCTGCAGAGAAAAGCTGAGAAATTGGGTAATCGTTGATGGGGAAAGAAGAATCAAAAGACATTTTTGCTTTATTTTAATTTTTTAAGAAATAAAATGACTGGTTCCTCTTGTGATTGGCTTATGAAGATCTCAGTCTAAATGACTTTACTTGCCTGAGAGGCATCCTCAGAGTGAGATTAAGCAGAATTTCCTGTCACAGAGATCATTACTGAGTCCTGTACAAGTTGGAAAAGATTTTAGACCAACCAGTGGAATTTAGGGTTAAACAAAGAAATAAAGCCTCTTCCTGCAAGATGTGACAAAAACATTAAAAAATATTTGAATATCTATAAAATAGAAATACATGGCTGTTGCTTGTCCATAATTTAATTTATTAAAGCAATGGAAAATTAAAACCTTGGCCTGATGTTACCTAGATTAGATAGATAGATAGATAGATGAATAGATGGATAGGTGGATTGATATCTAGAGATAGGGATATAGACATAGACACACACACAGTGGGAAGCAGAAAAAAACAACAAATGAACAGCTATACTTTAAAACAAAATTGCATGTGGTTGCTTCGCCCTGGATGTGATAAGCTAGGGTTGTTGAACAATTCTTAATGGTGTGCAATTAATTGTTCTGCTTTTTTCCACTTATTGAGACATACAGGGAGAGAAAAGGAAACCCAAAACTTTCCAGTGCCAAGATCTTGCTCAGCTGCTAAAGGAAGGGTGAGGATGTGGAGATGTAACAGGGTTTGGAGCTAAGGTGGGAAGAAGGAGCCAACTTGTTCTGCATATTTAAGGAGGGGAAGTAAATGAGTTCTGGGGGGAGGCCTAAGAGAGAGAAGAAGGGGATTAAGAAACAGTTATTAAAGAAAGATATGAAACAGGTCTGGAGAAATAGTGGAGGGCCATAAGTAACTAGATGATGGGAAAGAGGCCAGTGTGGAATTCCCTATGGCAAGTGGAACCCAAGAACTTCGGGTATCACTCAATTAAAAAAATAAAAACAAACTTTAATTTGAGATACATGTAGATTCACATGCAGTTCAAAGAAATAATACAGATGGTTCTCATATACCCTTCACCCAATCCTAATGGTAACATCTTACATAAATATGGTTGATAGAGTTCCCAGGAAATTGACATAGATGCAATCCACTGAATTCTTTCAAATTTCATCAGTTTTGCATGCACTCATATGTTTGCATATGTGTGTATATGTATTTAGTTCTATGCAATTTCATTACATATGAATGTGTGTGCATATTGGAGTGACCTCCACCACAGCCAAGTTACAGAGCAGTTCAATCACAAGGATCTCTTGTGCTATTCTTTTGTAGTCATAGCCCCTCTGCTCCTCCCTGTGCCCCCAACCCATGGCAGCCACTCATCTGTTGTCCATCTCTATAAATTTGCCATTTCAAGAATGCTATATAAAAGGAATCATACAGCATACGACCTTTTAAAATTGGCCTTTAACACTCAGCGTAATTGTCTTGAGATCCATCCCAGGTATTGTGTTTATCAATAGTTCACACATCTTTATATATATGATATACCAAAGGATCTGGACACATCTAGCTGCACTGTTGTCCCAGTCACCATCATTTGTTATCTGAATACTTAGGTCATGTTGCTTCTCCATTCTTAAATCCCCAATGGCTCAGACCCCATCTTCTAGAACTTTCTCCATGTCCTTTCTGCTCCGGCCACACTGGCTGCCTCACTGCTTTTCAAATCCCCTGGCAAGTTCCACCTCAGCGCCTTTGCCCTCACACCTGTCTGGAATGCTCTTGTCTCAGATCTCTTCATGACTTGCTCCCTCTCTTCTTTCAGATCTTCTCATGAAGGCCACCTTCCTTAAAACGAGTCCCTCCGTAGACACACACCTCCCTCTGAATGAGTCTTTCCCCAGATACACACCTTCCTTGTAGGAGTCACTCCCTAGAGAGCCTTCAGAATTTTTCTACATTTCCAGCAAAGTCTGGGATTGACTATAAAGGATTATACTGTGACCCGAGTAACCACACTTCTTGTCCTTTTACTTTCTATATTGTTTAACCTAGTGTTTCTCAGGGGTACTGTCACGGCATGCCAAGTGGTTTCCGGGGATCTATCAAATGGTCCACACATAAAAGTGATACCAATATTTGGCTCATACACAGTTAACAAGTTTTAAATGCTATATTTTTAAAATGATTTCCACAGCAGTCCTTTATATACTTAATAGTTGTCTCAAATGTTTTGCATGTGCTTCAAGAACTGGGTTGGTTGGTTTATTTTGACTGATACAATATTACCAGGAATAATTTGTCCTGACAAAGGTATTTTCAGATATTCAAACAATAAAATCATTTGTTTATTTATTGCTTTTGTTTTGTTAAATTGCCCTTTGTTCTTACTAGTGTGTAGTGTTATATCCTCAATTGATAGATAGCTCAGAAATACTTCACTGAAGATAAAAAAGTACTATTAAAAGCAAATAATGAAAAGATAACACACATATAAGACTACAATATAAATAGTAAACAGGCCTCCAGTGTGAATACAGAAAGTGAATCTACATGTAGAGGTGATTTCACACATGTAGTTAAACATTAACGTGCAAGTGGAAAATGTAATGGTTAATATCAAACATTAGATTTTATTAGGCTGGTGAGGCATTTGTCTCCAAACTTCAATGTCTTGTCTGTCAGAAAATTTTTAAAAATATGTTATGAAGCCATCTAGGCTTTCATGTCATGTTTTGAAAAATGAAAGAAACCTGTACTTATTTTTCAGAGCAAATGCAAACTAGTTGATTAGACCCTAATGGAAAATTTTATCTCCAGTCAAAGAAGAGATAAGAATGAGAAATGAATAACTCAAAAGTTTTTCTCTTTATAGCAAAAAAAAAAAAGAATATAAATCTTATTATTGCCCATATGCTTGTAAAACCAGCCATAAAATTAATGACAAGAATAATGCAGAAAGAGAAGGCTGAACAAGACATTACCAAAACAAGTCGTTACCAAAAGTCCTTTATCCATTGACACTGTTGGACATTGCTTTACGAAAGTAGGCTGCTGAGATTAATACAATCCCAATTTGACTCTAAAACATCACCACAGGAGTCCCTCCAGCAACCACTCTCGGGACAATCTTTCCCATCCCTTGAGTAGTTTCAAAGATCTGGCATATTTCAATGTGTACATTTTGCTTGTTCATCTACTTCCTAGTATCATCATGTTGTCATATTATGGGGAGTAGTTGGGTATCCTGGGAAATATTTCTTTGCATCAGCTCAGTCCTTCCTTAGAGGAACCTCGATGCTAGTTGGCTTTATTACAAGAGAGTGCAAATGATACTACACTTTTGTGATCAAAACTATTCAAGAATGACATGCTACTTTTTAAAAATTTTATTTTAAAGGCAGCAAATGGGATTAAGTTGGCCTGTTCTTTCCCCTATCCTTATATATTTGAATCAAGGCAAAAGCCAATTTTCCTCATTTAGTTATGCCTGTTTATTTTTAAAATATTATTTAAACTTGAATATTCTGATGCACTTTACTGCTCATTGTACACTGCATCATTGTATTTACCCCTTAACTATTGTGATATGCTAGCAAGTGTTTCAATTTACCGTTGAATGAAACCACAAGGGTGGAGTTTTTTAGTTAATTCTTAGCATAGAAAACAACCTCAACAGAAAGAAAAACGCAAGGAAAAATTTATTTTGTTTTATGATAAAAATTCACACTGGAGAAGAAGATCATTTCTATTCAACTAATGATTATTTTGTGAGCTTTGATGTTGACTAGAAAGCACATGTGGCTATACATGCTAAAGCAGCACTACTATATGTGCAACAGAGTGTCACTGTGCAAACAAAAGTGATTTATTCACTGAGAACAATTCGCAACCAACACTTTGACTCCTCATCTCAAGTCACAGTAGAAGAAAGTAGTAAAACTATCGATATGATTAAATGGTAATCAATAAATTCGTATAGAACAGACTTTACTTTTCCACTCTGACGTTTGTTGACTTTTCAGAGAATTGGTGAGGTCATGAATATTTGAAATGAGGATTAAGATGAAAGCATCTCCCCATAACCTCCAAGAAGGAGAAAACATTTCTATGATTTCAAGTGGCTCCTTCATTGTGCCCTATCTCAGAAATATTACTAGCACCTTTAGAAGCATAAACATATCATTCCAGGGCCACATTTTGTTTACTCTTTGAAAAAGAATTTGATGACCCAAATGATGCAAGAGAAGATGAAAACCAAAAAAAGCAAATGAAACTTTTCAGATCTGAATGCAACCAAATGGAGGAAACCATTTGCAAAATGAACTATGCAACTTCCAGGTTTGGAAGGTGATGTGCCTGTTGAATCAGCACCCAAACGCACTGAAAATAATCTTCAGTGAGCCCACCGTCATTTGTTCTGGGTCCATATTCAAATCGAATTGCCAGACCTATACATGTGCCACCATCTCTCACAACACATAATTGTGGGTTAGGGTTTTCTAATACTCTTAAAACTAAATACAGTAGTGAAAAAGAAAACCAAACGGATGAATAACTTGGCCTACTTCTCGAGCCTGTTAAGCTAAATATAAAAGCTTTGGTAAAAGTTTGTCAACAATTTTATTGCTTCCAATAATATGAAACAACTGTTGTTAAATTAAAAATTACTTATGTAAAATAGGCTTCATTTCTACTTAAAATTATGGTGATCTTTTTTAACCAACTAAAAATTGGTGGTTCATATAAATAATGAACACTCAATGAACAACTGAGATAAAAAATTTGCCAATACCATTATAAAAAATAATCACTCAAGATAAGCAGAATCATAGAATTTAAAAGAACAGATTCACTAATTGTACTGATTGTTACAATTTAAAAATTGAAAATAAAATTCATTTTATTTTATATATTCAAATATATTAACTGGCTTAATTGAAGTAATGTAGCCTTTATGAATTCAAGTTCATATAGGGCCTTAGAGGTTTAGTAGTGGCTTTTGCTCTCCCTCTGGGAAAACTTTGGTGGTTGGGGCAGAGGTATGACATAGCCTGACAAATTTTAACTTTATCATTGTGACCACTATGCTCAAGGAAATCAGGAAGGAGATATTTTAATGGTAAATTCTCCAGAATTTGGTGATGGATTGGATGTGAGTTGCAAGACAAAGAGATGCATCAAAGTTGGCACAATTGATGTTGGCCTGAATAGCTGGAAGGATAGCATTGCCATTAACCAAGATGGGTATGGGGTGGGGAATATCAGGAACTCTTTGCAAAGTAAGTTATGTTTGTGATGCCTACTAGGTGTCTGAGGGAAGCTGTCAATGAGGAATCTGGAGACTGACACCTAAAACTGGGCTGGGGGTGGGGAGAAGCAGTCCGCTGATATTAATTAGGGATGGTCTGCAATAGATGGTATTTAAAGCATGAGAATCGATGAGATCAGCCAGGGAGTGACTATGAATAGAAAAGAGAACAGTCCAAGGACTGAGTTCTCAGGCACTTCATCATTTAGAGGTAGGGGAGGAAAGGAGGAGCCAGTAAAGGAGACTGAGAAAGAGAAGCAAAAGGTTGGAAGAAAGGTTGGAAGAAAATCAGGTGAGGGTGGTTTCCTGGAAGCTAAATGAAGAAAACATATCAAGGAATAGAGAGGATTGGCTGATAGCTCAGGTAAGAACTGGATCAATAATTGACGATTGTATTTAGCAACAGGGAGGTCACTGGTGGTCTTGGCAAGCACAGTTTTCAGAAGGTGGTGAGGGAGAAACCAAATTAGAGTGTTCAAGAGAGATTGGAAGGAGATAAATTGAGTTAGCAAGTACAGAGGAGTCAAGGATGTTTGCTCTACAGATGAGCAAGGAATGCGTGAACAGCTGGAGAAAGAAGTGGGAGTCAAGACAGGAATATCTTTCAATCAGAGAAATAAGAATAACAGGATGCCTTTATGTAATGAGTAGTCCCCACTCCAGGCACAGGCATTAGCAATAGAGTGAGAATCAGTGATGGAGTGAGGACTTTTGTTCAGAACAAACTCAAAATGATCTATATTACAAATGGCTACATTAATGCCACCATTTCAAAATGGCTACATTAAAATTGCAAAGTCAAAATATCATGTAAGCTTTTATTGTGTGACCATGTGATCATGCAAACCTGGTGGCTAACACTCCCTTTAACCAGTGTACGGGCAGAGGAGTAATAAAATAATGACACAAATATATAAATAATAGAGGGGGATAAGGGGGTAGGGGATGGTTTAGGTGTTCTTTTTATTTTTATATTTTTTCTTTATTTTGGAGTAATGAAAATGTTTGAAAATTGTGGCAATGAATGCACAGCTATACGATAAAACTGTGAGCCGCTGATTATATACTTTGGATAGATTATATGGTGTGTGTGTATCTCAATAAAACTGTGTTAAAAAAATCATATAAACCCAGTTCCTTTGTGTCATTTTACCTTTTATCCTTTCCAAACCCTTCATAATTTTATAATTCCTTTTAAAATGCTGTCTTTCCTTGGCACCCTTATATTTATTTTTTTATTATTATTTTTTAACTTTATTTATCAAAAAATTAAAATAGACAAGCCAACAACAACAAAAAACACAACATTTCAAACAAAATAAAGCAAAGGATTAAGAAAAACAACCTAAAATAACTACTTTGCTTCCAACATGTTCTTCCCATACCCCAAGAAAATTAACAAACCATAGTCAAAAATGGTATAAGAAAAATCAAATAACCTAAAATAGCTACATTGAAGCTAATTTTTTAATGCAATAGCTTTTTTTTTACTTTATCAAAACATTTAAAAAAGCAATTTAAAACAAAACAAAACAAAACAAAACAAAGGATCAAGAAAAACAAATAACCCAAAACAGCTGCACTGTCCCCAACATGTCCCCACCATACCCAAGAAAACCAGTAAACCCTAACAAAACAAAGAAATAAGAAAAACAAGTAACCCAAGATAACTACATTGCCTCCAACATGATCCCACCACACCCAAGAAAGTTCGGAAACCATAATCATTCCTGAGCATTCCCAAAATATTGAGTTTACCCTCAATAGCTTATCTGTTCTTATTAGAATATTGTTCCCCCTTCACTAGTTGCTGTCTATCTCTATGTCTGCTACATTCTACAACATAAAATATTTATTTTACATTTTTCGCAGAGTTCACATTAGTGGTAACATACAATCTCTCTCTTTTTGTGTCTGGCTTATTTCACTCAGCATTATGTCCTCAAGGTTCATCCATGTTGTCATATGTTTCACGAGATCGTTCCTTCTTACTGCCGTGTAGTATTCCATCGTGTGTATATACCACATTTTATTTATCCACTCATCTATTGAGGGACATTTGGGTTGTTTCCATCTCTTGGCAATTGTGAATAATGCTGCTATGAACATTGGCGTGCAGATATCTGTTCGTGTCACTGCTTTCCAATCTTCCGGGTATATACCGAGACGTGCAATCGCTGGATCGAATGGTAACTCTATATGTAGTTTTCTAAGGAATTGCCAGACTGACTTCCAGAGTGGCTGAACCATTATACAGTCCCACCAACAATGAATAAGAGTTCCAATTTCTCCACATCCTCTCCGGCATTTGTAGTTTCCCGTTTGTTTAATGGCAGCCATTCTAACTGGTGTGAGATGGTATCTCATTGTGGTCTTAATTTGCATCTCCCTAAAAGCTAGTGAAGATGAACATTTTTTCATGTGTTTTTTAGCCATTTGTATTTCCTCTTCAGTGAAATGTCTTTTCATATCTTTTGCCCATTTTATAATTGGGCTGTCTGTACTATTGTCGTTGAGTTGTAGGATTTCTTTATATAAGCAAGATACCAATCTTTTGTCAGATACATGGTTTCCAAATATTTTTTCCCATTGAGTTGGCTGCCTCTTCACCTTTTTGACAAATTCTTTCAAGGTACAGAAGCTTTTAATTTTGAGGAGTTTCCATTTATCTGCTTTTTTCTTTCATTGCTTATGCTTTGGGTGTAAGGTCTAAGAAGTGACCTCCTAATACAAGATCTTGCAGATGATTCCCTACATTATCTGGCACCCTTATATTTATTTATTTATTTATTTATTTATTTATTTTTTCAACAGTGTGGGATATTTTCCCAACTTTTTATTAAAAGAATGTTCAAACCTCTGTAAAGCTAAATAAATGATACAATGAATACCACAGAGCCTTTAGATGAACCAATCATTAACTTTTTGCAACAGCACTTTAGTGCTCTCTCTCTCCATTTATATTATATACATACACTCACACCTTTTCTTTCTCTGCCAAGCATTCAAAAGTGAATTGCAAGATGAAATAATAAACACTTCATCTCTAAGCACTTCAGCATGCATCTTAAAGAAGTAATAATGTTCTCTGTCATATAACTACATCATCATTTCACACCTAAGAAAATTAACAATTCCACAGCATTGCCAATTATAGTCAGTGTTTGGTTTGCTAAAGTTTCCAGAATGCAATATACTAGAAATGGGTTGGCTTTTAACAATGGGGATTTGTTAATTTACAAATTTAATTTACAGTTCTAAGGCCATGAAAATGACCAGTTAAGGCATCAACAGGATGATACCCTCTCTGAAGAAAAGCCGATGGCATCCGGGGTTCCCCTGTCACAAGGGAAGGCATGTGGCCAGCGTCTGCTGGTCCTTCTCCTGGGTTCTGCTACTTTCAGCTTCTGGCTTCAGTGGCTCTCTCAGCTCCTCTGGGGGCTTTTATCTGTAAACTCACTCCAAACTTCTCTGGGTGCTTCTCTCTGAGCTCTCTGGCTTTTTTCAGCTTCTGGTTCCAGTGGCCTCCTCTCTGAGCTTCTGTGGGTCCTCTCTCAACAACTCCCAGGACTTTTTCTCTCTAAGCTCTCCATACTTCTCTGGGTGATCCTGTCTCAGCATTTTGTTCTAACTGGAATAAACACATATCCTGGATATGGGTTTGCCTTCCCTGCACACAATACTTCTGCCAAAACTACCATCTGTGGACTCACAGAATGCCTTACCTACCATCATGGTATTCCACACAGCATTGCTTCTGATCTAGGAACCCACTTCACAGCAAACGAAGTGCAGGAATGGGCACATGTCCATGGAATTCTCTGGTATTATCATGTTCCCTATCATCCAGAGGCAGCTGGATTGATAGAACAGTGGAATGGCCTGTTGAAGACTCAATTACCAACTGGGTGGCAATACCTTGCAGGGCTGGGACAATGTTCTCCAGGAGAGTGTAAATGCTCTAAATCAGTGTCTATCCTATGGTGCTGTTTTTCCTATAGGCAGGATTCAAGGGTCCAGGAATCAAGGAGTGGAAATGAGAGTGGCACCACTATTACCCCTAGTGATGCGCTAGAAAAATTTTGCTTCCTGTTCATGCAACCTTAAGCTCTGCTTGTCCACAGGTGTTAGTTCCAAAAGGAGGAGTGCTCCTACCAGGAGACACAACAATAATTCCATTGAATTGGAAGTTAAGACTGCCAGCTGGCCAATTTTGGCTCCTCATGCCTCTAAATCAACAGGCAAGGAAGGGGATTACTGTACTGGCTGGGGTGATTGATCCTGACTATCAAGGGGAACATAGGACTGCAACTACACAACGGAGGTAAAGAAGAATTTTCTTGGAATACAGGAGATCCCCTAGAGTGTCTCTTAGTACTACCATGCCCTGTGATTAAAGTCAATGGAAAACTGAATCAACCCAATCCAGGCAGGACTACTAATGGCCCAGAAACTTCAAGAATGAAGGTTTGGGTCACCACACCAGGCAAAGAACCACATTCAGCTGAGGTGCTTTCTGAGGGTAAAGGGAATATGGAATGGGTAGTGGAAGAAGGTAGTAACAAATATGAGCTATGACCAAGTAACCAGTTACAGAAACAAGGACTATAATGGTTCTGAATATTTCTTCCTTGTTATGAGGTTTGTACATGTACCTAAAGCAAATATCCTTGTTTTCTTCCCTATCTTATCCATTTATCATATGACTTAAGCTGTATTTAATGTTGCAGTATTTAAGCTATAGGTTATCAAGTTTAAGAGTGAATATTACCCAGGGACTTGCACCCTATTCTCAGGAAAGTTAGTGCGTATCTGGTAAGCAGGACAGTTGAGTATTGTTAGGCAAAAATATGACTGTTATTGTTTTTATTCAGAGATTAGGTATGGTTTAAAGGGATGTGCATGGGTTCCAAGTTGACAAGGGGTGGTCTGTGATGGTTAAATTCAGGTGTCAAGTTGGCCAGTGTCCAGTTGTTTGGTCAAGCAAGCATTGGCCTGATTCTTACTCTGATGATATTTTGACGACTTAAATCATCAGTAGGTTGATTGCATCCATGGTTGAATACATCTACAATCAACTGAGGAGATTGCTTTTAACAATGAGAGAAGTAGCATCCAATCAGTAGAAGGCCTTAAAAGAAGTGATGATTTCAGCTGTCAGAAGGGAGAATTCCCATATTTACCTCAGCCAGCCAGCTTCTTCTGGGGAATTCATTGAAAGCCTTCATCGGACTTTCCAGCTTGTGGCCTGCCCTATGGAATTTGTACTGTCCATTCTCACAATCGCATGAGCCAATTCCTTAAAAAAATTCTCATAATATTTACATAATATATACATATGTATATCTCACATCAGTTCTGTTTCCCTAGTGAACCCTGACTAAAACACCAACACACACAAATTATTGACTTGTTTAATGGCCCAGAATATGGTCTATCTTGGTAAATGGTCTGTGTGCATTTTTTTTTTAATCTTCATTTTACTGAGATATATTCACATACCACGCAGTCATACAAAACAAATCGTACTTTCGATTGTTTACAGTACCATTACATAGTTGTACATTCATCACCTAAATCAATCCCTGACACCTTCATTAGCACACACGCAAAAATAACAAGAATAATAATTAGAGTGAAAAAGAGCAATTGAAGTAAAAAAGAACACTGGGTACCTTTGTCTGTTTGTTTCCTTCCCCTATTTTTCTACTCATCCATCCATAAACTAGACAAAGTGGAGTGTGGTCCTTACGGCTTTCCCAATCCCATTGTCACCCCTCATAAGCTACATTTTTATACAACTGTCTTCGAGATTCATGGGTTCTGGGCTGTAGTTTGATAGTTTCAGGTATCCACCACCAGCTACCCAAATTCTTTGGAACCTAAAAAGGGTTGTCTAAAGTGTGCGTAAGAGTGCCCACCAGAGTGACCTCTCGGCTCCTTTTGGACTCTCTCTGCCACTGAAGCTTATTTCATTTCCTTTCACATTCCCCTTTTGGTCAAGAAGATGTTCTCCGTCCCACGATGCCGGGTCTACATTCCTCCCCGGGAGTCATATTCCACATTGCCAGGGAGATTCACTCCCCTGGGTGTCTGATCCCACGTAGGGGGGAGGGCAGTGATTTCACCTTTCAAGTTGGCTTAGCCAGAGAGAGAGGGCCACATCTGAGCAACAAAGAGGCATTCGGGAGGAGGCTCTTAGGCACAACCATAGGGAGGCCTAGCCTCTCCTTTGCAGCAACCGTCTTCCCAAGGGTAAAACCTGTGGTAGAGGGCTCAACCCATCAAACCACCAGTCCCCTATGTCTGTGGTCATGTTAGCAACCATCAAGGTGGGGTAGGCCAATACCCCTGCATTCTCCACAGGCTCCTCAAGGGGACACTATATCTTTTTTTTTTTCCTTGTTTTTCTTTTTTTTTTTTTAACTTTCCCTTCTTTTTTAAATCAACTGTATGAAAAAAAAGTTAAAAAGAAAACAAACATACAATAAAAGAACATTTCAAAGAGACCATAACAAGGGAGTAAGAAAAAGACAACTAACCTAAGATAACTGCTTAACTTCCAACATGTTCCTACTTTACCCCAAGAAAGTTACCTAATACAGCAACATTTCTGTGAACTTGTTCCTACTATATCCATCAGAAATTAACAGACCATAGTCATTCCTGGGCATCCCCAGAACGTTAAATAGCTTATCTGTTCTTCTTGGATTATTGTTCCCCTTTCCTTAATTGCTCTCTATTGCTAGTTCCCCTACATTCTACATTATAAACCATTTGTTTTACATTTTTCAAAGTTCACATTAGTGGTAGCATATAATATTTCTCTTTTTGTGCCTGGCTTATTTTGCTCAGCATTATGTCTTCAAGGTTCATCCATGTTGTCATATGTTTCACGAGATCGTTCCTTCTTACTGCCGCATAGTATTCCATCGTGTGTATATACCACATTTTATTTATCCACTCATCTGTTGAAGGACATTTGGGTTGCTTCCATCTCTTGGCAATTGTGAATAATGCTGCTATGAACATTGGCGTACAGATATCCGTTCGTGTCACTGCTTTCCGACCTTCCGGGTATATACCGAGAAGTGCAATCGCTGGATCGAATGGGAACTCTATATCTAGTTTTCTAAGGAACTGCCAGACTGACTTCCAGAGTGGCTGAACCATTATACAGACCCACCAACAATGAATAAGAGTTCCAATTTCTCCACATCCCCTCCAGCATTTGTAGTTTCCTGTTTGTTTAATGGCAGCCATTCTAACCGGTGTTAGATGGTATCTCATTGTGGTCTTAATTTGCATCTCTCTAATAGCTAGTGAAGCTGAACATTTTTGCATGTGTTTCTTGGCCATTTGTATTTCCTCTTCAGAGAACTGTCTTTTCATATCTTTTGCCCATTTTATAATTGGGCTGTCTGTACTATTGTCATTGAGTTGTAGGATTTCTTTATATATGCAAGATATCAGTCTTTTGTCAGATACATGGTTTCCAAAAATTTTTCCCATTGAGTTGGCTGCCTCTTTACCTTTTTGAGAAATTCCTTTGAGGTGCAGAAACTTCTAAGCTTGAGGAGTTCCCATTTATCTATTTTCTCTTTTGTTGCTTGTGCTTTGGGTGTAAAGTCTAGGAAGTGGCCGCCTAATACAAGGTCTTGAAGATGTTTTCCTACATTATCTTCTAGGAGTTTTATGGTACTTTCTTTTATATTGAGATCTTTGGTCCATTTTGAGTTAATTTTTGTGTAGGGTGTGAGGTAGGGGTCCTCTTTCATTCTTTTGGATATGGATATCCAACTCTCCCAGCCCCATTTGTTGAAAAGACCATTATGACTCAGTTCAGTGACTTTGGGGGCCTTATCAAAGATCAGTCGGCCATAGATCTGAGGGTCTATCTCTGAATTCTCAATTCGATTCCATTGATCTATATGTCTATCTTTGTGCCAGTACCATGCTGTTTTGGCAACTGTGGCTTTATCATAAGCTTCAAAGTCAGGGAGTGTAAATCCTCCCACTTCGTTTTTCTTTTTTACAGTGTCTTTAGCAATTCGAGGCATCTTCCCTTTCCAAATAAATTTGATAACTAGCTTTTCCAAGTCTGCAAAGTAGGTTGTTGGAATTTTGATTGGGATTGCATTGAATCTGTAGATGAGTTTGGGTAGAATTGACATCTTAATGACATTTATCCTTCCTATCCATGAACATGGAATATTTTTCCATCTTTTAAGGTCCCCTTCTATTTCTTTTAGTAGAGTTATGTAGTTTTCTTTGTATAGGTCTTTTACATCTTTGGTTAAGTTTACTCCTAGGTACTTGATTTTTTTAGTTGCTATTGAAAATGGTATCTTTTTCTTGAGTGTCTCTTCAGTTTGTTCATTTCTAGCATATAGAAACATTACTGACTTATGTGCATTAATCTTGTATCCCGCTACTTTGCTAAATTTGTTTATTAGCTCTAGTAGCTGTATCGTCGATTTCTCAGGGTTTTCTAGGTATAAGATCATATCATCTGCAAACAATGACAGTTTTACTTCTTCTTTTCCAATCTGGATGCCTTTTATTTCTTTGTGTTGCTGGATTGCCCTGGCTAGCACTTCCAGCACAATGTTGAATAACAGTGGTGACAGCGGGCATCCTTGTCTTGTTCCTGATCTTAGAGGGAAGGCTTTCAGTCTCTCACCATTGAGTACTATGCTGGCTGTGGGTTTTTCATATATGCTCTTTATCATGTTGAGGAAGTTTCCTTCAATTCCTACCTTTTGAAGTGTTTTTATCAAAAAGGGATGTTGGATTTTGTCAAATGCTTTTTCAGCAACTATTGAGATGATCAATTGATTTTTCCCTTTTGACTTGTTAATGTGTTGTAATACATTGATTGATTTTCTTATGTTGAACCATCCTTGCATGCCTGGAATGAACCCCACTTGGTCATGGTGTATGATTTTTTTAATGTGTCTTTGGATTCGATTTGCAAGTATTTTGTTAAGGACCATTGCATCTATATTCATTAGGGAGATTGGCCGGTAGTTTTCCTTTTTTGCAGCATCCCTGCCTGGTTTCGGTATTAGATTGATGTTAGCTTCATAAAATGAGCTAGGCAGTGATCCATCCCCTTCAATGTTCCGAAAGAGTTTGAGTAAGATTGGTGTCAGTTCCTTCCGGAAAGTTCGGCAGAATTCCCGGCACCCTTATATTTAAATCTGAAATCGAGTTTAGAATGAAAAGCTTTGTTTAACTTTAAATTAACTTCAACTTTTACCAAACTATGTTGTAGAAATATTTTGGAAATCAAAGGGATCCTTTGCATTGACTCGACCTTGAAATCACACCATGAACTAAGCTGACACTGAGAACGATGCACCAGCTTTTTGGTGGTATCTCGTAAGACTGGATGGGTTAAGGTCATCTTAGGTCAGGTTCCCTAAGGGAAGAACCTGAGACAGAGATTCCTGTGCATTGACTTATGGAGGGTGGGCTTTCAGAAGAGAACTCTAGAGGAATGAGAGAAGCAGGATAGAACAGAGGAGAAAGCCAGGCAAAGGTGTGGGCTCCACTGGTGACAAACTTCTGCTTGAGTCCCACGGGGAGCTCCGAGGCATGAATTGCACCATAGATTTGTCTCATGGAGGCTGTATCACCATGTTAGTAAGTTGCAGTCTGGAGATTGGAGGTTGGCCATAAAGAGCAGTAACTTCCCAGGCAAGGCAACTCTTGTTCTGCTCAGACCAATTCTCAGGAGAAGGGGGCAGCTGGAAGCTGTTAGCACCCAACATATGACAGCTGGAGGTGTGCGCACCAGCCCAGTAAAGGGGATCTGGATGGGGCAGCAAGACTGGCCATT
This sequence comes from Choloepus didactylus, assembly GCF_015220235.1. Classification (NCBI taxonomy): domain Eukaryota; kingdom Metazoa; phylum Chordata; class Mammalia; order Pilosa; family Megalonychidae; genus Choloepus; species Choloepus didactylus. The sequence continues at coordinate 22,378,285 of NC_051325.1, read as the reverse complement.
GCAGTCATCGTCAGTGTCTCCCATTTAGAAACATTCACACTTTCCTCCTAGGAAGAATGAGGCAGGTTCAGGAAGTGACATTAGTTTCCTAGGACTGCTGTAACATGTTACTACAACTTGGTGGCTTAAATCAACAGACATTTGTTCTCTCACATTTCTGGAGGCCAGGAGTACAAAATCACGGTGCCTGAATGTTTGTTTCCTTCTAGAGGCTCACGGATATTCCATCATATACCTCTGTCCTAGCTTCTAATGGCTGCCATCGATCTTGGCACCTTTAGCTTGTAGATGTCTCCACTTCATGTGCCTTTCTCCTCTGTCTCTGTGTCTTTTCTTCTTCTTATAAGGACAGTAGTCATTGGATTTAGACCCACCCAAAATCAAGGATGACTTACAACAAGATCCTTAACTAATTACATCTGCAAAGACCCTATTTCCAAATAAGGTCACATTCTGAGATTCCAGGTGGATGTAAATTTTGGGGACAAACCATTCAACCCAGTACACAGGAAAAACAGTTATTGAAACTTGAGTACTTCAAGAAGCTTGATTTGGCTTAAAAGTTAGTATAGCAACTCCTTGTCCATTTCCCCACGATCATCTTATCACTAATGCCCATGTAGTCTGGTCAGGAAAAACATTCACCTTTGCCTGTCACGGCTGAAGCTGCCTACAGGGAGCCCTGAGAGCTGAGGTTCAGAAGCATCCTCCCTGCTACCCCCTGGAAAGAGAGTTCTGGTCCATTGGGTGTCATTGATCAGGGCCCTTAAGTGATATTCACAGTAAACGGCAATACTATGTGCTTGACATTTATGTCTAAATTCCACATAGCTTTTCATCCAAGTCTGATAAAGTGCTTCAATTTTCTTGGCGGCTGACAATGATCACTAAAACCGTGTCCATGAGATATCTGTACCAGCAGACCCTATACATTTTTGCATATGAGCATGACCATACACTGTTTGGAAAATGTGAGAAAACATTGTTGAAGGGCAATTTTACGAACTGTGAAGAGGGAGACATTTAGATGTCAAATTTGTGGTTACATTTTGATCCTGCTATCTTATAGCTAACCTTGGCCAAGTTATTCAACTTCAAGGAGATTCTATTTTTCCATCTTTAGAATGGGAATAGGATCAAGCTACACCTCCTACCCAAGGATTGTAATGAGGCCTCAACATGGTAAGATACAAAAGGCAACACGGACAGCTCCTGGCTCCTTAAAATTCTACTCTTCTTTCTTCCTCCCTGCTTCTCTCTTATGCACAAGGTGGGATCCTGATTTTTTTCTTTTTATAACTCATCCTTTCAAGGAACTCATTTGCATTGCCAAGCAGTTGTGCTGCCATCTCTGTTTGCAGTCTTTCCTCACCTTGACTGCACCTTCACCTGGTCCCCAGCACCTCCTTACTTTTCTTGAAAAAGAAAAAAAAAATTCCACCCATGCCAAATAAATTAGAAAATGAGTATTTTCTGAATCTTTCAAAAAGAAAATGCAGAAGTGTTTTCTTCCTACTTACCCATCAGCAATTTGTCTCAGCTATCCCCTGCCTGTTCTTCTCCCCCGGCCTGGCCAACAAGATATGTGTGTGTGTGTGTGTGTGTGTGTGTGTGTGTGTGTGTGTTGTGTGTTCTCCTCCTCCTTGCATCCCCCACAGAGTGCTCAGCCTTGTCTCCATTATTGTCATTCCTGTAGGATTTCTGCTAATATCCCAAGCACCCATTAAAGTGTTTCTTTCCAACAAATGCAATTCTCTAGTGAAAGGATGTCTGATTAAAAAAAAAAAATCCCTCTTTCTAGTAGGAAAACAGGTAAGTGAAAGGCAGGGCATGTTTAATATCAGATTCCTTTTGCTTGGTTGGAAAACCCTATTTTTACCAGTAACTTGTGATCTGGAGCTCCTTTTCCCTTTTAGGGATTAAATAATTATGCAGATTTGTTTGCTTCATTTGAAACTTGGCTTCCATTTCCTGTCAAGAGGAAAACAAGAGAAACTCATAGTACGCGTTCAACTCCTGATCACCTGTCAGCTTCACAGCAAAGAGCATCTTGCAATTTGTCCCTGCCCAGGCACTTCATCTTCAAACAGAAACTGCATCTTTATTATAGCCTTTAATGGGCTATTTCACTCCAGGATCAATATGTCTGACAAAAAATCAAGCTCCAGTAAAAGCTCATTAATTCACATCTGACTAATTCTGGATTTGTGATGATTTCGGCAGGGACCAAGCTGAAGTTTACCTTTTGTGCTGCTGCTTCCAGAGGTTTAGCTTGGCCAATTAATTAGGAAGAACAGAATTGCCAGGGAAGAATTTACAGAGCATCTATTTACACGGTGGTAACAGGCTGATTGTAGCTTCTAGATTGCTCAGTTCCCATTAGGCAACCCCAATTAACCACTGTTTTGTGTTAGCATCCTGGACTTGAGACCTGCAAACTGCACTGCCTCAGAAAATGTCTATGAATCCACTAAATCTGTCCTCTGGTGCCTGATGCCTTCAGTAGCCCTGCATCACATCCCTCACCCCACCTCCGATGACCGCAGCAGGTGCGGTGGGCATTTCTCCTTGGGGTCAGACTCATCTCGATGAGCAGAGTCCAATCTCCAGCATGGGATGTGAGTGGCTCATCGCCCTTTCACCTCAGGGCCCTCCTCTGAACCCAAGGGCAAGTGAAGGCCAGAAGTGGAGGGGCAGTAATGCCCCCTGGGGACCACACTCCACCAGTGGGGGTGGGGGAGCTGGAGGATATATTGATGGACTCTTCAGGAGGATTCTGTACACTTGTCCAAACTCCTGGCAGAAGTGAGCCCCTGAGGCTGAACGTAGCATCCTAAATAATGTGCTCTTGTGTCCACTTTTCCTGGCCAACATTCTCACTCCCCCGGCTTTGTGGCATCACCTTCCAATTAAGCTACCTGCTCCCAAATCTCACAGTGCTTTCAGGGGAACCCAAACTAAAGCCCCCACTCCTCAAAAATGATGTATATAAGTAAGTAGGTAGGTATGTACTTGAGATACTTGCTCATTCCTTCATTCATGTACTCATTCTTTGATAAGTACAGCTCTTTCTTGTACTTCCTAGCTCAGGGCTATCCTTTGGCAACAGTGTGGAATGGGTAATGCCTCTTCAGTTGTTCTTTTCCATCTTTTCAGCACTCTTTTCCTTCTTCCTAATGTCCTTTTCCTGAGTTCCCACAGTCCCCTCTGCAGACCTCTATCTACTTCTTCTGCCTCCTCCTTTTCCCCAATATCACTATAAATCACACAACCCCTCCTAACTTCCCATCCCAATGCCTTATTTCTTAGTAATGTAGCCTCTGCTAACTAATATGGTAGATGGATTCATGTGGAAAGGGTTCATGCTGTTGTATTACTCCAGGGAAGTAAGGAGTATGTGGTTTAACTACGACCTCCTAAGCAATTTCCATTATTACTCAAGCCATGTCTAGGTTTATAGAAATGCCAACCATGCTTGGTTGGTTTTTGAAACATCACCAACTCCTTTCCTCCTCTGGTCCCCTTGGGTCCTCCTTCTCCATCTTTTGAGCCTCCTCCTCTTCTGATTATTTAACTCTTTGTTATTCATAGTGTGATCCATGGACCAGAAATATCAGCATCACCTGCATGTCTTTTTTATAAATGTCGAATCTCAAGCCACACACCAGATCTGTGGAACTAGAATCCACACTTTAAAAAGATCCCCAGGTGATTTGCATGCACCTTAAAGTTTGAGAAATGCTTTGCACTATTGTTGTTTTCCTAGGTTTCCAGGCTTGTTTCTTTTCCTCCTTTCCCAACTATGCCGGCAGATGCCCCTGCATTCACAGAACCAACCACTGTCCATAACCCAATGGTTATAACAACCTATTTCCAACTCACATCTCTATTCCAGGCTCATACTCATTTTTGTGTCATTGAAACCTTAATGAAGCAGCATTCAGAAGTGTAGGGTCCTTTTAGATAGGATTATTTTTGGTTGTGGATCACTGTGGACAGGGTGCAGCTTTACCAATTCCTGTTTCTTCTGAGCCAGACCCTCCTCAAGGAAGGGACCAATTAATTTGAAAACCCACTTGAAGCACAGCTGGTCATGGGGTCTGGTATAGTCCTCTTTCTACCCTGATATATCTGGTTCCTGCCATCCCAGCCCACTTGAGTTATGCCACACCCTTCCCTCCTACCTGTGAAAATAAGCAGCTAAGTATAATGATCTTGAATTGGTACCGTATGTATAATTGTAACCACATTCAACAGAGTATCATTCTCTTTGTAATAAATTAACCTAGCAATAAATGCTAGCAAGTAAAGACTAAAAAACAAAACAAAACAAAACAAACAAACAAAACAAATGACCAAACACAAGCATAAACTGAAATAAAGGAAAAGGAAAAACACTAAAAACGTCACCTTGTGGTGCATATTGTGGTGTCAATCAGATTCCCTCTTCCGGGACAATGCAGCACTCCATGAGCTGCTGCAGATATCCATGGCTGCAGCCCAACCTGGGAATTGTCCTAAGCTGTAGGGAACTCCCTTACTCAAATGTGCGGGGGCCTGTGGACAATCACTTGCTGATGTGGGGGTACAGAGGTGTTGGGTCCCCTTGCCTCAATTTGGGGCAACTCTGAGGAGCCATTCCACTTTCCGAGGTCCCCTACAATCAGCTGAGGCCTCATTTGCATCTGCTCTGTGGATCAGATTCTCCCTCTACCAAACCCTGCCATCCTTCTTTCTTCCTGGGTGTTTCACCTAAAAGTGCTTCCCAATACAACTTCTGCATGCAGTGCTCCATCTCAGAGACTGTTTCCAGGAACCCCAACCTGAGACACTGTGGCTCCTCCATTTCTCCCCCCCCTCCCCGACAGTGGGCACCATCATTCGCTCTGTTGGCCACCCCGGTACCTGAGAATAAGTTTTGATACTTCCTTCCCCGTTTCAGCCCACAATCTAGGCTGGTACCATTTCACTTGTCCCTCCTTTCCATCCACATGATCACTGCTCTAGTTGAAGCTTTCATCCTTCTCTCACCAGGAAGACTGCCACAGCCTCCTTAACAGCTTCCTCACTGCAAGCATTCATTTTCCTAAATTAAAAAAAAATAGTATTTCCCTGTTTATAATCCTTCAGTAACCACCTATTCCTTCAGCATAAAATCCAAACTTCTTAAGATCCCTTATATCACCTATTTGACTCACTCAGCCTGGGCTTACTTCCCACAGAGTACTCATTTCGTTGTACTGCCACTGGTTATCAGATCATCTGTATATTTAAAAGGTATCTCTTTGATGCCAGGGACGTGTTTTGCTATTTCAGTATCCCTATACTTGTTTAAAGCTTAGGATATAGTAGGAGCTTGAAGGAAAGTTTCCTGCAGGCATCTACGCAATGCCCCTGTGTGGGTTGTTCCTTTCAACCCACCATTCTAAATTCAGAAAATGCAATGATGCCATTTGCTTATGTACCTAACCTGTCACTTACCTTTACTTCTTAAGGACAACCATTTAAACCTGAGGGCACGACGATCCATTAGGAATTTTCTGGGGTGACTAGGCAGCTATGATTTATATCACTCAGCCAATGTGATTCTTTTTATGCATCCTGTAAATTTTAGTTATAGCTACACTTGTCTGTGGCCAGTGTGGACAGGGCTGGCTCCTTTTCGTAATTTCATAAGCACAGTAAATGCATAAATTTCAATCTGTCTTTTTTTTCCTGTCCTGTCTTCCTTTTTATTTATTTTTTCAGTAGCCTATTGCCTGAAACAAGACAATGGACTTTCAAAGGAAAATATCAGTATTAATAGACAGCCACTCTAAATGAGCCAGCCAGTGCTATCTCAAGGTTACATGAGGTTCACCCCAACTCTTGATTGAAGCCCAGGATTGGAAAATTGAGAGGATTTGCTCTGTGATCAAGTGATTACATCTTTCCAGGACTGAAGGACAGGCATGCAGAGATGAGCACCCAGATATTGGCACCATCGTTATGCCTCACCCAGATGGTCATCAGTTTTTAGAAGAACAATACAAGTGCTTTGACATCATGGAAATTTGCTCAGCCTTCCTGGATAGTAGTAGTTTACTTCCTTACTGTGTAAATGAATCCCAACCACCCAGTCTATGCTCGTCCCAAAAACTCTTCTCAAAGATTGGGACAGTTTTTTTTAATAAACATTTTATTGCAGAGCAGTTTTAGATTTACAGAAAAGTTGAGAAGATAGTAGAGAGTTTCTGTATAGTCTGTTCTTATTTTTCTCCTATTATTAACATCCTACATTGGTAAGGCATATTTGTCACAACTAATGAATCAACAATGACACATTATTTAGATTTTCTCAGTTTTTGCATAATGTCCTTCTCCTGTTCCAGGATCTCATTCAGGATAGCACAATACCTTTAGCTGTCATGTCTCCTTAGGCTCCTTTTGGCCATGACAGTTTCTCATACTTTCCTTGTTCTGATGACCTTGGCAGTTTTGATGAATACTGGTCAGGTGTTTTGTTGAATGCCTCTAAATCTCAACTGGTGTTTGCTTGAAGGTTTCCTCATGGAGTTATGAGGGCTTGAGAGGAGGAACATGGGGTGAAGTCCCATTCTAACCACATCATATCAAGAGTACACACTATCAACAGGACTTATCACTGATGTTGGCTTTTATCACCTGGCTGAAGTAGTATTTGTTCAGATTTCTCAAAATAAGGTTACTCTCCCTCCTCCTTTTCCATACTGGACCCTTTGGAAGGAAGTCATTATTTGCAACTCACACTTAAGGCTTGGGGAATTATGCTCCACTTCCTCGTGGGCAGAGTTATCTACAAAATTGTTTGGAATTCTTCTGCATGGGAGCTTTCTCTATTCCCACCTATTTATGTATACAATAATTAATTTATATGTGCAATCATTTATTTATATCAGCATGATCTAAGATATTTATTTTACATTTTTTATTATAATCCAGTATTATTTTATTTATTTTGCTACTTAGATTTTCCAAACCTGGACACTTGGAGCTCTTTCCATTGGCTCCTTTGTCCCTTTGGCATTCCCCCCAATTATTGAGTGGTTAGATTCCTTTTAATGGAAAATGATATTTGAAATCAATTTCTTGGAACAAAGTGTGCTTGGTGCCAGTGGAATGTCATTGCTTCAAGGTTCTGTTCACTAATAGAACAAGGAAATACAAGTGTGTTTAATAACCCATATATATATAAACATATCTATAAATATCTATAAATATTTCTATATGTGACCATCTGTATCTACATTAACCTAAAAAATGAGTTCATACTAACATCTGCAACTCTAATCCATTAACACATGAACCATTGTAGCCTTTCTCCTTACTTATTAGTAACCCTGCACAGCAACAATGAGAAACCTGGCTGTCACCATCCATCACCAATTTTACTTAAATTTTCCATTCTAGTCCATGTACAAGTGTTGTGCAAAGCAAATTATGGGAGAAAGGAAGAGACACAAACTGATATAGTATAACTTTACAGAATTACAAGACTACAAACATTTATCATTAATGATGTGATAGTTGAAAGTAAAGCAGTCTGTCCAGCAGACAAAGGGAAGAAAACGAAAAACTCACCAAGCCAGGGAAAGCCCCCAAATCTGATACTACTGGCTGGGTGCTGTCGCAGCTAGGGGCGGGCACCCACGGAACCCTCTGCGGTCGGCGTTGCTTGAGGGGTACCGGCGGCGGCTCATCCCGGAGGCGAGGGTGAGGCGGGGGACTTGGCCGAGTCCCCGGCGGAGGCATGCAAGGTGTGGAGGGCGGCGAGAGAGGGACGCGAGACACTCTCCTTTCGAGGCAGAAGAACCAAGGCGTTTATTCAGGGGTGATCACAAGTTATATAGGGTGGCATAGAGGGCGGGGTGGGTGTTAGGGGTGTGGGGTCCTTACATGGCAATGCTGAGGGGATAAAGGCTAGGATTGGTTCTGAGAGGGCGCGGAGGTCGTTTGAAAAAGGGGCGGGAGTTGCTCTGGCAACGGTGCATGCGCACTGGCGGTGGCGGGAGTTGCTCTGGCAACGGGGGTGGTGGGCAAGATAAGGGGGGCGGTTTTCTCTGGCAAGCTTCCCTTAACGGTTGTATTTTGGGTGGGGGAGATGGGGCCTGTGGCCGGCTCCACTTTCTCAGGCCCGGGGGGCTGTGGAGGGTAATACTGCCCGTGCCCACTACCCTCCCCAGGGGCTGGCCAGGTCCCCTGGCCCCGGCCCGCCAAGTCGGAACTCAGCACCAGCAACCCGCAGCTGGGGAAGTCCCAATCTTCAGCTGATCAGAGTCCTGGTTGGCAACACGTTCCCAGGCAGAGCATCCCCTCCTGGGTGAGACCTCCAACCTTTCCTGAGAGCCTGGCCAGTATTTATGGCAATCTGTCCAGGAGTAGAAGTGCTTTGTTGCATGTCTCAAGGAAGGGCTAATTCCTTAGGAGAATCACAAGACTTTCTTACCTTCGTTCCACCAGCACGTCCGCATTGTCCGCATCGGGGGAGCCTACCCTCCAGTGGAGGTACACGTGGTCTGTTAATTATTATCAAAACTTCCAGGCACTCTATTAAGCTTCAGTGATATCTTTTGTTATACGTATCTTCAGTCCTCACTCCCTTGTAGACAGACCGGTGCCTGCTAACATGCAGGGCATCTGTCTGCTTATGGTTCATGTTGGTTTGATCCACACGTTACACTTCCTGCAATTTCTAATACAAACAGTAACAGAATTGTTAAGCTGTACCCTCAAGGAAAAATAAATTTTATCAACTAGAGTATGGTGCTTATGTACAGTTTCATTTGCCTTTATTCTTATAATCTTTAGTCTTATAAACTCATTTCCAAAGTTACTTAGGTCAGAGCCTCCTTTCCCCCAACCCCTTCAGCGAGGTTATTTAATATATTTGTAACACAGTTAGATTGTTTTGTCACATTCTGCATTCTATCCTGGGATACCTTCACCTCCCCATTTTTTTTTTTTTTTAATTTGCATTCATTAAAGTTCACTCTTTGTGCTGTGAAGTTCTACGGGTTTTTACAAATGCATAGTGTCATATATCTACAATTATATCATCATATGGAATACTTTCATCACCCTAAACATTCTCTGTGCATTACCTATTCAAACTCCCCCCCACTTATCTCCCAATGCACCCCTGCCAGCCACTGATTTTTTTTTTTTTTTTTTACCGTTACTATAGTTTTTTCCTTTTTCCACAATGACATATAATTGGAATAATACTGTATGTAGCCTTTGCAGAAAGGCTCCTTTCACCTGGCAATATGCATTTAAGGTTCATCCACGTCTTTTGTAGTTAGATAGCCCATTTCTTTTCATCACAAAATAATATTCCATTGCATGGATGTATCACAGTTTGTTTATGCATTCACCTATTGAAGAACAATTTGGTTGCTTCCAGTTTGGGGCAATTATGAATAATATTGCTGTAAGCATTCACATGCAGGTTTTTGCGTGGGCATAGGTTTTCAAAACATTTGGGTAAATACCTAGGAGCGTGACTACTGGATTGCATGGTAAGACTATGTTTAGATTTATATGAAACTGCCAAACATTCTTCCAAAAGTGCTGTACCATTTTTTTAGTCCCACCAGCAATGAATGAGAATTCCTGTTGCTCTACATCCTTGCCAAGAACTGGTGAAGTCATTTTTTGGATTGTAGCCATTCTAATAGGTGTGTAGTAGAATGTCATCTCATTGTTATTTTAATCTGCAGTCCCCTAATGACAGATGATGTTGAGCATTTTTACATGTTTATTTGCTATCTGCATATATTCTTTGATGAGGTGTCTGTTCAAATCTTTTGCCCATTTTTAAACTTTTTTTCCCCATCATTGAGATTTTAAAGTCCTTTTTACATTTTGGATAAAGTCCTTTATCAACTGTGTTCTGCAAATACTTTCTCCCAGTCCATGTCTTATCTTTTTATTCTCTTACTGTCTTTTGCAGAGCATAAGTTCTTAATTTTAAAAAAGTTCAATTTGTCATTTTTTTCTTTCATGGATATTTTATAATAGATTTGAAATATATTTCACATAGCATATAATACAATATAATATTGTGTAATGGTGTACAAGTCAATGCTTTTTAGTATATTCACAGAATTGTACAACCATCACCACAATCAATTTTAGAACATTTTTATCACCACAAAAGGAAACCCCATATACCATTTCCTTCTCTTCCTACCCCCAGTCTTAGACAGCCACTAATACAGTTTCTATCTGTATAGATATGCTTATTCTGGACATTTCATATAAATGGAATTGCACAACATATGGTTGCTTTTGATTGTCTTCTTTCACTTACCATAAAGTTTTCATGGTTCGTCCATGATGTAGCATTTATCAGAACTTCATTCCTTTTTATGACAAAATATTTTTCCATTGTTTGGATTTATCACATTTTAAAAATTCATCAGTTGATGAACTTCTGGGTTGTTTCTATCTTTTGGCTATTATGAATAATGCTGCTATGAACTTCACAGTACAAGTTTTTGCATGGATATGTTTTCATTTCTATTAGCTATACAGCTAGGAGTGGAATATGCTAGCTGGGTTGAATGGTAGTTTTATAGACAACTTTTTGAGGAACTGCCAGACTGTTTTCCAAAGTGACTGCACCATTTTACATTCTGATCAGTGGTATATGAGGGTTCCAATTTCTCTACATCCTTGCCAAAACTTGTCATTATCTGACTTTTTGAGTTTACTCACCCTAGTAGGCATGAAGTATTATCTTGTGCTTTTGATTACCATTTCCATGATAACTAATGGTACTGAGTATCTCTTCATGTGTTCATTGACCGTTTATATATCTTTGATGGAGATATGTTTATTCAGGTTCTTTATACATTTTTATTTGGGTTATTTGTCTATTTATTATTGAATTGTGAGAGTTCTTTATATATCCTAGATACAAGTCCCTAAGCAGGTATGTGCTTTGCAAATATTTTCTCCCATTGTGTGTGTTTTCTTTTTTTTTCTTTTTTCTTTTTTTTTTTTTGACTTTCTTGGCATTGTCCTTTGAAGCACAACAATTTTAAATTTTAATGAAGTTCAACTTGTCTATTTTTTGTGTGTGCTTGTGCTTTGGATTTCCTATTTAAGAAACTATTGCTATATACAATGACATGGAGACTTACTCCTATGTTTTATTCCAAGAGTTTTATAGTTTCATCCATGTTGCATTAATTTTTGTATATGATGTGAAGTAGGGGTCCAACTTCATTCTTTTGCATGGTGATATCCAATCGTCCTAACACTGTTTGTGGAAAAGACTATCTTTCCCCGTTAAGTGGTCTTTTCATCCTTGTCAAAAACCAATTGATCATAGATATATGGGTATATTTCTGGACTTTCCACTCTATTTTATTGATCTATGTGTCTATCCTTATGTCAAGACCACACTTGTCTTCATTACTGTTGCTTTATAGAAAGTTGTGAAATCAGGACATGTGACTTCACCAACTTTGTTCTTCTATTTCAAATTGATTGGGCTATTCTGGTTCCCTGGTGCTTGCATATGAATTTTAGCATATGATCCATGTTGAGTTAGTTTTTTGAAAGTGTAAGGTGAATGTCTTGGTTCATTTTTTTTGCATATGGACAATCAATTATCTTAGCACCATATATTGAAAGACTATCTTTTCTCCATTGAGTTGTTTTTGCTCCTTTGCCAAATATAAGCTTACTTACTATATGCATGGGTCTGCCTCTGGCCTCTTTATTCTGTTCCATCGCTCTATGTGTCTATTCTTTTGCCAATACCATGCCGTCTTGATTATGCAGAGTTATATTAAGTCTTGAAATTAAATGGGGCTATTGTGAGTCCTCCAACTTTGTTTTTCTTCATCAGTATTGTGTTGGCAGGAGGATCTTTACCATGAGAACTTTGTAGGGCTCCTGGAGGTAAAATCCATGAAAGTGTGGGGTCTCCTCTAAGACTAACAGCCCCCCCCAAAATTTCATTCTCATGTTAGTCCACACTTAGCCTCCAACAATTCATCAAAATTTCCATTTATGGGATACACCAATTTACAACTCTAGCTGCTTCTGATCCAGGTAGAAATATCTCAGCTGTGACTCTGGATTTGCCTACCTTTCCAGATTTGGGGGTGGTTCTTTGCCCTGTAATTTCAGTTCTCTGCTGGTTCTAAGAAATGTCATTGATTTTCAATTCATTCAGCTTATTTTTATTGTAAGGATGGAAGTGCTGACATCTAAGCACTTTCTATATCAGAGCTGGGACTAGAAGTTAAGATTGGGATTTTAAGCAGAACATAAGAGAAGGCACCTAGAAGTTAACTCTGTGATGCCCAGTTATCCCTCAGCCTCATGAAAATAACATAAACACACAATCAGAATACCATTGCTCAACTCGAAGAAAGACATTTGTTGATCAAGGACCAGAAACTTTAGGATCTTACAGCGAATGCATTTTTATGTGTGTCTCTTGGATACAAGAATGGTTTTGGTTATTTTTCTAACTGTTAAGCTGAATATAAGCCCTCAAAATGTGTTTACTAAATGAGCAAATGCCTTTAATCATTTTTAAATGCATACAGTCAATACAAAGTGAGGACGAAAGCTTTGGGTTTTGAAAATTAACACTTAGTCAGTAACCAGCAGATGATTTTAAAAGCCAAGAGAAAGATTGATCATGATTTCTACTTTTCCGAAAATGTTGCCACACCAAAGAGAAGAAATACAGAAGTATGGGGTCAGAAATGAGAACTTAGACCAACGTATTTTCCTGTCTTTGTGTTAAAAAAAAATACTGAGACTGGGGATATACTTCTCTCTTTATGTTAAACAGTACTTGAGAACAAACAAAATAACTTAGCTACTTGCTTCAGAAATTACTTTTTGGGAAGCTAAATCTATAAATAACTGATATAGCTTAAAATAGCAAGACAAATATCTTGGTGATCAGTCAATTCTCTCCTCAAGACTCTCACCAATCCACAGCTATATTGTATCATAAACTCTGTCCAGTCCAAACCAGTTCCCCACCTACCATAACCCACTTTAAAATCAACAAGTCCAAGCCTTGAAGCCCTATACATATCCTCCCTAGTTGTCTCCCTAACGAAGCACTATTGAGGCCTGGGAAGGTGGTTATTAACTTTTCTGCAGTAAGTCTAATAATCTTAGCTTTGCTCTAACAACAAGTTTTTCTGGTGGTCTTTGGGGTATTGAGAGTTGACAAGAGGGGCTGAAAAGAGAACTGAACACACCATCTTTCAGAGCCTTTACTATAGTTTACACTTTTGGGTCTAATATAGTTCTTGCATTAAAAAAGTTTTATGACTAAAATCTCTCCAGTAACAGGGAACATATTAAAATTCCTCTTCTTCGTTTTCTCCTTAGATAAATCTGTCAGAAAGTTTTCCCTTATTTTGGCTAACTTCCAACTCCTTTGTATACTAACCACTTGAAAGTTCACAGTGACCACTTGAAAGCTCTGTATGATTTGTGCCTTTTGTTTGCACTTTCCAGAAACATAAATGTTCTTCACTTGAGAAACTTGAAGAGGACTGTAACTTATAATGACTGTTCTAATATATTCTTTAAATATAGATGACTCCATAAAGACCTTCAGCTGACAACAAAACACTTTTAACAATATCTAAGGAAATAGCTAGTGATGGGATTTATTAACAATGATCTAAAGTCTAGTGACAGCCATTCTAAAACAATATTTGAGATCACTGTAAATTAAGTAAGCGAACCACCATCAGTGGCTAATAAAAGCTGCCCTACATTTCCACACTTACTCTTTTCTCTGTCCCTCTTCCCAAACACACACCACAGACCGTTGGGAAATAATTTCCATGTCAAAGAATAATAGTATAGTCTTGTGTGATGGGGGTAAATCATTTTCTCAAGCAAGGTCACTCACATCATGCCATTAATCAACAGTGTCTGCATTGCTAAGCCCACAGACAATTTTAACAATGGGTCTAGCCCAGGAGGAGTTGGGGACCATTGGGACTTGGCCAGTATCTACCTGTGCTGGCCGCTGTCAGACATCGTGCTGAAGTGAGCCTCCAGGGAGGGACGTGCAGAAGAAACCCCAGGAAGGGACAGGCAGAATCCTCATGCACCTCGCCACACACACAGAATATGACACCCAGTTTGCACAGCCTTCCCAGCTCCCCTTATGTGTGTCACTCTGTCTGCCATATCTGAGCTTCTTGATGCTTTCAATTACAGGCCGGTAGGGCAGGGCCATCACCGCAAGCCACAGTAATCCTGAGATTTCCAAACTGTGCTCTGGGAACTGTACTTTCAAGGGGAGACAAAGAGGGAGAAACTCTGACACCCCCACACTTACTTCAACTAAACAAGTGTATTCTTTTTTTTTTTTTTTTTTTTTTTTTTTTACATAATAATAGATTTCACTTGAGGGGGAAAAAAGTGCTTCTGATAAAATATTTGGAAATGGCTGATCTGTTCCCAGACTATAGTGAACTGACATCCCAGTCAATTTAACCCCCTCTCTTCCCATCCAAATTTACCGACTCCCTCAAGTCTTCCGGGTGGTGCCCAGATCCCAGGCTGAGTGCCCTTAGAACCACGGCTGTGACTGCTGCCCCCTCAGCACACGGCACCTACCTTTACCTCTGCCTGTTGCCATGTGTGTGCCTCTGGGCACCTTCTCCCAGGGTTCCATCTGCCTGCTGGGTCACTCCCACACGCTGGCATCGTCCCTTGTCCCCCTCACCGTCTACAAAGTCAGAAATCACATACTCGACTACTCTTCTAAAATAGCAACCGCCCTTCCTCCCATTCCTCATGTCCAGCTTTATTTGTCTATTTAGAACTCTTTAAAATATATTAATTAATGTACTTGTTCATTGCCACGCTCTCTTGCACTAGAACATGAACTCCATGAATGCAAGGACTTTGCCTGTATTTCTTTCCCTTACATCACCAGTTCCAGGCAAATCAATAACTATTAGTTGAATAAACTAACTCTGCTCCCCAACTTCCTTCATGTCTGTCTGTTGTTTCTGTCATTAGCTGCAGCCGGGGCTGTTCAGGTTCCATGTCACGTGCCAGGTCCTTCCTATAGAGGCTGTACTACAGACCCAACGGGGAGATCAGAACCCTTCTCTCTGAGAAAGGACATTCCAACTTATACTCTTGTCTGCTATTTATCCATGCATGGCAGAGTTCTTTCCAACAAGTAAATGCATCTTGTATGAATAGAGAGGTAGGAATTGTAGTTTTGTCACATTGTTTAAAGAATGTCTGGTTCTACCAACTGCTCCAGCACTGTATAGCTACCCATGAAGAAAACAAAAAAAAAAAAACAAAATAATCTCATGTCTGAAACCTGAATAAATCCCAGGACTCTACATGTCCCAGTTTGGGCACTGCATTGTTCTCAAATTATCAAAGGTAATTATTATTTTTTTTAATTTTGAGTAAACAGTCTTACTCAAGTATTAAGCTTCAGCCCTTACTTTAAAATATTCTTTCTTCCCTTCTCTAGTTCTTAATTATCACATTGCTATACCAGAATGTCTCTAAACCCTTCACCTTCCAAACTACTACTAAAATTCCCATACATACTCAAGTGAATGGGCCCTTCTCTTTCTTCCATTTTCTACACCACACTGCTAAACCTCCCCAGAAGAAGTCACCACCACAGCCTATGCCTTATATCCGTTATCTGTCCATCTATCAGTTATAAATCACTCCAAGACTTAGTGGCTTAGGACAATCATTTTCATAGTCTGATCTATTAATTATTAAAGGAAAGAAAGTAACTTTAAAGTGGAGAAATCAGGAAGCAACCATTTTAACCAACTGATCAAGGTAGCCAGTGCCAGTAATAAGCCAAGTTAACACGATGAATTCTCTGCCATGAAGCACTGAGAAAGAAGCCCCATCATTTCTATGCTATCCTTGCCAAAGATGCAAAACCTCATTCAAACTCAAACTGAGGAACATTGAACAAAGTCACTAACTGTTGCCCTTCAGAAGTTTCAAGTCATGAAGACAAGGAAAGACTGAGGAAACATCACACACTGGAGAAGCCTAAGGAGATGTGATGACAAAATGCAATGTGGAATCTGGGATTGGGCCCTGGAACAGAAAAAAAGACACAAGTGGAAAAATAGGTGAAATCTGGGGAAGGCCTTTAGTCTGGTTAATAGCATTGTACCAATATTAATTTCTTGGTTCTAACAATTGTACTATGGTTGTATAGACATACTATTAGGGGAAGCTTGTCAAGCAATATATGGAAAGTCTCATTACTATTTTGGTAGCTTTTGTGTGTCTAAATTTAGTTTTTTAAAAACAAGTTAAAGGCAACACACAGGGATTATTTCTCACACTTCTGTGGGTTCCCTGGCTGATTCATCTTGCCTCCCTTGAGTTCACACCTGCAATAGTGGGTACCTGATGGGTTGGCTGGGTGCTGGGCTCGGCTGGGACCTGGGGCAACTGGACATCTCTCCACATGGTCTCACCCTGGGCTTCATCTCACTATGGTGGTTTCAGGAAATGGTTCCAAGAGGGAAAACAGCTGTAAGCCTCCAAAGGCCTACCACTGGCAGTTGTATAACAGAATGTCTACCTTTTACTATTGGTCAAAGCAAGTCTTGAGACCAGAACACACTCAAGGGATAGAGAAATGGACTTCACCTGTTGATGGGAAATATGGCAGTCACATTGCAAAGGATTGTGGACACAGAGAAGCATAATTTATTGGGAAGTTATTGTAAAACTCTACCACAAATCATTTTGGGTGGCTCCAGGACAGCACAAGTTGCTTTTGGTGACTGTTAGCTATCTCCATCCCCACTACAGCCACCTGTCGCCTGCTACAGCCCCTGGGGAGGGTAGATCTTCTCCCAACCTGACTCACCCTTTTTCACTCAGAAATCTTAATGGAATAGAAAACAACCCAACTTAATATACATGTCCTTGGAGAATATATTGTCTCCGTGTGTCTTTGAATATGTATGTGCTTTGTTTTTAGGTTTGTTTTATTTTAGTAGTAAAAGTGATTTTCTCATCATTGGTTTATATTGTGTTTCCTAAAACTAAATTCTGTGTTGATTGCAACACAGATGGGTTCTACCTGTATGTAGGGGGGGCAGTGAGAAGCTCACTATTTCACTATATTATTAACTAGAGATAATTCATAGAATGGGTCACTAAATTTTCATCAAAATTTTCATAGATTTAAGTGGCTCTGACACCTTTTTTTCTTTATTTATGTTGTTATGTTACATACAGAAAAAGTTTCACTTTAAGCAAAATTAAATGAAGGATGAAATCAATTAGTAACTAAGAAAGTGGAGATCAATAGTTTTCCATAGAGCATGGAGAAAATCAATAAAATTTGGAAGTAGAACTTGGTATCTATGTTCAATGTAATCAGAGCAGTGAAGAAATTCAGTCACTGGCTAATTGACAGGGAGAAACCAATGTGTCTCCCTGATGAGATTGTTATTTATGATTTGACACTTGTAGGGGTATTATATTCAGAGTTTCTAATTATAGGACCCAATAGAAAGTGGCATCCATACACACTTCATTTTAATTGAGTTTGGTGTTCAGATAGAAAATAAACATGAATTCTATCAAAAGATCTGAGCTCTTGATCTGAGCCCAATAACAAAGCTAATGCCATTTTCCCTTTTTGCCATATGCTTTGATATTATTTTAAAACAGGCTATGTTTTCCTTACTTCCATGCAAACATAACAGCAGTTTCCACTTCAGTCTAAGTCTCCCCAAGAGTCAATCTGTCAAGGATTTTACACATCCATGGCCTGCCTCATCTTTCTCCCAGGCAGCATGATAAAAAGTGAGTGGATTTCACAGACAGAGCCAATGGAGCCCCAAGAAGGTTTGTGTTCTTAATTACTTCCAAAACTTTGAAAGCAGGCTAAGCTTTTCAAGGAGAAGTATCTCTCATTTTAAAGGATGTGAATATTTTTCCTAGGTACCACACCTCATTTATGTCCTTAGCGTGAAAAACTGATACCCTTTGATACAGGAAATGAGAAATGCCCTCTGAGTTCATTCCAGACATTGGAGGATGGGGGTAATGTCATTTCTGCTAACTGCTAATGCAGTAACAGGTTATATCATAAATGATTTTGGTAAATGAAACTCCTGATGCTTAGATATATGGATTTTAATATATTTTAAAGTCCTTAAAAACTTCTGTAGGACAATCTGATTTTATGTAAAAGGTAAAAGGCGAGATGTTTACTGAACATAGTTGGGGCTCATTAAAATTTTAATTGGCTTGAATAAATAAAAGGGCCAGGGCAGCTTTCCTTTATACAGTGATACTGGGGTTATAAATATGCTTGTACAGAACTTTATCTATTGTATAAAATTATGCCTTTATTTTTAATGAGAGGGCTTTGCGAACACAGATTTCGCAATTTTGCCTCTTTCTAGGTTAAGATTTAAGACATACATTATGCTTTTTCTTTTTCTTTCTTTCTGTTTTTCTTTTCCTTTTTCTTTTTTTTTTAGGTCAAACTCTGGAATGAGAATTTTCTTTTTGGCTATGATCCCATAGGACATCTCTTTCCCTTATATTGACATAAGCTTGTTTCCAGTTAATCTGTGAATAATAATTGCTCTAGGTGCAGGATAATGTTCTCATTGCCATAGGGAGATAGAAACAAAATAGAATACAGGATTCCTGATCTCAAAAAGCTTACAGATTAAAGGTAATAGCCAAGACTAACACGGTAGAGGGAAAGAAAGTCACAGTCACATAAATCAAATATATTAACAAATGCATATAAATAAAGCTGTGAGGAACCAAAATGTATAAATTCTGAAGGGAAATACACACATGCACACATACATACACACACATTACAGGTGGGTAACTGCTGTAAAAGAAAAGGAAATAGGGAAGGGGAGGGGAGGGGAGGGAAGGGAGAATCTCAATAGCTTTATACAATAGAGGTTTATTTTTCTCTTGTGTTACAGAGTCTCAGATCTATGCAATCAACATAGACTCTAGATCCTATCATTATTTGGTTCCACTTGAAGACCTTACTATTCACCTAAATAATTGTAAAGAGAGAGAAAATGGAGCATTGTGGGCAAAGTTTTTTATGTGTCATTCCTGGTAAGAGCATGCATTGCTTTCACCCATATTTCACTGGCCAGAATTCAGTTCCAAGAATGTCTCCAGTCAGCACTGCCTCCTTATATGCACATTTGTGAAGTCCTGTCTCACATTGCATACAGTAGAAGTGATGGTATATGTTCTGGTTTTGCTAATGCCGGAATGCAAAACACCAGAAGTGGATTGGCTTTTATAAAGGTGGTTTATTTGGTTACACAGTTACAGTCTTAAGGCCATAAAGTGTCCAAGGGTAATGCATCAACAATTGGGTACCTTCACTGGAGGATGACCAATGACGTCTGGAAAACCTCTGTTAGCTGGGAAGGCACGTGGCTGGCATCTGCTCCAAGTTCTGGTTTTGAAACGGCTTTCTCCCAGGATGTTCCTCTCTAGGCTGCAGCTCCTCTTCAAAATGTCACTCTCAGTTGCTCTTGGGGTGTTTGTCCTCTCTTAGCTTCTCTGGAGCAAGACGCTGCTTTCAACCACCATCCTCAAACTGTCTCTCATCTGCAGCTACTCTCTCAGCTTTCTGTGCATTCTTCAAAGTGTCCTTCTTGGCTGTAGCAAGCTGGCTCCTTCTGTCTGAGCTTATTTGGTGCTCCAGTATACTCATCAAGGCCCATGCTGAGTGGGCGGGGCCACACCTCCACGGAAAGTATCCAATTAGAGTTATCACCTACAGTTGGGTTGGTCGCATCTCCATGGAAACACTCAAAGAATTACAATCTAATCAACACCAATATATCTGCCCACACAAGACTGCATCAAAGATAATGGTGTTTTGGGGGACATAACACATTCAAACCAGCACAGTATGTGACTACCAAGAATAGTTCTTTAAAAGATAGCTACTTGCCTTTTGAGCTGGCTTGCTTTTGGGTTCCTCAATCTGGGGAAAGCAGGCTGCCACGTTGTCAGCAGCCCTGAGGAGGAACCCACATGCTATAGAACTTCCACCCAACTTCCAGCAAGGAAGCAATAGCCACAATGAGGGTGAGCATGGAGGCAGACTCTCCAACCCTGGTTGAGCCATTGGATGCCTACAGCCCAGGCCGTAAGCTTCACTGCAGCCTTGTGACAGGCCCTGAGCCAGAACCACCCACCTAAGCCATTCTCAGATTCCCAACCCTCAGGCACTGTGTGAGATAATAAATCTGCATTGATTTAAGCTGCTGACATTTGGAGTAATTTGTTACATAGCAAAAGGTAATTAGTGTGCATGGCCTCACCTAACTGCAAGAGAGGCTGGGAAAGAAATCTAGTTCTGTGCCCAGGTGGCAAGTATGCAGGTTTTAGTGTTCACACAGCTGTCTCTAGCACACTCGATATCCACACTGTTGCAGCTCCAAGGTGATGGAATCACAAATTCTAAAGCATCTCAAGCCTATGATTGTTTGCCACATTAGTGATGTGATTTATACAATTGACAAAGGACTGCCCCAAAGTGACACTACCCTGTAAACCCTATTTGTTTCCACTCAGAGAATTTCCTACCACTGAACACAAAATCCCCGAATAGATAATGTGTTTCTTTGCCCTTTCCTTTCATGGTATTGTCATCACTAAAATCCAATCAGCCAGCCCTGATGTCCTCTTCTTTTATAAAAATATTTAGGTTCAGGATCATGCCATATGGGTTGACAGATCCCATTGCTGGGGAATTATGCAGATGATTTTGGCTGAAACCCCTTTAATTGACAGAACCATTTACAGACACAAAGAACGCAGTCAGCTAAACAACATTAGGATTAGGCTTTGCTTTTTTTTGGAGTTTTTTCCTATAGGAAATGAGTTTCATCGATCATTTTTATCAAAGTCAGGGATGGACGTTTTATCAACCAGACACATTTATTTAATAAGCAGCATGGTGTTGATTTGGAATCACTGGAACACAAAGGCACTGTCTCAGAGTCCCCCCTGCCTGTTTCCCCTTCTGTGTGTTGTTACACCATACACGGAATAGACTCCCTGAGTTAGAGCATTTCAGATTAGAAAGCAGCAGCCCACTGGGGCACACATCCTGGCATTGGGTCCACAGCAATCAATCAGCAAGCATCCTTTGAGCAGATTCTATCAGCAAACTCTCTGCTCAGCTCTGAGAGTGGTATTAACAAGAATGCCACATATCCATGCAGGCCAGGTGCTTAGTGACAAATTGAAGAGAAAATAACAATAGCCACCATTTATTATGAATTTACTAGTTAGATTGTGCAATTAATCCTCCCAATACAACTATGAAGTGGCTAAGGAATTTGTATGTATTGCACGGTTAGTAAGCAATAAAAGCAGGATTTAAACCAAGCTTTGTCCAATCATAGATTCTACTTATTTTCCATTATACTATAAGTTTCATATCAGTATAATAGTATTCCTAAAACTTAAGAAAATTTAAAGAGGTAAAAAATATATATAGCAATAAAAGAGATGAGTATCTATTCAGTACCACAATACAAAGGAAAAAAAATGCACTTAACCCCACACCAAATGTGAGGGACAGTAATGAAGACTGTTGGAATTTGTGACAGCATCTGAGACAGACTCTAGAGAAAGGAGTATTGGGGTCTTGAGAAGACTCTGCCTCTCCTTAACTGGAGTAATAATTACCCATTCATCACTCTTTACTCCAGTTTGCAGACAAAATTTTGCTGTCATGAATTGAGTGATGTTACTCTAATTGTTCTGTCTTTCAACAAATAGCATGCTATAGAAACAAAACTGCTGGCCCTTCTTAGCCCAATATCCTGCCATTAACCTATCATTTGTCCTCATTAGCCTCACTCTCTTCTTCATCGTCATTCAAGAACATTGGCCCAGGTGATGGAACCCACCACTTTAAAAGGCTGAGCCAGCACTTGTCATGCTCTCCTGGGTGCCAAACGTTGTCCAAATGCACCACAAATACCACCCCAGTGAATTCTTTCAGTGCTCCATTATCTTTATTATCCAAGTGAGGAACTTAAAGCCCCCTTAGAAGGTTGAGAAAGAAGTTTCCTTCCAAAGTCTCCGTCCCTGACATATCACGAACCCTCCTTCCCCTCTTGTTTCAGAAATGAAATGTGAATGCCTTGTTTGTGGTGCTAAGGAGAGATAATGAGATCACTTCCTGGATTTTTATATGAAGGAGTTCCCCTCCTGCCCCACCCACTTAATCTTCCAAGGAAAGACTTGACCATGCTCTTTTCCCAGACTAATGGTGTCTGGGCATGTTTGGTTTGGAGACAAAGCAATTTTCTCTAGTTCCAATTTTCCTTGGATGATTACAGTTACAGTAGATCAAATTTATTGTTTTTATGCTTTCACAAGCTCCAGTGAAGCCTCCCCAACACCCTTTGAGTCTCTTGAGGATGGTTAACTAATTTTATTATTTATTATATTATTATTTATTATTAATTTTTATTCCTCTAGCATCTAGCTTAATGTCTGGCACATACCCCATACAGCATAAATATGTGATGATGTGAACTTGATCTATAAAACTCTATCTCCCTGATTTGAGTGCTTAAAAATTATTTAACAGGGCAAGGTCTTTAACTTTATAGCTAAGGATAAGGCTTAAAGGAAAGGATTATCATGAAAGTGAGAGCATTTGTTATGGCTAAGGGAAGGGAAAGAACTATTGGCAAGGAGCATAAAGAGGCTTTTAGCATAAAGACGCTTTTGAAGAACTGGCAACATTTTCTTTCTTGATTTGCATGATAGGTACACAAATTTTCAGTTAATAATCACTTGGTAAATTTTTGCATGCACTTTTTGGTATGCTTTATGGACTTTAGGAAATATAACGTATATGCATAAAAATGCATGAAATAAACAGAAAAGTGCATGTGCAGTTTAAGGGAAATTACAAACAGAACACTTGTGTAACCAACCACCAAGCCACTTGTGTTACCACCAAGCTAAAAATGAAAAAACAAAGAAGAAGAAGAAAGAATGACTTAAATTAAAATGCCGCTAGGAGAAACAATGATCTGACAGCTTCCTACAACAATGCATGGGAACTTTTTGTGAGCACAGGGAAGGAAGGGGCACTGAAGATTTGGAAAAAGAGCATCAACAGTGAGATTGAAGGATAAGACAAAGAAGTCTTGGTACATATACTTGGGGAGTGGATATTCTGCTAATATGAGAGAGGGAGAGATATGTTCCCCTCTCAGCAGGCTGGTTGCTCTTTTTTTTTTTAATTTTTATTTTGAAATAATTTCAAACATATAGGACAGTTGCAAATACAATACAAACCCCATACAGAGAACTCCAACACACCCCCACCCCCAGATATCTGTATCTACCAATTTTACATTTTGCTACCTTTGCAGTACCTTTCTTTCTCTTTCCTTCTTTCCTCCCTTCCTTCCTTCCTTCCTTCCTTCCTTTCTTCCTTCCTCTCTCCCTCCCTCCCCCCCTTTCTCTTTCTTTCAACTGTATCTATTGTCTTTCTATCAAGTATCTGTCTACTCACTTACCATCTTCTGAACATTTGCGAGCAGGTTGCGTATATCATACTCCTTGAACTCATAATACTTCCATGTACATTTCCTACAAACAAGGATATTAATTTATGTCATTAACTGCAGTTAATTCAAGAAAATTAATATGGATATAAAGCTTAAATTCTATTTCCAATTTTTCCTTATGCCTCCTTTGAGCTTTTCACCTCCATTCTTAGATCCATTCCAGTATCATATATTGCATTGATTGCCATTAACTCTCAATTGACTCTTTTTTTAATTAACTATATCAAAAAAAATTTTTAAAGATATACAATAGAAAAACATTCCAAACAAACTGTAACAAGGGAGTAAGAAAAGACCCCTAACCTAAAATAGCTACTTTACTTCCAACATGTTCCTACTATACCCAAAGAAAATAACCTAATATAGCAACATTTCTGTGAACTTGTTCCTACCAAACCCATCAGAAATTAACAAACCACAGTCATTCCTGGGCATTCACAGAATGGTAAGCTCATCCACGACAGCTTATCTGTTCGTATTGGGTTTTTGTTCCCCCTTCAATAATTGCTCTCCATCGCTAGTTCCCCTACATTCTACATTCTAAACCATTTATTTTAGGAGTGTGTTGTTTAACATCCAGGTGTTTGTGAATTTTCTAAGTCTCTGATGGTTATTGACTTCTAACTGTATTCCATTGTGGTCAGAGAACATGCTTGAATAATTTCAATTTTTTTTAAATTTACTGAGGCTTGTTTTATGTCCCAGCATATGGGCTATTCTGGAGAAGGTTCCGTGATCACTAGAGAAGAATGTGTATCCTGGTGATTTGGAATATGATGTTCTATATAAGTCTGTTAAATCAAATTCATTTATCAGATTGTTTAGGTTTTCAGTTTCCTTATTGGTCTTCTCTCTGGTTGATCTATCTATAGGAGAGAGTGATGCATTGAAATCTCCTACAATTATTGTGGAAACATCCATTGCTTCCTTTAGTTTTGACAGTGTTTGTCTCCTGTATTTTGTGGCACGTTGATTGGGTGCATAAACATTTATCATTGTTATTTCTTCTTGTTGAATTGTCCCTTTTATTAGTATGTGGTGGCCTTCTTTGTCTCTCCTAACATCCTTGCATTTCAAGTCTATTTTATCTGAGATTTATATTGCTACTCCTGCTTTCTTTTGGCTGTAGCTTGCGTGAAATATTTTTTCTATTCTTTCACTTTCAATTTCTTTGTGTCTCTGTGTCTGAGTCTCTTGTATGCAGCATATTGATGGCTCATATTTTTTTATCCATTTTGCCAATCTATATCTTTTAATTGGGGAGTTTAATCCATTTACATTCAATGTTATTACTGTGAAGGCATTTCTTTAATCAGCCATCCCATCCTTTGGTTTACGTTTGTCAGATATATTTTTTCCCTCTCTCTCTTAATGTTCTTTAATGAACCAATATTGAATCTCTTTAGTACTGAACCTTTCTCTATCTCTCTCTCTCCTTTCTTTGTTTCTCTATCAGTACGGCTCCCTTTAGTATCTCAAGTAGGGCAGGTCTTTTATTAGCAAAGTCTCTCAGCATTTTTGTCTATGAAAAATTTAAGCTCTCCCCCAAATTTGAAGAAGAGTTTTGCTGGATAAAGTATTCTTGGTTGGAATTTTTTCTCTATCAGAATTTTAAATATATCATGCCACTGCCTTCTTGCCTCCATGGTGGCTGCTGAGTAGTCACTACTTAGTCTTATGTTGTTTCCTTTGTATGGTGAACTGCTTTTCTCTTGCTGCTTTCAGAACTTGCTCCTTCTCTTAAGTATTTGACAGTGTGATCAGAATATGTCTTGGAGTGGGTTTATTTGGATTTATTCTATTTGGAGTTCACTGGGCATTTATGCTTTGTGTATTTATATTGTGTAGGTTTGGGAAGTTTACCCCAACAATTTCTTTGAATACACTTTCTAGACCTTTAACCTTCTCTTCCCCTTCTGGGACACCAATGAGTCTTATATTTGGAAGTTTTATTTTATCTATCGTATCCCTGAGGTCCATTTCAATTTTTTCAGTTTTTTTCCCCATTCTTTCTTTTGTTCTTTCATTTTCCATTCTGTGGTCCTCGAGGTCACTGATTCATTTTTCAGCTTCCTCTAGTCTTCTACTATGAGTATCCAGCATCTTTTTAATTTGGTCAACAGTTTCTTTTATTTCCATAAGATCACCTACTTTTTTATTTGCTCTTGCAATTTCTTCCTTATTGTCTTCTTGGGTCTTCTTCACGTCCTTAATATCCTGTGCCATGATCTTCTTCATGTCCTTTATATCCTGTGCCATGCTCTCATTGTTTGTCTTTAGTTCTTTGATTAATTGCTGCAAATACTGTGTCTCCTCTGATCTTTTGATTTGGGTGTTTGGGTTTGGGTCATCCATATCATCTGGTTTTATCATATACTTTAAATTTTTCTGTTGTTTTTGGCTTCTTAGCATTTGCTTTACTTGATAGGGTTCTTTTAGGATATGTAGGATTATTCAAGGACAAATCTCTAATTTGTCAGATCTACAGCTTGGTGGCATACACTTTCTCTAACTAACCTGCAGATGGCATCCACGAGTCACCTATTCCCCTCAAGTCAGTTCTCCCCAACTTTGTCTTTGTGGTATGTGGGGGTCTGGTTCTTGTGGGGTCCAATTGATGCACCAAGTTTGGGTGTGTTGTTGGTGCTGTCTGCCCTGAATGTGGGGCATGTGTCTGAGCAGTTAGGGAGGCAGGGAAGCTTTAATAATCAAACGTCCTAGGTGCTCCTGGAGATTTAAGGCTATTGCAAGAGTCTAAACCTTCAATTCAGTCTCAGCACAGATTGTCTCTGCCACTGACCCACAAGTCTTTGGTATTGGGGTATGGTCCCTGGGATTTCAGAGTGGGTCCCTATTCCAAGCCATGCCCTTCCAGGGCCTTTGCTGAGGGAAGGCTGTGCTACATCACAAGTGCGCACAATCCCTCAAGGGAAGATCTGGGCTGCCGGACCATATAGGTGTGCTCCCAGCCTTCTGTAAAGATGGCTGAATGGAGCATGCCAATTTCCCCCTTTTCGCACAGCTCTGCCTTCCCAGCTCTGGGACAATTAGCTGTGGGTACGTGAAAAGCTATTGTCCATGCCCAACACTGTGGTGTGTGTGCGTGCTGCTGGAAAAAACCCCCGTCACACTGTGTTTCTTGGTGCAGCTCTGGGCTGTGGCCCTGGTGCTGGGCAGGAGCATTCCCAGCCCACCAGGAAGATGGCTGCAAGGGGTGTGGTTTTATTCCCCTTTTGGCTCACCTCTGCTTGCCTCACACCAAGACAATTAGCAGCAGGTGCGCTAAAGGCTATCTTCCATGCCAGATATCGAGGTGTTTGCACAGTCCATTCCTGCCGCGCTTCACTGTGCAGTTCTCGCTGCTGTATCTGCAGCCGCTTTTGGGTTTTTTTAAAAAAGAACTAGTCTGCTTCCAAACGCCAATCCTCCGTTTCCCCGCACCGCAGCATGGCTGCTGGATAGTCAACAGCTTACTCACTCATTTCAGAATGCAGACTCCCGGTTTCACCAAGTTCATGGTCCCTGTGGATTTAGCAGATCTTGTCCAGCTGGTGCATTGCTGGAACTGGCATTCTGGGTCACTTTCTGGCTTTTAACTAGTATTTTTCACGGAGGTGTTTTTTTGCCCTGTCTCACCTAGCCGCTATCTTAGGTTGTCCTCTGCTCTCTCTTGATAGAATCAAAAGAGAAATGGAAGCCAGATCTGGGCAAGGTGGGGGGTGGTTGTTGAATGGAAGTGTTGTTGACAGGTCTGTTGAGTACAGGTGAGAAAACACAGATCTCCCAGATTAAGATTATGATGCATGTATAAGGCTGTAGCATTACTTGACTAAAGTTAAAGGCAGGGGCTAAATCTTGGGAAGTGTCGCACAAGAAGCACTGATGCTTTGATGATCTTAAAAGGTTGCTGTATTTATAAATCAAAAATGATTTATCACTTCAGATTGATGGATTGCTGATCAGGATTACAAAATGAGACAGGTGAACTATGGTGGCCTGATATTTGTTTCTTTCTTCTGTATGAATTATTTTATAGGGCAGTCTGTGTTTACAAAAGTCTGAGCTTTGGAGTGAATAAGGTTAAACAACTGTCCTTGCAAGTGAAATGCCCATCCCATTTTGCCAGATGAATTCTCCTTGGGAGGTGACTCTGGATGGGATGTTCCTCCACTTGGAAAGCTTAAATAGTTAAGTACTTTTCACCAATGGATCAAGACTCCTGACTGGGGGATATTATTATCTCCAATATAGAATTTGTTCCATGTTCCCATGTTTAAATTCAGAAGACCAGTGGAATGGAAACTTGGAATTAACCTGATTGCAGCAGAAAGCATTCTGGAGTGAAAACCTCTCATTCTCTTGGTCTGTCTTAATGGGGAATCAAATGTGATTTGTGTTGTGTGGAGATGATTACCGATGGGTAATTATTCTAAAATATCTCTTTTCAAACCCTTTGCATGGCAATCAGGGAAGAATGTGAGAGGTTAGGCATTACATTACCAGTGTTGTCAGCAGCATATAATTTCTTAATTATGCAGAAAAGTGAATAACAAATACCTGCAGGCGGAGCTCCTGAATTTTCCTTGTGAAATGAGCTTCTGAGATGTATAGAGAAAGTGTGACAATAAAGACATGAGCAAAGATGATTTCTTCTTGCTCAATAGCTGTGTGTCCAAACCTCAGTTTCCTCATTTCTAAAATGCAAATAATGATGCTCATTTACTTCACAAGGTTGTCGTGTGAGTTACATTAAATAATATCACAACCTGCTCATTGTGGTGTCTGACATACAATAAAAGACTCTCCAAAATAGCAGCTTATTATTGCAGTTATTGTTATTAGTAGTAACTATTAGCTAATACTAGTATATTATTACTACTCCATCTGCTATGACCTCTGACCAAAGCTGCACTTAATTCAGATAGAAATAAATCTAATTGAGATGAATGTCACTTGGGCAATTCATTTTAGAATTAATCATTGACACAGAGGTGAAAGCTAACAAAGGCCTTGAAGGGAAATATTTCACAGAATGCTGAGGGAGAGAATGTCTGCCACAGCCTTTTCCTAAGAGGGTGTCTTCTTTGACTTGTGCTAAATTACTTCACAGGTTTCCTTTAGAGTGGCATGTGCTATTTGAACGTGGCCACCACCTTAATATGGATGAATATATTTACTTTCACATCCCAACCCTGCAGCCTCTTATTTGGGGGGCGGGAGCGCACATTGTTTGATCCATTGTGAAGGCATGTCAAGAACAGATGAAGTGCTGCGAATTGTTACTATTTGCATTAATTTCTTCTCAAAGTAAAAAGAGTACTTCAACCACTCTGTACTCGTCCTTAGTTTAGCAGTTGGTTGAAGGAGACACTAAGTTCTCAGCAGCTCCACTAGTCAGTGGCATGGCTCTGGAGCTTCTCGGAATCACATTTATGAGCAGTGACAAGTCAGAGCAATTTGTCTACATGGTCTTACTCTATGTTTGATTGGTAGGGAAAAAAATCTAATGAAAAAAAAGAAGTTTTGTATAATGAGGGATGACACAGGCTAGGAAACATTTTGCTAGTGGTATACTCCCCTCCCCCCCCTTCTCACCCCAACAGGCCTGCATTAAATCTAGCGTGGACAAACTGGCATCTGTGTGGTATTTTACCTCTGGGGTATGAGAGGCTGTTGTTTCCTGTGTGTCCACGGAGGATGCCTAGTCACAGTAAATGTGCCACCATTTATGATTTGCAAAATATCCAGGCTTTCTTTCCTCTGCAGGGAGGATACCTTCATATTTCAGAATAGCTTATATAGCTTACACAGCTCTTTTGGAATAGCTATAAAAAAGAACAAAGGAAGAAACCTGAAATTGGGTTGTGCCAGTGTTGTCCGTAACAATATTGCTGATTAATTAAAGGTTTCTTACTGAAAAATAATTGAGCTCTGAAAAATAGTCCATATCATGATTTTTGACAAGCAGAAAGTAATTCTTCATAAGCAACATAGTTTTAGACTGCATGTCACTCTTAAAATATATTGAATATTAATTAATCTAATTAATTTTATAAAAACGAAGGAGTCGGTTAACAACAAGGAAGAGAAAATCATGGTTAGAAAATTGAAATTCAACTGTTTTATAAAATGCATTATGGTACAGATATTTGACATAAATATAATTAATAGGTGTATTGTTTAGGAACACTAAACTCCAGTATCAATCATTAGGAAAATTAACTCCTGAGAGATGACAACTTATTGGTACATTTATGCCTTTGGATTGAAGAGACAATTTACATTTTATCTCCTACTCTATGTTTACATTGTGATTATGGTGTAAGTCAGAAAGGGTTGCTTTAGTGATTTCTAACTTACGTCTGCTAGATGATGAACACAGGGAAACAAATGACTATTGTACATTTATGTCATCCTAAGTTTCTGCAGCAATCCTGTGCCTGGAAGAAAGAAAATAGTTTTGAATTTAGATGCATCATATAACTTCAACTTAAAGTGAAACTCAAACCCTTTGAGGATGTTTGATAACATTTTTCACAGTATTGGGGAAGCCATTTGTTCATTTATTCCAGATGACAGGCATCTGACCCATTTTTTTTTTCTTTCAATTTTCTCTAGTTTCTACATTGTCTTGTTTAGGTCAAGGTCAAAATAAAGGCACAGTAATCCTGTATCCATTGAAACTCTGCAAATTGAAAGTAGTTGGAAATATATTGTTTCTGAGCATTACAAAAGAACCCTCACGGACTTCCATTCTCATGTCCACTGAGGAAGAAAGTTGAACACAGGAGTCCTTGGTGCAAAATGAGTGGGCACAATGACCTCAATCCCCATAGTTTAACATTTCTCTTTCATTTCTAGGTCAAACCAAGTGGGATTGCAAAAATTCATCATCTCAACTTTTTGCAAGCTCCTTAGGGTGGTGGACTGAGTCAGGAAGCACCAGCCACTTTTGGAGTCATTTTGTTAAGCTGGTTCCATTCAATAGATTCTGTCAGAGACAGGTTTTCTCTCTGTGAGAGTCACCCACTAGGAAATGATTCCCAGTGATGGCCTTGGCTCACTGTTTCACATAAGATGGTCACACAAGCACCACCACAATTCCTTGAACTCTCAGAAGAGTGTTTTCAATTTTGCATAAGATCTTGCAGAAGTGTGCCTGCATGATGGCACTCCATGTTCCTCTCCCCTTGGCAGAGGGTTGATGCTCTTGGTATCAGAGCTGTGAGGTGATTACATTTCCCTATTCTCTGACACAGACAGTGCACAAAGATGGGCCCAGGTGAATGGCCATAGAGAACTCATTTCCCACTTGTAGTCTACCATTTGGGTCTTTCATTTCCCTTTCCATTCCTTTTGCTTTTCTTCCTTCCTTTGGCCACAGTGGATCAATTTCCAATTATGATGTTCTCTTAACCTGTTTCAGGTGCTGTTGTTCATGTAGCCCATTACTAATCTAAGATGGCACCAATGGTGAGGACAGCAAGTGAGAGCAGGAAGGAGAGGAGATGGTGGTGAAAAGCATGCAGCCTTTGGGCACACAGACCTGGGTCAAATTGTGCCCCTGGTACCTACTACCTGTGGGACCATGAGCAACCGGCATCATTAACAGGTGTCTCTATTTCCTTCCGGAGGAATCTGAGGATAATAATGTCCTCACCATAAACTCCAAGGTAAGAACCATGAAAATGTAAAGCAGTGAGCATGTAACTTAGTGTGTGCACTTAATAAATCTCCACTTTTTTCCTTTCTTCCTTCTCCTTTCATGGTGTCACTCTTGCCTTCAGCCTCAGAACTGGATTCGAGAAATAGCACCACATTTCCTGTTACACTCACAAATTATTTTCCTTTGGTTACTTAAAGCAATCACCCTTAACAACTCTCTGACAATCTGTTTTTACAGTGGCCCTTATGGAAGAAACGAGAGAGAAGTGTCTATATAGGATGGAGTCATCTCTTCCTGTTTGATTTCCCACTGTGGAAAACTAATGGTTTTATACTTTAGAAATTGCCATCTGTTTCAGATGCCACACAACCAACAACTTCTACCTTACTAATACTGCTACAACTTACTGTATCATCACTACTAATTTTAGAATTTCTTGAGCACTTATTTGTGCCAAACATTATACTAAGCACTTCATATACAAGCCAAGGTAAACCACCACACAAGCAAAGCTGCTAGTCTGGAGGCCACATGGTAACAGGGATCATGGCTTCTCTCTCTGAGAGTCACTCACCAGGGAATGATTCCCAGTGATGGCCTTGGCTCACTGTTTCACATAAGATGGTCACACACTCACCACCACAATTCCTTGAACTCTCAGAAGAGTGTTTGCGATTTTGCATAAGATCTTGCAGAAGTGGGCCTGCATGATGGCACTCCATGCTCCTCTCCATTTGAGCTTTAGGCATTAGGAGCTGGGTGGATCACTAGATCGTCATCATACTAGTGTTAGGTTCACTATCTCATTTGTTGTTGACAATTTGGAGCAGGGTTCTCAAACTTTAGCGAGCATCAGAATCATCCCACAGGCTTTGGAAAAGACATTTCAGCATCCTCCTCACAGATTGTGATGTGGTGGGTCTAGGGTGGACCTGAAAAGTCTCCTTTTTTAACAAACCCCCAGGTGAGGCTGCCGCTGGTCCTTGGATGACACCTGGAGTAACACTGCCTGAAAGTGCTACTGAATTCTGTGATTTTCACCTTCACTCTGTTCCGGAAGATTCTTGTCTCAGTTGTACTCCAAGGTTTGGACAGAGAGAGCCCCACAGAGTACACTTCAGGCCATCAGCTAAGCCCTGCAGTTGGTGGTTGTTAGTGTCTGTTATTTGTGGAGCCTTAAACCAATATGGCCCAAGATGCTTGCACCTTTAGGACTTCCAAACAGGCTCTCCCTACAACCCTAGGAGTAAGAGAGAGAGCAGGTATGTCGGAATAGTAAATCATGAAAGTGATTAAATGCGTTCTTCACAGGGCACAGAACAATCAATTTATAGGCCTACTTGATCTCACCCAATATAATTTCATCCTGGTTTACAAGGTTAGTCATGCACGCTGTTAGAAAAGAGATGAGACATGGCTAAATTAAAGCTATATGTAATCTGGAAATTTTTCAGGACTGGTTTGAAATTCAATCATACCCTCACCTACTCACAGCAACATTTTGGATCTAGCTCTGTCAGGCTGTTAAACCTACTGAGACATTTGGGGAACTGGGGTGGGCTGGGGTAAGGGAGGGTGGGTATGGGAGTCAGACAAGCCATGAGTACATAATTCAGATTCTCTGGGCCTCTATTTCCACAAGTAGAAAATAGGACTGTCCATGATATTTACCTCGCAGAGTTCTTGTGGGGATTGAATGTAAATGTGAGGAAGTAGCCAGCAGACTATCAACAACACAGCAATGCTCAGGTAATTCGAGTTTTATTTCCTTATTTCCTTAGTCCCTCCTGTGCACGAAGTTGGGAGGGAATGCGGGCTGCAGAAAGAAAAGAAATATTATGGTCTTACAAATTGCAAAGTGGTTGATCTCCTGGCAGGTAACTGAATTAGTTTAATTCTATTTTTTGAAGGTTGGCAAGGGCATCAGGGACTGACCTAGAAACCTAGCCACCACTGGTGACAGAAAATCTATAATGTGGCATCTTGTTTTCAAAGTAGAAGACACATCTTAGGTGTTAAATGTAACAGACATACTATGGTGGTAAATGTTTATATAAAGACTTTATTGTGTGACAATAGATCATAGTAGGTCCTCAAAAGCTATATTAAAGTGCAAATTGTATTTAAATGGATGATTAGGGGTCCAACCTAATACAGCATCCAGAAAGAGAGTAGAACCAGAAGTTGGGGTTTAATTCCAGCTCTTCCCCTAACCAGCCTAGGACTTTGTGACTTAACCATTCCTTCCTCCAACACACACATGTACACACACACAGGCACACACATGCATAAGCACACACAGACATACACCACACACCTGGACCAGCTAAAGACGTTTAGCTCAGAGAAAATCATGTTTTCTTTGAAGTGAGAAAGCCTGTACTTTGGATGTTAAATATCCCCATGTGGAGAAGTGTTTTGAAGTCAAAAGCTGGAGAAAATAAAACTTTGTTATTGGGGTACTGATGTTTATGACTGGAGACAGCAGCTCTGAAGACAGAATTTTGCTGACAATCTCCCCTCTTACCTGATCCCCTCACAGCAGGCATTAGGAGGTGGGTGGGTCACTAGATCCTCCATGTAGGTCAGATCCCCACTCTACCCCTTTCATGAAATGTGAGCTCTGTCTGTTCACTACCATATCCCTGCAGTTGTTTCGGAGTCTGGCATGTAACAAGAATGAAGAAAGGGATGAATGGCAAACAATTCAGGTAACCCAGCCCTAAGAAGTTGCCCAGAAGCACATACAAATCAAATTGTGAAATGGCTACCTTGCCTGATTCTGTGTAGACACAGTTCCAATTTTCTGCTACTTCCTGAAAGGTAATTACAATAATCATTCACGTTTCCTTGTGGAAATGAGGTATAACGTTCATACTTTCCCAAGGTGCATTGTTGCACATACTTCCTTTTGGAAAGATTGGAAAATTAGCAGCTCCACCACAAGGCCAATGAGAATTATAAGTAATGCATTTGAAGCAATGGAAAATAAGACTTTTTCCATCATGAGCAAGCAAAGGTGTGCAGTAGAAGGCCATGTGTGGGAACATACCCCATGCCAACTAGCACCTATCGTCACTTTTGATTCAAAAGTGATTTCTTCCCTCATATATTAATTCTGTTATTTTGTCTTTAAAATATAGAATTTGAGTGTAAATTTTGTGCTTGATATTAGGATAATTGGTATGGGTGATAGATAATAAATATATAAGGCGATTTCTTCCGGTAAGAAATGCACAGTCGGTTGAGAACCAAAACTTGTACACACAAATTTACCCTCACATTGTGGGATGGCACTCCTACTAAGTGGATCCCTGAAAAGCACAAGGAAGAAGTAAGGAGCAAGGATGGTGGGTAGCGGAAGATTGGAAAGGTGGAGAAGTATATTATGATGAAAAGATCAAAGCGGGGGTAGAATGTATATGGATATCTGTGGGGTCAGGCCAGCCAAAGAATCAAGGGATTTAGAGGGTCAGTGGATCTTCCACTGAGGGGTGGCAGTTGCGGTGACTAATGGTAACAATAGCTATTAGGTAAAGTAAAAGGAACACTGTTTTTGGAGTCCAAAGATGTGCATTCGAACTCCAGCTCTGTCACTTACCAGACAACTAACCTTCAGCCAAATTTATGAGCCTTGGTTTTGCAATCTGCAAAATAAGTTAACAGATATCTCCCTCAAAGGATCCTCCAATGACCCGACATGATAATCTACAAGGCAAGAAGAAGTTTGCCAGCACACAGGGTATAAAGCAAATCTTATCACACTCTAGCATGAGAAATGAATCTTGAAAGCGGAAGCTAAAATAAAAGCCCAGCACCACTGTCTGAACAGTTAGGGGTCTGCATGTTTGGCTGAAGCATTTGGCTGGATCAGTTTTGACAAGGCTGAATCAGTGAGGTTACCCACCCCAAAGGCAGATAATCAGGAAGGCAGATAATCCAAACATCCATTCTTGCCCTAGTTCAGCCTGGGTGTCCAACAAAATGCTTAGCTTCCATTTGAATAGTTACCTGTTCTGTGTGGAGTATTGAATCAGATAATTCAGTCCTTGCTGTGTTTATTTTGGACCGGGTCAGTTGGCTGGAGACATTGAGGAAAGTAATTTGTAAGTGCCAAGTTTCCATTTACCTTGTTTGAAATATAGACACAGATCCTAGCCATGAATGATGCTGTATCTGGGAGGAAAAGGACTGTTATGGGATTGGAGTTTTTCTATGAGAAGGGGTTCTTGGGTTATCCTGTTCTTGGAGAGTTTCTACTAAGGACAATCCCCAAAATGTGTTCACCTGTCTGTGCTTCCTTTTCAAGTCATTACTACCATTATCTACAACCTTTCTGGATTTAGTTCCACTTTCTCTTTCTAAATGACTTCTGAACCTGGTACTCACTCTTCTTTACCATCTAATAATAATGATAAAAATATCTACCAACCAAGGCATTATATTTTACAGTTTACAAAACATTTTCATATAATTGTTCGCTTGCATCTCCTAAGAACCCTGAGAGATTGACATAGTTATTTTCACTTTACAAATGAAGAATGAGAATTAGTAGGCATGGGAGAAAATAGGAAAGAGAAAACATGCAAGTCAAGGGTGGAAAGAGAAGGAGACCATGGAGAAATCCAGCAGAGGCCGTTTGTATCTCAGTGAGCATCAATTGTGCAGCGGGTTCTGAGGTTGAGATTTGCATCCCCTGCCCTTCCTGGAGAGCCCACAATCAAAACTCAAAGCCTTCCTACAAGCTTCGCTGGCTAGAAAGTGGCCAAATCTCAGGTCCCACGTCATACCACCTTCCTGCCCCACCGTGCTTGGGAACTTACCCCCCTCTTCTAGGCCATTCTGATCTTTGCAAAAGATGCCCCTGGGGGGTGAGAGGGACAAAGGGGGATATGATGGAGCGTCAGAGAAAATCCTGATTGTAGAGAAATCTACACAAAGGAGAAAAAGGGCAGGGAGATGGGATGGGGAGAAAAAAACATGCTAGGTACCGACAGTCGACAATCTATTGCTCGTAAATGCATGTCCCGTGAACAAATGTATTGCAAAGTGCGCTCTGTGCTTAAAGACTCCATGACCCTCCACCGGGACTCATTTTTTGAGTTTCTTTCTTCTGATACCTTCAAAATGTTTGAAAAACTAATTATCCTTCTATAAACACCAAGGACAGATGGATTCCAGGAAAGTGCTGACTGAGCGTGAGATAAAGCATGTAAATAGTAACTTGATGCCGCTGCTCTTTCATTTCCTTTGTGTTAGTATTCATAGCATATATTTACCTTTAGGCCCACATTTCTCACTCAGAATGTTTAATGAAGATAAATATCTTGTCCCTCTGAATCCTCACTTCACCTTTGCCCTCTTTTGTCATCCAGTTATAAGAAAATGTACAGTCAGGACAGATAGGGGAATCTATAAAGATTCTGTAGATCTTTATGGCAGAGTTGGTTTATGTCTTCACATCCAAAGACAAAAAGCACGACCCATGACTACCTTTTCCTGAATGTGCCCTTCTTAAAGAACCCAACAGAAGTGGCCCATTTCCTTCTTCCCCTTGCTCACATCCTTGCCTTTCTATCCTCAGCTTCTTGCTGAATTCCATTCCCTCTTCTGTGGTCTCTGCCATGTCTTTATCCTAGAACAGTCCAGAGGAGGTTGTGACCCTGTGGAAGCCATCCTGTAGTGAAGCAGGGATGACTTGGTCACCTGAGATGAAAGCATGAGAGCTTTAAAAGTCTCTGGTGTTAGGGGTTTGGGTATCTATATTTTTCCTTATGTGTTATGGGAAAAAAAAGAGAGTTTCAGGCAAGATGGTATCATTGGGTGTGCAGTGAGACTAGGTGGAAAATGGACCCAGGGACTGTGGGGTGACGGTGGGAAGTGGACAGACGGTGCCGGGTGGTAACAGGACTATGTGAGGGTGTGAGGAGAGCCTCATACAGCTGTGGGGTGGAAGCTTGCATCTAGCTGGACACTGGATTGGGCAGTAGGATTCCTTCAGTGAGAGGAATAGGGGAGCCAGATAAACAGAAACATCTTTTTTTTTTCTGGAGGAGAGAGGAGGAGAGGCATAGCACTATCGTAGCCAGGGCTTCAGTCAAGAGTAACACTACCCCAATAAATGGCAACAAGTATTGGCTGCTGTTACAGTCTATTTTTATTAACTCTTCTATTGTCCAGACAGTATCCTGAAGTACTTGTACCATCCGTGATGTATGACTCTCTGGTTTCTAGCTCATACTACCACTGGACGAGGAAAGTAAAGAAATTGCATATGATAGAAAGAAAAAAAATGTTTGTCTCTCTATGTTGATATGGATTGCTGACCTCAAAATTCTCCTTTCTCCATTTAACTTTGAAGTGATAAAGAAAAAAAAATATCGACATTAGAAAATGGATGGAAAGAATTGGAACACAAGAATTCTAGAAGCATCTAGTCTTTATTCACTCATGTCTTCTCATCCAGTTCTGCCACATTATCATGATTAGATTCCTTAAACTCCTTCTTAAAATGCCAGCATTTATTATTTAACATCTTTTCTAAAATGCATGACTCTATTTTGGGCAAATAATTAAATCTTCATTCATTTATGTACACATGGTGGCCCAGAACCATCCTTCTGAATGCCAATTCTTGCATAATATGGTGACTATAAATATAAGAAATGTAGGACTTAGGCTGCAAGTATATGTCAAGTCAGGCACAGAGTTGTGTTTTTTTGTTTTTGTTTGTTTTGTACAAAACCCTTCATATCTCTTTACTCTTACTGATGCATTTTTTAAATTCATTTTCCTAAAATTAGAGAAAACACAATGTTGGTGGAGAGCTCTAGACTGTTGATTTTTATCTAAGGATATTGTAATTATGTCACGTCATTTGGCTACACCAACTCCTCCTCATCACTTCACTTCACTATGACCCACTCTTAATTGTCCCCTAGCCTCTCAGTCTCCTTTGCTCTAGTTGCCTTATGTCTCCGACTACTAAATGTAGGAACTTCCCAGAGCTCATTTGTGGACAGCTTTGCTATTAATAGTCACTTCTCATTTGATCCACTTCTGGCCCGTTGTCTTTTGAAGGTTCCCAGAATTACATCCTGAGGTCCAACTTCCCACCCCCCAATTTAGTCTTATTCTTTCCTATTTCCCATTCAGTGTCTTCACTTGGAGAGCTAAACAGCCATCTCAAACCAGACATTGCCAAAATTAAATTTTTTATTTTCCTTCCATCTCTACAAAGCAAATGGCAAGTCCATTCTTCCAGGGGCTTAGGTCAAAATCTTTAGACACGTCCCTGACTTCCTTGTACGTCTCACATCTTATCCATCAGAAAAACCTGCTGCTTTTATTGACGGGATTTATCTAGACTCTCGTCACCTCTGCCCTTCGCCGCTCGGACCTGAATGTGTAGCAACATCAACGGCGATAGATTCGTAATTGCTCCTTCTTTGTTCAGCCCTTGCTCCCTTATAGCCTGTACACAAAAAGCCGAGTGATTGTTTTACAACAGAAGTCATTTCATCTCCTACACTGTCCCAGGCCCTCCACTGACATCCCAACACACGCAAAGTAAAATTTTAAGATCCTCTGAATCTGGCCACCTGATCCCTTTCTGAGCTCAACTCCTATCACTTTTTCCGTCACTTACTCCAGTGCCTCCCAGCTGGTCTCTTCGCTGAGTGTTGAACACTCTCTTGCTGAGAGCCTTGGCACGTGCTTTTGGCTCTGTCTGAAACTTTCTTCCCCCAGATATCTACCTGACTTTTCCCTTCAGGTCACGTAAGCCTCTGCTCAAATGTCACTTCAACAGAGACGTCTTCGCTAACCAATCTAGCTAAAGTAGAATCCCTAGTCCTTCTCTCTCCATTCCTTTCCCTGCCTTACTTGCCCACATAGCCCTTATTTCCACTGATAGACGTCCTCTTCACCTGTTTGCTGTCTACCACCCCAACAGAATGCCAGATCCCTGAGAACAGGCACTTTGCCTGCTTTATTCATTGACAGAATAATGAACAGTCCCTGATTCACAGAAGTTAATCAATAAATGAATAAATTGCCCCTCTCCTACTTTTTCTATGTATCAGTCCCAGAGCCCTCACTTCCATGAAAGAAAAGTCCAGGGGAAAGGAGACCAGAGGGAAGTCGGAGATCTATACTTGCGAAAATGAGATTTCCTTTCTATCTTGCTACTTGTAGTGCAGATATGTCCATCAGAAACCTTTGAAAATGACTTTATTTGGGAAAAGGGTCTTTGCAGAAGTAATTAAGTTCAGGATCTTGAGCTGAAATCATTCTGGATTAGGGTGGGCCCTGAATTCAGTGACAAAGAGGTGGGAAGAGGGAGACAGAGAGACAGGGAGGAAAGCCATGTGAAAACAGAAGCAGAGGCTGGAGTTACTCTGGCACAAACCAAGGTTCACCTGAAGCCATCAGAAGCTGACAGAGGCAAGGAAGGGCCCTCCCCGAGAGCCTTCAGGTGCAGCCCTGCTGACCCATTCACTTCTGGCCCCAGAGCTGTGAGAGAATAAATTTCTATTGTTTCAAGCCACCAGTTTATGATCATTTGTTAAGGTAGCCCTAGGACACTACCACACTACTCAAATGTGGCATCACCTGGGGGCTCGTTGTAAATGCACGTTCTGGGGTTCCATTCCAAACCTACAAAAGCAGACATTTTAGTTAAGTTAGTTACATTAAAATCAAAAGTAGATTTCCATTGCTCCAGCCCTCCAAGGTGTTATCTGATCATTTTTGTGGGCATTGGAATAACAGAACTCTGACGTAGAGGGGTGGGGGGTTCTCCTCTGTCCCCTGGA
This sequence comes from Choloepus didactylus, assembly GCF_015220235.1. Lineage (NCBI taxonomy): Eukaryota > Metazoa > Chordata > Mammalia > Pilosa > Megalonychidae > Choloepus > Choloepus didactylus. The sequence goes on along the minus strand of NC_051325.1, from coordinate 22,338,146 downwards.
GTGGGTTTGCATTTCAACTTTGAAGTGGGTGGGGCCCAGAAATTTGCACTTTAATAAGATTTCTGGGTAACTTCTATGCTCACTGGAGTGAGAAATACTGCCCTAGAGCACCCCTCCTCCCCCCCCAAAAAAGCTGCAGCTTGCCTGATAGCTGATACTGAGTGATCTTTTGATGTGTCTGCCTCACAGAACTTGTGAATTATAAATGGTTGATAAATGAGAAAGAAACTAGCATCAAGGAAACTAATAAAATCAGGCACCCTGTTGTCATTCAAGTTTTGACTAGGGAAAAGACCCTGCCCGGTATACTCTGCAGGGACAAAATTGTCAGACACGAGCTCACTGTCCGCTGTCAAGAAGTGGGCTGCCAATTTGAGCCAAGGCAAGAGTCCGCTGACAATCCTCACAGGTGCAGCCTTCCCACTGGTTTGATCTGAGAGGATGGGGACTTTGTGCCACAGAGTCTAACACTGAGACAGGCAGATGGGAAGACTGGGCGGTTGCATTTGCATTGCATTTCGTTCCTCTCTCCAGTGGTCTTGCAAAGAGCATCTCCTCCAAGTAGCTGCTGTAATTAGTGTATTATTATCTTGTCACTGTTAAATTTGGTTTGCTAAATCATTCTGAACTTCCCTGACAGGCTGCTGATGCAAGGTCAGAAAATAACATTTTGTACTTATTTCAGGTTGGGTTCCTTAGAAGCAGAGCCTGGGTTGGGGATTTCTATTGCATGTAGTTTATTGGGGGAATGCTCGTAGAAGTAGGATGTGGAAAGTAAGACAGGGCAGGGGAAGGAGCTAAGCAATGATGTGGGTTTAGCTGAAGTTTACATCCAGCCTGATCCCATGGTGGGCTCTGGAGCATGAAAGGCACCAGAGATGAGATCCCACTTTAAGGCAAAGGCCTTGTTTGCCCCCTTCTCAGTCAGCAGCAGGCTGCTCCCAGGAGGGCACTGTCTCCAGGCATCTCCCAGTGAGCCCCATCCTGTGGATCCAGGGCAATTCTCAGGATAAGGAGTGCAACGATGAGCTGTAAACTGTCAACACTCAGAGTAGCTGGGGAATGGGTGCACCATAAGTAAAGAGCCTCTTAGGACACTTATTAGTAATTATCCATCCATAGACCCTTTCTGAGCAGTAGTGAGGAGTAGTTCCTCCCTCTAGGTTGGAAGTCAGCTTCTGGTTCATCCAGGAAAAGAAAGAAACTCTCCCACTTTTAGGAACTAACATTTTAAATTTAATTACCATTCACTGCCTTAAGTGCTATCAACCCGTTTAATCCTCATAACAACCCAGCAATATAAGTGCTATTACTAGTTCCATCTTACTGACGAAAAATCTGAGGCACTCAAAGCTTAGGAAACTTTCCCAAAGTATACAACAGAGGCAAACCTGAGCCTATGCAATCTGAATCCAGAATCCTTATACTTGGCCACGATGCTATGAGGTATCAACTGGATGACCAGCTCTTTGAGGGAAAGGATGGCAACATAAGACCTTACTCAATGCTTGACATATCACAGATGCCCATTTTATTTTGGGTGAATGAATTGCTAAGATAAGAGACAGCGTGAGATAAAATTACACATCCCTATGTTCTTGTATCAGCATGCTTTTGCCCCACAGTGAAACATCCCCAAACTTAGTGGAAACAATAAGTGTTTATTTAGCACTCGATTCTGGGGGTCAACAATTTGGGTTGGGCACAGCTGGGCAGTGGTGCTGGTCTTGACTGGAGTCTCTCCTCCTGCCAGTTGTCCGATGGCTCAGCTTCCTGGATTGACAGTCTGAAGATGGAGTGATGGGGGCAAATGGGTCATCAGTCTCATCATCCACACAGATAGCCTGGGCTTGTTCACCTGGGTTCCAGGAGGAGACTAGACGTGCACAAGGCCTCTTGGAGCCTAGGCTAGGAGTTGGCACACCAGCACTTCTGCTGCATTCTGTTGGCCAAATAGAATGCAGAAGACAAGGGCCCTCAGATTCATGAAAGGATGAGACAGACTTCACTTTTTTGATGGGAGGAGCTACAAAGTCACATCGCAAAGGGAAGAATTGGTAGCCCTTTTTGCTTTTACCAGAGATCTCCTTTTGCAGCTGTTGGTTATATGTAAATGTGCAATATAAACCCTTCCTTCATATTTGTTGCTTTCTTTTAGACATAAAATGATCATAAAATTAATAACGTTAGGTTAGGACATTCACAAGCTGTTCACTGACCATAAAAAAAAAAATAAGTCAATGTACAAATCTTAAACAAGAAACCTGCCTCTTCATGCTGTGTTTCTTTTTTATTCACTGAAAATATTGTAGAATAATCTCACCATCAGCTCTTCAGCCATACCAGAAATTTCTATTTCAAGCAAAGTTAAAATAGAATAGCATGAGATTCAATGAGAATTGAGTCTCCCACCCACCCGTCCTAGTACTCAGTTTACTTCCCAGTGTTACCAACCACAAATGATGTCTGTATATCTTTCCAGACCTTATCTTTATGAATGGGACACTACTGTGCATATTGTCCTCCACTTTGCTTTTCTCACCTGGCTTTATATCTTGGAGAGCTTTCCATATGATCATTGAACCCACTACACTTTAGAACCAAGATAAAAAAAAAAAAAAAACCAACTATAATTTTGACCAAAAACTTCTTTGCATAGTAAACATAATACCATGAATAACGAAAATTAGGAGAGGAGTTTGAAAAGGATATACTAGTTCCCTTATGTTTCAAAACCTGTCTAGATTTGAAACATAAAGTTAAAAAATACCTAACATCTTCAAGTAGCCCCAATCTAATACACTGATTTCATATGGCTCTTCTGGCAATTAATGGCCTGTGGCGAAGAAACATTTATCTGGAGTTCAATATTCCTTAATTTCAATGCAGTTTTGTGCCTTGTCCACCCCCCCCATATAGTTAAATGTAATTAAATTTCAATTAAAAGCCTATTATTTTAATGTAGCATTATAGGGATAACATCTTTATAAAATTATTTATATCTATTTATCTATCATTCATCATTTACATGGATATATGCATACAGACATGCCTGTATGCATACATCCATGTTGACAATGATTATTTCTGAGTGGTGAGATGTGGGGTGATTGTGAAATATCCTTTTATACTTTCTTAAATTGTCTGATTTTTTAGAGTGCTTATATATTACTTGCACTACTAGTGTATTATACAAAAAATAACCCTTATAAAAATGTAATAGTAGAAATCACAGTAAATAGAATTTGACTTAATAAAGATGAACGAAATCACAATGGTGAGAGACTTGAAAATGTGTATGTAAAACTAATACTCTAATAGCAGAAGGACAAAGAACAAAAAGAAACACTTCTCAAAAGTTAAAATATCATTGCCTAAGAAAATTAAAAACAAAACTGTGCAGCTTCTCTAGTAATCAAAGAAATTAAAATTGTAATTAAATCAGCCACTTTTTTTTATCCAGGTGGTGGAAGTGTAAAATGGTTCAAATTTCTAGAATACAATTTGACAACATACGTCTAGGCTTTAAAAATGTTCGTAATCTTTTGCCACATCAAGAACTTGAGCTTGTAAAAATACTAAAACCTGCAACCAAACGTTTACGAACACAGGTGTATGCCATACTGCTATTTCTAGTAATGAAAAACTGAGAATAATCTAAAATCCCAACAACAGAAGAATGACTAGAGTCTGTAATAATAATAAACCATAGTGTCAATTTATTGAGATTTTAAAACATGCCCAATTTTGTCAAAGGGCGTGGCATGTTTGGTATTATTTTATCCTTAGAATGACCAAGGGCAGCAGGGACTATTCACATTTTACACTTGAGAAAACAGTCATCAGAGAGATTAGGAAACTAGGTGGAAATTACCAAACTTCCATGTGCTAAGGGTGGGATTCAACTTGGTCCAGAATCAGATATGTCTCAATATTATGTCCTTCCTTCCTCTGTAGCCATGTGCATCCATCTGAAATGAGGTGTTCATTTTAATGAGGCTTCTTTGAAACTGACTTGCAAATACTGCATGTCAGCTGTAAATGGTATTTCTTTTGTCTAAAGTTTGATTATAGATATAAAAAGACTTGAAAAAAAATACATAACCTCAGATCTAGTAATTCCCCTTCTCATACCTATAATAAGGAGTTTGGACAAACATTTAACTATAAAGAAGTTAATGTGATTTACTTTTAAAAGTATTTTTAAAACCCTAGGTTAGCAAAATAAAAGAATCAGAAAATTGACTAGCATATATTTATATAAAATGAATATGCATTCATTAAAGAGTGTTCAATAAATGTTCCCTGTCAATTGGATATCTATGTGAAAAACAATGAACCTTGATTTTTACTTCACACCATAAGCAAAAATCAGTTCCAGGTGGATCAAAGACAAAGATGAGAAAGGTAAAGCCATTTTTTCGAAATAGAAATATAATGGAAGCCCCATTTTAACAGTTTTATTGAAGTATAATGCACATGCCATATAATTCACCCATTTAAAGTGTACAATTCAACGGCTTTTAGTATATTCACAGAATTGTGCTGCCATCACCACAATGAATTTTAGAACATTTTCATCATCTCCAAAATCCCTCTACAAACAGCAATCACTCCCCATTTGCTCTAGGCAACCACAGATCTACTTCTGTCTCTGTAGATGTGTCTATTTTGGAAATTGCATATAAATGAAATCATATGATATGTGGTCTTTTGTGTCTGTTTTCTTTCACTTAATGTTTTCAAGCTTTATCCATGCTGTAGCATGCATCAGAAGTTCATTTCTTTTTATGGTTGAATAATATTCCTTTGCATGGATATACCACATTTTGTTTATCCATTCATCAGCAGATGGACATTTCGGTTGATCCACAGTTTGCCTATTATGACTAATGCTGCTATGAACATTAATGAACAAGTTTATGTTTGGATGTTTGTATTTCTCTTGAGCATATACTTGGGAGTTGAAATGTGGGGTCATATGGAAACTCTATGCTTAACCATTTGAGGTCTGCATAATTTTACATTTCCATCAGCAATGTATCAGTGTTTGAATCTCTATATCCTTGCTGACTCTTGCCATTATCTTTCTTTTTGATTATTGCCATCTTAGTATGTGTGAAGTGGTATCACATTGAGGTTTTGATTTTCATTTCCCTGATGGCAAATGATGCTGAGCAAGTTTTCATGTATATATTGGCCAATTTTTAATTGTATGATTTGTCTTTTATTGTTAAGTTGTAGGAGTTCTTTACATATTCTTGTTACAAGTACCTTATCAGGAATATGATTTGCAAATATTTTCTCCCATTCTGCAATTGTCTTTTCATTTTCTTGATGGTGTCCTTTGAAGCGAAAAGCTTTTAATTTTGATGAGGTCCAACTTAAATTTTCCATGTCACTTGTACTTATCTAAGTGTGCTCAGAAGGCTTTGCCTAACCCAAGGTCACAGAGATTTACTCCAGTATTTTCTTCTAAAACTATTATGGTTTTAGCTCTAACATTTAGGTCTATGATTCATTTTGAGCTAACTTTTGCATATGGTATGAAGAAATGGTCCAAGTTCATTCTTTTCCAAGTGGATATCCAGTTGACCCAACACCAGTTGACAAGAGTATTATTTTTTCCATTGAATTGCCTGGGAACCCTTGTTGAAAATAAATTAACTGTTAATGTGAGGATTTGTCTTTGGATTCTGAATTCTATTCCATCGATCTATATATTCATCTTTTTACCATTACCACATTGCCTTGATTACTATAGTTTTGTGCATACATTTTAAAAAGTAAAAAGAAACAGGTGAAATTAATTTTAATTATATATTTTATTTAACTCAATATATTTTAAATATTGTCATCCAATATTTGATCAATATAAAAATTCTTAATGAGATATTTTATATTATTCCCTTAAACTATATTTCCAAAATTCCATGTGTCTTTTATACATATAGTCCATCTGAGTTCCAACTAGCCATATTTTAAGTGCTCAATAGTCACATGAGACTATGGCTACCATATTGGACAATACACCGCTAGAAGAAAGTACAGGAGAACTTCTTCATAATCTTGTAATAGGCAATGATTTCTTAAACTGAATTTTAAAAGCACTAACCATAAATGAAACTAATGACAAATCTGACTATTAAAACAAAGAACTTCTGTTCATTTAAACATAGTACTATGTGAATAGATATGAGTACATATGTCCACTAAAATATATGTAAAGTGTGCTCATTGTGGCACAGTTTATAAAAAAAACCCAAACTCCATCAACAGTGGAATTGCTGATCACATGGTGCTATATTCATGCAATGGAGTACTAAACAGCAATGGAAAAAAGCAGATAGTATATACAGGCAGCAGGATGGATACTTGTCAAAGACACAATTCTCAGGAAAATAAACCACACATAAAAATGCACCAATCTTCTTATCCCATCAAGATGAATTGGAAGTAGAGACAAACTAACCTGTGGTGACAGCAGTCAGAATAATAGGTGGTTGTGGGAGGTATTGGCTGAGAGGGCAAAGGAGAGAGCCTTTCAGCCTGCTGGTAATTTCTTACATCTTGATTTGGGTGATGATTACACAAGGGTAGATACATGCAAAATTTCATCAAGTGGGTACCCCTGAGATTTGTACATTTTACTGCATGCATGTTATACCTCAATACATTTTTTGAAAAGTTTAAAAGGATAATATAAGGCAAGGAAACATTTATTCCAGTCAAACAACCTGGGAATGATAGGAATAAAAATTAAATGATGTAGAAGATAAATCTTTTCAAGGAAATAAAAATTGCTTGGGCTGGCGTATGATGCAGACTTCTCTAAGCTGTTTTATCCAATGGCTTTTCAGTCAACTTGGTCTGAAATTTCAATATTTTTATATTATGGAAGTTTTGATAAATAAAATGCTTCCATTTTTTTTGAAATCCCCTGATATGTTTAAGGACCAGAAGAAAATAATGGCTATAATGAGTAAAAAAGAACTCTTTCAGCCCCAGATTTACAAAAAGGAAATGTAATGGAGCTCTTCTGTTAACTTCAAAAGCACCCTACCTAAGGGAAACCTTCTTTTCATAGAATTTAATGATCCAGGAAGAATTTTCACGAATGGCAAATTAGTGCGCTGTACACAGGACAGGAAGGAAGCAGAAAAGCGTAAATGGGTTGGTCTATGCCATAAAACCCCAGCAGTGTTCATCCTATCAGAGCTGGGCTTGCAGAAGATGAAATGAAGAGAAGGAAATATATGTTAGGTACGGGACCAAAAGAGAAGTTAGTGTTCATCACTACGGACAGTAACTCCCTAAAGGACCCATCCGCTCTCATAGTGACCAAACAGGGAACGGAAAAAAATAATGAAGTAGGTCAGGTTGTTAATAGAGATCCAGGAAGGCAGGCATATGCCATTTTCTCTCCTTTCCAGGGGCAAATTGTTTAATCCTGTGTCTTAGGACAGAGTCCCTAGAAGCAGAGTCTGAAATAGGGATTCCTTTGCTTAGGGGATGCTGTCAGGTGACCTTTGTCAGGGTCTGAGGGGAAGCAGGCTCAGGCAGGGTTAGAGGTCAGGCCTGCTCAGCACCAGCCCCAGCCTGATCCCGGGGGAGCTCTGGAGCGTGAGTGCACCACGACTGCCCAAACCCAAAGCAGGTGAATCACCAGCTGGGGGACAGAGCACCAGGCAGATAAAGGGGGTGTGGGAGAGTGCCGAGGGCATCTTTGCACCTTCTAGGAAAATGTAAGCAATCTTAACCTCACTCTTCCTTGCCTAGCCGAATGCATGGGTGAATACCTGGCTTCATTTAAGTCAGCCTGACTCAAACTTTAGCAATTGGCAGGTCACACTTATATTATTTTGCTGTATACATGCACCATTATCATCAAAGCGATATTCTTTAAAGTAACTATTTTTTTCCTTAAATAAAGTATACCAGTGTTAAGCAAAAATACATAGTCCAAAATACATAAAACTGTTAATATTTAAACACAATATATAGATATGATCTAAAAGCCTCTCTCACATAACTATTACTAAAAGTACCATGGTATAAGGAGCACTGATTTAAGGGGAGCCAAGTAGTACACTGATCACCAAATGTGGCCCTTTATTATAAAAGCCTATTTTGGTTTCTGAAGTTAACATCATAAAAGCTAAATCTTTGTGTTAAGAGACTGCTTTTAGAAGGTCCTATATTGAAAAGAATAAATATATCAAATGAGAGGGAAAACCATTTTCAGTCATTGTCACAGTTAATCTTACCCCTCATATGCAGCAGGGCTTTCAGGGGACAGAATACTGGAAAGGTACATTTTGATATTTGAGGGAAGATCAAAGATTCTTGCAGGATGGCATGCTGAGGTAGTGTCAGTCAGTTAGAGGAGAGGGTGAGAACACTGAGATCTTTATGTATCGTAGTTTGCTAGAGCTGCTAAGACAAACACCACACAATGGTTTGGCTTAAACAACAAGGACTTGTTGGCTTATGATTTTGAAGGTAAGGCTGTACTTTCTCCTGAGTTGGTAGCTTCTACCTCTTCTGATTCCTCTGTATCAGGCTCTAGGCATATGGATTCAGTGTGGCCACACCTAAATAGAATCTTTAAAGATCCTGCTAACAAATGAGTCCACACCTTAACTGATAATACATCTTTAAAGGGTGGGGTCCTATGTACAAATGAGTTCACACCCACAGGAATGCCAATTAATAGTAACATGTCTTTTGTTAGGGTGTATGATTCAATCTACTGTAATATGTGTAGAAGAGTTTGGGGAAAATGATAATGACATCCAGGAAGGTTTCAAAACTCACTTTTATTAAACTCCAAACTTCAGTGATCAAGACCATTTTATATAAAGGAAAATGTAAAACATATAGATTGATGGAATAGAATAGAGATCTGGAAATAGACTCAGACATAAACAGTCAACTGTTTTTTGACAAAGTTGCCAAGGCAACTTAGTGAAGAAAGGACAATCTTTTCAACAAATCAGGCTGGATCAACTGGATATCCATATGAAAAAAATGAACCTTGACCATTACCTGTCACTATCATAGAAAGTAACTCAAAATAGATAATTGACATAAATGTAAAACCTAAAACTATAAAACTTATACAGTAAGACAGGAAAAGATCTTTGTGAATGTTGCGTAAGCAAAGGTTGCTTAGAACACACACACACACACACACACACACACACACACACAAAATCCAAGGAGAAAAACTGGGTAACTTGGATTGAATCAAAATTTTTAAAAATTGCTCTTTAAAAGACATCACCAAAAAAGCAAAAAGGCAAGCCACAGCATGAGAAAATATTTTCGACACACATATATCAGACAAAAGACTTGTATCCAGAATTTATATCCAGATTATTAAAGATATATAATATATGTCAAATATATAATCTCTTACAACTCAATAATAAGACACATTGCTATAAAATATGGGCAAAAATTTGAATAGACATGACATTAAAGAATATATGCATATGGACAATAAGCTCATGAAAAGATGTCCAATGTCATTCATCATCAGGGAATTGCAAACTAAAACCACAAAGAGATACCACTACACACTGCTGGGCAAAGGGAACCAGAGTGCTCTGATTTAACTTTTAGACATTTTCCTCTTACATCTTCATAGCAGGTCTTTTCCAATTTCAAGGGCAACCGTAAGCAGGAATCATCATCAAGTCAACCTGAATGGGAAGGGGCATATATGGTTTCATTATGCCAATTAAAAATTGATAATCTAAAGGTCTGTTTTCATCTCTTCCATAATGAACTTGGAAGGCTCCGGATGCTCAGTTGCATGTGTCATTTAAGGCTGGGATAATGGGCTCCCCTGGGTCATCCCTCCGTGATGCCGCCTCACTCTCAGCCCAGGAAACACATGGCACCATCCTACATCCATGGCTTTGTCATATCCATGCCTGAACATGCTTTTTTGTAAGTGATTCTTGAAACCTGGGGTTTCAGTTCAGCTGCTGGAATAACTGTTGCAGAGAAGTGGGATTTTTGATGTTGGACTGTGAGGCTGAGAGAAGAGAGAGAGAGAGAATGAGAGAATGAGAGAGGGGATGAGGCGCATTACTATATAAATGCCCTGCTTCTGCAATTGGGATAGGTCCATCATTGTCCCAGCTGTCAGCAGACACCACTAAATGAGAGTACATTTGCCATGCTTCATTTAGCAGGCTTTCAAGACTGGCTGGGCTCGAGCCTGGCTGAGCTTATAGACTGTTTAAAGTCTCTAAACCAGAGTTCATAATAAATCCTAGTGCAAAGCCAGGGCTGGAAATGGAGGAGCCAGGTTATTGCATGGCTTTGTGCTGGGATAAAGTTAGGATCAACACCACAGAAAGGGGCTGGGGGAAGGAACGAAGAAAGGCAGACATTTTCTCAGGATTAACCGGCATGGAGTTTTCTGTTTTCCTATGAGTCTCACTAGTTGCAAGATCATCAACTATCATCACGTCCATAATCACCATTAACAACCACCACAACAGGTAATGAGTGCTGTGCAAAGGGGGTGGCGGCAGGAAGTAAGAGTTAATGTGGAGTGTTCAGAAGCTGCAGCATGTGGGAATTGTGAACAATGCAGAATGTTCTGCATTGAATGTGTAGGTATTTATTGCCAAAGCTAGAAAACTATGAGTAGCAAACAGCTGAACTCTTCTTGAATGGCCTTCTGAGCCATCTGAGTTAGGGGAAACCCCCTTCTCAAACTTGTACTCTCTCCTCTCCCTCGTGATGTGATGTCAACATGGACAAAGATGTACAAAATCAAAAACTGGAGGGGAATCCTCAGGGTGCCAGTGAGTGAAGCAGGAGGGAAGATGGATATAAATAGATTAGTACATGGTGTGGTGAGACTGCAGCAAAGCCAGGGTGGGGAAGGGGCTGTTCAACGAAAGCTGTTGGGAGGGTGAGCCAGAGCAGAGCAACAAATGTGTGAGGAATGGATGGGGCAGAAAATGCCAGAAGGAGATGATGTGAAGTGACTCTGGAAAGGTGGGCAGAAGACAGATTAGAAAAGGCTTCAAATCCATGCTAAAGAGTTTCAGCTTCATGCTGCAAATAGTGGGGAGGCATAGGAGAAGTTGGAGGGCCTTAAGAATGTTATATGGAGCTGATGATAATAGGGTATGTGTTATAGGGTTGTATATGGGTAAAAATGCATGAGGCATGTAAAGTCCTTAGCACAATACCTGGAATATAAGCATCTTACCAGTAGTAATTATTATCATTGATTTTATCCCACGCATTTTTTAAATCACCCTTTTAAAGTTCACAATTCAGTGGTTTTCAGTATATTTACAAGGTCGTGCAACTATCATCACTGTCTAATTGTGGAACATCTTCATCATCCATAAAAAGAAACCCCATAGCCTCTACTAGTCATTCCATATTCCCCCTTCACCCAGCCCCTGGCAACCATTAATTTAGTTCTGTCTCTACAGATTTGCTTATCCTGGAAATTTCATATAAATACAATTGCACAATATGTAACCTTTTGTGTCTGGCTCATTTCACTTATCATAATGCTTTCAAGATTCATCCATATTGTAGCATGTATCAGAACTCCATTCCTTTTCATGGCTGAATAATATTCCATTGTATGACTATATATCCTATTTTGTTTATGCATTCTTCAATTGATGAGCACTTAGGTTGCTTCCAGTTTGGGGCCATTATGAATAACGTTGCTATGAACATTCATTTACAAGTTTTTGCATGGATATATGTTTTCCTTTCTCTTGAGTATATGCCCAGGAGTGGAAATGCTGTATTGTATAGTAATTCTACATTTTACCTTTTGAGGAACTGCCAAGCTCTTTTCTGTAGCACCTCTACCATTTAACACTTCCACCAGCAACACATGAGGGTTCCAATTCTCCACGATGTTGCCAATGCTTGTTATTGTCCTCTCTTTTTGATTATTGTCATTCTAGTGGGTATGAAATGGTATCTCATTGTGGCCTTGATTTCCATTTCCCTGATAACTGATGATGTTGAACATCTTTTCATATGCATATTGACCATTTGCATATCTTCTTTGGAGAAAAGTGTATTCAAATTCTTTGCCCATTTTTAAATTGGGTTCCTTGTCTTTTGATTTTCAGTTGTACGAGTTCCATGCATTTTTATTGGGTATCTTTTATGAGCCAGGTATCATTCTAGAAACTGGAGACACAAAGATGACACAAATCCCTGCTTTCATGAACTTAATAACAGTGGCAACACAAATAACAAAAAGGAAAACAAGTAAATGAACAAGAAAAATGTCTAAGAAAAATAAGTGCCAGCTAGCAAAGAAAATGGAGGATCTAATAGTGACTGTTGCAGTGGAGACAAGACAAGATATAGTGTAAAGAAAAGGTGATATACTTTGAGTTGAAACCTACAACAAGGACAAAATCTGCCACAGTAAGATAAGTTTCCTACTGAAAATATATATCAGGAGTTCTGTAGCATTGATAAGAAAAGGTACCTGAATTCCAAAATAAAATGCAACACATAGCCCAGAGTCCGTTTTAGCTTAATGTCTTTGCTGATATAGCATTGGTCAACTTGACCCTTAAATCTGCAATGAAATAAAGATACATAAGCTCAGCCCAGGAGTCCTTTTCATCATTATTATTATTATTATTATTATTATTATTATTATTATTATTATTATTGCCTTGATGTATTTTGGAAGAAGAAAATGGTTGTACCTCTTGAATCTAAGGCCCATATAGTGCTTTTAATACTTTATTAAGTACATATTTATTAAGCAAATATACACAATTCAAGTCTTGTCAACACCAGTTTGTAGTTACAAGGCCAAGGTCCTCTAAATTATCTTTAAATTAGTCCCCTGATTATGAAATAGACGGCAAGGGATAAAGTCAGGCATTCGACAATGTTAGAGCAAAATTCTATAATCCTAATATTGAACTTTCTTTGAAATCATTTTCTAAAGCAAATCCATAAAATATGAAGTGACTGTGTTTCCTATTTGCAAACAATGCATAAAACATAAAGCAACAGGCACAATATTCACATTTTAAAAATGCATTTTGGAATGTAGTGCTCCCTTGCTTGTTTTGAAGGCAGCTGCCAGCGGATATGAATAACAAGATCAGAAAAATCCAATAAAGGCTAAATGTGCTGGTGGGTAATTTCCCCTTCATTTGGGTATAGTTCCACTTGGATGAAGGACAGATACCTGAAACCAGCGTGCACATTTCACCGGAATCTAAGCCAAAAAATGGCCCTCTGCTCAGAAATCCAATCCAGCACAACTTTTAACTTTTCAAATGGGCATTCGGCAACATCTTATCACAAACGCTTGTCCTTCTCCAAGATGATTAAGAGCATAAATTCAAAACTAGGGGTAAATAAAGCTGCCTTAGAAACAACCAAAATGTGGAAAAGAACATTTATTATTGGAAGCTCTCAGACATTGACTTATTAAACAGCTTTTTTATTGAATACCTAACGTGTACTGGGTACCATTTGTCGATGCTGGGGCCACAATGATGAACAAAAGAGGCAGAACCTTGCTCTTAATAAAGCTTAAATTCTAGTGGAGGAGATAGATAATAAACAACTAAATAAATAGATAAACAAGGGAACTTTGGAATGTAATATATACTACAAAGAAAAGAAAATGGGGTTATATAAAATGATAGGGGGTGTGTAGTGGGGAGAACATTAGATAGGGTGATTGGAAAAGAACTCTCTGAGGTTATAACATTTGACTTGAAAGACGAGGCTTGAAGAAAATATTTCATTGTATTTTTATGTCATATGTAGATGCTGTTTATTCCTCATAACAATTAAAGGACTAAGTCCAGCTTCTGTTGTTCCTCTCTACTTTTCCACTCCCAGTGTTAGAACTATGCAAATCTTTAAAAGGCTTTGAAACAATTACTCCTATTACTAATTACCAATTACTATTGGGAGAATCTTAGGGTATTAAAACAATTTATGCATTTATGTCTGATATTTTACAAAAACTAACTGTACATCTATATCATAACCAATATTGTCCTGTTCTGACATTTAAAGAATTTGTTTGCTTAATATCTGGATCAGTTAGCTATTGCCACGATAATGCTATCAAAAAAACTACTCCCCAAACTCTGTGATTAAAGCAATCATTTATTCTGGTTCATGTATCTGTGGTTAGGCTGAGCTGGGATGGGTTCAAATGGATTTGGCTCAAAGCTGCCGGGTGAGTATAGTTCTACTCCCTATGTTTCTCATTTTTTTTTGGATCAATGGCTACCTGAAGCAGGTTCTTTCGATGGAGAAAGAAGAATCACAAGAGACCAACTCTGAATATGAAGCACATTGCAGCCTCTGGCTAATATCTTATTGGCCAAAGCAAGTCATATACTTGCGACCAAGCCATAAGGCAAGTGCTGGGGACGGCACTCTGCCTATCATGTGGTCTGAGGAAGTCTCTCGGCCTAGCCCAACATCAGTGCGGCACAGAAGTATCTCTTCCCTTGCAGGTAAAGGGAGAAAGTCAATATTTGCCGAACAATAATCTAATCTACTACACCTTTAATTCACCAACTAAATATGAGCATCCAATATATTAAAGACATTGCATTATGTGTTGCAGGGTGTTCAAAATTAAAATAGAGGCACACTGTACAAAAGATGCAGAGGAATTCATGTATGTATGCCTACTGGGATCAGAAATACTAGGTAGCAAGTGAGAAATGTATTCACAAAGAATCAGATAAAAAGTCATGGACATTCAGAGAAAGAAGAAATTAGAGACACTCTTTAGGGCATGGGACAGGTTAGAAGGTCCAAGGAGTTAAAGCGCTGAGATCTACCCTCATCAGAGATGGACGAAAGTGGGAAGAAAAATACCTCAATCCTTGCCCCTTGAGTCACTCAGGGTTCCCCAGCAGAACTGATCCCCAGTCATACACGGTGGTAATCTGCTTATCAACACATGCCCATTGGCTTCCTTCCCTTCCCTGTCTCACTTCCCCAGGGCCCTTCAGGGGATCACCTCCCAAGTAAATTAATTGCCACTTGCACTTGCATTCTTGTCTTGGGAGCTGCTTCTTGGTAACCCAAACTAAGATGATGACATCAACTGAAATAACTCAAATTGATGGTATCAGAATCTATTGGAGGCAGAAGCATCAAAACAAAATCAAATACCTTGAGGCAAACAACATTTTACTTGATTAATGGCTTGGTGCTATTCATCTGCAATTCCTTTCTGTGTAAAAGGCAGACATTTCCATCTCTATGGAACACATCATATACCTTATCAAGTTATACACTTAAATTGGCACATTCCAAGACAGCTTATACACATTCAGCTGAAGGGATTGGGGATAAATTCTTATGAAACAGCTCAGTATGAGGAACTAATGAAACCAGAGGATGGAGAATTTCTTCTTTGCACACTTAATTCCTTATTTAGTGGAAAACTATTATATGAATGATACAATTCTACATACTTGAGATTATGCATTAAATTTTGGCCTGGTTCCTGCCCTCTAAGTATTTATGATCTAGTTAAGAGTCAGGCATGGAAGAAGATCATTAAAAATGAACTATAATGTAAACTAATCAAATGCCATAATTGAGTAATAAGTAACCTGTTCTTGGCATGAATCCTACCCCACCCCAAAATGGATGTGGCTAACAAGATAATCTCAAACCAACAACCAAACTTAGGTTGGAATGGATTTTTGAAATCTACAAAATAGATTAAAATAATCAAAGAAATGTACAGTTTGATATTCTTTCTTTTTTTTTTTATTTCATGAAAAGAATCATTTTCAGAAACGGTCTATCTGGCACTGGATCCAACCTCATGATAGCTGGATCAGGCACAATTTAACAAGGAAAACAGAATCAGAGATAGTTTATTCAGGGAAGTGGTTGCACAGAGGAATAGGACAAGGGGTGGGGGTGCGGTCAAAGAGGAAAATGGTGGTCAACCCAGCAGCAGGGAGCCTGCAGCACCCCAAACCTGTAAAGACTCAGGGGAGGCTGGCCACGAGGCATATTGCCGGCAGGAGCCACAATTCCTGCTTGACTCATTGCTCAAGGAAGAGAGGGAAATATCCTGGCTTCTTCCTTCTTCCTGCCCTCCAGTCTCTCACCATGCTTCCCATTGGCTGACCCAGTGAGAAGTAGCTGCCATGGGAACCTGGGAGACACAGGCTGCATGGGGCAGCCCTATGCCATAGGAACTGAGCCAGGGAAATGGTGAGGAGTGGATCAGAGGACAAAGCAGCCCAGAGCTGGCACAGGAGAAACACATTTGCACCTAGATCTTTATAGTTGTCTTCTGAAAACAGAAAATCTTGTGCAACTTCTCCCTGAGAATTAAAAAAAACAGTCCAAGATGTGTATGTTATAACATCAGTAAATAAAAGGTAAGAAATAGCTCTCTATTAACTAAAATTCATATCACAGCTACTCAGCAAGCAAAATCATGTTTAATCATTCTTAAATAATATTAAAAGAATATGGAGCATTTTCAAATCTTCATGTTTTGGTGTTTTTATTCACTTTATATTCATGATTTTTCCCTATTGAACTAATCACTTGTTGGACCCATGTAGAACTTAGTCCCACCCCCCATTTCCCTGCACACATTAAAAAAACTGTTTTTCCACTTCAAAAGGTAGGAATTGAAGGAAACTTCCTCAATATGATAAAGAGCATATATGAAAAACCCACAGCCAGCACAGTACTCAATGGTGAGAGACTGAAAGCCTTCCCTCTAAGATCAGGAATGAGACAAGGATGCCCGCTGTCACCACTGTTATTCAACATCATGCTGGAAGTGCTAGCCAGGGCAATCTGGCAAGACAAAGAAATAAAAGGCATCCAAATTGGAAAGGAAGAAGTAAAACTGTCATTATTTGCAGACGATATGATCTTATATCTGGAAAATCCTGAGAAATTGACGATACAGCTACTAGAGCTAATAAACAAATTTAGCAAAGTAGCGGGATACAAGATTAATGCACATAAGTCAGTAATGTTTCTATATGCTAGAAATGAACAAACTGAAGAGACACTCAAGTAAAAGATACCATTTTCAATAGCAACTAAATAAAATCAAGTACCTAGGAATAAACTTAAACAAAGATGTAAAAGACCTATAAAAGGAAGCTACATAACTCTACTAAAAGAAATAGAAGGAGACCTCAAAAGATGGAAAAATATTCCATTTTCACGGATAGGAAGGCTAAATGTCATTAAGATATCAATTCTACCTAAACTCATCTACAGATTCAATGCAATCTCAATCAAAATTCCAACAACCTACTTTGCAGAGTTGGAAAAGCTAGTTACCAAATTTATTTGGAATGAGATGATGCCTCAAATTGCTAAAAACACTCTAAAAAAGAAAAACAAAGTGGGAAGACTTACACTCCTTGACTTTGAAGCTTATTATAAAGCCAGAGGAGTCAAAACAGCATGGTACTGGCACAAAGATAGACATATTGATCAATGGAATCAAATTGAGAACTCAGAAATAGACCCCCAGATCTATGGGCAACTGATCTTTGATAAGGCTCCCAAAGCCACTGAACTGGGACATAACAATCTTTTAACAAATGTGGCTGGGAGAGTTGGATATCCATATCCAAAAGAATGAAAGAGGACCCCTACCTCACACCCTACAGAAAAATTAACTCAAAGTGGATCAAAGATCTCAATATAAAAGACAGTACCATAAAACTCCTAGAAGATAATGTAGGGAAACATCTTCAAGACCTTGTATTAGGCGGCCACTTCCTAGACTTTACACCCAAAGCACAAGCAACAAAAGAAAACATAGATAAATGGGAGCTCCTCAAGCTTAGAAGTTTCTGTACCTCAAAGGAATTTGTTGAAAAGGTAAAGAGGCAGTCAACTCAATGGGAAAAAATTTTTGGAAACCATGTATCTGACAAAAGACTGATATCTTGCATATATAAAGAAATCCTACAAATCAATGACCATAGTACAGACAGACCAATTATAAAATGGGCAAAAGATACAAAAAGACAGTTCTCTGAAGAGGAAATACAAATGGCCAAGAAACACATGAAAAAATGCTCAGCTTCACTAGCTATTAGAGGGGTGCAAATTAAGACCAGAACAAGATACCATCTCACACCAATTAGAATGGCTGCCATTAAACAAACAGGAAACTACAAATGCTGGGGAGGATGTGGAGAAATTGGAGCTCTTGTTCATTGTTGGTAGGAATGTACAATGGTTCAGCCACTCTGGAAGTCAGTCTGGCAGGTCCTTAGAAAACTAGATACAGAGTTACCCTTCGATCTAGCAATTGCACTTCTCGGTATATACCCAGAAGATCTGAAAGCAATGACACGAACAGATATCTGCACGCCAATGTTCATAGCAGCATTAGTCACAATTGCCAAGAGATGGAGACAATCCAAATGTCCTTCAACAGTTGAGTGGATAAATAAAATGTGATATATACACACGATGGAATACTACGCGGCAGTAAGAAGGAACGATCCCATGAAACATATGACAGCATGGATGAACCTTGCAGACATAATGCTGAACGAAATAAGCCAGGCACAAAACGAGAAATATTATATGTTACCACTAATGTGAACAATGAAAAATGTAAAATAAATGGCTTATAATGTAGAATGTAGGGGAACTAGCAATAGAGAGCAACTAATGAAGGGGGAACAATAACCCAGTAAGAACAGATAAGCTATCATGGGTAAATTTAACATTCTGGGAATGCCCAGGAATGACTATGGTTTGTTAATTTCTGGTGGGTATGGTAGGAACAAGTTCACAGAAATGTTGCTATATTAGGTTATTTTCTTGGGGTAGAATGGGAACATGTTGGAAGTAAACTAGTTATTTTAGGTTAGTTGTCTTTTTTTTACTTCCTTGTTATGGTTTGTTTGAAATGTTTCTTTATTGTACGTTTTTTTAAAAATTTTTTTGATATAGTTAATTTTTAAAAAAAAAGAGTTAATTAAAAAACAAAAATGAAAAAAATATGCAGAGCCCCCTTGAGGAGCTGGTGGAGAAAGCAGGGCTTCCCCACCTCAATGTTTGCTAATGTGCTCACAGACTGGTGGTTTGATGCGTTGAGCCCTCTACCATAGGTTTTACCCTTGGGAAGACGGTTGCTGCAAAGGAGAGGCTAGGCCTCTCTATAACTGTGCCTAAGAGCCTCCTTCCAAATGCCTCTTTGTTGCTCAGATGTGGCCCTCTGTCTCTAGCTAAGCCAACTTGGTAGGTGAAATCACTGCCCTCCCCACTACGTGGGATCTGACACCCAGGGGAGTAAATCTCCCTGGCAATGTGGAATATGACTCCCATGGAGGAATCTAGACATGGCATCATGGGAAGGGGAACATCTTTTTAACCAAAAGGGTGATGTGAAAGGAAATGAAATAAGCTTCAGGGGCAGAGAGATTCCAAAAGGAGCCGAGAGGTGTGGGCACTCTTATGCACAATACAGACAACCCTTCTTAGGTTCTAATGAATTGGAATAGCTAGCAGTAAATACCTGAAACTATCAAACTACAACCCAGAACCCTTGAATTTTGAAGACGATTGTATAAAAATGTAGCTTATGAGGGGTGACAATGTGATTGGGAAAGCCATATGGACCACACTCCCCTTTGTCCAGTGTATGGATGGATGAGTAGAAAGATGGGAGCAAAAAAAAAAAAAGAGGCACCCAGTGTTCTTTTTTACTTTAATTGTTCTTTTTCACTTTAATTTTTATTCTTATTATTTTTGTGTGTGTTGTAATGAAAATGTTCACAATTAATTTTGGTGATGAACGCACAACTATATAATGGTACTGTGAACAATTGAATGTACGCTTTGTATGACTGCATGGTATGTGAATATATCTCAATAAAAATGAATTTTTAAAAAAAATAACTTTTTCTCAACCTTGAGCAGAAACACAAGAAGGTGGGCCAGGTTGGGGGTGGAGTGGGGAAGGGGATGCCAAAGAAAAGTTTTATGAAAGAAGGATCCGGAAAGAGAAAACCATGTACCAGTTATTGCTTAGTACCTTGGTGTCTAACATGAGTTTAGGGCTTATGTAGGTTCTAAGAAGTTTGGGGTTATCAAAATTGTTATTTCACAGCCCCCTCCCTCCCTCCCTTCCTTTGTTCCTTCCTTCCCTCCCCCTTCTCGTTCCTTCTCTTCCTTCCCTTTCCCTTTCTCCCCTTCCCTCATTTTCTCTACCTCTCTCCTCTTCACTTTCCTTTTTACCCCTTTTCTCCTTTAATATTTGACAACTTTCCAAAAAGGAAAAAAAAAGAGATTGAGATCATGAAATCCCAATCTAGTTGGAGCGACAAGTCTTGCACATATCAGAGCTTAGAGAGCAGCAGAACATAAAATAAAGTGGTAATTAGGCCACAAAGATAACTGAGGAGAAAAAGAAAGGAAATGGCTGGGAGGGGGTGTGGGGCTGGGGTGGACAGCAAGGGTGGGGGGCTAGCAATCAGGATTCACAGGCTCATGGGATGGGAACTGGACCCTGAAGAGAGGATTTTGTCAACAGGAAGGAAAATGTACAGCAAGGCAGAGAGAAGGCCAGACTGGGTAAAGCTGCAAAGGTAGGAAAGAGAAGCTGAGATCAGGGGAAAGGATCTCCAGATCCTTCTGGTCACTTTCCTCTCCCCTTGGCCTTTCCTTCATCCTATCAACAAAGAGGCTTCCAGATTCCACTAACCAGCAACGACGCTTCATGATCTCCAGGCCCTCTGGCATAAGGGGAGGATTATTCTTGTTTATCTTTTCTGCAGTCTTTATGGTTTAACCACCAGCTTTCTTGCAAACACTTTCATTTTAAGGGCACGCAAGAGCACATGATTCTAGGGTTGGCACAAAATTTGCACAGAATCAGAAATCTCCCCTCCCCCCACACACTCAGAGGAAAGCAGGGACGTTTACAAACCAAGCACAGCTCAACTAGACACAATTTCCTGACCAGAAAGAACATCCTTTCTCACTTTTTAAAAAAGTTTTCAGTTTTTAATAATAATTATCACAAAAAAGAAAAGGAAAAATATTTAAACATTTAATATAATGGAGCTACCCCTCACTTTCATTAAAATATAAATACAATTGGACCTTGAGATGAGCTTCTTAACACTTTTTTTCATGTTCTCAGCTTTTCTAGTTATTGTATTTTGAAAATTGTTTTTGAACAAAGATTTATGTCCCATTCTGGGTCCGGTGCTCTTCGTTCTCTATGTCATCATTTTTAAAGTTCTCTCTAGATTAAGACTCTTATTGTTGAAACTTCCATTTGCACAGTGAAATCAACAATTTTCAATGACATTTCAAATTAATCTGAAGTATCCATCTCAATGTCATTCCTAAAAATTAAACAAACACAAAATCAAGCTAAGATTTTAGGCCTATACCAGGCATGTTCTTAACATTTTTCACATATTGAAATTCCTTTCAGAAGAGAATTCTGTCAAAATTTGTACACAATCACAATGCTCTTTACTTTCTGCTCCAGTGAGCTGTCCTCATCTTACATCTTCTGAATATGACCTTTTAAAATCTGAGCAGATTGCCTCTGTAGATGCTCACCTCTTTTCTTCCTTCTTGGTAGCTTTTGGGAATATATGACATATTCTCCTTCAACTAATGTTTACTGTCTTCTACTAAATGCTAGTCACTGTCACTGTTCTATGTCTTCATAAAGCTCATAATTTAGTCACTATATATATGGTCATAATTTCAATTTTAGACTTTCACACTCAACAAACATTTGCTGAGCCTGAGATGTGAAGTGTGAAGGCCATTAGAAAGACAAAACAGAACAAAACCAAGTCTCTAACTATAAGAAACATGTACTACAGTGTCAGAGATAGATGTGTATATAAAATTTGTTGACGTTTTTAGATATGTATCGATGAGGGTATGCAGACACTGTAATGGGAAAAAGAAGATGACGTGATTGTCTAAGTAGCTGTCAAGGAAGACTATGTAGAAACAGAAATATTAGAAGTTTTTAAGGGACATTTAGGGCCATGACTCTCAGTTGTAAATCATCTGCTTTCAGATTCATTGGACCTTGATGTTTTCCCAAAAACAGAAGGTGGATCTGTTCTCACATTTGTCCTATTAAAATGCCCCCACAGGCAGTTTTCACAAAACAAAGCAACAGAGTGCCCCAAAGGTAAATTACATCTCTACCTCAACTTGGATAGATAATGCTGCTTATTTAAGATATAAATATGTCCAAATTCTACCCATCAAGCTTTAAAAAATGTTTAGGAATCAGAATCTCTCAAGACATCCCTCTACAAGAGTACAGGTTGGTTCCTACAAGCTCACTGTAGAAAGGGCAGAACAAATTTGCAGTGGTTCCTCTTGTTTAGTTTCTGGAACTAGGAAAATAAAACTCCAGGCATCTATTAAGAGCTAAATAAATGTTAGTTCTTCCAAGACCCTTACTTGTCTAAATCCGGTAGATTTGGGGGAGTTGGAGGGGTGTCAACAGGTGACAGTAAATCTTTAACATCTCTTTATGCTATGATTCATCATCAGCCTCTCCCCCTGCCACCACCACCACAAATGAGTCCAGGAAATGGTTTCCAGGATTTTTGAACATTCCTAGATTGTCAATACCACATTAGTGTATACTTTCCCCCATAAAGTTGAAAATAATTGAACAAGTTTACATGATCCCTTAAGACACTTAGCAGGTTATTTTTACTGTGATAATGAGTGAGAATGAATGAGAAAGAATCCCTGTGGAGGAGCGTATTTGGTTAGGCCACTAACTAGCTGAGTAATTCCTTCCACTCGGGCATGGTTCAAATTTCCGTCCCAGCAAAATTACAGATTACCACTTAGAAGAGATCTTCGAGGAACCTCTTGAATGGACAAGCCTTGAGAATTAAATGTAAGCAACCACGCTACTAGCGTGTACATGGATTCTAATTCCATCTCCTCCCTTTGCTTAATGTAGGCTCTGGAGCCAGATTTCCTGGGTGTGAATCTAGACTCCATTCATTACTAAATATGGGACACTGAGCAAGATTCTCTTGGCTTCAGTTTTTTGTATGTAAAACACTGACAATCTTACATTGTACTATTTTTATTTGGATTTAACAAGATAATAGATAAAATGGACATGGAAGAGTGCTTGGCTTGTAATAAGTAGTCAATGTGTTAGTTTATTATTTTTACCCATCAATTACCCCAGTTCCATCTTATCTTCAAGTTGAACATCATTTACATGATTTCCTAATGACTATTTCCAAAACATGTTATCATGCAAAATAGATCAAATGAACCCTACTTAATGACTCAAATGAATGCTACTTAGTGACTCAATTATTAATCATTTGGACTTTATTTAAATTAAGTCTTGGACATTCTCATCTAAGATACATTATTTCTTTGGCCTACTTCCTATGCTCTTGGGAATAAAGCATGTTTGAATGAAACACACCCTTTATCCTTGTCCCAAATTACCCTGATTGGGGGTTCTTGGAAATGGCATCACTGGCAGGCAATTCAAAGAGCTGTGAAAACAAACAAGCAAAACCCCAGCAAGCCCAGCTGGATTCTACATGATAATTAAATGGAGGTTGGGTGACTTTATGTTCAGCTGGGGTCATTTCTTGGCTTTAGCAGTTTTGACTTTAAAGTCCAGCTAAGGTTTTAGCAGCTCTTATTTAAACTGGAATGTAGTTTTTGAATACTGGGGCATCTAATCAAGATGAGTAAAAGCACAATAGAAACAAACAGGTTTTCAGGCTTTGTGGGTTGTGGATATGGGTTTTCTTTTCCTTTCATTGCTTTTTCTTTTTGATAATGAATCCAAAACATTTATGATTTGCCAAGATAATGTTCTTTGGAACTGGAGAAGTCACACAATGTAACAGAAACAATGTTGAGATCCACTGAATATTCTCCATGATGGCATTTTGGAAAGCAATAAGAAGGATTTATTTCAAATTACTTTCATTTTTAAGAAGCAAAGGGAACAACTTTTACACCTTTAATTTTCAAGACTTGTCCTTTGACTTTCATCTTATTGCATCTAACATTTTTAATTCAATAAGCTTTGTTGAAAAGCATATTTTTTTCATAAAGACTTATTTCAAGGGAGACATTGAGTAGGCTAATTTCCATTTCTTCATTTGTAGAATGAAAGATGTTTACTTCATATACCTGCTTCACCTTTCTCACAGAAGAAAACTATTTGGGGAATATATTCTTTATTTCAGCACCATTCTCCTTGATGAAATATTCAAGATAGTTTCAAATAGTCCTAAAGGAAAGGGAGGTATTTGAATTCTTGTGTGGGAAGGAAAGAGTACAGAGAAACAAGAGAGATTTTTTTTTTCTTTTTCTTATATAAAGGACTGGATGTGGGTGGTAGATGAGATGCTTCCATTCTAAAACATTGAATAGTATGGCATTTTCTCCTCTTTAAAGCCTGAGTTTTTAAATTCTTCCACAAAGACACTGTAGCCAGGCTTATGATAAGTCATGAATCATATCCTGTGGAGTCTGAGAAGTTGTCTAGTTGCTTTCTTACATGTTTATTCAAAGGAAAGCAAAATTACTGGATTGCACTGTTTCCCATTTGGAGATGATGTCTCTGATCCATATTTGATGTCAAGTCATCAGACTTCCTAGAAGGTTGCTATCACCATCCTCCTTTGTTAGAGTTCAGAGTAGACTGGACTCAACCAGACAATGCTTATGATGCCTACACTGAGGATTTTGAGGAACCATTTGTTTCAGGAAGGCACAGCATGACCATCACATTTCACAGATGAGGTTATTGAGAGGCACAGAAATTAAGTGTGGTTTATACAAATCCCTACTTTTGTTAGAGATGATTTAGTGGACTAAATTTAAAAAGAGGTATAGGAAAGTGGATTTCTGCAATGTTCCCTCTCCTACATATAATTATTGAAATGACTTTTTTGCCTTTTTGGATCATGTCAGAAAGAGTTATCCCAAAACATCATCTAGCATTGTCTGGATCGTTTCCTTGGACATTAATCTGACTTAGTCTTATGAAGCTGCTTGTTGTGAGCTAGTATTTTCTCTTGGGTCAAACATGTTCAGAGATAGGTGTTTGTTTCCTCACCCCTTTCCACTATTTTGAAATTACTAATGGCAGAAACTCATATATATTTTTGTATTTCACAGAATACCTAGCAGTCTTACTAACAGTTAATTTTAATGAGGCAGGATAGATGTAGGAAAAACATCTTGCAGACTCTGAGGTATGTTTGGACTTTGTGCAGGGATGGGAGGTTGGGCATCTGGTGAGAACAGTCAGGCTCCTGAAACTGGAGGAGGTTGAACAAAGCTGGATGCATTGTTCAACCACAGGGCATGGACTAATCACAATAACCCATTTACAGTCCTTAATTTGAATGTTTATTCAGCCTATTGCAATAGTTTAGTTACAAACCTTAATTTACATGTTTACTAACCAATCGCAAGAATGTATAGCCAACCAGCCACAATAGCCTACTTATAATACTTAATTTGAATGATTACTAACACTGTAATACAATGTACCAACATCTCAAACCCTACCTCCCTTTGAGCTAATAAAAACCCATGTGCCAAACAACCTGCACACATCTCCCCCTTGAGCACGCCCACAATCACCCCTTGAGCATGTACTTTCTCTTTCTTTTCAATAAACTTTACTACTCACTTATATCTTCTTGCCTCATCCTTGAATTCTTTCTTGAGACAGATGGTGAACCTGGAACAGAGCTCCAGTAACATCTTCCTCAGCAAGAATGGAGCTGTGGTAACATCCCTTATGGACATATACGGATCTCTTGATTCATGAAGTTGACATGAGCATCATAGAAGGAGCTCTGGGCTGTTTAAGGTTCAGACTGTGGGTCTATATCATACTGTAGGTGGCGCCTCACCTAAGACAGGTCACTTAACTGCTTAACATAGGTGAGGTTCCCTGTACCTCTCAGGGTAAGCAGGTGGGTCAAATTAGAAAATGTGTGTGAAAATACTTCCATAACTGAACTACTTCATTTTCTTCACTTCATGAGCATTTAATCCAGCATTGGTTCTCAATAATTTCTCAGAGATGGAGGTAAATCATTTTTGTTTTGTATTGGGAAAATAAAGGTTTAGGAAAGGAAAAAAAGCAAGAGATATCCTAGGTTCTGGGGATAAGAAACCACATGGTACCCAATGAAGTTAAGTGACCACAAATTGATGTATGAATTGATTTTGACTACACAACCTACAGCTTCGGTATAGCAGTCTGAGTGTTGGAAAAAAGACAAATCACCTTCTTTTTCCTCAACCTCATATGGAATCACCCTCTTTAATGTAAATGCTATTATTTGTAATGAGGAACACAGAAGAGAGCTGGGCAAGAAGACCGCATAGGCTCGTCAGGAATTCCCAGAGGAGGTGATTACCATATTCTGCTCGGGCATTCTCCAGCTTGGCTCATGAAGAACACAATAATGATCACCTGGTTTATGGGATCCACTGTGAGCAGGATTCATTACTATTTTCAGCATGTGTTGAAGGACTGTCTTTATAAGATTGCACATCTTGATTCAGGATGTCATACCTCACGTTTAAACATGGTGCTTAGTTTTCATTGAGATATTCCTTTGTGTAGATTCAGATTCCACTCACATTGTGCACAATATACCATAACAAAGAGATAAATCATCCCCAGCCAGAGCACTAAATGCTAGGTTACAATAATTTTTCCCTGAGTGCTGAAATCCTGGCACTTTCAGGATTGTTGCTGTATAATGCCATTTCAGTGAAGAAATAACAGCACTTTCCTACATCTCTTAAAAATATCTTCTGGTATTTTCCAGGACATTAATCATAAAATCTGTATTTAATAAAAAGATAAAGGGAAAATAAAAATAAATGAATTAGGTTCCAAACAGCACTGAAGGGAACTATATGAATGTAGAGTATGTTGAGAGGTGAACATTTTGACCTTACAACATGTTAAATGACAGAATCTTAATGGTGATATCTTTCTTAATTCCTTTGGGATTTGGGTGTTGTTGAATAATGCCTATACATTCCATTTTCTTTTTTAATTTTTAACTTTTTTTCACTTGGTCATTATCCTCCAAATTATGTATCTAAAAATAAATTAACATAAGAACATGTTTTCTCTTAGATAGTAAACTGAAACAATGAAGGCTTGAAAATAGCCACTGAAAGGTAGTAAACAGGACTTAATTCACATTTACAGGAAGAGCATTACTCAATTAGCACTGTTCTCATTGCCAAATCGTCATTTATACTTGATGTAAAGGTGGATTACTAACAACAAAGCTGAAGTGTGATAATTATGAGAATAAATATTGTAATCATATGTGCCAGTTTGAATGTATTATGTCTCCCAAAATGCCATGTTCTTTGATGAAATCTTGTGGGGGCAGAGGTATTAGTGTTGATTAGGTTGGAATCTTTGGATGAGGTTGTTTCCATGGAGATGTGACCTACCCAACTATGGGTAATACCTTTGATTAGATTATTTCCATGGAAGTGTGGCCCCACCCATTCAGCACGTGTCTTAATTAAATCACTAGAGTACTTCAAAAAGAGGCACGCAGGCCCAGACACTTGCTTCTGCCAAGAGAGACATTTTGAAGATGGCCATAGAAAGTAGACTTTTGCTACTCCAGTTTGCCTGGGAGAGACTAAGAGAATACCCCCAGATGCCTAGAGAGAAATGTCCTGGGAGAAAGCCATTTTGAAACACAACCTGGGAGCAAAGTAAGAAGATGCCAGCCACATGCCTTCCCAAACAACAGAGGTGTTCCTGACACCATTGGCCATTCTTCAGTGAAGGTACCCTGTTGTTGATGCCTTAGCTTGGACACTTTTATAGCCTTATGACTGCAACTTTGTAACCAAATAAACCCCCTTAATAAAAGCCAATCCATTTCTGGTATTTTGCATAATGGCAGCATTAGCAAACCGGGACACCATATAAATCACCTTTGATGCTTTGGGTTTCTACCTTTATTGGGCTTAATCAACATGTAAGGGTCACAAAGGGTAGGTTTTCCTGGAGGTGGTTCAAGCTCAGGTTGAAATGTAGAAGGCAATAGCATAAAGCACACCATATAAACTTTCATAAGATCTGTGTCTTGTTTCAGTTCCACCATTTACTACTTCTGGGGTGACATAAGGTAAATCATCTAATCTTTATGAATCTTATTCTCATTTTGAAAATGGTGATAGTGTAGCTGCCTGGCCTCTTCTAAGGTGGGGTGAGCACTGAACAAAATGATGGACACAATTAACACTTTATAAAATGACTTCATCCCATACCAAGGTGAAATATTACCTACCACCTGTGTTCCCTTTCACCGCTACTTCTCAAAACAGACATTTTCATGCACACATTTCAAGGGCTCTTGAAACTTACATATCAGGCAGGAGCTCTTAACAGTCTTATAATCCTATACTCTGGTCTCAGGGGGAGGATGCATTCGGGCCTAATCAAGGAAGTCTCTTGCCAGATGTCTAACTGCACACATAATTGTATGAATAATGTCAGTTTTAGATTCAATGGAATACTGCCATTCAACATTAGTCTAGCATAATGCCATGTCCAGAGTGGGTCCTTAATATGTATTCATGAATTGATTGAGCCGCCTTGTGGGTTAATAGTAAGTGGCTTGAATGTGACCCCATCAGGCCATAACAAGTTGTCTGATGAGGTTTTGTGTATTTTCTGTTTAATAGCAGTGGTCCCTGCTGGGTGACACATGCTTTCCCATGGGCCAACAGCTCACATCCAGGCCACACATGAAACACTGTCAACTCTGAATACATCCCAGGGAAGGATTGTTTCCCCTGTATCCTGCAACAAATAGACAATGTCAGAAAAATCAATCAACTTAAACTTATTGAGTCACTACTATGTACAAAATATTGCTTCACTGCACACAAAGTAATGTGAGATTTACTGTTTCATCAATATGGATGACCTCGATCTGAGCACAAATACAACTTAATGCTATATAAAATATATGAATAAAAATGTTAAAACCAATAGCTAGACTCAAGGAAATAAAAAGAAACCCTACTTTCTGTAAATTTATGGTAACTCATAACCACATAAGTTAAGTATAGAAGGCGATGCTGTTGGCCACAGCTATAGGCTCTCGTTCCTGGGGCTGGGGCCAGAGTTTCGATACGCATCTGGGACATGGCACAGGCACCTTGGTCTGCAAAACAGAGATGGAACCAAAACTCCTGCAAAAAGCCAAACCCTAAAGGGCTTTTTGCTGTGTGTAAGGGGCCAGGGGAGCTAGAAAATTTCAGCCCACAAACCCAGGGAAGAAAGCTTTGTTTCTGGTTTGGGAAGCTGAGTGAGAATTTTAACCCATGTAAAGATTTGATAATAATGCCAAAATCAGGCTACAGAAGAGTTTCATCACCCCCAAGAATCCCTACGCTATTTGTAGCCACACCCCCTCCTTCACCTCTAATCCCAAGTAATGACTATTCTGTTCTCTGTCACTGTACTTTTGCCTTTTCCAGAAAGCCGTATAAATGGAATAAGACAGTATGCAACCCTTTAAGACTGGCTTCTTTCACTTTCATAATTCCTTTGAGACTCATCCAAGTTGTTGAGTATATTAGTAATTCTTTCCTTTATCTTGCTGAGTAATAGCGTACTGTATGGATGTGCCATGGTTTTTTTTTTTAAATTCATTTTTTATTGAGATATATTCACATACCATACAATCATCCATGGTGTACAATCAACTGTTCACAGTACCATCATATAGTTGTGCATTCATCACCCCAATCTATTTTTGAACATTTTCCTTATACCAGAAAGAATCAGAATCAGAATAAAAAATAAAAATAAAAAAGAACACCCAAATCATCACCCTTTCCCACTCTATTTTTCATTTAGTTTTTATCCTCATTTATCTACTCATCCATCCAAACACCGGATAAAGGGAGTGCGATCCACAAGGTTTTCACAATCACACTGTCACCCCTTGTAATCTACATTATTATACAGTCTTCTTCAAGAGTCAAGGCTACTGGGTTGGAGTTTGGTAGTTTCAGATATTTACTTCTAGCTATTCCAATACAATAAAAGCTAAAAAGTGTTATCTATATAGTGCGTAAGAATGTCCACCAGAGTGATCTCTTGACTCCATTTGAAATCTCTCAGCCACTAAAGCTTTATTTTGTTTCATTTTGCATCCCCCTTTAAGTGCCATGCTTTTTTAATCCATCGACCCATTGACAGATGTATGGAATGTTTCCAATCTTTAAAATGAATATGAGTAAACCTTCTATAAACATTCATGTACAGGTTTTTGTGTGAATATAGGTTTATATTTCTCTAGAGTAAATACCAAGAAGTGAGACTGTTTGGTCACATGGAAAGTATACGATTAACTTTATAAGAAACTGCCCAACTCTTGTCCAAAATTTCTGCACCATTTTGTAATCACATGAGCAATGTATAAGAGTGCCAATTGCTCTGAATCTTTGCCATCTCTTGCTATTTTCAAAATTAGTATTTTAGCCATTCTAAGAGAAGTTTATCTTATCATGGTTTTAATTTACATATTCCTAATGGATAATGATGTTGAACATCCCTTTTCACACCTTTTGTGTCTATTCAAGTACTTTGCCCATTTTTTAATTCAATTTTTATTTTCTATATGTTGATGGAAATAGTCTATATGTTGATGGAAATAGTCTATATGTTGATGGAAAATAGTCTTTGTTGAGTATGTGCTTTAAAATATTTTCTCTGAGAGGAGCTAAGACGGCAGCATAGAGAGGAGTGGAAGACTGTTAGTCCCCCCTGGAACAACTCATAAATGACCAAAAAACTAGTAAATAACCTGGAATAACTGCAGACAGACAAACGTGACTGTCCACTCATCATCCACCAACCTGAATTGGGAGGAATGCCTGAGATCGCAGCATAAAATCTGTTAAGTAAAACTGCGGACCCTCGCTGAGAGCTGAGAGCCGAGAGCCCCTCCTTCACGGAAGCTGTGCGGTGCTAGAGAACAGCACTCTCTCAGCCCAGCTCCAACTGGGGTTTTAATATTAACCGCTCAATACAGACAGTGAATCCCCAACAAGCACATAGAGGCTTTTGGTGACAACTGACCTTGGGAGAGTTGGGGGATATATCTGTCTCAGGACGGGGAGCCCAGAGGGTTGGGTGCTATCTCTGGCTGATGGGTGAACCTGGGAGTTTTTCTGTCCCTTTCTCTCTCTGTGGAGAAAACCTCAGCCATTTTCAGCCCAGAGCACTTTGCAGTAAAGGTAGCCTCAGCCATTTTAAAATCAAAACACTTTGATCAGCAGAGACAGAGAAACAAAGAACTTACTGATAAGCAGATGACCTATCTGGAGGGGGCACAGCTTCCCAAGAGGAAAGGGAGGGGCCCAGTTCTACTTCCTGCCTTTCTGGAACCAGACCCCAAAGCCTGGGGGAGGAGAGCCATGGGCCACACCCCCTTACACCAGCCGGTGACAGGCTGACAGGTGCACCTGTTGGGCAAAAAAGCACAGGTGTATCAATCCTCTAAGAAAAACCATCAGGGGAACCAGATACTGAATATTTCTTCCTTCTGTGACCTGAGCCTGTTCTCGTCTGGGAAAACCTGATTGGGGTGGCCTAGATAACAGAAAACTACAACCTACACTAAGAAAAATGAACCTATGGCCCAGTCAAAGGAACAAACTTATACTTCAACTGAGGTACAGGAATTTAAACAATGAATGCTAAATTAATTCAAAAACTTTAGAGAATATTTCGCAAAAGAGATAGAGGCTGTAAAGAAAACACTGGGCATACATAAGGCAGAAATCGAAAGTTCAAGAAAACAACTAGTAGAATCTATGGAAATGAAAGGCACAACACAAGAGACAAAAGACACAATGGAAACATACAACAGCAGATGTCAGGAGGCAGGAGAAAACACTCAAGAACTGGAGAACAAAACACCTGAAAGCCTACACGCAAAGGAGCAGATGGAGAAAAGAATGAA
Organism: Choloepus didactylus; assembly: GCF_015220235.1. NCBI lineage: Eukaryota > Metazoa > Chordata > Mammalia > Pilosa > Megalonychidae > Choloepus > Choloepus didactylus. The sequence continues at coordinate 22,306,077 of NC_051325.1, read as the reverse complement.
AAAATATGAGCAATGTCTCCGGGAACTTAAGGATGAAACAAAGTACAATAATGTACATATCATTGGTGTCCCAGAAGGAGAAGAGAAGGGAAACGGGGCAGAGGCAATAACAGAGGAAATAATCAATGAAAATTTCCCATCTCTTATGAAAGACATAAAATAACAAATCTAAGAAGTGCAGCGTACTCCAAACAGAATAGATCTGAATAGGCCTACAGCAAGACACTTAATAATCAGATTATCAAATGTCAAAGACGAAGAGAGAATCCTGAAAGCAGCAAGACAAAAGCAATCCATCACATACAAAGGAAGCCTAATAAGACTATGTGTGGCTCTCTCAGCAGAAACTATGAAGGCAAGAAGGAATTGGTGTGATATATTTAAGATACTGAAAGAGAAAAACCACCAACCAAGAATCCTATATCCAGCAAAGCTGTCCTTCAGATATGAGGGAGAGCTCAAAACATTTTCCGACAAACAGACAATGAGAGACTTTGTGAACAAGACACACACCCGACAGGAAATACTAAAGGGAGCACTACAGAGTAATAGAAGACAGGAGTGCATGGTTTGGAACACAATTTTGGAAGATGGTAGCACAGCAGTGTAAGTACACTGAACAAAGATAACTGTGAATATGATTGAGAGAGGAAGGTTGGGAGCATGTGAGATACCAGAAGAAAGGAGGAAAGATAAAGACTGGGACTGTGTAACTTGGTGAAATCTAGAGTGTTCAACAGTTGTGATAAAATGTACAAATATGTTCTTTTACGAGGGAGAACAAGCAAATGTCAACCTTGCAAGGTGTTAAAAATGGGGAGGCATTGGGGGAGGGATGCAATCAACGTAAACTAGAGACTGTAACTAACAGAATCATTGTATTATGCTTCCTTTAATGTAACAAAGGTGATATACCAAGGTGAATGCAGATAAGAGGGGGGGATAGGGGAGGCGTGTTAGACACTTGACATTGGTGGTGTTGTCTGACTCTTTACTCTACTTTGATTTAAGGTTACTTTTCCTTTTGCTACTTTCTAGCTATCATTTTTTCCTCTTTCTTTTGCCTCTCTACCTTCTTTGACTCTCCCTCCTTCCTTGTGGAAGAAATGTAGATGCCCTTATATAGATAGTGGTGAAGGTGGTGAACACATAAATACGTTACCATACAGAGAACCATCGATTGTTTACTTAGGATGGAATGTATGGTGTGTGAACAAAACCGTTTTAAAAAAACAAAACAGGTTGATGACAAAACCTCAAGGGAAATATACTGAGTGAAATAAGCCAGACAGATAAGGACAAATATTGCAGGGTCTCAATGAAAAGAACTAATTATAATATGTAAACTCATAGACATGAAATATAAGGTACCAAAATATAGGATGAGGCTTAAGAATGGAGAGCGGTTGCTTAGTATGAGCAGAATGTTCAACTAGGATGAGCTTAAATGTTTGGAAATGAACAGAAGTGTCGGTAGCAAGATGTGAGAATCACTAACAGTGTCGAATGGTGCATGAATGAGGTGGAAAGGGGAAGCTCTGAGTCATATATGTCACCAGAAGGAAAGTTGGAGGTCAAAAGATGGGAGTGTATAAAACTGAATCCTATGGAGGGCAATGTCCATGATTAACTGTACAAATATTAGGAAACTCTTCCATGAACCGGAACAAATGTATGACAGTACAACTAGAAGTTAATAATAGAGGGGCATATAGGGAAGAAATATATAGCTATTGCAAACTATATACTACAGTTAGTATTTCAACATTCTTTCATAAACAGTAACAAATGTACTATACCAACACTACAAGTCAACAACTGAGGGGGGTTGGTTAGGGATATGGGAGGATTCGAGTTTCCTTTTTGTTTTTTGTTTTTCTTTTTTCATCTTTCACTTTATTTCTTGTCTGGAGTAATGAAAATGTTCTAACAATTGAACAAAAGGTTCTAACAATTGAACAATTGAAGTGTGGTGATGGATGCACAGCTGTATGAGGGTACCCAGGGGCAACTGATTGTACACTTTGGATCTTTGGATAATTGTATGGTATCTGAACAATCCCAATAAAAATTAAAAAGAAAAATAATATTTTCTCCCTGTCTGTAGTTTGTCTTTTAATTCTTTTAATGGTGTCTTTTTCAGAGCAATTTTTTAAAATTTTGATGAATTTCAAGTTACCTTTTTTTTTTTTCAAGGATTGGGCATTTGTGGTCATATGTAAGAATGCTTTGTCTAACACCATGTCACAAATATTTTTTGTTCTTTTTTTTATTACAAATTTTCTAGTTTTCAATTTTATATTTATATTATGGTCTATTTTGAGATAAATTTTTATATAAGGTAAGAGAATTAGATCGTGATTCTTCCACTTTTGTTTTTAATTTGAAGGGACAATTGTGTCAACACCATTTATTGTAAAGACCGTTTTTTCTCCATGGAATTATTTTGTTGAATTAATTGTTAAAAATCAATTGGCCATAGATATGTGGGCATTTCTGGACTCAATGTTGTTACATTGATCAATTTGTCTTTACCTTTCCAATACTACACTTCTTGATTATAGCTTTGTAAGATTAAAATCAGGTAGTGTGGTTCCTCCAACTCAATTCTTCTTTTTCACAACGGTTTCATTTATTCTAATTTCTTTTGAATGTAAATTTTAGAATCATCTTGTTTATGTCTATGAAATATCCTGGTGGGATTTTCCTGGAATTTTGCTACAGATCAATATGGGGAGAAACTGACTTCGTTACACTCTTGAGTTCTCCAATTCATGAGCACAGTATGCCTCTTTATTTGATGTGGTCTTATCTGACTTCTTTTATCAGCATTTTGTTGTTTTCAGCACACATCACTCGTAAATGTTTTCTTATATTTACACCCACAAGTTTTGTCTTTTGTAACAATTGTAAATGGTATTGCTTTTTAAATTTTGTTTTCCATTTCATGATGATAGTATATAGAAATATAATTGATTTTTGTGTGTTGACTTTGTATGCTGGGAGATCTTGAGAAACTCATTAATTCTAAGTGTGTGTGTTTTTGTGTGTGTGTGTTTTTTTGTGTGTATGAATTTCTTGAGGTTTTTGTACAGAAACAATCACATGAACTGTGAATACTGACAATTTTGCTTCTTCCTTTCCAGTCTGTATGCCTTTTATTTCGTTCTCTTTTTTGCTTGATTGAACCGGCTAGGAGGTTCAGGATGATGTTGAATAGGAGTGGTGAGGATGGACACGCTTGCTTTGTTCCCAGGCTCAAGGGGGAAGAGAATGATATTCACTGTGGGTTTTTTTTTGTTGTGACTTTTTATCAGTTGGAGGAAATTGTCTTCTATTCCTAATTTGCTAAGTGTTTTTATAATGAATGGATGCTGAATTCTTGCCTTTCTGCATAGATTGATAAGATGATGTGTTTTTTCTTATTTTGACTGTTAGTAGCATGGATTACATTGTTTGATTTAAAAAATTGAAAAATACTTTCATCACCAGGATAAACCTCATTTGGTCATGGTATATTATTCCTTTTCTGTATTACTGGGTTTGATTTGCTAATATTTTTTGAGAACTTTTGAGGCTGTGTTCATGAGGGATATTAGACAGTAGCTTCCTTTTCTTGCACTGTCTTTGCCTAATTTTGGAATTAGGGTAGGGTAAGGCTGGCCTCAAAAAGTGAGTTGGTTATGATGATTTTTCTGTAAACCTACAACTTCTTTAACAAAAAAAAAAAATTTAAAACAATTTTAAAAATGAGTTTGGAAGTGATTCCTCCTCTTCTCTTTCCTGGAAGATATTACATGATTAATGCTATGTCTTCTTTAAAGGTGTGGTAGACTGTATCAGTAAAACTTGAATAGATTTTGGTTGAAAGGTTTTGAAGTAGAGTATTATTTAAATTATCCATTTCGTCTTTGGTGAGTTTTCGTAGTTCGTGATTTCTGAGGTCTATTTTAAGGTCTATTTCTGAGGTCTAAGATGTGGAATTTATATGTGCAGAGGTATTCATAATATTTCCTGATTACTTTTTAAAAGCTAAGAACTTTTATTACCAAAATTTGAATTTGAACTTGATCAAGCCTCTAGATCTAACTATTATTTAACAGGAACTTTAGGGAAGACAGATATATTACAAGACACCATGATGATGCAATTAACAAAAATTGTACTGTGGAAAACCTTATAGTACAAAATCTTGGTTGTTTCAATAAATAAATTGCAAGGAAAAAAGAGAAAGGGAAAGGGATGCTGACAAATAGAAATTTAGGAAACAGGTTAAGCAATCAAAATATATTCACCCTGTATGAATTTGATTTAAATAAACAGACTGTGAAAAGTAAACACTTATGAGACAAACAGAAAAATTTGAATATCACTAGGTATTTTATGATATTAAGAATTTATTTTTAAACTTTTAGATAATAATGCTGCCATGAAAATTTTTAAAGATTGAAAGATATACCGTTAATAAATTGTAAGAATCAATATAATTAAGATTTTAATACTACACAAGTTAATCTACAAATCCAATGCAACATTAATCAACATTACAATACTATTATTTTAAAATAGATGTTGACAAAACCTTTTAAAGATATACATACATATTCAAAGAGAAAAAGACGAAATGTTATAATGTCTGGCATTTGTTATAAAATAATTCAATGGGGGAAGAGTGGGCAGTAAGTAAGGATATAGTTGAAACAAGTTTGTCCATAACTTTATAAATATTGAAACTGAGTGCTGGGCACATGGATTCATTATGCTATACTCTCTACATTTTCCATAATAAATTTTCCATAATATAACATTTCCGTTAATAACTTTTTAAAAAACAGATTTTCTAATAATATATTAAAACAAGTTGTTGAATAAATCATAATGGAAATAACAAAAAATAAATTAAAAACTGAAGGATGCAGATGCAAATAATCTAGTACTTAGAAGAATGAGATTAATGGAATGCAGCTAAATCAATACTTAAAAGAAAATGAATATATTAAAAAGAAGATTAATAATGAATGAGGTAAGTATTCCTCTTAAGAAATTAGTTAAAGAGCAGCAGAAGTAAGCCAAGAAAAAAAACAGAAGTTAGAAATAAATAATAAAGAAGAGTTGGAATTGATATAATACAAAATAAATCTATAAAACCAAAAGCTGTTTCTTTAAAAATACTAACTATGAAAAGCTCTAGCAAGATCTGTGAAGAACTAAAGATAGGAAAGGCACAGATAGATAACTTTAGGAATAAAATATGCTTCAGAAGGGCATTTTAACTAGAGACAATATTATAAGCACTTAAGGCCAAAATATTTGAAAACATTTTAGAAAAATATAAAAGGCCACAACTACCTCATTAAAAAATAGAAAACCTGTGCAATAAAAATCTTTTTCCAGGCTCAGATTTTATTACACTGAACTTTCAAGGATCAAATAACCAATTACGTATGAAAGCTGTTGCAGAAAAATTGAAATATAAATTTTTCTTATTTCATGAAATTAGAAATATCCTACTACAATAATAGAAATAAAAATTTTAAGTCAATCTCACTTCTGAAAAAGTATACAAACAGACTAAATCAAATATTAGCAAAATGAATTCAACAGTAAATATTAAATCCATTATGAAAGAGTTAACTTTATTCCAAGAACGCAACAATTGCTTAATATTAGAAAAACTCTGTAATAAAGTAACATTCCATTCACTGTAAAAACAAAAGCTATAAGATGTTTAAAATAGATTTTTTAAAAAAAGAGGTGTAAGATTTTAATAGGAGAAACAAAGAATATAAATAAATTGAGAGATATTTAGCTTATCAATTTAAAAAATACACTACAATGGAAGTATTTATATATACCTACCAATCAGAATTAACTTTTTTTTCATGGAACTTTTGAAGCAACCCTAAATTTAATATGGAAGAGTATAGAGAACAGAGAGGTGATTTTGAAGAAAAGCAAGTTGGTGAATGTTGCCTTTATTAGTAACAAGTCTCATTATAAAGATATAATTAAAATCATGCAAGTAAAAAAATTGATTAAATAAGATATGTCATAAATCATAAGAAGAAGATTGATAAATTAGACTATATTAGAATTTAAAATTAGGCTACATCAAATTTAGACCATTAAAATTTACATTAAGAGAAAAGTACCATAAATAAGGAAAAACACAATCCATATAACCACATAATAGGAGAATATATTGGTAATGCACAAAACTGAGAAAGGATTAGTATCAAGAATATGTTAGAAACTCCTATAAATGAGCAAGAAAAAGAAAGTACAATTGAAGAATAAAGATGTAACTAGGCAAAGCAAAAATATGAAAGCCACATGGCTAATAAGCACATGAAAGATATGCAATTTTACTAATGATCATGGAAAAAAAATTAAAACAGAAATGATCTGGCATTTCACACTCATTGACCTGGAAAAATTTTTTAATTAAACTATATATATGTGTATATGTGTGTGTGTGTGTCTAAACACACACACACACACAAAACCATGTGTCAGCTAGGATGTAAAGATATTGGAATTCCTACCCTGCTGATGTGTGTAATGGTTTGCTGGTAGATGTTTAAAAACTAGCTCTCCATGGTTGGGAGAAACAAAAAAAGTCCTGATTTGTAACGTTTGCTCATCGTCATGGTGTAAATATTCCCACCATGGCTGATTTCAAGCCAACATGATGTGACGTCACTGAAAGCAGAGTTGAGGAGGGATTGCATAATTGGCATTAAAGGCCTGAAACCTAGTGATCTGATTTTAAGTATATATCTTTGAGAAACTGGTTTATAGGAACAAAGAACATTAGTTTTAAATGAAAAAAGTTGAAAATAATCTAAATAAATAAATCTAAATCTGTTAATCTAAATAATTTAAATAAAAACATAGAGAAATAATTTATCTTCCCATAAAGAAACACAATACAGCAGTTAAATGAATAAGCTACACAAAACAATGCAGATAAAGCTTAAAAATATAATTTTGAGTGAACAAATAAAACTGCAGTGTGACAGCATGTAAATTTTAAAAACACAACATAATATTGTTTCTGGATATACATAAATAGTAGTAAAATATGAAAACATGGATGAAAAAGCACACATAACCTTCTAGCTTGTGGTAGCCTCCAAAGAGGGAAGGAATGGAATGGGAAGAAGGTATTGGGTTTCAATTGTTTCAGTAACCCTTCATTTCTTTACAAAAATAGATAGAGGTCAACAGTGAATTTGAGAAAACATACTTTAGATCTGGGTGGAGGGTACATGGTTCTAAGTTGAATTACTCTCTCTAATTTCCTTGTATCTTTGAAATACAGTATTTTGGGGAAAGATCTTATCTCTGGCTCAAGAAGCTTACAGTCAGCCATCTGGGATGGTGGCGGGAGGTTTTGTAGACACAAATGCTTTTTGTAAATGAAATGTCATGCTCGGTATTAAATGATGTGTGAAGCTCTTCAAATGGGCTGTCATAACTGAGGGAGCGGGAGCTGGAGCTGGGATGTCCCCTGGGAAACATGGTGGCTCTCAACCTGGGGCCAGTGGGCTGGGGCATCTCTCTGGTTATAAATGATTATAGTTTGTGTTCAAGTGGAGACGTCTGCTTTCAGCATACACAAAAGGAAAGAATACCAAAAGCAGTCACCTAACAGTATCATGGGCATGGACCCTGAACCAACACAAAGAAGGTGGCAAAGCAAGGTAAGACCTTAGACACCGCTGCTCTGTTAAGCACTGACTTCATTTCCTTTCTCAATGTGGAGTAATTTCTCTGAGCTGATTTATCTCTAATGCAGGCATCTGTCAGTCATTTTGAGGGCCTGCCCGTCTAAGGAAGACAGAATTAAAATGGCCATTTCAAGGTAAGAGTCTTTCATATGTGGGTGGCCATTTAGAAATGAGAAATTATATAAATTTCTGAATGTTAATGTTAGCATTCAGAGATGAACTAATTCACTCCTTTCTTCTTTCAGATGAGGAAATTGAGGCCCCAGAGTGATTTCATGACCAGATCTCTATAGTGGGAGAGTGAGATCTAGGACACAAATCATTCAATTACCCTTACCCTATTGCAAGGAAGTTGTTCCGTTACACAGACTCAGGAAGATTGTTTGGGGATCACTTTTTTATTCCAAGAGCAACAAATAAAAAATAAAAAATAAAAATCTGATGAAAGTCCCAGAGGAGCTGGAATTTCCAAAAGACAGCAAGCTCTTTAATTATGATGTGCAGCAAACTTCTTTCACTCTTCATGTATCTCTGAAGTTGTATTGCCTGGTACCTCCGAATGCTCTCTGACAGGTCCCTGTGATTTGTATTGGCTTGCAAAATTTTAAAAAATGCAAACTTGCAGCTCTAATTTGCCAGAACCCTCAAGATCTCTTTTATCATGCCCTGCTGCCTAGACGGAAAGCAGCACTCTCTTTTGTGGCAATCTGCTCTGATCATTTTTTTATTCAGGTGGCAGGCAGGGTTCAGGCAAAACATGAAAGACAGTGATTGGAGCACAGTGTCTTCAGATAGCTTAAACCCCATCATTCAGGCAATTTTGATCCTTTTTTATTTAGCCACATTAAACAGGCTTCTTTTACAGCTCAGGAGACCGAGCCACTGCACAGGATATAAATAAGGCATGTCAGAAAAGAGCACGGCATTTGGGATCTGAAGCTACTCCCTTCCAGATGTGGGTGACCTTGGGTATCTTTTTGAGTCCTTGTTTCCTTATGTATGAAATGGCGAATAATACTATACTCATCATTGGATTATTGTGAATGGGAAATGAGCTTTGAGAATTGTGTATGAAAGCATGTTATGCATTTTAAAGTGTTACACATGTGGTAGCACCCTGTATCTATTTTGTATGTGATTTTACAACTTGCCATCTTGTCTAGAAATCAGTTAAAAACAAGACACACTAAACATTTCCCAGTAAGAGTCTAACTGCACATGTCCTTTCTAAGAGTTATTTGTTTAAAATCAATTCAGATCTGGTTTAATTTGTCTTAGTGTTATTCTATGTTGTGCTGTTCTGAAAGGGAGATGTTAAGGACAAAGTGCATAATAAGCAATGGCTTTACTTACTAAGGATTTCTGGAGATGAGAGAGAAATAGTTTCTCTGCTAACAAATAACTGCAATTTATTTTGTTTTATGAGGAAAAAAATCAATGAGAAAAGAGGAAGGGAATGACAGCTACTGGGGTCAGGGAGGAAGGAATACTAACTGGCAGTTGGTCTGGGAGACTGCTGGTTGAGAGAAAGGCTGCAGCCTTCTGAGGCTATGGCCCTATCCCTGGAGCTGAGAGGCTGGGATTGCCCAGTCTGACTTTCAAATGTTGGAGGGGGTTTCTAAGAGTGAGCTGCCTGCACTGGGATTGTCACCTACTGTTGCCCACTCAGGCAGCTCCAACACGACTTCCTGGTCTGGTCTCCAGGTGTTTCATGTGTTCTCAAATCCCCTTGCAATGCTTTTGTGCTTCCTAGCTCCACTCTAAGGGTGAAATCCTTGTGATGGAAAAAGCAGTGGAATATGTTCTCCTCATCTTTAAGGAAGCAGAGCCCTGAATCAGAGATAATTGTTCAGACTACTGTGGGGTCAATCTTACTCTGCCATTTGGGATTTAAGGAGCAACCATAAAATAAGTTCATCCCCAAATATTTTACTATTGCCATTTTTTCCCCTAATGCCTAAAATCCCTATGGCTTCATTGAAAATATGTTTGTGAGTACAAAATTCATATCAGAATGCTAAGTGTAGGAGGATACTACTCATTCCTGCATAATATAGGCATTCTCTCTTAAAAGTCTTCTTAATGATACACATACATTTTAATGGCTGAGGGCATTATACAGTGAGGAAATGATCTAATATCATTTGGAGCACAAGGATCAGTTTGCCTGAGATGAGCATATCCTTGCATTCCCTTTTTGGAGAGCAATTGCTGGACTGTCATCCAATGTGGACAACAGAGAGGGGATACTGAATACCTGGAGGATATTATGAAGGCTCTGAGGTCCCATGGGGCCCTAAAGGGGACTGAAGGGCAAGTTACAGAAGAGGGCATACTCAGGGTAGCTCATTTTAGTACCTTTTTCCGAGTTGACCACACAGTAGGCTATAAATTGGAATTGGATTCAAACCCCATCAAAGCCCCAGCTACCCAGGTCTGTCATGTGGCCTGAAGGACATGCTGAAGTAGCTACAGTCTTGCCACTCAAAGTGTGGGCCCTGGATCAGCAGCATTATTATCATCTAGGGACTTGTTAGAAATGCAGACTCTTGGACCCATCTGGACCTTCTGAATCAGAACCTATAGTTCCAGAAGATTTCCATAGATTTCCTATGCTCACTAAGTTTTGAGCAGCACTGGGCTGTACAGTCTATAGAGTTTACTGTAATTCTTCTCAAGATACCACAGAGTGGATCAAACTGGGCACTCTTTTAATACTCTCTTTAATAAGCTCTTAACAAAGGAGAAGGTCCTCTTTATTGAGTGGAGTGGACAAAGTAGGAAATGAGGGAAGGAGTTCAGATTTGCCCCCCACACCCCTGCTCTTCCATCCATGGTCTCAAGATGGGGTATTTTAAGGATCTGGAAATTTTTCTTCTCAGGATAAATAGAACTTGTGTGGGAGGAAACAGTAACCACTCCTCCTCGATGGTGACTTCAGGACTATCCAACAAGCTTCCTATTTGGGGAATAGTGGAGGAGCACGTTCTGATACCAGGAAATCTTCTAAACAGGATGCAAATGCTATATCCATCTGAGAACCCCCCATTCCACTCCTCATATAATGCACCCTCAGTTTCTGTGCAGCACAGCCTACCATCCACTGAGTTTTCACATCAGACATGGGGATTCACTTGTTATTGAGCCAAGGAGAATCCATGCAGCAGTTACTCATTTCTAATTATTATTAAATATCAATAAGAAGACACACATCTACTTATAATGGTTAAAGGGCTTTATCTTGCTTAGGGGGACACCATATGGGAAACATAAGAAATTTAAAACACATGTGGTAGGCAGATCTTGCTTACTAGCAGATCATCTGCAGTTTAGTTACTTAAAAAATGTATCTTGAACCAAAACACATCTAGCGAGATGTGTATCTCTCTTTGTTCAGAGGTAAGATAATCATAGCAATATTCTTTAGGAAATTCCCCATAAACACCATCACATTTGCTAATGCAAAGCCTACAGTCATTGGGCTGATGAAGATCTATTAAGCATTGGCCTTCAGAATTCTAGAAGAATCATAATGCTATTGGATCTATAAATAAATATAAATAAATTTCAAATGGCTCAACATAATGGAGAAGGTGTCAGTATTGTTAGACCAGGATGCATCTATAGATAAAGGAATTAGAGCTCATTTATTAAACATTTTTGAAGCACCTGTAAGTGACAGGGATTGAAAGAAGTGTTGATACTCACATTTGGATAATATAAAGTCCCTGCCTCCAAGGAATATATACTGATCAATCATTGGGTTTTAAAGTCATTTTCCCTCACTATCGGAACCCTCATTATCTCAATACTCTCTCACCATCTAAAGCTCAAAATTGGAATGCATTAGGATACTCAGGGTTATCTTATTTAGTAAAGGAAAACAGTGCTACCATTCACCTCTTTGGAGCTGGAACTTAGAGAACCCTCAATTTGCAGAAAAAAAGACAAAGTCCCAGAAATGTAACTTGCAAAGAGGTATAGATCTAATTAATGGAATAGTTCAGATGATTCCAGGACTCATAACTCCCAGTTTGGTGCCTTTCCAAATCTTTGCTTTGGATTGGTGCACTGGTAGATCAATGGTTGGAAAAATTCAAGGCCATTGTGCATATTTTAGGTCAGTGGTGATATAGCCAGAACCCTCCTTTTATGAAACTCAACTGGAAATCTGAGGTACAAATTTCAATTCTGACTGCACAGCTGGCTTAAAGTCCATAGAGGGCAATCCCCATATGGTATATAACAATAGAACTCTGATCTACAACCTCTGCAGCAACCAGCACAAGAAGTCAAACCACAACCTCTGCGGCAATGTTCCCAGAAAGATCAGGATTTCATTGGCTGCCAGCTTCCCTATATTTTACCTACTGCCTCCAACTCAGGACCAAACACAGCAAGATAACTATGCTCCCCAAGCCAATCCCAAATGATGTCCATTTCTACTTCCTGTGCCTCCAGCTTGCCCATGCCAACTACCTCCAATCGGAACATACCTTAAGCCTTCCCATTTTTTAACTATAAAAATGTTCCACTCCCCTGCCTGCCTCTGAACTTCTACCAAACTCAAGTAAGGTGGGAGACTTCCTTGCTAGAGTAAGGTCTAAATAAGTTAGTCTCTATTTGTTCTCTTTTGCATGAGCTTCATTTATTTCCACAACGCTCACCAACACCAAGTCTGCAGCCCTCCACCCCCTATAAGAAAGTTATTCTCTGTTCTCATCAAGTAGCGCAATGAAAGACCAGTCATTTCTACTCTCAATACTCGAGCTGATCCAGGCCCTTTGTGAGCCTGAACTTCAATCAGCTTCTTCAAGGGGTTTTTCTACTATTTCTCTCTGGATTGGGACTCTCCATATCCACCATGTGACTGCTGTGCTTGGTAGTAGCTCCCAGGAAAGGCTGTAGTGTCAGTTTTCCTTTCACACTGTTACCTTGTAAAGCCCATGCGTACTCTTGAAGAATCCCGTATATTTCTTGTTTACACAATAGTTACTATTATTGCTGTCATCATGAACAACATAATCATTATTATTAAAACTAGAATAGGTAAAATAGTTGAAGAGTTAGAAATTAATTTTAAAGCTTACTCTAGGCTTACCCTGACTTTATTTTGGGAGTAAGATTTCATCTACATGTTTCCATGTATTTTCTCTACCCTTGCAAATATTTTTTCTTCCTTACCTAAACTTGAAATTAATTCAAGTAAAAGTAAATGCTCAGGTAAGCATTAATACATTGATTAGTCTCTAGATTGCAGTAAACTGTGAAGATGATCCCAAGGTACTTACAACAGATGGAAATATTATGATTACAAATAAACTTTTTTATGAGAAAATCTTAAAATCTTAGTCCTGAATCTTTTTTTTTTACTTTATAAAAGTCTAACTTCCAAGTAAAATGAAGCTGAGGGCCTAAAGAATGTCTTGCTCCTTGAACTACTCTAGGTCAACCTTAAACATACCATATGGTTTAACTATTTATTAAACGTGAGGAGGAGGCCACCTTGGGAGTGCTACTAGCTCAAAGGAAAGCAGAAAGGCCACTGTACACAGACTGTAAAATCAGACTAATTTGCCCAACTGGTGACATTTATAGGAAGTCTTTTTTTTTCCAGCTATGTTTTTCTATTCATTTGTCAATATATTTCTATGCCTACTCTTTTCTAGGCACCATGCTAGATGCTAAGACACAGTATCTAGCATGGCCTAATCTTTGTCTTCAATATGCTTAGAGAGTATTTAAGGGCACAGACAGATGAGGCAGGAACCTGAAATGTGAATATATGAATATTCACAGCCTTTCTTCCCATCCCCTGACTACAACTCCCCAACTGAGGAAAGATTCTGGTTTCTTAGTCATCTCCACACCTCTTTTTTGATTGAGCAGAAACTTAGAAAAGCAAAAAGCAATCCACAGAATGCAGAGAAGTAAAGTTGACCATCATAATGTGATGGGGGAATAAGACAGAAAGCACACATGGGCTAGGTATGGGAGAGCTGCGGGAAATAAAGAAAGATAATTTTGGTTTGCTTTTGTTGTTGCAGTTGTTTTAAGCATCATTCAATTCTGAGAGAGCTTTTGAAAGTGAGACATACATCTAAAGAAGATGCTATAGAAGTTTTTTTGTTTTTTTTTTTTACCTTAAAAATATATCCACTTTCCAACAGCACCCCTGTTCACAGGAGAGTAAAGACCTAATTGCCCTCAGTAGTTATCTTCTTAAAGTAATATTGTTCAAAGACTGGATCAAGTATGTTTAAAGACTGGACCACAAGTATCCCTGGTTATATTGTAATCAGATAGGTAAATGAGCAGTTACAATACAGAGGTATAAATGCTTTGCTAGGGGGAAGTAAAAGGGGCTGTCACATAAGATAGGGAACCATGTAATGGATTAAGGAAGTATCTTAGAGGTACGATGTACATGGTGAGATCTGAAAAATGAGCATAAGATACCTAAACAAAGCTATACATGATGGGAGGTCAAGGGGTAGACTCAGCGGGGTCGGGTAGGCTTGCAAAGAACTAACAATAATTCAGAATGGCTGAAGTAGAGCAAGTATTTGAGAATACAGGGAAACATAAACCTAGGAAGGGCATTTTGTTCAGATAATTCTCTGGTGCAATCTGAAATGTAATCTAGGGTTTCCTTAATGAGTTCTTTTTTCACCTGTGCAATTTGCATCTCCTCAAAGAGATTGCAGGCTTTTGCATTGAGCGGTCAGTTTCCCCACCTCCCCTAGGTTTTTCCACAGGGCCTTTGTCTACATTTTTCATGGAATAGGTTTAGCAAAGAATAAACAAATCCATTAAGTAGTTATCATTTATTATTGGGTGTTGACTATGAACCAGACCATGCACATTTATCATCTTTAATACTTAAAACAACCTAAACAAGGGTATTAATTGTCCTACTTAAGAGATGAATAAGCCAAGGCTCAGGAAGTTCATTGATTTGCACAAGATTATACACCAAATTGGGGACAGAGGTTATACTTTTTTTTTTTTTTTTCACTATGCTAGATTGCTCTTTATTGCTATAAAAACTTTTGGCTTCCATTTAGTCACGGGATTCAGCACAAATGCTCAAATGCTAGTCTCCCCACCCCCCATAGCAAATCTTCCTCATGTTCACTGTGTCCTTTGTGCCTTGCTACTTCACTTGTTGTCTAACATCTTCTAACATCACTTTATAAAAATAAGGACATCTTAGGGATTGTAAAGACTTAAGCCACTCTAAAATTTCATGACCTTGGAAATACTACCTTATTCTCCCTAAGACACTGTCCCTCATCTGAAAAATAGGAATTAAATTGGTACCTATTTCACACGATTGTTGTTAGAATTAGATGAGATTACTTAGGAAAAAAGTAGTCGTAATGTCTGGTACATAATAAGTCAGTAATGCATTTTAAATTCCCTTTGTGGATACTCCCTTCTTGTTTCATTCCACGTCTTTCTCAACCTCACTCTTATTCTAAAATTTATCAAACTCCGTCTTCTTTTCTCTTCTTTTATGAGAATCTTGCCCCAGTTACCACATGTACACAGCTTACCATTTGAGATAGCCCTGGATTTGGAAGCTAATAAAATTCCCAATAGTTTACCATATTCGCATACACACACACACACACACACACAGAGAGAGACACACATACACACACACCAGTGTGTGTGTATCTTACTATAGACTGTTATAATATGAAATTAAGAACTATACATCTGAGATTTCTTTGTCTTTCACTATCTGAATGAGAACTAACTATTTTGTACTGCCAAGACCCCTGTATTGGAAACAATCAAAAGATTTACACCTTCCAGAAAGTCCCTCTGCTCTGACACTGCCTAGAATTCATGTCACTTTACGTAAGGTGTGGCTCAAACACCACTAGAGGTTCCAATCATCCTGAGTCTCATTATCTCCTCCTTTCACTCAGCTAATTATCAAAGGCCCAGTAAAGGGGGGGGGGGCAGGGATGCTCATAAAGAGAGCCTCCTGCTGTTAAGAAATCTCTCTGTCAGTGTCTTTCAGACTGATGATTTGGATCCTGGGAATGCACCATGTTAGGAGGATGCAAGAGGCAGCGGCAAATGTCTCAGTAAATAACATGTGAATGGTCCCTCTTTACTCTCTCCCACACCCAGCCCAACTCCAGGCATTCTTCTCTATGATGCTCCAGAGGGAACTCCAAGTCCAGTAGAGTCATATCGCAAGATGAATCGGGGGATCTCTCTTGTCCTGCCAACTGAGCTCTTTCAGTCCATGACAAGACCAAGCAGACAACACCTTGTGGGTCTGGGGGTTGGGCAGAATGAAGGCATCATCAGCTTATAGGACTCAGGAACTGGATGTCAGGTATTTTCAACCTGAGAAGAACTGCCCAGAGGAAACACACACGTACACACACACACACACACACACACACACACACACAGTCACATTCACATTCGAGGGCTCCAACATTTAGGAAGTGAAGTTAGAAGTTTGTGAAAAGATAAGAAAATGAAACTTGTTTGAGGCCTTCGATGGGTTCCCTGGAAGCAGATCCTGAGATGGGGATTTGAATGCATGTGACCTGTTGACGGGGGGCTCTCAGGAGAAGAGTTGGGGATGCCTGCTGGGGCAGGGGCAGGGGGCAGCTAGTGAAGGATGTGGGCTTTCTGGAGATCAGCCTCAGCCTGGCCACAGGGAGCATGAATTCAGTCACAGAGTTGGTCCCACCTTGAGGCAAAGATACTTTGCATCTTGCAGGCCACCTCCGAGGGTGCTGGTGTATAACCAACCTAGTGAGACATCTCCCTTTTGGTGGAGAGCAAACTCCAGAGAAGTGTGTAGCTAGGAGCCCTTTAGAAGCCAACTCACACGGCAGGTAGGGGATTGGTGCCCTGGCTGGGTAAAAGGGACCCAGATGGGGCACCGGGTGTGTCCACTGTGCTTGGAGTAATGTTACTCTTCACATTATTAATCCTCCCTCTCATAAATGTGTACCTGTGGATGGAGAGGGTCTCTTTCTAGATAGATCATCGCTCTAATCTATCATCTTCAACTTCTATTTCATATTAGTCTACCTATCTACTATTTCAGGCTTTCCTCAAATGTTGTCCATCTAGATTGGGCTAAACTATAGTAACCTCTCTAAATGATCTTTAGAAAGCAAAATATTTAAAATATAGCATCATTATATTACACAACTGTATAAAACGTGCTTTGGGTCCTCTGTTACGCTAGACTGAAAGGACCTGAGCCTGCCATCTCCCACCTGAGTGGGCGGAGAAGTGGCTCCACTCCCAGATGAGCCCTCCATGACTGCAGCTGTGGGAGCCAGAACCAGGGGACCCAACTCAGCTGCACCTGAGTCCTGTCCCACAGACACTGTGAAATGATACGTGTTTATTGCTTTAAGCTGTTACATTTGGGGATAATTTGTTATGCAGCAATAGAAAACCAACACAACAGAGAACTAAATAAATGTGTGTTGCTTTAAGCCTCTGGTTGGGGGGATGGCTTGTTATGCAGCATTATCGTGGCAACAGACAACCGATGCAACATGATATCCACCCCTATGCACTGAAGCAAGGAGGGAGAGATGATGGGCTGAACACATCAATGAGGAGAAAGGCAGACGCCTTCCTCACATCCAGGACAAGGGATATGGGGAGAATATTAAAGCTGATTTTTATATGCTGATTTCTTTTTGCATTCAGAATTTTTATTTTAAAACAAAGAACCATGATAAAATTAGTAATAAAAACTCTATTTGGAAATATTCACAACTTGGTCACTGAGAAACGGAAAATTTTCCACATTGAATTACTACTGCCAACGCACTGTTTTTGAGGGGCCATAAGTGGAGGTGCAATTAGAGGGAAGTCACCTCTTCCAGCAAAGCCCTGCTCCATAGATATATGGGTTTTATCCAAAGACTCAATGTCTGAGGGAAGGGTGAGAACTGAGAAGTGAAATACTGTCTTAGGCAGGGGTTTTCCTAAAGGGTCTGAAATATGTAAACACCAAGGAGAGAAAGGGAGATTGTATACAGTTTTTGAAAATCAATTCCATTATTTTGTAGTTTAATCTTGCATAAAGAAATGGTCCATTTTAATTTCAAAACTTGATAAATCAAACATATATTAATTATGACAGAAGCATGAAAAGGATAAATTGTCTTCTCACAGCCAGGATGCAATTCTGTCCTATCAATGGATATGCAATATTAACTATCAAAGTCATCAAAAATAAGAAAAGTCAGAAACTGTCACAACCAAGAGGAGCTCAAAAAGAAGACCTGACAAATACATTGCAATGTGGTATCCTGGGTGGGATCCTGAACAGAATAAAAGGACATTATGGAAAAAATAAGGAAATCTGAATCAAGTTTGGATGTTAGTTAATAATATATGAATATTGTTTCATTAATAGTGACAAATGTACTATACTAATGCAAGATGTTAATAATAGGAGAAACTGGATATGCGATATATAGGAAATCTGTATACTATTTCACAATTTTTCTGTAAATCTAAAGCTATTATAAAATAAAAAGCTTGTTTTAAGGAATCCCCAACGTATTTTCAAATGTCCGCCAGGTGAGTGGTACCACTCTTGGCTGAAAGACACTGTCATTTCCTTCCTTGTGTCCTCCAGGGATCTTTCCCACAGTCCCCCTCAGCCATTCACATCCGTGGCCTCACCCAAATGTTATCATCACCACTAAGGCCGAGCCACCACGACTCAACTTGGAGCATCTTTCTCTCCCTTTTTTGGTCATTCTCTCTAGTACCACTGTCCCCCATATTTTCAACCCCTGGAGCAGGACGTACAATCTTTTGATCCTACCACCATTTCACTGTCCCAAACCTCCCTTCTGTCCTCTCATCATCCCACTTTGCCCGGCTTAAGTTCCAGAGTCGATCATTAGAATCACTCCTTTGGATATCCCCTCAACTCCTTGTGTGTCTTCTCCTTTGACCTACTCTGTTGGCAAAGCGCCAGCCCCAATTACATTAAAATCTCCATCCATTCCTCTCATATACCCATTAAGCTGAAGATAGCTGGCTTCTAATGTTGCCTGGTAATAAAGTCCTATTTCCATAGTCCATTTTTGTCTCTCTGACAACTATTTCATGCTTTTTCTCTCTTCTGAAGCCCCCAATTCAGCTGATGATGTATCTTCTTGTTTCAGTGAGAAAATAGGAGCATTCAGAAGAGAACATACATCAACTCCCACCATCACATCCACCAGCCTTCCTGCATCTGTGCCCGTTTGCCCTGCCTTCTCGTCTGTTATTGCAGAATGTTCAACCAGATCCATAGCTGATCTGAGGCCAAATCCTACCCTGTGTAGTAGATCCTATCCCCTCATACTTTCTCAAAGTCATCACTGTAGCAATTCTCCTTTCCCTCTCCTTGCTTCATCAACTTTCCCTCCTCTACCATATCTTCCTGTAATGGCATAAAAGAAATTATATTTGGTGCCTCATTATCTTGCCCAGCTTAGTCATAAGTTTCCTTTTGAGCAACCGCCCCACTGAGCCTTGCCCTGGGGTTAACCACAACTAGCAAGGCATGTACCTCCATAGGCTTGGATGATAAGAGCCGCCTTTAGCTTCTCTGAATGGCCCTTGCTGCTTCTTCTACAAATGGCCCCTTGCCTTTTCATGCCACCTAATTTACTAGCAGGGCCTGGATGATAAGAAGCTGCCCTCTGCTTCTCCAAACAGCTCTTGCCATTTCTGCTTTTTGCGCCATATACTTTGAAACTTCCAATCCCTGGTATCTACAGGAAAGCCCTGCCCCTCCCCTCTGGGTCAAAATAAAGGCAAGAGCCTGGGACCCACATATGCTCCGCTACCCCCTCCATAAACCCTTCCAGGAGCCTAAGTTAGGTCAGCCCAGGGGCCCCTCCACCACCCTCATTCTCCCCCTCTGGGCCTTTGATCTAACAAAGCTATCCTCTCCTGCATTCTCCACTGGCTGGCTATCCCTGTTTGCACCTCATCACCACAAGAACTTCTACATAATATCCAAAACAGTTACCCGTCAGTATACCAACACAGTGTTATTTCTCCCATCTGAAAACAAAAACAAAAACAAAAACTCTTTTGATTCACTTCCCCCTCTTACTACTGCCCCATTTACAGCTAACTAGTGCCTTCTCTTTACAGCTAAGCTCCTTTCACAAGTGGCCAATCCTCTACCTCCACAGTTCCTTACTTCTCATTCTCTTAAATCTACTCTAATGGATCTTTCCCATACTGCTGCACCAACTGCCCTTCTGAAGATCACCCATGATCTCCACACTGTTAACCCCTACAGGGAATCCTTGGTAAATTACCCCTTGACACTGTGTCTGGATGATCCCTCCCTTTTACTTGAAACCTTTTCTTCACTTGGCTTCCAGGACTTCACATATTTAAGTTTTTCCTCCTGTCTCACTGGCAGCTCCTTCTTGGCCTTTGTCTACTTTCCTTGAATCTCTCCAATCCCTTAATATTGGAGAGTCCCAAGTTTCAGGGCTTCCTCTCTTCTCCGTTCATCTACGCTCACTCTCCAGGTGACCTCATTCAGTCTCTTGGCTTTAAAGCACCTATACACTTGGGATTCCCAAATCCACATCTGCAGCCCGTCCTTCCACCCTGTACTCAGACTCATCTATTCAGCTGCCTGCTTGACATCTCCACCTGGATGACAAATACGCATTTCAAACCTCACATGTCAAAAACTGGGCTCCTCATTTCTCCTCCTCCCCCCCATCCTGCTCTTCCCAGAGTTTTTCTATCTTAGTTAATGGAAATCCCAGGGCTCTGGTTGCTCAGTCATTCTTGACCCTTTGGGGTCATTCTTGAACCTTTGCTTTTGCTCATATCTCAAGTCTGTGCCATCATCAAGTTCTGTTGTTTCCACCTTCAGAACATAACCTGAATCTCACCACTTCTTACTGTATCTACTACCACCACGCTGGCCCATCATCATCTCTTAGCTGGATTATTTTCATAGCCCACGAAGTAGTTTCTGTGCACCTGTCTATGTCCCCTTCAGTCTATTCTCAACAGACCTGACAGTGTGCCCCTTTTAAAACCCAAGTCAGATCAGGTCAGTCCTCTGCTCCAAACTCATCACTGGACCCTCATCTGCCTCAGAGTTAAAACCAAGGCCACCACAATAGCCTAGAAGCCTATAGGGTATCTTTAGGCAACTTAAAAATTTTTGCCCAGTTTTGCATGCTTAAGCCTTGGCAAAGTGGTCAGTGCTTTTGTGGGAAGAAAAATTCCCCACCCTCTTCCTCAGATACAGCCCTGCACCAGAGCTCACACCTTGGCAAGTAGAGTGCTGGCTGTGGGCTGGATGACAGCTCTCACCAGATCCCTTGGCTGGTGCCTTTGTGCAGTGCACAACCCTCACAGCTGTACCAACTCTGCCCTGCAGCAGCCTGGTGCCTCCCATTACCTCTCTGCACCCATCCCCTGCTCCTCTCCCCTGCATGCCCTCTGCCTTAGCCACCCTGGGCTCCTTGCTGCTGCTTGGATGTGACAGACATGCTCCCTCCTCAGGAGCTGTTTCTTTTACCTCAACCTCTGCCTACAAGTATCACCACAAGCTTCATTTCCTCACCTCCTCCAGGTCTTTCCTCTTATGTCACCTATTCCATGAGGTCTTCCTTGGCTCCCTGTTTAAAATTATACCCATCTCTTACTCCACTATTATCCCTTTTCCTTGTATTAATTTTTCTCAATAGCACTTGCCATCTAACATATTGCATATTCCAGTTATTCTTTGTTTGTTGACTGATCCTCCCACTCAAAGGTATACTCCATGAGGTAGAAAATTTGTTTTGCTAATTGCTGTTTCCTTAAGACCTAGTGTTCTACCTGCTGTATACAGGCATTCACATCCCATATCAAATGTACAGAAACTTTTTTTGATATAAAGAATATCCCACTTCTCTGTCTGACTCATTTTTCTTTCACAAAGCAAAATTACTTCTTTCCCCCCAAGTAGCCCAACTGTGCCTGAATTTAATTCCCAGCACTCTTTCAAGTGCACATTTCCTGTCTGCCACAGATACCCACTGACCTCACTCACACATTTCTATTTCCCAAAGGAGATCTGTAAATCAAATGCTCACCTAGCATGATTAATTGGGGGAAAGCTTCTACTAGGTAAATATTATATCAGTAAACAATGAAAATGAAGACATTTGATTTTTACAGCACATACATCTGTTTTAGAGAGTGAACCTTGGTGAAAATCTCCAAAGACACTGGGAATTATAAGAAAAATGGTATTTGGAGATGATTTCAAATGGCAAAGTAACCTCAGTTGATAATGAACACATTGCTTGTTTCTGTTGATTTATAATTAATCTTAACAGGCATCTAACTGAAATCCATAGGCTTCAGAGATATTTACAAAGAAGACTTTCCCTTCCTCACAGTCTTATATTTTCCTTTTGGGGGCTGTAACATGTTGAAGAGGGAAATGAGAGCTCTCCCTTTATTATTTTTGGCGAACATCATTTTCTCTGTTTTTGCTCAAGTGACCATAAAGGCATTCTTGTGGCAGCATCGCTGACTTTGCAAAGTTTGACTTAACTTTCTTGATCCCTTCATGTATTTACAACAAAACAAGCATATCAACATTTGTAAAGTACGTCATCTGTTGTTCTTTGTTTGAGCTCCACTGGGGAAAAGGAAGAGCCACTGAGTTTTGAAGAAAGAACAACATTGCCATTTGGACAGCTGCAGGACTGGACTGTTGAAGAGGCCATGTCCCAGCCTCTGAGCATCTTGGCCTCAAATTGAGGCCTGGGAATAAAGAGAAAAGCCTGGGAGGTGGGATGGGATGTGCCTGGAGTCTACTGTACTGGTGGTTAAATACATAGCTATGCCCAAGCCCTGTTGAAATCCATTACCTTCCATGAGTTAGGATGGCAGGTTTGGAAAGCTAATTCTGGGTTTCAGAAAGTCAGGAGAGAGGTGCAAGCCATCCTAGGATGGAAGAAGTGTTCTCTACACCTATTCCTGGACATGGTGAGTGATTTTTTGTCTTGCACCTGTTATAACATTTGCAATAGCAATGCAGTCCTTAAACCAGCTGCTTTCTATCCACCAAACAAGAAATGAGTAAGTGCAGCATGGCTGACACTTGTTATCAATTTACTTAAGTGCTACCTTCTTCTTTAAGGGCTTTTAGCATATTCAAGTAGTATATCTCAAGTATGTCTTGAGTCTTGCTAAATAACAACATATGTTTACTAACGTTTTAAAGAGACATGTATCTCTTCAAGTAAACTTTTGTATACTAATCTCAACACATGGGTATCACTATTTTGACTTTATTAACTACTCCCTATACTAACCACCACTTTTAAAAGACATGCTGAACCTTTTTCTTTCTTCAGAAACATCAATTAATCCACTGTTTCCTTTTAGCATTAAATACAGAAATTAGAGTTCAGAAGCTCAATCATTGAGACTATACCACTGAGCTAGCAATGAAAGCAGGGAATTTGGTCACTTCCTTCAAGAACTTTGTTGCTTCTGCCTAGGTGTTGAGGTTTGTTAGGCCTATCCAATGCTTCTTCCTATGGCAGGTGTTCTGTTTTGCTAAAGCTGCCATTATTAGCTCCTCTGTTGCAAACTCGTAGCTTCTCCAGTGCAAACTCTGGGCTTTATCTCTTAGCTTAGTATCTCCAGATGTCCTTCTGTCTGCATCTCCCAGTGTCTCCAAGTGTCTGGGTCTGTGTAGGCTCTTAGCTTCTCCTGGGGGCAAACTCGGGATTACATATCCTCCCTTCTCTCTCAGCTTCTCTGAGGTCTCTTAAAGGATGCCAGTGAACTACTCAAAACCCACCCTGAATGGGCGGGTTCACACCTCTATGGAAGTAATATAATCAGAGTTGGGTGCATCACATCTCCACAGAACCAACCTAATCAAAAGGTTCCACCCAACCAGTTCGGATTAAAGGATCATGGCTCTTCTGGGGTCCATAACATCTTCAAACTGGCAGAGCAGGCAAATCTCCTTAACTTCAAAGTCAATGGGAAGTGGGGATAGCAGATACAGTGGTATTCTTTCCTAAAATGGGTTGTTGGCTGAGTTTTGAATGCACTGCACACAACATCTCCTTGAAGACCAACTAATGATCCTTAGTATGTTATAGGTTTTGAGAAGACCTACAAAGTCTATTTAATTTTCCTTACCCCACCATGGAATTCCTTCCAGGAAGAATCCCCTCCCTCTGTGGTAGCTGGGGCAGATCTGTAGAGCTTTACAAGACTTGGGATTTTACTCACAGAGGGATGAGAATGTATTGGGGAGTTTTGAACAGAAAAGGGACATGATTTAAATTTTGCTCTATAAGGCTCATCTGGATGAAGTGACTGAAAAGGATGTGGGAAAGACAAAAAAGTAGGAAGATGAGTTAGGAGGCTATTGCAATAACGAGAACACAATATTAATTTGAGTGCAGTAGTAGAGGTGTAGATGATAAGAATGGATCACTTGAAGGTAAAGTTGTTATTTTTCTTTCTGACTGATGGGATATGAGGTATGAGAGAGAGGAAGCAAGGATGACTCTGAAGTTTTTTTCCAGAGCAACAGGAAGAATGGCGTTTCCATTTACTGAAAAGGGAAAGGCTGTAGAAGGAGCAGGTTTGGGGGGTTGGGAGGAATTGAGTGTCCTTCTGGAAATGTTTAGTTTAAGATACCAATTAGACATTCAACAATATCCAGGATCCCCCCATCAGCTCTTGATGAACTCTCAACTTGAGATATTTCACTGGGGAGGTTCTCAATCCTGGCTGCCTGTTAGAACTGCCTAGGGAAATTTAAAAGTTTCACTGCCCAGGATGCTCCCAAACCAATGAGGTAAGAAGCTCTGGGGTGGATCAAGGCCTCAAGATATTTTGAAAACCCACCAGGTCATCCCAACGAGCAGCTGGGGTGGAGAAGCCCTGGCTCGGTAGCTTCAGGGTTTCTGGGTTTGGAAGGGTCATTGGACACTGTTAGTTCTAGGGGTGGGATGGATGGGCTTCCTGGATGTAAGGAAACTGGAAACAAGGCAGGTACCTCTACTAGGAAATAGGTGATTCCCAGACTAACTGACTCTTCAGGCACTCCCCCTTCACTTTCTCTAAGATTCAGGAATGTTAGGCCTTCTTGCTTAAGGCACCTTGTTTCACACATTCTTCACTTAAATTAAGCAACTTTCATGCTATCGGGAGCCCTACTGGCCTAGGGCCTGAGTCTTTTCTGCTAGTCTCTGGGGATCCATGACAAAGAGCCATTATTGAATTCCCTGAGAATAGAAGAGCACTTCAGAGCCTCCCTCACAGCTGAAGCACCTGCAGTTGAAGGGAATCCAAAAGGAGCAGGAATTCAACAGCCCTGGGGCAGGGAGCTGCAAAGGAGCAGTTTAGGAGACTAGTTAGGACCTCAGGGAGAAGGGAGAGATGTTCTTGGAATGCAGAATCTCTGCGTCTCTCAGTGAAACTCACGAATGCACGTGCTGCTTTGGATGGTCACAGTTCTCAGGAAAATGCATTCACACACCACACATACACTACACACACATACATACAACACACAGACTACTCACACAGTCACACACATGCACGCACACACACATACACTACACACCCCTGCATCACACCGTCTGCCCACCTCTCATTCATGACCCTCCCGTATTTAATCTCTCAGGAGAGAGTCTGAATGAGCTTGTTCACTCTGCAGATGATGAGGACTACTTTTAAACTTCATTTTCTGTTCCCCAGAGAATTTATAATTTAACTGAAGGAAAAATATTGTCTGATTACTTTTCGAATTTCAGGTATCAGAGCTCTGAGAGGGGAGGAGTCTGTAAGACAAGTGTCCTTCCACATCTTCCTGAAGCCACATTATTTGAGAGCCAATGTACCCTGTTCATTTGAGTGAGGTTGAAATCAAGGTGGGAGAAGATCCTTCAAATCCCTTCACCCCAATGGACAGTTTTATCCAAGGAACTGCCTATGAGTTCAGATCCAAGGGGAAAACCCTGAGGTGACTGATTCCTATGGCTATCAGTGCCAGCCCATATCCCCTGCCCTGTGGCTTCAGGGCACGGGCAGCTCAAATTTCAAAGCCCAGCAGGTGCATTTCTTTGCCTGAGGGTTTTTCTTGTATTAAGAAATCCAGTTTGCCCACTTTTGCAACAGGCTGGAAGTTCCAAGGAACTGACACTTCCAAAAAGCAGCTCTCAACAGATTTTCTGATGGGAAGCAGTGTATAAATACCCCAGCTCCTGGCCCCTTGCATGGGATAGTTTTTTGTCATGATGCATATTGGGCTTTAGAATTCTCCACTGGGATTGAGTTGCAGTGATCCACTGTGGCAGCTGGCTGGATAACTTACATTGTATTGGCTGCCTTTTTTTCTGGCAGCCTTTTCACTTCCCCACAGCCCTACAAATGTTTCCAGGCATCACCCTGCAGATAAACTACTTGCATTTTGGGGGAACCCGTGCTAAGATATAAGGAAAATGGGAAGTGTTCTGGAACTTCCATTGACAAAAGATGTACAGAGGTCAGTTTTGGAAAAAGGGATCAGAGGTACAACTATGTTTGCAAGACTGTCCTGTTATATAGATTTGATTTACAAAGACAACTTGGGAAATTTGCCTCACTGCTGGGCTAGGGACAGAGTGACCATGTAAAGGAAAAACAGATGCACTCAGCCTGCGGCCTCACACATCTGCTGGACAAGTAACGGCTGTAATTTTCCAGGAGGGAGACAATAAAAAATTCACATAAAACTTTATTGTGTAAGTGACACTGGTTATTATCATCAGCAATCAAAAAGCTGCCCCGAGGACAGAACTTTTCTGCCTATTAATGTAGAGGAAATGGCTAGCCTGCTTCCTAAGTCTCAGACTGTAACATTGAAGATGCTAGGATTCATGCCAAAGGAGTAATAATGCCAGCAAAATACAAGAAAGATGTAGCAAATGTGTGTTGCAGGAAAGATAATAAAGTATAATCTAAGCATTTCAGAGCTCTTGGGGTATATTGAATCTATGGGAATTGAAAAATAAAGGGCTTGGAAAAAATACGATCTTTATAGAGAGGAGAGAAAAATACTATATTTCACCATTTTTTGGAAGGGTATGTTTTTCTGGACTCAACTTGCAGCTGAGACTGTACAACATACCAAAAAATATCATTTTATAAGGGCTCATATTTTTGGTATTTGTTATCAGGTCATAAAGATTTCCTTTGCAGTGTGGAGAAATGACAACCCATGCAAACAAATTGCAAACGATACCTATACAAGAATAATCAACAACCTCCTTGACATGTTCCATCACCAACCCCTTCTTAGTATTGACGCCCCTCTTTTAAAGCCAGCTGCTGCTCATGCAGCCAGAGTTCCCATGTCTTTACCTCCTCCACACCCTCCATTCTGGCATAGCTCAAAGGGGACTCTGCAACATTTACAGACTGTGGGCAATCTTAGAATGATTTAGGGTTCAGGGTTTTTATATTATGATCATGACAACTTAAGTCTGTTTCTGTGGGTTATCCTGATATGTAAATTGGGTTAGCCAAAATGCTGTATCTAACACCAGCATCTGCATTCTGGTCTCACTCTCCCAAATCTCAATGTTTAACAAATAAAACTATTTATTGCTTATATTACAATCCAATGCATGTCAGTGGAGGGGCAAAGGATGAATCCACATAGACATTCAGGGACCCATGGTCCTTCCACCCATTGTTTCCACCATCCCCTAGGACAGGGATCAATAGACTTTATTTTGAAAGGGTCAGGTAGTAAATATTTTCGCCTTTGGGAGCCAAGTGGTCTCTGTTGCAGCTATTGCCACTGCAGTGTGAAAGCAGCCATAAACAATATACACACATGGGCATGCATGTGTTCCAATAAAACTTATTTACAAAAGCAAGAGGTCAGCCCACAGGATGTAGTATGCAGACCCCAGAATATAGGGCCCTGAAGTCCTCTATGGGATCTGGTGAGCCAACAAAGGAAAAAAGAGGATGGAGGATGGTGTGGGAGATTTTTTTAGGGACCATGCCTGGATGTAGCGTATTTCACTTTTACCCTCATTCCATTGTCCAGATCATATGGCCTCACACAACTGCAAGGGAGTCTGGGAAATATAGCAGCTGGGTGGCCAGAAAGAAGGGAAAAAGGTTTTTGTGAGCTCACAGCATTCTATACTAATATGAATTAGTATAATTCATATTATGGAAAAGACATTCTAAGATTTTAAATAATTGATTTTAAAATCCCTGGTAATAAACTTTCTGTGGGAATTGGGAACTGCCTAAGTCATGATGAAAAAAAAAAATTACCTACAACTGTATGGGGTAATATTTGAAGGAAGCATTGTTTAAGCAAGCTCAGAAAGTCACTTGTTTTCTGGGACTTAAGAATACTGAGGGAGAGTGACATCATCAGCATGGTGACATAAACAGCTACTGAAAACTTCTCCCCAGATATTCAGCAAAAAAGGGGATAACTCTGACTTGTGCTGAACTCTGGAGGAAGGTATGGACAGGAGAAGGACCCTACAGATGCCAAATTGAAGAGAGATATCAGAAATGGAAATGTCCTCATATAGACTGTGGTGGCGAATGCGTAACTATGTGATTATACTGAGAATCACTGATTAAGTAAAGGCAGATTGTATGGTGTGTGAATAAAACTGTTTAAAAAATAAACAGAAGGCTACAAGTGCTGGAGAATATATGGAGAGAGGGATGGACCTAATCTCTGTTGGTAGGGAAGTAGAATGGTGCAGCCCAGTTGGAGGGCAGTGTGGTGGTTCCACACGAAGTTAACTATGGGTTTACCATATGGTTCTGCAACCCTGTTTTTGGGTATATACTTGGAAATAAGTGAGAGCAAGGACATTTACAGATTGGTGTTTATGGTGGCAGTATTCATGATTTGCAATGGATGGAGGTGGCCTAAGTGTACATCAATTGAAGAACAGAATAGTGAACTGTGATGTATACATACAATGGAATATTGAGCGGCTGCAAGAAGGAATAAAGTTGTGAGGTATGCAATTAGGTGAATGGACCTGAGGACAGTATGTTGCGTGAAATAAGCCAGAAATGAAAAGACTAATATTATAACCCCTTACTAATATGGACTAACTATAATGTGCAAAGTCTGAGAATTGAATCTAAAAACATAGGTTATCAGGGGAAAGTTTATTGGAAAAGTTCCTAGATTGTAAGCTCTTAACAGCAGTCACATCTATTCCTGAGTTGTAATGGTTATTTCTAAATTCTGAGATGCTGAGCTGTTTGTGTATAACCTGGTCGGTCCCTGCAACTTCGGGTATCTGTGTGACACCTGAGACTCAGAACCAGAGTTTGGCAGCTTAGAGTGTCAGCATTACCCCATACAGCAACTGTTAAAGAAGCTGAAAAAGACTTCAGACTTCAATTAGAAATATGAATGAAATGGACTTGGTTAGGACTAAGGTAAATCAGAATAAAGAGTAAAGGGTGATATTGACTGTGTTTTTTCTTTTTTAATTCAATTGTATGGAGATATATTCACATACCATGCAGTCATACAAAGCGTACATTCAGTTGTTCACAGTACCATTATATAGTTGTACGTTCATCACCAAAATTAATTTTTTAACATTTTCATTACAACAACACACAAAAATAGTAAGAATAAAAATTAAAGTGAAAAAGAACAATTAAAGTAAAAAGGAACACTGGGTGCCTCCTTTTTTCTTTTCTTTTTTTTGCCTCCATTTTTCTACTCCTCCATCCAAACACTGGACAAAGGGGAGTGTGGTCCATATGGCTTTCCCAATCACATTGTCACCCCTCATAAGCTACATTTTTATACAATTGTCTTCAAGATTCAAGGGTTCTGGGTTGAAGTTTGATAGTTTCAGGTAGTTACTGCTAGCTATTGCAATTCATTAGAACCTAAGAAGGGTTGTCTATATTGTGTGTAAGAGTGCCCACCAGAGTGAACTCTCGGCTCCTTTTGGAATCTCTCTGCCACTGAAACTTATTTCATTTCCTTTCACATCCCCCTTTTGGTCAACAAGATATTCTCCATCCCACGATGCCAGGTCTAGATTCCTTCCCGAGAGTCATATTCCATGTTGCCAGGGAGATTTACTCCCCTGGGTGTCAGATCCCACGTAGGGGGGAGGGCAGTGATTTCACCTGTCCAGTTGGCTTAGCTAGAGAGAGAGGGCCACATCTGAGCAACAAACAGGCACTCGGGAGGAGACTCCTAGGCACAATTATAGGCAGGCCTAGCCTCTCCTTTGTTGACAGTGTTTTAAAGCTTCGACTTCTGTGTGAGACCAAAAGGAGGAGATGTTTATTTGGTGAAAAATCTATATTTTCTGTGGCACACTAAATAATTCAACTTTTAGGATCACTTTACCCAAACACTGTAATTACATGGAGTGAGATCTTGTTGATTTGTACAGGTTAGTATGAAGTCCTGATACATCCCAGAGTAATTCGGGCAGAGAATAAAAAGTATTTATAAAGCCCCCTTGAGGACTGGGGAAAAAATGTGGAAATATTAAATTTCCCCATGTGGGGAATTCCTGATATTCTCACAAGTGTTGCAGACTACTAATTTTGAAGGCTGAGGCCTCCATCTTGGGGCTTGTCCTAATGAAGCTTGCTACTGCAATGGAGAGGCTAATCCTAGTTCTAATTGTGCCTAAGACTCACCCCCAGAGAACCTTTTGTTCACATGTGGCCTCTCTCTCTCTAAGCCAACTCGGCAGGTGGACACACTGCCCTATCCTCTATGTAGGACATGACTCCTAGGGGTGTAAATCTCTCTGACAACATGAGACATGACTCCCAGGGATGAGCTTGGAACTGGCATCATGGGATTGAGAAAGCCTTCTTGACCAAAACGGGGAAGAGAAATGAAACAAAATAAAGTTTCAATGGCTGAGAAATTTCAAATGGAGTTGAGAGGTAATTCTGGAGGTTATTCTTAGGCATTATACAGATATCCCTTTTTAGTTTTCAGTGTATTAGAATAACTAGAAGGAAATATCTGAAACTGCTGAATTGCATTCCAGTAGCCTCGATTCTTAAAGATGATTGTATAACTATATACTTTATACGGTTTGACTGTGTGATTGTGAAAACCTTGTGGCTCACACTCCCTTTATCCAGTGTATGCACAGATGAGTAGAAAAATGGAGACAAAAATTAGATGAATAAATAGGAGGTTATAGGGAGTATGGGATGTTTTGGGTGTTCTTTTTTACTTTTATTTTTATTCTTCTTATTTTTGAAGTATCAGAAATGTTCAAAAATTGTGGTGATGAAAGCACAACTACATGATAACTGCGAACAACTGATTGTACACTTTGTATGATTGTATAGTATGTGAATATATCTCAATAAAAATAAAATTGCATTAAAAAAAGAATACTGAGTGCTTGCATGTGAAGGAATTCTGCAAATCTTAACCAGGAATTAAAAGGGATTCTGCTAGATTTCTGCTTGGAAACAATTTGTTAACAGAGTTATGATGCACATATAGGAGTCATAAATCTCCATTTCTTTATAAAAGTTCATAATTCATACTTTCTTTAATGAACATTGGCCTTCCCCCGGATCCTGATTAATTAATGATATTTGACTGCAGCCATGGACTTGGTTTTGTTTCCTAATGTAGTTTTAGAGGATATATTAACCAACTTGAGGTTTATTTCTCTCCCATAATTCCTCAGAGTGATTATTTTCTTGGCATCTGACAATAGAAAATAATTATTTTTTACTATTCAAGGTCTGAATGGCAACCATGATTAGTAACATTAACAAACCCAAGAGGCTAAAAGGATATAAAAGGAATTTAATCAGACACTCTTGCCACAAGGTAAATAAGAAAAAAAGAAAAATCCACTGTAATTGTTCTGGTGTCTGATTTGAGTCAGAATAAGTAAAAGCCAAAGAAATAAATCCAAGGTTCTTGCCTTCATTTTTCAACCTTCAAGTCTTTTAATGACACAAAGCTGTGCAGATAAATCTAAAATTTTAATAAGCAAAAATGAAAAATATATGGCAGCTGCTTCTGCAGTGCTCTTCTAGGTCACCCTGGAATTCTTCAAGTTATTTTGTTTGCTCTCAATTCTGGGTATATTTTGTATACAGTAAAAGCAACTTGCCCTAGCTCCAAATATCAAACTACTTTTAAAATTGCATTTGTTTTATTTTGTTTTCAGATGCGGATTTTTAAAAATTAATTTTGTTAATGATGTTGGTCTCTGGCAGTTTAACCCAGTACCTCAGGGCAGGGTTCAGGTTCCCAAACCCACCCTCAGAGATTCCGAGTCAGCAGGTATGGGGTAGGGCCTGAAATTCTGTATTTCAAACAAGCTCCCAGGTGATGCTGATACTGCTGGACCACACTAAGATTACCTCTGGCTGAAGAGTCTTTCTGTGCCATACAGCTTCCAGACCTCACATTCTTAGGCTTCCAAACCCGACCTAAAAAAGGGAGCTCCCCCCACTCATTGTTGAAACATTTTGTCACGGTGATGAGCCATAATTGAGTCACATGTTCATTGTGAGCCAATCCCCATTTTTCTCGTAACCCTATTGGATGTATAAGCCAATTGGCTTAGGCTAGTCAGGACACACCCCTAGACCTAGGGACCTAAGCACCTGCCATGTTTGTTTTCCTGCATCAAGGATACCTCCGAATCCATGGGAGCCTCGTATCCTGCGTTTAGTCGCAGCCTGGACACTCATGGGCTTCGCTACCCTTGGGACCGCCCCAAACAATGGCGAATGGAGTCCATGGAAAGCTGCTGCTGCCTTCACCATTTCAGAGGGACAATTACTAGGTGCGCTCTATGATAGAAGGTCCCCATGGGGTTTCTGCCCCATTTGCCCTCCGTGGAAGCTGGCTCTCCCTTTTTCCTGACTCTGTCTCCCCACCCCTTCTTCCGGCTCCTGGAATCACATCCAAAATGAAGTACCTGCACTCAAATCTTTGTCTCATGTTCTACTTTTGTGGAAATCCAAACGACGACTTCACCTACACCATGTAGACTGACAATGGGGAAGAGGATGTTCTCCAGGGGATTTCTAGGGACACTGTTTTACTAAAAGGGAGAAAGGATGCTGAGAAGGAAAAACAAAATGCTTCTCCTAAAACCATTAATAAATGGAATTGGGCGAATGCCCAAACAAATATTATTGACTTCCTGTTCAATCAGAACATGGATTTGGGGTTGAAGTCTGTAATGCATTGGGACTATCTGAGTGACACATGCGCTATCGACACAAACCATCCTGCAGAAAGATTGGGAGAGGAGAAAGGGAGCCTGAGTCTCATGCTTCCCTTTAGACATGATTTTGGCTAAAATCTTTTGACATCTGCCTCAAATTCCTAATGCAGCCATTTCCCCAACCTACATAGAATTGTGCAGCCCAATCTTTCCACTCCATTGTTAATCTCAATCCTACATTACTTAATCAAACTCCAGGTTTCAAAGCTTCCCTGTCCTATGTCCCATTTGCTAAGGGCAAATCTAGGCTAAGGCTAACTGATGGATCAAATGGCACTCGAGTTTATGCACAAGAATGGACATTACATGCTGCGCTGATTTGAATGTGTTGTGTCCCCCAAATGCCATTGTCTTTGTAGTTTTGTGGGGCAGATGTTTTGATGCTGGTTGGATTTGCTTTGATGCTGGTTGGATTTGCTGGTTGGGCCTTGATCAGTGGAGCCATATAAATGAGCTGACTCAGAGAGAGGGAACTCAGAGAGTGCAGCTGTGAGTGATGTTTTGAGGAGGAGCAAGCTTGCTGGAGAGGAACGTCCTGGGAGAAACCCGTTTTGAGGCCAGAGCTTTGGAGCGGACGCCGGCTGCCTTCCTAGGTAGCAGAGGTTTTCCGGAGGCTATTGGCCATCCTCCGGTGAAGGCACCCGATTGCTGATGTGTTACCTTGGACGCTTTGTGGCCTTAAGGCTGTAACTGTGTAGTGAAATAAACCCTGGTTTTATAAAAGCCTATCCATCTCTGGTGTTTTGCATTCTGCAGCATTAGCAAACTAGGACAGATTTTGGTACCAGAAGTGGGGTGCTTTTGCTGCTGTGTTTGCAAATACCAAACATGTTGGAACGGCTTTTTAAATGGATAAGGGGAAGATTCTGGAAGAATTGGGAGGAGCTTGATAGAAAAGGCCTAAACTGCTTTAAAGAGACTGTTTATGGAAATATGGACTCTAAAGATACTTCTGATGAGGACTTGAGCAGAAATGGTGAATGTGTTGTTGTAAACTGGAAGAAAGGTGATCCTTGTTTTAAAGTGGCATAGAATTTGGCAAAATTGAGTCCTGGTGTTAGATGGAAGGAAGAATTTGAAAGCGACAACCTGAAATACTTAGCTAAGGAGATCTCCAGACTACGTGTGGAGGATGTAACCTGGCTTCTCCTTGTAGCTTATAGTAAAATGCGAGCAGAGAGAGATAAACTTAGAACTGAACTCCTGGGTTCTATGAAACCAGAAGCTGATGGCTTGGAAAGTTACAAGCTTCCAGGGGGTGGAATCCCAGAAGCTACAGCCCAATGTGAGGATGTAACCAAACATGGAACCCAGCCGCCATTTCAGTACAAGCTAACATTGGAGATGGAATTATCCGGAAAGGATTTGTGGAAAGTCCTATTGTCTGATGGCTTTGACCCCTGCATGCTTCATGCGAAGCCAACAGAATTTTTGCGAGATCTTTATAGACAGAGCCATTGCCGGTCTGGACTGCAGGAGACAGACAAGGAAAAAATTAAAGGAAAAGTCTATTCAAAGACAGAGCCATGGAGGTTGAGGTCTGGAGTCAGGAGGTCTCGGGCTGGGAAAGCGGAGCAGCCCACATGCATGGAAAGGGTGAGTTTGCCCTGGAGGTTGAGGGCGGGCTTTCCGCCTCGATGCTCTGGAAGAGTTTTGCCACCCGAGGTCCCAAAGAGGGTTGAGCACATTCCCAGGGAACTGGGGAGAGCCTGGCTGGCACCACACTGTTCTGAAGGGGTTGAGCATGTGCCCCGGAGATGGAAGGGATTCCGGGAGCTGCCCCGACGTTTGAGGAGGGTGGGGCCGAGAAGGTGGTCTCCCCAATGTGTGGATATGTTGGAGCACTCACCCAAGCATTTGGAGAGAAAAGGGCTGCCACAAAGGCACTTAGGAAGCATTAGGCTCCCGCTCTCTCAAGCCCCACGGATGCAACGTCATTTTGTAAATGACTCTCAGACTTTGAAATCT
Source organism: Choloepus didactylus (assembly GCF_015220235.1). Classification (NCBI taxonomy): domain Eukaryota; kingdom Metazoa; phylum Chordata; class Mammalia; order Pilosa; family Megalonychidae; genus Choloepus; species Choloepus didactylus. The sequence continues at coordinate 22,271,057 of NC_051325.1, read as the reverse complement.
AATGGAGTTTTGTCCTGCAGGTTTTAGGAACTGTTTTGCTCCTGTTAACCCTGTTTTCCTTACTGTTTCTCCTTATGGCAGTGGAAATGTTTATCCTATGAATGTCCCTCCTTTGTATATTGGAAGCATATAACTTGTTCTAAGTTCACAGATCTACAGCTAGAGGAGAATTATGCCTCAGGACTGACCACGCCTAAATTGATTTTGATGGGATTTTGTACTTAACTTTCGTTACTGAAATGATTTAAGTTTTTGTGATATTGTGATGAAATGAATGTATTTTGTATTTCGAAAGATAATGTCATTTTGGGGTCCAGGGGGTGGAATGCGCCAGTTTGAATGTGTTGTGTCCCCCAAATGCCATTGTCTTTGTAGTTTTGTGGGGCAGATGTTTTGATGCTGGTTGGATTTGCTTTGATGCTGGTTGGATTTGCTTTGATGCTGGTTGGGCCTTGATCAGTGGAGCCATATAAATGAGCTGACTCAGAGAGAGGGAACTCAGAGAGTGCACCTGTGAGTGATGTTTTGAGGAGGAGCAAGCTTGCTGGAGAGGAACGTCCTGGGAGAAAACCATTTTGAGGCCAGAGCTTTGGAGCAGATGTTGGCTACCTTCCTAGCTAGCAGAGGTTTTCCGGAGGCCATTGGCCATCCTCTGGTGAAGGTACCCGATTGCTGATGTGTTACCTTGGATGCTTTGTGGCCTTAAGACTGTAACTGTGTAGCGAAATAAACCCCGTTTTATAAAAGCCTATCCATCTCTGGTGTTTTGCATTCTGCAGCATTAGCAAACTAGAACACATGCTTAAGTCTTACTCCAGCCAGGAAATAATTTCATTTGAACAGGCCTTTCTGGAAAATGTTAGCTGAATGTTTTACAAAATGTATCCCAAGGAACTCTTCTATCTTGAGAGGCACTCTCACACAATTTTTAGAAATATTGCATATTGCATTCTCCACAGTGAGAGCCACAGTGAGCAGTAATTTATTAAAGTCTCCAAGAAATTGGGCTGAGACCAGTATTGTTTAACTTTATTGAATCCAGATTTTTCCTAACTTAGTTGACTCTAGATCCATTTGAATTTTGCTTTTGTTGTTGCTGTTTCTGTGGTTGTTTTTTTAGTTGTCTCCATGTTAGATCTGTTATCACCCTAAAGACCTCAAACACTTCTGGAAATTCTGACATACCTAAAAGTGACATGAAAAGTGGGGCATTCCATCACTCCTGCAGGCAATTAGGTGGAGATCTTTTGGAAATTCATCCTGGTGGGAAGCTGAGTGCTTCACCTACCTACATTTGTCCCTATGCTTATTTCCAGGCCTGCTCTGGACTCTGAAAGCCCCCCTTGGTGTTGTCACTAAATTTTGTTTCCCTGAAGGCAAGGAAGGCCTTAAAAACAAAACAGCAGTTTCTGCAATATTCTAGAGAATAGGAATTTGAGTCAGCATTTCTGATGTCATTGTTGCATCAAATGAGCAGATATGTTGCTTTTTGTAACATGTTATCTGAGAAACTCAGATTATTGGGCAAAACCCACACATTTGGTATAAAATGAACATTGGTGGTGTGTGCTTGTTTAGATTTGTATGATTAAAACAGAGTCCTTAAGTCACAGTACTTATTTTAAGCATAAGAATCATAACATAACACAACTGAATCCTGCATTTTATATTTGTAATGCTGGAGAAGGAAATGTATTTTCCACCAGAGTATAAAATTCACCAAGAAAAGGAATTGCACAAATGAACAATTGGGAAGTTCAGCAGCGACTTCAATAGTAATTTTTAATGCATTGTAGTAATGTTATTTTAATAAATTGTACAGGGTAACATTTTTAAAAATTAACAACCTTGAGAACGAAAGGCTTTCTCTGATTATCCACCTCAAACGGCAGCTCCCTCACTCCTCTCCCCTACTTCACTTTTCTCCAAGTTATCACAGTTATTAGATCATACTTGCATTTGTTTATTGTCCATCTTCCCTTCCTCACAACAGAATAAAAGCTCTGTGAGCCCAGGCTTGCTCATGGTTGGTGCTTGGCACAAAAGTAGACCCCCCATGGATATTTGTTGAATTTACCAATGCAAAGTTAAAGATTACTTACTGGTGTTAGCTCTTGAAAACATGTACCTATTTGAACATGTAGGTGAATGGATGTGGCAAAGAAGTTGTGGTTAAGCTTGGTGATTTTACTTCATTCCCCTTTGTCCTTTAAGCTTTTCAACTTTTTTGCAAATGGTGATGTTTGAAGATGACTTGAAAATCTCAGTGTATTGCTCTGTCAGGTATTTGGCCAGTTGGAGATCAAAAGCAAGAGAAGCAATTACAGGGTAATTGCCATTAATGGCAGCAGAAACTGTGACTTGCCCAGAGAAAGAAAATATTCTGCAGGATTGCAGTTGTTCTTTATTACAGAGAAATGTTGAAATTATATAGAGAAGGCATTGGTATAACTGCAGGTACATTTTCATTTGCATAACTTGACTCACTCTCTATACTGATGTATCTAAATCTGACAGTCAACATGTAACCCCTTCCTCCCTCCTTCCCCTCTTCCGCTAACCTCTACAAAGCAACTAACTTTCTCTTGCCTATAGTTCTCACCAAGGTCCTCCACAATTTGTCCCCTACCTGCATTTTAACGTGTTTTTGCATCATTCAGGGTCTGGTCAGGAAAACAGAACCTATAGTAGTAATTCCAGAAAGGGAATTGAATATGGAACTAGAGGTGCTGGGACAGTTGACAACAGAGCAAGGCGGGGCAGGGGTGCCTTCGTGAGTGTGCAATCTGTGCAATTGTGCTTAGAAAGACCACATGCTTGGCTTAATGCTCTTCTGTTGCCGTCTTCAAATTCCTTATAAATTTACCTTTGAACTTGTGTTTTATACGTGAAGACTATGGGACAACGGAGCATATACGTGAGCAGAGGAAATGTGCAAAACGTGCGTGTCCACCGGAGTTCCCTGTCCCCCGCCATTTGCATATAGTATTTGCAGTGCCCCGTGAGAACAACTTCCAGTAGACCCACAATGTGGGGAGTTCAGTGAGACTCAAAGGGAGTACAGGGTAAGAATGAGTAAGTGGGAACGCTGATAGCCCCAAGAAGTCATCTTTTCCAGCCTAATCAGAAAATGTGTTGGACCCAGAAGGAATGCAATGGCATTCTCAGAAACACGAATGACCAAGGAACCCTATCATATCCTTACTAGTGTGACATCCCTGTATTTGCCAACCACTCACGCTGAAAATGATGACATAGAAAGAAAGATTGGACGACCGTAGATCCCTCTCCTTTCAGTTTCTCTTTGCACATCAGTAAGCCAAAAATAGAGAGTGTTGATGGAATGTTCATATTTCAAGAAGTGAAATAAAAACAGCTGAGTTCATTTTGTGCAGTATTTCCACTGTTCTGGTAAGAATGAAAGAGGCATCTATGAGCAAAACAAATTGTGCATTTCAGGGATTCAGCATATGAATTAAATGCTATTATATTTGCATTTAAAACAGTCACTGCACCATATAAAAATACATGGCTTTATTCCAATAATTTAAAATTGTATTTTTTCCTTACCTAGAACTACATTTTAAAAATTACAAGTTGAAAGAGAGAGACTGCAGAAGAATGGAAAAAGCTAGAAATAAAATGTTATGAGTCCTGAAGTCAAGGTCAGCAGACATGAAGGGAAGTCTGGGAGGAGGGCCCCTTGTAAGGAGCTGGATCCAAGGTGGGGCCCGCTTTGAATGCTGGGATAATGCAAGGAGGGCCTGCCTCAAACTATAGGGAAGGCTCAGTCAGTGCCGGAGACCCAGCCCAAGTCCCAAGACAGAAGCAGAGAAAAGCAGGGAAATATCCTGACTTTTCTCCTGATGTCCTTCAAGTTCCTGCCATTGCCTCCCATTGGCCGCACACCACTAGATTCTTTTAGGCAAGGAAATGTGGGATAGCTTGTAATAAGAATAGAGCAGGGAAGGACAGGGAGGAGATCTGAGGGTGGGCAAAAAACCTACACATTTACTCATTTCTTTTTCTACAAAAACTCTTTGGAGTCTTTTTCTACAAAAACTCTTTAGACCAGGCACACCTACAAATCTTGAATATGCTTCCTTGTTTCTCTTCCATTCCTTTATTATACCCTCCCCATAGTACCATCAGCCCAAATCCTCACCACATTAAATGCCCTTCTTGAATGTCTAGTCTTCCATGAAGCTTCTCTGGTCATAAAATGATGGGTTCCACTTCTTCATCTGAATTTCTATGGCAACCTATGAATTTCCAAGAGGCTGCTTAAAGCAATGGGTTTACGTTTTATTGAGAACAGGCTCAAATTTCTCTGCTTGTTAAATGGGCCACCTTGAAAACTTTCTTAACCTAACCTAGTTGCAATTTCCTCATTCGTGAGTATAGGTGATAAGATCCACTGCTTAGAATTATTGTAAAGATTAGAAATAAAATATGAAAGAAGCTAAATACAATAAACACTCAAAAATGGTCATTATTTTTATCACTGAATTGGCATATTTCATGAACTTGTCCTAACTCATGAATATACTTCCTAGACCATGGCCTTTATTTCTGGCTGTGCTCTAATCCTCAGCTCACCAACTTGTTGCCACTTGAGTATGTTTTCTGCCCAGCAAGGAAAGAACTTTCTGATTCAGAGAAAACTACAAGAACAGCAACTTCCTAAAGCTTTCAGAAAAGACAAGGAGTAAGAGACTGCCAAGTCCTAAAAGCCAAGAAGCTCAGAGAAAGAGATTTAAAGCTCGTGAATATCAAAGGGCCTCTAGAACATTGGGGGCAGAAGGAACAATCCTAAACATAGTGAAACATAAAGTTGGATGTGTTGGCTTCACTCCCAGGGAAAAACTATTCTCCCCTCTCCAAAGGTAGCATTTAGCATGCCATTAGTTTGGAATGGCTATTGTCTTTGTGGAGTATATAACTTTTTGTAGCTTATGACAGAAGTTGGCATGCAATGCTACATTATTCTGTATTTGCACTCAGATGCACACAGGTAGATGTTCAACACAGATGTGCACTATGGGGTTGATCTAACCCAGCCCCTGTTCTAAACTAGGTCACTTAGCTGCCCCACTACAATGATTATCTTCCCCTCTGGTTCCCCAACTGTAGCATCATTATTGTTTGTATTTTATATTCTCAGATTTGGAAAGGAATAAATTGCTATTTATACACATACAAAATTTTACAAAAGAAAATAAAAATGGCCAATGAGCTAATTACTTTTCTTTTCATTCATCATACATATGTAGCCTTTGGAACCATGATTTTTAATAATGTCCTAGTAATGCATTGTCTGATGTACCATCATTATTTTAGTTAAGCCCTATTTTTTGATCATTTAAGTTGTTGCCATTTTTTTCATTCTTATGAAGATTTCAACAATGACCACCTTTGTACATAAATTGTTGCATGCACTGAAGCATTATTTCTTATTTCATTATCTTAGTTTCAAAATTTCTAGAGTCAACAGTCAAAATATGTACATTTTCCAACATGGAGATGTGAGTAACCTTGAAGGAGGAAGTAATCATAACTGGAGCTCTCCAGGTTCTGATAACTTTTATGAGGGCCCTTTATATGGCAGTCACTGATAGGAGGGTGAAAAGTGGCACATTTTGGTTCAATATTCTTAGGCCGTGTTCACTCATTGTCCCACTTCCCTGGGGTGGGTAGGTGGGGGGAGTCCACCCATCTCTTATTCTCAGGGGTCTTGGAAAGAGCTGTTAAGAAAATTTTAGATTTAAATTCATAGATATTGTCAATCTGCTCTTCAAAAACACCATGTTCATTTAGTATCCCATGGACCACTGATAAAACTTCTGCTCTCCCTGTGTTCCTGCCATGTTAAGACATCAAACTTGAAAATGTATAATCTGATGGTTGGAAACTGTATCCTATTTCTATTTTAATACACATTTTTAAATTATAAGTGAATTTGAGCATATTTTCATATGTTTGAAAGCCATCTGCATTTCCATTTTGTGAACTCCTTTTTCATTTCTGTCACCCATCTCTAAGGAGAAATAGGGCTTTCTCTTACTAATCTATCAGAGACATTTTTCTATTAACAGCTTTAGAAATGGTTTCCTAGAGGATGATCCATATTGCAAATATATTTCTTAGCTTGTATTTCATCTTTTTTTCTTTCTCTTTTATATCTATTCTTGTTTTGACCAGAATACATTTACGTAGCTCAAAAATTGGAACGGTGTATGCAGTTATTGAGCTAAGAAATCTCACCCCCACACCCAGCCCTGTCTACTCCACTTCCTACATCCTCACAGGTGATTATGTTCATCATTTCTTATCCTTCCACTGTTTATGCAATTACAAGCAAACACACATAGAAAACTATGTTTCCTCCTCTTTATTATAAAATACACCATTCTTGCATTTTTGTTTTCACTTGGAAAAGCATTCTGGAGATCTTTCCATACAAATATCAAAGAACTTCATCATTCCTTTTTTTTACAGCTGTATAATATTCTATTTTGTGGATGTGGCATACTTTGTTCAATCCAATTTGTAGTGAGGCAATTGTGTTTCCAATGTTTTGCTATAAGAAAATAAAGCTAGAATGAATAACCTTTTACCTATATTTTTGCTTCATATGTAATCAACTGTATGTGTAAGATATTTTCCTAGAGGAAGGATTGCTGAGACAAAGACCAACGGATTTATAATTTTTGATAAATTTTGCCAAATTTCCCTACACATTATTTTTCATTCCCTCTAGCAAAGTAGGAGAGTGCCTAGGCTGTCCAAATTTTGAATTACTGCCATATAACGGATAAAAATTAGTACCTTATGACTTTAATTTGCATTTCACTTTTCATGAGAAAGAGTGTACATATAGCTTAAGAACCATTTCTATTTCTTTTCTTCTGTGAATTCTGATTTATCTGTTCATGTCTTTGCCCACATTTGTGCTTCATCACATGTATTTTATTATCAATTTTTAGAAGCTCTTTATATAACGGGGTACTAGCCCTTCGTTATTTATATAGTTATCAGTTTTTTAAAAAAACAGTTGTTAATCTTCTTTTAGCATTTCCTTTGTTTTTATTTCTCCATGTAGTAATTTAATATTTTTTAATTCATTGATGTTATTAACCTTTTATGTTTTCTGGGTTTTGAGTCATATTTACAAAAGTTCTCCCTACTCCAAATTTATAAAGGAATTTGCCCCAATTTTCTTTTGTTCCTTTATAGTTTCTTCTTTCAACATTTAAATATTTGCTTTACTTGAAGTTTACTTTGATGTACTACATGAAGTATGGACAAGATGCCATCCTTTTTCCAATAGCTACCCAACCATACCAAAATCATTTACTAAAGCAAATGCATCCTAATCCCACTAATTTGAGGATACTACCTTAATCATCTCAAAATATCACATGCACCAGGAACTACTTCTGAACATCCTATTATATTCCATTGGTCTGACTACTCACATGTCAATACTGTACTGTTTAGTTAATGTTGCTTTATAGTAAGTCTTTTTATTGATAAGTCTCAGCCCCTTTCACTGCCTTTCTTATTTAGAGATTTCCTGACTATTCTTGCTAACTTATTTTTCACGAATTTGGAATTTGTTTGAATAGTTCCAGAGAAAGAAAACTTGCTGACATTTTTACTGCAATCATATTAAATTTATAAATTAACTTAGGGAGAATTGACCACTTTATGATGTAGAAACTTCTTATCGAAGAAACTGCTGAATCTTTCCATTTGCTCAGGTTCCCCATCCCCCTTTTGAGGCTTATTCTAACCTTTTCCTCTTATATATTTGCATATTTCTTATTAAGTTTATCTGTGTTGCTACTTTAAATGGGGTCTTATCGTTTATTGTATATTCTAACTGATTACTATCTGCATAAGTGAAGGAAGTATATTCCCTGTATTTATTTTATACTCTGCTATCCAACCAAGTTCAGATAGTTTTGGGCAGTAGTTTTTCAATTGATCTTCTCAAGTTTGCCAGATATTAAGTCCTGTCATTTGGGCATATTTGCCACACTTTTCCAGATTTTTATTCATCCCAAACAGCAACATAGGGGAACTGCCACCATCCCCACCTTGCCACTCCCAAATAAGAGGACTGTGTACGAGAACACAGAATAGTATCTATGAAGACTGCAAGAAATATTAATGAGTAGGTCTCAATGTGTTAATTCACATGTTAAGACAGGAGCCAAAAAAGTCTTGAGTTGTTCCCAGTGAAGGGACTATCCCTTAGAACTTTTTAGCCTGCTGTTAGGGCTCATAGAAGGAGCCTGTAAACTGTCTATATTTTGGGGACCTAATATAAAAATACTTTATAATAAATAATCCATGGATATTTGGGAAAAGGTGACCTCATTTATTTTTCATTCAAATCCTCCATTTTCTTATTTATTTTAGTGCCCAACTGATCATTCGAAAATTAGAAGTGTATTAAATCTTCCCAAATCAATTGGGTTTCTATATATAGCACCTTGTTCTCAGTTGGGGTTGTATCTATTTTGATGTTTTGTTTTTCAGTACATACATGTTCATGAATTTTTTTGAAATGACTCTCTGTAACTTTTTTGAAATGACTCTCTGTAGTTTTTCTGCTTTCTGTCTAAAATTTTACTTTGTGTGATATTAATTTTTTTTTTTTTTTTTTTGCTGGAAACATAATCATTTTATTGCTGTCCTTTTGGTGATTCTTTACTTTGTTTTTGTTCCTTTCGGGTTTACCACAGTTGACTTTTTTTTTTTTTATTAAATTCAGTTTTATTGAAATACATTCGCACACCATACAATCATCCATGATATACAATCCACTGTCCACAGTATGATAACATAGTTATGCGTTCATCACCACAATCTATCTCTAAAGTTTTACTTTGTCTAATATTAATATTGTCATCCCTACCTGTGTTACTTTGCTAGGGTTTCCATAACAAATGACCACAAACTGGGTGGCTTAAAACAATTTATTCTCCCCCAGTTTGGGAGGCTAGACATCCCAAATCAGGGTGTCGATAGGGCCATGGTCCCTTTGAAACCTGTAGAGAAGAACCTTTCCTTGCCTCTTCCTAGATCCTGGTGGTTTACCAGCCATCCTTGGCATTCCTTGGCTTGCACCTGCAGCATTTCCATATTGCTACCATCACCACATGGCCTTCTTCCCTGTGCACCTGTGTTTCTGTGTCTCTTCTCTTCTCATAAGAACACTGTCCATTGGATGAAGGGCCCACCCTACTCCAGCACGACCACATCTTAACGAATTACACCTGCAGCAACACTGTACCGAATAAAGTCACATTTGGAAGTACTGGGGTTTAGGACTTCAACGCAGCTTTCTGGGGGGCACAATTCCACTCATAGCACTACCATTACTTAGATTGCATTTGTCTGGTTCTCTCTGCAAATCATTTTCTTTTTAATGTTCTGGAATCATTTATTTTAGTTATCAGTTGTAAGCAGGAAGTAGTTCAGCTTTTAGTTTATAACCCAGCTGCGAATGTCTAAATTTTAGTATAGGAGCTTGACTCATTTGTGAGTATCGTCAGATTTGATATGCTTATTTTGTTTGGCAGCTTTCCTTCTGCATGCTGTTTTTTCATGCTTCATTGAGGTTTTATTCCTTTTCTCCTGTTTTCTATATGGCATATGTTTCTTTTGATTTTATCTTTTTCTCCTCCTGAAAATAATACATTTTCTACATGTTATACCTCATCATTTAAAATATTTTAAAATATTCTTCAATTTATAATCCTTTATACATCAAAGTTAAGAATGAAATAATAAACTCTGATTTCCTTCCCTGCAAGAAAAGCATTGGGCTTTTTTATCTTAGAGCTAGATAATTATAATTGAAATATAGTTTAATATTAAAAGTTTGCCTTGAAGAAGACTTACAAAAATTGGCATTCAATTTGGTGACCAAATTTTAACAATTTTATAAGCAATTTCATTTTAATTCATGTTGATGATCATTACTCATAATTGCATGCCATGCCTCCTCAATTCTCGAATTCTTGATTTGGATTTCTCACCTAGCCATTTGGAGCCCATAGTCAAGTCATGTTTTCAAGGGTAGTACATAAGCATTACAGTTTCTGAACACTTCACATAAGAATATCTCTTCTGTGGCTTATTCACATTAAATAAAGTATGGCCGTGAAAATGTTAATTAGGAACAAACTTTCCCTCTCAAAACTACATAGATGTAATTGTGCACTACTTGCTGTTATTTAGTGTTGCATAAAATAACCCCCATCTAGCATGATATTTGTTTCTTTGTAGGAAACTCTTATTTCTTGTTGGATGTTGGCAGGAATTGTTTTTCATAGTTTTTAATTAATTGTTTCTAGGTTTATCAATATTTGCCTTAAATATGTCTTAACACAGTTTACTATCTTTAAAGTAAGTTGGTTTTTGGGCCAGGAAAGGATTTTTTTGTTTTATTTTACTATTTCTTTTATATTTTTACTTCTATTTTAATTGGTATCGTTTCTTCTGCTAAGGAAGGATAACTCGCTGTCCTCAGTTCTACCATTATTTTTTATCTTTCCATTTTAAAGACTTTTTCCTCTGCCTCTATGTTCTTAGAGAGACTCTCAAGGTTTTGTTTTGTTTTGTTTTCCATATTACTTATTTTAAAATTCTAGTCTGAAGTCACTTGGGAAATATTTTACAACTTGCGAAGCCCAATGACATCCTAAACATAGAAAATGTGAATCCTTAGGATCCAATCAAAAGCACATCTAATTTTCTAATTCAGCCACGTGCCCCTTCCCATCATCAGCACATTCTATAGCTTATAGGTCATAAGCAACAGGTAAAAATATAAGAAAAAGATGATGCGGAGAGCTTTGGTGATCCCATACGAAATAAGTATACCCGGGGCCACCTAACATTTTGTGATATACTCACTGCAAACAGCCCCTTACCAGTCCCACAACTCACCTGGCTGATTCCAACATCTTCCTGTCCTGTATAACAGTATTCATTGAGTCCTCCCTGAACTTAGCACTTAACATATCAAATAAAAAAACACAGGCCAATATTACATGCATCTAGAGAATACAGGTGACAGACCCACTGCTCCTAAGCTAAGCAAACCTCAGTCACAAAAGCTCTCCAGGGCAGATGGTACAAAGGATGCTTCAGAAAGCCCCATATTTAAGTAAGAAAATGTAATTGCACAACAAGCCATGTATAGTCTTAAGAGTTCATGCCCTCAAAAGCAGCCCTTGACCAATAGTGGATGGGACAGACCTCCGTGGTGTGTCCTACCCTATCTCCCAGCATTCCCAGCAGGATTAAGCTAAAGTTGCCATAATGGTAACATCTTGCTAACCCACTCTTTGTTAGCTGCCTACCCCTCCCTGCTTCACTTCTTCGTTCCTATGCCTTTGTTTCCTGAGATCACTTCTCCAATAATTACATGCACTGGAATTCTCTCAGGGTCTGCTTTTGGAAGAATTCAAACCAAATCAGAATCTAATCAGCAAAAAAAAAAAAAAAAAAAAGTGGAAAAACACGGCTATAATCAGTTGAACTTCCATTTAATCATCCACTGTTTTAATCTTGCCTAACAGACATGTTTAAGGTTTTCTAGTCTCTTCTAAGTGTTCAGGAAGATTCATGGCCCATAGGTAGCTTTTGTTCCTCTTTATTCATCCTCAGAGGAGGAGAAATACAGACAGGCTGTGTGTGTGGATTTCCCTTTGCTCGGCTACTTCTCCCCTCGAGGGTGACCATTCCGGGTCTCAGATCCACAGACACAGAACAGGTTGATTTGCTCAGATACCAGCAAAATTCCTCAGGGCTAGTGAGGTAGTTGTTTGAAGAAGTTCTTTATCACTGAGGGTTGTATTCTCCCCACACCACACTACAATGTGGTCCTTCTCCATTCCTGCTCAACACTGGTTTAAAACACATCACGTTTACTATGATTCAGTGGATTTTGTACATCTGCTCCTCCTTCATCCATCCCTCTATATTTCTACTTGTTGTTTACTCTCTTAAATAATCTTCACATTCTACTTGCTGACAACACTTCTATTCATCTGCAAGGATTGACACCTGCGGGATAACAAGCATTCGTGGGGGTAGCCTACTCCCCGTGATTTCCTTCCAGTGCTCCCCAAGGCTCAGTGGCATTTGTTCCCAAACCTGGTCTTGAAGCCATACTTGCTACTACAACTGTTACCAACTTGTTACTATATGTCATTCAATCAAGTGTTATCTAACACAGCGAAATATGAATAATAAGAGAAAGTTATTGCCTCCATGAGAGCAAAGTTGATTGCTTCAGGAAGACTCACAGGCAATTTGCTGAAAAACTTGTATTTGATTTAGAAATGTGTGAGGTAACTATAAAAGATTGGAAATGAAAATTATATATATACACATACATAAGCATTTATAAAGTGTAATTATGTTAATATATATTACACATTATATACATGTATGTTTTATATTTGTAAGCTGAAATCTTCTGCACTCTACCCATATTTGCTTTGCAAGTGCTATGAATTTCTTGCTTCATTTTAAAGAGGAAAATCTGGAACTCTTAGATCAGTGAATAATTCTCCACCCTGGCGGCACTTTAGAATCACCTGGGGAACTTAAAAAAGTTTAGACTTATCTTCAGAAATTCTGGTTCTATTTGTCTAGTGTAGGGCATAGCATCAGGCATTGGTGACATATTAAACTGGAAATAGGTAAAAGAATTTTAGAATCCTGTTGAAACTTGGCACCCTGTGAGTAATGCTTCTTTGTTTTTTTTTGTTACCTGTTTTTCATTGGTAGCATTCTGATTAATGCTTTCACTGTTTACTCTTCACTGTTTTACTTCTTTATGGTTTACATTGCATCATAATTCATTTTGATTACAAATACACACAATAAGCACTTACAACGTTTAAGAATAATAAAGTGGACACATGCCTGTGTACCATTCAATTTAAGAAATGGCAAAGCCTTTTAAATTCTTTGCCACTCCCTCTCTCATTTTCCTTTCTCTCACCTAGAGCTAACCGATTTCACAAGGTGTGCACTTACACTTCATTTTTTGAAAGTAGTTTTAATATATATGTGCCTTGTTTTGTTTGTTTATTGGACCATTAGATACATAGAACCTAATGTGCTTTCTCTGGGACTTGCTTCGGTTACTCAATACCATGTTTTCAAGATTCATCCATGTCAGTATGTGTGTCTGTAATTATATCACTCACACTGTATGGAAATCTATTATATCAATATCAAAATACCACAATCTATTTATGCAGCCTATGAAATGGATACAACTTTTGGTTAGTTTGCCATGCTTTGCTTGTGTAAATAATACTGCAAGAAATATTTTTGTATGTGTGTCTGGGGCAGATAAAGCATAAGTTCCTCTCTTTGCCTAGTAATGGGGTTGCTGACCACAGGGTATGTGTAGCTTCCACTTTAGTGGAAAATTCCAAAGTGTTCTCTAAATTGGATCTCATAGTTTACGTTCCCCAAAGTGGCATGTCCTTACCAACTCTTTGTATGCTATGTCTTTTAACTTTGTGTCAAAATGTGGGTTGTAAAATATTGCACTATGCATTTCCCAGATAATTATTGAGAATGATCATCTTTTCCAATGGTTAGTCCCCATTTAAGATTCCTTTTCTGAGCAACGTCCATTCATGTCTTTTGAGCATTTTTTTGTCATTCTGCTTTTCTATTTTTAAACAAAACTAGAAGATATGAATATCTTCCAGATATGAATCCCCTGTTTTTTTGTTGTGTGTGTGAAAATTTTCACTACAGCTTGAAATTTTTAACTCTTATCAAGATATTTTTGATTGAACAGATGGCCAACTTTAACAGAATTATATGATTTTGCTGTACGGTCTGCACTTTTTTTTGCATCTTAAGAAGTTTTCTCCTACTACAGGAAAAAAAAATTCATATTCTACTCTAAGGTTTTTAAAAATATATCTGTAATTTTAAAGTCCACAATTCATACAGAATCAAATTTTGTCTATGAAATAAGGCAGGAATCTAATTTCATTTAGTTTCCAAATTGAAAAATTATTGTTTCAGAACCATATATTAAGTGATCAACCCATTCCCAGGTGATTTGCAAAGCCCCCTCTGTCATATAGCAAGTTCTGTGTTGTATATCCTGTCATCTTCATCAATTTGACTATCACCTTCCCAATGTTGCATTGTCTTAATAACTGCAGTGTTATAATGTCTCCATTTCTGGCAGGTAATTTTGATCAGTTTTAGCCCCGTGCTTTAGAATTAGCTTCTTATGTTAACACACACACACACACACACACACACACAGACACACAGACACACACACACACACACACACACACACACACACACACACTTTTCTGGATTTTTCTTGGAACTGCATTAAAGCTAGATTACATAGATCAGGGGTTTGCAGACAACTCACAGTCCAAAACTCATCTCCTATCTCTTTTTTGTAAATAAAGTTTTATTGGAATATGGTCATGTTAAATCCTTTATCTATTGGTGATATTTATCCTCTCTATTGTTTTTTTGTACTCTATGTCATTTATTTCTGCTTTAATCCTTGTTATTTCTTTTCTTCTACTTGGTTTAGGATTGGTTTGCTGTTCATTTTCTAGCTTCTTCAGTTGATCCATTAGTTCTTTGATTTTCGCTCTTTCTTCCTTTTTAATATATGCGTTTACTGCTATAAATTTCCCCCTCAGCACTGCTTTTGCTGCATCCCATAGGTTTTGGTATGTTGTGTTCTCATTTTAATTCATCTCTATATATTTAGTAATTTCTCTTGCTATTTCTTCCTTAACCCACTGATTGTTTAGGAGTGTGTTGTTTAACCTCCAGGTATTTGTGAATTTTCTAAGCCTCTGATGGTTATTGACTTCTAATTGTATTCCATTGTGGTCAGAGAATGTGCTTTGAACAATTTCAATCTTTTTAAATTTATTGAGGCTTGTTTTATGACCCAGCATATGATCTATTCTGGAGAAAGTTCCGTGAGCACTAGAGAAGTATGTGTATCCTGGTGATTTGGGATGTAATGTCCTGTATATGTCTGTTAAATCTAATTCATTTATCAGATTGTTTAGGTTTCAATTTCCTTATTGGTCTTCTGTCTGATTGATCTATCTATAGGAGAGAGTGATGTGTTGAAGTCTCCCACAATTCTTGTGGAAACATCAATTGCTTCCTTTAGTTTTGCCAGTGTTTCTCTCATGTATTTTGTGGCACCTTGATTGGGTGCATAGACATTTATGATTGTTATTTCTTCTTGTTGAATTGCCCCTTTTATTAGTATGTAGTGGCCTTCTTTGTCTCTCAAAACATCCCTGCATTTAAAGTCTATTTTATCTGAGATTAATATTGCTACACCTGCTTTCTTTTGGCTGTAGCTTGCATGAAATATTTTTTTCCATCCTTTCACTTTCAGTTTCTTTGTGTCCCTGTGTCTAAGATGAGTCTCTTGTATGCAACATATTGATGGTTCATTTTTTTTGATCCATTCTGCGAATCTATATCTTTTAATTGGGGAGTTTAATCCAATTACATTCAACGTTATAACCGTGAAGGCATTTCTTGAATCAGCCATCTTATCCTTTGGTTTATGTTTGTCATATATATTTTTCCCCTCTCTCTATTAATATCCTTTATTGTACCCATAACGAATCTCTTTAGTACTGAACCTTTCTCCAAGTCTCTCTGTCCTTTCTTTGTTTCTCTGTCTGTAGGGCTCCCTTGAGTATCTCCAGTAGGGCAGGTCTCTTGTTAGCAAATTCTCTCAGCATTTGTTTGTCTGTGAAAAATTTAAGCTCTCCCTCAAATTTGAAGGAGAGCTTTGCTGGATAAAGAATTCTTGGTTGGAAATTTTTCTCTCTCAGAATTTTAAATATATCATGCCACTGCCTTCTCGCCTCCATGGTGGCTGCTAAGTAGTCACTACTTAGTCTTACGCTGTTTCCTTTGTATGTGGTGAATTGCTTTTCTCCTGCTGCTTTCAGAACTTGCTCCTTCTCTTCCGTGTTTGACAGTGTGATCAGAATATGTCTTAGAGTGGGTTTATTTGGATTTATTCTATTTGGAGTTCTCTGAGCATTTATGATTTGTGTATTTATTGTGTTTAGAAGATTTGGGAAGTTTTCCCCAACAATTTCTTTGAATACTCTTCCTAGACCTTTACCCTTTTCTTCCCCTTCTGGAACACCAATGAGTCTTATATTCGGACGTTTTATATTATCTATCATATCCCTGAGGTCCGTTTCGATTTTTTCAATTTTTTCCCCATTTTTTCTTTTGTGCTTTCATTTTCCATTCTGTCATCTTCCAGGTCACTGATTCGTTGTTCAACTTCCTCTAGTCTTGTACTATGAGTATCCAGAATCTTTTTAATGTGGTCAACAGTTTCTTTAATTTCCATAAGATCATACATTTTTTTATTTAGTCTTGCAATGTCTTCTTTATGCTCTTCTAGGGTCTTCTTGATATCCTTTGTATCCCGTACTATGGTCTCATTGTTCATCTTTAGTTCTTTGAGTAGTTGCTCTAGGTTCTGTGTCTCTTCTGAACTTTTGATTTGGGTGTTTGGGCTTGGGTTATCCATATCGTCTGTTTTTTTCATATGCTTTATAATTTTCTGTTGTTTTTGGCCTCTTGGCATTTGCTGAACTTGACAGGGTTCTTTTAGGATTTGCAGACCAATTGAAGTACTTATCTCTAATTTATCAGATCTACAGCTTCCTGGAGTACACTTTCTCTAACTAACCAGCAGGTGGCGTCCACGAGCCACCTGTTCTCCACAAGCCAGTTCTCCCCTGCTTTGCCTTTGTGGTGAGTGGGGGAGTGAGTCTTGTGGGATCCAATTGCTGTACCAAGCTTGCATGTGTAGTTGGTGTTGCCCGCCCTGTATATGGGGCATGTTTCTGGGCAGTCAGGGAGAGAGGTGGCTCTAACAATCAAATCTCCCTGGTGATCCTGGAGTTTTAAAGCTGCTGCAATAGTCTAATCCTTCAGTTCAGTCCTGCCACAGTTTGTCTCTGCCACTGACCCACAAGTCCTTGGTACTGGAGTATGGCTCCTGAGACTTGCAAGTGGGTCCCTCTTCCAGGCCGTGCACCCCCTGGTCCTCTGTTGAGGGATGACTGTGCTATGTCACAGGTTAGTGCCGTCCCCGCAGGGCGGTTCTCGGCTGCTGGGCTGTGTAGGGAGGCTCCCAGTCTGCTGAAATGATGGCTGAATGGGGCTTTGTTAATTCACACTGCTCCACCTTCCCAACTCTGGGACAATCAGCTGAGGTTGCAGGGAAGGCTAATGTCCATGCCCAGTTTTGTGGTGTGTGCCTGTTATTTGAAGCACTTCGGTCACACTGGGTTGTCTGGGGCAGCTCTGGGCTATGGGGCTGGCGATGGGCAGGAGTGTTTCCTGTCCACCAGGATGATGGCTGTGAGCAGACACCCCCTTTTCTTGGGAAGTTGTGGTGTTTAGTGAATTTTCTCAGCCACTGGATTATTGCCTTTTGTCTCAGAGCTCTCTTAGTTCTGCTCTTGTCTTGACTTGCCCAAATTGCAAGTCTTTGAAGCTTTCTGTATTGGGCTTCTTAGAGTAATTGTTTTAGAAAAAGAAAAAAGGATTAAAAGAAAAAAAAAAAGGGCCCTCCTCACAGATCTAATGGGTTATTGAAATGCTAAGAGACAAAGCAATTAGGGCCATTAAGGAAAGGTCCACAGGGCAGAGAGATCAGCTTTTCTTCAGGATTTGCATATGAGCCTCAGGGCCTGATCTCTGCCCTTCCCCTTTCTATGTTCACCAGAACTCCAAAAATCCTCCGCTTTTATTTTGGAGTTTTTCTTGCTTTTTTTTTTCTATGCCTGTCTCCTCTCTGCTGGGCTGGCTGCTCTCAGATTCTCTGGTGTCTGGTCTCAGTCTATCTATGGTTGGAGTTTGGATCAGTAGAATGAGTTTCTGATAAAAGCTGCCACTGCAGTTCTCCCTTCTCCTTCCTGGAGCCGATAGCCCCTCCTCCCATGGGACTGAGCCTGGCAGGGAGGGGTGCGGGTCCCCTGGCCACAAAAACTTACAGATTTCGCTGATCTCAGCAGTTCCACATTTTCATGAGTGTTGTATGAAGTATGCCCAAAGTCAGATTGCTCTGTGGTGTCCAGTCCACGCAGCTCCTGGCTTTCTACCTACTTTACTGGAGGAGTAACTAAAACATACAGCTCACCAGTCCGCCATCTTGCCCCGCCTCCCCTTTATCTATTGGTAATGACTGCTTTCAAAATACAAATGTAGAGTCGGGTAGTTGTGATAGCAATCAAATGGCCCACAAAGTCCAACATATTTACTATATGGCCTTTTACAGATAAAGTTTTCTGTTCTCTGTTATAGGTCATTAATTAACAATTAATGTTTTAACAATTTTGAAATTTTAATATTTAGGGGCATGATATACATCCAGTTTATTAATTCTTCTTAACTATTTTTCAGTAAAGGTTTATAATTTTCCTAAATAAAGGGCTTGCACATATTTTGTTAGAGTTATTATGAGTATTTTTTAAAAGCAATTATAAATTGTATCTTTTTAAAATTAAAATTTCTAATTGTTGCTGGTGAATAGAAATGCAAATGTCTTTTGTGTAATGATGTATAATTATTTTAAAGCAAGAAAATTTACTAAACTGACTTACTAATTCTAATGTCAGCTGTATATTTTTTATATTTTCTAAGTATAGAATCACTTTAATTGTGAGTAATAACTGTTTTGCTTCTTGTCTTCCAATCTTCATAAACTTGTATCTTTTGCTTTTCTTAGTGCATGAGATATCTTCAGAACAATATAGAATATAAGTGGTCTGACTGGGAAGGTCCATTTTCCTTCTGTTCTAAAAGGAAATACTTTAAATGTTCAATATTAATAATGATGTATAAGGCAGGTTGTGCCAGTTTGGATATATTATGTCCTCCAGAAAAAGCCATATTCTTTAATGCAATCTTATGGGACAGATCTATTAATCTTTCAGATGAGGGTGTGACCTCTTAATTGAGAGTTTCCATGGATATATGACTCACCCAACTGTGGACAATACCTTCAATTAGATTATTCCCATGGAGGTGTTACCCCACCCATTCAAAGTGGGTCTTAATTAAATCACTGGTGCCCTATAAGAGCTCAGACAGAAGGAGCTCAGTGCTGTAGCTGATAGAGACATTCTGGAGACCACTGTTGAAAGCAGACTTTTGCTAGCCCAGAGTTTGCCTGGGAGAAACTAAGAGAACACCCCCAGATGCTAAGAGGGAAGTGTCCTGGGAGAAAGCCATTTTGAAACCAGAACCCCAGAGCAGACACCAGCCACGTGCCTTCCCAGCTAACAGAGGTTTTCCAGGAGCCATTGGTCTCTCTTCAATGATGATATCCTATTGTTGATGCCTTAGTTTGGGCACTTTTATAGCCTTAGGACTGTAACTTTGTAACCAAATAAACCCCCTTTATAAAAGCCAGTTCGTTTCTGGTATTTTGCATAATGGCAGCATTGCAAACCAGAACACAGGTTTTTGGTAGATAAACCTAACAGATTAAGTTGTTCACTTCCTCATTTACAATGAATTTTTATCATGAATGAGCATGGACTTTTAGCAAATAAATTTTCTTTATCTGTTGAGATGATCATCTGGTTTTTTTCTCCTTTAATTTCTTAATTAAAAAAATCAATTACTTTTTCAGAATAACACTGACCTGATCTCAATATATTACCATTTTTAAACAACGCAGTGTTTGCTTATATTGACTATGGTTTGCATCTCCATTCATGATTGAAATTTATTTCTGATCATCCTTTCTTTTATTGTATCTGTTTATCAGGGCTACACAAGCTCTCAAAATGAATTAAACAGTACTCATTCATTTTCTTGTTCTTTAGAAGAGTTTTATAAAACAGAAATTAATAGAACAGAAATTAAGTTTCTTTGACTATTTGGTGACTTGAAAAATTGTCTGGGCTTGGTATTTGAAATATAGGAAAAAAATTCTTGATTCAATTTCTTAAATGATTATCCAAGATCTTCCTTTTTTCTTCTTAAGTTAGTTTTCTTAAATTGCATCTTTCTAGAAAATTTTGCATTTCAAACAAGTTTTCAGATAATTTTGCATAAAATTTTTCAGTTTTTTCACCTTTGTTATTCTCTGCAGCATTATGATTATGCCCCCATTTTCATTTCTAATATTCTCTGTTGCCATATTTTCCTTTTCTTCAAAACTCTTCCCCCAAGTCTGAACTGGATATTTCAAGAAATAAACTTTTAAATTTATCAATCCTCTTTATTCTATCTTTTTAAATCACTATTGCTTATTCTTTCTTTTCTTCTATATTCTTGGGTATAGTCTGCTGGATTTTTTTTTTCCTAAATATTATGTTGGGATATTTGGTTCATTAAATTTGAGCCTCTGTTATTTTTTGCCCACCATTGACCAAATTTCGCTGTAGCTTTCAAGTTTTAATACAGAACATTTTTGTTATAATTGAGTCTAATTATTTTCTAATTTAGTATTATGACTTATTTTGAAACATAGGTTTCTTGGAGAGTACATTTAAATTTCCAAACATATTTTTCCAATTTTTCTTTTCACTAACTTTTTTTAATTGGTTTATTTTTTAATTAGAGAAGTTGTAGGTTTACACAGAAGTCATGTAAAAAATACAACATTCCCATATACTCCCTATTGTTGATACTTTGCATTGGTGTGGTACCTTTGTTACAATTGATGAATGAATATTAAAGTATTACTGCTAACCATAGTCCATAGTTTACATTAGGTGTATTTCCCATATATCACCCTGTTATTAACAACCTGTAATGGTGATATACATTTGTTATACTTCATGAAAGAACATTCTAATATGTGTACTGTTAACCCCAGTCATTGTCCACAAAAATGTTCACTGTTTCATACAGTCCTATGTTTTTGTCTAGGGAACAATTTTAAGTAGGGTTAGTCTCTCCTTTGCAGTAATAAATTTCATGAGGGCAAGTCGCAAGATCAAGGGCTTGGGCTTCTAAATTGGTAGCCCAAATGCTTGTGAGAATATCATTAATTCCCCAGGTGGGGAAATTAAATATTTCCACATTTTCTCCCAGTACCTCAAGAGGGCTTTGCAAATACATTTTAATTTTCTGCTCAAATTACTGTGGGATGTATCAGGGCTTCACACACTAACGTGTGTAAACCAACCAGATTTCACTCCCTAGTCAACATTCCTTGTAAATAAGTTGTTTGAATAAATTGACCATACAAGTTAAATAATTTAGAGTGCCATAAAAAATATAGATTTTTCACCTAATAAATATCTCTTCCTTTGGTCTCACACAGAAGTTGCAGTTTTAAAACACTGTCAATATAATTCTTTACTCTTTAGTCTGATTTACCTTAGTCCTAGTTATGCATTCACCACCACTATCTATATGAAGACATTTCTATTTCTTCAACATAGAAAGAGGAAGAGGTGAAAAAAGAAAAAAGAAAAAGGAAGAATAAAAAAATGCCAACTAAAAAGCAATAAAAGTAAAAATAAAATTAAGATAAAATACAATAAAATGTCAGACAACACCGCCAATGCCCAGAATCCCACACCCCTCCATTATATCCCATTCTAAATTTTAGAATTTAGCTTTGGCATATTGCCTTTGCTACAATTCATGGAAGCATATTATAATGTTACTGTTGACTATAGACTCTAGTTTGCATTGACTGTATTTTTTCCCCGATACTACCCCATTTTTAAAACCATGCAAAGTTGTTCTCCCTCATGTGAAAACATTCTTATATTTATACATTCAGTCGCAATCACTGACCACTCCAGCTTTCAGTAAGTTATACAGTTCCAGTCTTTATCTTCTATCTTTCTTTCTGGTGTCATACATGTCCCTAACCTTCCTCTTTCAACCATACTCACAGTCATCTTTGTTTTGTGTACTTGAAATATTGTGCTACCATCACCCAACATTGTACTATCCATTTCTGGATCTGTACAATCAATCCTGTTGAACATTCTGTACTCCTTTAACATCAAATGCCTGATTTTTACCTTCTTTCTATCTCCTAGTATCTTCATTTCTACACTTTTCTCCAAACCTTCTCTCCTGTCTTTTCCTATCTGTCTGTAGCACTCCCTTTAGTATTTCGTGTAGAGAAGGTCTCCTTTTCACAAACTCTCTGTGTCTGTTTATCTGTACAGATTTTAAACTCTCCCTCATTTTTGAAGATCAGTTTTGCTGGTTGGCAGTTTTTCTCTTTCAGCATCTTGAATATATCATATCACTGCCTTCTTGCCTCCACGGTTTCTACTGAGAAACCCACACTTAGTCTTATTGAGCTTCCCTTGTATGTGATGGATTCCTTTTCTCTTGCTGCTTTCACAATTCTTTGTCTTTGATGTTTGATAATCGGATTATTAAGTGTCTTGGCATAGGTCTATTTGTGTCAACACTGTTTGGGGTATGCTGCGCTTCTTGGACCTGTAATTTTATGTCTTTTGTAAGAGTTGGGAAATTTTCATTATTTCCTCTATTTTTCTTTCTGCCCCTTTTCCCTTTTCTTCTCCTTCTGAGACACCTATAACATGTATATTTGTGTGCTTCATGTTCTCATACAGTTCCCTGAGATCCTGCTCATAGTTTTCCATTCTTTTCCCTATCTCTTCTTTTGTGTGTAGGATTTCAGATGTCCTGTCCTGTTCTCTAGTTCAGTTATCTTTTCTTCTGCCTCTCCAAGTCTGCTGTTGTATGTCTCCATTGTGTTTTTCATCTCTTCTATTGTGCCTTTCATTCCCATAAGTTCAGCCACTTGTTTTTTCAAGCTTACAAATTCTTCCTTATGGTCACCCAGTGTCTTCTTTATATCTGTGCCAGTTTGAATGTGTTATGCCCCCGAAACGCCATTATCTTTGATGTAATCTTCTGTGGGCTGACGTATCAGTGTTAACTAGATTGTAACTCTTTTGGGTGTTTCTATGGAGATGTGCCTGACCCAACTGTGGTTGATGACTCTGATTGGATAATTCCATTGGGGGTGTTGGCCCACCCATTCAGGGTGGGTCTGAATTAAATTACTGGAGCACTATATAAGATCAGACAGAAGGAGCATGCTAGTACAGCCAAGAGGGACACTTGAAGAAAGCACAGGAGCTGCCGATGAGAGACATTTTGAAGACAGCCGTTGAAAGCAGACTCTTGCTCCAGAGAAGCTAAGAGAGGACAAACACCCCAAGAGTGACAAAGATTGACATTTTTGAGGAACTGCAGCCTAGAGAGGAACATCCTGGGAGAAAGCCATTTTGAAACCACAACTTTGGAGCACACTCCAGTCACATGCCTTCCCAGCTAACAGAGGTTTTCCAGACACCATTGGACATCCTCCAATGAAAGTACCCAATTGCTGATGTGTTACCTTGGACAATTTATGGCCTTAAGATGGTGACTGTGTAACCAAATAAACCCCCTTTTATAAAAGCCAATCCATTTCTGGTGATTTGCATTCTGGCAGCATTAGCGAACTAGAATAATATCCTTCATCTCTTTTTTCACATTTTATTATAACTCATTGATTTTATTTAGGGGATTTATTTGAACATTTATAATTAGTTTTTTCAACTCCTGAATCTTGGTTGAGGTATTAGTTTGTTCCTTTGACTGGGTCTTATCTTTGTTTAATGGTGTGACTCATGATTTTTTGCTGTGTAGGCATGTGATTTTCTTAGTTTATTCTGGAGGTTGTTTTCTCTATTTTGCCTTGGGTTTTCTTTGATCTCTATATTTCTTTGTTTCTCTCACTGGCTGGTTGTCAGATTGACTCTGCCCTCAGTCTTCCCCCAAAATCAGGCAGCCACCATGACCTGCCACAGTGATAGGAGGTAGGTATTGGGTACCCCAGAAAGTTTACTATCTGTGGTAATGTAGATATGCTGGCTTCCAGTGATGCTCTGTTTTCCACTGAACAGCAAGACCTGGGTTTGTTTTACAGCCCTACTTTGACAGTTAGGTTGTCCATATTTCTTAGCCACAACTGGGTTGGGTTTCTGTGCAGAGCATGTAGAACTGGCTTCTATTCCCTTGCACTTTCTTGACTGTCCAGCCAATGGCACTGTTTGGTAAGTTCATTGTCCTCAGAGGCTATTTTGCCTCTGAGCACAGGCTGCATCTACACAGGTAGAGCTGAAGCTGCAGACTCCTATGCCCTCATTTTGCTGGCCAAAATCTGGCTCGCTGTGGGGCTACCACCTGTGGACAAGGACTCCCTCAGCTGATCCCATACTCCAACCATCCCCAAGGCAAGGTAATAGCCACCAGCTGCTACTTCCTTCAGGGGTGGGGAAAGGGTTTTCAGACCAGGACTGGAAATGCATCTCTGCCCACGTTTTCTGTTTCTATGCCCCTCATGACCTGGGCCTTGAATTGTTCTCCCGTGTCCTCCAGGTCTTCAAATAGTGGGGGCATGTCTCACTGCTGTGAGAGATTTAAAAATCACTGTCCCTAGTTGGGGGTGGCATCTGCTGATTCTGTGCCTTTCCCACACTAAACCCGAGTGACGGGGAGGGAGGAAGACTGGAGGTCTGGGATGGAAGATTCTTAACTGATATTTCTTCTCTTTCTTCAATGCAGCATCTGCAGGGTCCTTTTCCGGTCTATATCCTCCTCCAGAGTTTCAACAATTCAGAATTGTCCTTTTTTTTTCATTGAATCTCTGGAAAGGAGTTTTCAGTAGCTTTTTACCTCACCATGTTGATGATGTCACCCGTCCATTAACTCTTTAGCTTCTTTTCTTCATAGAGTGAGGCTGTCATATTGTGCTAATCTTTTAAATTTATAGAGACTGATTTTATCACCAAATACACTCAATTTTGGTAGATATTTCATGTGTGCATGAAAAGAAAATGTTTCTCCACCTGTCTTATGTCATGTTTTAGAAATGTCCGTTATACCAAACTTATTGATTGTTCTGTTCAAATTGTCTACACCTTCTAGTGAGTTTTGTTAGATTAACCTTTTAAATTCTGTGAGAGGTCTACTGAAATTTCTTATTGAGGTGTTAGATGAGTGGACTTTTCCTTGTAGTTCTGTCCTTTTATTTTAACATATTTGTGGAAACTATATTATTAGGTGAATACAATTTTAGAATTATGATATCCTCCAGGTAAGTTGAATTTTTAACAGCTCTAATCCTGCCAGCTTCATTTTGTTACTACTGCCTGATGAATAGTTAGCCTTCATTTTACTTTAGAATTTTCTTTATCCTTATATTTTAGGTGTGTCTCCTATAAAGAGCATTTAATTCTATCTTGATTTTTTTTTAATCTAGTCTATGCTGTTGCTGTTAACTGAAGAGTTAGTTCACTTATGTTTATTGTAATTAAAATACTTGGGTTTGTTTATGTCATATTATTTTGTGCTGCTTTTCCTAATTTCTTTTTCTATATTTTTACTGATATATTTTGTACTTAATGAGTTTTTTGTGTATCTATGTGTTTTCACTCATTTCATTTTTGTCTCCATTATATT
The DNA here is from genome assembly GCF_015220235.1 of Choloepus didactylus. Taxonomy (NCBI): domain Eukaryota; kingdom Metazoa; phylum Chordata; class Mammalia; order Pilosa; family Megalonychidae; genus Choloepus; species Choloepus didactylus. The sequence goes on along the minus strand of NC_051325.1, from coordinate 22,245,491 downwards.
CTAAGGAGTAGTATTTACATTCTAAGGTATCCTAGATATTATGTCACTCATGGCTAGCTTAAAAATATCTAAAATTAATCAATATTTTTACTCACTTCCTCAAAAGTATAATGATGTTGGAATATTTTAACTGAATCAACTCTTACCCAATTTGTATGCTGTTGTTAGAACCAAAATACTGGACAATTTATTTCATCATGTCTCATAAATTAGGTATCATCATTAGTGCATTAGATACACAATATTTGGTTAGATTTATGTACATGTTGAAAAATTTATTTACTCTTTTTGCATTTTCCTTCTTCCCAAAGTCCATCTCTCAGAAGGTTCTTTTATGAGGTCCTTTTAGTGATATATTTAGTTTACATTACTTTTAAAAATGCCATATTTTGCTCTCATTCTTGAAAGATTGCTTAACTGTGAGGAGAATTCTAGTTGACAGTTATTTTTCTCTCAATGCTTTCAAAATACTGTTTCACTGTATCTGGCTTCCACTGATGATGTTAAATGATCAGATGCCAATTTAATTTCAATAACTTTTCTTTTCTCTATAATTATTTTTCTTTTTTTTCTGCAATTTTATTGTTATACATCCAGGTAGTATTTTGTTTCTCCTTTTTCTACTTGGGATCCATTGTTCCTCTTTAATTTAATGACTAATGAGCTTTTATCAATTCTGGAATATTGTCAGATATTATGCCTTTCCTCTCTATATTCTCTGTCCTCAGGAATTTCTTTTATTTATTTATTATTTCTTAGTATATTCTTACAACACCTGCCAGATTGGCTTATTGCTTGATTCTCTGTGCTGCATTCTAGGCAATTCCTTCAGATTTGATATTCCAGGGCACCAATTTGCTATTTAGCAATGCTCATCTTTTGGTTCCCAAACTGAGGAAACCTAGGGTGCTGAAATGCCCTTGAATTCACCGGGGCACCCCAGAATATTTTAAATGTGTGAGGGAAACACAGAAAAACTTGACACTATGTATGTAGTTGTTAGATGTGCTACTAACTCAATATACTTCACTTCCAACATTAGATAGCACTACATTCTCTTCATTTAGATCATGCCTTTTCCAGTTGTTATGATCCAAAGCAAACACTGCACAAAATCACTGTGGAACAGCAAACAGTGGTGAGCATGTGCAATGTGAATCCACAGTGTGAAAAGCTGTTCAGTGCCCAGCAGGTGGATATATCTCATTAGTTAGTAATCGTTATTATAAGGCTGTAATAGAAAGGTTATTTTTAATCAATTTATTTTTATTAGTTTTTCAAGTGGTTACTAAGATGTACATGGCATAAATACAAACTGTATTTAAACCTAACACAGCTACTTATTAGATGGAACTGTTGAATTATTTCTTTTTGCCTAGCGGCACCTTGAAAAAATTACTGAGACATTAAGGGCACCATGAAATGAGACAGTTTGGAAACTTCTTGTTTAATCTGCTTTTTGACTTTAGCTTTCAGTCATTTTGTTTTGTTTCTCATCTATAGAAATTTGATTTGGTTCTTTTTTCAAAATTGCTTGGCCAATTTATATACTCTCTGCTCTTTCCTCATATTTACTCAGTCTTTTATTTTTCAATAAGTTAAACACATTTTATATACTTATATGTATATAGTTCTAATTATCCTGTATTATTTAGAAATATTTAGAATGTATAGAGTATTTAGAAAATTCTAATATTTAAATTTTGGGACATCTTATTTTTTTCTACTTTTTTCTACTAGCTTTCAAGCGTAGTGCCCCATTTCCTTGAGTGTGGTGATATGGCCTCACTATGAACTCAGAGTTTTTGGAATTTTATATGTGACAGTAGTTTGAGGCCAAGCATGAAGTGTATTCATCCACATATTGGTTTTATTTCTACCTGGCTGAAAGGAGCACTGATACCCCTGGGTCCCTTTAAAATAAATTCTCATCTTGATTTTTTTTTTCAGACAGCATAGGTATTACAAATTTAGACCACAAATCTAGTGTGGCTTTGTCAAGGAAGGTTTTTTCTTCCACCTAGCAGCAAGTTCATGACTGGCAAATATCATTACATGGAAGTGTCTTTCTTTTCTTACATCTAATTCACTTTAAGTGAAGATATAGCACTTTGGCATTTTGCCTTTATGCTGCTCGAGTGGATTCTGAGTTTGTCCTCATGTCTACATTGCCATTAAATTAAAAACTTACAGTAAAAAGGTTAAATCCTTAGTGCACCCACCAGCTTCATCATTCACCCCCTGTGGATTTCTGCTTTCATTCTTTTTAGGTAATGAGGATTTCCCTTGTTTTCTTGATAGCCTTAAGAATGCATTTTTAAGTTTTTTAACTTACTTTGCATGAGAGGGTGTTCATTGTATTAATACATTTAACTCATCATATTACTGGGACAATAAAGTGTCTCTTCCTTGAATGAAAAGAGATCCATTGCATTCTTGTCTTCTTCATGCTTAAATCCCCTTTGATTACCTTCACTTTCTACATGGGCGAAAATAGAATTCCATAAGCAGTTCCTACACTTCTATGTGTATAATCTTTAGTCAACATTTAGAGTCTACTAGGCTATCATCTGGTGTGGCATTGCTGGACCAACATTCTCTGGCCATTTCAGAAAACAATTCCATGTATAGGCTGATAGTCATGGGTTCATATTGGTATAAACTCCACATCTCTAAACTAAAGATGGGGAATGGGGCAGGCTGAGCTTCTTCTGAACTGAGTCAGCCACTGATAATTTCTCATTTAAATCTAATCTTACTTTTTCCTCTACTAATGGAACCCTGAAACACTGGAAAAACATCATAAACCTCAACTTCTAATGCTATTGCAATTTCAACCCCTTCATTTTTTTTTTTTTTTTTTTTTTTGTCTGCCCACAAAAGATTTTAGAAGGAATTCTGGAGAGAACCCATAAAGGATGGTCAGCCTGTCTCAATATAAACTCATGACTCTTTGAATGACCATTAAGGGGCCAAGTGAGAGCTGACATAAGTCTCTTTGGACATTTCTCCCTTAGGCACGAAAAAGATTGGGTCTTGTTCTGGTAGCCTAATACAGAGTATAAGGTTTGGTCTTTTGTCCCAAGCCACTGCCCATACACCAAGCTAGAGCATGAAAGAGACAAGCTTCAGATATTTCATTTCTTCCCATTCCCAGTGTAACTGTTAGTCCACCTAATGGGATGCTGACTCCTGCTGACATTATGGGCCACAGAAGTGTCCTGAACCCTTATGGATTTGAGGTATATCAATTGGCAAATATTTTTATCTTCTCTAAAACAGCTGAGCTTAACTGAATGTACAATGATTGGAATACATTGGATAATTTTCATTAATGGAGACTAATGAATAATAAATAACCCTGAGATAACCCTGAGAGTTATTATCTAATACAGATTTCTTCCAAATTACTACTGAAGTGTAGTAATGGTTTGAAGGTTGGAATTTAGAAAGCATTTTCAGAGGAGAAAAGTGGGGCCTAAAGAGGTTATATGTTTTGCCCCATTTTTCCATCACAGGTTAAGGCACTTCAAAGAAATTATCCTGGAGCCTGATACCAGAGGAAAAAACAGCCCTGGTTATAGTGCCTTGTAGTGAACAATCAAGAAATTAGCTTGTTGGCTAATCATGAGCCTGTTTCCTCTAATGAATTCAATTTGGAACAATGAAATGCTCTCTTGGGAAGGTAGCCAATGCTGTAGCAGCTCAAGTTGCATGTGAAATCATGAAATACTGTGAGAGTCAGTTTTGAAGGATTCATAGATAAAGCTCCAGATGACATCTTTGTTGGTGAAGGAAAGGAAGTAGTATGTGCAGGGAATGGTTACATTACACTGAAAATAAATCTCAGTTCTGAATGAATTCTCCCCTTCAGCGTAACCAAAAAGATACATATTGAGCACTCAGGGGACACACATTGAGTAAACACCTTTAGTGCCACAAGAACCTTACAGTCTAGTATAGTTAATGCTAAATTGTTGACAGACTTGAATATAGCTTTCCATTTTGTAAAACTGAGATAATAGCTCTAAAATGTTTTAAAGATGGTGGAGTTCACTGGGTCTCTGGAAGTAAGAATATTAATTTCTAAATAGCTCCGAGACAGACCATTCTCTATATATTTTGTACTTTTGCAGGACTAGGTATGTGGTAAATGGCCTCAGTTCTTGAGTGGATAAAGGGAGAACAGCCAGATCACAAATTCAGTGAAGCTAAACAACTGATTTTAATTCATTTTCTTACACGTAATTTGTTTTGCCCCCAAGTTCTAATGCAACTTATCTCTCCTTACCTAAGTGCTTTGACAAACACTATCTAAATATTTAGATAGACATATGCACACACAGCTGAGCCAGAAGGCTTCCTATCACAGCACTTAACTCTATTTTATTCCCTACAATGACATGATGGAGAAAAAGGCATTATGAATAAGAGTTTTAAAGTAAAGAAGAACGACTGGGCTTTTTCTTTTGCTGGGGATAGGGAGTGGGGGAAGGAGATGCTGTTGGCTTCAAAACTTTTTTTAAGAACAGCAATTTATTATTGGGTTTAAAATTCCCTGACCAATGCCAACAATAATTTTCTGAATTCTTCAAGACTCATTCACGTTCTACCTCCTCAATTAAGACTTACCCAGTGACTGTCCATCACTTATCTCCTAATCATTTGAACTCTCTTATTAACAGAAGACCAGTGCTACCCATTCTCACATTTAATATAGCCCAATTTCTCTATTCCTTTTCATTTGAATTATCTCCTATTACTCTATACCAGGGACTACAAGATTCAATATGGAGTTAAACAGACTAGGCTGATTTTTTCAATAGCAGTCAATTATTGCCATAATAATGTTGTGTAACAAAAAAATCCCCAAAACTCAGGGCTTAAAACAATAATCATGTATTCCCACCCTCAAGCTTGAGAATTAGTTTGGGATGAGCTAGGTTGGCCTCAACTGAGCAGCTCTGCTCCGCAAGTCTCATTTTTCTTGTACCAGCAGGCTACCTAGGGCTTGATTTTCTCATCGCTGCAGCAGGAGCACACAGCCAACCCCAAATGCACAAGCACACTTCAAGCCTCTGCTTGTTTTCTATCTACCAACATCCCATTGGCCAAAAGAAGTCACATGGTCAAGCCCAAAGTCAAGGGACAAGGAAGTTCACTCAGCGAGTGGAGGGAGGAACTGCTAAGTCACACGGCAAAGAGGATGAGCACAGGGAAGAATAAAGAATTGAGACCATTTTTTTTTCTTTTTTTGAGCCACCATACTCACCTCCTAATTAATTAATCTTGGACAAGCCATTTCATCTCCCTAAATTTCAGTTTACTCATCCACAAAATGGGGAAAGGATGAAAATACCTTCTTTTTAGTCATAAGTTTTGACTGAATAAGATCATGAAATAAGGCTTCTAGTACCAGGCTGGCTCTGCCTCCATTAATAGCATCCAATATGCACAGCACCTGATCAGCTCTTTAAAAGTACCTGATTGAACTTGCTAAAAATGAGAGCTTTCCAGCCAAAGAAGGGCTGCTTCATGAAGCATGAAATAAGAACTAGAAATACTGAATTGGAGGCAGGGGACTATGGGAGGAAAATCTGAACCTGTGTCACCTCTATGAGTATATGATTCTTTCCATATGGATTCTGAGCTTCCTCCCCACCAGAAGCTGAACATACCATATGCTTATTTTCTCTGCCCCCTCTGAAGCTGGATTTGAGCATATTGCTGGGCCCTGCCAGTCAATCCCACCCTCCTTGTAGGCCTTTGGCTATAGAGCTAGTGATACTAAAAATAAGAACCACAAAGCTTGCTCTGTTTGACAGCAGTAGCTGCTGTAGCAAGACCAAATTTTGGAAGCTGCATTAACTGCAGTTCTAGGAATGGAGGTGGATACAGGAAGGTCAAGTTTCTGGGGTAGTGTTCTAGTTTGCTAATGCTGCTGGAATGCAAACACCAGAAATGGATTGGCTTTTATAAAAGGGGTTTATTTGGTTACACAGTTAAAGTCTTAAGGCCATAAAGTGTCCAAGATAATGCATCAACAATTGGGTACCTTCACTGGAGGATGGCCAATGGTGTCCAGAAAACCTCTGTTAGCTGGGAAGGCATGTGGTTGGCATCTGCTCCAAAGTTCTGGTTTCAAAAATGGCTTTCTCCCAGGACGTTCCTCTCTAGGCTGCAGTTCCTCAAAAACGTCACTCTTAGTTGCTCTTGGGGTATTTGTCCTGTCTTAGCTTCTCCGGAGCAAGAGTCTGCTTTCAATGGCCGTCTCCAAAATGTCTCTCATCTGCAGCTCCTCTCTTCTCAGTTCCTGTGCGTTCTTCAAAGTGTCCCTCTTGGCTGTATCTCCTCTTCAAAATGCCACTCTCAGCTGCACTGAGTTCCTTCTGTTTGTCAGCTCATTTATATGGCTCCACTGATCAAGGCCCATCGTGAATGGGTGGGGCCATGCCTCCATGGAAATTATCCAATCAGTGTCATCAGCCACAGTTGGGTCGGGTGCATCGCCATGGAAACACTCAAAGAATTACAATCTAATTAACACTGATAGATCTGCCCACACAAGATTACATCAAAGATAATGGCATTTGGGGGAACACAACACATCCAAACTGGCAAAGGTAGCAATAGCAGAAGTAGCATTAATCAAAACAGAACAAGCTCCCCTGTCAAGGGTATAGCAATAGTTTTTTCTTCTACCACTGCCTGATTTGAGCATTGCTCTCAGCTGCAAAGCTTCAAGTCCAATTTTCCAGGGTTTCATGAGCTATCTGAAATTCTCTTTTAAAATGTATTTTCTACGCAACTCATCTAGTTGGTACTGTATCTTGCAATTAAGAAACCTGGTTGATATAGAAATTGGTAACACAAGTAGGCAGGTGACAGAGGTATCAACAGACTCTCCAAGAAATTTGGAAAGCAAAAGTTTGCTCCTCTGAGCCCTCGATCATGGGACTTGCCCTTAGGAAGCTCGTTACTGCAAAGGAGAGGCTAAACTTGCATATAATTGTGCCTAAGAGTCTCCCCGAGTACCTCTGTTGCTCAGATGTGGCCCTCTCTCTCGCTAACTGAGCCATCTCAACAGGTGAACTCACTGCCCTCCCCCCTACATGGGACCCGACTCCCAGGGTTGTAAATCTCCCTGGCAATGCAGAATATGACTCCCGGGGATGAATGTGGACCCGGCATCGTGGGACTGAGAGTATCTTCTAGACCGAAAGGGGGATTCAAAATGAGATGAAATAGTTTCAGTGGCTGAGAGATTTCAAATGTAGTTGAGAGGTTACTCTGGTGGACATTCTTATGCACTATATAGATAACATGTCTTAGGTTTTAATGTATTGGAATAGCTGGAAGTAAATACCTGAAACTACCAAACTCCAACCCAGCAGTCTGGACTCCTGAAGACAATTATATAATAATGTAGATTACAAGGGGTGACAGTGTGATTGTGAAGACCTTGTTGATCACACCCCCTTTATCTAGTGAATGGATGAGTAGAAAAATGGGGATAAAAACTAAAGGACAAATGGGGTGGGATGGGGGGGATGATTTGGGTGTTCTTTTTTCACATTTATTTTTTGTTCTTGTTCTGGTTCTTTCTGATGTAAGGAAAATGTTCAGAGATAGATTTGTGGTGATGAGCGCATAATTATGTTATCATACTGTGGACAGTGGATTGTATACCATGGATGATTGTATGGTGTGTGAATGTATTTCAATAAAACTGAATTTAACAACAACAAAAAAAAAGTTTGCTCCTCTAGCTTGGCTAGGGATAGTGGTAGTGAGAATTCAGTTAGTATCAAGGGATGGGCTCTGGCAGAGCATGGAGAAAAACTAATTTGAAGAGCACCTAGGGACAGAGGCATGGCTTTGGGAGATCAATTAGCTTCTTCTATATAATAGACTAAAAAGAATAAAATGCTTTAGGAACCAAGGAGTAGGGTATTAATGTCTAACGGTACTAGACCACTTGAGAAAAGAGCACAAGCTTACAGGTCTTAATTTTCTGACTGAAAACCAGGGATGTTCTATGACCAATAGAAGCCACTAACACTTTCTATGATTTCTTTTAATCTCCCATCTTTTGCAGCCCCAATTCTGAGATAACTGAGAATTAAACAAAAGGTTTGATCCTGGTGGTTGTTGAATTTACAATGACAGTGGAATCTGTGGTCTCATCAAGCCTTTTAGAACATTGGTCAGAAAAGATGAGTACTAGAATACAGAAATGTTGGAGACTTCAGATAACTTGTAAGACCCCAAATCCTCACCCCCTAGTGAGCATCCCTGGCTACCAGAAGCAGCTCCTCGCCCCTGTCTGATCAGGCTGTAGTAACATGCTGAAGACTCACCTGTGGGAGGAACCTTGTAGGGAGAAGCAAATTCTCTCATCCCTCCTCCCACCATCTCTCAGGGTCTTCAGATTTCAGGTAGAGTTGGATTCTAGCATATTGCCCAGATCCATTTTATGAAGCCAAATACAGAAAACATGGCTGTGTATCAAACAAGGTGCAATATTATGCAAAATTCTATTATCAAAAGCTGGCAAAATATGTGTAAGAGTTGGTTTCAAGGATGTGAGATCAAGGAGAAACAAAATGAATTTTTGGTCTGCCAGATCTTATCAAAATAGGTCCTTCCTTCCTTCCTTCCTTCCTCATTTCCTCCCTTCTTTCCATTTAACAGATATCCAACAAAGAGCTTCACTGAACTCTGAGTAGAGTGGAGAGAAACTCTTCACTCTATGTATGAGAGTCTGAGAGTGATCTGGACGTCATTAGGGTTGTATTCTCTATCTGGCTATTACCAAGATGTGTATTGTACAAGTCACCTAACCTCTTTGGGTTTCACATATATCATGAGTAAAATAAGTGGCAATATAAATAGCTTTGTTTTTTTTTTTTTCCCCAACTCTTTTATTCTGTGGTTCAGGACAACTTTTTACAGGCAACTTTTACACTGACCCCAAATCTACTCCCTGAAAGTTTCCCTGCAGTGAGAGCTTTCTTCCTTCTAGAACCACCTAAATAAATCAGACCCTCTTCCACCAGACTAACAAGTGTTCTCTCCTTGAAGAGAAATGGTAGAGTGAGACCATGATTAGGTGAGGAGTTGCATTCATAAGAATGGGAGTCAAGAAGCGGATTGGCCAAGGAGGAGAAGCTGAGCAAGGAAGTGGTCTCGCCAGGAGTCCAGCCTGACCACTGAGAGGTCTCTGGGAGATGAATTGCAACACGAACTTGCTCCTGACTTGCAGAAACCAGGGTGCAGCCAGCCTCTTACATCTCCTGCTTCAGTCAGTCATCAGCTGCCCACACTACCTCCCAGGCAAGAGGCCCCCTGATCTCAGCCAAAGGGGGTGGCTCTTGACTATTAGTGGCCAATACTCCCAGCAGCTGGGTGACAGGAGCACCAGTCAATAAAGCAGATATGGTCAGGGCACCAACAGGGTTTCCTACACAGCCTACGATTACATTGGATTTTATCACTTGCATCACATTTTTGAGTCATATTGGTTTTCTCATCTGCTAAACTCAATAAGTATTTTTTCACGCCTACTGCTGTTCAATGTTATCTAGCCCCTTTCTCTGCTTGCACAGATTAGTTTTTAATCTAAGTGTAAAACATGACATTCCTCTCTATTATAAGTCATCTCATTACATTTCCCCCCTCCACGTAGGCTATCTAGATTATTTTGGATGCTGCCATCTAATACGCTCTAGACCATCCCATTTCATGCATACCCATTTTTTTATACTTTGTTTGAGTTCTCATTAAACACAGATTGACTCGGTCAGCAACATACAGTGTCTCAGTGCTCAATAATATCGACCAACTCCCCAATATACACATGGCCAATATCAAACCCAGGTAACGTCTGTCACTTTGAAATCATCTTCTTGCCTTTTCAGAAATATTGTAAGTTTAAGATAAAAGGTTTCATTGGTTCACAGAAAATGGTTCTGAATTCCTGAGACCAAAAGATTGTTAAGGAAATGTTCCCCTCTTTCCCCCCTGATTTAGAATTTGATTTCAGACCACTGAGTACCAAAAGCCATCAGAGCTCTTTTGGCTGCCTTTTTGTTCATGAGGGGTCTGATCAACAGCAAAATGGATCAATCCCTTCACTGGGATGGTGTCTGGTCGCCCGGGGTCCGAGCTGTCCTTTCTGGCCTCATGGGTGGTTAACACAATCAAGGATAAGATTAATTAAATTAAATATCTACTTATATTGCTCAGAAAATACAGCAAATTCAATACTCTTTCAATCCTCGGCAGCCTGGAGCTGAAGGCCTGGCTCTAATGTGATCATGGCCAGATGGATATGGCCAGATGATATGTCACTTAGGGACGCAGAGCTGTCCCAGGCCAATTATGAGACAGTCTCTACCTCGCATTTGGAACACATAGTTGGATTTGTCTCAACAGGTAACCATGCAAGACTAAGCCTGGATCCTTCTGCTTTGTTCCCAAATGCACTGCTCAGGAACTAGTTGTCCCCTCCAATTAGCCCAGAGCCCATGCTGCTCTGCTGTGCCTGGGAAATCTAAGGCTACTCCTCTTTTCATCTCTGCAGCCTCCTCTCAGCATGGCCCACTTTAGGAATTGTTTTCCAAGAGGGCATATGCGTGAAAATCCTTCCTCCTAGAGGGTTGAAGGAGACCAATGCATTGAGCATTTATTATGAGGCCAACACAATAAATGCCTTGTCCCAGTTTCTTTTGAATTAGGTCCTTTGGGAGGAAGAAACTGGATAAAGCGAGATGTAGTTTTGAATCTGAGCCGATGAAGTGGAAATAAAGATACCCATCATAGGGGTTATCTAGGTTAAAAAATAATGAAATCTGGAATGCAGCATATGTTAAGAGCCTTCTAAGTTTTGTGTTTTTCTTTTAATTGTTATCACCAACTAACAAAGTCTCAAAGAGATCAGACAACTCTCCCAAGAATCCTTGGTACTATTCCCTGCTCATCCTTCCCCCCATCAAAAATAGCCTCTTATAAAAGTAGGTACTATCAGTCACTTCCACCTTAGTGTGAATTTAATTTTGAGTACTACCCCTCTCAGAGCCTAATATATATTAAGCTGAAGGTTTTCAGTTTTGGCTGCACATTGGAATTACTCAGGGCACTGGAATAATTAATTTTAACTCTGGTAAAATATATATAAACATGAAAATAATTTTAAGTGTACAATTCTTTGACATTAAGTACATTGTCAACACTATTTAACTTTCATCACTATCTAGTTCCAGGCTATTTTCATCATCCCACACCAAAATTCATGCTCATTTGGCAGCAAATCCACCATTTCCTCTCTCCCTACCCTGGTAACCACTATTCTTCTTTATGTCTCTAGAGTTTGATAATCTAAATATTTCATATAAGAGAAATCATACATTATTTGTCCTTCTGTGTTTCTGGCATATTTCACTCAACATGATGCCTTCAAGATTCATCCATGTTGTAGCTTACATCAGCATTTCACTTCTTTTTATGGTGGAATAATATGCCATTGTATGGGTATACCAGTTTCTTAATCCATTCGTCTGTTGATGGATGCTTGAGTTGCTTTCACCTTTTGGCTACTGTGAATAAGGCTGCAAAAAACATTGGTGTACAAATATCTGTCTGAGTCTCTGCTTTCAATTCTTGTGGATATATACCTAGGAGTGGGATTGCTGGGTCATGTGGCAATTCTATGTTCAACTTTCTGAGGAACCACCAAACTGTTTTCCACCGTGGCTGTACCATTTTATATCCCCACCAACAATGTATGAGAGTCCTTATTTCTCTGCATCCTCAACAAAACTTGTTATTTTCAACTTTTTTTAAAAAAAAATTAAGAATAGCCATCCTAGTGGGTGTGAGGTGGTTCCTCACTATTGTATTTGCATTTGTTTAACGATTAATGATGTTGGCATTTTTTCATATAGTTATTGGCCATTTGAGTATCTATTCAAATGTCCATTCAAATCCTTGGCTGATTTTTAAATTGGGTCATTTGTCTTTTTGTTGTTGAGTTGTAGGATTTCTTTATATATTCTGGATATTGAATGCTTACGAGATACATGGTTTCCAAATATTTTCTCTCATTCTGTAGGCTGTCTGGTCACTTTTTCGATAATGCCCTTTGATGCAAACAAGTTTTTAATTTTGATGAAGTCCATTTTATCTATTTTTTCTTTTGTTGCTTGAGCTTTTGGTACAAAATCTAAAAATCCATTGCAATTACTCCAATATTGCCTTTTTTGGTATTTAGTTGCTTTTTTGTAGAGTATCATTTTGATAACCTTCTTCTTTCCTTTTCTCTGTAGTGTAAGTTATTTTCTTAGTCTTTACCTTTGTAATTACGATTAACATGTTAAATAACAACCTTGTTCAACTAGTACCAGCTTAGTTTCAGTAGTACACAAATTCTCTACTATATATCTCCTTCCTTCCCCCTTTAAAATGTTATCATCTCAGATTACATCTCTATACACTATATGTCCATTTACATAGATTTTAAATGTTATTTTACAAATTTCCTTAAGTCATATGGGGGAAAGGGAAAGTAGTTGCAAAACAAACGTACAATAATACAGGATTTCCTTTTTCATATTTACCTATGTAGTTACCATTATCAATGTTATGTATTTCTTCTTACAGTTTTGAGTTGTTATCTAGTGTCCTTTCATTTCAGCTTGAAGGACTTCCTTTAGCATTTCTTGCCCATTGTAAAAAAAAATATACATGCCTGGTTCCCCCACTATGGACTCAAGTGTAATATAATTGGTCTGAGGTGCTGGTTGGGCTCAAGAATTGTTAAAGCTTCCCACTGATTCTGGTGTGCAGCCACTGTTGAGAACTGCTTCACCAAGCCATCTCCATTTACCAGGCTGCTAAGACAATTACCATTCAATGGATTGGCTCAACAACTGGAACTCATTGGCTTATGATTTCAGAGGCAAAAGGTTGGTTTCCTCCTGGGGTGGGGGCCATTCTGACTGGCCAGCAATTCTCAGGTTCTTTGATTTTCCCATCACATGGCAATGTCCTCTCCTTTCTCTTCCAGGTTCCTATAAACTTCCTGCTTCCAGCTCCTCCCTGTGGCTTTCTCCCTCCATGTCTGAATTTCTTCTGCTTCTAAAGGACTACAGTAATCCAGGTGAAGGCTCAACCTCCTTCAATTGGGCAACACCTTAACTAAAATAAGATCCTATTTACCATGGGTTCACACCCACAGGAATGCGGGTCATGATCAAGAACGTGTCTACATTGGGGTACATAATTCAATCTACTACACAAGCCATCCCCGGTCATGGAAGGGGAGCCTTTGGTCCATGTTAAAGAATTTCATAAAGGGCTGGAAGACTCCTAAGCCCTGCCAGAGTCACTATCCTCACATATCAGATGGGAAGCTGTCTGAACCTATTTTGGGAGTAGCTATCATTTCAGGAATATTGAAAGATGGGTGATCTAACAGAAGGGAACAAACTCTGCAGGTAAAGGACTCCAAAGCACGTGATGGGCATGCCTACTGCACATGACCCTGACCTGCAGACACGTGGCACGGCACCCAGTGTGGGCTGGCACCAGAAGGATTCTCCCTACCATGCCTGTTGTAATGATTTCCTCTACACCTGTCTTCTCAGCTAGACCCTGAGCTTCCTGGGGGCCACGGCTCTGTCTTAGCATCTTTCAAACACTCAACCTTTTGAAATATACTTGGGAAATTCACTCAAATTCAATTCTAATGTGCTCGATTCTAACAACTTTGGGTTCTGATCAAGGGTAGGATGGAATAGCATGAACATAAAAATTTTCAAACTATACAGGAAAAAGAGTTTCTCAACTTACACCAATTTTCATAAGGCAGTAAGATCTTATATCTTAAAATTCTAAACAAAAAAAATTCCTTAGGACTTGTTAATGGAAATGGAGAAACAGCTATTAGATGAATCATTTTGTCATTTATTCTTGCATTATTTAAATCCTTTCTAAAACAAGGATTAATGAAATAATTTAAAATTGGCTGAGAAAGAAATAGACAAATGAATTAATAATACTGATTTCACTTTTTCTCTTGCAATACACTTAAAAGGATCATTTATAAAGTGCTCTTCTTTCTAGTGTTTGCAGGATTTCACCTTGTCCCTCCTGACCCTGGACAGAACTTTCCCGCACTAAGAAGATGGAACATAATATATGGATATATTGAATAATCATTTTTAGAAAGAGACATTAAAAGTCTCCCTTTCTCTGCTCCTCCCCTTTTTTTATTAGTCATTTCTGCTAAACTGAATCTTTTGCACAGGAAACATGGCATCTTAGAACAGAAAGGGACCTTAGAGCTTCTGTAAGTCAAAATGCCACACTTTGAGGATGAGAAGGCTACAAACAAGAGATGCTGAGGAACTTGCCCAGAGCTGCACAGGGAGCTATGGCAGAATAGGGCTCCAGTCCAAGCTTCCATAATGCCCTGCTCATTGCTCTCTCAGCGCCAGGCATTGGAGATGCTTCTCCAGACCTTTGCCTCTAAAAAAATGTAGGAAAAAAAAAGCAGGAGGCTATTTTACATGAAGTATTACCTCTTGTAGTGTCTTGTGGGTTTTTAAGTCATTTGCTTCCAGATAAGCTTCTTTGACAACTTCTCTTATTTTAGAAGACCTGAATTATCTCCTCCCCACCCCACCTTGTGGCACATCCATCTTTTCTTCCTTTTTCTTCCTTCTTTTTGAATCTGCTTTGAGAATGTGATGCAAGGCCACACTTGGGGAGGACAGCAGGAGAAACAGTAGCTGTGGTATAAAAATAGAGTAATGCAGCTGGCCACTTCCGAGCAAGCTCAGTGCTGATCTAATTGGCAAGTCTATGTAACTTCTACCTCCCCTCACCCTGTCCTCATCATTCTCAGTGAGTTCCTTCTGGGTATATGGCCATATGCACTTTGGAGGCAATTCCTCCAACTACCAAAATAGATGGGGGTAGACTGGACTAAAGGAATCTGCAGAAATTGATAGCCCCCCCTGGAATAAGGGGCTGAGGCAATGATGATGCTTCTGTGTCATCAATCAGCACTCAGTGGAACAGAGGAAATATTTTCCCCAGTGACTCAATCAGTCAGAGGGTTTGTTGTCTGGCTCAGGGCAGCCAGAAAATGAACACTTGTTTCAATTACAATTTGTCATCAGCCACTGGTCTGAAGTTAGGTCACAGCAGCTTGACTGCATATCAAGCGATGGGTTTGTTTGAGAGCTGCTGATGGGAGAGAGAGAAATGAGGGCTTTCTTTGAGGTGGTCCATTATTATATTTACTATGAAATATAATCCTTGCTTCCACAGAGGATCCCAGGACCCTGGAACGGAAATCAGAAAGATGAACACTGCATTCCTGCATCGGGCATGGCCGGAGGAAGAAGGGGCTCTGTGTCCTTTCCATCCTGCATTCCCAACTCATTCCTGCTGCCTTAGCCTGTGATGACACTGCACCTGCCTTCCTGTCCATCCTATGCCTGTTGTCCCAGACCCAGCCACTTGCTGTATAGTCAGGCAGGTGGTCTTCATCCTGGCTCCTGGGGGTAACCTCTATACCTTTGGAGTTTCTTGAGTGGTAGGAGTGTCTTTGTTTTTATGGTGGACCGTTGGACCACACCAGTATTTTATGCTAAGGGCTTGAACCATGATCAGCCTCTCAATAGTTTATGCTAAGGCAGTGTTTCAGGATGCAGACTGGCCAAGCCAGAAAGACCAAACCTGTGATTCGAGCACTGGGGCTTTGAGCCACTTCATATAAGCCTAACCTCAAGAGAGGAGAGAGTCTGGAGGTTGAGTTCACTATGTGGGCAGTGATTCCGTCAATCATGCCTCTGTAATGAACTCCCAATAAAAACTCTGGACACTGAAGTCTGTGTGAACTTCCTGTGTTGGTAATACTCTACATACTGTCACACATCGATGTGCCAGGAGGGTGAGGTGGCTGACTCCATGGGGACAGGACAATGGAAGCTTTGTGTTTGGGTCCCTTCCAGACCTTGCCCCATGCATCTCTCCTTTTAGCTAGTTGAGATTTGAAATTTTTTGTTATAATAAAACTGTAATGCTAACTATGGAGTTCTCTGAATTCCTGTGAGTTGTTCTAGTGCATTATTTATCCTCAGGGGTTAGTGGTCAGAAGTGAGGGTGGCCCGAAGGACCCCTGAATGTGTGGCTGGTATCTGAAGTGCAGGTGGTCTTACGGAGGACTCTGTCCTTAAGCTATGACGTTTGGTCTAACTCCAGGTAATTAGATGCCATCACATCATACAGTTTCCTTGGTTAATGAAGTAATTATTTGATATGTGTTAACTCAATTATTTTTCAAAGAGGACTACAGTTTATTTTAAACAGCTAATTATAAGTTGGGTTGTAGAAGCAAAGGAAGGAGACTTGCAGAACAAGGGGCCTCAACGTTCAGGTGAGCAAAATGTCCAGAACCCAGGAGAGCCATCTGGACTCAGGCACTGGGATAATGGGTGGTCGGGAACCAGTGAGGACTGTGGATAGTACTAACCAGGCATCGGAGGCAAGAAAAACCTGCATGTGAGGAAAAGATGTTGGTGCTTCTCAGATGTTTCTTTTTTTATGTGTCCTTTGAAGGCAAGAACAGATCCCTAGGATTCACTAGTTTGAGGCTTGCCTCTGTTGTTCAGTCTAGGCCCCTGGCTAGGTGAGGAGAGGAGATAGAGAAGAAGAAATCCTGATACAAGGCCCCTGTTAAAGTCTTATGTCATTGGAGGCTTCGGAGACACTCTTACTACCTGGGTTCATTGCCTTTTGTGACTGGGCACTGAGGAGGATTCAAGATAAAAGCTAATTAAAAAGTGTATACAGCATTGCAACTGCAATGAATTTGTGCTTTAGAATATAGCATTCAAGAAATCCAGGCAAACACTCAACAACGATGCAGAGCCTTCAAATTAATAATGACATCTCCCATATCTCACATATACCCTCTTCTCCCCTATTTAATAACCATTTATTGAATACTTAGAGTGAGCTCCTTAAATTAGGGAAGGTAAGAATCCTTGAGAGGGCATAAGTTGTGCTGGGAGATAGCCAAAGAATAAGCATGATTCATCTTCCCAGTTTTGGTGGAGCAGGGCTAAAGTTTTGTATTTTTAAACACATAAAAGTTTAATTTCAAAGACAAACCATGAGATTTTTCAAGAAGTTTGTGCTGATAGCTGGGCTATTTTGGATCAAGCCTCTGTTCTCTACAGCCATTGCCTCAGAACTTTCGTTGTACAATCTATATCTTCCATTGTCTTTATTCTCTTTTCATCTTTTTCCTCCAAAGATTTAGACTTTTGGCATATATATCAGTGGTGAATGAGACATTTAGGCTCAATATATATTCCATGTGTTTCCCTGAATTTTCAAGCCTTTGTCATTAGGCTGTGGCCATGAGTCAGGTTTTAGGCAATGGCCTATAAGTCATTATGTCATTTCCCAGATGAAGCAGTTAAGAGCTGATGTGCCTCCTCCTTCTTCTCTCCTTCCTCAGTAACCTTGGTAACCCCATGTAGGGATGGTGGAAATAGAACATGAAGGGGGCCTAGATCCCTGGGTTACAAGATGGAAGAAAACTCCCATCAGCCTGCCTCAGATTTTGCATGAGTCAGAAATAAACTTCTATTATACTGAACAACGGGGATTCCAGGATTTATTTGTTACCACAGCATGGTCCAACTTACCCTATCTAGAACTCCACTCATAATCATGTCAAGCCAGAAGTCCCAGCCAAAGGTTGTAAATATTTGGTTTCTGACTGTTCATGAAGCTTTTGGATCTTAGCTTTTCTATAGAGTGAAATCCATAAGGTTCTGGTTCTGATACATAGAAGACTAGGCAGGTTTGTTCAGGTTTTCTGGTATGAGTTTCAGTAGATCCTAAAACTAAATTAAATTCTTGTTTAACTTCTCAAACTAGACCTGACAATGCATAAGTATTAATTTAAACTTTTCCAGGTATTGAAGTTTTAGAGCTCAAAAAAAAATAAGAAAACAGGTAATGAAGTACCAAAAGGACGAAAGGAGTTGACTGAGAGTATCAGAACTGCAGTCATGTATGAAAGGCCTCATCTTAACAGAACTGAAAGAACACACAGAACTTTCTTGATAATAAGGAGACCTAAATCATGCTCAAGTTGGTGAGAATTCCCAATCCATTCTATTGAGCTGCTGCTATCCCCAACAAGAATATTATATTGCCTCTCATTTTAAGTTGCACTGCAGCAGGATAGCAAGAAATGCCATGTACAAATCAAGGTTCAGATGAAAATACTTGATAGAATACAACTAAAGGGGCAAAGGTCAGGTGTTGCGAGAGAGCAGCAGTGCTTTGGAAACGCAAGACCCTCAACTATTTCACCATTTGTCACAGGGGATAATGTTGAATTATACACTTCAGGAAATGAACACAGTGAGCTAAGCCTTCCTTTTGTGGAGTGAATTACTTGCCCATCTTTGGATGTTATATTAACTCTCCCCAGACATAAGAATCCCCTCATAAGGGAAGGCTATGTCTTAAAAATTTATCTTTGCAGACTTCAGCACAGTATCAAGAGTATATTAATAATAACAACTAATATTATAGATCACCTAATATAAGACAGGTTTTATTGTATGCATCACATGCATATAAATTTATTTAATCCACAGAATAAGCAAATGCAGTAGAGATTATCATTAACTCCAGTTTATGGATACAGTAGGTAACTAGAATATGGGGACTGTAAGTAAATTGCTCAAGAGGCTCAAAAGCACATGGCTAATGAATAGTGGGGCTGGGTTTGAACCCAGGTGGTCTTACTCCAGAGGATGACACTTAACCATCATCCTCCAATGCCACTATTAAGAGCATTCATGAATGGAACAAGGGAAAAAAGAAGGAAGAAACAATGGATGAAAAGAAGGATGAACAAGTGTTAGGAGGATGAAAGGGTTAAGGAAAGAGTGGATTAAAAAGAGGACTGGAAGAAGAGATGAAAGGTGGGATATAAGGATGAATGGAAAGAGGTATGAAGAAAGGATTGAAAGAAGTAATGAAAAGCAATTGGATGGGAGAAGGGGTGGGAGAAAGGATGGATGGATGGAAAGAAAATTTAACTGGACAGATAGACATAACAAATAGAAATCTTTTTTCCCTATTCTAATGGAGTTTCTAATCTTGCTGTTGAAGAAGTTCCCACCATGTACAAAATAGAGAATTAAGGCACGAATGATCCGAGTTTTCCCAAGAGTGATCCAGTTTGATCAACAACTTTCCTCCACCTCTCCCCTTTTTGCACATTGAACCAGTATGCTATTTCCCTCACATAATTTCTTCCTTCAAGGCCACCCTGGATTTTTTTAACTGGATATTGCCTCCATAAAAGTTACTGAGAAACCAGAGTCTGGTCTTTCTTGTGATCCACCTCTCCCCCCACTGACCCAAAGATCCATAAAAATCATCTTCAATACATTGGTTTGGGTTGCTTGGGAGTAAGATGGACCAAGATGTTGCTATTACACGTTTTGTGTGAGACGGATTCTCTGCAATTAACACCCAGGCCCTTTGATTCCCAATTCAATACTCTTCTCTACCACCTGCTTCCAGGTGCTCAGAAAAAAACTTAATTTTAAAGAAATGTTATAATATAGACATCATACATAATGCTGAGGAGATTTATAGAAAAAGAGAGAACAGGGCAAATGTTGTTTATCAAGAAAGCTGCTTAGGTTGATTAAGTTGGTTATTAAAGGTCAGAGGTGTTTCTCAACAAATTTAATGATTGAATGGTCTTCCAAGGATCCGAAAGATTTACTGCAATTAATGAAGCTCACTGTGGCCCTAGGATGGACTGTGTCTGAGGTTGTGTTCTCCCCAATGCAGACCACAAGCCAGGGATTCAAATGCAAACAGAACATTTGGGAGATTATCCCAGGAAACATTGCTGAAGAATGGGGGAAGAGAGGCAAGGAAGGAGAAGGAGCCCATAAAGGGTAAGTTATCAATCACATTATACCACGTGCCTATGAGTGACTAGAGCTGAATCCCCCTGGAGGACACTGAGAACCTGTGTAGACCCTACCCCAGGGCTATCACACCTGAGGGGCAAACCAGAAGTGCATTTATGTACCAATTTCCATTCGCCATTGTTTGAGGGCTGCTCTAGAGATAACAGGTACGTTGCTTCCCCAATACATCCCACATGCTGCCCAGGTGTGGTCACGGATTGAACTGTGTTCTCCAAAAGACAAGTTCAACTCCCAACCCCCAGTTATGTGAGCTTATTTGTAAATAGGGTCTTTGAAGATAAGTTAAGACCAAATTGGATAGAGTGGGCCCTGATCCAGTATGACCAGAGCCCTTATAAGAAGAGGAAACTTAGACAAGAGACAGAGAGAGATGGCCAAGTGTCAGAGACAGAGATACGGTTATGCTGTCATGAACCAAGGACACGATGGAAACCCGACCACCTGCCAGGAGCCTGGGAGAGGAAGAGGAGCCATGCGGATCCCTTGAGTTCAAACTTCCATCCTGCAGAACCAAGAGAAAATACATTTCTATTGTTTAAGCCAACTAGGAGGTGGCCCTTTGTTACAGCAGCCCTGGCAAATTTGGTCAGGTGTCAAAGGAGGCTCTGGCAGGCAGAGAAAGTCCTGGGACAAGGAAGTCAGGCCTGGCCTGGCATGCTCTGAAGTGTAAGGGCCAGGCTATCTGGGCAGCCAGTGAATGCCACAGACATTGCTCACCCAGCTCCATTCAGGAGGGAGCCAAAGAGAGGAGTAATAAAAACTTTTGTTTCCACAGTGTCTTCGAATCAGCTATCATAGCACATCACCATGAGCTCTGCATTATTCAATCCATTTCACACATGTGGGGACTGAGTCTTCAAGAAGTTAGTTCCCTTGCCCAAAGTCACGTAACTACAAGAGGTGTGGGTACTGTGGCTTGACTTTGCAAACTTGGCTTCTTGGCCTCTTTAAATTATATTTATATTATATTGTACTGTCTCCCTCTCAACCTCAGATGGAAGGCAGACCAGAGCTTTATTCCATTCCTTAAAATCTAAATATGGAAAACAAAAGAGCATGTTAATCCAAACTCCCAAGTATCCGCTGCGATTACTCAAGGGCCGCTGAGGATGTGGCAATGCTGCTTCGGATTATTCCATGTCAGTGGTGATTGATTTACCCCCTCTTAGTGTAACATCCTCTTACAGCTCTGAGCTCTTTGGGGAAAGATTTAATTTCAGTTTACGTTTTAGAGAGAAAAGAAAGTAAAAAGGCTGTGAAATTGAGCCATGAACCATAGTACCTCTGCAAGCACTTTTCAGTGTATTTCTGGGGGACCCTAAGACAGCTAGAAAATAGGTGACAATGAATGATATGGGGAAGTGGGGCAGGAGAGTCATAGAATGGAAGCAGAAGAGAGAAGCTGCTGGAAAGTGCCTCTATTAGCACCCCAATTCTCTCCCAACCACCCAAGGACATCTCCCAGACAATCCATTCAGGCCTACCTATTCCTCGCAAACCCTCATCCAAACATACTGGTCTACTTCCTCCAGAGACTTTGGTTGCTGTTAAGACAACTGGAAAACCAGTTCATCCATTACCCATTGTACAAGAGGTTTCCCTTCCCAAGACATCCATTAGCTTTTCTTAGGACCTTCCAGAGATCCACTGTCTGCACACCAAAGAAGGAGCTGGTAGGAACTCATTCTACATACTTACATAATCTCCTGTCTCAAAATTTCTACAACATTCCAAATCTTGGTAATTGTTCTGTTTTCAATAGAGGTGATTTGTTCCATGTATAACTTAATGAATTGATGTTGGTAATTTTGTAAGTCTTTTCATGTAAAAAATAATTACAAATTAGAACAGATTCTTTACCCAGACCACATCTTGATTTTGATTTACAGAAAATCATTTTCAGGTATCCAGGTCAGCACACCTGGATCTTCTCCTTCCTCATATTTTAGACTCAGTTGCCTGATGCAGCTTTTCTTCAGCTCACGCATCACAGAGAACACGAGAGTCTGGTAGGGTGGGAAGAAACCAGGGCCTGCTCTCTGCCTTGGGCGTGGCCTGCCAGAAGGCTAGCTTTATGCTACACGGATGGTAAACTGGAAAACACAGTGGTTCTTGTGCATAGTCAGCGATCTCTAACCACTGAAGTGTGGGATGGATATGTAAGATGTGTTCCCCCAGTGCCACAAGTCATATGCCGAAGAAAGGAAAAAAGAGAGGGGGTTGGAGGAGGGAAGGATGAATGGAGACAGGGATGGATGGAGGGACAGAACCCTGTTTCCTCTGGCAGATCTTATACATAAATTTAAAGTCAGGATTTGCCCCACCTGTCTTCTAGAAAAGTCCTGATTAAAAAAAAAAAAAAATGTCCCCCTTATGTTCCCTTTCTAGTGATTTGACTTGACTGGAGTTCCACGTGGTGTCTGCCTGCTGGGTATCTCTGGCTGAGCTGATCTGGGAGTGGGGAAATGCCCATCGTCAGGTCTCACCTGAGGGATGAACCAGGCTTTTGAGTTTAAATTTTCTTTCTATCACTCTGAGACTGGTTTTCTTTCAGGCTACACCTTCCCTGGTTAGTGGAGAGAGACTGACTGAGAAAGAACATGCTCGTGCAAACCACAGAGAAATAACATGCTTGAAAACAAATCTGTTAAAAGGAACACACTTTTCAATGATCCAGTGCCTATGAGACTGCTTCTCTGGCTTTAGGGTGCATAGGCATCACCTGGGGATCTTGTTAAAATGCTAGCAGATTATGATTCTATAAGTCAGTTAGGGCCCAAGATTTTGCATTTCTAACAAGCTTTCAGTGACGCTGATGTTGCTGGTCCAGGGACTATACTTTGAATAGTAACGTCCTATAAGACACAGCTCTGAGGACCCCACCCTTAAAATAACAGATCAAGGGTTCTGCAAAGCAAAATAATATCTATAAAACAACAAAACAATGGTGAAAGTCAGACTTTCTAAGAAATTCAACACTTTCCACCTGCCAACTGCAATTCAGTGTATATGCCTTTGATCACTGAACCTCATTTCTGTTTTAATTTCAGTTTAACAACTGAAGATGTAAAAAAAAATAAACCATTATGTAGCCATGGATATCTCCCTTTCTATTTTCTTAGTTTATATGAGATGACATAAAAGGTGATTCTGTCCCCAAAATATCATCTTTATAGATTCTCTGGCTTTTCAGCTTGTCCTGCTCTTGTCTATTCTCCTAACAGCAACCGATGTGACCACATTGAAATGCAAATTTGTTCATCTCTCTCCTCAGTTGAAAACCACACATGGATGAAGTTTGAACTCTAAGTCTCTGACATGACTGCTTCCTACCCCTCCAGCTCCTCATATCCTATACTCCATTATACCAAATATGATACCTTAGGTTCATGTCAATATATATCTTCATACCCCCCTTGAATGAGGGAGGAGAATAATTCTCCAACCCATTCCTTTGGGCTTGGCCAAGTGATGTGCTTTGGTCAATGATATGTTAGGTATTCATGACATGAGCAGAGATCTTAAATGTGCTTGTGTAGTTTTACTTGACTTTGTGTTCCCGTGATCTGCCATAGAAGACATGTCTGGATAGACACTTTATCTTAGTCCCCAGAATAAACATGCATCTTGGATCCAGGCCTGTCTGACCCACAGCCTGAAGCCTGGCCATCTGTTTGATCGCATTGTAGATCGGCCAAACTATAGTTGACCTACAGTCTCATGAGTATGAGAATAAATGCTAATTGTAGAAAGTCTCTGAATTTGGATGTCGTTTGTTACACAGCTACACAGGATTTTTCTTGTAATAGCTGTCTGACTCCCCATTTCTTCTTCTCCCTTGGGCTTTTGCACAGACTGTAACTTCTATCTTCTTCACCACATGTCCTGATTTGGCTGTCCTCTGCTTACCCTCGTGGTCCCAACTTAGAACAGACTTCCTCTTCCAACAAGACTTTCTGACTCCCAGATCTCAATAACATGCCTTCCTATACACTCCAGAATCTTGGTGCGCTTTCTCTAATAGAGTGTTTATTATCAATTGTAATTGCATAATTAATTTTCTTTCTCTCCCACTCATCTATAAACTCCCTTAAAGCAGGGGCATCTTTTCTTGGTTCACTTTTGGAGCCCCAGAGCTGGCACATTTAGGGGGTCTTGAAGAAATGTTGTTGAGACAATTCAATTTAAGATATTAGCATTTCAATGTGTGAACTTGTTTGTGTTCCATGATGCCTTTGCTTTCTCCCGAGGTTAAGGCCAGACTGATAACAGTTAATAGAGAGCAGAGCTGTTTGAGATAAAAAGGGAAAAGGAAAAAATCAAATCATGTATTAGAATAATTCCACACACAAGCTGGGAAGGAGGGGAGATATCTGCTGCACTGTAAATAAGACAGCCTGCTGGCTGAGTTGGAGAAACTCATAATTCATGACTGTTGAGAGGTGTGTTTTGAGCCATGAAATTCATAGAGAAAAGAGTTATTTTAGTTCCTGTCAAAAAGATGGTAAGATGAGAATACCAGTATGTCTAGGAAAAGAAATGGTGACACCTATAGGGTAGACAGCAATGGATTGAAATATCCCATGTTTGGGTGAGAGAATCTTCCCTTCAGATGTTAAGTTTCTCACTGAAACATGCATTGCATATGATTACATGATACATCAGGTCATCTTAGACATTTTCTCTGCTCCATTTTTAGGCTTGCTCTTTGAGTTAGATTTCTTTCTTTTAGGTTCTTTTGGAGCTTCAGTTATACCAATGAAATAATGCCATATGACCATGATGAAAGAAACAACAAAAAACCAAAAATATAAATTGCCTGTATTTTTTTTTAATGTCAGTGTTACAAAAGACAAAGAAAGGCTGTCATAGATTAAGGTCTAAATAAAGAGAAATGACAACTGAAAGCTGTGCATAATGCTGAACTAGATCCTATACTGAAAAAAAAATGTTGCAAGAAGTTACCTTCCTGGGAGAAATGTTGAAATTGTAATATGGACTATGCATTACATGGAAGAATTGTATCTAAAGTTAAATATCCTGAGTTTCACAACTCTTTAGTAGTTATGTATGAAACCATCATCGTTTTGGGGAAATACATATAAAGTATCAATAAAGGAATATGATGTACACAACCTAAGATAAAATAGTTCAGAAAAAAAGAAAGATAAAACAAATGTGGGAAATGTTAAAAACCGATGAATCGAGTCGGGCAAGATGGTGGCATAGAGAGGAGTGGAAGCTAAGTAGTCCCCCGGGAACAACTACAGAAAACCAGAAACAACTAGTAAATAATCCAGAATAACTGCAGGGGGACAAACGAGACCATCAACTCATCATACACCAACCTGAATTGGGAGGAATGCCTGAGAACACAGCATAAAATCTGTAAGCAAAACCTGTGGAACCAAGTCGTGAGACCCCCTCCCCCATAGCCTGAGCTGCAAAGCCTCGTGGTGCCAGAGAGAAGCTCTCTCCCAGCAAGTGAATATAGCTCAGCTGAGCTCCAACTGGGGTTTTAAGTAGCGAGTGTGAACTGCTCACTACAGGTACGCATCCCCAAAAACAGACAGAGGCTTTGGGTGATGACTGACCTGGGAGAGCCGGAGGGTCCCTTGGACTGGGTCTGAAGGGGACTGTTTCTTTTTTGGCTCAGTGGAGAAAGCCCCAGTCATTTTCAGTTTCCAGGGCTGTGACTCGGGGAAGGGTGGAGACAGCACAAGCAGAGAGTGAGACCATTGAAATGCTAATGACTTCCACCTGGGGGGTCTGTCTTCTCTAGGAGGAAAGGGGTGGGTCCCTTTCCATTCAGAACCAGACCCCAGAGCCTGGGGGAACACGGCCATACTGCCTCACACCAGTCAAGAATTATAGGCTAACAGGCATCACCTGCTGGGCAGAAAAGCACAGTGACCCAAGGCATCACAGGGTGGAGCAATTTTCTAAGACATACCCTCAGGGAAACCAGATACTGAATATTTCTTCCCTCTGGGACCTGAGCCTGTTCTGGTCTGGGAAAACCTGATTTGGATAACCAAGGAAACCATGCCTAGACAACAGAAAATTAAAACCTACACTAAGAAAAACAAAGTTATGGCCCAGTCAAAGGAACAAATGTACACTTCAACCGAGATACAGGAATTTAAACAAGTAATGCTAAATCAGTTCAAAAAGTTTAGAGAAGATATTACAAAAGAGATAGAGGCTGTAAAGGAAGCACTGGACATGTATATGGCAGAAATCAAAAGTTCAAAAAAACAACTAGAAGAATCTATGGAAATGAAAGGCACAACACAAGAGATGAAAGACACAATGGAAACATACAACAGCAGATCTCAAGAGGCAGAAGAAAACACCCAGGAACTGGAGAACAAAACACCTGAAAGCCTACACGCAAAGGAGCAGATGGAGAAAAGAATGAAAAAATATGAGCAACGTCTCCGGGAACTCAAGGATGAAACAAAGGACAATAATGTATGTATCATTGGTGTCCAAGAAGGAGAAGAGAAGGGAAAGGGGGCAGAAGCAATAATAGAGGAAATAATTAATGAAAATTTCCCATCTCTTATGAAAGACAAAATTACAGATCCAAGAAGCGCAGCGTACTCCAAACAGAAGAGATATGAAGAGGCCTATGCCAAGACACTTAATAATCAGGTTATCAAATGTCAAAAACAAAGAGAGAATCCTGAAAGCAGCAAGACTAAAGCGATCCATTACATACAAAGGAAGCTTCATAAGACTATGTGCGGATCTCTCAGCAGAAACCATGGAGGCAAGAAGGAAGTGGTGTGATATATTTAAGATACTGAAAGAGAAAAACCGCCAACCAAGAATCCTGTATCCAGCAAAGCTGCCCTTCAAATATGAGGGAGATCTCAAAATATTTTCTGACAAACAGACAATGAGAGACTTTGTGAACAAGACACCTGTCCTACAGGAAATACTAAAGGGAGCACTACAGGGCAATAGAAGACAAGAGTGCGTGGTTTGGAACACAATTTTGGGAGATGGTAGCACAAAAATGTAAGTACACTGAACAAAGGTAACTATGAATACGGTTGAGAGAGGAAGGTGGGGAGCATGTGAGACACCACAAGAAAGGAGGAAAGATAAAGACTGGGACTGTGTAACTTGGTGAAATCTAGAGTATTCAACAATTGTGATAAAATGTACAAATATGTTCTTTTACGAGGGAGAACAAGCAAATGTCAACCTAGCAAGGTGTTAAAAATGGGGAGGCATTGGGGGAGGGATGCAATCAGCATAAACTAGAGACTGTAACTAATAGAATCATTGTATTATGCTTCCTTTAATGTAACAAAGGTGATATACCAAGGTGAATGCAGATAAGAGGGGGGGATAGGGGAGGCATGTTAGACACTTGACATTGGTGGTATTGTCTGATTCTTTACTCTACTTTGATTTAAGGTTATTTTTCCTTTTGCTGCTTCCTAGCTGTCTTTTTTTTTTTTCTCTTTCTTTTGCCTCTCTACCTTATTTGACTCTCCCTCCTGCCTTGTGGAAGAAATGTAGATTCTCTTATATAGATAGTGGTGAAGGTGGTGAACACATAAATGTATGACCATGCAGAAAACCATCGATTATTTACTTGGGATGGAATGTATGGTGAGTGAACAAAACCATATTAAAAAAAAAATGGGTTGATGACAAAACCTTGAGGGCAATATACTGAGTGAAATAAGCCAGACACATTAGGACAATTATTACAGGGTCTCACTGACAGGAACTAATTATAATATGTAAACTCATAGACATGAAATATAAGGTACCAAGATATAGGATGAGGCTTAAGAATGGGGAGTGGTTGCTTAATATGAGGAGAATGTTGAATTAGGATGAACTCAAATGTTTGGAAATGAACGGGGTGTTGGTAGCAAGATGTGAGAATATCTAACAGCGCCGAATGGTGTGTGAATGAGGTGGAAAGGGGAAGCTCAGAGTCATATATGTCACCAGAAGGAAAGTTGGAGGTCAAAACATGGGAATGTATAAAACTGAATCCTATGGTGGGCAATGGCCATGATCAACTGTACAAATACTAGAAATCACTTCCATGAACCAGAACAAATGTATGACAATACAATTAGAAGTTAATAATAGAGGAGGATATAGGGAAGAACTATATACTTATTACAAACTATATACTACAGTTAGTAGTATTTCAACATTTTTTCATAAACAGTAACAAATGTACTATATCAATACTAGGAGTCAACAATTGAGGGGGGTTGGTTAGGGATAGTGGAGGATTAGAGTTTCCTTTTCTTTTTTTCTTTTTTCATCTTTCACTTTATTTCTTGTCTGGAGTAATGAAAAGTTTCTAAAAATTGAACAAAAATTAAGTGTGATGGATGCATAGTTGTATGAGGGTACCTGGGGGCAAGTGATTGTACACTTTGGATCTTTGGATAGTTGTGTGGTGTCTGAACAATCTCAATAAAAATGAAAAGAAAAAAAAACTGATAAACCTGAGTAAGAAGGATATGAAAATTCTTTGTACTATTCTTGCAACTTTTTTCTGTAAGTCTGAAATTGTTACAAAATTTTAAAAAGTTTAAAAAAAAAACAAATTTCAAGATTTAACAGATCTCACATGGACCATTCTAATCGTCCTCCTGCCTTAGAAATCTCTTGACCACCAAGGGGCAAGGAACCCTATTTTCATATCCAACTACAAATTCCAGGGGACCCCTGACAAGAACTCCAATAAACAACTTCAGCAAGCAGTACATCTGCTCCACTACCAGGATGGGCTGATCATTCCTACAAAGGGGAAGCACTGCAGGACAGTTGCTATGGAACCCAGAGTTTATGCTGGATCCACAAAGACTGGATCCAGAAAAGCAGTGGTTCCAGAATTTCTCTATGATGGGACTTCAGGGGCCACACACTGGTTGGGGAGGTGGTAGCGGGTTGGTGTTGGGATGTGGCCACATGCACTGTTTTCACTTACAGCAGGTGGCTAGTTAGGCGTATTTTGGGAGGTGATGAGATAATAAGGGGAATCAAGTCCCCACAGACCACCTCTTTTCTGTCACTGGTTCATACATCACAATAGATATTATTTCCTTTGCTCTGATATTACTGAAAGGTCCAGAACAAAGAGTTGCAGCACAGTGTTCAGAGCAGGGAACAAGCTGAGCCTGTCTGAACAGAGTTAGTGTCTCAGAAGCAATTTCATAAAAGAAGAAACAATTAGAACAAAACATTGCCCCGAAATGAACAATAAAATGCCAGATAACTTTGGCTCTCATTTGTTATATAAGCAAACACCCTCTCCAAATAAGACTCTAAAAGCTACATACAAATCTGTTAGTCAGTCATTTACCTTTTGTGTGTAATTGATCTGAAAAATTATTTTGTTCTCAACTTTATTTACTTTCTCCAGGGCCAATCTGCTGAAAGAAACTTCCTTTTATGGAATTGGACCTATGATTTTAGAGGTAAATTATACATTAAAATAAGCAAAAAGTTCTATGTTGCCTTTACATAGTATTCACTTTTTTTCCTTTCAGAAGGGTGGTTTATTCACTCATTCCACATTTGTTCAATGCCTACCCTTGTAGCTATGTCAATGCCTTGCTGTAATCCATTGGCCTTTCCTGGAGGCCGTCTTCAGTTTCATTAAACAATTACCAATTTAAGCATCTGCGACCCTCTGCCTAAAGGCTTTCTCTGGCTGCAGACATGGGGTGTGGAATAGGCCACAAATGTTGGGAAGTTAATCCACCTGGTAGCAAACCTCAACCAATGGGAGGTAGGAATTGGTGGCTAATTGTCCCAACTCCCTCACCCCTCAGTGGAATAATTCTGAGGTGGGTCCCACACAGTGTCCCAGAGGGTCCCCAGTGGGATGAAGCTCCAGAAATGTTGAGCAGTTGAGAACAGCCTGCAGCAGTGAGGGGCAGCAGAGGGGTAACACGCCTCAGGTGGGATGTCTCTGAGGCACGTCCTACTCGGTATTCCAGATTTCCCCAGCAGGACTGAGACTCAGTCTTTCTCAGTGGTCACCTACTCCACAACACTTCCCTTATTGGGTTTCCTTCCCTTTACTGCCCCATTTCCTGATTTTACTGTTATTGTATCAGGAGACAAAGAGACATGTACTAGAATCTTATTTTGCAGCATCCTTTTGGCCGATTAGGACACCAGTAGCTTGGGTTCAGTTTTAAGCATTTTCAATCAAAAAAGGGATTCAGAAGAGTAGTAGTGCCAGTTTCATATTCACCTGAAAGTCAAAGCCAAAAACTCTTTTGATGTGATTGGAGAAGATCCAAGATGGAAGTAGGCAAATGCTCATCAACAGATCAAGGATTCTTGCTTTGTTCCACATTTTCAACTTCATTCTCACAAATTGATTACTTTTTCCCGCCTGTTGAGAGCCTTTGCAGAGGATCAGGGTTTCTGACTCTTAGAGCTGTTCATATTCACAGTGATTTTTGTAGCCAATCTCGGGGACACTGGGAATTATCCACAGGCACCTCATCTGACCCTGGAGCAATGTGGTTATCATAGCAGTGCCCCATGAGCCAAAATCCTTCCTCATTTCCAGAATCATAGCCCAGAATCCTAGCATCATGTACAGATTTGATTTCGTCTTTTGTATATTCTGCAGTGAGAATTTTCAATATTCATGTGCTTCATAGACCTTGCTTTGGGACTATGTATTTAACCAAACAATCAATGATTCTGCTAAGGAGTTAGAAAAATCAGAGGTGAGAGTAACTCTTTCAAGCAGGTGACATGGAAGTTATATTTCCCTTAGATATTTGAGCAGCTCAATTTCTATGGCCAAGTTAAATGTAAGACAGGATCAAAATATCTCACATGTATCTGGACACTTAGGTCAGAAGAAAATATCCTGTAGATATTCTACCCCAGAAACTTCACAAATACATATTTCAGTATTTGAAATACTGAAGCTTGGAGGCTTCAATGAGGAAACAAATAGGCAAACAAAAAACCCAGACTCAATTTCCAATAAGGTGGAAAAATATTTAGTGATGCAGTGGAGAAAAGAAAACTGGCATTTTAATCCTTCCTACAGAGTGTATGATGTGAAGATTTGCCCCACTGGTTACGTCTTATGCCCTTCAGCTCACTTCTGATGTTATGGCTAGAGCCTCTCATTCAAGGGCTCCTCAAATAAACTTTCCACAGTCACCGTTTCTCTTGACATAGTCCTATTCCCACTCCCCCAAATCTTCATGTCCCTACTTGAAAAATAAGAGCTGTAAGTTTACTAGACGTTTTGCACCGAACTTCACACTCTTCATGTAGTGTCAGATCCTTCAGCATCAAAGCTCCTTTTCCTGCTCTTAGTTTAGCACACATTCTTAGTTGTGAAAATAGCACGTGAAGTGGGAAGGGTTAAGTGAATGAAAATGTGCAGACAGATCCCTGTTTCCAATGTTTCCCTCTCAACTTTGTCTTTCTCAAGATTCAAGCTAGGCAATGGTACCCTAGAGCCCAGAAATGATTCTGGGCTGGAAATTCTGCAATGTGAGAGTGGAATACAGTGGGTTTTCACTAAGCAGGATATTGTTCTTCTCCCAGAGAATAACTCTCTCCTTCTCCGAGTGGTCCAACCCAGAACTAGCCATTTAGGATCATATCAGACAGAAATGGAATCCTCCCTATGAACTTTGGCAAGTAGAGGGGTCTTTGCCCTGGGCTGTGCTTGGCTGACCCACTTGGAATCTTTGATGGTACCCCCTACAACTGGAGAAGGACACCTCAAGGATGGAGCCCACCACTCCTCTCAGAGCAGGACAGGAGTCCAGGTAACTGTGGCAGTAGGGCTCTTGGGCATGCCTCCTTGTGTGGAAAAACAGAGAAACTGGAAGTTCCAACAGGGCTGTTTAGATGGCAGTAACAAGCCCAACACTGAGAATGGGTCACACACAGCAAATAACCTCAATCTTTTAACAAACAATAGAGCAGAGTATAAAGCAATGCCATGGCTAGCAACAGTGCAAAATAAAAGACCCACACAGCCCATGGAAATAAACCCTTGTGTTGATACCCAACGTAGAAAGCAGCTGTCAGGAGGCCGCCACTCCAGCAGCATTTTGATGAACATTTTGTGGTGTTCCAATTACCTCTGCCTAGCCTTTGTCAAAGAACAAATCGCGCCCAGGTAGTGGATTTATAGCAACTGGAAATTCTAGAGCAAAATTGGGGTACTCAACCATCTGCCTAAGTCCTGTGTTAAGCTGATTCTACCAATGAGAAGAAACTGCATGGGAAACTCATGACAAATTGTCTCAGATTTGCAAATAGTTTGGATTGGGTGGTCCCCCCATAGATTCCCTGAACCATTATTCCATTGACACCCAAGGATTTGGATTTGGAACTAGCTATTTTTACTGAGGGGGAGTTCTTTCCATTTGCTAAATAAATTAATGGGATAAATGAAAGCATAGGGTTGACATTCACCCTAGTTAAAGGAGTAAATTATTTTAAAGCACTTTAAAAGCCCCAGTTGTGGCATGTTAATTGCTAAATCATTCTTCTCTGTTTTCCATAAGGAATCACCTACAAATCAATACTTCAGATTCACTTTATTTCAACTACTTGCAACTTCATTAACCCACCTTTCTCTAGCAAGTTGTCCACAATTCAGCTGCTACTCTCCCATTGTAGAAGAGGGGTCTATTGAAAAGGCTTAGAACTCAGAGGGATACTGCTTAGTTTCACATCCAATTCCTAGCACAAGAACTGGAATGCTCCCTCCTTGATGAGTACAAAATGAGCTGAAAAGTGGGCCACTGGCTCCCTTCCTTGCCAGCAATTTAAGGTGAGTCTCACTCCTCACTGTGGTCTATGTACTCATGACAGGTCAAAAGTGGTAAACATACATCATCATGGCAAGCCAAGACAGCTACTAAAAACCTCTCTCCGTATATTCAGCAAAAGAAAAGACAATTCTCATTTGTTCATAACTCTGGAGAAAGGTAAAAACTGGAGAAGGATCCCACAAATGATAAATCAAAGAACAAGAAAAATATCATGTAGCAAACTTTGGCCTCGGACCAGCCGGTCCTCTCCTCTTCCCCCGACTCAGTACCAGGCAGCGCAGGGAGTGCC
Source organism: Choloepus didactylus (assembly GCF_015220235.1). Classification (NCBI taxonomy): domain Eukaryota; kingdom Metazoa; phylum Chordata; class Mammalia; order Pilosa; family Megalonychidae; genus Choloepus; species Choloepus didactylus. The sequence goes on along the minus strand of NC_051325.1, from coordinate 22,212,327 downwards.
CAGGGATCCCTCCCACCTCCCACTGGCATCACAGAGACTAAATCTCTCACAGCCATGAAACAGATCCCACCTATATCCAGATACAGAGACCCAAGCCCACAAGGACCCACGGCAGGGCTCAAGTCACTGGGGAGGGCGGAATACCAAAGGGCAGCAAAGAGTTTCCAAAATGGAGGATCAGGGAGGGAACTGCAAAATCTTCCCTAAAAGCAGCAAGTAGCCAGGAAGAAACTGCAAATCAGCTGTTTGGCAACCCAGGGAAAAGAAAAGGACATTCCAAGGCCCAGGTCCGTGAAGGACAAAGAGTCTGAGAAAATGTGGATTAAGACTGTAAAATTCCAGCCCTGGGTCCTGGTGCCCATTCCCCACCCTTGAGAAAAACAACAGCAGGTGGCCTGATCCTTGGCTGGGGGATGGCTGCACTGGGGTGGCTGTGGGAGTCCTCTGCTGCAAATACAGAGGGGGACACAGCCCACAATGAGCTAGATTTTGGCAGCAAAGTGAGGGCACTGGAACCCCACAGTTACAGTCCTGCCCAGGGAGACACTGTGGGGGACCAGGAGGTAAACAGCTTCTGGAGACAATTAAGTAATAGAAGAGAGCCATCTGGTGGACAGAAGGGAAAATAAGGGTCTCCAGACTGCGGAGCTGGTCTACACCCCATGTATGGCACCCAACCCTGTCTTAGCTGATAAATACTGATGACACAACTGTCAAAGCAGTGCTCTAATACAAACACCAGTCTTGATGGAAGGCGAAAATCAGATTGATACAAACCCGGGCAACAACTAAATCCTAGACAAGAGAGAAAACTGACATTCAGAGCAGATCCATGAAGATAATCAGCTGACCAAACATCAGCAAAAAAATAATAAGGCGCACTAAAACTCAAGAAAAAATGGCCCAGTCAAAGCAATAAATCAAAAAGTCAGAGGAGACACAGAATCTGGAACTAATCAAAGATGTTCAAACAAATCTCCTGAATCAATTCAAAGAAATGAAGGAAAAATGTGTATAAAGAGGTAAAGGATATTAAGAAAACACTAGAAGAGCATAAAGAAGAATTTGAAAGAATACACGGAAAAATAACAGACATTATGGAAAGGAAAGACACTGTAGATGAAAGTAAAAATATACTGGAGATACACACCAGCAGATTTGAAGAGGAAGAAGAAAGAATCAGCAAGCTAGGAGACAGGGCAACCAAATTTGAACAGACAGAAGAACAAATGGGAATAAATGAAAAAATTTGAGCAGGGTGTCAGGGAATTGATTGACAACACAAAGCACAAAAACATACACATCATGGGTGCCCCAGAAGGAGAAAAGAAAGGTAAAGGGCCAGAAGACTATTTGAAGAAATAATGACTAAAAATTTTCCAACCCTTATAAAAGATACAAATATGCAAATCCAAGAAGCCCAATTTACTCTAAACAGAATAAATCTGAATAGACCCAATCCAAGTGCATACTAATCAGACTGTCAAATACTGAAAAGGAGAAAATTCTGTAAACAGCAAGAGAAAAGTGATTCACCACATACATACAAGGGAAACTAAATAAGATTAAGTGCTGATTTCTCGTCGGACACCATGGAGGTGAGAAGGCAGAGGTACAATATATTCAAGATACTGAAAGAGAAAAATTACCAGCCAAGAATTCTCTATCCAGCAAAGTTGTCCTTCAAAAATGAGGGAGAGATTAAAATATTCACAAACAGAAGCTGAGAGAGTTTGTTAATAAGAGACTGGCCCTATGAGAACTACTATAGGGAGTTCTGCAGGCTGAAAAGAAATGACAGGAGAGAGAGGTCTGGAGGAGGGTGCAGAATTGAAGAGTATTACTAAGGGTAACTAAAAGGATAAAAAGAGAGAAAAAAAAAACAGATCTGACAAAAACCAAAGCATAAGTAAGAAGTACCTTTACAGTAATAGCTTTGAATGTTAATGAATTAAACTCCCCAATCAAAAGACACAGATTGGCAGAATGGATTTAAAAAATATGATCCATCTATATTCTGCCTACAAGAGACTCAGTTTAGATGGAAATATACAAATAGGTTGGAAGTGAAAGGATGGAAAAAGATAATTCCATGCAAGCAGTAACCAAAAAAAAAAAAAAGTTGGTGTAGCTATACTAATATCAGACAAAATAGACTTTAAAAGTGATATACACACACAATGGAATATTATTCAGCTGGATGAAGCTTGAAGACTTCATGTTGAGTGAAAAAAGTCAGACACAAAAGGACAAATAATATATGACCTCAATGATATGAAATAATTAGAATAAACAAAGTCATAGAGACAGTATCTAGAATATAGGTTATCAGGGGACAGGGTGGATATAGAGAATAGAGAGTTAAGGCTTAAAATATACAATTTCTATTCTGTATAATGGAAATGATTTGGTAATGAACGGTGATGATGGTAGAACAAAATGGTGAAATGTGATTACCAGCACTGAAATATATATATATATATATATATATATATATATATATATATATATATCTGAATGTGGTCAAAAGGGGAAATGTTAGGTGGTAAATTTGGTGCTGGAATGAAAATTTAAAAACAAAACAAAACATGGAACTGCGCATCACAAACAGTGAACCCTAAGTTAAACCACAGACTATAGTTTATAGTATAATTATAAAAGTGTGCTTTCATCAACTGTAACAAATGTACCACTCCAATGCAAGGTGTTAATGATAGGATATAATTTGGGAATCCAGTGTTTTATGCATGCTTTTTCTATGAACCCAGAACTTCTTTAATTAAACAAACAAAGAAATCAAATTGCCTCCAGATATTTCTGGATGAGGCACCTCAGTGTTTCAGGGTTAGAAAGTTAGAGAAAATAGGAATCTAGTTCAATAACTGTTTCCTCCAGTATAAAAAGTCTGCTATCAATCAGTCAGAAAGTTAAGAAGCATTATTGGAAGCTCTATGGAATGTAAACACTAACTACCAGTGCTTGGGACCTGACCAGAATTTCGGGTCTGCAAAGGGGCTCACAATGAGCTAAGATCATTGCTTGGGTTGCCTGTGCAAGATTGCAACTAATAACTATGATTACATTCAAAATACCTTTGTTGCAAAATGACTGGAAGTCTTGCTCCTGTGACTTAACGCTCTTAAATTCTCCACTCTGCTCCCAGGAGCTGCTGCTTTGTAAATTTCTGTTGTTGAGAAAATTTGTACCTCTCTATAGAGGCCTGTGTTGTGCTAAATGAATACATTTTCTTTGATAAAATACCCATGTTGTTTTCCAAATAGACACTGTAATTTCTTTGAGTAAACATTCTGCAATGTTTCTCGTTGCTCTTATTCTGTTATTCTAGTCAAAGCTTCTATAAATAAATGTTAAAAGTTGTAACCCATAAAGGCAGCATTTTCAATAGTATTGTCATTTCCCCCCTGGCTAAGGAACATGCCTTTTTGGTTTACAGCTGGTAATAGCACATTTTGTATAAGACTTTACAAATGCATTTGCAAAATTCATAGGTCCAGAGACCTGTTTCCCTATCTGTAAAAATAAGCTGGATTAAACTAGAATAAATTTTAAGATCACTTTCAAGACTTATGGAATAAAAAACATCTTTGGGAGGACAAACAGCTGAAACCACCATCTATTAACCCACTTTTGCTCTAAGGTAGCCCCTCCCTTAGTAAAATGCAAAAATTTCCATTTCCCTTTTTTGAGCTCCTACCTTCTCATGTTTACTAATAAAAAGTTTACTACAATGCAAGATGGTCTCCTGTTTTCCTCTCCCTTAGCAGCATCTACTAAAGCTGGTTCTGACCAATTTCAGCCACAAGGGCATGTGCAGTCAGAAGAAGCCCTGAACTAAAGTCACTTTTGCCTAATTATAATAGTAAAAATCAGACTCAGTGATCATGCTAAGTTGCTGTTTTTGAACATGCAATAAATGAAGCAGCATGATTTTGGACAGTACATGCTCCACATATGCCTACCCCCTAATCCGCATCACATTACCTTATCCTAAACGACTCCCTTAGACCCACCAACCCAAAACTGCATAAATGTCTATAACTTTGTCAGCATGGGTACAGAGATATGAGTCTTGCCTCCTATCTCCTTGCGAGTCAACCTCGCAATAAAACTCTTTATTTTCTGGAAATCTTGATGTCAGAGCACTGACTTTTGTGTGCATCAGGAAACGAGTCTACTTGAGTGGTGTCAGAGCTAATCCATTCTCCACTGTCTCTGCAGATTCTTGCTAATCTAACCAAAGACAGTTGCAGAACTCAATAGAGTTTGGTTCCACAACCTTACTCAGGCACCCTTCCCAATAACCTCATCAAGACTCCATGCCCTGTGGAACTGAAGTCTCAAGCTAATGTCTTCCTTAGTCTCAAGCTAAGGTCAGTAGAGGGGAAGATAGACAATAAACGGCACTTTCTACAGGTCTCTCTTAGAAATGAAAAAGCCCAAATTCAGAAAGATTAAGTGGAATTCTCAAGTTCAAACAGCTAGGAAACAGCAGAGTTAGGACTTCTCACTCCCCATCCATTTACTCCTTAATGGACTTTTTATTGAATCCCAACCTTATGGTAGGTCCTCAGTGTGGTAATAGGGATCCTAGGTATGTATGAGAGAAGATCATATTCTTAATGAGTTGTGATCCAGGGGAAGGAAATAACAAAGCAACAAAATAATGGACAATAGTCATAAGTGTGGTAAGTGTTTCAAAAGAATATTGGAATCAGTAACTACATTATGGGGGCACCTAAGATGGTCCCAGGTGGTCAAGGAAGATTTATAACAGGTGGTAACATCTGAGCTGAGTCTTGAAGGAGAGCAGGATTTAATAAATTGAAGACAAGGATGCTCCAAGCAGAGACATGGCAAGTCTAAGGGAACCTGAGGCCATGGCAAAGCCAGCACAGAAGAGCAATGCCAGTAAATGGTTATAGGTGGATCCCTGTGTGTGCCGGATGAGGGAGATGGCAAATGAAACAGCCAGAGAGGTAGGTATGGGTCAAATCATGTGTCCAGATGCATTGGAACACTTCACATCCCCTCGGCCCCACCTATTCTCTGCCCATACCTGGTCTTACTCAGATCAATTGAGAGCGCATTGTTGTACGTCAGTGTTAGCTGTAGAGCTGGACCTTCTCAACATCACTCTCAGACCCCCTTGAGGAAATTGTGCTTCATGTCCCTACAATCTAAGACTCTGGTAAATTAGAGGTCCTAGTTCTCAGGGGACACAGTAAAGGTTCTACTGAACTTGAGGCTACAAAGGGAACAGGGAAGAGCATGGTTTAGAACTCAGCAGATTCACAGAGGCATCTTATTGTGCACCCATGCCTGATGATAACTGTAAATAATCAATATAGCAACTACGCTCAGTAAGCATAAGGCAACTAAGGGATTAGCCCATAAGATTGAAAGATAACAGGAAAACAGTCTCATTGAGCTAGAATGCTGATGAAGGGTAAGGAAATTTGAGGATGGGTAGTGGAAGAAAGAGAGGGATGTCAATTATAGTCTCAGAATCGGTGGGGTCTTCAATTTGTTCCAACATTCCCCTTGCATTAAATCTTGCAGATGTTCCAACTGACCATCATCTTGAAGCATATTCTGTGATTGTCTGGACTTACTGGTGGGTAGAAGTGAATCTGGGTGGTGTAAGGAGTGGACAACATTGGGCACGTTTGTGGACCACTTCATCTCCCCTCGGCCCTACCTCTTACTCCAGCCTCTGCTACAATGATCAGTTCCAGACAGGCTTCATCTACCTTTGTGCAAGTGAACCACTCACCTGGGGCTGGCACCTCCATCACACATACATACTCTGGAAGTGTAATGTCATTAAAGTTGGTGGGACCAATGGGCAAATGCTTTTGTTTTTAACCCCTGGGAGGAGTCTCCAGATGCTTTCCTAAAGTTCCCCAAAAGTTGTAATCATAGCTAAACACAAATAGCTCGAGGGTACCAACTCCCTAAAACATCCTTACATTGGCTTTTTCTGTTTTATTTCCTCTTTCCCTCACTTCTGGTTTGTGGGATCATGTTCCCAATTCAACTTTCTGCACAAGTCTTTGTCCTAAGTTTTTCTTTCAGGTAATTGAAGCTAAAATAACAAACCAGGGGTTTAAGTTTTATCTTGAGTATCACGGGGCCATTAAGTTTTTTTTGTTTTGTTTTGCTTTGTTTTTTGATGTCATTTTGCTTTGTTTTTTCTTTTTTAAATTAATGTTTTGAAAAGATCACACTTGCTACTGTGTGTAGAATGGATGAGAAGAGGACATTCTAAATGCAGATGACTGGTTTAAAAGTTGCTTAAGTGATTCAGATAAGACAGGTAGGTAGCCTGGGTCAGGGGGCGTGGCAGCAGTGGTTAAATCCCAGAGATATTAATGATGGATTTTCCAGGACTGAGTGAATAATCAGAGGGGCTAAATGCAGAAGTGGAGGATCTAATAGACAAAAGCATCAGAGCAGATGCAGGAAGATGGAAGATCTCTGCTTTCCCACTGGGAAAGGTGAGGATCTCTCCTGTGAGTCAGCTTGGGGAAGAGCTTGGCGAAGGTTATAGTAGCAAATGCGGGGCATAATAGGAAGAGCTGAGTGGAGAAACAAAGACACTGAAAAACCTAATTAACATGGAGAAGTATGGATACAACTCCTGATGCAGTATTAGAAAAGGAAGTCATTTGGACTCACCCATGTTGAGTGCAACAGAAGACAGAGAAGCAGGTGAGGCCTGTATTATTGATTCCCCTGCACCAGAAGGGGGTTGGCCAAACCCTTACCTAGACCACGACAGTAATAATACCTGCATCAGTTATTCACAGGGTGGTGGGCAAATTAGGAGTGCCATTGTTCAATGGAAAGTGTTTGGCTTATTTGTTTAAAGAGCTCAGGTCTCCCACACTGACTCTTAATCACCTTACGGAAACCACTCCAAAGTACTTCACTGCACCATGAGGAGAAATAGCTCCTAGAAAAATAAGGAATGTGAGTGACAGAATATCAACTGAGCAGAGAGACAGGGAAAATGTGTACATTTCCCCAGAAAGTTCTAGCTACAGCACAGACCTTTGTTGGGGAAGCAGAGAGTGACACCCTACTGGGAGGTTTTTAAGGGGTTCATGCAAATGAAGCAGGAGCAGTGACTGTTGTAAGGTTTGTAATCAACAAAGTGATATGCCAATAATTAGGTTTCAACTGACTCGGATCCCATTCTAGGCATTAATTTGGGGAAATATGCAGATTGCTGGTTAATAATAGAACAGTTATAGCTCCATAGCCATTCTCTTCCTGTTCATCAATTGTTTGATTGCTTGTGTGGCAAACACTTGATCTTCCCTGTATGTGCTTAGCTATTTGAGACCTTTTTTTTTTTAACAGCCATTTACAATTTATTAATTAAATTAAAGATGTCTTCAAAACACATTAACTCCTTAAGACTTACAGCAGATTGTTCTAAAAATGGAAACTGCCAGTGCTGACATAGCATTTCAGCGGATAAGTACTTGAGTCTTCCGTCTGTGTTTTGGGGGTGGGAGAAGGGGGCAGGGGAGGCAAGACTCAAATTCTTGAAATAAATATATGTTAAAAATTCAAAGCCTAATGTACCCTACTGTTTACCTGCTTTTTGATAAAATTTACTGCCTCATCAGGTTACAGAAATTTCTGTCCACCCCCAAATCCCATGTACCCTTTCTTTCCATATTTGGAGCCCTGATGAATTTTACTTACTGCAGTTTTCTTTTCTACCTTTCTGGCACTTTCTCCCCCCAAGAATATTCAAACAGGATCTAGGATTTCTCCCTAGAAGTGTGTGTCTTGGTCTGCTGTGACTCCTGGCTCGAATGGGATCTATCTATGTGCCTGGCTCTGTGCTGAGGGTTAGTTATACAGCAGATGCATTGAGAATTTGTGAATGGTCTGAAGAAAATGTGGAATAAAAATTACTCATGGGTTTATAGTTTAAATCAGGGGTAATGAAATCAACTGCCTACGGGGAACGGGGAAAGTGAGGAGAGAAACAGACTGTGTAGAAGAAAAGCAGTGGATCTCAAGCTGAAGCCTGCCTCCGGGTCCCTGGAGAGCCTGGTAAAGCACACGTCCCGGCCACCCGCAGAGTCTGAGGCAGTCAGGAATTTGCCTTTCTAAAAGTTTCAAGGGATGTTGATGCTTTGGTCCCTGGCCACACTCTGAGTAGAACCAATTTAGAGATATCACAGAGGCATTCAAATGACAAAATAAATGTTTTCAACAAAATGAGGTTCTGAAACTCACGTACAGTATGCGCAGGCCAGCTTAGATCCACTAGCCTCCTGTTTGCAAATTCTGATTTAAACAAATTTAGACAGGGGAGTTATGTAAAAACAGGCAGTGAGCTTCCAATGAATTAATGTTCTTTTGGAGCTACCTTTTTTTATCATTTTCTTTGGTTCTTGGGGAAGCTCCATTGAGATACTAAGAGGAGTTGCTATCAGGCCCATATAAAAGAGTAGGCAAGGACTAGGGCTAAGAATATTGCAAAACCACATGCACTCCCCAATATTTTTACAAACATGAAATCAGGTCAAGCCAACTATTCAACAAAAAGAGGGGGCAGGGAAAAGTTGCCAAAGGTAAATATCAGAGGTGTCCGTCTTGCCTTGGGAATGAGGGGGTCCAATATCAATTCTGGCCTAACCACTTATCTCCTGGGAATTATGCTTTGGTTTCTTATAGACATAGTTACATGTCTAAGTGAATGCATCTTATGGACTAGGTAGTGTACTAAGAACATTAGCTCATTTTATCCTCACATAACCAAATAATGTCACCATTCCTATTATTTCCACTTTATAGAAGAGAAAATTAAGGCTCAATGCTGTATAGAAATTTGTCTACAATCCAAAAGTTAGGATTTGACATACCTGGAATTAAAAACATGGTCTGTTTTCTACTGCCTCAACCACTTACTCCTCCCTCTCCTCATATATTCATGGTAATTTTGACATTTCTTGGCAGTATCTTACCCTCTATCTCATTTTCCAATTTTTAACAATCTAATAATACCCACAAAACAGCTCTACAAACCGTAAGCCTAGTGGGAAAGACCTACATGCTAGCTGAAGTTTGCCAAGTCAAGTAATAATAGTGGCCAAATAGCCCAAGGTTGAAGCTGGTACTATAAGCATAGCTAGTGAGTCAGTGTGAGTTTTTGATGCCTAATATTTTATGGAAATTTCTAAGTACTATGCAGCTTGGAGATAAGACTCTTACTCATGTTTCATGAAAATATTTAACTGAAAATATTTATTTCTATGCCCAAAGCAGCATTACATCCTTTAGAATGTGGTTGACCACAAGCAACATTAAACTTGACCAAAAGTGGCTTAAAACAAGAAGTCAGGTGGTTCAGGGTAAGTTCAGCAGCTTGGTGATGCCAGCCCAGACCCAAGTTCTTTCTACCCTTCAATGTTCCTATAGCCCTTTGGCTTGACATGGTGGCAGGATGGTAGCTACAGCACAGCCTTGCCTTAGTATGCCAAATGGGAAGGAAGAAGTGAGTGGGTGGCAGAAGGGTGCTGTCTTTTTATCGGGGGTATAATCTTTTTTGGATGTCAGCTTATATCAGTAGTTTCAGTGGAGGACAAGCAAAATGTGGAGGGCAATGAAGATTGACTCCAACCAATCAAGATCTGTTTTCTATGTTTGGGAACCCAGTGTTTCTGCCCAAGTAGGTTTGTTTACCCAATGCACACAGGAGTCAATGCCATGGAACCAAGATTTCGAGAAGAGAAAGAGTTTATTGCGTGGTTGACCAGCAAGGAGACTGGAGACAAGCCCAAGATCAGTCTCCCTAGGCAAAATGGAAGGTGGGGTTTTATACCATCTGGGGAAGAGGGGTTAAGGGAGAGGCTAAGGATGGGTGAGATGATGTGGGATAGGAGATGGGCTAAAGTGGCACATGCTCATTTCCACATCATACTACCTCATGCATCGCATGCTCAAAAATGGCAGCTTAGCATGATCAGTGAGTGATGTTTACCATTATAATTAGGTAAACACGACTTTAGGTCAGGGCTTCTCCTGACTGTGCATGCTTCAGCGGCCTGAACTGGCTAGAACTAGCCTTAGCAGATGCTGCAAAGGGAAAGGAAATGGGAACTTTTGTTGCAGAGAAACAAGTTTCTTCAGAATAAATGAGTTGGTGAGAGCTCAAATGAAATGAAAACTTTTTCAAATGAGTAAGGGAGGGGCTACTTTGGTGGAAAGGGGATTGGTAAATGGCAGTTTCAACAGTTGACCAGGGAAAGAAAAAAACCTGCATTATGTTCCAAGGATGAAGGGAGCAATGGCTGTGGGTAGAAGTGCCACTATGCCTACCACACAATATCCCCCCAAAATGCCCATCCTTTCCCACACAACATCCTTGGTTTAGAGAATATATTAAATAAGATGGCACGTGCCTTCTAATAATTCACAAATTTACTACAAGTACAAATGGCACTGCAGAGATCAAATGTAAATAAGGATAAGAGACCAGTGTTCACAATTAAGGGAAATTTTTTTAAAAAAAAGAAAAAAACTGCAAATCTTATGGGGAAAAATTCCTTATTCCATTTTCCTAGATTTCAACTTGCAGTAAATGTTAATTCATGAGAAGGCTTTGATTTGCTAGATGAATATCTGATAGCAGAATCAGAGTGTGGGCAAACCACACATTTGCATCTGTTTTAATTGTGGGGGACAGTTCTACTAAAGAAGAGAAAGAGCTTAATTTTATTCTGGTCCTGAAAATTATTGAGTGACACACAATGAATGTTGCATGATTGGATGGTAATAATTTTTTTTGTAAGTGGACCTGCAGGCTAGGACTTTATTAGATTCCCCTCCAAGGCTAGTCAAAGTTATTAAGAACGTCTGCTTAAAAAAAAAGAAGGCCTTCTTGAGTAGTTGCTTTTGTTTCACATAGACTGTCCATGATTTGGAGCAGTTGGGTTTAATTCACAATCAACACTGCCACTCTTGTTACATTCTCATTTGCTTCTCTGGTTATCGAGCTTGCAATGACCTTCTTAGATACTTTGATCTTGCAGTATTTTAAAAAGGTTCCAAAATTCATGACTGAGTAATTGTTTGAACCTGTCTCTTTTACCCCAAAGAAATTCTATTTTAGGCTATCGGCTTATTTATACTCCTAGTCAGCTATCTGACCAGCATTGCCTATTAATATAATTCATTGAAAACCTTTAGTATGGTGCCTGACAGTCTGAGTAAGAGCTAAATGAATGCGAGTTAGTTGTGGTAGTCATAGGGTTAAGAGTCCTACTACCTTTTCCAGGTACTCAGGTGGTCACGTGCAGACTTTGAGGGCAGGCACCCTGGAATCTTCTCCTGGCTCCACCACTTTCAGGGAACTTGGACAAGTTACTTGTTATCTTTGCATTTCTGTTTGTCCCTCTATGAAGTGGAGATAAAAATCCTATCCTCACTTGTTGTTTGTAAGGATTAGGTGAAATTACTATATCGAAGGCACTCAGATATAGATGTATTAGTTACTATCCCTTATTCCACTACTTCTACTGCTACTACTGATGCTACTTCTACTGAAACACTACCTCCTACTACTTATACGGCTACTCCTCTTCATTACTCTTGGTTTTGTTGGACACGTTTTCCTATCTTCTCCACCTACTTATCTTCTCCCTGCAGCCCCAAAGTCCTTAAAGGCTGTGCAAAAAATTACCCCAAAGCTCAGTGTTTTAAAACAAGATTTGAATACATTCACAGAATCTGTGGGACAGGAATTTGGAGAGGCACTGATGAGATAGCTCATCTCTGCTCAGTGATGCCTGGCCTTCCAGAAGGCTCTGTGGGGCTGGCATCATTCAGGCTCACTCCTGTCTGCACTTGGACTGGGCAGACTCACACCATTGGGGTCTGGAATAGCTGGATCTCTTTAGGCATCTCTTCCCAAATTGATGATCTCCCCACACGGTCTCTCCAGCATCGCGTCATCAGGGTGGCTGGGCTTTTCACATGGCAAATTGGGGATCCCAAAATGTGTGCCCTGAGAGGGGGAAAGAGACAGAACCTACGCTGCCTTTTATGACCTTGCTTCAGAGGTCACACATCATCACTTATGTCACAGTTGCAGGCCAAGGGGAGAGAGCAAGGACCCACCTCAGGATGGAGGAGTGTCAGCGTCGAATTGCAAACAGAACATGTGGGATGGGATAAATAGGAGTGGACACAGGTGTGAGAATCTTTAGAAAATATCTGTCAAGCACTGATCAAATCCAATCTTTAGTGTGAAGGACACATCAGGTGTCCTTGATTCTCTCACACAGTGCACTGCTTTGGGGGAGGGAGGGTCTTTCCCTTAATTGTCATCTAGCCTAATCCCCCTCAAAGAGAGAAGACGCTGTTTCCTGGGGTGTGTCCCACAGGGCCTGGGTACTGAGTTGAGAGCACTCTGTTTCCATGGATAAGGTCCCCCCACAAACAACCCTGCTCATCAGATGGACCAGGTGCAGTTCCTGCTCATCCTTGAGTACTGGTTTTCGGTCCCCTGCAATCCCCATAGGGCTCTGCATGGCAAGTAGTGTCCTCCTCCCTGGAGGGGGTGGGGGCGAGTGTGTGTAATGTATAAACTGCCATCAGTCTCACATGCCCAGTGTTGGATGCTGTGTGTCTGACCATCCCCATAATCCCAGGGAGGGAGTCTCTCCATCCCTAACTAACGGGTAAACAGGAGGTGAGTAAAACATTGGGCTGTTAGTTTTCTAGAACTTCCTTCCTATCACACAACTGGCTGACATCTTCAGCAAACCATTCCTGACCCCACAAAAGTCTCCTTATTGCCTTCAATATGCCGCTAAGATTTCTTAGCCTCCTTGTGAGTGGCTCCCTGTACTCATTTGCCCCCTTTCATCATCAGCTTAGTTTTTTGTCGCTTCCCAATTCAGATTCTCCCCAATCACTTTTCTTGTCTTTACTCCAACAATGAAGTTCCACCTGGTTCCTTTATTTCCATTTACAACATTCTTTGCCACTTTCAAACCTGGCTCAAGGCTTTCATCCTCTCCAGTAACTTCTTTCACTCATTGATTACATCCGTCTTCTCTTCCTGACTGCCTTCCCTGAGGACAACACACAAATGCACCTAAACACACACACACACACACACACACACACCACACTTATGTATAACTCTAGTACTTAGTCATTTTATGAGATATTGTAACTGGGCTTATGTTGCCTGCATATACTTAGTCTATTCAAAATGGTCATAAGATTCTTGATTTCTAATGTGTCCTTGGTATTTTCATGTCACAAGTACCTCAAGTTGCACCTTATATTTTGTATCAAAAATATTTACTGCCGATTGAATTCTATTGCCTGGCAGCATCTGGGTTATGAATGGGCAATGTTAAAAAAAAAATAAGCCTCCAAATCAACTGATATAAATATCCCCCAGAGGAGGAAACCAGAACTTGGTCTAGTCATAAACCCCTAGAAGAAAAATGTGCAATATTTGGAAACCTTGCTAAAGGAAAAAGAACTGCTGTCACGTCTCAGAAAACCTGAATATGTTTTGTCTCCCATTCTGTTCTTTATCTTGGCCTACTCTGTGCATGTTTGCCACTGGCTAAGGGAGCACATTTCATCCCTTGGTCTGGGAGGGAAAACAAGAAGCATTCATGGAGAAAAAAGGCACAAGGGATCTTGATAACAGCTTTTGTTTCCTTTATGGGCTGCTCTTCTTCCTTGCAATTAAACTCTGGCAAGTTCAAAGCTCTTTTCTCCTCCAATCTGCTCATCTTGAGTGATCTCACCTTGATTTACCTTACACCTCCCCAAAACAACACCTCAGTGCAGATATCCCTCCTTCCTATAGGGATTTTAAACTCAGCAAGTTCAAATTGATCTAATCATCTTACCTCTACCCAAGCTGCACTCAACATCTTACCCCCACCCAACTACTGTTGCATTACTCAAACCAGAAACATGGTCGTCATCACACTCACCTTCCACATCCTCTAATTACAGTGATGCATTAAGTTTAGTTGGGGCAAATTCCTACTATCTCTCAAATAAGAATTTCCTAAAGAGTGCTCTGGTTAAATAAGCTTGAAAAGGCTTCATAATTTATTTGCTGCTTGGGACATTAAAGATCTGATAAGTCCTCGGAAAGCCCAGGTTGAGGGACTAGGCTGGGCTTGGGGGAGACAGAGTACCCACAGTGTCTTTGAATTCCGTATTCACTACTGAAGGCCTCCACCCCCGTCTTTAATTGGCAACTCAGGCTGACCAAGGAATCTACCAGGAGAGGCCCCAAAGAGGACAGGGGAGAAGGGAATAGTGCCCCTGAGAGACAACTGGAGTTCTGAGGATTGGGAGAGTGGAGGGAGGTCCAGCTCAACTGGCAGTCCTCCTTCTGGGAATTCAGACCCCAGGGGCTGGAATTCAGATTCCGGCTTCAGTCAGCCACGCCCCTGACAGGATCAGAGTCACCAGGAGAACTAAAGGCTCCATACCTCCTTACACTGGTGGGGGAGCTGCGGGCTGGCCAGCGCCACCTGCTGGACAGGAGAGGAAAAGCACCAATTCTAAAGGCCTCATAGGAGGGTCTCATTCTCAGGAAAACTCCATACCCTCCCAATGAGACCTGGGCCTCACTAGACTAGGAAAATCTGACTAGGGTCGACCATATCTGAGGAGACCCACTCACAAAAAGGTTACATAGAGTCAGAGCCAGAAACAGAAAAAACAAGAGGGGAAAAATTCTGATCAACTAAATAGAACCTAAGTTAGAGGTCTAGAATAAGTTGAACTGAATAGCAGAGGCCAGAGAACAAAGCCAACCAACAAGAAAACCACTAGGTAAAAGACAGAAAACAAGCTCCAAAATAAACTAATCAAGAAAATCAGATGCCTAGACAACTTAAGATAACAAGCCATACCAGGAAACATGAAAACATGGACCAGCCAAAGGAACAAACTAATAGCTCAGCTGAGACACAGGAGTGGAGGCAACTAATGCTAAATAAATTTGATGAAATGAAGGAGGATACAGCAAAAGAGCTGAAGGATATAGAGAAGACACTGGCTGACCATAAAGAAGAATTCATAAACTTAAAAAAACAAATGGCAGAACACATGGGAATGAAGGCCACAATGGAGGAGATGAACAACACAATGGAGGGACACAACAGCAGATTTGAACAGGCAGAAGAAAGGATCAGTGAACTGGAAGACAGGTCATTCGAATTCATACACACAAAAGAACAGATAGTGAAAAAAATGGAAAAATATGAGCAGGGTCTTAGGGAGCTGAGTGAAACATGAAACGCACAAATATACGTGTTATGGGTATCTCAGAAGAAGAGAGGGGAAAAGGGGCAGAAAGAATAATAGAAGACATATTCACTGAAAATTTCCCAACTCTTATAAAAGACAGAAAATTAGAGATTCAAGAAGTACAACGTACCCCAAATAGAATAGATCCCAACAGACCTACTCCAAGACACTTACTGGTCAGATTGTCCAATGTCAAAGACAAAGAGAGGATTCTGAAAGCAGCAAGAGAAAAGCAATCCATCACACACCAGGGAAGGTCAATAAGACTATGTACAGATTTCTCTGCAGAAACCATGGAGGCAAGAAGACAGTGGCATGATATATTTAAGATACTGAAAGAGAAAAACTGCCAACCAAGAATTCTATATCCAGCAAAACTTTCCTTCAAAAATGAGGGAGAGATTAAAACATTTTCAGACAAACAGACATTGAGAGAGTTTGTGAATAAGAGACCGGCACTGCAAGAAATACTAAAGGGAGTGCTACAGGCTGATAGGAAAAGACTGGAGAGAGAGAGTTGGAGAAGAGTGCAGAAATGAAGATTATCAGGAAAGGTAAAAGGAGAGGAAAAAATAAGATATGACATATAAATTCCAAAAAACAAAATGGTAGTAGAAAGTACTGCCCATACAGTAATAACACTAAATGTAAATGGATTAAACTCCCCAATAAAAAGACACAGACTGGCAGAATGGATTAAAAAACAGGACCCATCTATATGCTGTTTACAAGAAACTCACTTTAGATACAAGGACAAACATAGACTGAAAGTGAAAGGTTGGAAAAAGATATTTCATGCAAACAACAACCAGAAAAAAGCGGGAGTAGCTATATTAACATCAGACAAGTTAGACTTCAAAAGCGAAACAATTAAAGGAGACAAAGAAAGACATTATATATTAATAAAAGGGTCAACTCATCAAGAAAACATAACAGTCATAAATATTTATGCACCAAGCCAGAATGCCCCAAAATTCATGAGGGAAACACTGTGATCACTGAAAGGAGAAATAGATACCTCTACAATAATAGTTGGAGACTTCAATACACCACTCTCATCAATGGATAGAACATCTAGACAGAGGATCACTAAAGAAACAGAGATGTTGAACTGTATGATAAATGAACTAGACTTGACAGACGTTTAAACAACAATACATCCAACAACAACAGGATACACTTTTTTCGCTAGTGCTCATGGAACATTCTCTAGGATAGACCACATGTTGGGTCACAAAGGAAGTCTCAACAAAGTTAAAAATATTGATATTATACAAAACACTTTCTCAGACCACAATGGAATGAAGCTGGAAATAAATAAAAGGCAGAAGGTAATAAAATTCACAAACATATGGAGGCTAAACAACACCCTCTTCGAAAACCAGTGGGTAAAAGAAGAAATTACAAGAGAAATTAGTAAATACCTCAAGGCAAATGACAATGAAAACACAACTTATCAAAACTTATGGGATGCAGCAAAGGCACTGATGAGAGGGAAATTTATTGCCCTAAATGCCTATATTAAAAGAGAAGAGAGGGCAAAAATTGAAGAGTTAACTGCTCACCTGGAGGAATTAGAGAAAGAACAGCAAACTAACCCCAAAGCAAGCAGAACGGAAGAAATAACAAAGATTAGAGCAGAAATAAATGCAATTGAGAACAGGAAAACAATAGAGAGAATCAACAAAACCAGAAGTTGGTTCTTTGAGAAAATCAATAAAATCGATGGATGTTCAATAAATGGCTAGGCTAACAAAAAAAAAAGAGAGAGCAGATGCAAATAAATGCAATCAGAAATGGGAAAGGAAATATAACTACCGACCCTGCAGAAATTAAGGAGATAATGAGAAGACACTATGAGCAACTATATGCTAATAAACTAGACAACTTAGATGAAATGTACAACTTCCTAGAAAAGCATAAACAACCAACATTAACTCAACAAGAAATAGATGACCTCAACAAACCAATCACAAGTAAAGAGATTGAGTCAGTCATCAAAAAGCTCCCAAAAAGGAAAAGCCCAGGACCAGATGGTTTCACATGTGAATTCTACCAAGCATTCAAGAACGAATTAGTACCAATCCTGCTCAATCTCTTCAAAAAAATTGAAGAGGGAAAGCTACCTAACTCTTTCTATGAAGCCATCATCACCCTAATACCAAAACCAGGCAAAGATACTACAAAAAAAGAAAATTATAGACCAACTTCTTTAATGAATATAGACGCAAAAATCCTCAACAAAATACTCGCAAATTGAATCCAGCAGCACATTAAAAGAATTATACACCACGACCAGGTGGGATTTATTCCAGGTATGCAAGGCTGGTTCAACACAAGAAAATCAATTAATGTAATACACCACATCAATAAATCAAAGCAGAAGAACCACATGATCATCTCGATTGATGCAGAAGAGGCATTTGACAAAATTCAACATCCTTTCCTGATGAAAACACTTCAAGGGATAGGAATAGAAAGGAACTTTTTCAATATGATAAAGGCAATATATGAAAAACCCACAGCTAACATCACACTCAATGGGGAGAGACTGAAAGCTTTTCCTCTAAGATCAGGAACAAGACAGGGATGCCCACTAGCACCATTGTTATTCAACATTGTACTGGAAGTTCTAGCTAGAGCAATTAGGCAAGAAAAAGAAATAAAAGGCATCCAAATTGGAGAGGAAGAAGTAAAACTTTCACTATTTGCAGATGACATGATTCTATATGTAGGAAATCCAGAAAAATGTACAGCAAAGCTACTAGAACTAGTCAATCAATACAGCAAAGTAGCAGGCTACAAGATCAACACGCAAAAATCTGTAGTGTTCCTATACATAAGTAATCTGCAACAAGAGGAGGAAATCAAGAAAAAAATCCCATTTACAATAGCAACCAAAAGAATCAAGTATTTAGGAATAAACTTAACCAAGGACACAAACGACCTTTACATAGAAAACCATTAGAAACTGCTAAAAGAAATTGAAAAGACCTAAAAAAAATGGAAGAACATACCATGTTCATGGATTGGAAGATGAAATATAGTTAAGATGGCAGTTTTACCTAAACTGATTTACAGATTCAATGCAGTACCAATTCAAATCCCAACAACTTACTTTACAGAAATAGAAAAACCAATAACTAAATTTATTTGGAAGGGTAAGGTGCCCCAAATAGCCAAAAACGTCTTGAGAAAGAGGAGTGAAGTGGGAGGTCTCACACTACCTGACTTTGAAGCATATTACAAAGCTACAGTGCTCAAAACAGCATGGTACTGGTATAAGGACAGATATACTGATCAATGGAATCAAATTTAGTGTTCAGAAGTAGACCCTTACATCTACGGACAACTGATCTTTGATAAGGCAGTGAAGCCGAAGCAACTGGGAAAGAGCAGCCTGTTCAATAAATGGTGTTTGGAGAACTTGATATCCATTTCCAAAAGAATGAAAGAGGATGTCCATCTCACACCTTATACCAAAATTAACTCAAAGTGGATCAAAGACCTAAACATTAGCACCAAGACCATAAAACTCTTAGAAGAAAATGTAGGGCAATATCTTAAAGATCTTGTGAAAGGAGGTGGTTTCTTAGACCTCACACCCAAGGCACGAGCAACCAAAGAACAAATAGACAAATGGGATCTCCTCAAAATTAGGCACTTTTGTACATCAAAGGACTTTGTCAGAAAAGTCAAAAGGCAACCTACACAATGGGAGATGATATTTGGAAACCACATATCAGATAAGGGTTTAATATCCCGAATATATAAAGGAATCCTGCATCTCAATAACAGAAAGACAAACAATCCAATTAAAAAATGGGCAAAAGACATGAACAGACATTTTTCTGAAGAGGAAATACAAATGGCTCAAAAGCATGTGAAAAAATGCTCAACTTCACTGACTGTTAAGGAAATGCAAATCAAAACCACAATGAGATATCATGTCACACCTACCAGAATGGCCATTATCCAAAAAACAGAAAATGACAAGTGCTGGAGAGGATGTGGAGAAAGAGGCACACGTATTCATTGTTGGTGGGAATGTAGAATGGTGCAACCACTCTGGAAGACAGTATGGAGGTTCCTCAGGAAGCTAAATATAGATTTGCCATATGACCCAGCTATTCCATGGCTGGGTATATACTCAGAGGAACTGAAACTTAAGACACAAACAGACATTTGTAAACTAATGTTTACTGCAGCATTATTCACAATTGCCAAGAGATGGAAACAGTCCAAATGTCCATCAAAGGATGAGTGGATAAACAAACTGTGGTATATACACATGATGGAATATTATGCAGCTGTAAGACAGAACAAAGACATGGATCATGTAATAATGTGGATGAACCTTGAGGACATTATGTTGAGTGAAGTTAGCCAGAAACAAAAGGACAGATTCTGTATGGTCTCACTAATATGAACAGACATTAATGAACAAACTTTGGGAGTTAAAAGCTGACAACACAGGCGACCAGGAGATAGAAAGAGGGCAGAGATCAGCCATTTGATGCTGAAGGACTACAGAATGTTTAGGATTGATTGCATAGATCCAGAAATAGATAGCATAGTACTGTGTGATGGTAGCACGGTATTGTAAGTACACTGAACAAACAAAGATATCTGTGAGCAAAGCTGAAAGAAGTGGGATAGGAGAATGTATGACACCAGAGGTAAAGATGGATGATAAAGACTGGGACTGTGTAAAATGGCAAAAACTGGAGTGGCCAATGACTGTTACTAAATATACAAATATAAAAATGCTTTTGCATGTGGGAAAGCAAATGAATGTCAATCATGTAGAAATTTGAAAAAGGGATGGTATTCGGGAAAAAACATTATCAAAGCAAACTGGAGTCTATGGTCAACAGTAACGTTGCAATATACCTCCATTAAATGTAACAAAGGCAATATGCTAATGCTGAATGTATATGACAGGGTGATATGGGGGAGTAATATGGGATTCTTGGTAGTGATGTTGTTTGCTGTCCTTAGTGGTATATTGTATTGTATGACATGTTACTTTTCTTTTTATCATTTTTTCTTATTGCTAAAAAAAAAAAAACAATTTTTCTTGTAGTAATCAGTATGTTCAAGTGCTGATTGTGGTGATGAATGTACAGCTTTATGATGATACCGTGAACAACTGATTGTACACTGTGGATAAATGTATGGTATGTGAATATAACTCTATAAAATTGTAGGAAAATATATATATATAGGAGTAAAAGTGTTGGAGAAAACATGGTGAGAGGGATGATGCCTCACCAATATGGACTAACTACAATGTGTAAACTCAGAATTGAATCTTAGAACATAGCCTAACGTGGACACAATAATTGTAATAGTCCCTAGATTGCAAGCTCTTACAGCAGTTAACTCTATCCCTGAATTGTAAGGCCTATCTCTAAACTTTGACATGCTGATCCCCTAGCGTATAACCTGATTGGTCTCTGAAACAATGCATATCTCTGAGACACCTGAAACTCAGAGCTAGAGCTCGGCAGATATGAATGTCAGTATTAGTGCATACAGCCACTGTCAAAAAAAAAAAAAAAAGCTGAAAAAAAGCCCAGACTTCAATTAGTGATATGAATGAAGCAGGTCTGGTTAAGACCAGGGCAAGCCAGGCCAAAGGATAAAGGTTGAAACTGATTGTGTTTTAAAACTTCAACTTTCATATGAGACCAAGGGAATAGATATCTATTTGGTACAGGATCTAAATTTTCTAAATGGTACAACTCTACAGTCGATTTGTTCAAACACCACAATTGCATGGAACTTTGAATAGGAAGTGAGATACGGTAGGTTAGTATAGGCTGGAGTGAAATAGTGACACATCCTAGAGTAATTTGGGCAGATAATAAAAAATACATTTACAGCCTCCCCCTCCCCAGCCCCGAGGATCTGGGGGAAGGTGCAGATGTGTTGGACATCCTCACCTGGACTGGTGTTGATGTTGTCACAAACATTGGGACTGGCGGTTTGATGTGCTGAGCCCTCAAGCATGGGACTTGTCCTTATGAAGCTCATTACCACAAAGGAGAGTCTAAACTTGTATGTAATGGTGCCTAAGAGTCTCCCCCTGAGTACCTCTTTGTTGCTCAGATGTGGCCCTCTCTCTCTCTCTAACTGAGCCATCTCGACAGGTGAACTCGCTGCCCTTCCCCCTACGTGGGACCCAACTCCCAGGGGTGTAAATCTCCCTGGCAACGCAGAGTATGACTCCCGGGGATGAATGTGGACCCGGCATCGTGGGACTGAGAGTATCTTCTTGACCAAAACAGGGATGCAAAATGAGACGAAATAGTTTCAGTGGCTGAGAGATTCCAAATGGAGTCGAGAGGTCACTCTGGTGGACATTCTTATGCACTATATAGATAACACCTCTTAGGCTTTAATGTATTGGAATAGCTAGAAGTAAATACCTGAAACTACCAAACTCCAACCCAGCAGTCTGGACTCCTGAAGACAATTATATAATAATGTAGATTACAAGAGGTGACAGTGTGATTGTGAAGACCTTGTGGATCACACCCCCTTTATCTAGTGTATGGATGAGTGGAGGAATGGGGATAAAAACTAAAGGACAAATGGGGCGGGATGGGGGGATGATTTGGGTGTTCTTTTCTCACTTTTATTTTTTATTCTTGTTCTGGTTCTTTCTGATGTAAGGAAAATGTTCAGAGATAGATTGTGGTGATGAACGCATAACTATGTTATCATACTGTGGACAGTGGATTGTATATCATGGATGATTGTACGGTGTGTGAATGTATTTCAATAAAACTGAATTTAATAAAAAAAAAAAAAGATCTGATAAGTCCTGCAGTAAACAGTGTTTAATTTTGTATAATCCAGCAGTTTCAAACTTATCACCACTCCCACTGCTGATACCTATAGATATCTCACAGAACTAAAAGGTTCCTGTAACCCACTTCGGAAAGTATTGCTATTGCCCCCCTTTCTCAGCTACCACTATGTACCAGGTACTGTTGGTAGGATCTGTTTACTAGCTTTGGGTCACCATTACCCAGCTTCTGTGTTCTTGACCCCAAAAGCTCATACCTCTGACCTTCAAAGGATTGTCCTTGGGCACTATAAAGAGAACCAGAAGTGTCTTGGGGTTTATGTTCCCTCAGGATGGCGTCTAGGCAATGGCTAACTGGTGTGAGATTCAGACTGAGGTGTTAATTTTTTCTACAGAGCTCCTCCTAGGATCAGACTGAGGCTGGGACTTTTCCTGAAAACACACCCTTGCTTGGCCTCTTCCTCTTCCCTGACCTTCCCCGCGCTCCCTTGTGGGTCCTCTTGGGAGCGCTGCCTTTGTAAAACCCTTGCACGTGAATCCTTGCCTCAGAGTCTGCTCCTGGGAGAAGCTGAAGAGGAGCATGCTGCCTTACTTCAGGCTTTCACCACCCTCCACATGGACTCCCAATACATTCTGCTAAATGTCCTTCCTGCCTCTAAGCCTGACCTCTCCATTTCTGCCAAGATAAATCCTCATCATGGAACCCGAGGTTGTCCACCATCAAACCCAGACCTGAATCTCTAGCTCTAATTCCTGCCAATCTTCCCAGTGAGCCTTTCCTCTAGCTGTCCCCAAACAACTGCTGTTTCCCATTTTTCCACCATGCTGTCATAATATCGCACAAGCTGGCTCCCTTGACAGGAATGGATTCCCCAACTTTTCTGGCTACAAAATTCATAATTTTCCTACAAATACATTATATCATCTCCGTGACCATGTCCTTAAAGCTGCCTCTTTTGAAGCCCAGGTCTCTGACCTTCACCTTACATCTTTCTCACTTCTAACGGTATTTTATACATTGTATGTAGTTTAACTGCTTACTACCATGTCTGTTTTTCCTTCTAATGTTCATCTTTCTGAAGACAAAGAAGGTTTTTCAGGCTTTCTGACCCCCATGGAAGATGCTCAGTAAATGACCATTAAAACCTGGAAACCACCTGTCTGATAATAAATGACTCCTGGCGTTGCAACTTCCTGCTCAAGGGCATTGAGACCTAACTAATTTAAGAGAGTGGTTCTGTTTCCTGGTTGGCCCTGTCTTCCACATTGTTGATCACAAATTACCTAAATTCAAATTACCCACAGAGAAACCACCCCCAAAATGGTTTATTTTATGTTTTGACTTGCTATCAATAAGCTTGCTTGCCAAAGTTATTTGGGTACTTTAAAGAAATTAAACACCAACTTAATTTGTGTGGAATAGTAAGATTCTATATTCCTAGACCCTTTCATCTAATGGAGTTGAACAGTTAAAGCGCATTAAGGAAAGGACAGCTGTTTTGCAGGAGGATGTCTGTGATTCTTATTTTCTCCCTTTGAGGGATAAATCAGATCATCTGGGATTTCAGCACTGATAAGTGCACATTATTACTAGCTCATGACCTCAAAGCACCTCTCCTTGTGGGTTTTCCAATAGCTCTATGAAGATAAATGTTATGTGTCCGTGTACCTGGGAGACAATTTCTCTAGAAAGCAAAATTAGCAGTTTCTCCGTTGCCCCCTGTCCTCAATCCCTACTACTTGGGATGACTTTGTAGATGGGTCTGTAACTTGTAGATTCTAAATCTTAGAAGCCTAAAATGAGAAACTGGCAAAATCTATTTCCCTAGCCTGGCCTATAACCTATGCACTGGAAATGTCATTTGGTCCTTATCAGGAACAGAATCCATGAGGAGGTCTCCTCTTCTAGAGGCCTTCTGGGTTTGTCTATGCACTGCTGAGTTTTAAAAATACAATTATTCTTCAAATAAATTATCAGGAAATTCTAATACGAAAGCTTTTAGAGGATATTATTCATTTTGTAGAAATAAACAAATATTGGTTCATTTATGCTTATGTAACATGCCCAAAAGGCCATCTACTAAAATTTATTTTTGGAATTTATGAAAGGTGTCTTCCATTATTCCCGGTCTTCATTATCTTCATCCTTTTTCATTTCTTCCTTTTATTCAATCTTCTATATAAGTTACGCTATTGCTCTGTAATAAACCACCTGGAAACTCAGTGGCTTATAATATTAGGTTTTATGTATGGCAATAGAATAAAAAATTAAAAAAAAAGAAAACATGGAACTGCACATTATAAACACTGTACCCTCAGTTAAAACATGCACTATAGTCAACAATGCAACAATAAAATTGTGCTTTCAACAGTTGTAACAAATGTTCCACACCAATGCAAGGTGTTAATAATAGGGTGGTATATGGATATCCTGTATTTTATGTATACTGGTTCTGTAAACCCAAAACTTCTCTAATAAAGAAAAAGAAATAGTGGCTTAAAGCAGAAATCATTTATTATTTCCATAATTCTACGGGGTGGCTGTGTGGTTCTGTTGTCAGCTGTGGGCTTGCCAGGAGGCTTTGCTGATCTTGGCTTGGTTCTCTCCTGTACCATGGCATCTACTGAGACAACTGGGCTGATTTGGCTGCACAATCTCACAGGCCAGCGCTCCATGTTTTTGTGATGAAGACAGAAGAGCTGGAGAGAAAATGGATGTGTGCAAGGGCTTTTGAGGCCTAGGTGTTAATCTTGCTCTTCATTATTTCTATCACATTCTATTGGTCAAAGCAAGCCACAAGGCAATCCAGATTCAAGAGATGGGAAGAGACCCATCTTCTTGACAGGAAGAGTGTCGAAGAGTACGGATACAGAAAAGGTGAAGGGTTGGGCCATTTTTTTTTTTTAATTCAGTCTTATTGAGACATATTCACATACCCTAGAATCATCTACAGTGTACATAATATAGTATCACAATACACATATGTATCTTATGATACTATATTATATATAATATATATAATGTACATATACAATATCATAATGTAGTTATGCATTCATCACCAGAATCAATTTCTGAATATTTTCATGACTCCAAAAAAGTAAAAATAAGAATAAAAATACAAATTACAAAGAACACCCAAAACATCCCATCCCCCAATCTCCCCCATTAGTCATTTAATTTTCGTTCAGTGGGCCATTTTTGGTAACAGTTTCTCCCTTCCAGCCTTTCAGTATTTTGTGGTTTCAAGGTTTTCAGTCTCTATCCTCCCCCCCAACACACTTTCTTGTCCTCTGAACATGTGGTTGGGAAATCATCTCAGAAACACATTCACAGAGAAATGAATGACACTTCAGGCTAAATGGGCTTTCTATATGGAAAACAAAGCCAGAGAACTACCCCTTGCCCAGTACACAAGCAAAACCTTAGACTATCTAAAATACAGAATATCTTACATCAGCAACTAGTTGGAAGAAGGATTCTGTGTGGCCAGGGGAAATTCTCAGTATAATTATTTATATAATAACCATAGCAATATCAACAAATGTCACCATAATAACATTCATAATTCATGATTTTGTTTCTTTAAGGAAGACACTATTGCTATTACACCCATTTCATTCATGAGGATATTGAAGCTTCAATGGATTAAATAATATGCCCACAGTCCCCTAGCTGTCCGAGGGCAAAGCCAGAATCTGAACCTGCACTTGTCTGACACAAAGGCTGATGCTCTTCATTACTACATGTATCCACTGGGGCTTTCTCTACAAATTAAGAGTAAGTTGATCTCATATTGCTATCCACCAGTGGTTCTCAACCTTAGCTGCACACTGTGCACCTGCTTTATATATAAAAAAATGTCCTGATGCCTGGGTCCCACCCCCAGAGATGCTGGTACTTGACCTGAGCATTAGAAGCTGTCCAGGTGGTTCCAACGTGCAGCTAGGGTTAAGAGCCACACTGTTTGCAAAGTTTGGTCCAGGGACCAGCAGCATCAGCATCGCCTGGGAGCTTTTAGAGCTGCAAATTCTCAGGTCCCTGCTCAAGTCCGCTGAGTCAGAATATGGGGTGGGGCTCAGGAATCTGCTTTAAAAATCCCTCCAGGTGATTCTGGTGCACATTAAAGTTTGAGAATTACCACTTTCACTGGTGATTTTCAAACTCATACATCAGAATTCCCTGGAGAGCACTATTAAAACTAGAAATGTCTGGGTTCTGTACCAGACCTACTGAAACTATTTTCACATAGGTCTCCAGGCAATTGTGATGCAACCATGGTTGAGAATCACATCTTTTTTTTTCCCTTTTTTATTGTTAGCAGTTGTAGGTTTATAGAAAAATCATGAAGAAAGTAGAATTCCCATATATTCCCCCAACACAGGCAGTTTTCCCTATTATCAACACTTTATATTAGTGCATTACCTTTATTACAATTGAAGAGGTAATATTGTTATATTATTAATGATAGTCCATAGTTCACATTAGGGTTTACCCTTTGTGTTGTAGTTTTGTGTGTTTGTTTAAATTTTTATTCTGGCAATATATACACAACATAAAATTTCCCATTTTAACCACTTTCAGTATACATTTCAGAGGTGTAATTACACTTATACTACTCTCACCATCACCCATTGACAAAACTTTTCCATCAACCCAAACAGAAACTCTGTACCAATTCAATTGTTAACTCCCCTTTCTCTACACCCACCTCTACCCCAGTAACCTGTACTCTAATTTCTGCTCTCTGAATTTCCATATTCTAATTATTTCATATAAGTGAGCTCAAACAGTATTTGTTCTTTTGTGAAAAAGACTGTAGTGCTCCATATACCCCAGTGCATGGAGGTCAGGGATTGATTAAGCTACCATCATTCTTCTCCTGCTCAGAGATGCAAACATAATGAACACAAAACCTTTGTCCCCAAAGAAAGACCTGGTGCTGAGACACTAGCTCATATGCTTTATGAGAACAGAGTCTGATCCTGCAGCATTCCAGGAAGGAGAGCTTGATCGGTAATAATTAGTAGGATGTAATATCAGAGGCACAGCCAAGCTGAGCTGTGAGCCAACCACAGTCCCAGGACTTGTAATGTACATCCCTGAAGAAGCCTGGCTGCAGACATTATCTTTTCTATGGAGATAAACCAAATGCCCAAGTATGTTAGAAGATTAACCCAGAACCTGGGGGCTGGCATGGATCTCCCATGGCAAATAAGAAATCACACTCTAATTCTCCTTCAAATTGTTGTTTTCAATTTCTATTGGCCTATCTGAGAAATTCTGGCCTGTTAATCATTGTCCCCTTAGCTCTGAGTCCTAGAACAGAAGAAATTCCTTCAGGAAATACTTCTGTTGCTGGTTATCCAAAAACTTTTTAAAAACTGCCTCCCTGGGTAACTTTTACTGAGAGTGATCCATGTGGGCCAGAGAATGTATACCCTTAGGGAACACATTTTTAAAATCCACTTTCTTTTCAATCAAAATGCATTCAACTTTTTTTTGCTTTTCAATTAGTTTATAATCCAATAACAAACATTTACCATGTGCATTCTGGATAGAAATCATAGTACTAAGTGTTCTGAGTGATTTAAAATAATTTGTGCATAATAGAACTTGCTAGTCAAAGTGTGGTCCACAGACTAGCAGCAGCAGCATCTCCTGGGAATGTGTCAGAAATACAGATCCTGGGCCCCCATGATTCCTTATGGAATCATTTTGACAAAACCTCCAGGGAATCTGAATGCTCATTAAAGTTTGAGAAACACTGTAACAGAAGATGTGGTCCTGCCCTCCCAAGGCAATTGAGAAAGCATTATTTACCCATATGAAAAGTTAAATCATTTAAAAAATTAGGGATGGACAAAAGCATGGCCCCTGCTCTCAAGGACCTTACAGCTTAGAGATAATTGAAGGTGATAACTTGAATGACTGTCTTAGGTCAAGTTCCCTAGAAGGAGATTTGGGTGCAAGTGACTTAGGAGGAGGAGGGCTCTCTGGAGAAGGAGAGTGAGGGGAGCAGCATGGAGCAGGGAAAGGAGATAATCAAGGATCTGGTTGCAGTTGGAGCCTAGCTTCGGCCTGTTCTCACAGGGGCTCTAAGGGTGAACACCACCACGGAGTTGGTCCTGCCTTGAGGCAAGGGAACCAGCCTTTTGTCTCCATGTGAGACAGTCCTCGGCTGTGGATATCCCTGGGTTGGGAGTGGGAGGCACAGCTTCCTGGCCAGAGTGGCTCACACTAAACCAATGGCAATTCTCTGAAGAAGGGGGCAACTGTGAAATGTTAGCAGTCAACACTCACAGCAGCTAGGAGATGGGCGCGTTGGCCAGTAAATGGAATCAGCTGTAATGCCAACACTATCTACTAGCACAATATAAGATTTAAAGAACAGGGCAAGGCACTAAGAGAATGGCTGTCATGGAAACTATATCACTTGCAGTATCTTTTATTTATAGAGAGGAAGAAGTAGTCTCTGTGTAATATGTGATCTGGAAAGCTATCCCAGAGATATTCGAAATTAAACTGGGCATTGAAGAACCATTCATCCTCCCCCTTCCAATAACAGCATTTGGTTTTTCCTGGGGAAATCTCAAGTCTTCCACCATCAGCACATGTGACTTTTGATGGTAACTCCGCCCCAGGGGTGGTCATATGACTTAGGCACTGCCAATCAGAGCATCATATGCCCCTGGCCACAGAGACTGGATCAAGAATGGGCACATGACCAAAAGCACACCCACCAATGAGAGGCTCACAAACCTTGTTCAACTGTTAGGAAAGGGCTCTTTCTTCTCTAATAGGAGGATCCCAAAGTATTGCTGACAGGGTGACGCAGGAATGAGACACGGACACAAAGCTAAGAGTTAAGGGAGCAGGGGGCCCACTGCCTTTAGGGCGAGTGGACACCAATGCATTTTTGCTCCAACTATTTATTAGGGCAGATCACATGCATATGCTAAAGATCCTCGGGCTCGGGAGAGCCCACCAGATACCTACGTTTACATCAGATGCATTTACATCAGGTGCATACATCTTGTTTACATCAGGAACGTCATAGTCACAAGTTACATCAGGTGTATATCATAGTCCCAAGACACATACATCAGGTGTATATCGTTATCATAGTCACAAGGCTTACATCTTTACAGGGTGGGCCTGCATGGCATTCTATGCAGGCCTGTGGCTCAGCATTCTCAGCCACCACCCTAGATATGCCTCAGGCAGTATGGAAGACTCAGTTTCCCACATATCCCCCTTTTTATTTTAGCTGCTGGTTAGATCTGTCTGCCACTTGGGCTCCGATCACAGCTGGGCGTGGGAAACAAAGTAGCCATGGGGGCAAGAGACCTCCCTTAAAAGGGATGAGGGTTTAGACCCTTGCAAAGCTGGGGGGGGGGGGGTGAAGTTCTGTGCCTCACCTCTGTTGGCCCCCAAGTTTTCTCCTGATGGCCCCTCTGCGACTGTGCCTGTCTTAGGTTGTTCCTTCCCTGAGGAATCTTACCCGTCTCTGGCTAACCAGCCATCCTCTGGGGTCATACAGGGCGATGTAAGGGAGGGGCAACGCCCCCCAAGAGGGTCAGCTCTGTCTCCTTGACAGCCCATGCCCCGTGGCCTTCATGCCCAACAATGGTTTGGACCCAGGCAGCCAAAATAAGGAGGAGGGAAAACTGAACGAATTGTTTTTACTTACAGCAATAGCAATAAGAGCCATCATTGCTGCCATTAGATTAGAACCCGTCATAGGCAGCTTATCTTGTTGGACTTGTTTTTAAGCGTCCTGACATAATGTCTTTATTTGCCCCCACGTTGGATATCGGGCTTCTCTAGTTCGGGGTGTTGGCCCGATCACTGTTGTCTTTAGTGTCAGACCCTGGAACTGCATCACTGGTGGCTCGATGTCCCATAGGAATTTTCTTTTCTTTGCTGGGTTCATGGTACGGCTTCAGTCGTCGAGCCGGTATCCAAAGTGGTGTTCGTCCGTTACCTGGGGAAACAAGCATAACCTCTTCTCCATGTTAATAAGGCAAGCATTGTCCATTCATTATACGGAATACCGGTGGTGTGACAAATCTGCCAAGCAGCCGTAAAAGCTGCAAATTTAGTGGATGTAAATTTTTGTTTTATTTTGATTTGCTAAAGGGATAGAAAAGAAACAGTTGACACTCCATATATTAGTTAATATTTTCCATCTCCCTTTAGCCTCGATTCTATTCCAAGCTTTTAAACAACACCAAACTTGTTCAATGTCCAGATTATCATCAATGGTAGAATAAATGTTAGTTTTCAGTAATTGCCCAATTGATATGTTTACATCACTTTGTCGATTAACAGCCTGTATTTCAACATATTCCATTTACCAAGTCTTAAATTGATCAGCATCTTGGCCAGGAGGCACTTCCTCAGTAACCGTGACTGGGAAAGCAACAGGATAACTCATAGCCTCTAAATTTCCACGCCGTTTCACCTCCGCAAGACCCTGCTGAACGCCCCACAAACCGGCCGGCCTGGTCAGCGGAGCGCTGCCAGGCACAGGAGGAGGAGGGGGGGGAAGGCGGAGGCCATTCCCCACAGCAAGGCGCAGAAGGAGGTCCAGAACACTGACAAGAACAAAAAACTTGAGATTTCACTGGATCTTTTTTACCCTTATCATCATCAGAAAGAGGATTGGGACCAGTATCATCATCAGACTCATTCTTCCTCATCATCCTCAGCCTTCAAAGCTTCAAGAACAGACTCAACCAAAGACCATGTCCAAAATCCGTGATTTCCCCACCTTAACGCCACTGGCCCACAGCGACTGCCATAAGAGGGAAATATAGGAAACCTATTTATTGTATCCTTCAACATTACCTATTACCCTGCTTAATGCTCGGGAGTCGTTCTACAATGGAACGCAAACACGCGGCCGCTACCTCCACCCGAGTTCCTGTGCCGTTGTGTACCTCCTTCGTTCAAGCGATTCTTCTGTCAGGAACCAGATCTGGTTCTTAAGTCCCTGTTCGGGAGCCACTTATTGCTGACAGGGTAACGCACGAATGAGACACGGACACAAAGCTAAGAGTTAAGGGAGCAGGGGGCCCACTGCCTTTAGGGTGAGTGGACACCAATGCATTTTTGCTCCAACTATTTATTAGAGCAGATCATGTGCATATGCTAAAGATCCTCGGGCTCGGGAGAGCCCACCAGATACCTATGTTTACATCAGATGCATTTACATCAGGTGCGTACATCTTGTTTACATCAGGAACGTCATAGTCACAAGTTACATCAGGTGTATATCACAGTCACAAGACACATACATCAAGTGTATATCGTTATCATAGTCACAAGGCTTACATCTTTACAGGGTGGGCCTGCATGGCATTCTATGCAGGCCTGTGGCTCAGCATTCTTAGCCACCCACCCTAGATATGCCTCAGGCAGTATGGAAGACTCAGTTTCCCACACCAAAGGAAGGTCAACTGAGAAGACAGAAAGGCTGAAACACAGAGAGAAACTGAGGATTAATTATGTGAAGCATGATACCTGACCTACCCCAGGACTTCTCAGGATAGGAAAACTAATTAATAAATTCTACTTTTTGCTTCAGCCATTTTGAGCTTGGTTTTCTGTCTCTTGCAGTTAAAAGTTTTCTAGGATTTATATTGGAGTGCAGCTTTCCCCATTTTTTATATTCCTTGTGGTCTCAACGAGACGAATTTCCAGGCCCCTTTCTCCTTATTTCAAATCTTTCCCCTTTGTTTATACTACTACAGAAATACTATTTTTGGTGCTGTAATTATGTTCTATGTTTGGCTCACTCCTTAAACCAAATTGAGAATGCTTTTTCACCTGTTACTTTAAACCTGATGCTTTTTTTGAGCTCATTAACTTCATAATAAATGAGAATCAGTGAAAACTAATATAAATTAGGGAAAGGTGATCTTTCTTAATCTAATCTCAATCTAAAGGTATCAATTTATTTCCTGATTTTGCAAGGTAAAATTACATTTTGAAAGAAAATATTATCACCAGTAATCTCTAAAAGCTCTATCTGATTTTCAAATGACAGAAATAGTTTTAAAAACAAGCTGAAAATCCATTAACTTAAAAAATAAAACTGAATGAAATAGTTGAGTATCTTTGCACAGCATAAAAGCTTAACAATTAATTCCCAGTGTTCGAAAAAATGAAGCAATCAGAAATACCTCACAGGAAAAAGAAAACACTGAAAATACATAAATCTGAGTTTTCAAAGAAACCCTGGACTTAGGGTACACACTTCTAAATTTTGGGGGTGGGGAGGGGAGGCTTTCTGGGATTACTTATGGCAAATTTCCAGAATGTGTGAGAAACCGACAACTCATTGGCCCAGTGAATTTATTTAATTTACAGTTTACTTTATATCAGATAACCACTACTCATAAAGTTATCATCAATTGGGTGCTCACCAAGTAGACACTACACATATCTGTCTTTCTTATTCCTCCTAATCATTTCTGAACCTCCAGTGAGGACATGAAGAATTGGGCGCTATGTGTTTTTTAACTTTCCTAACAACACACAGTGAAAATAGCAGGGCTGGGATTCAACTCCAGGTCTCTGAGTCGAGAACCCGAAGTAGCAACCATGCTCCAACCTACCATTTCAAATCTGACTTTCCTCCCACACTCTTGCCACACAGCTTGTCCTTCTGTCATACCTTTGAACTCAGGGCTGTGCAGGAGTTAACATTCACCAACGGTGTCCTTTCTTCTGTGTTGGCTGGGGAACTGAGTATTTCAGCACTGATAACAAAAAAAAGCCAGTCGGACCCGTTCCTTCCCCTTCAGGCCCTCAGCAGATGAGATCCTGTATCTGAACAGACAGTATTAGAGAGGGAGGGCTTCCATACCTACAATCTGACAGGGCTGAGATACTTCTTGGACAGAACTTATCTACAGTAGGCTTCCATGTGATAGAAGCACAGTAAGGTGTGGCATTTGGTGTTTCAACCATGGCTTGTTCCTTAATTCTTCTTTCTCAATGACAGACTGGACAACACAGCAGCTGCATGTGACAACAACTCACTGCATTTCATTCCACACTTGTCTTTCCACACTTGTCATCCACACTTGTCTTTCCACACTGGGCTCTCCACACTTGTCACTCACATTTACAATTTCACACTTGCTGTGAAAATTCAAGTGACTTTTCATTATGCCCACAAGAGTGTATGTATCTAAGATTGGGTTTGCCACACTCTGACTTCTTAAAAGATATGGGATACTTGTTCTAATGAATGAGTTGAGTCTTCAGACTGGAAGGAGGGAGCAAGGTTGTCCTTTGTAATTCCAATACCTGTTTTTGAAATTGTGCAGTAAGGTGGACAACACTGTACTGCCTTGTGAGCTATGGTCAGCACTTGCTGCCTGGATGGGGCGTTTCAACTGGGGGTTGCTATCAGGCCTTGGCTGGGTGCCCATTCTCCAAGGTCCTTCAATGTGTTCATTGACCCCAGACTCCTGAGTTCAATGCAAAAGTCAGAAACTCCCCAATACTTAACTTCCTCTATTCCCATTTTAGGGTGACATAGCCTCTCCACTTTTAGGTCTCCAGAAGTTGCCAACCTGGAAACTTTTCCCTATTGCCCCACAAAGGCAGATTACACACATACACACAGATTCACACACACAGACACAAAATTTCCTGCTTCTGGTCATAAATCGTGTAAAGCATAGATTTTGAGCCTCCAAAGTAAGTCCTCATCTCTCTCTAGCATGGCCAAACAAAAAAAGGAAAGAAATAATCTCTGATAGATCATTTTCCCCGTTGTATACATTTTTATTTGCTAGTAATCCAGCATAATCCACACTACATATTAAGTGCTCATCTCTTTCATTTTCTCTGTCTCATGAGCATACACTCGAGGCTATAGGCAGCATTGGTTTTATATTGGATTTTTCATCCAAAGCAATCCTCCATCAAAACTCATACTAAAGCAATATCCAGGTGCTGAAACATATACAGATGGATTACATGTCCAGCTGGGGTAACCAGCCATGCCTCAAAACAGCACAGTCTATCGGTATGTTCCACCAAGGCAAGATATGCAAGCCTTGTGCCAATCAGGCGATTATACACAAAGAGAAAGAATGGGTTTCTTTTCACCTTGGAGGAAAGAGAACAGAAGTCAGTAGTTCTCTCTCTCAGTCCAAGCAGCACTCCCACTCCCAATGCCAATGTCATTCTGGATAAAATACTCTACATAAGACTTGATAGAGTCAATTGACTCAGCTGTGAGTAGCCAACTGGAGTCAGATCAAAAACGGGAGCAATTCTTTTCCATAATGATTAAATACCATAGAAATCTGTGTTTTCTGTAAAGAAAAGCTTTAGAGCATGATAGACTTCCTCTAAAAAGAAGATGTGCATGGTTTTCAGATAAGTATTCAGTTCACAACTCTAAATCGCATGGTAAAGTAATGTTTTTTTCCCCCTTGTCATCACAATGAATTGAAACTTTCTCATGCTTATATTTTTTTTCAAAAATGGGCATGGAAGATGGTGCATTATGTTTGTTCATAACCACCTCATGCCAGTGTAGATGCTGAAAAGGCATCCATTCCCAACACAAAGTATGGACAATTTTCTGCATTTTAGTTGTCACTAGACTATAGGATAGATGGAAGGATAAGGGGCATATTTTTAGTTCATACTTTCTCAAATACCAATTAACTAGCTGGTGGACCCTACCCTTCTCTCACTTCTCTTTTCACTTTATCCGTGGTTTGGCCATTTCCATGTTTCATCATGTCAAAAGAGAAACACAGAAAGGTAATAAAATTCAGAGTAGCTGATTTGGTGACTTTTTAATATGTCTTGTAAAATATTGATTAGGAATAGATTTTCAAGTTATTGACTAAAATTGGGAATGGGAAATATTTGTATTTCCCTTTGGTCCATGTTCTCCTTCTGCCTTTGACCATTATTAGCATAACTGTGACCACGTACCTTGCATACATAAGCATTCAACAAATACTCAGTGAACGAATGAAATTATAATGTGTGGGCCATCATCTCTTCTCTTTCCCACATTTCACACCTCTTTCTCTCCCTCCCTCTCTCTCTCTCTCTCACATACACACACACACACACACACACACACACACACACAGTAGCGACACAGATATACAGTGGCTCTCAAATTTTTGTATGCATCAGTATCACCTGGAGAGTGCCTTAAAATTCATACTCATTGCTGGGCCCAGGACCAAACTTTCTGATTCAGTCTGGGACAGGGCCCAAGAAGTACATCAAACACACACACACACAATCGAAGCCTTCAGTACTAAGCCTGATATTCAAGACCACCTGAATTAGGACTGTATTTCTCTACTCCACCCAAAAAACACAATTTTTTTCCCAATAAATTTCTTTCACCACTATTTGTTAAATATTCCTGGCATTGAGTTTAGCTTAGGATGACATCAGCTCCTCTGCTAAGGCTATCACACCTGCCCTCGTCCCTTCCCTTCATCACCCAAAGTTTTGCCTCCTTTGCTTGTGGTAGACATTGTAAAGTGACCACTGAACACATGATTGAAGACTCCAACCCTGAAAGCTTAGATTAACAGATTAATTGATGGAGAAGTTGAGCAGCATTGTCAGACTGAGCAGGAACACTCTGCCTTTAAGACCCAACCCTACCTCCCACATAAAACCACCCTCTGATGGTCTCTCCTTCAGTAATTTCCTTCTCTAAGTTCTGGTTTTACTTATTTACTACTACTAATGCACCCATTCACCAACCAATTTGTTCTATACACTCCATCTAGCTAGCTCCTCTAGACAGATTCTAAACTCTTTTAGGGTTTGAGCTAAGTCTTTCCAATATCTCTTTGGAGCACTAACACCTGCCACAATGTCTTGCACATCGGCTTACAGGATATCTTTCTTGACCGATAAAATGCAAAGCAAAAATAAAAATAACACCCCAAAATCATAAAGACTACCCAGATCCCTATCAGAGACTCTACAGAAGTTTCACTCACTAAGTTTATTTCTCAAGAACATAAATTTTCTAGAGTACTCCCATGCCAGATAAGTCCCCAAATCCAGAGGCAACAGCCTCCTCAAGAACGTCAACCAGATGCAGCCCCCTTCCCCATAATATTGACACTCCTTTTCAATATGAACAAGCCAGGGTGGTCACTGCCCAGATATCCCTGAAGATTGAGACAGTAATCAAATGAGAGAGAGGGGTAGCAACTGACAAGATATGATTTAACAAAGGATTAAGAATACTGAATCTTTATATAAATTTTTTTTAGTCTCTAGGTATTAGAACAGCTAGAAGGAAATAACAAATGTAACCCATAATGTTCTTTGAAATTTGTTCTACGACTTTAAATTGTTAAACTGTACTTTGAAAGTTACCACTTTTCTGTATATATATTTCACAATAAAAATAAAAAATAAATAAAAATATCATTTTTTTATATCTAGTAGAATAAAGATTTAATTTATCAGTGGGGTGTACCATAGTCAAATGAGATAAAATCAATACCAAGTGCTTCTATTAAATAAAATGGTCATAGGGCTTGCTCTAGAAAGAACAGCCAAGGAGAGAGGTATATGTAAATCTTTAGGGAATAAGAAACTGGCAAGTGAGGCCAAGGTCAAATCAATGATACCTATGTTTAAAATACTGGCAGTTACAAGGTACAAAAAGCAAAATCACAGAGTGACACCAGTGAAAATGGCAGACTAAGGATCTCCAAAATTCCTTGCTCTATAAAACAATGAGAACATTGGAAAAAAAAATGTCAGAATCTACTTTTTCAGAACTTTAGAAACTAAACAAAGATTGGCAGCAATCCAGGGAGCATATATTCAAGAAATATGGCTAAGTCTTGGTATGAACAGTAAAGGTTTTTGCATTTTAACTTGCTCAATTGCCATCAGTCCCCTCCACAACTCCACAGCAACCCTGAAAACCAACAACTTACAATCACATTGTAAACCAGGAACCTGGCAGGAGGGGGAAAATATGGTTGGAGCTCTTTTGAAACTCATTTCCAGATAATTATAATTATTTTATCATTCTGGTGATTCCCTGGAATACCCCACCTGCAAGGCTATCTTCATCTGATTTCACTTGGAACTTTCCTAGGGCAAAAAGTCTTTTCCCCAGAGGCATTTATCAAAAACAATCAGAGACAATGGTTTAACATTTTGGCTGTCTGAGGCAGTCGGTACCAGATGGAGAAAATAGTTAGGTTAACCAAAGAAGTTAGCAGGAAAAAGTGGGAAATGAGATATCCATAGGGATTTTTAAAAGCTCTGATATATTCCTTGGAAGCTAGAAGATGATACGTTTAGGTAGAACTGTCTGTATACCAGGAATTCGTGTATGCTCAAAGACCTGAGAAGGCTCTAAACTCTCACCTCTAACTGACCTTGAGGCTCTGCACAAGCAGGAAATGAAGGCTAAGGCAGAAGTGTCAAGTCCCGGATTAAACATTGCAGGCATGACCCTGTATGGACATAGAGCCCTCAGCAAAGACTGGTTCCAGGCATTTAAAGAAATCACTGTCCAATCATTAGTGGACTACTAGCTAAACAAGAGAGATTTCAATGGCCAGATATGACAAATAATACAGACTTTACAGAGCTATTTCAGACAAGCCACTAAAAACCAAACAACAAACAGCAACAACCACAAATGCTGGAGAAGGAGGAGAATCTTCTTTTTAGAGTTGTCACATTATATTCATTAAAATGTCTACTTTCCAACAACAACAACAACAAAAATAGGAGACATGCAAAGAAACAGGAAGAAAAACAATCAATAGAAACTGTTTCTAAGGAAGCCTAGACATTGGACATAACAGACAAAGACTTTAAATCAGCTACTTTAAATATGTTCAAAGAATTAAAAACAACATCTATGAAGAAAGAAGGAAAGTATGAGAATGACACTTCAACCTGCATATGTTTGGGGAAGTTATTGTGAAGTTTGTAGCATCATGAATGATGGGAATTGTGCAGCAACAAGCTTGGATTGGCATGATGTCACTCACACTCTCCAGGTTTTTTTTAATTAACTTTTTTTATCAAAAAATTAAAAAAAAATTCCAAACAAAACAATTCAAAGGAATAGGAAAAACAAATATCCTGAAATAACTTCATTGCTTCCAACAAGCTCCTACCATGCCACAAGAAAACTAACAAAGCATAGTCACATTTGTTTTTGTTATAAGATAGAACAAACAGTCCTGCAAGAGTAGGTTTGTGTTATTGGTAGCCTCTTCCACTGAATCAGAGCTGGTGTATGTGTGTGTACATGTGTGTGTATGTGTGTGTGCTTTAAGGAAATGTTTCTATAGAAGCCTCTGCCATAAGTGTATATTTGAAGTAAAATGTTTATTTCTTCAATTCTCTAGCATATCCAAGTGCCATATGATCCATCACCTTCACATTCAATCCCAGCCATATAAAGTAGGCACAATTTCCCTGAAAAGGAATGCAACTCCAAAGAGCAGTCTGATTATAGTATTATCCCACTCAAACAGAAATAATATCAGCAATTTGTCTCCTAGGGGATGAAGTTTAATGACTGAACTTTAATCTTCAGAGGGTATAATAAGACAGTGGAAAACATTCTGAAATGATCAGAATCACTGAAAATGTGACTTAAAAAAATACAGATCTTTTCAGTGAGAACTTTGTCTGGAGAGAAAATTGTGTTAAACTTTGAAAATCAGCTGACCTTATTAAAAGCATGTAGAATCAGCCTACTTATAGCCTTCTACCTTCTTAATTGTCTTCTAAATTGTCAGTACCATTTAAAGCTAAATATTTTTTTCAGGCTGAGAAGTATGATTTCAATATTAAAATAGGCTTGCCATTTAAATGTTACAGAGGAGTTAATCAGTGGTAGTCAACCAACTATAGAAGCTTAGAGTTCATTGTGTGGGAGGGAAATTAAAGAACTAGAAGTTTATAAATTGGCTTTTCCTATATGACAAACTGCTGTTAAACTTAGTGGCTTAAAACAGCAATCATTAATTTAGTGCATGAATCTGAGGGTCAGTAATTTGGGTTGGGCTCAGCTAGTTGGTTCTTCTTTTCTCAGCTGGCTTCACTGCTACGTCCATAGTCAGTTGTGAGGTGTCTGGGGCCAGCTGATCTACAATGACGTTGCCTGGGACAGTTCCTCTCTGTCCACATATTTTTGTCTTCCACCAGGGCAGCCTGGGCTTTTTTCCATGGGGGTTACAGGGTTCCAAGAGAAAGATCAGAAGTATGCAATAATCTCTTGAGGTCCAAACTCAGAAGTGGCACACTGGCACTTCTGTTGCATTCATCAGCGCAAATCACAGGCCAGCCCAGATTCAAGGGGTGGGGAAATAAGTTCCACCTCTCAATGGGAGAAGCTACAAAGGCACATGGCAAAGGGGCACGGATACAGGGAGGGGAATGTTTATGGCCATTTTTGCAGTCGGTCTACCATAAAGATATTTCCCAACTTTAAGGCATTTGCAATATAAAAGATGAAGTCAAGAATTCATCCAAGAAATCCCTGAGGAAAAACAACAGGATTAAAATCCATAATTGTTAATCATTGATAACCAGTTATTCTAATTCTTGAATCTTCTTGAAGAGACTTTCCACTTGTTTACTTAGCTGTATCTCTATTCTGACCTGTCTGATCTCTATTATCTTTCTCTTTGGTCTTCTTCACAGTTTCTCAAAAAAAAAAAAAAAAAAGTTCATGGTCAATTACTGGCAATTGCTCTCCAAAACTTTATTGGGATATTTGATGGACATGGCAAATGTTTTCTATATTTGAGCTGGGTGGAGAAGTTCTATAACCCTAGTGATTTAATAAGAAGCCTATATTCTCCCCTGAGGTTCACCATCCGTAAAACTTGCTATACATTGTACAAGAAAAAGTCAACAGTTTGCAAAATGTTTTTTAAGACAGTCCTACAAATGAGATGCAAGCTTGGATAAGGACTCAGGGGTTCTATCTGTCCAGACTGAAGGGATAAATGCTGTCCATCAGAGATGGCTGCACTGTGCAGTGAGGAACCTTAGTAATGAAACTGTCTTCTGGATTCTCACAGTGTGTAGCTGAGATGCAACCAGGTGACCTGGACCATGTGTGAGCAGATCCCTCCAGACCAGTGTCATCCAATAGGAATAGAATGCAAGCCATCTATGTAACTTTAAACTTTCAAGTAGTCACATTATAAAAGGAAAAAAAAAAAACAGGCAAAATTAATTTTGAGAATATATTTCATTTAGCCCAATATATCTGTAATGTTGCGATTTCAACATAAAATCAATTGAAAAATAAATTGATATTTTGGAACAAGTATTTGAAATCATGTATGTATTTTACAAAGACAACACATCTCAGTTCAGATAAGCCACATTTCAACTGCTCAGTAGCCACATGTGGTTATTATCTCCTGTACTGGACCAGTGATTCTCAATGTGTGGTCCTTGACCAGCAGCACTCTTGGCATTCCAAGGGAACTTATTAGAAATGCACATTCATGGATCTCCCCCCAGCCTAACTCAGAATAGAATGGGAGCAAAGCAGTCTATGTTTTAACAAGCCCTCTATGTGATCATAATGTATGATAAAGTTTGAGAATCACTTTTTAGACCAGTGTTTCTCAAACTTTCTGTGGTGAAGGACCAGGTTTTTGGTTTTGCTGCTTTTAATTTCCAGCATATCATATACCAGTAAGTTTTTTTTCCCACGCTTAGATGTCCGTGCAACATCAAATTACTATGAAAGTTTCTGCATGCTTAATCTCAATCTTTGTAGTCATCTATCTTGTCACAGATCAAGAAACAGAATGTGATGCACTCACACTGGTCTGTGACCTTCATTTTGCCTTTGAGGGTAAAAAATATGTCATGGTCCTCTTTGTATGTTCAGTGTCTAGCTCAGTGCTTAGCAAATAGTAGGCAACCAATATATGTAGGCCGGATGAAAGAATAACGTGTAAACCAGCAAACTACCACTGGGTGCCCCTCATATGCTATTAGGTGATGCAGTCTTTAAAGACCATGTAGTCATTGCCTATAGTGGTAACCATTTCTTTCTATGAATTTTGGTTTTAAAATCTTGAAACTAAATGTCAGCCTAACTTATTCAATCATATACTCTTAATCCTTAAGCTATGTAAACAGTTTGCCTGTCCCCTAAGCTCTTCTTGACAGCTTATTTGAAGACAGAAATTCTTTAGGCACAGAGTGAGCTTGGCACTTAGATCTGTGTTAGAATGACCTAGAGAACATAGTAAAGATCGCCTTTGACTGCCTCAGGGTCCTTCACGAGGACATACATTTATTTTCCGGTAAATGGATTTCAAATGCAAATTCCCTCACTTCACTCCGGTTTTTATGACAATTATTTTTGTCTGCTATAAAAGCACTTAGTCTCTTAACTGTACTTGATGGGTAGTTCTTCAAACATTTATAAAGTTTTCTGGAAATATCCAAGTTTCCCTTCTGTATCCATAAATAAATTGGCAAAGGAAGAGTCACATTTCAAGTCAAGGCAGGTTCAAACTTTAACCTGAGATTTTCTTTGAAGTTAACAATCTCTGAAATGCACATCACAGT
The DNA here is from genome assembly GCF_015220235.1 of Choloepus didactylus. Lineage (NCBI taxonomy): Eukaryota > Metazoa > Chordata > Mammalia > Pilosa > Megalonychidae > Choloepus > Choloepus didactylus. Next base: position 22,170,553 of record NC_051325.1, on the reverse strand, counting down.
AAAAAACACACACACACACACACACACACACACACACATTTTATCTGGACAAAACAAAGGCTGGGTCTGAAGTGAGGAAAATATATGAGCAAAACGAAGAATTCTCAGAGGCAGACAGAGTCCAAAAACAGCTCCCACCAACCTGACCAACACAAATGGAATATTTCAATTGGCATGAATCTACATGGTTAAGAATACCAATGAGGGATCTCTCAGTTTTTTGTCTCCCCAAACATTTAGTTAATCAACCAAATAACCAAGCATTTACTATTTAACAATGCTGGGTTAGGGACAGTAAAGGTGCTTTAGAAGCATTAAGTCCTGATCCTTCCAAGTTGCTTAAATTCCATGTGGGAAAAAAGCCCAAGGTCACCTGAATGCACTATTCCTCCTTATTTCCTTTCTGAAAAATATCTTTAGTGGGACAAGGTATCACCTCCTTAAAAAGACTTTCCTGTCACCCCAATGATATACAATACTATATGCTATTTTATTATTTTTTTAAATTATTGCTGCTGTCACTGCCTGGAAAACACATTAGCCAGCTAGATGGTTAGCTAGATAGATGTTTAATTGCAGCTTTTTCTGTATTTAGTTGTTTATGATGCTCAAAGGCTGAGAACAAAACAACAGGTGGCAGGTGCTTGCACATTCCAAAATGAGGTACCAGGCCACTTATGCATAGCTTGCAAAGAAGAATGAGGAAAAGAAACATTCTTCTGGCCTGAGCTCAATATTCACTGCAAGTGTATGAAAGGATTAAGGGCAAACTTCTCAGAGAAAGAGAATTTGGGGAGATTTGTGGGGTTGCTGTGGATTACTTTCCTTCTCCTAGTGTGGGAGGGGGGTGGTAGTTTCATCCCATTCTGAGAGAGGTTCAGGGAATCTTTTGGAGACTGTTTCCCTTGGGTGGTTCCCAGCTGCCCTGAAAATGGAGTGAGGAGACAGCCACGCTGGGTATGGCCTGTTGTCTCACATTTTCCATGGGCCAATAAAACCAGCCATGGAAGGTGCCTGAGTGGGATAGAATTTCTAGAGTGGACCGTAGCCTAGAGGCAGGTCTCTCTGGAGAAGGAAGCTCAGCAATTAGAAGTTGCAGGCTGCACCACCAGAGACAAATGCTGGGAGGTGGTACCACCCGTGTTAGAGACTTCTGAAGACCCCTCCAGTGCACCTCCACAAAAAGAACCAGCACTGGGCATCGACCAAGCCCAGAGCATGCCCAGGCCAGATCATGACAGTGCCCGGCAAGAAGACTTTCCTGCCTCCCTTCTCCCAGCTCTGAAGGGCTAAGAAAATGGCCAGCAAAGGGGAGGAGGAAAGAAGAACACGATGAGAAAACAAAGAAGCAGTTGACTCTAATTCCCTTTCCCCATTTCAGGCCTTTATGGGTTGGTGAAGCAAGAAGCTTCAGGAATCAGTGAAGGTAAGAGTTTTGATTAGTTCACGGGACTCATACTTCCATTACTGAAATGAAACTATTTTTTGCCCAAAAGTGAAGGGAGAAATTATTGTCGGAGCAATGATATGAATTGAAGAAGCTCTGGGATTGGATCAATATTTCATCCAAGAGATGGCAAAAATGGAGTTATTTAATGACTTGTCCTTCTAGATTTCTGCTCTTTGAACATATCAATCACATATACTTTCTGTGCTTGCTCATTTTCTATCTGTCTACTGGAATATAAGCTCCCCAAGGACAAGGACTTATCTCTTTTATTCATCACTGATTCCTCTGAGCCTAAAATAAAAATAAAGTCAACTGCATTGTGAGTGCTTAATAAATACTGAAAGAATAAATAAATGGGTAGCAGTGGATAGGGGATCACAGGCTCTTCTACATGTTCTTCTTAGGTAAAATGTCTTGACTCAAGTAAAAAAAAATAAAATAAAATAAAAAGGAAATATAAAAAACACTTCAATAATCCTGCCCCAGAAAAGAGCCTATGAGTAGTACCATCCCATTCAAGACATAATTCGCTCTGGCTTCAGTGTCTGGGGCTTGAAACTCAGAGTTGGGCTCCCTTTGTCTCACATCCCCTCCGCTCTGATAAGCTTCAGCTTGTATAACTAATTACTGCCATGGCAGTGTTTTTCCTTCTTTTACATTTTCTCGTGTGGTATTCTACTGCTAATAAAACTGTCAATTTTCTTTTCCTTCAGTGAAAGGTCACACATGACAACAACCCCTTTTGCCTACTAACAGCAAGAGCCTTTATTAATATTTTAAATGTACACAGTGGTATTTCCAAAAGGTCAGATTTTTTAAAAGACATAAAATGTCAGTCCTAATTCTTGACCCCTCACTTTTTCTGACCCCTGTCACCATTTTGCTGTTCGGTCTCAGCTATTGCGCTTATTATGAAGTGTATTCAATCAGGTAAACACCAGGTGAGGGTACCAGGTAAGGGCAGAACACAGCAGACATGTGTCTTCACTGTCTCTCCTTCTCCCCTGGCTGAATGTAAAAATATTCTGAGCCATCACCAACAGGTCTTACGATCTTAGTTCTTTTTAGTTACCTATTGCCAAGTAACAAATAACTCCAAAACTTAGCAGCTCAGAACAATGAACATTTATGATCTCTCAGTTCCTAAGAATCAGAAACCCAGGTGTGGAGTAGCTGCGTCCTCTTGCTTGGGATCTCTCAGAGCTGCAAACTGCTGGCCAGGGATGCACTCATCTCCAGGCTCAGCCGAGCGAGGATGCATCTCCAAGATCACTCACGTGACTGTGGACAGGATTCAGTTCCTCACAGGATATAGGACTGAAGACTTCACATCCTGGCTGGACGCTGGCCAGTGGCCTTCTTTAGCCCCTTGCTGCATGGGCCTCTCCAGACAGCAGCTGGCCACACGACAGCTGGCTTCCCTCAGAGCGAGCCAGAGGGCATGAGACGGACAGCCAGTCGGAAGTCACCGTTCTTTTCTTAACTTGATCTCAGAAGTGACGTCCCATCATTTTGCCAGACTCCCTTTGTTAGAAGTGAGTCACTGGGTCCAGTCCACAATCAAGGCAAGGGGTTACAAGCAGTCATTAAAAAAACAGAAGAAAGGGATTATTAATTGTCCCATCTTGAAAACTACCTACCACAAACACTGAGCATGGATTTGCGCCAAACTCTTTTTTTTTTTTTTAACAAAAAAGAGCTTTCGATTTTTTACCATGTGACAGAAAAGGAGCTAAGAATTTTCCATGAAACAACTCATTATTTTAGAACAATTCTCTAAGATGGGTGCTGTTCATGTCCCCATTGTATAGATGAAAAGACTGAGGCTCCGAGACACAAGGCAACTTGTCCAGGATTCCAGGACTAGTCTCAGAGGCAGACCCTGCCTCTTGGCCATTGCACACACAGCCTCATCTACCCTTCTCAGGTCCTTTTCTTGTGATAAATTACATACACTTACAAAGAAAGCTGGCTAGGATTTAGATTAAATTTGTGGCTGTAAAATATATGAAATGAACAAGGTCACCCAAGAAGTGACCCCATAACTTACACATAACAAACAGGTTTTTTTTTTCTCCTACACTGGGAACAAGGGAGAGAAGTGAGTCAGTTGTGGACGTTACCTTCAAGAAGCAACTCTGTGGAAGGGAGACTGATATGTAAAGACACTATACAGGGCCCCATGATCAATCATAAATCTGACTGGGTGGAATTAAAAACTTTTGCTCCAGGAAAGACTCTTCTTCCCAAGCTATAGCATGGGGAAAAATGTTTGAAAACCACATGCCCAACCAAGGACTAGTAACTAAGATATATAAAGAACATTCAAAACCCAAGAGTAAGAAAATAAAATAATATATATCCAATTAGAAAATAGGCAAAAGACATGACACATTTCACTGAAGAGACTATTTAGATGGCACACAGCATATAAATAATATTCAATGTATTTAGCCATTAGGGAAATGTAAATTAAACCACATTGATATATCACTACACATCTATTAAGCAAGCTAAAATTTTTAAAAAATAGTGACAACACAAAATGTTGGTGAGTATGCAAAGAAACCAGATAAGTCACATATTGGCAGTAGGAATGTAAAAAGGTACAGCCACTCCTCAAAATAGTTTGGCAACTCCTTTAAAAACTAAAACCAGACTAACCAATTACCCTGCAATTGCAATCCTGGACATTTATCCCAGGGAAATGAAGACATATGTTCACGCAAAAGTCTGTACATATATGCTTATAGCAGCTTTATTCATAATAGCCCCCAAATGGAGATAACTAGACATCCTTCAATAGGTGAGTGGTTAAACAAACTATAGTAAACAGATAGAATGGAATACTGCTCAACAACAAAAAGGAAAAATTTGATACATGCAACAACCTAGATAAATGTCCAGAGAAAAATGCTGAGTGAAAAAAGCCAGTTCCAAAAGGTTACATAATGCATGATTCCATTTATATAGGCTTCTTGAAATGATAAAATTATAGAAATAGAGAATAATTTAGAAGTTGCCAGGATTAAGGAGTGGGTGGGGCAGGAGGGAGGTGGGTGGCCATTAAAGGGCACCATGAGGGATCCCTGTGGAAATGGAAATGTGCTGTATCTTGTCTGTATCAATGTCCAAATACCAGTTTTGATATTTTACCAGAGTTTTTCAAGATGTTACCACTGGGCATCTGGGTAAAGTGTACCTCGGATCTCATATGTACCTTACAAGTAAATATGAATCTACTATTACCTCAAAATTAAGAGGTTAATTATTTTAAAAATTGGGAAAACGTATAAAAGAAAGAGAAATAAGGGTGGAAACTTTACTGTGAAGTTCCAAGATTTTGTGCCGCCTTACAAATAAAGAACTAACCCTGGCTCCCTCCAGATGGATGGAAGCTAAACCCCGCAGAGCAGGGGTTTGGGTTTGCATCTCTCCTTGGAAGTAATAAACTTAGAGAAGAAAGGCATCCTTGAAACCACAGTGTAGTCACACAAAACGATGACATGAATGTAATGATCAAACTAGAGATGTCTTACAGGGATTCACTGAACCAAATACTCTGTAGACATCTTCCACATTTTCTTCTTTGATGGGATATTAGAAAATTCCACTTTACAGAAGAATAGACAAAACATTTGGTAGCCATATGACAACTGTTCAGCTACCTCTTCACCATTCTAGACTACTGGGAAATGCTAGCTCATAACATTAAGAATTTAGGATGATGTAGAGATTGAAGCTCAAATAGACTAAGTGAGTAGTTTATGATATTGAAGGGAAGACCTAAAAGGAAAAATGTATTTTAATAACATATGAATCTTAACATAGAATGTAAGTTTCAGAAGATTTGTGGGAATTGCCAGCCCATCCGTCTCCACTGGCCCCATTTTCTGTCTTTTGTTCCATGTTCTTCCCACTTTACCATACTATTTTTCTCTAGAAGCAAGAGTTGGTCAACCTTATTGGTTGGGTCAACTGTATTTCAATTCCTTCAATTTCTACAGCTTCATATTCAAGGAACATTTATTTTCAAATAGGCAAATGAAATATATTTATAATCATGGGTGGCCTTATAGAGTGGGGAAAAAGTAGGATTAGGCAGCAGAAACCTGAAACCAAGTCTCATTACTGTTATTAACATTCTTTTGACTTTGGTCAAAGTCTTCTATCTTTTGGAGCCTTGGGTTCTTTGAAAGGGCATCATATCTTCACTTCCTATTCTTAGAGCTGTTCTTTCAAGATTAGATGATGTAAAATAAGTAGATGCCATTTGAAAAGTTAAAAGCAGCATATAGAAGTAAGATACAGCTGTATTAAGTAATAATTGTTGCAATCGAGAGAAGTAAAAGCATCATCCATCCAATAAGAAAGGAGTCTGCTGCGTAAATATGCCTATTCCAGATCATGCCTGAAATTACACCTTGTCTCTATCTACCATCCAAAGTCTCTCAGTTGTAAATCTCAATAAAACCTGTAAAAAGCAATTTGGTAGAAAAATGTTTTAGCTAAATGCCTTTTGCAACGGTATGTCGAAAGGATTTAATTCCTCCGGCTTATGCTTCTCTCATCTTAAAAGGATGTTGAATAACCAAATGTCCCCTTCTGGATTGCTCCCCAAGCAGAACAGAGTTGGCTTCCAGTCGATGATTAATGTAACTCCAGGGCATAGTAAGATGTTTTTTTTTTCCTCTAAGAACTGCACTGAAATAAAAAAGATGGAAAAAGAGGGGGAAATCTCTTAAGAATTAGAATCCTTGTTTTCATCCAATTCTCAAGAAGAATGCAAATCCATTTTGGGAGCAGGTTTAATGGATATGATGTTGCATGCCTTGCTGCATTTGACATCGTTACCCACAGCTGATGGAAGCTAAATCAAGTCATCAATTATTAATCCAATGGAAGCAATGCCAGAGGTCTGAGATATAATTTTGCAAAAACAGAAAGAATAAAGTGAAGTAAACAGTTTAGACTTATTGAAGGAAATGTGTTTATAAGGCAAAGCAGGTGCAGTTCAAGGTGACAGAAATTTTGGAGGAATTATGAAAATTTCCTGTTTTCTTATATCTGTCCTTTGTCTGAGGCACAGCTGTGGAAGTGTCTAAGGGTTTGTACATTTGTGTCCTCTCTAGAAGGGTCACGAGTAAGAACTTCCTCCCTAGAAATGGGGAAATGACTGCTATGAGTTTTGATAATGGAATGGCAACCCTGAAGACTTTACAAAGATGGACTGGAAAAGTGTAAGTAAATGACCTGAAATGCAAAAACCTCAGAACTATATAACTGCCCCCCAAATGGAATGACATCAGATCCTAACACCTCTCTAGATTTTCTCTGTTACATCCACTTCAACCACCAGCTCTCCTCTGCAATAAAGAAAAGAAACCTTTTCTCCCTATATTAAGACAAATTCGATGTTGCCTTCTCTTATTGGACAGAATGAAAAGTTCTGTCATCTCTTCCATTTGTCAGCCTTTCAAGTACTTGAAAAGAGCTTGCATGTGCCTTTCTGTTTCCTTTCCCTATAAAAACACAAGTGTATATACATTATAATTTTGACTACATAAAAATAGTCTTCATAAAAAAGACTGAAAGAGGCATACCAACGTAGATGGAAAGTGTACTGATGATTTTTTCCCCCTTTTCTCTATTTTCAAAATGTTTTCTAAGTTTCTGAAATTGCTTTTGGAATGGGATCAAAAGGTCTGAAAATGGAAAAAAAACACAACAATATCATCTTAACCTCTATATATACCAATAGATAGAGAAGGATATAAATCTACTGAATTTTGACCTCAGAAGCGATCAGATCATGCAACCTCCTCATTTACACAGTAAAACTAAGGCCAGGATAGATCATGATCACTTCTCTAATTGGGGCTGATTATGGAATCAACCCAAAGTCTTCTGAACCTCAAACTAGGCTTCATTTTATTACACTACACACCAAGATTGACTCAAAATAAAAGCATTGCTTTTTTTCCATTTCATTGGTCCTTACTGTTGGGTAGTCCTTAGATTTTTCTCTCTAGGTTCTTTCTTTGACATCCTGAAAATCTCCCAGTGTTTCTGTGGTTTGAGTTATAGAGTTGCCCCTTTTAATGCCCAATGTCAACAATGTCAAGTAATAATCAAAGCATTATATCCAAGCCCCCTTTGATCTGACTTGTCAACCAACCACAGCTTTTCAAACTCATGTACCTATCCTGAGGAGACAGGTAAACACAGGAGTAAAATGGCCTGTGATGGAGAGTTATGCTACTAGCGCCTTGTTGGTGATAACCCCAAAGCACCAGCTCTCAGACTTTTCCACAGTGTAACCTGCTCAACCACATACCCTCTCCCTTCCCTGACTCACTCCCCTACTACTCTACTGTTGCTTCCTGGGATAACCTCACAACTTTGTTTTAGGGGCCACTTCTGGGGAAACCCAATGTATGACAACCCCCCTCACATTTACACACATACCCAAACACACACACCTGAGACTGGTAAACATATTACCATGTAAAACAGTTGGAAGAATCCAGAAGCCATGTGGGCAATAAAATGTCTTATCTTTCTTTCAAAAGATTGAATAGGGCCCTGCATAATTTGAGTTCCAGGGAAATTTGACCAGAAGGCAAAGGACTTGTGGAAAGGGTTAAGTCCACCCATCCCAGCGGCACACCCCTTGTTATCCCACCACTCCCAGCAGGTGTGTCCTCCTCCCCACTGTACTATGAAATCGCTCTATCTACCAACTTGGATGGAAAGCAGATTTAGTTTTTCAAAAACAGTCCTTACAAGAGCCTCGGTGGAACTCAAAGCAGTAAACATCACCACATACCTAATTGTACTACATTATGGCACACTGCCTTTCTCTCCCTTCACAGGGTGTGTCACTTTACAGTGATTCATAGGCTGTTTCTCCAAAGTTTCCCATTAAACACTTGGATTTAGAAGAGAAGTGCCATTAAAGATCGCTTTACTAAATCAGTCCATTACTAAACTTGTCTTGGCTTTCCTAGACAAGGAAGAGAAATTAACCTAGGAAAACCCCAACATGGACAGTCTTTCCTATCTCCCAGAGTGCTTTGGAAGCTATATCCTTGAAGGGAGAGGTTAGGAATCTGGATGAAATTTCATTAAAGGATTGACTAACAACTTAAGAACTTAAATACTAATGATCTGGAAGACTCCTACCCATGAGCAATATTCTATACCTTCTTCAGCCTGTTACGTGAAAAATTATAATAGCAGTCAGGAGCCTGTGGGGAGGTATGAAAGGTCTGGGAAGTGGGATGGGGCCGCTAAGGGTTTGGAGCAAGGGCTGCTTACCAACCTCTTATGTACAGAAGGATTTCAAAATTTAATGCCTGGCTTGACTTCCTGGTGAGGACCAACTGAATAGCACCCCATGAGGAAGACCTGAGTTTCTAGCTGCCAGCAGGTACTCTCCACTCTGCCTCTAGTTGCTTCCATATAGTGAGAACTGGGAAGTGCTAAAGACCAACAGTTTCTTTGCCTGGACGAAGGCAAACTCTGAGATGTAAGCTAGGCTCAGCCACAGGACCAGGCTGAGGCTGGGACTTCTCCTAATATTGAGCTCTTGTTTGCTTCTTCTCTTCCCCTTCCCTGTCCTGCTTCCTACGCATCCTTACCAGTTCCTCCCAGAAGCAGACGATTCCTGACCTTAGGATCTGATTCTAGTAAATCTGACCTAAGGAACTCTCTAAACACTCATTATTTTTTAGCTCTGATTACCATGGATTCTATTTTTCCTTCTTTACAGCACTATATGAGGCTGCACTGGTCCCTGCCCACACTTCTGATTTACTTGTGTTCTAACCTTTACTTTCTGAACCAGAGTTTATGTTCAAATTCCAGAGGACATTAAGTCTCCCAGTCTAGAACTCAGTTTTGAAAAACCACAAAGTCTGATATTGCTTCAGCTATTTCTGTTCTGAAATGCCAAACTCCACGCAAATGAAGAACTGCCAGAAACATGATATTCCTTAAAAGCAAATGGGAGAGGAGCTAAGATGGCGGCATAGAGAGGAGTGGAAGACTGTTAGTCACCCCTGGAACAATTCATAAATGACTAAAAAACTAGTAAATAACCTGGAATAACTGCAGGGAGACAAACGTGACTGTCCGCTCATCATCCACCAACCTGAATTGGGAGGAATGCCTGAGATCGCAGAATAAAATCTGTAAGTAAAAACTGCGGACCCACGCTGAGAGCCGAGAGCCCCTCCCTCACGGAAGCCTCATGGTGCTAGAGAGCAGCACTCTCTCAGCCCAGCTCCAACTGGGGTTTTAATGTTAACTGCTCAATACAGAGAAACCCCAACAAGCAGACAGAGGCTTTTGGTGACAACTGTCCTTGGGAGAGTCAGGGGACATATCTGTCTCAGGATGGTGAGCACAGAGGATTGGGTGCTATCCCTGACTGACGGGTGAAACTGGGAGCTTTCTGTCCATTTCTCTCTCTGTGGAGAAAGCCTCAGCCATTTTCAGCCTGCAGCACTTTGCAGTAAAGAAAGCCTCAGCCATTTTAAAATCTCAGTACTTTGACCAGCAGAGTCAGAGAAACAAAGAACTCATTGATATTCAGATGACCTCTCTGGAGGGGGCACAGCTTCCCAAGAGGAAAGGGAGGGGCCCAGCTCTACTGCCTGCCTTGCCAGAACCAGATCCCAAAGCCTGGGGGAGGAGAGCTGTGGGCCACACCCCATTACACCAGCCCTGACAGACTGACAGGCGCACCTACTGAGAGAAAAACACAGGGTGTGTCAATCCTCTAAGAAAAACCATCAAGGAAACCGGATACTGACTATTTCCTCCTTCTGTGACCTGAGCCTGTTCTCATCTGGGAAAACCTGATTGCGGTGGCCTAAGAGGTCAGATGCCTAGACAACAGAAAACTACAACCTACACTAAGAAAAATGAAGTTATGGCCCAGTCACAGGAACAAATGTACACTTCAACTGAGATACAGGAATTTAAACAACTAATGCTAAATCAATTCAAAAAGTTTAGAGAAGATTTGGCAAAAGAGATACAGGCTATAAAGAAAACACTGGGCATACACAAGGCAGAAATCGAAAGTTCAAAAAAACAACTAGCAGAATCTATGGAAATGAAAGGCACAACACAAGAGATGAAAGACACAATGGAAATATCCAACAGCAGATCTCAAGAGGCAGAAGAAAACACTCAGGAGAACAAAACACCTGAAAGCCTACATGCAAAGGAGCAGATGAAGAAAAGAATGAAAAAATATGAGCAATGTCTCTGGAAACTGAAGGATGAAACGAAGTACAAGAATGTATGTATCATTGGTGTCCAAGAAGGAGAAGAGAAGGGAAAAGGAGAAGAAGCAATAATAGAGGAAATAATGAAAATTTCCCATCTCTTATGAACGACATAAAATTACAAATCCAAGAAGTGCAGCATACTCCAAACAGCATAGATCTGAACAGGCCTATGCCAAGATACTTAATAATCACATTATCTAACACCAAAGACAAAGAGAGAATCCTGAAAGCAGCAAGAGAAAAGCAATCCATGACATACAAAGGAAGTTTAATAAGACTATGTGCGGATCTCTCAGCAGAAACCACGAAGGCGAGAAGGAAGTGGTATGATACATTTAAGGTATTGAAAGAGAAAAACCACCAACCAAGAATCCTATATCCAGCAAAGCTGTCCTTCAAATATGAGGGAGAGCTCAAAATATTTCCCAACAAACAGACAATGAGAGACTTGTGAACAAGACACCTGTCCTACAGGAAATACTAAAGAGAGCACTACAGAGTGATAGGAGAAGACAGGAGTGTGTGGTTTGGAACACAATTTTGGAAGATGGTAGCACAGCAATGTAAGTACACTGAACAAAGATAACTGTGAATACAGTTGAGAGAGGAAGGTTGATAGCATGTGAGACACCAGAAGAAAGGAGGAAAGATAAAGACTAGGACTGTGTAACTCAGTGAAATATAGAGTGTTCAACAATTGTGATAAAATGTACAAATATGTTCTTTTACGAGGGACAACAAGCAAATGTCAACCTTGTAAGGTGTTAAAAATGGGGAGGTATTGGGGGAGGGATGCAATCAATGTAAACTGGAGACTGTAACTAACAGAATCATTGTATTATGCTTCCTTTAATATAACAAAAGCGATATACCAAGGTAAATGCAGATAAGAGGGGGGGATAGGGGAGGTATGTTAGACACTTGACATTGATGGTGTTGTCTGACTCTTGACTCTACTTTGATTTAAGGTTATCTTTCCTTTTGCTGCTTCCTAGCTGTCATATTCTTTTCTTCTCTCTTTTTTCTTTTTCTTTTGCCTGTCTACCTTCTTTGACTCTCCCTCCTGCCTTGTGGAAGAAATGTAGATGCCCTTATATAGATAGTGGTGAAGGTGGTGAACACATAAATATGTGACCTTACTGAGAACCATCGATTGTTTACGTAGGATGGAATGTATGACACGTGAACAAAACCATCTAAAAAAAAAAAAATGGGTTGATGAAAAAACCTCGAGGGCAATATACTGAGTGAAATAAGCCAGACACATAAGGACAAATATTGCAGGGTCTCACTGATAAGAACTAATTGTAATATGTAAACTCATAGACATGAAATGTAAGGTACCAAAATATAGGACGAGGCTTAAGAATGGGGAGCGGTTGCTTTGTATGAGCAGAATGTTCAACTAGGATGAACTTAAATGTTTGGAAATGAACAGAGGTGTCGGTAGAAAGATGTGAGAATGACTAACAGAGCCAAATGGTGTGTGAATGAGGTGGAAAGGGGAAGCTCAGATTCATATATGTCACCAGAAGGAAAGTTGGAGGTCAAAACATGGGAATGTATAAAATGAATCCTATGGTGGGCAATGTCCATGATTAACTGTACAAATATAAGAAATCTCTTCCATGAACCAGAACAAATGTATGACAATACAATTAGAAGTTAACAATAGAGGGGCATATAGGGAAAAATATATATACCTATTACAAACTATATATCACAGTTAGTAGTATTTCAACGTTCTTTCATAAACAGTAACAAATGTACTTTACCAATACTACGAGTCAACAATTGAGGGGGGTTGGTTAGGGATATGGGAGGATTTGAGTTTCCTTTTCTTTTTTTTTTTTTTTTTTTCTTTTTTTTGTCTTTCACTTTCTTTCCTATCTGGAGTAATGAAAAGCTTCTAAAAATTGAACAAAAATTAAGTGTGATGATGGATGCACAGCTGTATGAGGGTACCAGGGGCAACTGATAGTACACTTTGATTCTTTGGATAATTGTAAGGTATGTGAACAATCTCAGTAAAAATTAAAAAAAAAAAAAAAAAAAAAAAAAAAAAGCAAATGGGTTCTTCTGTAGTATCCTTTCCCAACATCTGAATATCTTTCATAGTTGTGGTGATACCACTAATAATAACAATGAAAGCTATTGTTTATTGAGCACTTACTATATGTGGGTCACAGACAAAGGTATTTTATGCATTATCTCATGTAAGTCTCATGGAAACACTTTAACATGGATATCACTAACCCAAAGACACTGTTTGGGAAACCAAGGCAGAGAGCATTATGGGACTTCCAAATGTCATGCTGTTAACATGGGGAAGTGCTGGGCTATGGGTGCTAGTATTGAAGGCTGGTTCTTACCCTTCTGCTTATTGGGTCTCCCCACAGAAAGAGTGGGATAAAGCTCACTGGCATTGATGGGACAAGGATAAAGGCCATCTTACATTCCCTAATAGTTGATAGCCCCTAAGGATTGGCTGTTCTCTGACTCCTGTTTCTCATTATCAAGACCCTTGCCCTTGTTACAGCAGCCTGGGGCTCAAGTTGTCCATTTCCTGCCAAACTAGAGCTCTGCTCCATAATCTGCTCTCACCCAATTACTTTATTCCTTCATGCCATCCAACAACCAGTCACTTCATTATCCTCTTTTCTGAGATTATCAAAAAGAAGTCCACTAGCACAAAAGCATTTCTGGGCAATGTAGAATTTACTGAAGTATCAATTTTTCACAACAGTTTCTTCAGGAAACAATGTCATAAGTCTCTTATAAGGATGGGGATCACCCTGTCCTTGAAACCCCCCTAGAAGTTGACTTCCCTGCAACAGCCACATAGCCAAGGCTTTTTTTTGGAAGAGCTAGTCTTTCCCTACAGAAGTTACTAAGAAGATAAAAAATCTTCCTACATTAAAAATATAAAGTATAAAGTCCTAGGGTAAAATTAAGGAGAGCTATGAACATTGGGTAGGCAGAGCAACCACTGACAGTCATCCCCCTTGTGATGGTTTCGAGGATTTATGGCTTTATGGCTTTATGTACCCCAGAAAAGCATGTTCTTAAATGTAATCCATTCCTGTGGGTACAAACCTGTTGTGCGTTGTTTTTGTGTGGTCTGATCATGAATACAGGTCTAAAGTTGTATGATGAATGTCTTTTTAACTTATTCTGGGGTATCTTTCTGACTACATGTATGACCTCATTTGGAGATAACATAGATATCTGAATAGGTCTCCCATCTCCTCATCTAACCCTCAGGGTAATAGGCCTGGGGTGAGTATCAGCCGAAACAGCAAAACCTATTCCTATGTGTATAAAACATCGCTTACATATACATCTACTGATACATGGGTAGGCATGCATATAAAAACATAGTGTTAAGGGAAAAATACACAACCAGGCTAAATAAATGGAGAAACACATTTAAACAGATCAGTTGTTCTCAGGACTGTCCCTAAGCTATGAGTCACTCTGTCCAGTTATTGCTTTTATTCAACAGTGTAAACACATAACCTTGAAAAACCTCTAATAAGTACAGTGTTGCTGTGCACACTGCATGTGTTTGTGGAATCACATCAATTTCAAATTAAGGAAACACTCTGCAGTGTATAATCCCAACTGTATGATATCCCATAGATTGATGAGATTATATAAAACGTTTGAGTTACTTGACAAGAAAATGCTGCAGAAAAATAAAACAAATGCAACATCAGGCCACCCCAATGCAATTCCTCTTCAAAGCAAATCTGAATACAACGCAGTATGTAATGTCCACTTTTCCACTGGAAGCAGTAAAATAATGCCTTGTCCATGAGATATTAAAATGGGAAAGTGCATCCCTTTTTTCTCGATAGGCTTGGAATGGTTGAGCTTCACTGATGCTTGGGTATCATCTACCTTAGGTGGAGTGTGGTAGATAGACTCCAAAGATAATGGCTTCCAATTCTTTCTCTCCCTATATACTCACGATGCACCTCACATCAAGAAGTGGGATCTAATTCCTCTTCCCATGAATCTAAGTTGCTCTAAGTGACTTGCTTGACCATCAGAATGCAACAAAGGGATGTTCTGGACTTTTGAGGGTAGATCTCTTGAAGATTCCACCTGGGTCTCCTGGATGCTCCCTCTATGAACCCAGCTGCCATGGGGTGATAAGTCCAAGCCATATGGAGAGACCACCTGTAGGTGTTCCAGCTGGAAGGTCCAGATGAGCTCCCTGTCAACAGCCAGCATCAACTGCCAGCCACGGGAGTGAGCCATCGTGCACTTCCAGCCCAACCAATGCTTCAGATGCCCACATCCTGATCTGCCATCTGCCTACATGAAAGACCTGAAGTGAGAACTATCCAGCTGAGTCCAGTCA
The DNA here is from genome assembly GCF_015220235.1 of Choloepus didactylus. Lineage (NCBI taxonomy): Eukaryota > Metazoa > Chordata > Mammalia > Pilosa > Megalonychidae > Choloepus > Choloepus didactylus. The sequence continues at coordinate 22,155,432 of NC_051325.1, read as the reverse complement.
ACCCACGGAACAGTTAAGATACACCAATTCATTGTTGTATCACATTGTTGTTTAAGCCACTAAATTTTGGGGTCATTTGCTACATGGCAATCAATGACTGAAATATGGAGGTGTTGGGGTGACAAGGAAGAGGTGGGAAGAAGGAAAAAAATAAGTCTCTGGAAGGTCTATCAAACTATACTGATAGGATCTACCTCACACCCTACAAAATTTGATTCTCAGCAGGAAGTATATATATTTTGTGTATTTTGAAAAAATTCCCCAGATTCAGGGACCTTTCTTGATGACCCAGTTAATGTAGGACAGAGCTGCAACTTGCAAACATTAACTACATATATTACTAGATAATTTTCAAACACCCTCCTAAACTAAGAAGCACTGAGTTCAATCCATTAATTCTATAAATAAGAGATTGTAAGAAATGGTTAGAGATTCTATGAGGATAAAAATTCTTCACTTACTATGCTTTAAGTACCCCAAAGTTATAATTTTTATTTTATAAATAAAATGTTGTCTCTTGATATGAGCTATAAATTTGAGGGTCTAAACCTTAGGAGCTGCCTGGATTCTCTAAACTTTTCATTTGTCATACTTTTCATTTCAATAATTAAATGTTGAATTATTTAGAGGAGAAATATTTAAAATGAAAAGTGAATTACTTCACTCCTTCATATGATTTGTAATCAAAGCTGTATCTTTATTTAAATAAATTTTGATATTTTTGGTTCAGATTCACGGGGGTAGGCAAACTTTACTGTAAAGAAATAGACAGTAAATATTCTAGGCTTTGATGTCCACAGAAGGTCCCTATTATACATACCTTTTTTTTTTTAAAAGTTCTTTAGAAATGTAAAACACATTCTTATCTCTGGGGCATACAAAAAGAGGCTGTGGGTATACTTGTCCATGGGTCATAGTTTGTCAACCTTTGATTTATAAAAAATATTTATACCCAGAATATACAGTATCATGAAAAACCGATAGAATTCCATGAATAAAAAGAAATATAGTTGTCAAATATTATTTTGAAAATTCTGGATTCAGCAAAGTCAGGCAAGTCTCTCTATTGCGGGACTTTTCAGGGCCTTCAATATGTCAATGTGTACTGTGATTCAATCAACAAGAGGTGAATGCAGGGTCAACATTTCCTAAATTTATTTTTAACTTTGAAAATGTCCTTTGCAAAATCATCTGGTGTAGACAGTACTACACACATTTAGATTAATGGGATAAAATCTGAGTTCTAAGAAAATTACTGAGGGAGATGTATGAACTAAAAAGAAGGCTGAAATAATTTTCTTTTAGACCAAGAAGCAGTGGACTCTGGTTAGTGTGGCACTGGTAGAAACTCTTTCCATGTTGATATTTATTTCCAGAAGCCATCCTGGATTAAGGGTCAGCCTTACCCCACTGTGAAGCTTTCTACAGAAAAGCCACCTGAGAGGTATCTGCTCATTTCTTATAGATAGCAGATGTTTAGGTCAGACCAAAATAGCAGCATCCACTCTCAGGAACTAACTTCCAACTTAGAAAATTACCTCTCTGACCAGAAAGTAGCTAAAAACAAAGTCAAAATTTTTTCCTCTCTTTTTTTTTAATGTGCTTGACAGCTTCAAAATAGAAATGAACACAAATGCTTTTTCCCCTCTATCTGATAGAAGGCTTGATAAAAAAATGAGTTAAAATCATTGGCTTAAGATGAAAAATTTTAATGGCTTCAGCTTTTCTGCCCATGGAATTTCTTAGCTCCTTTTCTTGGGGTCACTGACATTTTACCCTACTGATGGCTTCTAGATATCTTTGCAGTTCTTCTTTGTTTGGTCGTTGAAGTTACAGGACAGCGTAGCAGAAAACATGGGTTAGTGCTGCAACTCAGTTATGCATTATCTATGAGACTTTAGGAAACTCATTTAACTTCACTGAGGCTCAGTTCAATTTTTGTGAAACTGAAGTGGTAAAAATTAAATGACATAGCAAATGTAGAGCTTTTATCATGTGATATACATCACAGGTGATTAAGAGTGATTTTTTCCTTTGCTCTCTTCTTTTCCTTCTCTGCTGCCTAAAAACTCTAGATTTTGGGCATGCGCAACACACTTTGAGCAGAGGACAACAACAGACAATATAGGAATGAGCCCAAGATCTGAGATCATAAACAGAGGCAGCCTTTGACGGAGAATCAGTTTTCTACACTCACAAGGATATACCAAAGATTCGTGGCGAAGATCCAGAGATTGGTGATTCCCGAGGCAGGTGGCTGAGTTTTAGGACAGTAAAGGGTGGGGAGATTGGTTTCTTCCAAGCAACTTCCTCATAGGCAAAGCTCTATTTGGGGGAGCTACAAAGCACCTTAAAGGCTTTCTTCTCCCTCTGAAACCATCCCCTGCCTTCTCCTGTCACTCCAGGATTTCTTGCAGTTTCCATTATTGGAAGGCGGCAGCAAAACATACAGTCAAGATATTCTCCTATGCTTGTTTTAGCAATTCTGTGGTGCATGTTTTGAATTTAAATTTTTTGAACCTCTAATTCTATAAAAGTTCACCAAGGAAATGTAAAGTGCCCACATAGCTGTCATCATCGCTTCCAAAAATATAGTTTTTCTATCGTTAACTGATTTTCAGAGGCCAAGGCTGAGCAAAACTTGGCCAGAGCTAATTTCAGAAAAGATAGAGAATCTAAATAATCTAATTGCCATGAGGGGAAAAATATTTCAAATAACTGCCTTCCCAAAAAGGAATGAAGCACAGATGGTTTCCCAGGGGATTTTGACTAAGCCTTTAAAGAACAGATAATTCTAATGTTAACTGCTTTAAATTTGTCTAAAGCACAGAAAAAGAAAAGGAAAAGCTTCAAACTTCTTTCTGTCTTTAAAAATACCATAACATTGCAACTAAAGCCTGACAAAGTTAATACAATAAAAGAAAACTCCAGACAAATCGCATTAGTAGTGATACAAAAATCCCAACAAAATATTCTCAGGAAACATGCAGTAGCATGTTAAAAAATAAGACACAACAACCAGGTAGAATTTAGGGCAAAAATGAAAGATGGTATCAAGATCAGGAAATTACTTATATAACTTACTACATAAATAGACCAAAAGTGAACATTCCTCAACATTTGTGCTATAAAGGCATTTAATAAAAATAAAAATACTCTTGATTTAATTAAAACATAATAAAATAATGTTCCAAAATATAAATGATCATTACCCAAAAGTTGGCAGCGGCCTTACCGGGAATACACACAAAAAACAACCTTGTTAACATAAGGAGAAAAATAAGATGCTACCATCACCATTTTCACTTAATGTTGCTCCAGAAACAGCAGTCAACACAACCAAACAAAATAAAGAAAGAAAGAAGAAAAAGAATATATTGAGAAACAAAGAAATAAAATGATCCTGTGCGGAAGTTTACATGGAAAATTGGAAAGAATCAAATTAAAAACTACCACAAACAATTCAAGAACTCAAAAAAGCCTGAGCACAAAAGTAATACACAGAAAGCGGTAGGCTTTATATATTCCAATAATCAGGTGGAAGAGATAATAGAAGAAGACACACCAGATGCAGTAGAAAACAAGAAAAAAATAAAATTCACATAAATAAACTTAACAAAAATATGCACATTCTACTGAAAAAAACTTTGCAACAGTAGTGAAAGATATAAAAGAAGATGAATAAATGGAAAGCATCCCATGTTGTTAACATCTTAAAGATATTAAGCATTCCTAGGATAGTACAAACTGAAAGTGACCAAAATATAAGGAGCATTCTATCTGGAACTAGATAAATTCATTCTAAACTTCATATGCAAAAACAAGGAAGCAAAAATAACCTGAGTGAGAATAAGTTGCGGGGGGAGGGGGGGAGTCTACGCTTAGCAAATATTGAAGCTAATTATATAGCCACAGTAATTTAAACAGTGTGAGATTGGCATAGGAATAACAGATGAATAGAAGTCCAGAAATATTCATATATACATGGTAATTAAATATGTAATAAAAGTAACATTTCAATTTGGGGTAGGGAAGGGAAGATTTAATCAACAAATAATATTGGAACATATTAATAGCCTTCTGAGAAAAATTGTATATATATCTAAAACTCAATGCCTTAATTTTAAAACAAAATAAATTCCAGATTGATAAAGCAATTCATTATAACAAATAAAAATCAGAAATTACTAGAAAATAAAACACAAGAAAACAATTTTTATATAATCTTGAGGGAGACAAGAGCTTTTGGTGTGCTAAAATATCTAGAGAGCATAAAAAGAAAGATTGATAAATTAAATTACTTAGAAATTAAAACAAACATCATGACCTAAAGCACTAAATACAAAGTCAAAAGTCAAACAGCAAACTCAGAAAAAATATTTGTGACTGGTATCACAGAAAATTAGTTTCCTTAACATGCAAAAAGTTCCTACAAATCAATAAGAACAAATCCTAACAGCCCAATTTTAAAAAATCGACAAAGCATAGGACGGAAGGGGTCATAAAAAATGTTCCAAATATATGAATAGATTAATAGAAATCTTAGGGCTTCAAAACATACACTGTTGGTGTCATGGTGGAGAAAGTCAAATTCTTTCATTGCCAATGAAAATATAAACTGGAACATCTTCTCTGGAGACCAACTTAACAAGAACTATCAACATTTAAAATGCACATACCCTTTGAAATGACAAGTCACCTTCTAGGAATTTATTCTATAAATATGTGTGTGCCAAATGATGACAGCTTCGTTCTCTGGAGCATTATTTGTACTTGCAAAATATTACAAACATGGTAGGAAGATACTGGAAGTAATGTAGTTATTTTAGGGTATTTGTTTTTCTTTTCCCTTTGTTTTGTTTTGTGTGAAATGTTTTTTTTAAATATTTTGATAAATAATGTTTTTTTTAAATATTATCAACAAGCTACATGTCTGAACAAGGACTGATTACATAAATTAGGAACTCCATACAACAAAATACCACACAGCCACTAAACAAACAAACAAACAAACAAAAAACTAGCAGATATATTTGAACTGGAAAATTTCAATTTCCATTTGATGTGGAAAGAAAACCGTTAAAAAATCAAAGTGCAGAATTACATGTCTAATATGTACTATTTGTGTGATTACAGAAAAACAATGTATATGAATATAATTGTAATTGCATCATAATGAAGGATACACAATCTTCTGGCAATTGTTATTGACGCGGGGTAGGACAATGCTGTGGCTGGGGACAAAGAACCACAGGTGACTTAAACACCTGGTTCCTCTTCAGGGCCTCTGAAACTCTTTTCATCCTCTCTGACTCAACTTATCAGTGACCCCTTAGCTTTGCCTCATACGGACTTTGCTTTTCTGATTTTCACTCTCCTTGTAATGAAGTGATTTTTGAGAAAAGAGAGGGTACCTAGCAACTTTATGCTCATTCTTCAAGTGAGAATTCTCTATTCCCTTGTGTGCCTTTTGAATTTTTAAGAATATTCATGTCTTACCTATTAAAAAATAAATACAACTAATTTGTAAAAACATGGTAAGAAAAAGCCAAATGTTTATTTATTTATTGTTTAATTATAATTGAGCAAAGCCCTAGGGTCTCGGAAACAACCATAAGAGGCAGGGAAGAGGAAGGAGGGGACCATCCATGGGCCATTCCTGCTTTCACTTTAAGGAGTATTTGCTTTCTCCATGTTTACCTATCAGTGTTCTGAGAGTAAGATTTCAGTAACAACTGGTTCTGCTGCTAAGTGTTTGAGACTCACTGCAGAACTGTCCCTGCAGGTTACTTCACTAAAGAGGCACTTACTGATAAATTTTTACCCTACATTTAAGGCACTGAACACTGAGCATAATTCTACTATATAAAATTACTTTTATAATTAACAGCTGTTGCATGCTTGCTGTTAACACCTAAATTTTTTTATTAAAGAGGTTGAGGGTTTACAGAAAAATCATGCATAAAATACAAGGTTCCCACATACCAACCTATTATGAACGCCTTGCATGAGTGTGGTACATTTGTTCCAATTGATAGAAGCACATTTTTAGAGGCTGTGGTTCAACTTAGGATTCACTGTGTTGTGAAGTCCCATGGATTTTTTTAAAAATTCTATTCTAATAACATATATAAAACCTAACATTTCCCTTTTAACCACATTCAAATATATAATTCAGTGTTGGTAATTACATTCACAATGTTGTGCTACTATCACCACTATCCATTACTAAAACTCTTCCATCATCCCAAAGAGAAACTCTGTACATTTTAAGCCTTAACACCCCTACCCTGTTCCCTGGTAACCTATATTCTAGATTCTGAGTTTGTGAGTTTGCTTACTCTAATCATTTCAAATCAGTGAGATGATACAATACATGTACTTTTGTATATAGTTTATTTCTACACAGTTCATCCATGTTGTCACATGTATCATTCCTTTTTACAGCTGAATAATATTCCACTGTGCGTATATACCACATTTTGTTTTTCCATTCATTGGTTAATGGACACTTGAGTTATGTCCATTTTTTGGCAATTGTGAATAACGCCACTAAGATCATCGGTGTGCAAATATGTGTTTAAAGCCATGCTTCCAGTTCTTTTAGGTATATACCTAGAAGTGGGATTGCTGGGTCATATGGTTATTCTATACTTAAATTTCTGAGGAATGGCCAAACTGTATTCTACAGCAGCTGCATCATTTTACATTTCCACCAACAATGAGTGAGTGTCCCAAATTTCCACATCATCTCCAACACTTGTAATTTTCCATTTGTTAATAGTATCCATTCTAGTGGATGTAAAACAGTATCAAATTATGGGTTTGATTTGCATTTCCCTAGTGGCTATGATGTTGAGCATCTTTTTATGTGCTTTTCAGCCATTTGTATATCTTCTCTGGAAAAATGTCTATTCAAGTCTTTTGCCCATTTTTAAATTTGTTGTCTTTTTGATATCAAGTTGAAGGGTTTCTTCGTATAGTCTGGGTATTAAATTCTTACTGGCTATGTAGTTTGCAAATATTTTCTCCCATTGTGTAGACTGTTGTTTTACTTTCATGATAAAGTTCTTGGAGGCACAAGAATTTTTAATTTTGATGAGGTCTCAACTATCTATTGTTTTCTTTTGTTGCTTATGAATTGGGTGTAAAGTCTAAGAAACCATTGCCTAACACAAGGTCTGAAGATGCTTCCCTAAGTTTTCTTCAAGGAGTTGGATAGTTCTGGTTCTCATATTTAGATCTTTGATCCATTTTGAGTTACTTTTTAATATGATGTCAGGCAAAGGTCCACCTTCATCCTTTTGCAAATGGAGATCCAGTTTTCCCAGCATCATTTTCTAGAGAGACTGCTCTTTCCCATTTCAGGGATCTTTGCTCTCTTGTCAAAAATCAGTTGGCCATCAATGTAAGGGTTGACTTCTGAACCCTCAATTTGTTTCTATTGGTCTATGTGTCTGTCCTTGTGCCAGTACCATGTTGTTTTCATTACCATGGCTTTGCAATAAGTTTTAAGGATGGGAAGTGTGAGTCTTCTAACTCCAATCTTCTTAGTCAAGATGGATTTGGCTATTTGGTACTCTTTACTCTTCTATATACATTTGATCATTGGCTTTTCCATTTTTGCAAAGAAGGTTGTTGGAATTTTGATTGGAATTGTGTTGAATCTGTAAATTTCTTTGGGTAGAACTGATATCTTAACAATATTTAGTCTTCCAATCCATGAGCAAGTAATGTCCTCTCATTTATGTAGGTCTTCTTTGATTTCATTTAGCAATGTTTTATAGTTTTCTGTGTGCAAGTCCTTCACATCCTTTGTTAGATTTATTTCTAGATATTTAATTCCTTTAGTTGCTATGTTAAAACCTAATTTAGATGGTTTGTAAAGTTACTCAATGATGAGTCCTTCATGGGAAATGTAGCCTCTATTTTTACTACTATTCCTTCTGAAATTTTATTCCGTTTTCTGCCAATTCACTTACTACTGAGGCTTTCTTCGAGCCTTGGTGTTCAAAGGAGGGGATTGCCTGTATAATGCCTAAATTTTGGAAGGAAAACCATGTTTCAATGAGATATCTAAAACAGCCATCACTTGGAGTTCTCTCGCTCCAAGAACAGCCTCATACTTTCTTAGCATTTGGATTAGTTGCCTCAACAAATAATTACACATTGACTTTATATTTACATCAAGACAACCAACATTTTATGGATCGTTATGTTCTGGGGAAACATCCAAGCAGGCTGCTTAAGTCAATGTGAATATAATTTGTAGAACTCAGCAGTTTCAACCGAACAGTGATTACTGTGATATAGACTGCAAATCAGAAAGAAGTGAATAGCATTCTCTCTAAGTTTATAGGTTTTTCAACTCCTACCTCATAATCCCCCAAGAAGTGTGAAGACCAGTAACACTGGAGAGCTGAGGGCAAAACTGAGTTTGCAGAGACAGCATTTCTGATTCCTCATCAAATGTTAAAGTCTCCAGGTTTAGTGTTGCAGGGGAAGAGTAAAGAATGGGCAAAGGAAATGACATCTCTTTTCCTTTCAATTCTATGCTGATATTATTTCCAGAGTTCAAAACTAACATGTTGTAGGTGGATGAGGTGTCAGAAATGACCAAATTCTCCCAACAACTGAAAAAGAATATGAGCACAGCAGATACATTTTAGGTTTTTTTGAAGATTCCTTGGTGCTAGTGTTTTAAATAACTGTCCTCCTTTTCCTTGCTTCCTTTGACAAGTATAGTTTGAGCACCCACCATGTGGAACTGTCCCTATCAGGTGCTGGAAACTGGAATTGATTAAATGCATCCAGGTCTCTGTCTTCTAGTAGTTCGCAGTCTGATGGTAGAGACAGACATGGAAGCATCATCAGGGATGAACCAGGGGTCTTTCCTAGTCATGGTGGTACACAAAGGTAGGTGGGTTGGGATCTGCTGGGGCTTGGTTAGCGAAGGCCTCCCTAAAGATAAAATAGATAAGACGCATCTTAAAAGATAAGTAGATATTTCATGTGGAGAGACACCTTGGCCAAGGTTAAACAACTACAGAGAGAACAGTTTTGGTTGTCCAGTTTGTTTGTCCAGGACATAGGAAGCATGTACAGGAGCAGAAGGAAGAAGGTCAGAAAGGGGGTGGGACCAGCTCGGAATGTCAGAGGAGGTCTGCATTGCCTTTGAGAGAAAGTCAAGGAAGCTTCTGGGGTCTGCTTTTCTCCCTCTCCCACTGCAAGTCAGTGACAAAAATGACACCCTTCTTTGTTCCCCAAATTCATCCGTGCTCCAGCATAATTGCAGTCATTGCATTGTCGAAATCTTCCAACATGTGCCTACCCACTAACCTACAGCTGTATCAGTTTTAAATTCTGGAACTAACATCAGTATGGGAGAGGAAAAACAGAAACAAAAAAATCAAAGATATCTCATATGCCCTTTCTTTAGTCATCACCTGCAATACCAGCCTGAAAGCTTTTGCGTTTGATGAGGAATTGGCAGGTACAGAAGTTCTGTATCTGCAAACTCAGTCATGCAATCAGTTTCCCTGTGTGATTCTTGGCTTTGCATATATTTAGTAACTATTGGGCAACAATTGGGAAACTTATAAGCTTGGAGTGAATTTTATTCCCCTCCAATTTCCCGATTTGCGGTGCACTGCAATTTGGTTGAAACTGCTGAGTTGTACAAATTATATATTTGCATATTCAGGACTTTCATCTTAGAATTCACCCAACATTATGTCTATCATTTCTGCAAGCCCCAATTTTAATCACCATTTCTCAAAATCTGGCAATCCTCTCTTTAGGATCGATTTAGGTAACTGAGTTGGGTGAGTGTGTATGTGTGCATGTGCTTAGGTTGTGCATTGCAATTCATTAACATTCTCTTCAGCACCCTGAAAAGAGGTTATCTGCACAATAGTAGGAATTCAGTAAGTTGCAAAAATTGAAGCATGCAGTGTTCCCAGTAAAATGAAGGAAACATATTGATATATATATATAAAACTTATATACATAAGCTGTATACACACACATACACACATATGCATACGGGACTAGACTTAAACATCTAGGGAAGACACCAAGTTACAATCAACCCAACATCTGCAATGAAGAGTGGGGCATTAAGGGACTATCAAAATTTGTTTCCAAATTTTTAAACAAGAACAAAAACAAAAGTGTGATTTTGCCTAACTGGATAATGTCATTTTGAAAATCATAATTTGGGCCTGCATTTTACCAACAAATTATAGTAGACATTCTCAAGACACAGCTCATGGCTTTGGTGAGTGTTAGTACCCCACAAGAAAGAGACAAGCTAACCATTGTGTTGCTCTCTCCCAGGTGCTCCAGTGTCCCCTGGCAGCAAGTCTGGAAAACCAGCTGGCTGATAAAAGTCTGGCCAAGTGACTACCTGACAACTGCTTAGGAATGGCTGATAACTGTCTCTTGGGCATTCTCCTAAGCTTAGCTAATGCGATTTTGCTTGGAATTAAAATCAAATTTTAGCCTGTACATTAGGAGATAAGGAAGCTAATATATCTTAAATCCATTGTCTCTCCCTCCTCCCATCAGTCTCTCCACTACCTTGGTCAGTATTCCCTTAAGGTGATAGGAAAAAAAGAGTCAACATTTATTGTTTGAAGTGCCAAAGTCAGACAAAATGTCTTTTCTTTTGTCCACTAGGGTGTTTTCTTATTTGGAAAGAAGTCTACCTGAAAATGCAGAATTAGCCCATCTGTTCAGTTTTCAATTTCCTGTCTGAGGAGACTGCTTATTCTATGTGTCTCTTAGGTGCTTATCCAAAACTTACACTAATGGTATAATAAGATCCATTGGCTTCAAATAAATCCATCCCCATGTGCTGTCAAGTCCAGTAAAATGCTAGTGCAACTTTAGTACAAAACCTAAAATCATACAAGTGACTTCCTTCTCTTAGACTATAATACAGTTGCTTTAATATAGCATTATAGAGTTAGTATAGCCAATTATAAATTTCCAAAGGGTGTCTTAATTAAGAAGAAAATGGCATTGCTTTCCAAACCAATTAGAATAAGAAATGCTTCCAAAGAACATAGTAAAAACACATTGTTAAAAAATAGTGCTAAAGCTTAAAGAAAACTTTAAAGATTCTTTCATAGAAATGTGAATTTCTTATGGTAGAGTTCAGCTAAACTAACTTCATTTAGTTTTCTGTTTAGTTTTTCCAACATTATGTGCTCATTTTGTGTCTCTGTCACATTTTGGTAATTATTGAAATATGCCAGACATTTTCATTATTATTATACCTGTTATGGTAATCCGAGATCAGTAATCTTTGATGTCACAATTGTAATTGTTTTGGGACACCTTGAACGATATCCATATAAGATGCCAAACATAACTGATATATGTTGTATATGTTCTCACTGGTCCACCAACCAGCCATTTGCCCATCTTGCTCTCTCTCCTTGGGCCTTCCTGTTCCCTAAGACACAACAATATTGAAATCAGGCCAATTAATAACCCTACAGTGACCTCTAAGTATTCAAGTGAAAGGAAGAGTCATATGGTCTCTCATTTTAAATCAAAAGTTACAAATGATTAAGCTTAGTGAGAAAGGTATATTGAAAGCCAAGATAGGCCATAAGCTAGGCCTCTTGCACAAAACAATAGCCAAGCTGTGAAGGCAAAAGAAAAATTCTTGAAGGAAACTAATAGTGTTACTCCAGTGAAACGCAAATGATAAGAAAGTGAAGCAGCCTTACTGCTGACATGGAAAAAGTTTTGGTGATATGGAAAGATCAAACCAGCTATAATATTCCCTTCACCTATAATATTCCCTTCAGCCAAAGTCTAATCTGGAGTAAGGCCCTAACTCTCTTCAATTCTATGAGAGCTGAGAGAGGCAAAAGAAAAGTTTGAAGCTAAGAGAGGTTTGTTCATGAGGACAAGGAAAGAAGTCATCAAAGTTCACGATGAAGCAGCAAGTGCTGATGTAGAAGCTGCACATTATCCAGAAGATCTAGCTAAGATCATTTATGAAGTTGGTACACTAAACAACAGACTCTGAATGTAAATGAAACAACCTTCTATTGGAAGGTGATGTCATCTAGGGCTTTCATAGCTAGAGAAGAGATGTCAATGCATGGATTCAAGCTTCAAAGGACAGGCTGGATCTCTTGTTGGGAGCTAATGCAACTGGTGACTTTCAGTGGAAGCCAATGCTCATTTCCATTCTGAAAATCTTAGGGCACTTAAGAATTATGCTAAATCTACTCTGCCTCTGTTCTATAGATGGAACAACAAAGCCTGGATGGCAGCACATCTGTTGGTAACACCATTTACTAAATATTTTAATTCCATTGTTGTGACCTACTGCTCAGGAAAAAAAAAGATTCCTTTCAAAATATTACTGCTCATTGACAATGTACTTGGTCACCTGAGAGCTCTGATGAATATGTACAATGACATTAATGTGGTTTTCATGCCTGTTAATACAACATCCATTCTGCAGCCCATGAATCAAGGAGTCATTTCAACTTTCAAGTCTTATTATTTAAGAAATGCATTTCATAAGGCTATAGCTGTCATAGATAGTGATTCCTCTGATGGATCCAGGAAAAGTCAATTGAGAACTTTCTGGAAAGGATTCACAATTCTAGATACCATTAAGAATATTCATGATTCATGGGAAGAGGTCAAAATATCAACAGTAAGAAGAGTTTCAAAGAAGCTGATTCCAACTCTCATGGATAATTTTGAGTAGTTAAAGACTTCAGTGGAGAAGTAAACTGCAGATGTGGTGAAAACCTAGAATTAAAAGTGGAACCTGAAGATGTGACTGAAATGCTGCCATCCCATAATCAAACTTGAATAGATGAGGAGTTGCTGCTTATGGATGAACAAAGTGATTTCTTGAGATGGATTCTACTCCTGGTGTGACAATTTGTGTATATATTGTGTCCCCCAGAAAAGGCCATGTTCTTTGATGCAGTCTTGTGGGGCAGATGTGTTAGTGCTGTTTAGGTTGGAACCTATTGATTGTTTCCATGGAGATGTGACTCAATCAACTGTGGGCAAGACCTCTGATTGGATAATTTCCATGGAGGTGTTACCCTACCCATTCAGGGTGGGTCTGAATTAAATCACTGGAGGCATATAAAAAGCTGACAAACAGAAGGAACTCAGAGCAACTGAGAGTGACATTTTGAAGAGGAGCTGCAGCTAAGAGAGGACAAAATGCCCCAAGAGCAACATTTTGGAGGACGCCATTTTGAAATACAACCTGGGAGCAAGCAGACACCAGCCACGTGACTTCCCAGCTAACAGAGGTTTTCCGGATGCCATTGACCATCCTCCAGTGAAGGTACCCAATTGTTGATGCCTTACCTTGGACACTTTGTGGCCTTAAGACTGTAACTGTGTAACCAAATAAACCTCCTTTATGAAAGCCAATTCATTTCTGGTATTTTGCATAACAGGCAGCATTAGCAAACCAGAACACCTGGTGAAGATGCTATGAACATTGTTGAAATGACAACAAAGGATTCAGAATATTACTTCAACTTAGTTGATAAAGCAGGGGTAGGGTATGAGAGGACTGATTCTTAATTTTGAAAGTTCTACTGTAAGTAAAATGCTACCAAGCAGCATTGTGTGCTACAGAGACATCTTTCATGAAATGAAGAGTCAACTGATGCAGCAAACTTCATTGCTGTCTTATTTTAAGAAACAAGTCTATTGCACAGTTAGTAGTAGACTACAATATAGTATAAACATAACTTTTATATACACTGTGAAACCATAAAATTCGTGTGACGTGCTTTATTGTGATATTTGCTTTATTGCAGTGGTCTGGAACAGAACCCACAATATCTCTGAACCAAAATTCCTACACTCTTGACTATTTCATTTAAAAAATACTTCTTTACCTACTGTAACATATATAGATCAAGTAATTTAATAGAAAGCATTATTTAAGAAAGAAACAATCTGGGAAATTTCTAGTTAATGTGTTCCCATTAATGCACCATAGGACCTTCAGTCAACCATAACAGGTAGCATTTATTGCATGCTTTATGTGGGGCAGGCCTTGTCCCAGGCATTTGGCATGTATTATTTTGCCTATCTTCATGTCACCCTTACAAATAAGGTGCTACTATTATTTTGTCCATTGTATAAATGAGTATATTGAGGCATAAAAAGTTTAAATAACACATGAAAGTGCTCAGGGACAGCAATGGACATGCTAGGAGCCACATCCAGTCTCTCTGGTCCAGCCCACGCTCTCATCCAGTCTAATATAATATCTATTTCAAATGCTGCTTTGCAAAAGAGTGACCCAGAACCATCAACGTCAACTGGCTCATCAGCATGATGCAAGGAACAGCTCAGTGGGTGAGGCTAATGGTTCCAGGACCTCTGGGTTTCTCAGGCCAGTAGAATGTTTAAACTTTTCTAAAATGGCAAGAATAGGGTTTCTAATTCTTCATTTTGCTTTGTGAGTGTATTTACAAATGAACACCCACCCATGATCGCTGTCACTGCATAAAAAGAAAATTTGAATTTCAAATGTTGGAAAGATATAATATCAGAATATATTTAGCTTTGTGGAATTTTCACTGCACTGTTCTTTTATTTCTCTTTCTTCCATGGACTAGACAAAAAAGTTGTCATAGCTTAGCACTGGTCCACAGACCCATTTTCAAAAACATGCGATCTAGGTTATATATTCTTCATTGTCTTCTGCTTTCCTCCTCTTCCTGCTCCTTCACCTCCTCCTCCACTTCCTTCTCCTTCAACTCCTCCTCCTCCTTTCCTCCCTCTATCCTTTCCTCCCCTTCTCCTCTCCTCCTCCCTCTCCTCTTCCCCTCCAACTTCCCGTCACTCCCACTTCTTCTTTTTATCTGGTCCACAGTGATGGTCATCAAGGATACTGTCAAACAGAGACCAATAGGAGGAGACAAAGATTAGGGCCTGGAAAACCTACAGGTTGAACAACCATCCTGTGCTTAAAGGTAATTCTGGTGAATGATCAGTGTTAACCCAAATAAGCTTTCTCACTACAGAATAAGTGTGAACTGTTCTGCCATCCCTGAGATCTCTTTTTGACTCCTTCTGTTCTATCAATTTCCTATGTGCAAGATTCCCTCCTACCCCTCCCAAACTCATTCCAGTCTCCAAAACATTCTCTCTGAAACTGGTTCCTTCATCACAATGTCATCAAGTTCAGCAGACCCTAATGACACCTCATATTCCCTTCTTCCCTGACCATTTTGACACATGCCACGCTGACATCCAACTGTCAGCCCTGACATCTCTTTGCTTTAAGGCTTTCTCTGGCCACCAGACCCTGCTCTGTCCACTTAGAAATCTGCTCCCCACCCCAGGGATTCTGCAGAATTAACAACCATCAACCAATGGCTGATGGAGATGGGGAACAGACATTTCAGTCTCTTTGCCCCTCATGTTGGGTAACTGAGGCATATTCTACACAGCTTCCCTGACTCCTTAGTGGGATTAAGCTCCAGTTGTTTCCAGTGGTAACTTCCTTAATAATCTATACTTGATTAGCCTTTTTCTTCCCATGCCTCATTGTTTCCTGGGTTTGCCTTCCCAATAAACGACTTGCTCTTGAATCGTTATCTCAAAATTTGCTTCTCCTGGAAGACAAACTAAGAAACTATTGTTATTGATTTCAGAGTCCCTGGTGGTCTTCTGCCAAGAAGTGACATCAACCACTACTAAGATCAAGTCCCTAGAAAATGAGGGGCCTAGCAAAAGAACATTTTAAAAGGTAAAACAAACAAACAAACAAAACTGCATTCCTGCGGGAGATGAGCAGAAGTCTACAAAACAGGCTGGGGCTCACCCTGGCCTCATGCAGCTATGTACAAATCTCTGTCCTTCTCTGAGTAATTGACCATTGTCTCTCAATTTTATTCACTCTTAGGCATTACACAAAGAACCAATTTGAGAACATTGAGCTTAGACCCTGGTGTTGCATAATGTGAAACACTCCAGCTATACTAAGATGGTCCTGAAAAGTCAAAAGGCATTTCTGAAAGTCTGAAGGCTATGAATATGCATCAGTCCTTGATTTTTTCTAATTCTGCACAAAACAACGCATAAGAGGTCTTTTATAAGCCTTGATTCACTGCCCTTCAAGGCTGAAATTTCATTATGGATAGAAGCCATTTTGAACTCCAACACCAATTTTTCTGTTATACATGAACAAAATGAGTGTTCCATCTCTGGATATACATAGTTATGTAAGAATTTAAATTGTGACGCCCCCATTAACATTCATTGCTACTTCATGAATGACATGTTCAAGATCTTTTGCCCATGTGAAACTGGATCCATGAATCAAATTTTTGCCTTGGGTTCCTAAGTTTGAGAAAGCCATATACTATCTCATCTTCTTTGTTTATCAATGACATAAAATAAATCTGAGGGAGTTCAACTAGAGTAACAGAATTCCCAGAAGACGCCCAAATTATAAGTCTTCTTAAAAAAAAAATAAGAAAAGCTTCCCTTTTCTCTTGTCCAATATCATTGAGTTTGGATTTTCTCCTATAATTTCCAATATATAATCCTTTTCATTATTACAAACCTGCAAAGATGAACAACCCATTTGCACAAGTGCCTCTCTTGCCCTTTTATCCATCTTATCGACCACTGACCAATTCATTAAGTACTGATTTGAATCTCCCTTAAAAAGAAAAATTGCCATGTCAATAAGGATACACTCTGATTGATGAGGAATAGAGTAAAACAAGTGCTGCAACATGAAAAACCTGCAATGAAGCTGGAGGGATACAGAAAAAGAAAAGAAAATTGACATGGGGGAACCACACTTCTGAAGTGAGAAACAAAGAGAAGAAACTGAAGCCCAACCCCAAAGTGCATTTACTCGAAAAGCCAGTTTAACACCTAATCCTGATGGAGTCATTTGTGATTTCTCTTACATTCTGTTTTTGATAGAAATTCACGGATTATGATGTTAAGAAGCTGCTAAACAACAGTTTAGGAATACATGACTGAAAATGGGGCAGTAAAAAGAACTGTTAAATTATTGCTTCAAGTCTCAGTAAACCATTTCCCACAACTCTTCCAAATACAAGGTGGTCATTTATGGAAAATACTTTCAAATAAGTTTTGTTCTGTTTTGTAAAACTCTATTTAACATTTGAGATTGGGATTAGCTGAATAGATGCTGACTCAGGCAAAATTACCTTCTGTTAGCCTTGACATTGGGAATGTTGGAGAAAGGAGCTTTCATATTCTGCAGTTGTCAGAAGAGAAAAACAAACCACTTAAGTCTATGATGAGTTAACAGCTAGAATCTGTTATAATAATCACAATCTTTTGTGAAAATCAATCAAGTGTGAGGCATTTTAATTCACTATCTCTAATCCTCATGGCAACCAAGCAAGATAGATATTATCACAACTTCATGTTAGACAGAAACCGAGGCTCCAAGAGGTTGCAAGTGCCCCCAGTCCAGTAGCTAATAAATGCTGGACCTTATATAGGAAGTCAAGTCTCACTGGTTCCAAAACATCTGCTTAATCTACTACTAAATTAGAGTTTTCCAGATTTAATTTATATGACACTTTAATGAAACGAAAACTTACTTGAAGCCCTAATATATAAAAAAGACAAAAGAGGAGATGCCCTGGGTGAATTAGGAGGAGAAAGCCCGGAGCCTACTACTGAGACACCTTCCCCATTTCCCAACCTCTTTGCAGCAGCTCCGGGTATCTTTATGAAAACTTGGGGCCCTGAGGAGCCCCTGCATCAGGCCATCTACTCCAGCAACAACCCCCACCACAAACATCAGCATCCCTATCCGGGATCACAAACTCAGGTGCTTATAGGTGGGCCATCGCCTTGCTCCCAACACAATTCTGTTGTACCTTTGTGGTAACTGGAAGTTTCTTCCTCTCTACTATGAGTGTTAAAGTTACAGGTCTCTGTGGACCAATGTTTTTCATTGAATTTTAAGTTGAGTCCAAATTCATAACTCTGAATATTAAAGAAGAATATTCATGCAAGGCCATGTAAACAGATGGTAATCAAGAAAAAGAAAGCAAAGATCTCATTTCACAAACAAGCATCTGGAAAAGGCCAAACGTTCTGCTTGTTTGTATACTTTATATCCACACACGGTACATATACTATATGTATTTCAAAGTATAATACATATGCACAAACATAAAAAAAAAATAAACGTCACTGTGTTTCTCTATGTATTAAATACAAAATTAGAAAAGCTATCCAGCCACCAAGGCATTCTCCCCTGATAATGTTGCTCAGGGCAGTAAAATGCTTCTTCAGAGTTTGTGTGCATTTATACCAGACTTTAACTGGCATTTTCA
Organism: Choloepus didactylus; assembly: GCF_015220235.1. Lineage (NCBI taxonomy): Eukaryota > Metazoa > Chordata > Mammalia > Pilosa > Megalonychidae > Choloepus > Choloepus didactylus. The sequence goes on along the minus strand of NC_051325.1, from coordinate 22,137,073 downwards.
TCATGGTGTTTATAAATCGTAACAGAGTTCTGCTGCAGCTTCTGACATGCTCATTAATTTGTTCCCAGCGGCAGTTCATTAACAACATCACAAGCAAAACACACGCTCTCTCCATGGACACTTGGGGGTCCAGCAGAAATTAAGCAGACAGGACTGCAAGGCGCCTCCTAGCAGAGCCAGCCCCTGGCTTCATATCCGGCAGCAGCCAGAGGCGGGCAGCTAGGAGGGGAGCAGGAAAAAAAAAAGGCATCGCTCTCTCCCAGGGTCTCTGTGCCTTCTGAGTTCTGAGTTGACCCAGCCACGATTCCTTGAAAAGGATCAGTTCTTGCTATCTGGATGATGACACTCCTCTTAGAGAACCTGCTCTGGATCGGGGTGGAGCATCGGCTTTCACAATTTCAGTGCAGGGAAGATCTGAGGACTTTTCTTTCTTTCCACCATGATGGTTCATGGGCTGACCCTTCCTGATCAGTGGGGAGTTTTGAGCTCTGGGTTGGAGCCCTTTGCCCAAATGTCCTCTGAGAAGCATTAAGTAAACCAGCAGACTCCACTAGAACAAGTGGAGGGTCACTGAATTTACCACTTCACAGAAAATTCCATTTTTAAAGGAACCTGGTGCTTTGAACATGCTAGATTGGGGGGAAATGGAGCTATTTCTTTGTTGTCAGCAGTCTCACAGGTTCTCTGGCCATGACAGGTCAGCACTGTGTGAAATATCAGAAGATCCAGGACTTCGCCAAGACCCAAGAGAGTGACCTCTGCGCATCTAGTAAAAACTTCTGAGCTTCTTTCCTTACCCATGTTGTGTAGCTATTTATATCTGCACCACACGACTGACGGGGTCACTGGGAAGTGTGGACGAGGCATGAGCAATGGCTTCAGAAGTCAGTGCAGGAGAGCCTGAGTTGAGGTGTGGAGACCAGAGGGTTTGGGGTCAAACCACAGCCCTACTGCACTGCAGAAACCACCTTAGCTCTTGAGCTTGAGCTGCTCCATCTACAAAATCAGGGTAGGAAGAATATCCAACCCATAAAGGTCCTTCTGAGTATTAAATGAACTCTTTGAAGGAGAGCAATAGGAAACACTTTTGTTCAAATCAAAGTGAGGTACCAATGAGTTTTATTATTAGCCTAGGAGAGCTGGGGGAGAGAGGCCTGGTGACTTAAGAGCCAAACTCCAGATACAGCAGAGCATCTGGAAAGCAGAAGCACGCCTTCTCCAGAGCTCACTCATGAGTCTGGGGTGCAAAATTCCCAACCCCTTCCGATGAATGAGGCCTCTGGATGTAGATCAGGAGACTAGAAATATCTATGAAATGAGCTCTGCCTCAGACTCCAACCAAAACCACGGGGTTGCTTGTGACTTCTCTCTCTCTCTCTCTCTCTCCCCATTTCCCTCCCCTCCCCCCTTCCTCCCCTCCCTTTCCACTCCCCCTCACCTTGCCCCCACCACTTCTCTTCCCACATCTGACCCATCAGCAAATTTGGTAAGCTCCATCTTCAGAACGTCTGGAATAGGACCACATCTTGCTGCCTCCACAGCCAAGCCCTAACCATCCCCCTGAACCTCTGAAAGAACCTCTTAACCAGACCTCCTGCTTCCATCCTCACTTCCTCCTTTCTCTTCTCCCCACTGTCAGATCACATCAGCCCCTGCTCAAACACCTTGCAGAATTTTAAGCAGAGTAAAATCCCAGATCCTCACCAGCCACCTGAGACTCCACTGCTGGCTTGCCTCCATGACTCTGTCTCTTTCTGTTCCATCTCTTCTGCCCCCAGGTATGCGACCACCTTGCTCTCCCTGGGATTACACACAACACAGATGACCCTGCCTTGGAACATTCTCGCTGCTATTCCCTCTGCCTGAAACACTTTCCTGGAAATACGAATAGACACCACCTTCCTTCACTAGGGTCCTGTTGAAATATCACATTTGCAGAGAAGCCTCTCCTAACCACCCTATTTATAAGGGCGCACCCAATGGATGTGCCTGCATGCACACACATGCATGCACGTGTGTGTTTACTCTCCATCACCTTCCTTGCTTTATTTTTATTTTTCTTCACATACTTATCATCCCCTCCATGTATCCATTCATTTGTTTTTCTCTTGTCTATGTTCCACTTCCATCCCTGATGAGAGTATAACCTTCATAAGAGCGCAGACTTGGTCTGTCTGATTCACTAATCTCAGTGCCCAGCATAGAGCATGGCACAAATTACGTGTTTAATAAATATCTGTTGCACAAATGACAGCATGAATGAATTTGCTCAGATATTGGAAGGATTTTTGTGCAATCACAAAGGGTATCATGATGATGCTATTAGGAAAAGAATTAATTGACTTTGGTGCTCTAGAAGGAAATTTTGACCCTAGCTGGCAGGTCCCAGGAGACAGACAGCCACATTAGCTTCTGAATCATGAGAACCCTGTGTTCTGTAGCTAAATCATGCAAGGCCTTGTAAAGAGGGACCTGCTCTCAGCAGGAGGATCCAAACCTTAAAATTCATTATGAAGCAAAGAGATTTAAGTGAATAATTTATATGCTACCTATATTTTTCTCCATGCTAGCACCAATATGCCTTCAATATTTCCATCCTTCTTGCTCCTTTAGCTATGTCTCAGACAGCAATTTCATGCCACACAGAATATGAATCTAACAGGTGAATTCCCATCCAGGGTACAGTTCCCTGGCTACTGAAGTGGAGAAAATGTAAACAAAGCTAGAGTAAAGCTTCCCTTTTGAGGCTGAGAAGAGCCAGCAGAAAAGGAGCAAGAAAGAGTTGGCAAAACCTGTTTTGGAGATGGGAAAATAAATTGACATCCCTAACTCATTCTCTTTAATAGTTGCATAATGTTCAATAGAATGTATGTACCATAACTTATTCAACCCTCACCTTATTGATGAATTTTCAGATTATATTCCATTTTCTTCCTCTGCAAAGCTGCAATAAAAACTCTACTACATATATCCTTACCTTCTTCATTTATTTCTGTAGACAAGATTCCCCATAGTGGGATTACTTGTGTAAAGAGTAGCAACATTTTAAATGTTGAAGAGTATTGCTACATAACTTTCCCAAATGTGGTAGCAACTTACCCTCTGTCATCCTCCCCACATTAGAAAAAGCTAATCTCACCAGTCTTGAATGACATTTAGAAGTGTGGAAATCCAATGACAGAAAAAAAAATGGTAATTTGTTTTTTAATTTGCATTTTCCTGAGTGAGGTCCAGCTTCTTTTTCTAAATTTATTGGCCTTTTCCAGTTCTTCTTCTCTGAATTGCCTATTCAGACTTATTGGAGTAGTTTATCTTTGGTTTTTATTTTATCATTTGGAAGGAGCTCTGACTAGTAGTACCAGTAACACTTTCCTGTCATTTCTGTTGCTATTATGTTAACAATTTATATAACCCACACTTTCACTTCACTAATGGTATATTTGGCATAATATTTTTATTATCTATACAGTAAAATATTCCTATTTTACAATGATTTCCTGCAATTGCTTAAGTGATTCTGCCTTGCTTAAGAATCCCCATCATCCCAAAACTATGAAAAGATTCTCCTATAACTTTTCCAAGATCGCCATTTTTGTTCTGACTTGGCTCTTGAATCCATCTGGAATTTATTTTGTCTGTGGAGTGAGGAAAGGATCTTCTGTTTCCTTCCATATAGGTAGCAATTATTGCAGCATGATATTTTCCATAAACTACACCAAATTAAAATGCAATCTTGGGCATACGATAGATTCCCGTATATACCTGAATGTAATTTCTCCTTTCCCAGGTGCTATGATGGAAGTAGATTCTTTGAAAGCCATTAAGATCACCTGAAATAAAATGCAATTTGCTGACAAAACCTGCCCAGATATTGGTCCATATTCTTCATCAAATCTTACAAACAGAAAGTTCTCTGATTTAGTCCTGTGATAATCTGAGCTGATTGAGCAGACACCCACTGAACCTTTACTAGGCACCAGATATTCTCCTAGATGCTTTTCACAGATGACTTCTTTCAACTCTTACAATAAGCCTACTAGGCAAGTAGTATTTTTAGCCCCATTTCACACATTAAAAAAAATTAAAAATTAGACAGTTGAGTTGCCCAAGATCACAATTTCTGGGCAAATGCCAGGACTGAGATTTGAAGCTTCCAGAGTGATTCTAGCATGTTTTCTCTTAAAAACTGGGCTCTAATGATGATGTTCTTTTTTTTTTTTTTTTTTTTTTTTTTTTTTGTGCATCTTAATCACGTATCACAACACAGAAAATACACAGTGAATATGTGTTGGACTGGATGGAACTGAATTCTTCTCTGGTAAGCCATGAGAATAAGTTTTTCTTCATCTACCATCACTGATGGGGACCCACACTGCCTCTGCCTTCTTCATGTGCCTATAAAGATTCCATTCCAGGATAAACTGAAATTTAGCATGAGGTGAACTTAGATATCAGAATAAATGTTCAAAGTCTCCTGATTGGATAAGATCTCTAGCTTAAGAAAAAGAAAAAAAAAAGGATGAAAAAATAAACTTTTTCAGACTATAGTTTCTTATGACATTAAGAACTAATGAATTGAAATGAGTTTGCTTCTTGAAAGCCTTGAGTGATTTCAAAACAGGGCAAATTCAGTAGCTGCAAAGAAACAGCTCTAATGATGTCTGCTTGAGAATCTTCTTCTCACCAGGAAATGACTGAAGACAAGGAGATAACCTTTCATTAATTCTCTATTAACCATTTTAATCAGGATTACACCACTGTCTCACACAGAGCACGCACCATGCCAGCAGGCGTTGGTGCTCAAATTCATTATGCTGATAAGGTGGAAAGGTCTGGGCAGCCAGAGGGGTCATTTCTGTGCCCCCTGGGAGCCTCATTTGGTGAAGATGTGATTCCCCATTTCTCAGAGTAGCAACATAGCTATCTCCACTTCTGGATTATTACCGCACATCCCTTAAAAGCCCAGAACAAATGGCTGCTTTCAATGAATTCTCAAATGCCTGTACTGTGGCTGAAGCATGGAAGCTAATTAGTGAGGGCTGGCAGACAGATACATGCCCGAGAGGGAAGTAGCTCCCACACTGGGATGGAGCTCCATCAGCTTTGAGCATAGAGTTCACCATCCCCAAATCCCAGATCTTCCCCTAGGCCCCCATACCTGGGGTCACAGAGAACTCAGCTTCTTCAAGTCCAGCCCTCTGCAGGATGGACTGCACACACACCTTGCCCTCATCCCCTGCTGACCAGAGCTTGGGGGAACCCACTGGGTCACTGTGGGTACCCATCCTGCCCCAGTGAAAATCACCAAGCTAGACTCTAGCCTGGGGGAGGGTGACTGGCTGGAGATTCCTCTGCAGCTTTATGGCAATGCCAAGCCATTCAGAGCCCCAGCTATCCCGAATATTTAGTTCATGAAATGTGGACAGGTCTCGACACCTCAACTTCAGGGTGTCACTCAGCACCAGACCTGAGCAAACAGTGGCCACTGGGATTAGCTCAGGGATTAGTACACATGCCCAGTCAGAGCCGATGTGACAAGCAAGGCCTTCTTGGAGGTCATGTGGTTTTGTAATTAAGGGCACACACACTGGGGCAGAACCACTCTGCCACTTAATAGCTATGGACCATTCTCTACCTTAGTTTTGTTATTTACATTTATAAAATACAAATAACATAACTATACTCCCCACATGGATGTTGTAAAGATTAAATGAGCTACTATATGTAAAAAGTTTACATATTAAAAGTAGATGATTAGAAGCTCAATTCAGGTGTTAGCTATTATTTTTTAATCATATTTTTTCTCCCTGAGATTTCTAAGAGAGAAATTCTCACTATTTTCTATGGGAGTAGAAGCCTGGAGAAAATAAGGACTGGAACTTCACAGTCATCTTAAGTCTGTGAAAGGAGAAACTGTCTGAAAATAGTGAATATGGAGGAAGGAGAAGTCAAGAGACATGTGGAGAGTAAAAACTCATCCTGTGATAGTGTACAAGGTCTGAATCAAACTTTTCCTTCTCCTTTAGGGCAGTTTGGTTTGGGTTTTCTGGAACTTTCACCCAAATGAGCCTTATTTGCCTTTTTCTCAATAGTGAAGCTCCAAAAAAAAAAAAAAAAAAAATCTACACTGGCTATGGGGTCTACATGGTACAACGAACCAAATTCCAGGCAAAAAAGCTGAATTTGGTCTTCCACACTCACATCCCTTAAAGTACTGTGCTTGAAAGCTAATGAAGGCAGTTTGTGGACTTCTGAATATATAAAAGAGTGTTGCCTGGGCTTCCACTCTTTGAGCCTGGAAGAATAATACTTCACAACATCCGAAACTTCTGCCATAATTGTTGAGTGTGGAGAGAACATACCGAGGAGGAGGATGAGGAGGAGGGAGATGCGGGAGGTGGATGGGGAGGGGGAAGGGAGAGGGGGAGGGGGAGGGAGGAGGAGGAGGAGAAGCAGCAGCAATCTACAGTGAATTGCAAAGCCCGGGGCTCAGGTGCTTACCCAGGGTTGGAAAACAGACATTAGTCTAGGTCAAAATGACCTGCAGGAAGCATATAAATACTCAGGTGCCTTCAGAGGATGGAGAGAAGAGGCAGCCAGGCCACATCCAGGTCAATTCAAGGATTGCAGTGCCAGTGGGACAAGCGCAGGTCCATGTGTATGAATCTGCTCAGAAATCCAGAGCTTTGCTAAAATCCCAACCTGCAAAAATCAAACTCATCCCTGCTTACCTTTGTGGACTCATCTCCCACCAGTCCTCTATAAATGGTTCCAGGCATTGCCCCGAACTTGTCTCAAATGTCTCATTTTTTCATTCCTTTGCTCATAGAATTGCTTTGACCAGAAATGTGCATGTGTACACATGTGCATATCTGTGTGTGCACACACATGCACACACACACACCATCCTCCTCTTTGGTTTCTAAATCTCTGGTTGTTAAATCTTCCAATCCCTTTTAGATATATTTCTCCTCCTTCAAATCTTAGATGATTTTAGCCCACAGGAGTCTGTCCTTTTTATGAAATCCCATCCATTCAATTAATATTGATTCAGCAACACATATGGCCTGGATCCTGTTTTATGCAGATACTGAGGATACAGAAGTAAAAATGCAAATCTCTTCCCAAGGGTGTGTTAGTAGGGTTTAAGGACTATCTACCACCACCAAAAAATAAAAGCCCTGATTTGTAGTGTTTGTTGACTTCCATAATGTTAATACTTCCACCATGACTAATTTCAAAATACAAACATGAGTGAACTCAGAGTTGGGAAAAGATGTGCAGAAGCATGCCATTATGCAGTATTTCCACCATGCTGATACAACAGATAAAAATAAGCCCAAGGGCACGTATGAAGATAAAATATAATAAAGCAATTAGGAAGTGAGTTTTGAGGACTAATTACCTTTGTTTTAAATATAATAAATTTAATCATTTTGTATAATTTGATTTTTAATAATGGCTGTGTTAAAAAAAAAAAAGCTCTTAAATGCCTAGATATTTAACATTTTGTTCTCACAAGTCAGTAAAAGCTGGATAGATTATACCACTTCTCTAATAGGACTTAACTTCTAGAAGAAGGCACTGAGAACAAACAGATAAAACTTTGAACAATAAATGAATCAACAAATAATATAGCAAGAATTTATAATACAATGTCTGATGGCAATAAATATTATGAAGAAAAATAAAGTAGGATAAGAGAATATGGAGCATTATGAAGGTGGGGGTTATTTTAGGTACAGTGAACAAGGAAAGACTCACACAGGAAGTGCTATTCCTCACGTACATGAAATAAGGCACTGAGAAATGACAAGATCAAGGAAAGCACATTAGAAGAATTGAACAGCATGTGCAAGGACCCTGGGGCAGGAGTAAGGTTTATGTATTCAGGAATCCAGCAAAAAGGCCAGTGTGGCTAGCATGGCATGCACAAGTAGAGGATGCAAGGAGATGCAGTTGAGTAGATCATCAAGGCCCAGGTGATGTAAAGCCTTATAAGCCATGATGAAGTTCTGCCATTTCAGTCTGAATAGGCTAAGAAGCCATTGGAAGGTTTCCTTTAGAAGTGGTATGGTTTGATGTATGCTATACAGTATCACTTCCAGCTTCTGCGTAACAAATAGAATACAGAAGTGAGGTGAGGGAGGGGTAAGTCTGGAAGTAGGGAGACCAACAAAGAGGTTATCACTAAGTTCAGGCAAGAGATGATGGTGGCTTGGACTTGTTTGGAAACAATGAAGATGGAGTAAAGTCACAAGGACCAGATATATTTTTTAAGGCAGAGACTTGCTAATGAATTAGGTTTAAACTAGAGTTTCATGGGAAAAAGTAAAATCAAGAATGACGTGTGGATTTTTAACTTCAGTAACTTTGTGAGTGTTGATGCTACTTACCGACATGTTAAAGATGGGGGACTGACAGTTGACATTCTGGAGAGATCCCACAGCTGGAATTTATCAGAATATACATGGAATTTAAGGTGATGAGGCAGGATAAGACCATGTAAGGGAGTGAATATAAGTGAATAAGAGAAGGAGGTGCTACATACTCCTATATTTAGACGACTGAAAAATAGGTAGGATCCCCCAAATATTTTTATAAGGAGTGATCAAAGAGGTAGAAGAAAAAACTACCAAGACTGGTGTTCTGGAACAGAAGGGAAGAAAAGTGCACCTGGAGAAGGGGGTGCTCAATTGTATCAACAGTGCTGAAAAATTGAGTAAGATGAGGATTGAGACATGACCAGTGGGTTTGGTGAGAGGGCAGTGGATGGTGACCTTGGCAAGAGAAGTTTCTGGGGAGGGGTGAGGGTGAACACCTGATGGGTGTGGGCTGAAGAAAGAATGAAGAGGTGAGGACGTGGGAGCAGTGAATTTAAACATCTTTGGAGGGAGTGTAGTTGTAAGGAGAAGCAGAGAAACGGTTGGGGAGGAAGGGGTACATATGGCCTAGGAAAGCTTTCTGTTTTGTTTTTTAAGATGTTTGATATTACAAAATAATTGGTGATAGGAAGGTCCACAAAGGAGGGAGACTGATAAGAGAAGAAAATGCGGGAAGATTTCAGAATTCAAGTCTTTGAATAGGCAAGAGAATACAAGATCAGAATACAAAAGGAAGGTCCATCCTGAGACTAGGAAAGGAACAGGAAGGAAGGCAGAGCGAAGCAGTGTAGATGCATGTGGGCTGATTGATTTACATGTGGGCAGATGAGACAGTTCTCTTGTTTTTAGTTTCTCAGTGAAATTATAGGCAAGATTCACTGCTAAGAAATCACAGGGTGACTGGTGGGATAAAATAGAGAATTAGAGGGAACTGAATTTCAATTTCTACTTTGTTATTTCTCTGAGGTTTTCTCTACGTAGTTTTTCTACTGAACATTGGCTTTGAAAGGACATTGCATCTGGGGTAATTCTCAGAAATGTAGCATCAGTTTCTGACTCTCTCCTGGAAATGTGGTCTGGTGTCTTGACATTCTGAACATTCTCTAGATTGTTTTAATGTGTTATCTCTCCTCTATCACTGAGATTCAATATCCTGAAATTGCAACCCTTTTATCAGTCAAAGGATATATGATGCACAATGACAATGTGCCTGAAACTACATGAAAACTAAATAAGACAGGGCCCCTTGCCCTTTTATATTCCAAGTCTATGGGGAAATAGCAGTGAGAAATAGGCACAAATGATTACTGAGAAATGTAGTTGAAAAGGGAGTATGCAAAACAGATGGTCAAAATACAATGGAGTCTTCCATCAAAATAGCTAGAATTAAAAAGATGGATGTCACTAAAAGGAAGAGCAGCCATAGACAATATGTAAACAATGAGCATGATCGTGTTCCAATAAAGGTTTAATCTTTAAGAATAGGCAGCAGGCCAGATATGGCTTGTGATCCACTTCGCCAACCCCTGCTCTAGAGCAGCAGTATCCCATAGAAATGCAATGGAAAGAGGCCACATATATAATTTTAAGTTTTCTAGTAGACCTGTTAAGAAAGTAGAAAAAACAGGGCAACTAATTTTTAATGATATTTAACCCAATATTTCTAAAATATCATCATTTCAAGATTATGATGTTTGGCTGTGACAATTTATAATTTGTATTTGAAAGAGATATTGGCATTTAGATATTCTATAAATGATACCCTTTTCCTTCTTGTTTTACCCAGCAGATTTCAATCCTAACTGTTAATCCTCATTGGGACTCTGCTACAGATTTTATTCAATATATTCCTACCTCCAGATTCAGGGAGATACTTCAGAGATATGATCTCCTGCCTATATTGTACCAAAATATCAGTTTGTGGCAATGACACTCTATTGGAAGCAACACAAAGGCATTGTGTACCTGAAGCCCCCACGGTGAAATGAGCAGACAAGACAGTTAGATGTTGTCTCTTTCTGATCTTGGCATCATGTACCCCTCCCAGGGTCTCATCAGAACATGGCTTATACAGGGGAGCCCAAATTCCACTTTTATGATGCATGACAGTGAATTCTTTACTTAAACAGCCTGTTCATTCTTTTCTTCAAAAAAATACAGGGTCTTAGCTCTCATCTTTCTACTGAATTCCTGTCAGGGAAGGCTTTGCCTAAGGTCAACATAACAAGCCTCTCTGCTAGTGACCATGGTCAACTTCAATACATTCGGAGGATTTATGTCAGATTCCAACCGCTAAAGATTGAGCTGATAATCGCAGGTATTTGGCAGAGGTATTAGCATTTCTGTCTGTGCAGATTTCAACACCCTATTAACTATTCCGCAGAATCATTTGCCCAGTGGGGAAAAGTACTGAGATGAGGGAGGGATTCCTCACTGCCTACCACATGTAATAACTGAAATCTCTATTGCTTTCTGCACAGAGAAATTAACCAGGGTGGCTGATCGCTTTGACGCCTAATGAATATGAATGCACAAACATGAAGATTTCAAAAAAAAAGAAACAGCCTTATAAGCACAGAGAGAAAAAATATGCTTCTATGTGAGATACTTCTGGGAAAGCCCCGGTGAATAATTTTCTTGGGATAGTGTGAATGATTATCTGTACTTCCAAAGAACATAAAATCTGACCCATTATATGGGGCGCATCCCAACAGCACCTGCAGTAGCGGCCTCCTTGCAAAAATAGCTCTCTCTTTCAGTGCAAAACGCTGCAGAAAGAAAACCACAGTGCTGATAAATAGTAATTCAGAAGGGCACAGAGAGAAGTGAGAAGAACAGATGAGTCAGTTTTCCAAAAATAAAAAAGAATAAATTTAATTACCTTGAACAGAAATGCAGAGCTCATCTAAGCACCAGAGATGAACATTGATCATGTTTGGTTTGCTGACTTTAACTGTGCTTTATGATTACCAAATGATGAGGCTGAGGTTTAATTCGAATCACTGAATTCTGTAGGAGAAGTAAAAGCAGCTGCTACAGTAATAATTTTATGGTCAATAAAAATATGGCCCTTTAAAGAAAACACGTTTTTTTTTCCCCTCAAAGATGTCAAATAATCATCTGTTACATTAAGAAAGAAATAGCATTCTGAATTGACACTTTTGGAAGGTAAATTATTTCTTACAGGTCACCAGGCTGACCCCACCAAGGCACTGTATACTCTTCAATGTCAGTTTTGTTCCATGGTACCCTAAGGTCCTGGAAGGTGAACACAAGAACCATTTACTGCTTTTTTTAATATATATATTCCCCACCTCCCAGAATATTGCAATGCAGGAAGCCAGTCCTCCTAAATAAGTCTAACACAGAATGACTGTTATTATTATGGAAATTACCCATAGAATTTAAAAGAAATATATATCTGTTTCTGAATGGTTGAGCATTTATGGAGGCCTGGTTTCTTCCCCATCCACTCATAGTCTTTACTCAAGATTTCTATTTATGCCATTATCCTGACCATACACAACCTCTATGCATGTTGTTATTGGGAATTCTAAAGGATGTAAGGGATTTGGACAGTTTGTGTGTGGGAATTGCTGCTCTCTGCCATAAACTACAGAGGCTCTGAGGATGGGCTCAGGAGTGCACCCAGCAATTATGACAAGCAGATATCTGCTACATACTTCTAACCAGAAATAGAAACTGAGAAATGATCACTCTACACGGCACACCCCAGGAAGTCTATTTTCTTCTAATATTGCAAATGAATTTATAACATCCAAAACTTCTGGCATAATTTTTGAATGTGGAGAGAACATACTGATGGGCTAAAAAAAAAGAAAAAAGCAGCAGCAACCTACAGTGAGTTGCAAAGCCCTGGGCTCAGGTGCTTAGCTGGGGTTGGAGGGCAGACATTAGTCTAGGTCAAAATGACCTCAGGAGGCATATAGAAACTCAGATGTCTTTAACAAATGCATATATTGTCCTTTCTTGATCCAAGGCAGGGTGCTAGAAACGGCAGTGCATTCAGAGGTGTGCACAGATGAGCCAACTGCCTCACAGTCACCCATACAGTAAGAGGAAAAAGACGTGAGTTCGTGTTACTTCTGTATCAGACAAAACATTTTGCTGAACAAAAGAAACCTGAATCAAAGGTGCATGTACAGTATGGTTCTATTTATATAACGTTCTAGAATAGACAAAACTAATCTATGGAGAAAAAATGAGAATAGTAGTTGCCTCTGGGGAATAGAGGTGACTGGGAAGAGGCATCGAGACACATTTTTTTTTCTGTCTTGATAGAAATGTGGGGTACACGGGTACATACATTTGTTAAATTCAACACATCATATACTTTAGATATGTGCACTTCATTTTTGCATATTCTACTTCAAAAGGAAACTATAAATAAATATCGTGCCCTGGTTAATGAGTACAATACTGCAGTATTTAAGGAGAAATTTAATAACATCTGCATTTCACCTGGAAATGCATAAAAAATAAAATGGATAGATGGATGGATGGATGGATGGATGGTTCTTTAGATATATGAGAAGACAAATTTATTAAAATGTTAGTGGTAGAAACAAGGTGGGGTATTTAGGGGCTTAAGATACAAGTATTTCATTTTTTCTGTATGTTAAAAAGCTTTAATAAAAAATAATGGTATAGAGTAAAAACTTTCTGCATGAGGAGGAATTCTGAAATGTTCCTTGAAAAATCAAGCAGGGTTTCAATTGGCAGAAACAGAAATAGAAGGCATTTGCAGATGAGGAACTAAGAAAAGCTGAGGGTGAGGAACGTGAGAAGCGTTTTCAGGGACCAGGACGCATTACCCCAGGGGCAGAGCGTTAAAGAGAGTGGTGGGAGCTTAGGAATGTGTCTGGGGCCATGTCACCGAAGACCCCAAGGCTAACTTGGGAAATCTCTTATCTCTGGATACAACAGGCAGTCTCCATCAAAGTTTTCTGCGCAGAGGATCGATGGGATCAGAATTGCCACTTAAGGAGGGGCTTACAGTAGTGGGAGGGGACTGGGGCAGGGAGGTGATGGAAGGAGGTAGGAGGAGGTGAAGCCCTGAAGATGAAGCGAGCATGAACTAGGAGATGGGCTAGTCATAGGGGTTGAGAGTGAAGGAGGATCGAAACATGTCTGAGTTTCAGCCTTGAGACAAGAGGGAATTTAATGATTTGCTTCACAGCAAAAGGGAATTAAAAGCAGCAATTTATAAAAGCAGTGGAAGGCAATGAGCTTGATACAGACATTTTATGAAAGATTCACCAAGGGGCAGTATGAAAAGATGTTCAGTCTTTTAACCAGAGAAATATAAGATCAATAACGAGACAATATTTGTGCCCATCAGACTGGCAAAAATTAATGAAAATGATAGCATGTGGTGCTGGAGAAACTGAGAGGCAAAGAGCAGTCTAACACATTGTTAACAGGACTATAAAATAGTAACAGTTTTCATGAGGAAATTTGGTGGTCTCTAACAAAACCTAAATCTATCCACATTCTTTGATATAGAAATTCCAATTTCAGGGAATGTATTCTAAACAATAAGTTGCACATATGCCCAAAGGTAAATGCAGTTGAGGGTTCAATTATGGCATTGTGATGGAGAAAAACTGGAAATAACTTGCCTATCAAAAGAAGGGATCTATTATCACTCACCATCTGTATTAGTTTTCTATTGATGTCATAACAAATTATCCCAAATTTAAAGAATTAAAACAATGCAAATTTATCATTTTATACTTCCATAGATCAGCAGTCCAGAATGGTCTCAAAAGGCCAAAATCAAGATGTAAAGCAATCTGCATTCATTTCTAGACGCTCTCGGAAAGAATCTTTCTCTTTTAGGTTGTTGACAGAATTCAACTTCTTGAGATTGTAAGATTAAGGTCCTGTTTTCCTGCTGGCTATAAACTGAGAAACATTCCCAGCTTCCAGATGCTGCCACATTCCTTGCTTCATGGCCCCCTTCCTCCGTCTTCAAGGCCAACCATGCTGAGTTGAGTCCAAATCTTCCTACTTTCCTCTTCCACTTTGAAGGACTCATGTGATTAGATCAGGGCCACCTGGATAGTTCAGGATAGCCACCTCAAGGTTCCAAGATCCAGAACCTTAATCACAATGCAAAGCCCCTTTGACCACGTAAGGTAAAATATTCTGGGGAATAGTGTGGACATCTTTGGGGGCCATAATTCTGCCTACCTCACCATCTCTACCATGGAAATTTCTGTAGTCATTGAAAAGAAAGAGATAAACCTAAATTACTCATGCTGAGAGATCCCTAGCACATATTATGAATTGAATTAAAAAAAAAAAAAAAGGAACACTGAGAAGTTATTCTGGAATTGCCTTATACTAATATATCATGATGCAATTAATTTAAAAAAAGTACAAACATTATTAATTTGAAATATACAAATTTAAAATACTATATATGTGTATACACATATATAAACATACATACATATCACAAAATAACCAAAATTGGGACTAACAAATGAACACTGAAATCTGGATAGAGAATACTTCTAAGAAGGAGACTGGGCTTATTGAGGGGCTTTGGGGCTTTTCACAGTTTATTACACACGGTTGTATATTATAAATTTTATTTTATTAGGACAATATACTTGTATATTAAGAACGTTCTTTCAAAAAATTCAAAATTATTATATTATTGTAAAAAGGAAAGATTGATAAAGTGAAGCTGATCTGATAAAAATTGGAGTGGGAATCTTAAACTTCCTGTTTATTAGGGGTTTCTCACACCCTGGGACTCTTCTCAGTATGGTAACTATATAAGTTATCATGGACTGGGACCCCCCAGGGGGTGAAAGAGGACACTATTAATAATCATTCCAGCACAACAGGTATAAACTGGGACTGTCCTGGTCATCTACTTCTAAGGAAGTAACTGCCCATCTCCCCCACTGGCATGTCAGCTCCAGGAGAGCAGGGACTTGATCTGAGCTGCTCACTGCTACATCCCTAGCCTGAGACCAGCGGCTGCAAATAGGACTCAGTTGGTTGACTCATCCATTCTAAGGTTGGAGTGTTGCCTTCCTTTTGATTTTTAGGAGTTTATACTTTAAAATAATTTTTTTTTTTGTCTCTTACAAATATTTTCCCCTAGCTGGTCACTTTTTAAATTTTAATTTTGCTTAGTGTGTCTCTTGATTTAGGGATGTTTCTAATTTTTATGAACTCAAATCCGTCTTTTATGGTTTGTGGAATTTGTGTCTAGCTTAAAAGATACTATAGAAAACTATAAAAAATTCCATATTTTCTTTTAATACTTTTATCTTTTTAATTTAATTCTTATTTAATTTATATGTTAAATCAACCTGAAATTTACTATGTGTAATTTGAAATCAGGCTCATTTTTTCCATAAAAGGTCTAGCCAGTGACCCCAATAATATTCATATTTTCCTCACTGCTTTAAAATACTACTTTTTTTATATGCCAAATTCCCATATATTCATGAATCTGTTTCTGGACTCTTCTGGAGAAACCCAATAATACAGAAGAGAAACAAACATCATTTGCATTGTTCTCTTTACACTCAACCACCACTAGGCCAAAGTGCTAGCATCCCCAGAAGAAAAATTCAGTAACAGCAAAATTTAAAATTTTTTAAATAAAAATTTTAAAATAAATAAATTAAAAAACAAACAAAACAAACAAACAAACAAAAACAAAAAACAACCGTAAAGTGTGGTGGAGAGGTACGGTTGCAGCTTGGGACACTAAACCTGTCTTCCTTTGCCTCTTATGGCCCAAGTGACATTTGATGAGTTTCTCCATTTCACTCCTGTGGTAGATTAATTGCAAAAATGTCCCAAAGGCCCCGCCCTTCCCTGTATTTACACCTTTGACAGTGCTCCTCCCATTAAGAAATGGAGTCCACTCCCGCCCCTCTTGAATTTGGTCTGGCCTTGTGACTGACTTTTGCTAACAGAATACAGTAGAAGTGAGGATGTCTCAGCTCAGAGTCTGCGTTTTAAGAGGCCTTGAACACTTTTGCTGATTCTCTGGGACTCCTGTCACTTCCATGTGTGCAAGCCCAGGCTCACCAGCTGGAGGACCACACCAGCTAACAGCCAGTTGTATGAGCCAGGTCATTTCAGATCAACCCTCACCTCATTCCTCCCAATCATCAACTGACCTACACATACATGAATGGACCCAGCTGGGATCACAAAAACCTCCCAAATGAGCTGTAGACTCAAGCACATTTAAAAAAAAAAAAAAAAGGCTTAATATTTTAAGCTACTGGATGGGGTGGGGGTTAGTTTTTTAGGCAGCAAAAACTAACTGATACATTTTCGGGCTTGAAATTTGTGATCTGCAGAGAAAGTGACTAAACAAAATGACTCTGAAGGTTTTTCCTGTTTTGGTTTAGTTAGTTTTCCCTGGCTCCATCATATTATGGTTTTTAGCTGAAAAACTAAAGTTTAATAATGGATATACTGATTTTCTGGGCACTAGAGAGCACATGGGCATTAGCTGTGTCCCATGTGCACATAAACACACAGCTGGGGGTGAGGGAGTGGGAGCACGGTCACTAGCTGGGATCAAGAATGGAACACCTGGTCACCTCCCTTATCTGACCTGGTCCTCACACTCCAATCCTCTCCTCCCTGCAGGGGCACCTAGATTTTATGTGAGAAATTCCTTCTGATTGCGTGTATTGATTTGATACCCAAATCTCTCTCCTCTTCAGTTATGGACAAGGCTATTTTAAGTCCTAACGATTAGTAAGTATTTATCTGGTCAAACAGATTGAGCCTGTAGAGAATCATCTAACTATATAAAAACAAAACAAAACAAAAACTACCTACTCTGTGCTTAATGGAATATAGTGGTCTGCAGCCAAAGACATTTCAGGGCCCAAATAATGCATATAGTAATATGGGAGTTCTACTGACCCAGCTCAACGCATCTAAATGTGCTAAGCCTGCCTTCTTTTTTCTGAGATGAATCGTTTAAAAGCACCAAAGTATTAAGTTCAAATTTGTGTCATGCACTAACTGTGCATGCAGGGCAAATTACTTAGCTTCTCTGAATATCAGAGAGGCATGAGTAAAATCAAAATCATATGCCCATTATCATACGGTTATTGTGATAATTAAATGAGACTCTCAAGGAGAGAGCTGGAGACATTCTCCGCTGCTCAGTTAACATTTATTTCCCCTGTGCTGTGGATTGATTCATTTCCTACACATCATTTAAAGTCTGGCTTAGATGAAACCGCTTCCTAAAGTCTTTTTTCACAATTTCATCTTGCATTGAACTCCTTTTTCCCCTTCTTATTTATTCAGCAAATTTTACTAAGTCTGCATTAAACAGCTGTTAATAGAATTGTCCCTGCCTTTTGAAAGAAGGTGCAAAGAACAATAGTACCTGATTAATTAAACTCATCATAATGTGGCCAACCCGGTATTTCTGATACTGTGAGAGTATAGCACAGAGACAAGTCAGGGACCACTTCCTAAAGCACTGCCATTGAAAACAGGATGGAAGCAAATTCCAGAAAGTAGGAAGATAAAAACATACAGAAATCAGAGGCAAATGCAGTTGTGGTGTTTCCCACCACTGTGGAGTTTTTTCTTTGTCCTGCCACTTCTCCATACCTTCTAGCCAGGCGTCTCTCCCTCCTGTAGCAGGCAGTAAAGGAGAAGATTTCGGGTTCCAGGAAGTTTCTTATTGCTGATGCCCTGTGTCAGCCGAGCTAAGAACACATGCATTTATTAAGATGCTGATTTTCTGTCGAGATCAGGACAGGTTGTGAAGGCTGGTTTCGTGGCTCTTGGTAACTCATACTTTTATGGTGCTTTGTTCACAGTAGGAACTCAGGAAGTGTTCAGAGCATAGAGGTCTTGCCCTTCAGACCTGGGAACCAGGTTCATAACCTAATGACTTGATTAAGATGCTCCATAGTCCCCACTAGACTGTCCACTCAGGGTAACACTGCCTGACAGTTGAAGCAGGCAGCAGGGGAGTGGTTAGACAGGGAGGGACTCCTCAGGTAAGTGCCAAGTTGTCAATCATAGACATAATGGAAGTCAACGGGCAGGGGGGAAAATAAAATGGTTTACAAGATTGATAGCAAAACAGAAACCCAACGGATGAGTTGTTTAACTCTTCTTCCTAACTCCAAAAGGAGAGCTGGCTTTCAGCCTTCAGCTCTAAGCTGGACACAGGGTGTATCTCCATGTTTATGTTTTGAAATAGAGAGATGAGCAATGCAGCAAGTGCTGCACCTATTATAAAAACTACTTCTCAGAATAATATTGCATCAGGCATGCTATGAGAAGCATATATGCCAATTAGACAGGCTTAAATAAGAATTTGAAGGAATGGATCCATTCCCCACCCCCACCCGCAATTTTTGCCCTCCACTATCCAACAGAAGCAGCTTTATCATACTCCAAAAGGGTCTCATACCAAGTCACAAGGGTCCCTTAACATATTTAAAGGTGATACTATAATAGCATACAATGGAATCAAGTTAATTCCAAGTTTATTGTTAAGGGATGTAAGAACTGGCCACGATCCCCAGGCACATGCTACAGACATCTTGGTTTTCGCTTGCAAAAAGGAAAACCGAAATGCAAAGGCTGCCCGGAATGCTGTTTCTGGAAAAAGGAAAAAATTAAAATGTGCCTTATTTAAATCCCCCGTTTCAACATTCTATTTAAGATCATTCTTTTTCACTACCCAGATGTTCTGTAAGTGAGTAGCACCAGTACTTGTTTAAATGAGGCCCTGAAACATTTTCCCTTTCCAATATTTAATGTTGTACTTTCCCTTTAAGATGACTGTAGATAGTGATGCTGAAATTGTTAAATCTGCAGAGCTTCAGAATAAACATAATTGTAATAAAAATCTCTGCAAGGGAGCGTGGGACCTTCGATCCCCAGGCTTCCTTGTTAGTTTGCCATGAGTCATTGGCCACCTATTGCCAATTTCCCTAACCTTGTTTTGCAACATGATTTGTCCACACTTATTTATTAAGGATATTATATTACTTACAGCTTGTTCATTGACAATCTGTCTCTGAAAGTGACAGAAAAACAATATATTTTATTGTCCTTCCTAAATATCTAAGGGGAGAAAAAAGAAGACATTATGCAAAGCTTGAAATTCACAAATGAGGCTGGATAAAATCTCTGCAGAATTTATAAAGTCTGCACGATGCCTTTGATCCTGATGTATGACAGTCCCCTCCCCTGCTCTCCCATCCCCAGCGATGCCTTCAATATTTTACTGTGGTGGCCTAATGCACAGCTCACAATTTTAATCTGACAAATATAAGAGCATAAATTTTAGATGCTTTTTGCAAAACAGCAAGGCTGAGGACAGACCATACATTCGGAGTATTATAGCCTGTTCTAATTCATGCCATTTCCACACACTATTTTTTTCCCCCTTCAGAGGTTTCCGGGGCATATTTCAAACAAATATCAGTGCTTTCTATTTATGCCATATAATAAAGAATATCTGGGCCTGTCTGTGGGAGAATATCTATTTTCCAAATCATCTCAGTTATGAAGAGAAAATGGATTCCATTTTGAGTCAACGACAAGAGTAGCCCCCAAAATAAACATTTAAAGTCAGTTCATTTGGGATTTGCTAGGGGACTCGGAGCTATTTATTGCTAAATAGCGCTTCATCGACAGGTGTATACAGTGTGATGGGGCAGGAAAAGGAAGGATGGATTGCCCCCAAATATTTTTCTCTCTTCCCAACACTTCCTGGCTGCTCCCAGGCCTACTGGCATGCATAACATTTAACCTTTTGGAAGATACTAGGGAATCCTATTCCCCAAGATGGTTCCCTATTATAATGTCACTGTCCCTGGGAAGTATGACCCATTCTTCATGGGAATGCCTTAAATTAATCGAAAACAAGCTTTCTTTAAAGATAGTGGGGGAGGGGGCAGAGCATGCCTTGAACTTCTCAACCCTCCCAGCAGTCACTACTGACCAGTACACTTCAGGTCATCAAAGAGGCTAGAGATAACAAGATGGGCTTGAAGGCAAAAGGCAGGAAAAAAAGATTTGGAATTGGGCTTGACTGTCAGCTTTGCTTCTTAATTCCTGAACAAGGCTAATAAGAACAAGGAGTGTGATAGTACTAAAAGCTACCATTTATTAAGTCCCAACTGTGTGCCTTGTGTTCTGCCAGGTGCTTTTACTTAGTGCCATGGAGCATGGCTATTAAATCTGTAGGTTCTAGAGTCAGACAGTAAAGGTTTGACTCTCAGGAAAAGAGGGTTTCTAGAGATGTCAGGCCTTAGTGTCTCACCTGTAAAATGGGGATAATAATGATCATGACCTCACTGGTTGTTTGTAAGGACAAAGATAATGCATCGAATGCCCTTAGCATGTCACCTGCCTATGAATCAACATTAGGTTACTCCTGACACGAGATCGGCACTCTATAAAAGATTGTTAGGTAACAGGGTTATTTCTTAAAATGTAAATCAAGTTTTCTGTATTTTTCTCTTTTGCCTCTTCTTTCGTGGGTACTCAGAAGGCAGAGGTTCCTTCCCAGCCACACGAAACAGGCGCATGCATTTGGAGACCTAAGTACCTAGTGACTGTCCTATTTACTAGTTTTTCCTCTCCCAGAGAGAAGATAAGGCTGGAGCTACTAGAAAGGCAGAGAAATATCTGAGGGGCCACTTGAACTAGAAAGAAAATGGATTGAGGGATTCAGCACACTTGAAATGGGGAACAGAAAAAGAGCCTTCCATGATGAGACCCAGGACAAGGGTAAAAGCAATAATGAGGATGGTCTTTCCCAGATTCTCATAAGCACTCCTGACCAGAGAGTGGAAACTTGGAATCTTTTTGTGGGGGATGGGGTATGAAGGGAGAACTGTGCCCCCTTCCTTCCCAATCCTCTCTCTCAGGTCCCAACAATACGGTACAAGCAGAACCTGTAATGGTAAGTGGGACAGTGGTGAACTCACAGCCATAGCTATAGCTATTATAAGCCATGACGCGTAAGAGTGTTGTCCAATTGAAATACAATATAAGCTGCATATATATTTAAATTTTTCTAGTAGCCACATTTTTAAAAGTAAAGAGGGGAAATTAATTTTGATAACATATTTTATTTAACCTTTACTATCCAAAATATCATCATTTAGACATGTAATCAATATGAGACCAATTCACCAAGTCTTTGAAATATACCATGTATGTTACATTTACAGTGCATCTCAATTTGGAAAATCCACATTTCTAATCCTCAGTAACCATGAGTGGCTAACAGCTAATACATTGGACAGTGCAGGTCCATAATCTTTAAAACCACCTAGAACAGCTGACGGCACCATCTCCACTTTATAGATGAGAAAAATATGGCACAGAGAAGTAACATAAAGTATTCAGCAATAAAGATTTAAAACCATTTTGTCTCCCTCAAGCTTCTGTATGATTTTCTCTACACCACACTGATAACTTGCGCTTCTCCCTCAGATAAAAAGATTAATACATACCTCTCTCAAAAGATCAATATGAAACCAATGAAATAAAGGAAGCAAACTTCCATACAATTACTCTACCACTATCACTGCACAAAGTTTGTGTTTTTGCCTGGGATCTTTTTTGCCCTATTTAAAATAATCTATTTTAAATGCTTAAATACTATTTAAGCAATACTACTGCAATACTATTATAGATGCTTATGACAGGGAAGAGATGGCGACATTTGTTTCTTCAGGCCAAACAGGAAATGATCTCAGCTATAAGGTAGAATAGCTAATAAGGTAGAACCTCAGTGGAGCAGAACTTGCAAATGGCCTGATATCACCCTACATTAGAAGTAAATCTTCTTCAACAGGGATTCTTTCAATAGTGTACAACTCTCAAAGCTACTTCCTAATGGCAAGAGATCAGAGGGGAGCAAGTAAAAGGATGGAGATTTCTACTCCTTCCCTGCAATGCCTGCTATCCACACTGTATATGTACCATCACTCCTTCATTCACTTCTCTCCCAGTTCTAGCCAGCCAAGGGGAGATTAAAGATTGAGATTCAGAACCTCACTCAACCAAAGTGTATATGTAAGATAACACAGGCTCAGGAGATGATAAAAAACTAAGAAATCTCAATCTCATTTTACTGATGAGGAAACTTCAGAGAGAATAGATGAATACCTCAAAATCACACAGCCTGTAAGCATAGAAGGGGGATTAGAAATATCTTCCAAAAGGAAAACGACAACCAACAGAATGGAAGAGGTACTTATAGTACATATATCCAAAAAGGAGTCATGTCCAGAATGTAAAACAACTCCTACTGATCAATGAGAAAAAAAAAGAAAGAACCCAGTAATGAAGAAAATGTGAAAATTACTTGAACAGACACAGTTCACAGAAACTGCACTGATAATTGCCAAAATCTAGGAGCAACCCAAATGTCCACCCAAAAGTAGAATGGAATAAAAATAGGTGTAGTATAGTCACAAAATGGAATACTGTAAAACAATGAGAATGAATGACCAACTATAATAGGCAACTTCCTACAGAATCTAAAATATATAAAGTTTAATGATAAATCAGTGGTTTTGGACTCAATGTAAAATATGTAATTTTTGACAAGAACTACATAAAGGTGGGGAAATGGAGGAGTATAGGAACATAATTTATGTGTCCTACTGAAGTTAAGTTGGAATCAAAGAAAACAAGATTCTTATAGATTCAGGATGTTAAATGTAAGCCCCATGGTAAACACAAAGAAAGTGTGAGAGAATATGATCATAGAGATGAACAATAGAATATGGGTTACAAGAATTAGGGGAAGGGGCAATGGGGAGTTAATAAGAAATGAGTGTAGTGTTTCTGTTTGGGGTGAAGGGAAATTTCTAGTAATGGATGGTGGGAAGGTGATAGCATTGCAAAATTGTGAGTATGATTAATTCCACTAAATGGAGTGCTTGGGAGGGGTTGGAATGGGAAGATTTATGCTGTATATATGTTTCAACAACTGAAAAAAAAGTCTAAATAGATAATGACAATTAAATGCCATAGATGATCGTGGATGAGATCTAAAAATAGAGGAGGAAAGGCTCAAAAGGACACAATTGGCACATAAGAAAATGAAATATAGAATGTAAGCTTATATCAATGTTAAATTTCTTGAGTTTCTTAACTACACTTAATGTGATTACATAAATGAATATTCTTGTTCACGGGAAATGTACATGTGAATTATATTATTTGTTCAAGGATGTGTGTGACTTGCTTTCATACGTTCAGAAGACAGAGCAATAGATGATGGATGATAGGGAGGTAGGGAGGGAGGGAAGGAGGGAAAGAAAGAAACGGTAAAGTGACAAAATATTAAAGTTGGTAGATCTGGGTATGGTGGAGGGGGGTTGGGGTAGGCTGGAGTTCTGTGTATGGGGTTTGTATTATTTTTGCAACTGTCCTGTAAGTTTGAATTCATTTCAAAATCAAAAATAAAAAAAATAAATAAATAATAAAAATATATAAAGCCATAGTGGTCAAAACAGCATGGTACTGGCATAAAGATAGACATACTGACCAATGGACTCAAACTGAGAGTTCAGAAATAGATCCTCAGATCTGTGGTCAATTGATTTTTGGCAAAGCTCCCAAAGCCACTCAACTGGGACAGAACAGTTTCCTCAATAAATGGTGTTAGAATTGGATATCCTTAACCAAAAGAATGAACGATGACCCCTTTCTCACACCCTATACAAAAATTAACTCAAAATGGATCAAAGACATAAATATAAGAAACAATGCCATAAAACTCCTAGAAGAAATTTTACGGAAACATCTCCAAGATCTAGTGGTAGGCAGTAGTTTCTTAGACCTTATACCCAAAGCACAAACAACAAAGAAAAAAATAGATAAACGAGATAACCTCAAAATAGATAAATGAGAAAATCTCAAAATCGAATACTTCAGTGCTTCAAAGGACTTTGTTAAAAGGGTGAAAAGGCAATTGACTCAATGGGAAAAAATATTTGGAAACCACATAACTGATAAGGGTTTGATATTCAGAATATATAAAGAAACCCTACATCTCAACAATAAAAAGACAAAAAACCCAATTTAAAAATGGGCAAAAGACATGGATCGCCCTTTATCCAAAGAGGATACAGATGGCTAAAAAGCACATGAAAAGATGCTCAGCCACACTAGCTATCAGGGAAATGCAAATCAAAACCACAATGAGATATTATCTCATACCTATTAGAATGGCCACTATTAAACAAACAGGAAACTACAAGTCCTGGAGAGAATGTGGAGAAACTAGAACAGTTAGTCACTGCTGGTGGGACTGTACAATGGTACAGCCACTGTGGAGGACGGTTTAGTGGTTCCTCAGGAAGCTAAGTATAAAGTTGACTTATGACCCAGCAATCCCACTTCTCAGGATATACCAAGAAGATCTGAAAGTAGGGACATGAACAGACATCTGCACACTGATGTTCATAGCAGCATTATTCACAATTGCCAAAAGATGAAAACAATCAAGTGCGGGACACTGATTACGTGCTTCGACTTGGCGGGCCTGGGCTGGGGGACCTGATCAGCCCCTGGGGAGGGTGGTGGGCACGGGCGACAGCGCCCTCCACAGCCCCCCAGGCCTGAGAAAGTGAGGCCGGAGGCAGGCCCCATTTCCTCACCCCAAAGTACAATCGTTGGGGAAGGCTTGCCGGAGAAAAACCCCACCCCCGTGCCTTACCCGTACCCTCCACCCTCTTCGTTACCGGAGCAACTCCCGCACCTTTTCAATCAACCTTCACGCCCTCTCAGAACCAATCCAAGCCTTTAACCCCTACAGCTACCCCGCCCTCTAAACCGCCCGATATAAGCTTGTACTCTCCCCGAATAAACTCTCTTGGCTTCTTCATCCTAAAAGAAAGGTGTCCCGCCTGTTCCTTTCTCGCCGCCCTCCATACTTTGCACGCCTCCGCCGGGGACCGGGCCCAGTCCCCCGCCTCGCCCTCGCCTCCGGGAAAGAGCCCCCGCCGCCGGTACCCTCGGAGCAATCCTGAGAGCCTAGGATTTAGCAACCGGCCGCCACTCCCCCCCAATAGACAAATCAACGACGACCGCAATCAAGTGTCCATCAACGGATGAATGGATGAACAGAATGTGCTATATACATACTGCACAGTGGAATACTATTCTGCGGTAAGAAGGAATGAAGTCCTGAAGCATGCAACAACATGGATGAACCTTGAGGACACTATGTTAAGTGAATTAAGTCAGACACAAAAGGACAAATATTGTATGATTTCACTGATATGAACTAGTTATAATATGTAAACTCATAGACATAAAATACAGAATATGGGTTTCCAGGATATAGAATGAGGCTAAAGAATGGGGAGCAGTCATTTAATAAACGCATAATGTTTAACTAGGTTGAACTTAAACATTTGGAAATGGACAGAGGTCACGGTAGCAAGTTCTTGTGAGAATAATTAGCAGTGCTGAATGGAGTGTGAATGTGGTGGAAAGGGGAAGTTTAGAGTCAAGTATGTCACCAGAAGGAAAGCTGGAGGTTAAAATACGGGAATGTACAACACGGTGAATCTTGTGGTAGACAATGTCTGTGATTAACTAGACAGATATAAAAAAGTTCTTTCATGAACTAGAACAAATGTATGACACTATTAGGAGTTAATAATAAAGGGGTTTATGGGGGAAAAAGTACCTATTGCAGACTATGGACTATAATTAACAGTAATATTTTAATACTCTTTCATCAATAATAACAAATGTACTACAATACTATGGGTCAATAATGGGAGGGATAAGGGGTATGGGAGGATTTGGGTATTCTTTTTTATTTTTTTTTTCTGGAGTAATGAAAATGTTCTAAAATTGATCAGTGGATTGTATGCACAACTATGTGATCATACTGCGAGCCACTGATATACTTCAGAGGGTTTGTATGGTATGTGAACATATCTCAATAAAACTGCATTTTAAAAAAAGGCATTGAGAAACAAGTCAGACTTCAGCTTTGTAGTTTTATACTCTTAGCAACATCCCCATAAGAGGTAAATGTCAAATGTCCTATTGACAATATTTTGAAGTCCTCCCATCCCAGGGTAAGACTCTGCAGTGGTCAGGCAATCCTTCAAGGCATAGTCTTGGAGGCCTCCAATGGTGACAAAGCCTTGATAAGTTTACCAAAGAAGGACTAGGGTCCGTTCCTCAGCCTTGCAGGCAAAAGATCTACAATGGTGGGATATTATCATAGAGAACAAACTGACTTGCCCTTCTTTCCATATCCTTTTTCCCCAAAGTTCTTTCTGCCATTGCTGACAACTGGGTCATTCTACCCTTGGAGTTATCACTGGAAAATGAAGAAAGTTTAATGCTCAGCATTCACTTTCAAAACAGAGCTTGGAGAATGTGGAGAGGTGCCAGTAAGTCTTCCACCTGCACAATGACCCAGAGCTGCTGGAATGTGTCTACCAGTGCCCACATGCTCCTGGGGGTCCCCTCCATGACCACTCATAATACTGATGCCCAGCTGTGGGTGAGAAAGCAGAAGACCCTGCTGGGCCCCCTGAGTCAACAAGGGAGCATGTGATTATGGTCTCCCAGGCCACAAAGGTGGAAGACTTGAAGACCCTCCAGAGTTCCATCATGAAGAAGAAGATGAACAGCCAAGTTTTGAGGCCTGCTCCCCAAAACTGTTGATGTCCATCCCATCCTGGTCAGAAATATAAAGGAAGAGTCCCTGTGCACCTACCTCTTTCCCTACATCAGTGCCTAGGACTCCATCAGCACGGAGACACTTTCTGACCTGTTGCAGCTTGACCTGCCCATTGTGCATGCTCACCATCAGCATGATGATCATCATTGAGTTGCTGATGGGCCCCCTGAATGAACCAACACAACAGGGTGGTAGTCCACCCCACTGACCTTCCAGCTCAGTAGAACCTGTCCCAGCAGCAACCAGCAGCTGGGCATCTAGTGGAGAATAATGAATGGGTATTTCTGATTACAAACAGGACACGTGCAGTGAGGGGAGCTACTTCTGAGACCAGAACGATGGCCTCTGCAAAAGCAAGGGCTGCGGGCACTGGGGTGGCTGCTGCCAGCAGTGGTCAGACAGCCAACTGATCCCTCCAGCTCTGTCACCATGGCATACGTCACTTCACCTGCAACTCCTGAACCACCATACTATCTATCTCCCCATATTGCACTCATTAAGGTCTATTCAGAATTGAGAAAAAAAAAAAGTGCTTTTCTTTCATGGAATTCATAATAGATGGACCCGAGCAATGAGATGTAGACATCAAGTGACAAGTGGCTTGGATTTGCTGTTCCTATGTTACTACATATAATATACAGCTGCCTTAACATCCTGTCTTATTCTACGTTAACACCTTATTGAGTTGTAATTGACATAACAAACTTAATATATTTTAAATATGTAATTTGATATGTTTTGACATATGTAGACATTCGTGAAGCCAACACTACAGTCACAACAATGAACATCTTTCACTCCTAAAGCTTTCCTTATCCCTTTTTAAAATCTCTCCTTCCTGCCCCTCCCTTAGACAAATGCTGATCTACTTTCTGTCACTACAGATTAGTTTTTATCTTCTAGAGTTTTACGCAAATGTGATCATATGGTAGGTTAGCATTCTCTATTATTCGAGATTTACCCATGGTGTTGCGTTTATCCATAACTTATTCCTTTTTATTGCTGGGTATATTCCATTGATAGAAATGATCTCCTCTCCCCTTCCAATAACAACAATAAAGAGCTTGGAAGCCCATGGCAAAGTCAACTTTCACAGAAAAGGCTCTGAGAATAAGAAGGAATCTTTGGAGAATCCTGACATAGGAGAAGACATTAAAAAAAAAAAAAAAAAAAAAAACAGATGCAAGTTTCCTCCCTTTCTTCCTCCAGTCGGGCAAAGATTCCACAGCTGATGGGGGGCAAAGCCTCCCTGGAGAATCAGGGAGGTAGAGTTTTGGTTGCTCTACACAGGGGTAAGGCCAAGGTAGGATGGGAGCAAATTTGAGGACACTAGACAGAATCCTAGACCTCAGAATACAGTGACCTATATGCCCCAGGTCCACCAAGAAGTCCAGCTAGTGATATTAACCTGAGGCAGCAATGACAGCCAAGTGCACCCCCATATTAATTCCAGCATGGGGAGCAGACTGCAGCACAAAATATTCACCATGAGAAGAAGGAGAAAGCCCACAATTGACTTAGAAACACTGCATGTATTAAATTTACCCTGAACTAACTGATATAAAGGGCTCTCTAACTAGAAATTAGGTTTAGTATATTAAAAAAAGATACATCTTAGATACCTGAACACTTAGCTTGTGAAGGTCACACCTACTGTATTGATATAGTGGATGACCCTAAATAATTACACTTTGGATGTTGATTCTGAGTAATAAAGTTCGTAAGATACTGACTGTGCTGGTTTGAACGTATTATACCCCCAGAAAAAGTCATATTTTCTGATGCAATCTTGTGGGGCAGACATTTTAGTGCTGATTAGACTGGAATCCTTTGAGTGCTTCCATGGAGATGTGACCCACCCAACTGTAGGTGATAACTCTGAAGAGATAATTTCCATGGAGGCATGGCCCCACCCATTCAGCATGGTCCTTGATTACTGGAGCTCTATATAAGCTCAGACAGAAGGAGTGAGCTTGCTACAGCTAAGAGGGACACTTCAAAGAACACACAGCAGCTGCAGATGAGAGACAGTTTGAAGATGGCTGTTGAAAGCAGACTCTTGCTCGAGGGAAGCTAAGAGAGGAAAAATGCCCCAAGAGCAACTAAGAGTGACATTTTTGAGGAACTGCAGCCTAGAGAGGAACATCCTGCGAGAAAGCCATTTTGAAACCAGAACGTTGGAGCAGACGCCAGCCACGTGCCTTCCCAGCTAACAGAGGTTTTCCAGACACCATTGGCCATCCTTCAGTGAAAGTACCCAATTGCTGATGACTTACCTTGGACACTTTATGGCCTTAAGACTGTAACTGTGTAACAAAATAAACCCCTTTTATAAAAGCCAATCCATTTCTGGTATTTTGCTTAACGGCAGCATCAGCAAACTAGAACACTGATACAGGAAAAAAACTGTTTTCAAAAAAATTGAAAATGACTTTGAAATCTGTATTTCTCCTGTCCATCTGTCCCATGTATCCTCTTTGTGTACCAGCCTCATCCCAGACTTTCCTGCCTGTGCCTGGCCTCTCGTCTTTGCACACAGCCAGAAGGGTCGTGTTTTACCCTTACTTAGATCATGCGGCTCCACTGTTCAAAATTCCCAAATAAAAGCCCTGTAAGTCCGTGTTCTTCCAGTGACTTCCAGGCCCGCCGTGATCCGCCTGCCCATTACCTGCTTTCTCCTGTCACTCACTGTGCTCCACTCCACCACGCCCCCACTTGCTTTCCCAGGAACACAGCGGGTGTGCTGCCCCCCACCCCAGGCTTCTGCACTTGGGTTCCCTCTGCTTGGGGGGCTCCTCCAGCAGCTCCCCCAATGCTTGCTCTCACACTTCCTACAGGCCTTTACTCAAAGGTCCCCTTCTCAAAATGCCTTCCCTTTCAACCTCAGCCAACCTCACCCCTTGAATATACAGTTAATTGCCTGACCCCTCCTCCACTAGGATTAATGCCCAAGGAGGTCATGAATTTATGTTGTTTTAATCACCATTTTATCTCCAGCAGGTAGAATGGGGCAGGACATAGAGCAGGAGTTCGGGAAATATCTATGGGATGGATGTTGTGGAACATATCTTCCAGGAAGGCTAGACACGTCCATGCTCCAGCCAATACCTTCCATTGCTCTAGGCAAGCTTTTCGGGGGACACATTACAATGAGTCAGAGGCGGTGGCTTAGTGAGCATGGAACCAGGACAAGTCTATGATCAGATTCAAAGGTGGACTGGCAATGAGGTTCCGAGAGCCCCAAGCAACTGTCCCCTCTGTAGGTTTCGTCTGCTTCCTCTGGTCACATGCCTCCTATACGGACGCCACCCCTGCTATGATGCCCACATTACCCACCTGCTCTGGACCCCAAGAATCAACACCTCAGTTCTTGCCAAACATGTCTCCCCAATGCCACCTATGGCTGTCATTTCTATGGATCACTGTAAAGGGCTACTACCGAAATAAGAGGGTCCAGAAAGATGCACGTAAAACTTGAAAACTGTGATTACCTCTGGAGATTAGGGGAGGTAAACAAAAAGGACTTCAGGCCCATCTGTAGAGTTTTAAATTTTTAAAAGCAAATGCTTTCATATATTTCTGCATAAACAAAGCTAGCTGGTTAGCTAGGGAAAGATGAATTTTGAAAAATGAATATATTCTGTCTTTAATACTAAATTATTTCCAAGAGCTCACACTATCCCCCCCCCCATATCAAATACACTTTGCTATTACTATTCGGATAATTTAACATCAGCTCTCCATATCAATGTGGAAGCTTCTTTACTGTACTCAGTTATTGATTCATCTACAAATATGTTTTCGTGAGTACCTGCTCCATGCCAGGTGCTGTGCTAGGTGATGCAGATCAGGAGGGAACAAAAGGCATGGTCCCTGCTCACCATACCACGAATGGAGAAGGGGTATTTTAACAGTGGGATTTCACTGGTGTCATAAGCACGTGTATGGATGTGAGCTAGGAGAATAGTGAAGGTAAGAATTCAGGAAAGGAGCAGAGACCTGAGCTCACAGGACGCCCTGGGCACATTGAGGATTCTGCAAAATCCAATTCAATGAGCAAAGTGAAGCTACTGATGAGTTTCTAACAGTTGAATGATCTGATCAGATCGATGTTAAAAAATAACAAATGGAAACGTGGGTTTAAAGAGAACAACTTATACCAGCCACGTTTGGTTTTCCTATTTCCATAAGGATAAAATGGAAAAAAAACACAATCAACACCAACATTCTGCAGGAAATGATTTAATCCTCAATAATTAGGAATTGATGAACAACGGACAATTCTCACTGATGGTTGGCCAGGTAACAAAGTTCACCATGGGTTTAACATGAAATCATAATAGCGTCCTCCTCCCTACCCTAGAATTTTCCCTTTGTAACCAAAAGACAATTTAAAGGAAAAGAGTGATCTGATTTTAACTTAGTGTCTGTTTTATCATTTGCAGGGATGTTGGTAATCAGTCCTCTCTATGCAACCAAATCTCCAACCTTTGCTAGCCACAGATAGCATGTGAGATCTGTGTTTTGCATCTTCTCACAGGTGCTAGGCTGCAGTTTTTGTTGATAAAACATATTATAATGATTGTCCTTAGCAGATACATACCCACCACAAGTTTCTGGTTCTTTGGGCCTCAACATTAAGCGTCTATTTCCAATTCAGTGACTCAGCCAGTTGTCACATTTCCTCTTTTGAAATTGGCAGGTATTCTGAAAGAAGATCTCAGAAGACACCAAGTTGATGAAATCTGAATTACGATGCATCAGGCTCTTCTAATCAGAGATTGCTAACCAGATGAAATAGAAATAACGCGCTTTTCTCAAGCAACCAGCATGTGAAATATTGTGCTTGTTTTATAATAAACGCCATCCGTAAAACTAGAGGTGTTTGCAGCTCTGAGGGGCAATAAATTCTATTCACTTACTTAAACATGGATGTTCATCTTGCATGTTTCTCTTTAATAAGGAAGTCTATCAAAAGCTGTGCCGTCTTGCTAAATCAACTACGATTGGAAAGCTGAAGTGAACAAACGTACTTTAGTATTTTATTGCTTATTCCCATTTTCATTTTACAAGGTATTGAAGAGATGAAAGCCATGTAAACATGAATGGCTCTGAGTAACCACTGAGGACCCTCCTGCCTTCTTACAACTAGGGTTTCTAATAAAAGTGTACTTGAGTCAGATCTCAGCACCGTCTTGCCCGAGTGCCCAGCACTGCAGTCACAGGGTGCTGGGAGGTGCTCACAGCGGTCACAGGTGGTCGTGTGGTGGGCAAAGACAATGACGCAGGCAAAGCACAGGGTCCATGGAAACCAGAAAGGCCACCTAATTTGTGGGGTCCACTGCAAAATGAAACTGTGGACCCTTTATTCAAGAAGCATTAAGAATTTCAAGACAGCAACAGCAGATCCTTAAGCTAAGCATGGGGCCCTTCTAAGCTAAGGGTCCTGAACGACAAGCAGGCCCTGCCTGGAAGTACAAGTTCGAACCCTAGGACAGCACTGGGTAAGCCAGGGCTCCGCAGAAACCTCTCAGGGCAGGCGGCTAAAACCCGCCCACTGGATAGAGAAGCTTTGCACTGGGCTTGTTTAAACAGCCTGCTCACCTTGCAGAGATCAGGAAGACATTTAAAAATTTTAAAAAATAAAAATAATAGAAATAAATAAACTGGGTTAGGGTCATGAGGGTAAGAATAGGCTTCTTTCTTGTGAAAACTAGAGCAGATTCAGCCAAATAGCTAAAAAGGACCCATCTCGGGGAAGAGGGGAGAGAAGAGGCTGTAAAATGCAGATTTTCTGTTGACAAACTAGGAAGGGGGGACAAGGTCTCTCTAAACAGCTGGTTGCCATGGTAAAATGATAAAGAGAGTTTTCTTCCTATTTTCTCTCCTGATCTGGAAAACAAAACTGAGGACATGGACTCAGAAGGTGCTTCAAGTGAGAGTTCAGCTGGTCATCCCAAAGGAGGGGTGAGCTGCGGAGCCCGGGCTCCTCAAATGCCCGGTAGAGGGACAAAGTACGAGTGCAAAGCTCCAAGGACTGTCTGAGACTTGAGATAATAGTATCATAATACTGTAATTGCTGCTTATCGAGTCTGTAATCTGTGTCCAGACATGTGCCAGTTACCTTCCATACATCATTTCATTTTATTTTGTATATGCTTCACAGCAAGCTAGCTTGGCAGGTATTATCACCCCCATTTTGCAGGGGGAGCAATCGAGGTCAGAAAGATCACATGATTTGGCCAAAGTAGTATCATTTGTAAGGGCAGTCTCCAGCTCTGAATCTTGACAGCACATTCCTGATAAGAGCAAGTAGAACAAGACAGGGAATACATTACAGAAATTGGGAACTCTGTAGCAACAATGTGGGTTAAGAGTGTAATGAACTAGAGGATTAAAAGTTAATTAGAGGTAATAGTTTGATGTTAATCCTAAATCTTAGATAAATTTTGAATTGATATTTTTGTTCTTTGAGTCTATTATAAATGAGTTTTATAAGGTATTTGGTAAAGATTCATATCTTGATTTTTCATCAGAAGAGAAATTGTCCACTTTTTGCATGAGAGGGAAGCAAACTCAAATAAACACCACATGCAGATAATACTCTAACCCACAGTAAGGAGATGTGGCTAAGTCATATATAGTAGATGTTCAATAAATACCTACTGAATGAATGACTATAACTGGGGGGAAAAGAATCACGTGGTAAGACCATATATTTCTTATTTTTGCCAAACTTGTTAGTATTTAACTTCAACAATGCCAACTTGGACTTCTAAACAGGCTGCTGTATGCTAAGCAATGGTCCTTACCATTATAAACCTTCAGCCAAGGATATCTCCTCAGGAATCTATAAACCTACCACCACCATGGGTCTTGCATTGTACAGTACAAAGAGACTGGCAACTCTTAGTAGTCATCGCAACTTCTTCACTTCTACAAAGAACTTACAGGCATTTTGGTTGAGACGTCTGTGTGCAACAGAAAAATTTTTTCCTTGCCATACTGTGCATTTCTCTTCCATCCCAAAAGTGAGTCAAGGGAGCTATGTATCCATTCTCCCTCATTCTGACCCAGCAAGGGGCCTCGGAAACATGAGGCAAAGCTGGTTTTTATAGCGCTCCCTCCTCTCTCTGCCATGAAGAACCTTCAAGCTTGGCTCGGGAACCCAGCTCCATGCCTGATTCCCTCAGCAGGGTGTGACAGAGACCCCACAGTCCCTGATCCATGGCACCTGCCCAACAAATGCCAAATGCCTCCTTCAGCAATGGCTTGTACACTGAACCCTGTCTCCACCATCTCCCTGTCTAAAGCTATAGTTTTGCATCTTATTCCCTTGGGGCTGTGTTCTCAGGCAACTGACAAGTTGGAAAAGAATTTGTCAAACTAATTTCCACTGAAGTATTAATTGTTGACAATGGCATAATGTCAATGACAATGTCATATTCTTCAGGAATATTTGCATTTGGGGGAGGGGATGTTACATACAGCCAAGTTTTACCTAGCCTATTGCCTAATCAGTGAATGTTCCATGGACAGTACTCAGTGAAATGTTTGAATTAACCTAACCAAAGGAACACATCTCTAATGGTGGATTTTAGGCACCATAACAAACCAAGTAGGGAAGATGTCTAGACAACAAGGTTTTCCAAATGTAAATCAAGTCCCCCATAGAGCTAACTTCAGTTGTAACTCTCTTCTACGTTAGTCACTAAAATTCTACCCTATATCTGGATGGAATTCTTCCCAGCAAAATGTATCCTAAATCTTCTCCTACATTGCCCCATGGAGAGTGAGAATATCACACTGCTTTCTTCACAGAAAACTCTTTCATATATTTGAGGATTAGAGTACTGGAGGGAGGGGGGTTGACTTATTAGCCAAGTGAAATGTTTACCCACCAGATGTTCTTCTACAAGTGTATGGTACAATACGAACTATAGAGCTAATATTGTTTTGAATTAACTTGTACTAGATATTTAATTGCTTAAGCCTTTCTACTAATTTAGCTGGTGATAATTATCCTAAAAACAAAAATTTTCCAATCTTCATTATGGAATATGTCTCAAGAAGACATGGGCCCATAGATTCAATTTTATTAAATTGAGTGAAATACAACAAAAATCAAATTATACTTGGGCTCCAAATATCTTCTTTTAAGCTCCAGAGTGTCTGAGCTGTACTTTTGACCTTTGTTGGTAAATTTAACCTCTTTGAGTTACAGTTCCTTTGTTGAAAAGATGAAGGGTTTAATTATTTAACATGATATACCATCTCCTCTGGGCCAGGTCCTGGTGGAAGTGCTTTGCAAATGTGAACTCATTTAACCCACATGGCAAACCTAGGAGATATAACTGTCAGCAGACTGATTTTGAACATGAGGAACCAGGGAACAGAAAGGTTAAGTAATGTGCCCAAAGTCACAGAGCTTTAGGTAGCAGAGTCAGAACTTGAATCCAATAGTCTGGCTCTAAAGTCTGGGGTCTTCACCATTGCCCATTATGCCATGTGCCGGTTTGTATATATTATGTCCCCCAGAAAAAGCCATATTCTTTGATGCAATCTTGTGGGGACAGATGTTTTAGTGTTGATTAGATTGTAATTCTTTGATTGTTTCCATGGAGATGTGACTCAATCAACTGGATAATTTCCATGGAAGTGTTAGCCTGCCCATTCAGGGTGGGTGTTAATTGGATCACTGGAGTTGTACGAAGGAGTTCACAGGCACCAAGGACCTCAGAGCAACTGAGCATGACATTTTGGAGGAGCTGCAGCTTACGGACATTTGGCGCACACAACCCAGGAGCAAGCAGATGCCTAGAGAGGAACGTCATGGAAGAAAGCCATTTTGAATCTAGAACTCCAGAGCAGACGCCAGCCACATGCCTTCCAAGCTAACAGAGGTTTTCCAGATGCCAATGAGTGAAAGTACCCAATTGTTGATGCCTTACCTTGGACACTTTATGGCCTTCAGACTATAACTGTGCAACCAAATAAACCCCCTTTTGAAAAGCCAATCCATCTCTAATATTTCGCCTAACAGTGGCATTAGCAAACCAGAACATGTCACCTCACATAAGCTGGAATCTTTGGGTCATGGGGGTAGGAATACGCTTCTGGGATTACCAAGTCTACCTCCCCAGCCAAGGCTTCAGTTGTATCAGGAATGTGACCTGCCTGGCACGCAGAAGCCAGAAACATTGCATGAGGGCTGTTTGGGATCCTACCCATGAGGCAAGAATGCAGTTTATTTGGGAGGTGATTACAGGGAGCACTGGTAGAGCAGGGGAGGGAGGAAATGAGACAAGGAAGGGATGAGAATCAGTGAAGCCTGCATTAATGTGCAGATCAACCTCCAGGCAATGGGGGCTTGATCCCACTGGAGGACACACATAGTCATGGCTGAGAACAGTATCCCCCAGCCCCCAAGGGACAAGAAGCTGAGCTATTTACCCCCCAATCCCCTTCCTCATCACTTTAGGGCATCCTAGGGGTACTACCTCCCTGACACTTTGGGCCTATGCCTGCACATGGATCCCACACACACTTCTATGGGCAGAGAAAATCCTCAGGCAGAGACACGGCAGTTGCAGCAGGGGGGACAGCAATCCTAAGTCCGGGGGAAGGAGCAACAGCAAGCAAAGTGCAAGGTACAGGGTCCAAATTATACACACCCCGTGCACTCAGAGGTACAATGGTCTTCCAAGTACAAATATGATGTCGCCTTCCCTGTGGAGGCTTCCACTCTCCCTGGGCTTTTGCTGCTCTCACTTCTTGGTGTCTCTCACATCCAAGAGTATAATGAGTAACAGGTCCAAATCAAGTCCCACATAGAGCTAAGTTCAGTTGTAACTCTCTAAATTAGTCACTAAATTAGACTCAAGGATTCATTCATTCACTCAGCATGTATTCATTAAGTATCTCTATGCACCAGAAACTCTTATAGGCATTGGAGACAAACCACTAAAAAAATAAGAAATTGCTGAGGGCCTTATCCACATAGAATCTACATTCTGGTAGAGGGATACAAGAAAATGAAAACATACTTAATAAGTGAATTTTATTGCATGCCATGGGAAATAAACGGCAGAATAAGGGGGTAGGGAGTGCTGTGGGGTTGATGTAATTTTAAATATAACAGCCAAAGGCAGCCTTTTTGAGGAAATGATATTTAAGTAGAGAGCTGAGTTAGGTGAGGAGTGAGCTGTGCAGATAAACTAGGGGCCTGGGGGATTAGGG
This sequence comes from Choloepus didactylus, assembly GCF_015220235.1. Classification (NCBI taxonomy): domain Eukaryota; kingdom Metazoa; phylum Chordata; class Mammalia; order Pilosa; family Megalonychidae; genus Choloepus; species Choloepus didactylus. The sequence goes on along the minus strand of NC_051325.1, from coordinate 22,099,714 downwards.
GGAGCACTCCAGGCAGGGGAATGGCTGGTGCCCAAGTCTGGAGGTGGGACTGTGCCAAGTATAGTTGAGGAGTGGGGAGGGGTGTAGCTAAGTGGCTGCATGGAAATAATCACACAGGAGAAGAGATCACAGAGATAAACTTGGGCCAGGTCCTCAGGTTCTATGGCATAATGACTTTGGCTTTAATTCAGCGAGACAAGGAGGGCCACAGGAGGAGCAGAATGGTGGGATTTTCACAAGATCAACAGATGGTGGGGGGCAGACGTGAGAGCAGAGGGGTCAATTTGGAGGCTGCTGTAGTAATCCAGGCCAGAGATGAGAGAGCTTGGGCCAGGGGGAAGCAGTGCAGACGGTAAGCAGAGTCCGACTGTAACACTGGATTTTCTGAAAGCCTGAATGTGGGAGACAAGTAAATTATAGAATCTCATAGAACATAAACACTTATGGCTACTACTCTAGTCCTATGTTACAGATGAGGAACATGAGGCCAGAAATTCAGAGCGCTAGATGTCATAGATGTCAGGACTCCCACTTTCGGTGGCTCATGACCCCATTTGACACCTTCCAGGGATGGAGAGGATGAAGACAAAGGCTTTCGGGCCCTCCGGCCATGAGTAAATGACTGACTTCAGTCAGAACCCACTCCTGGCAAAGAGGCCCCTTCTCTCTTGAGAGGAGAGACATTTTTCTTGGTGATAGTATCCAGTTCCCACTAATAGTCATGTTCTCATGGAAGGCATGTGTAATAGACTTTTCCTTTTAATTTATTGATAAATAGTAACCTCTCAGTAAAATCTTGGAGTCTTTTCATGACAGTAATGGTACATGTACTGATGAAAAGTCACAGCCACAATGAGTAACAAACACGGTTCCCCTCTCTTTGGTTATTGCTATGACATTTCCCACAAATGTAACTTCTGCTCCTCTAACAATGTCTATAGAGCTATTTAGCTATCAGCAGTCAAGTCCCCTTGGGTAATCTCAAAACCCTGAAGAAATGAAACCTTGGTTTCTCACGTTTCTCAGAATCTATTCGATATCAGTCGGGACTCTTTGCCAACAACACCTCTATTTATGTATTATAAAAGAAACCTCATAACAACACATACTTAAAGGCTGCTAAGGTAATTTTCCACTCAGACGGGGATGAATTAAGAGAATTGGTTCTGAAATGAATCCAAAGTAATTTGGAGAAAAGGCCATTTTCTTTCCCCCATTCCCTGGCACTGCTATGCATCCCTTCTCCCCTCTTATTAGACACATTTAATTGGTCGGAGAACCAATTAATCCAATATAACTTATATTAGGATCTAGAATGCAAAATGTACTATTATTTTCCAAACTATCTAAGTTGCTGGTTGGGTTTTCTTGCTCTAGGCAAAGAATCATTTTGCATTCCCTGAGCATACACACAGCAGCTAGCAGGAGAAGCTTCCAGAAGCCTGCTGAGACACAGGAAGAAGTCTGTCTTGACTAAATTCCAGCTTTGTTCACTCCATAAAGCTGCTCATTCAGCTTTCATGGTAACTTTAATACAAAGTACATCTATGCCAAGTATTATTTTAAATGTCCCATTTTTATTCCAAAGGCTAAGTTCAAGCTCGCTCTCTCTCCCAACACTGATAACAGAAAAAACAAACTAGAGTCCACCAGATTTTTCTAATTATTCTCTCTTGTTGTTGTCTTTAGCTTTGACACCCTTGTCATCACATTCTTTTCTAGAGGCTATGAAGTAACCAGAGTCTTTCTCAACTTATGGAACACTGAATCCAATACTCCTGAAATCTGAAGTCATGTTTGCCTCTTAAAACACAAATAACAAGCTTCCTTCCTTATCTTCCACCATTCACTCACTCAAGACCCCAGAGAAGGGATCCCAGGAGACTAAGGCACCTCACATTTGTTACCTCTGCTGCTAAGAGATGCTCACAGGACCAAGTAATGCCACCGCTGCTTGACTAACTCTTGATTAGAAGAAAGCAAGCCAGAGAGACTCAGAAGGAATGTGCTGGAAAATGGGAGACATGCCCAGTCACAAGAAGAAAAGCAGTTTTGATGAGAAGAGTTCATGAATATGAGGGGGCAAAATCTGGCTTTGAAATGGCATGTTTATAGGGAGATGAGATGCTCATGCCTGCTTAAATACTTCTGTGTGGTTATTAATAATCTTCCAACATAACAAACTCACAAGGCATATGTTTCAGTTACAGTGAAATAACATCACTGCATCATCGGGCAGAATAACAGGCAAAGCTTATCCGGAGCCACACGGCATTGTAAAGTGAACAGCTGACTCAAAGTATGCGTGAGCAACGGTGTGGCTTCAGATCATGGTGCCAGTGCCCAGGAACCTGGCACCGAGGGAGGGAAATAAAAGAGATCACAGCCCAGGTGGGATTGTCATTCTGTTGGGCAGCAGGGCGGGCCCCGGAGGAAATCATGTGCCATAATTCTGCCGAGTCCCACAGAACTGGGCTATGTTGCACTAAATGCTTCCAATAAGATGAATCTGTGATTCAAGGACAAGAGAAGAGAGGGTTTCAAGAAGTTCACTATGTATCTGTGGCATTCTAGGTGAGTCACACCACCTACTCTCAAACTGGCCTCACACACTGTTGCTTATTTGCCACCCACGATCTTCCTTTTGGCTCAGCTTCTTTATTTTCAGCAAGTCAGCTTAAAAGCAAGTCTACTGCCTGAAAAGACGTGGTATATTCAACCATTGCCAACTTGAGCAAACCAGTGGCATGGTGAAAGATCATTTCTGTTGAGCGGGAGAGTCTAGGCACTAGTGGTGACCTTTGAGAGTGGAGCACTCTAGGACTCTGCTATACAAAATGTGGTCCATTGACCAGCATCACCATCACCTGGAGGCTTATTGGAACTACAGAATCTCAAGTCCACTCAGACCTGCAGAGCCAGAGTCTGCATTTTAACAAGATCCCCATGTGTCCAAGTGTATGTGTTCAAGTTTAACAAGCAGTGTGCTAGGTTACATTGGGATCACTGGGTTCCAGAAAGGTATCTTCAGACACTTGATGTTGGAAGTTGCAGAGAAAACAAACTTTCCCTGCTTGATCTTTTAAACTTGGGGGATATTCACTTATTTCTGTTATCCCTCCAGCTTACTAAATGGCTGTATCTCTCAGGAATCCTCTGGGCAAAAATGACATAAAAAAGGGAAAGAATGACAAAAAGATAAAAAAGAAAAATGTAAACTGGTTAAACACAAAGAAAGGAATGTATCGGGTCATATAACAAAATGGCCATGGCCAAGGGCATATGACTTCAGGCATGAGTAAATCAACATTTATCATTGGAAATTTGTCTCTCCCTTTCTGTTGGCTCTTCCCTCCATGTGAACATTATTTAAAAGCAAACTCTCACATGTGGTGGAAATGAATGTGGCCATCAGCTAGTTCGGGCTTGCATCCTGACAGGTTTGCTACACTAGCAATGAATAAACCACTTTTCCAATCATTTAAGCAAAAATTCTGGGATTCACATTTGTAGACCCAGCTGGGGCCATCTCTGGAGCAGTCACTGTGAATCTATGGGCCAGGCTGGGTTACCTGCACACCCATTGGCCAATGGGGTAAGCTCAGTCCCACCCAAACCCCATGACCTTTGAGTGAAGAGGACTTGAGTTCCCAAAAGAAAATCCAGTGCTGTTACTTGAAAGAAAGGAAATGGATGCTAAGCAAGGAATATCAGCATATGCCCAGCACTTTGGTATCTTTCAGGTTAACATTTCCAGAATCATTTATTGGGGTTCCACTTTACATCAGGCAAATTGCTAGGAACTAGGGCTTGCTCCAAGATGGATAGCCCCAGTCCTCAAGAAAAAAAGGCAGGAGGCTCCAGATCACTGTGCAAGGCTAAATGGAAGCACAAGCCACATACTATGGATTCCAGAAGAAAGAGCAATTAATTCTGCCTGAGACACATGGGAAGGGCTTTGTAGGCATTAAGAACAGCTGGGCTTCCAATAAATGGAGTCCAAGGGAAAGCAAGAGCTAAGATTAGTAATCATGTGACTAAATCTTAGCATTTAAGAAGCAAACCTATGGGGAATTAGAGCCAGATCATAAAGGGTATCAATACTTTGCTAAAGAGTTTAGACTTTATTTATTAGAAGAAAGTTATCTGATAGAGGACTAAAGAGAGGAATGACATCAAACAGGGTTTTAAGAAGGTGATATTGGCATTAATTGTAGAAATAATAAACAGTGGATGGAGGATGAATTTCATGTTTTAATATCTCTTTTGATGAAAAACAAAATGATACCCTATAGCCTAAAATGCTTGTATCTAAAATAACTTCAACAGGCCATCAGAGATTGTAAGCTTTAACAGAGTAGCTATTGGTTAAAGACAGTGTTCCCCTGGGGAAGAGCTGGGAAAATTCATGTTCAATGACCTGTTAGCTAGTTGAATAAATTTTATAACAAATTTTGAAACAAAATTCCTGCTTTAAATAACTAGATGTCTAGCTAGTGAGGATTATATTTAAGTAAAGGCTACTTTATATTCTTCTTCCTGGATCTTAATTGAAAAAGACTAAAGATCACAGAGGGAGGGAAGGGGGATAGAATAGAGGGAGAGAAAGTGGGAGGGAAGGAGGGGAGACAGCCAAAGAAGAGCAAGAAAGAGAGGGAGAGGAAAGGAAGGAAGGGAGGGAAGAAAAAAGGAAGGCAAGAGAAAAAAAGAATAAGCAGATAGGTAGGAATGAAAGAAAAAAGGGGACAAGGAAAAAGGTAAGCAGGAAAGTGATTTAACTAGTTCAGCAGGGTCTTCAGCATGTGCTTAATTGATTTTCCATCAGAGCTGACTTTAGACTGCCCTTAAACTTGTGAAACCAGATGTCACTCTAAGTTCAAGCCTCCTCTGTATTTGGGCTTCACACTCACTGTTCAGACAGCAGTCTGCCGTGCCTTTAGAACATTTTCTGGAAAAGGATAGTACCATGTGCTGTGGATCCCAAGGGGACGTATGACCTTCTCCTAAGAGGGGCCTCTCTTAGAGTGTGTTGACATTTCTCTGAGGCTTGATGGGCACAAAGCTGGCCTCTGGCCTCCTGTGGGGCCCACGATCCACTCCCAGGGGTGCAGGCTTCCCAGTGATCAGCGTTCCAAGCAGCGCTGGTTCCCCGAGGAATCTTTGGGAGGCTAGAGATCAAACATGGCCCAGAAATATTGCAGAACAAATGGGAGCTAAGAATGATGAGCCCATCCATTCTGGAGGGCATCTCCAAGTGGGACTGTCTCATCCCACCCGAGCTGGACAACCACATCCTTAAAGAAATCTTCTTTTCATACACACAGTGTATCACAGAACACTGTGAAATGAATACTGCCTTCTACCATCACTCCATGAATACTGAGAAGTGTGTGTGTGTGTGTGTGTGTGTGTGTGTGTGTGTGTGTGTTGGCTGGATTTTACCTTGATTTCATTCTTGAACCTTTGGCTTTGACCTTTCATTTCAATTCAGGAGGAATAAGGTCTGAGTGTGTATTGACAATGTATGACCCATACAAAGAAAGCTACCCACTTGGCCAAAAACAATCTGACTTTCTGAAAAGTCACTGGAAACTTCTTCAATAATCTTAAACTCCATTCCAAAATATTTCCCAATATAGATATATATTCTAATATATGTTTCCTAGTATACACTTTTACTTGTGTTTATTGACAGCTTTTTTCACTACCTCTCTTGGTGGGTTAATATTTTCATTCATCTTCACATCATAGCTAATCATGTATGTGTGTACATGTGTTTGAGGTTTGTGTGTATGTGGATCATGTGTGTGCAAGAGCATGTCTATGTGGTATGGGTATTTGTGTGGAGTCTATATGTTCCTGCACATTGTGTCTGAGGGAGTGTGAGATGTGTATGATTATGGTGTGTGGATGTGGATGTGAGTGTTTGATGTTGTTTGCGTATATGTACTGTGCTGGTGTTTGCGTCTGTGTGGTACATGTATACATTGATGTGTGTGTATGCTATATTTGAAGGACTATGGGGTATATGCAAAATGGAGAGTGGGTGAATGTGCATGTGTGGTTCATGTGTGTGTCTTTTGTGTATGTACAATGTATGTGTTCATGCATGTGTGTATATATATATTGTGTTTGGGGGAGTGCAGGTGTGTACATCAGAACTGCTTGTGCATGTACACATATGGATGCACACTCTGAGTTTCTTGCTCACATTCTGATAAAGATAGCTTTCAAGAATATAAGAGGAAATTGCTCTATTCCATATAAAAATCTGTGTTTGAAGTAGACTTTGATTTTTTCATACATAAAGCAATTATTCTAACTTATAGCTAAAGGCTGCCATCTTAAACTTTTGGGGAAAAGTCCAAAATAATACTTCCTCAAAGCTATTTAAAATTGGAATGGACATTCCATTTTGAGGTGTCCAAAGGGATGACAGAAGATAGCTGATGGTGTGTTATTTTTGAGGGAGGAAAACTATTAAAATGTTTCTGACTGTAGCAACAATAAAATACTAATGAACCACAGGAACAGATGGAAATTGAAAAGCATGTGCAATGTTAAAACCCAAAATACAGTGATTTGTTAAATTACAGGGTTTATTCCCCCTGAGAGAGGAACTGCAGTTTGCTGATAACTTGACAACAACCGGGATTATTACTGTAACACAGCAACGCCATTTTCTGCCTGAAAACTGCAAGAACTAATTAATTACATAGCTTTGGTTACTAGGTTAGAACCAAGCTTTGCTGTCCAGTTTTCCAAAGACTGTACTTTCTAAATTGTAAGAAAACAGCATTTTCCTTATTGTCTACTGACTACCGTAGCTAGTTACAAAGACTGCTATCCATTGCCAGAAGGGAGATTCCTCGTGATAAATTCCAGTTGCTATTTTGACCATTTGGAAAGTCTCTTTTCCCACAGCTTTTTAAATTCTCAAGCCTTGTGGACTTCCATGGTGAACAGAAAGTTGTTGTGTTGAACTGCAGCTCTAAATAGAGTTAGGAAGGATGAGTGATTCCTAAGAAAGCTTTTATAATGGTGCTGGCTTAGCTCACTAGGCTAAATCAGTGAGAGGAAAAATTTTTTTCTCTGTCCTCTAAGAAAAAAAAAAACCCAGTCCACTGCTTAATAAAAAAGTGAGATTTTAGAAGTCTTCTGAATACAGACAAATGGAAACTAATATTCTGTCCATTATAAAAGAATCTCTTTTGTGGATTATATGGTATGTGAATATATCCCAATAAAATTTGCAATTAAAAAAATAAAAGAAAAAGAATCTCCTTTGTTTTAATTTTTTTTTCCTACAGGTATTTGGGGATTGGAAACCAAAATGAATCTTGGAGGCCCCGATGAAAACTGCAAAGGATCAGACACTTGTCTGAATCACTGATGGTTTGCAGAGCCTTTCCTCTCCCCATCACACCTTTACATTTCTTCCCCCAACACTTGGTGCTTTCCTGCTGCCAGGAAAACAAACCTCTCCCACTGCTGGTGGGAGTGTGACCTGATAGAGCCACACTGGAGAGCAGCTAGCTAGTAGCTACTAAAATTGTAATTGTAAATACCCTATAGCCCAGCAAGTGTACTTCTCAGTATCGCGTGCACCAGGAGGATTGTACAAGGGTGGTCAACACTGCTTGTTGGTGACAGCAAAGAAACAGAAGGGACCTGCAGGTTTATCCGCAGTACAAGGGATAAATAATGTACGGTATATTTAGGTTATTGAATTTCCCGCAATATTGAATTACCTACAACACTCCATATAAAATAAATTTATATTAGTGACATCAGAAAACCTCTCCCCAAATATAGTGTAGGGTTAAATAAAAGCAAGCAGCAGAACAATAGATAGATAGGAATATGATAGCATTTATGTAAAATAGAAACTGCACTCATATAGAAAATGATGTCATTCTTTTTCTAAGTCTGAATGTAAGCACACAGGGAATGGCCTGGAAAGATAAAAGTAATTATTCCCTGTGGATGAGACCGGATATGGAGAAGATGCTCTAGACTTGTCTCACCAGGAAAAGTCACTTATTCTCTGTCTTGGCTTCTCCATCTATATTAAAAATGTCAGCATTGTAGAGTTGCCTTGAGGATTAAATGAGTCAATAATGGAAGAAATACCACATATGGATCCCGTACTCAGTGTCCAGTAATGCTCTAAGTACTTTCACTATATTACTTCATTTAATATAAACCAGGTAGGATTATTATGACCATTTGGCAGGTCAAGAAACTCAGGCACAGAGAGGTTAAGGTCACTTGCCAATGGTTGTATAGCTCAAAAGTGATAAAGGCCAATAATTTAAATCCAGGTAAACAGGCTCTAAAATCTAATTCTTAAATTTACACTAATTCTTGTAAAGTCCTTAGAGCAATGCCTGGTACTCTGTAAGCATTCAACTCAGGTTAGCTGTAATGTTTCAATTTTCACAAGCATAAAGTATTTCCAGACCTTTGTATAATTAAAAATTGCATTAAAATAATATTCAATAAAAATAAAAGCTACCAGAGTAATAGGAATGACTAATCCTCAGGAATGAACTGCTTAGGCATGTGGGGAGTTATATCTGGTTCACATATCCCTTTGCCCACGAAATCCATTATTTTCCTGTTAATGCAAAGCTTGTATGGGGAACTACCTTCCTGAGTTCTCACCTGGAATAAAGTCCCAAGGAGCCAGGTCAGGGAAGGTTTCATGTGTGGCTCACCCACAGCCCCGGTGTTGAAATCCAAAAGGAGACTCAAAGGAAGCTTCAAGAGTCCAAAAGGTCAAAGTTAAGGAAAGTCTCTAAGCAAAGCCAGGTCTACAAAGGAAGACAGAAGGTAGAAATCCAGAGGGTCTGGGGCAATGGAAGTCTTCAAAGAGAAGCAGCTAAAGGAAGAATGAGAAGTTTTGATAAGGTCTAGAGATATTTCCTGAATCTCATGCATTTTCTAACATGGGCAGGAAGTGAGGTTGGACCCTTCCATTCTTCAGCTGCAGCAGGACTCAGATACCTGATCTTTACCTTTAACAGTACATTGTGCTGGCCAACTAACTAAACTGAAGATGGACAACCTTTCAGTCAATCAGGTTCAAAATCTCCAGGTGGGCTTGATCCCTCCTTGTTCCAAACCCACTGTGACAGAATGAATAACTGATCTCAATGTGATCTTATGGTGGGAGGTGAATACCTCTTACCCCTTGAATTTGGGTCTGTCCATGAAAATTGCTTTGGTCAATGGGATGTTAACAGCTGTGACATGAGCAAAGGTTTAACATGTACTTGCCTAGTTAGGTTTGTGCTCTTGCTTTTGTTCTATCACTGTGAAAAGAATATACTCTGGGTAGTCACTGCCCTCCAGCCTCGATCCCAGGATGAGACAAGTAGAACAGATTTGAACCTGACCTGCAGTCTGGAACCAAGCCCTCTGATCCAAACCAAGATCAGCCAAATTCCAATTAACTGCTGGTCTCATGAGTGAGAAAAAACTTGTGACTGTGAGCCACTGAGTTGTTGATGATTTATTGTTACGCAGCATTATTATGGAAATAACTGACAGATATACCTACCATATAGAAGGTCTTCTTTTTTCAATGCCTCTGAGAGTCATTATTCCTTCCCTCACCCTGGGTTAGATACTTTGACCCTGCATGGAGATAATAAGACAAGGGAACCTCCTCTGCCCTCCCCAGTTATAGCATCCACCTGTTCCAATTACGGATCAGTACTGATGATGGAGTAAGCTTTCTAGAGACAATTCTGCTCCTATTATCTTCCTATTCCAAAGTCTTCAATGACTTCCTAGTATGAGATAAGGATGAGACCGCTTAGCCTAGCCCTTAAGGTCTTCCACAAATAACAATTACATAAATAAATAATAATTCTCTATACAAAACTCCTTAACTAACAATTAATCTACTTATTTTATCTGCATGGCTGATTTTGTGCTGTTGCTCTCTCACTTCACTAGAAGATTTTTTTTTGATCACTTATTATGCTCAAAGCACTCTTCCAGGACAGTGGAGGATGTATAATCCTCTATTTCCAATCTTCCCAAATTTTCTCATACTTAAAAAAAAATCAATCTGTAAATATGTATTGAGTGCCTACTAGGTCATATACAGCATTCTGCTAAGACAAATACACAGGTGATTTCCACAATGTGTGATATGCACAATGGTGGATAGAAGACTGTGGGCTGTGTATGTCCATAAAGAGCACCTTCTCCAGGCAGAGGTGGTTACCAAAAGGTACCTTATAAAATAGAAATTCCCTAACTCATGGGAAAAAAAGTCCACCAAGAAGCCACACGCTAAGGTGTTTGCCTCAATTCTTCTCTGCCCCTTACCTGCTACATCCTTCCAGACACTTCTATATATTTCAGATCTTCAGATACTTCTATATATTTCAGATCTCCCTCCATCACTTCCACAACTACCACTGCCTTGCTTCAGATGCTCATTATTTCTCAATAGAATTTCTACAGTAGCCTCCTCCCTGGCCTCTTTGAATGTAGTAGCATCCTTGCCCAGTCTATCACATCTCTCCCCTGCATCAACTTTACAGTGGCCAACCTGTCCACTAAGGGGTAAAGTGCAAACTCAGAACCAACTGTGAGTCACCTCATGGTGTGACCTTACTGCAGCCTCATCTTTCATATTGACCCAGCACAACTCCAGGTAAAAGAGAGTACCTTAAATATTAGAAATCTCTTCGATGAACCAGAACAAATGTATGACAATACATTTAGAAGTTAATAATAGAGGGGCATATAGGGAAGAAATATATACCTATTGCAAACTATATACTACAGTTAGTAGTATTTCAATGTTCTTTCATAAACAGTAACAAATGTACTATACCAACACTAAGAGTCAACAATTGAGGGGGGTTGGTTAGGGATAGGGGAAGATTCGAGTTTCCTTTTCTTTTCTTTTTTTTTTCTCTTTTTTCATCTTCCACTTTATTTCTTGTCTGGAGTAATGAAAAGTTTCTAAAAATTGAACAAAAATTAAGTGTGGTGATGGATGCACAGCCGTGTGAGGGTGCCAGGGGCAACTGATTGTGCACTTTGGATTTTTGGATGATTGTATGGTATCTGAATAATCCCAATAAAAATTAAAAAGGAAAAAAACAAAAAGAGAGAGTACCTGCTCTCTCTTATACTTCTGTACATATTCACTAGCAGTTTTCTCTGCCTAGAATGCTCTTCTATCTGGCCCCACTTCCATCTCCCCCTATCCATATGGCTAAACTTTACTTACCCTTTGAGACTCAACTGAAGTTTTAATTCTCTGAGTCCTCTCCTCTTGAGGAACTCTCTCTTTGACCCTACCCCAAATACAGATGCACACTCAGTAATCTCACCAGGATTGCTTGAGATGATCATGTTGTTTTCTAAGCTCTCACAAGTTCCCCATTCATCTTCTCAACCACGTAACTCTCCTAAAGGTTTGCTCTCAAGACAGGTCACCAGCCTGTGGAAGCTAAGGGGATTAGTTAGAATGGGCTTGGTTGTACTACAGTAACAAATCAATCCCTGCATCTCTGAATCTATTCAGAGAAACAAGTCTCCCACCACACATTTAAGCCATGTGGATTTTTTAGAGCACAACCTGAGTTCATTTCACATTCTTGTCATGGAGTGGGGTCAGTGGGGTTTGTGCTACACAGCATCACTCAGGAACCCAGGCTGAAGAAGGCTTCATCTCAATACTTGTTTCCACACTTTCCCAGTTGATAACTATGGAGCTGGGACTTGAACAAGGTAAGTGATTCCCAAATCTGCTCTTTTAAACAATACATGATATGCTCTCCAACCAAATACATTCAAATTGAGGTACAGAAAAGGAATTAACATTTACTGGAAAAGATACAAAACATTTTTCATTTCTTATTTAACTCTTACAGTGGTGCTAGGAAGGAGGTATTAGTTTATCTATTTAATCACAAGAAAATAAAAGTTCCTTGAGGTTAAGTGATTTGTCAAATGTCACATGGCTAAAAAATACCAGAAGCAGGATACAAAACCAAGTCTGCTTGACATCTTCCGAAGGAATAACTTAGGATATAGCACTTAAGGATTAGAAGAAAACCCTTTTCTAAAAGTTAAGGGGAGGTAAGGGAATGCTAACACGGAGAGAATCAGTGAGGGAGAAGTACCAAAGAAAACCACCTATTCTAAAACTTTGTTTATATAACTCATGCCCCTTGAAAGCATAAAAAATACTAATGAAAATTCCATTTGGATTACTCAGGTCTGACATAATAAGTAACAAGAATATAAATCCAGAATATATATATATATATCTGGAAAAATATATATATTTAAATATATAATACATATATATACACATGCATGCATTTATGTATAAATGTCTAGTAGTGATTGTTGAATGCAGTTCAATTTAATTTTCCACATTTTTCCCAGGTAGGAATTTTATCCTTCCTAGTGCAGATCTCTCATTGTACATTTTAGCTGTGGTATTTTCACAAGATATTTATTTTGAATCTCTTAATCCTTTGTCCTTTTCAAATGAGTTCTTAAAATCACCTAACATGGGAATTGCAATTGATACCCTTTTTCTAAATGCTTCAGCCATTTTTGGAGGTTTTGGAGAATTTGCTTTTAGACCTTGACTTTTTTGATGAAATTGGAAAGTGATTTGGCACTGACCCTCTATGAATTATTGTGATTAGGGGAGATATACTCAAGTCTCAGTGGGTGGTTAAGAATTTGTTATTTCCTAAATGAGAAATTGGATTTTTTCCCCTTCTGCAAAAATCCCACAGGCTCTTTGTCAAAGGGACCATGTGCAGCCTTTTTTTTTGCATAGCAGTGTGTGTGTGTGTGTGTGTGTGTGTGTGTGTGTGTTATTAACACAAAATCTGATAAATAGGCTTTCTCTCATTCACAGAGATCCAATTCTCTTTAAGAATCTCAGAATTCTTTTTTTAAAGCACATTGGAATATAAATTGAAAATTGACGAGCAGTAAAAAGAAAAATAATTTCTACTTCACCTCCGCACAGACTTCCCATCCCCAGGCAACTCTTACTGCAGTTTAAAGGGCTGTGCAACAATCTAATTGTTCTACTTGATTGCAAATCATAGGTCAGGAAAGTAGAAGATGAAGCTAACTCAGCGAATCTAATATTAAAATCTCTCAAATACGCTTACACAGAGGTGATGGAAATGTAACTGGATCTGGATGTGAAGGAATCAAGGAGAGAAAGCCTCTCTGTGCAGGGCCCCTGGGAGGCACTGGACTTTAATACAAATAGAACCGCCACAAGCAAAAAGTCAGGCCGACATGCTCGCTAAGGGGCTGGGGTGGGGAGGAGGGTGAATGGGCCTGCTGAAATGACAGCAGAGATTTCATACGCATAGACGCAAAGCGACACACTTCCGGCTCTCTGTGTTGAGGCTATAAGAACCAAATCCTAGGAACTGGAGACTTAGGAGTAAACGTGGAATATATGGATATAGCAGCTGCGGTTAGTGCCTTCCTTGTATTCCCCTGGTCTTAACATTCCAGTGCTTGCCTTCTGATACTAGCGTCTGCTTCCCTTTGCCCGGGAAATCTTCTGATCTCCAGAGCCCACTTTGCAGACAAGAAGTCCTGGGGAAGCAACACTGGCCTCCCTCCACAGTCCTCAGTCAATGAATGAAGGCTGCCCCTCTCCACAAAGTGGCTTGCCTCTGAGGTGTGTTCCACCTGGGCTCCCAGAGCTCCCAGGCAGGAGCTCCAGATGCCCATGGAGGAGACCAGCTTCATATTACACAGTTTACTGGCCTCTTCCCCTTCCCTATCTCATTTCCCCACTCCCCAACCAGTGTTTCCTGGGATCACCTCCCAGATAAATCATTTGACCTCAGGGTCTCCTTCTGGGGACCTTATATTCATCTCTGGTGTCTCATTAGTCACAAGTGAAGGAAAAGAAAACCCTGAAGCAGGGGTTGAGAAAGTCTCTTTGATGAGTTAAGCAACTGGTTGGGGACTGTGGTGAGCTTCCTGCCTGAAGCAGAGTTGCAACTCAGTTCCTGCCAGTTTGATTTCTTTTGGCAATGCGGCCCTTGGGTTGCCACATCTGCTTATAGGAAATCTGATGTTTAAATATTTAAAACTAATGCAGAATTTCAGAAAATAAAAAGCAAATTACAACATATATGGCAAACTCTTAAGCGGTGTTGTCTCCTAAAGGAGAATGTGTGCATATCCTATGACCCAGCAATTTCACTCCTGGAATTCATACTATGACACATGCTAGAATGTTCATAGAAGCACTGCTGATAACAGCTCCAAACTGTTAAAAAGACACCAATGTTTGTAAACAGCAGGACAGACAGCTATGTTGTACATAGCCAGGTGATGGGAGAAAGGATGTTGAGAGAATTGTTGCTATCCACCACAAGATGAATGATGCTCTTAGACATATCGTTGAGCAAAAGAAGTCAGAATTAAGAGTAGCCACTGTATGAGTCTATTTATATAAAATACTCAGGCAGGGAAAATTTAATCTATGCTGCTGGGAATCAGAACAGGCTTTCCTACTCTGAATCACCTCTCCACTCACCTGCCACACTCCATGATCCCATGGCTTTGGTGTTAAACCATTTCTATTTCTTTTAAGATGTATCAGTAGCCCTGACTCTTTCCCCTTCTCCATTGAAATATACTTCTGGGTCCCATCCTGCAGAGCCTGTGACCTGCTCAACAAAGGGGCAATGGGCCCCCCAATGAAGCAATGCAGGCCTATCTGATGAATGGCTGGCTAATATTTTCCAGGTCATAACTTACCCTCAGAGGATGATGCCTTAATGCAGAAAAGTGGCTGGGGTGGGGATTTCTGTCATTACAGTTGCCATCAGGAGGGATGGGAGTTCCTCTGGGGTTTTGGTGTACAACCCAAACTACATCATACAAACATATGCCCACCTACTCAGTCTATGGGTAGGCCTCGCCTCCAGTTCCCTGCTTAAGGGTGAGTGGTTTGCTGTTCGAGCCAATACTGCCTGCCTGCAACAAAGACCTGCACGGCCTCAGTGCAATGGGGAGTGTGTCAGAACACATCCACCCCCTGCCCCATTGATGTCTGGGATTCAGTATGACTCTCCCCTTCAAGCATCAACACAGCCACCACTCTGCCCTCTGTGGATTCCCCCGGCAGACATCTCAGGCCAGTTGTCTCCATATAGAATTTTAATCTCTCTTAGAAAGCAATCCAGACATGGAGAACCAGAACTCCAGACAGAAGTATCTATCTTCATGGAAAGAACAAGCAGTTCTAGTCAGTCAGCCATATGGTCAAAGCTTGGCTGTGTCTTAAACTATGAGAAAGATGATGAGCTGGTGACTCACATTCTCTAACCCTTAGGTCCCATATATAAATGAGAATAGCTCTTACCACCTCATAGGTTGATATGGGGATTAACTGCTGTGATACCTATGGAGGTTCCCTATATGCTGAGTGTTCAATTAAAGTTACTTTTGCTAGAAAAGGAAGTCCTATTATTATTCTAGCACTCTGTCTCTTCTTCTTCCATCTGTCTCTTTCTCTGCTTAAGTGTTTTCCAAAGTAACGTACGAGACAGGAACAAAATCCTCCTTGACAGAAACAGTCACAGCAAGGTATTTTTTCAGGAGGAGAGTACTCCCTAGCTCCCCAGCTTTGTCCTCTACGCTGGTTTTAACCATTGCTTACTTTAGTGCCATATCTGCCCATTCAGGATCTGCCAGACTCCCTGTAAGTCTGCTTTCGCTCCTGCCAAAACTGATATTTTTCTCCTTCCTTGCTCCCTGATTGACCCTCCTATCCATTCTCAATATCAACTCTCTCCAGCCGATGTATTCTAAATTTAACCTCCCACTGCTATGATTTTTCTTCAACATCTGGTTAACTTACTGTGTGCCATGGGAGATACAGATGTACAGCAAATGCCAAGTATCCAGTGGAAGGAGCATTGTGTCAAATAAAAAAAAAATGCATTTGGGTTGTTGGGGGGATGGTAGGGCATTTTGTCTTTAAGAACTCTAGCCCCAAAACTTTGCTGAAAGTTAAGAATTTTTCTTGAACATTTTGTTGAAGCATAACATACAAGCAAGGGAAAAATGTACACACCACAAATGAACGGCCTGATGAATTTTCACAACCTGAACACACCTGTGTAACTAGTACCCAAAGTAAGTAAAAGAACATCACCAGAACCCCCTCTCACTCATTCACCTACAAAAATAACTGCATAGTAGAGAGATTATTCTAAGTGGAAGACTTGGCCATCAGGGCCAACTATAGCCAAGCTGCATATGTCCAACACAGCCAACTGTAACTGGAAGTAGCAGAAAACATATACCTTTTCTTCATGGAAAGCTGATACAAAGCATTTTCTCACTGCGTCAGTCTGAGGGAGGTTAAAGTGCACGGTCTGGGAAATTAAGCTTATTCTCAGCCTGCTTCACCAAAAACAATCTCTAGGACTATCTCATATGTCTTCTGATGGAGGGGCATCCTTTGGGAAGATTATGTCTGTTATCAAGGAAAGCAATGAACTTTCCATTTATATTGGACTTTTCTAATATGATGAGAGAAAGGTACATTTATGTAGCCTTTTTAAGGAGAAAAGGAAACCCTACAAACCTGACCATTATACCTGCCAAGAATCTAAAGTGAGGTCAAGACAAAAGCAGATTACTTCGATAGCGTTAATAAGAGTTTATTGCAAGGTCTGCAAGTGAGATCTCCCTCTGTGGATTTTTGAATGACTTTGGGAGCTGAACTATTCTGAGAGTAATGAAAAAGAGCCTTATCTCACACCATAGGAAATTCAAAGGTCCCTGCGGCTTCTAAAGTCTTATTGATGCACTTTAGTAGAAATAAGTCAGGTTGGTCACTCATCAAAAATTCCATTCCAACACAGGAATGTAGGAGGATCCCTAGGGCCTACTATGGCTTATTAATAACAGTACTTGAGAGGACCCCACTGTAGCAGTGTCAGCAGTACTAGTAGTAGTGAGTTAGGGCTCTTAGCTACAGGCATTAAACAATGGGAAATTTATTGGAAAACCATCAGAGGATCAAAGAATCCCTGGGAAGTTGGTGTTTGGAGAATGTAGAAGGCAAGAATGATAGAGAGCAGGTAGCAAGAGAACCAGCAATGTTCTGCCTTCTGGAAAACCCCGAGGACACCACCTGGTGAGGACACCACCTTTATAACAGATGAGCTCTAGCCACTGGGTGCTTAGGTGATGGGCTGCAGATTTAAAGTTTTACAAGAGACCATCTGGTTGTCTAAGTTTGGGTCATAGGGAATCTCACTCTTCACCCCCCAAAAAGAACAAACCTATACTAGGAGGCAAAGAGAGGTAGAATATGGCCTTGCCCAGTTTAAACAGTGGGCACTAGGTATCTGGAACTCCTCTCCCACCAAGACTACACATGGGCTCTTAGGGAAGGGAATGGGGGCTGAATTGTTCAGCTTTTTTCTTTAGTAATGCTAAACAACAAGCATCCCCCAAACCAATGGGCTTATATCAATAACCATTTGTTTTTCTTGCTCATGGGTCTGAGTCAACTAGGATGGTTGCAGCTTGGTCAGGGTTGGACCAGGCCATAGGTCAGGTCCAGGTCTATTCCATATATTTCCATATCCTCTTGGGACCAATGACTACCCTGGACATGTTCTTCTCATGGCAGATTTAGGAACATAAAAGGGCAAGACTCTGTTCTCCTCAAATCTGCTCACATTGCATTGGTCAAAACCAACCATATGATATGACTCCCAGGGATGAGCCTGGACCCAACATCATGGGACTGAGAACATCTTCTTGACCAAAAAAAGGAAGTGAAATGAAACAAAATAAAGTTTCAGTGGCTGAGAGATTTCAAATGGAGTCGAGAAGTCACTCTGGTGGACATTCTTAAGCACTATATAGATATCCCTTTTAAGGTTTTAGTGTACTGGAATAGCTAAAAGTAAATATGTGAAACTATCAAACTGTAACACAGTAAGCCTGATCCTGAAGATGAGTGTATAACTATGTGGCTTACATGGGGTGACAGTGTGATTGTGAAAACCCTGTGTATCACACCCCCTTTATCCAGTCTATGGAGGGATGAGTAGAAAAATGGGGACAAAAACTAAATGAAAAACAGCATGGGATGGGGGGGTGATTTGGGGTATTATTTTTTACTTTTATTTTTTATTCTTACTCTGATTCTTTCTGGTATAAGGAAGATGTTCAAAAATAGATTGGGGTAATGAATACACAACTATATGATGGTACTGTGAACAGTAGATTGTATACCATGGGTGACTGTATGATATGTGAATATATCTCAATAAAACTCAATTAAAAAAAAAAAAAACAAGCATATGCTTAAGCCCAAATTCAGTGGGGAAAGCAAGTATACTCTGCCCCAATAGGAAAGGAGAAGGGAGCAAATACTATTGGTACACCCACTCAGGACAGTGAGTATCCTCTATACATAGGTGATAATCATCTCCCTGATATCACCCCAAATCCTCATATGAAAATCCATGAAAGGGACCTTGGTCACTGTTGCTGGGAAATACCCAATGATTGTCCCTATGTGTACCCCACATTTTTGGCTAATTATCAATGTGCCTCAGAAGACAAACACATACCTTTGTCATATATCTTTGCAAGGAGTCCAGCAGATGCTTGGCTTGTAGTTGTCCTTCTTGAATTGCTAGTAAATGAAAGAGCAGATCCTGTTGGACTTTTGCCAGGCACCGCTCTGATGGGGCTCCCCAGTCTGTGAGAGGCGAGTAGTGGCACAGTCAATGGGTGTGGTCAAGGGTGGTTTGGACTTAACACCCTGTTCTCATTTGCCAGAGCGTGAAGGAAAGACAAGTTATTTACCCCTTCAAATTCCATGTCTGGCTCCTTTATCCTGCCACCTCCTGACTGTATACACCCCATTCAAGAGTGAAAGCACCACGAAAATGAGTAGGAGGTCTAAACCCATGTTTCATGGGTTGCTTTAGGCCTCATCTTCTTTGTACTTTGGTCATCACCACCATCACCATCATCATCATCACCATCATCCTAATCATCATTATCTTCATCATCGTCACTAATATTCAGCAATTAAAAGTTCACTATGATTAATATTCTGTGTCACGTAGTAAGCAAAGCATTTTTATATGGATTCTCGTATTTAGTGCTCGCAACTATCACACAAGATAGGAATTGTTACCACTTGTGGATGCTTGGCTTAGCAGCTAAGCTCTGCCTTTTCTTATTTTGCAGTATTTGCCTTTTTGAGAGGTAGGACTGCATGGGGGTTGAAAGTGCAAATTCAGGGAGTCATACAGCTTGAGTTCAATTCCCACCACCAACAGTTACTATCTGTGTCACCCTGGACAAGCTTCTCTTTGCCTCAGTTTCCTTATCCATAAAGCAGAGGTATTCATCGTTCTTACCTTACAGCAGTGTTGGGAGTACTGGATGGGTGAAAGCACTCAGAACAGAGCCTGAGCACTGCAAGCCTTTGACAAATGTTTGGAAAGGCCCTAAAACCCTCCATGGATCTGCCTGACCTCTCAGTCTTGTGACCAGGACTCCATTCTGGACAAGGAGGAGAAGCATGAGTTGTCCATCTCATCAGGAAGGCCCCTACTTACTCCCTCTTTGGAAAAAAGAAGAACAGAATCCCTTAGAGTCTCTCTTCTGTTTCTCTCCTTGCATTAGAATATTTTTGTTCATTCTCCCTCATCAGCACCTGACTAGAGAATAAACTAGTTTTTGATTATGGAGGTGATAACTTAAGCCAGTTTTATTTATTTATTTACTATGGATTTGATGGCTTCAAATTTTTGTTCTTATTTGAACATTTATGTCTCATTTTTCTTTATGAGAAAATCTATGAATTATAGCTTTAATGTTGTAGTTAGTAATATTAGAATATATAGCAAGCCATGCATCAGGGAATTAAAACATGTAATAATTGAATTGGAGAAATATAAAAATGCTGGATCAGTGAACCAGCGCCAGTCTAATTTAAATATCTAATTAAAAGTTATTTGGAGTCCCAGCACCCACAAACTGCATTGCAGTCTTCTACGGCTAGGAAGAAAGCTCAGAAACCAGAAGAAAAATTGGAATTGCATGAAGCTAGGAGATCAGACTGTAATCTTTAAACAGAGTGCTCCATTTTAATCAAGGCATATCCAACTCTACATCCATTACTACTTCATAAAAACACACAGTCCCTGGTGCTTAGACCACCATCAGTTGTTTAACAGTACAGCTACCATGCTTCAAGCAAAGACAGGAAGGAGAGAAGCAGGAGCTTTCCTTAGATGAAGCACTATTTATCCAAAGTTGCCAGAGAGTATGGAGGAGGAAGATAAAGGAGAAGGTTTGTGATCAGGGAAGACTAGATTAGAAGTGATATGACAAGAACAAGTCTGCCAGCCTGCAAGCTGATTCACAAGGAGGGCTATTCATAGCAGAGGGCTATTTAGCACATTGTCAAAGATGACATCTGAAAAATGCAGCATGATCGTTAGCACAAACAGCTAATGAACAGTGACATATTTAGATTGCCTGTGTGGAGGTGGCAGGGTATGTGCAGTTAGGCTAAAAGAACTCCATCACTGAATGGCTAGGACAGAAAACACCCAAAGTAAAATTCTAAAAGTGGATTTGTTTTCAGAGGCTTGCCGATTGTGGCATTCTAGGTTTGTCACTGCTACATCTGTCTCTCAGTTTTCTCATCTGTGTTATGGGGATAATTATTGTGCTTACTTTGCAGCCTTGTTGTAAGAATTAAATTTAGATTAGGTGGGTTTAAGATAAATAAAACTATTAGGATAATGGCCAGGAAAGTCTAAGTTCTCAATAAATATTGGTTGTTACCATTATGAGTAATCTTGTTAACTGATATTTTTCTCAGCTAAGGGTTGGGTATAGGCATTTGTGCACGTATCTCCAGAAGTAAACTAAATCCTAAGCTGAACCCAATTTACAGGGCTAGTTAAATGGTGCTTTTGTTTCTGGAGGACAGAATTTCTTTCACTAAAGGTGTCTCCTGGGTTTATGAAATCAAAATGAGCTTCCATTCTTTCAAAAGTCTTACTTTTTCCTTCCCTCTTATTGTCTTGATGCCTTCAGTTTAGTTCATTTGCTCACTCATTCATTCCAAAAAGCACACATCAAGCTCCTTTAATGAGACAGTGAGCTAGACTAAGTTGCTCAGAGATGATGATCTTGGAGTTAAAAGCTCTTCTGCCATGACTGGAAACAGCTATCATAAATAAAAATCTACAGTATACCTGCTCATTAAAAATAAAAATAAATTAAACAGATTTTTATCTCCACCTCACAGGTGCAGAAACTGAGGCTTAGAGGATGGCGGGACCTGCTTTAAACCCTCAGCACATATTGCAATATCCAAACTGTATTCAAACCTTACTGCAGGGGCAGCACAGGGTCAACGCAGGCTCACCTCCTTCTCCAGCCGTCCCCTTTCTCAGGGCTGCGTGAAGGAAACAGTTCAGAGAAATGGTGTGACTTCAGGACTAAGACTTCCAAGGCAAGGACAAAGTCCTAGCGCCTCCTCCCTCCCCAGGGACACAATGTCAATAGAGGGTGAACTAAGAAAAACCTCTGCAATCAAAATGGGGTAGGCATAGCAGATGAATTACCCCTTATCTTTAGTTTCACTTTCTTTCCTAATGAATAAATGAGTAAATCAATAGATCCCTGGGTCATATGTGCCTACTTTTACTACAAGCAAGTGTTTTTTATTTTGGTTTTTGGTTTTTGGTTTTTTTTAAAGCTCAGCAACTAAAGAACCAGAGGCCATTTTCACAGTTTATCATCTAACAAAACACAGCAGTGGTAATTAAAACAATCTCAAAAGATGGAAAGGAAATCTGTCACCACCTAGAATATCAAATAGAAAAAAAAAAAAGGGGATGCTGGGGAATGAAGCAGAAACACTGATGATTTGTTGGATTTAACCCCAGAGTGACACACAGTGAAAGGGTAGGCAGAGATTAACTGCTGAAGAAAATGCCAGCTTTACACGTGAACCCGGTGGAAAAAGTTGAAAAGGTGCTCATAAATTTTCTCTTTTGCCAAGGCCAGGCAGGCACTGGATTTCATTTGCACAAAAGGGAATTAGCTCCTCTGTAGACATGTGCATAGACCAGCTTTGGAAAGGAAAAACCACGTCCTGTGTATTCACCCCACGTCAGCTCTAAGCCAAGGGTTAAAACACGTCAACCTGTATCTTGACAATCTAAAATTAATTTTTGGTGTAACTCAATCTTAAGAATACTATAGATCATTCAGATTCATAGTTCTTCTCCTTTTACTTGTTCTAAGACATTTCACTAAATCCCCCTTCCACTGGCTGTGTCCTTTGAGACTTTCCATTGAGGGGAAAGTGCTCAGTACTCCCCTCTTCAGACCTGAATGCCCCCGTGGAAACAGCCAGAACAACTCGGGCAGCTGACCCCCATGCTGTTCTCCACCGTCCATTCTGCAGGGAAGATTGTCCCATCCAGATACAAACTATGAACTCCAGTGGAGCCTTTCTGGTGCCTTGGAGCTCACACATCATAGTTGCTATCTTCTGGGAACAAATTCACCAGAGATTTGTGAATCCTCACATAATAGCAAAAACAGTTATTGGATTTGGAGCAATTATCACTAACCTCACTTCTGTTGTCAAGCTTGTTAATTAAAGGCCATCCACTGGATAATATACAAACAATAATCGCAACAACAAAAATAACAATAGCCAACCACTGTGAAAAAGGCTCTATTCTAAGGGCTTTGCAGTTAAACCTCAAGGCAATCCTATCAAGTAAGGGCCAGTATTACCCCCTCTTCACAGATCAGAAAACACCCATATTGATTCAAAATGGTGAGTGGCATTCAGTGCTCACAAGAACTAAATCTTTATCTTTTTTATTACTGGATACTTTAATTTAAAAACAAAAATATAGGTATAGGATGGAATGTAGGCTACTTACATCTCACAGGGTGGTTTCCAATATTTGGAAATATTTTGGAATTTTTAACCAGCCTGCCAGATAAGAGTAGAACAGATAACAGTGGAACTTCCTAATTACCTTTACCTAGTTCCATTTTGAATTGTCTTTGGAAAACATCCACCCAAGTTGGCAGAAAATCTCAACAGAACCATTAGATACAACAGTCAGGGATTAAGGGATGGGGCTGGAAGATGTGCATCCGAGAACTAAAAGTGGCAATCCCTGGGAGGAAGGGTAGGGTTGCATATGATATTTTTAGATATTTTTCTGAAATTTTTTTGTAAAAAGGAAAAAAAAAAAGTCTGATGAAAACTGCAAGACAGAATTTTTTTAAAGGAACTACATTCACTTCTGAGATAAGGAATTCATGCCTCTAACCTCTAAAGTCTAAAGTAGTGCCTGACAAGAGGCACCTCTCAGATCTTGTCTTTCTGTCCTTAACTGTTCTCTCGGGTATTTAGACATGATCGGTTGTTACCACTGGCAGTCCTCAAGCCCCAGTCCTCCATGCCAGAGCCCAGGGGATGATGTATCCAGAGAACTCCAGGGAGCACTGGGCAGATGACCCCAGATGCACATTTCAGAGAAAGGGCACCCAGGCCAAGAGAGGGAGAAGCAAGCCAAGGAGGAAGAGACAAGTCATGACAAAGAGTGGCACCAGTGGATCAGAGGCAGGAAGGGAGAAGGCCATGGGATAAGGGCAGTTCAGAAGCAAATTTTGCAAATATGAGAGTCCAACTCACTGGGTCTGGTGTATACCCAGTAGGGCTTGGGGTTACTTGAATAAATCATAGTCTTTAAACAGAGAGGGAAAACTCAAACACCCTCACCACCACCCTCATCTTCCAAAGGAGATAATCCTGAAACTTCTTTAATTGTTATTTCAGTAAACAATGGTGTGAGCTGACAGTCACTGAAGACTTTTTGCACTCATAGAGAAAACCACTAACAGTATAAGTAGCAGCAGTGGAAATAATAATAGTAGATCTAACATTCTAATCAACATTTATAGAATAATTTGCCCAACAACAACAGATATACATTCTTCCCAAGCATCCACAGAACATATATAAAGAAAGAGCACATACTAGTCCATAAAATAAATGTCAACTAACTTAAAATAATTGAAATCATACAGCCACAATGGAATCAAACTAAAAATCTGTAACAAAAAGGTAAGGGATGAATATCTCCAAATATGTGGAAACTAAAAAAACACACCTCTAAATAATCCACACATCAGAGAGAAAGTCTCAAGGGAAATTTAAAAGCATATTGAATAAAAGGAAAATGAAGATGCAGCATATCAAAATTGTGGGACACAGCTAAAGCAGTGCTGGGAGATAAATTTATAGCATTAGTAGTCATACACGAGACAAGAAGACGACTCCCAAGTCAATAATCTAAGCCTCCACCTCAACAACCTAGAAAAAGAAGAGCCAAATAAACTTAAAGCAAGCAGAAGGAAGGAAATAATAAAGATAGGAGAAGAAATCAAGGAAATTAAAAGCAAAAAAAAGTCAGTGAAACAAAGGGTTGGTTCTTTGTTAAGATCATGAAATTGACAGACCTCTAAAACTGACAAAGTAAAAAGAGAAAAGACACAAATAACAATATCATAAATGAAATAAGAGATATAACTACAACCATGCAGACATCAAAATGTAATAAGGGAATACTACAGACAACTCTCCATACATATATTTGAGAATTTAGATGAAATAGACGAATTCCTTGAAACACATAAACTACAACTCACCAAATATGAAATGGGTAATATAAATAGCCCAAAACTATTAAGGAAATTAAATTTGTAAATTTTAAAACTCTTCAGAAGAAGTCTCCAGGCCCAGATGGTTTCACTGGAGAATTCTACATAATGTTTACAGAAGAGTTAACACCAATCCTACATATTCTCTTACAGAAAATAAGAGGGAACACTTCCCAATTCATTTTATGAAGCTAGTACTATGCATATCAAAACCAGACAAAACAGTACAAAAGTCCCCACAAAACTACACACCAATATCTTTCATGAATACAGATGCAAAAATCCCCAACAAAAATATTAACAAATAGAATTGGCAATATATAAAAGGAATTATACATCATAACCAAGTCGAGTTTATTCCAAAGATGCTGAATCAATAATTCAAAATCATTGTAATACAACATATTCCTTGCTAAAGGAGAAAAACGGCATGATCATATTAAATGACGTAGAAAAAGCATTTGAATTCAACATCTGTCTTAGTTTGCTAATGCTGCAGAATGCAAAACACCAGAGATGGATTGGCTTTTATAAAACGGGGATTTATTTCGCTACACAGTTACAGTCTTAAGGCCACAAAGCGTCCAAGGCAACACATCAGCAATCGGGTACCCTCACCGGAGGATGGCCAATGGCCTCCGGAAAACCTCTGTTAGCTAGGAAGGCAGCTGGCATCTGCTCCAAAGCTCCGGCCTCAAAACGGCTTTCTCCCAGGACGTTCCTCTCTAGCAAGCTTGCTCCTCTTCAAAACATCACTCCCAGCTGCACTCTCTTCCTCCCCCCCGAGTCAGCTCATTTATGTAACTCCACCGATCAAGGCCCACCCCGAATGGGTGGGGCCACGCCTCCATGAGAACATCTCATCAGAATCATTGCCCACAGCTGGGTGGGGCACATTCCAAGCAAATCCAACCATCACCAAAACGCCTGCCCCACACAAAACCACAAAGATAATGGCATTTGGGGGACACAATACACTCAAACCGGCACAACATCCATTCAAGACAATAATTCTCACAATAAAAGGAATAGAGGGGAGTCTCCTCAGCTTGATAAATAGCATCTACAAAAAACATATGGCTAAGATTATATGGAGGTGAAAGACTGAATACATTCCCCCTAAGATCAGAAACAAGGAAAAGATGCTGTTCTCACCACTTTTATTCAACATAAGGCTGGAAATTCTAGCCATTTCAATAAGACAAGTAAAGGAAATAAAAAGCATAGAAATTGGAAACAAAGAAATAAAACTTTATTCATTTACAGATGACATGACGGTCGATGAAGAAAATTCCAAGGAATCTACAAAAATATTCCTAGTACTTATAAGTGAGTTCAGCAAAGTCTCAGGACACAATATAAACATACAAAAACCATTCATATCTACATATGATCAGTGAACATTCCAGCATGAATTAAATAAATATTGCCATTTACAATTGCTTAAAAATGTGTACACATAGGAGTAAATCCAGTAAAATATGTACAGGATTTGGATGGTGAAAACTAAAAACACTGATTAAAGAAATCGAAGGAGATTTTTAAAAATGGAGAGACATACTGTATTCATTGTGGAGACAGGGAAGTTTCCCTGGCTTGATAGGTTATACAGGTGGGCCGCCTCCTAAGCATTGTGTGCCTGAAGGCGGGCATCAGGCTGGTAGAAGGCCAAAGCTTTGCGTGCCTGAAGGCGGGCACCAATTTAGATAAGGACAAAGCCTGGCTCCTTCTGTGCTCCTGTCTCCTGCTCCTGCTATCTTCTGTCTAGCCCCAAAGAGATTGTCCCTTGAGTTCAAAGACATGCAATCACACCTTATGGCTTTAGAAAAAATGCACCCTCCCTGAAATATCTGAAAACAGTCATGTAGGAGACTACCTTGTATGCTATAAAAACCTGTAGGAATGAGTAGAATAAAGTTTCTTTTGCATGCACACAGAGATGGAATCAGCTCCCTTCTTTCACAGTTCACGAATTGGATAACTTCCCAAACTGAAATACAAGTTTAAGGCAATTACTATCAAAATCCTAGCAAGAATTTTGTAGATACAGAAAACATTATTCTTAAATTTATATGGAAATGCAAAGGAACTAGAATAGCTAAAACAATTTTGACAGAGAAGAATATAGTCATGGACTCAGTCTAACTGATCTCAAGACTTCTTATATATCTATTGTGCCAGTTTGTATATTTATGTTCCCCAGAAAAGGCCATGTTCTTTAATGCAATCTTGTGGGAGCAGATGTAATAGTGTGGATTGGGTTGGAACCTATTGGTTCAGTGTCCATGGAGATGTGACCCACCCAACTGTAAGTGATAAACCCGACTGGATAATTTCCATGGAAGTGTGGCCCTGTCCATTCAGCGTGGGCCTTGTTTAGCTTACTGGAGCAGGCAGAAGGAGCTCACAGCTAGCTGAAGCTGAGAGACATTTTGAAGACGGCCTTTGGAAGCTGATGCAGACATTTTGGAGAACGCCATTTTGAAACAGAACCTGGACGTAAGCAGATGCCAGCCACGTGCCTTCCCAGCTAACAGAGGTTTTCCAGATGCCAATGACCTTTCTCCAGTGAAGGTACCCTTTGTTTATGGACACTTTATGGCCTTAAGACAGTAATTGTATAATCAAATAAACCCCTTTTTATAAAAGCCAGTCCATTTCTGGTGTTTTGCATTCTGGCAGCATTAGCAAACCAGAACATCTACAGTAATCAAGACCTTGTTGCATTTAAAGATGAACAGAAACATAGATCAATGGAATAGAATAGAGAACCCAGAAACAGAACCACACAAATATTCACAGTGGAATTTTTTTCACATAAGTACAAAGTCAGTTCAATGGGAAAAGATAGTTTTTTTCCCCAACACATGGTAATGGAATAAATACACATAAGAAAAAAAAATGAACCTTGACTTGTCTCACACCTCACACAAAAATTAACTCAGGATGGGACATGGACTTAAAAGTAAAAAGCAAAATTAGAGAATTTTAGGGGAAAAAAAAAGCATCCAAGGAAAGCACTGGGATTTATGACTAGGAAAAGAGTTCTTAGAGTTGACATCAAAAGCACAATCTATTGAAAGAAATATTGATAAATTAGACTTCATCAAAATTAAAACTGTTTTTCTATGAAAGATCCCATTATAAAGATGACAAGTTACATACTGAGAGAAAAATTTGCAATCCATGCATCCAAAAAAAGACTATTATCTATAATATATAAAGAACTCTCAAAGCTCAACAGTAAACAAAAAATTCAATTAGAAAATGGGCTAAAGACATGAACAGATGTTTCACTGAAGAGTATATATAGATAGCAGATAAACACATGTATATGTGTTCAATACTATTAACCATTAGGAAAATGAAAATGAAGACCACAATGAAATTATTGCACACCCATCAGAATGGCTAAAAATAATTAAAAAGTGACATCTCCACATGCTGGCAAGGATGCAGAGAAACTGGAGCACTCTCACATTCCTGGTAGGAACACAAAATGGCTTAGCCACTCTGGAAAATGGTTTGCAGGTTTTTGAAAAACTAAACATGCAACTATCATATGGCCCATCAATTGCACTCCTGAGCATTTATCCTACAGAAATGAAAATTTATGTTCACACAAAACCCTGTGCATGAATATTTATAGCAGTTTTATTTGTAATAACCAAGAACTGGAAACAATTCATATGTCCTTCAAATGGCTGAATGGTTAAACAAACTGATACATCCACACCATGAAATGTCACAAAACAATTAAAAGGAGCAAACTACTAGAAAAACCCACAGCCTGAATGAATCTCCAGAGAATTACGCAGAGTGAAAAAAAGCAAATCTCAAAAGGCTACCCACTGTAACTGTTTATACAAACAGTTTGAAATGACAAAATAATAGAAATGCAGAACAATTTAGAGGCTGCCAGGGGTTAAGGAGGGCTTAGGGGCAGGAGCAGAGTGTGTTTGGCTGTTAAAGGGCAAAATGAGGGATCCTTGTAGTGATGTATATGTTCTGTCTTGACTGTATCCATGACAATATGCTGGTTGTGATACTGTATTATAGTTTTGCAAGATGTTACCATTGGGGAAAACTCGGTAAAGGGTACATGGGATGTCTCTGTAGTATCCCATACAACTGCATGTGAATCTATAACCATCTCAATATAAAAAGTTTAATCACAAAAAGTCATTATGGACTCATTGGTCATAGTTCTACAGCTAGTCTTGGAAGCATCAAGTCTACCACAGGCTGTGAGGGAAGCCATTCCTCTTTAAGCTCCCTTGGCCCAGGAAGAAGATATTCTCTATGGATCATCCCCCAGGCTCCGTACTCTGTTCTCAACCCAGAAGAGTCTCATTATCACTTTACTTTGACCTTTCACTCACCTCAGAAACACATCCAAATGCTAAGTAATTGCAATTCCTATTTTCTACCCAAATCAAGTTTTAAATCTGAATTATTAGACCACCAAACAGTGAGTAACTACAGCCGCACATATGCCACAACAGATGGCTAGCTTGTCATGGTTTTTACCCCCAAAGTCCTTGTGCCTTGCAAATCTATCAGTAAATATGTCTCAAACAAGTATTCTAAAGATGGGAGCAAAAGACAGTAGGTCTTGTGGGGTAGTGGGATCACAGAAAATAGAGGAATGGCATTCCAGGAAGTTCCATCTGAGGGCAAATTTTGTAGCATCAATTACATGGATCAAAGGGTCCTTAGATGGGGAGTGGAGCAGTAAAAAGTGCTCAAACCCTTTAAGAACTAATGAATGTTTTAGACCCTCTTCCCGTAAAATTATCCATTTGCCAATTGGTCAAAAAATATAGTCACCACTAAAACCATTTTCATGGATCGGACTCTATTTTAGAGAATGCTCAAACATTAGAAACATGATAAACATTGTCAATTCCAAACAGGAAATGTCAAACACATCTCTTAAGTCCTTGAGCCTGTGATTCCCAGATTCATTCCTGATCTTTAGGGACACTTGGCAATTATAAGCATCTCCATTCTACTGCATTGTTTCCTTATCATATTCAAATTGTTTATCATGATAAAAGCTGTTTAGGTCCACTGACTATGCAGTTGACTTAGTAAGTGATGCCTTTTCATTACATCATGTATTAGACAGCTTTCATCATGATAATACTGTATAATATATCATCCCCAAACTCAATGGCTCACAACTATTTGAAATAGCAAATTTCAGTAATAAAATGTTTTTCTCTATCAATATAAAATAAATGTGCATTCAAATAAACTTGACTGGGTGTCCTTTATAGGACACATATTGGCTACTCTGCCAGGTGGGTATTATTATTTAAGGCTACTAATGTTGAAATTGAGCTTCTGTTAGTGAATTGCTCAAAAATCCAAAGATAAGAAGAGGCAAAACTGGGAATTGAATTCAAATTCTCCAATTTAAATTCAGTTTTGGATAATTGACACATAGCATATCATCTATAAGGATCCCTGATTATTGCAAATGTTTCCATTGTTTTATTAGGCATCCCTTTTATATCACAATTTGTGAAACCAAGGACTTCACAGAAAATGAGTCAACATATTATGTGATGTTTTAATTGAGGACGCTTTTTTAAGCACATAACAAACACTAAAGGATAAATTACTCATAATAAAGTTGACAACCACTAAGAATGACAGTTATGTTGTATGCACATTGTAAAAAGGACTTTTGTTCTTATAAACTACACCCACAATCATGATCATCAAATGCATAATTTTAAAGTGAAAAGAGCAGCAATTTCCCTTTTCTAGCTGATTTGTAGTCACCATCTCAAAGTCAAAACTTCCACCCAGACAATTCTCATTCTTTTGAAATATGGACTCCTGAAGAGCTGCAGTTATCCTTGATTTCTGTGTTTCTACCACAACTTGCATCCAATCCATTAGCAAATCCTATTGGATCATCCTTCAAAACATATGCTCAGTTTAAAAAAAATTTCTCACTGCATCTACCATCGCCACCACCCTAGTGCAGGCTTCCTTCATCTATCTTCTGGACAATTACAATAGAACTAACTAATCTCCTTCTCCTACCGCTCCCCCCACCCAAAAAAAAAGACTATTCGCTGCACAGCAGCCAGAGCAAACTTTTGAAAATGTACATAAGTAAATGATCATCTCACTCTGTGATAGTTAATTTTGTGTGCTTAACTGGTGTGATGGTTTGGAACTGCATGCACCCCAGAAAAACACATTTTTAAAGTTAATCCTTTCCTGTGGGTGTGAACCCATTATAAATAGGACATTTTGATGAAGTTGCTTTAGTTAAGGTGTGACCCACCTCAATCAGGATGAGTCTTAATCCTATTACTAGAGTCCTTAATAAGAGAAAGAAATTCAGACAGAGAAAAAGAACACCATAGTCTTCAGGAGAAAGCATCGCCTAGAAGATGCCTTGATTTGGACATTTTCCTGGCCTCAAAACTGTAAGCTCATAAATTCCCATCATTTAAGTGAAGCGATTTCATGGTATTGTCTCAGCAGCCTAGGAAACTGAAACAGTTGGCTATGGTGTGCGGTTGTTTAGTCAAACACTAGCCTAGATGTTGCTGTGAAAATATTTTTGTAGATGTGAGTAGCATCTACAATTAGTTAACTTGATGTAAAGGAGATTACCCTCAATAATTTGGGTGGGAATTATCCAATCGGTTGAAAGGCCTTCAAAGGAAAATACTAAGGGTTCCTGGAGAAGAATAAACTCTGCCTCAAGACCACATCAGCTTCTCTGAATTTCCACCTTGCACATTCTATCTTACAGATTTCAGACTTGTCAGCCCCACAATTACATGAGCCAATTCCTTAAAATAAATCTCTTTTACAGACACACACACACACATAAATACATAAATCTTGTCGGTTTTCTTTCTCTGGAGAACTCTGAGTGATACACATTCCACCTTAGAACCCCCTGAAGGCTTCCCTCTACACCAAAATAAAATTCAGTGTCCTTTCCAAAGGTCATAAGACCCTAAAATGCTGGCTTTCTGCTCTTACCTATAGCTTTTCTCCCCCTCACTGAACTCCAGACACTCTGACTTCCCTGCTGTTCTCAGACACCTAGGGCAAACTCCTACCCCAGGCCCTTTGCACTTGCTGCTTCAGTGACCCAAGATGCTTCTCCCCAGCTTGTCTTTCAAGCTCTGCTCCCATGCTCCTTCCTCTGTGAAGCCTTTCCTGACCATTCCATAGGAAATAGCATCTCTTAAGGCTAGGTCCACTTCCATTGCTTTGTTTTTTATACCACTTAGTAACAACTAACATCATATCACATATGTTTTCCATTCTTTTGTTTATTAACTGTCTTCCCCACTAAAACGTAAGCTCTACACAGGCAGGGACTATAGTTTGTTCATTATTCTATCTCCAGGATCTAAAATAGTCGCTGGTATATTACGAGTCTTCAATAAGTATCTGGTGAATGAATGAATGAATGAATGAATCCTAAATATCAGCTGGAGACTGGGAACCTTTTGAGATTTTGCTAAGGGTTTCTACCGCCACTCACCTCCACATCACATAGATTCCAGACTCCTTCCCAAGATTTCTGAGAATTTCCAGTTCTTTATGTTCTCAGGCCCCTCTAGTTCTGACTGTCTGCTTTCCTAATTTATAAATCATCTTGCCATCTATACATGCACCTCTGCCCCCACAAAAAGCCCCACAAAAATACAAGTAAGTTTGAGGATTGGTATTAGTAGAGATTTATGAAGAGTCATGAGAAGGGTTTATACTGAGACAATATGAAGAAAAACTCAAAAGTTTGATATTAAACCTTCTTCAGTCGACATCCCACAGGGCTTTTTCATGAAAATGTGAAGAACAAATCAATCTTCTCCTTTCTTACCATTGGTCTTTCTGGCTTCATGCTTCACAGTTTCTACTTTTATTCCAAGAAGCTCTTCAAGGCATTTTCCTAAACAAAGTTTCTTCCCTCTACAAGAATTTCTGGTGCCAGCTGTTAAGGTGATTCATCTATTGCCTCTGTACCTACGAGGAGCTATAATACTCCACATGAGCACCAAATATCATCATCTGAGCAAGATTATTTTTCACCTTTATATATATATATATATATATATATATATATATATATATATATATGCTAATATTTTCCCAGACACACACATATTTTTGCTGTCATGATTCATAAAAGAAAAATTAACATAAAGCATTACTGAACTCACAGTAATATTTGGTTATTGAGTACTTTGTCAATCAATCAGTTCTAAACCATCAACTTCAATAAGGTAGGTGTCTGCAAGCCTTTCTGATGTTAAAAACAGCTTTCTCACACTTAAAAAAGATTACTAATTTATCGTCCACCCAATACCATTTTTCAAATAGAATATGAAAATTAAGAATAGAAAGGGACAAAAGCATTCATCCCTGTAGATTATTTCCATGCTTGTCAAGTATTTTCATCTTAGAAATAGCCATTGGGACGGAAAAACACTGGGTTGTTCATTTATCTAAATGGCATGGACATATTGCTAAATGAAATACATTATGTGCAGATCAATATTTACTGTATCATTCAAATATAAGAATACATTTGTAGTGAAGTTTGCTTGTGAGACAAAGGTCTCACTTACCTGGAAGCACAAGCCCATTGCCCAATAGGACAGAAATCCCTTGAATAACAGGAAGTGGTGGTGGTATTGGGGGGGCGCTGATGCCTATCACTTGGCTTGCACATGGGTCCCTCCAGTAGGATCATCACCCTGCATTTTTGGTTGTGCTTCTCAAAGTTGGAAACCTCTAATCTGTCACGATGTTGCATAAGACACAGAGTGCTGAGTTTGTGGAAAGAGCTGGTAGTTCCTTGCATCCCCAGCGTTCTGGCATTCTCCACTGAGTTATATCACCTGGTGCCTGCCAGCCAGTGATGCTAATTGTCTACAATGACTCCTAGGACCCAAGGCCAAGCCTGCCATGCGGGTGGGATCTCCCCCACCCACCAACCTCTAGGATGACACAATCTCCCTGGTCAATACAGGAGGCTAGAGATCAATTCCAGGCCTTGATTAAATATTCTTGACCTCTGAACTCCAGCTGCAGATGCCAACTTTGGCCAATACCACACACCATTTATGCCCACCAGTAGGGAGAAAGGTCAGTGGCTGGTTGATGCCTTTGATGATACATGACACTCTCCAGACAGTGTGGCTTCCCTGGGCTGTTCCTCCTATGGGGACCAACAACCTTTCCCTTGAAGCTTCAGTTGAACGCAGGTGGTCATCTAGCATTGCAAGGCTTCCTGACTGTCTTCCAGGATTCTACCTGCCCCTTCCAGCCCAAGTGTGAAGGAACAGTCTTCCTGGGTTATGAGTGTCTGCTCAGGTTTCCCAGGAAGCAAACACCAAGACAGTGAGGAAATGTAAAGTAAAGAGGGAGAGCCTTAAGCCCATGGTGCATGTAACACCAGCAAAAGGAGAAGGGGAAGGAAGGAGGATTGGGTAAGATGAGCCTCAGACTGCAGTGCAGCTCTGAGAATACTTTAGTCTCTCCAACAGAGGACACCAATGCAAAGAATGGCCACAGAAGAGTCCCACATTGAGTAGAAAAGTTCATGTTCATCTGGCTTGGGCATTGGCTGGGAGCAGACCAGGAACAGTGTGGTCTCAGTTCAGATGCTACAACAAATCCTTAAAGTGCTACAGCCAGGCACTGTCAGCTATACACATTCCTTACAAGAGGTTGTTTCTTGAAGGGAGACCTGAACAGTGCAACACCTGCTACAGTAGGAGACATCACTTTCTATAACCTCGGTCACAGTCTAATTCCTGGTGGTGGGTAACTATGCCAATGACAACAATATGGAATCTGTCGAGCATCTAGGACAAGTAACCAATGAGATTATTCATGCTCTAAATCCAGTAGATTAGCCTGATCTCCAAGACCATTTTAGACAAGAGAATCACCTTAATTATGTGTTGACCAGTCAGGAAGCATCTGAGCCCAGGTCAAGACATCACCTTATACATGCATCAATAGTAACAGGGAGTCAGAACATTCAGCGTCTCCCATATAGGAGCAGAAGGAAGTTTGCCCAGGGCTCTCAGCTCCCTGGAATCTTTCCTCTGGTTTGGGTATGGTCTCCCTGAGCCTCCAGGGTAGGGTATGGCAAGAGGTGTTAACTTTATTGATTCCCTGTATACAGACCTCTCAGGGAAGGTGAGGGCCTCCTGTCTGCTCCATGGAAACCATTAGCTTAAGCTAAGTGATCCTGGAAGAATGATGAGTTAGAGCATTTGGTCTGGAGGTATTGAACTATTATCATAGAGCTGCAACCACAAGGCTTGGGGTGGAGAGGTGAGGAGGCTTCCCTTAGTTGTGTAGCCCACCCAAAGGCTGGATATCTGCTTCCAAAATCAGCCTTACTGGATCCCTATCTACTACCCAATGAGTGATGGGCATTGGGGGACCAAAAACCTGCTTTTCCATATGGCCGGCTGTGTGTGTTCTCTGTTCATTCACCCTTCTGTGCCAGGAAGCTTATCTCTATATAAACAAAGCATGGAAAGGTATACAAGAAAACAGATAAAAGTGGTAGCCAAGGAGAGATGGGGGTAGTGGGTAGACATGGACAGGGGTAGGAGCTAGACTTTTCAATGTAAGTATTTGATGCTTGAACAAAGTAAACGTATTGCCCCAATTTTTAAGATAAAATTAAAAAGAGAAAAGATTAAATCAATCACTGCTGGAAAATAAATAATGCATATATAAATAAATAAAATAAATGTCACTCAGTTCTCCCCTCTGCTCCAGGTTTCTTAGCACGGCCTTGATGATGACATCAACAGTTAAGAAAATGTAAGAACATCATCAGAAACAGAGAAAATATCCCAAAAGTAAAATAGTATTGTGATGACTAAGGAAAAGTGCATAGGTTTTCTTAAATACCACACTTGGAGGTGATTTTAGTTAAATCTAAAGATGTTTTTAAAATCCATAGGGGAAAATTAACTAAAAGTAAGAAAAACAGCTACTGCTTGAGAGTTGTAGGAACTAAACCTCATGCAGATGGTTCCCTGATTGCAGATGAGGAAGGTGCAATTTCTAGTCTTCCTCCCAGCTCTTCACAGCCTAGTTGGAGAGACAGAAACTTGAATGGATAATGAAAATACAGTGTGATATCACACACATACACACACACATACACATTCCAGATAGATTGCTGATATAAATGTGAAAAGAAAAGCAACAAAACTTCTAGAAAAGAACAGCAGAGACCACCTTCTCAACTTTGGGGTAGGGAAAGTTTCCTTAATCAGAAGACAGAGTCCTTCCATAGAGAAAACAATATATATATATTGTGTAACACTAAAAATAAGAACTTATGCTTATCAAAAGACACAATTAAAAAAATGAGAATGTAAGCCACAGAGTGGGAAAAGTTATATTTTCAGCACATGAATGCTGCCAAAACACTCATATCCAGGACACTTATGAACCAATAAGAATAAGAAAGATTCGCTAATAGCTAAATGAGCAAGAAGCTTCTACTGGCATTCAGAAAAGAGGATACCCACATGACCAATAAACAAGAAAAGTGCCAAAAGAAAATTATAACCCCAATTAGACATCACCATATAACCACCAGAATGGCTAACATAGAATCAATGACAATGTCCAGTGTAGGCAAGGATGCATAACAATTGGAACCTTCTTACACTGTTGGACAGAGTAAATTGGTAAGGCCATTTGAAAATTTGGGGCAGTATCTACTAAATCCAAACATGCACCTGGTCTTTGAATCAATATTGCCACTCCTAGATCTATACTCAAGAGAAATGAGTACTTATGTTCCCCATAAGACAGCAACAAGAATTTTCATAGCACTCTTTGCAACAGACCAAAGCTGAAAACAACATAAATGACCATCAGTAGTAAAACGGTTATATCAATAGTGGCCTATTCATACGATGGAGTCATATACAGTAATGAAAGTGGAAAAAAAACCCTACAGCTACACACAACTGGATGAATTTCACTGGCATATTATTGAATAATAGAAATCAGACATAAAATTATATATCCTTTATAAGTCCACTTATATGAAGTTCTAAAAGAGGTAAAATGAAATATAATATTAGAAGTAAAGATGCAGATTACCTTTGGGAAGGAATGAGTGTACTGATTGGAAGGGGGCATGAAGATGGCTTCTGGAGTGAAAATTATGTACAATGTTATTAGAGTGTGATTACATGGGTATACAATTCACTTCAGAATAATAAGTAAGCTGTACATTATGATTAGTGTGCTTTTATGCATGAATATTATACTTAAATAATGAAGCTAAAAAAAAAAGAAAAGGTAATGAGTATGCTGATGGAGTGTGCTGAGGGAGCACATATGAGAAAGACCCAGTACTGATTTGGGTGACTGGAAAACAGCTCCTGGAATGCCATGCTGATCCCTGGAAGAGGGATAGGAGTGAGCTCAGAAAACAGCAGTGAGGGAACACTCCAGAACAAGAAGCTGGAGGTGAGAGAGCCCATCGTGCCTT
The DNA here is from genome assembly GCF_015220235.1 of Choloepus didactylus. Taxonomy (NCBI): domain Eukaryota; kingdom Metazoa; phylum Chordata; class Mammalia; order Pilosa; family Megalonychidae; genus Choloepus; species Choloepus didactylus. Next base: position 22,062,381 of record NC_051325.1, on the reverse strand, counting down.
CCAGGAACTGTGACTATTCCTTACGGCTGAAGCACGATGTTTTGTGGTTTTAAGGGAATAGAAGATGTGGGAAGGATAAGAGGGTCCAAAGTATAAAGATCCTGGTAAGCCCCATAAAAGAGTTTGGACTTCATTCTTTGAGTAAGGAAAGATTAGTTTCAAATAGGGAGTAACATGATTAGATTTGCATTTAAAACCATCACTGTAGCTTTGTATGTTAATGGGGGTTGAGGATAGACAGTGGGAGCTATGGGAAAAATTTATGTTGGAGGAGATGGAGTCAGGGAGACAGAGAAAAGTGAGAGAACACTAACGGAGTGTAAGCAACAGGACTTGGCAAATGATTTCGTGTGAGGGAAAGGGAGGATCTAAGATGACTCCAATGTTTTAGTCTCTGCCATTTTCTGAGATGAAGAACAGAGTGGGAGAAATGTTGCTGGAAAACATGGGGTTCATGGACCAGGTATAACTGACACTTCTGTAGTGCAACACCCCAGGGAGCTCCTAAACATCTCAAACAGCACTCTTGTTTTCTGTGGCACTTTTCAAAATCTCACAGCAGTTTCACACCAGCCGTCTCGTTTCAGTCCTCAATAACCTCGAGCACAGCTGGTGCAGGCATTATTTATTATTCTAAATAGCAAACTGGCTCAGCCATGAGACTTGGGTGGCCGTTGAGAGCTGGCAAAGCAGATGATGTAGGACAGAAGTGGGTCGCGTTGATTTGAAGCTCCACCCTTATCTCCTTAGGACCCCCTCTTCAATACAGACCCTCCTCCTCCATGGTGCCTACCTGGACCGCCCTGAAGGTCAATCAAGGCAACACATTCCAAAATGCTCTGAAACACAGAGAAGGTCACAATGGCTTCTTTATTGTTGCATCTGAGAAACATCTGTGGCTGAAAAATAACCACAATTGATGCCACTCATCACCTTCTGGATCTTATCACAGTTCCTTGCTTTCTCTCCTCTCGTAGTCATCTAAGCCAATCTGGGATTATTCTCAGCCCTGGCTTGCAGGACTGTGCTAATTTGTATGGCTTCTGAGATCCACTTTATTGATTTTCTGGAAGAGGCACCTGTGCCCCAAACGTAAGTGGCGTGATTACTGACAGGTTTATCTCTTTGATGTGGACACCAGATGTGGGGTCTTGTCAAACTCTACTGACGTTTAGGCACCCCTGCTTGATGCCTCTCATTACCCTACAAATACCCATTAAGGTAATGAATTCTGCATCAACTCCTCTTATTTATCACCTCTGAGATGGGCTGTAAAAGAACGGTAATTGTCAAATTTCTCATCCATCTGCCGCAAGCCAAATATTCAGGAAAAGTCCACAAAGAGCTGATGTTTGAACATTTTTCTCTCTGGAGGAGAGATATCTGAAAGTTACTGTTTCTCTAAATTTAACATGAAATCAAATTTAAAAGTAAATATTTTTCTATAAATAAACATAAAAGTCAACTAAGCGAGAGATTTTAGAATCATTGGACTATTTTGGTTACAGGTTGGTGAAATGGGGCAGAAGGACACGTATTATTTAGAAATTATTTTATCTAAAAAGAAATGTAAAATGACAAAATTCAAGGACCTAAAATGAAGAATTAAAATATCTAAACACAAACATGAAAATTTCAGGAGCTGTGGAATCTATGAACAGGTCCTCTAAACAAAGAATCAGAGGCTTGCCACTAAAATCTATGTTATTTCTACAGGTTTCTAACTGTTGTTTGAATTCACACAGGTGTATGGTATGAAGAGAACCTTGGGGAATTATTTTTTTATCATCTGTCACCCATAAACCTGTAGCAGAAGCAAAATTAGAAGCATAGAAACAGTTTCACCTGAGACTCCATGATAGATAAGTGTTGGACATGGTGGATCAGTGTGGGAGACTCAGGGCAGGACAGGGAAAGAGACTCTCAGGGAGTAGCCATTGATCGGAGTGTGGATGTACCCAAGGGGGAAGCATGACATTCCAAAGAGCAACCATCAACTTTTATTTGAAGGTGCCCAGGCAGAGAATGTACTCCAATGTCATTATGTAGCTGGAAAGGACCCTAAGTATCATATAGCCCTGTCCCTTCATTTTGCTAAAGAAGCATCTGAGAACTAGAGAAGCTGAGCCAAGGGTACACAGCTGCTTACTGGCTGTGCTATGACCCAAACTTGGGGCATCTTAAGTCCTTGTTTAGCGATCCTTCTACTGTCCACTCTTCATGTGTTCTATTCACTTACCCTGACCATCTTTACTGAACATTGTGTGTAATTACGGCAGGCACTGTGCTGGCTGCCACCAGAATGATTTAACACTATCTGTCCTCATTTGGGCCAAATAAAATCAACTGATCTTCAGCAACCAATAGGTTGTCCACTGGGACTTTAACTCATTCATTTCAATCCTCTACAAGGATACTTCTCTAACTGAATTTACATGTTTGTTGGAGCCATGCCTTCTATGACACACACCTGTGTCTTCTGGTGCAGCTGCCCTTTGTAAACTATATCTCCACCAGCAGCTCTTATTCTCAAAAATACAAAAGGCCAACTCCCTTTTCCTCTGTGAAAACAGAGGGCCCTGTTGGATTGTCTGCTGCTATTTCCCAGTAGACTTTATGAGGCCATGATGTTTTAGACTGTACTTTGGTATGTTGTCAAAGTAATTTTTCAGTCTTCAGTGAGCATGGTTGCCCCAATTTGTGCAACCATGCCTCTGCTCCTGGGCCATATCATCACGTCCTATCTATAAGGCTGAAGGAAGAGCTGTCATTGAGTAAGACCCAAGGGGCCCTGGGAAGACAAACCATCCCAATGTACCACAGCTACTGCATCCTGATATTACATCATTAAGTATTATATTGAATCCAGTGATTACATCATTAAATATGCCATCATTTTTGTTAAGCACTATCCTTTCCTTTTAAATGCAAATATTTCTGAAATGATTAACACATCAAATTCCTAATTTAGATGATCAGATTGTTCTCTTCTTAGATAGGGTCTATAGGTGAATTAAGGACTCTCTGCTTCCAAGGCAGGTAGGGAGTAACCACTGATGACCTTAGACAAGTCCAACCCTAGGAAATGAGGACGCAGATCCTAAGATGCAGTGATTCTGCACTGGCAAATTGGCTCCGTGCAGACTTCTCTGGGGTGATAATAACCATAACAGTCATCATAATCATTAAAGCAGTTGATATTTATTGGGGACTTATGTTCCAGCCACTTAGCAGAAAGTGTGTTACTGTTGAGGCTATGAGTAGGTCTCCATGAAAATGTAAGCCCTCTCTCTTGACCCTTGCTAAGCCGCAAAAGGATTATGAGCAGATTTTAGTCTACACCTCTTCTTTCACCTCCAGATGAGGTGCACTGATCCTCCCCTTTGTGGAATTGTCTAGATAAAATACATTAATTGCAAAAGCTACTTACTTACTGAGTTGGTATGAATTTCTTCCCACAAACCCAGGGATACATACAAGAAGTGTCATTTTCTTTAACCACCACAACTTAAGCATGGACTCTGGAGCCAAACCAACTTGTTTGAATCCTGGCTGTGTGACCTCGATTCCCTCTTCTGAAAAATGGATTGTAAAATCCACCTCATAGGGTTTTTGTGAAGATTAAATGAGTTAACAAGTGTCAAGGGCTTAGAACTGTGGCTGGCCCACAGTACCTGCAATATAAGGGCAAGCACTTTCCACTATTATGCTATCATTAAATGTTATCCCCACAGCACTGGCAGAACACATCACTGTGGAGTCATGGCGTGGCAAGGAGCAGGGAGGGGACTCAGGTTATTGTGGAAACACTTCTCATCCCCACCCCCAACCCCTGGCCACTCCCAGTCAGCAAGGGGTCTTCAAGCCAAATGGCCTTAGATGTCTGTGAGTCACACGAAGGATCTGAGGATCTGGTAACCTACATGCAAAGCTACACAGGGGTCTGTCTCCTTAATGGACCATATGGCCATTTTCTCTCCAGGGCTTTGCCACCTTCTGGAACATTCCTGGGAAGTCTACTGCAGCTGTTACCCCTATTCTTTTCCTCTTCTCTGAGTCCTGGACAAGGGAAAGCATTTTCCTCCTCTAAAGACAGGAACAAATCTCTAGTCCTCTTTCTTTTACTTAGCTGCAAATATTCTATTTCTCCTTAAAAGTGCTGGGTTTGAGAACACAAAAGCCTGGGAGATCTTCAGGCTATTTCTGGTTTCCTGGCTCTGCTTTATACCCCCTGCCTCTGAAGCAATAACCATCTGCATGTCTGCATGACTGGAAGGAAAAGCAGAAATCCAGTGCAAGAAGAAAATTTTTTAAAAAGGTGAACATTGCCATATATTACCCTGCCCCACTTAAACAAGAGGATGTTTCTTAAATATGTCATTGGGAATAGCAGCAAGTCACCCAAAGGCCAGGTATTCACTGTTTGCTCATTCCTGAGAACCCCAAAATCCTTGGATTTCTGCAACCACACAATCAAATCACTCCCAGCACCCACCCCCTGCACAGTAGGAGGAGGAAATGACACCAGCGATTGGCTAGACTTCAGGCAGGACTGAGTATTGCTATCTCCAACACTGTTTGAAGTATTATGAGTGGTCAAGAGGCCACTCCTTGCTTCAGCCAAGAAACAGTGCTCAAGGAAAGCTAAGCCCCTATTAGTCCTTGCTGCTGAAATACTTTCCTCTCTCAGATTATATATATATATATATATCTGTGGTATGTGTGTGTGTGTATATATATATGATGCATATGTATGTGTATATGTATACATGTGTGTATCAATTTGTTCCACAGATTTCACTTTACACAACATGGGAGGCTGGTTAAGCAATTTCTACAAGACCTTGTTATCTTTGTGTCTGGAGCTGGAGGTTGAAGCCCACAGGACAGGAGTTGAAAAAGGGAAGATTGTTGTATGGTGAGGAAGAGCAAAGAGCAAGCTAGAACCCACAAGCACAATCTGGAGGCCCCAAGAGTAGACAAAAACCAATGCCAGTTCTTATTGACTCTGACTTTAATGGTATGGTGTCCTACAGATGCCAAGGTCCTTTGTCACACAGCTAAATACACACCTGGCCCGAGTCAGAGAAACTTCATGAGGGAAGGTACAGGCCTGGCCATCATAGCCTCACACCAACCAAGTGGGTCAGCAGATTGGTGTCAATGCATCTAATTGACAAGATGGCCACCACCTCACTTCTGAGCTCAGTTCTCACCCAAGGAGCTCCCTGATGGCCCACCCTCGCTGGGAGCATACAGGAAAAGGTATTCTCAGAAAACAGTTCAGTCTACTCTAGTTGACACATGACACTCTCATCAGGTCACATTCCCTAGATGGAACAATTCTTTTATTAAGGTTAAAATCAAGGTTAAGAACGAAAATGTTAAGTGTGTGTGCTTGGGGGTGGGTGGGGGGTAGTTGACAGGTAGGGCTGTGGCAGGGTAGACAGCCTTGCAATAGGCATTCATGATCCCTCTGGAATTTCCATCCATCCTCTTCGCATCTAGATGAGGGCTTCAGAAGTGCTCGCCTCAGAACTCTTCAAAAGTCTGACAACTCTTTGATAAGCCTTCAGCCTGTTCTGGGGTTTGCAGCCACCTAGGAGCCACAACTCGGCCAACTCCCTAAGGGAGTGATGCTGTATTCTTCAGGGCCTGGCAGAACCCAATGGAAACTCACAGTAGTCATGGAGGAGGTTTTTACAAAGGACCATTTACAGAGCCAGCAAGGCTTGGTGAAGCACCCAGGGATTGGGAGCACTGGGAAACCCATACAGTGGGAAGAGCTGGGGAAAGAAGGAGCCTTTCCTGAACGCTGCTGTGTGCTACAACTGCAGGAGAGGGGCCATGCTATGGATGCTGCTGGGCAGCCCCAGCCTCTCTCTTACCACCTGATGGCCTTCTACCAACATCTGCCTGTAGAGGACCCACTAGAAAACCAGAGCACAAAGGTGACCAGGAAACAAATCTGTACAGGTCAGGTTCCTAGAGTGAAGGGCAGGGCAGGGGACGATTTGAAGGGACAAAGGAGCTGACTGGCCTTCCTGGGTTGAAGAGCCTTCAGATATAAATAACTTAAGAGTCCATGGTGGCCCAAGCAGCAGAAATACAGAAATATGTGAGGTGGTTATAGGAGTAAAGAGAGGGCATAAGGGCCGGGTGCCATCTGACATAAAATCCCTTCCAGCAGTAATGTGTGATACCTTACCATGCTGGTGACAGAGGCTGGGGCCATCTCTAAATTTTCAATAGCAGTTCAGAATGGATGTTTCCTGCACACTGATATAATCTTTATTTCTCTCTTGCTCTGAGGCTGTAGAAGCCCTGAGGGAAATTGTAGTATAAGAAAAGTTTTCAACTCTTGAGTCAGCCACCAATTTCTTGGCATGTATCTTTACACCTCATAATTGCCACAAAGCAGTAATATTATTTTTTATGCACACACATTTAGAGAGAGGCATAAAATACACAAACATAAAAATAGCCCTGTGGTCTATGAGCAATGCAGCTCATCTGCAGGTTATTCTATCTGTACTATTCACTGTTCAACTGCACTGGCACGTCTTCAGAGAGAACATCCAGAAAAACGAGTGGGCTGAGCAGGCTGAGATCTCTCACATCACATGTGGCTGGAACCTGCCTAGGGAATAAGCTCTTTCCCCCAGGTAAATTTCATGGGTGGGAGAGAAAATAATCCTTCCAAACACATGAAGGCAAATGGAGATTATAAAGAGGAAAAAATACAGAAAAGCATGCTGATGCTAATAAAAGAATAATTCTGTCCCATCTCCCCTCAGTTGAATGAAAGCAAATTCCCCACCCTTCCTGAATGCTACACCCAGCAGGGAGGCCCTTTGGGGCTCAGAGACCAATCCTGCAGGGAACACAAATTGTAAAAATTGATTTTGAGGGCCACAATCCTCACCCTTCCCTCATGTATTACAGCTGGCTGGTTTGTGCATTTACTTGCTTTGTTTCTGAAGGCATTTGGGTTGGTTATGGAATTTCAGGGAAGTGAAGAAGGGTCTAAGGGAATCAAAATGTTAGCTATTCTGATGATGATGATGATGATGATGATGATATTGTTGTTTAGTTTAATATAGAGTTCATACTTTAAACTTAGAAACAGAAAAGTAGATGAAATGAATACAAGGAATGAAGTTCTGATATATGCAACAACACAGATGACCCTTGAAGACATCATGTTGAGTGAAATAAGCCAGATACAAAAGGACTAATATTGTAGGATCTCACTGACATAAAATATTTAGAATAAGCTAATTCAGAGTCAGAAAGTAGAATATAGGTTACCAGGAGCTGGGATAGGGGTAGAGAATGGAGAGTTAACGCTTAAATTGTACAGACTTTCTATTTTGGGTGATGAAAAACTTTTAGCAATGGATGGGGGTGAGGGTAGCATAACATTGTGAATGTAATTAACAGCCCTGAATCACAATTTGAAAGTGGTGAGAAGGGAAAATTTTAGGTTGTATACATATTACTAGAATAACCTTTTTAACAGAAGCCATAGGACTGTACAATACAGTGAACCCTAATGTAATCAATCAACTGCAACAAATGTACTACATTAGTGCAAAGTGTTAATAATGGGGGTATATGGGAACTCTATATTTTCTACATGATTTTTCTATAAACTTACAACCTCTTTAATTAAGAGAAAAAGAATATTTAACACCATGGGCAAAAGCTCAAAAATGATAGGTAGTCAGTAAACAAAGGAAGTTTAAAAAAAAAAGTAGATGAAGTGCAGCCCACGCTCAAGAAACATGTTACTTTTATGAAAGCTCCGGGCCTTACAGATGGTCCTAAAAGTATCTTGGATACGTCCTCTTCTCTCCACGTACACCCCTAATACCTTAGTGCAGATCATCGTCCTCCTTAGCCTGGATTACTGCAACAACTATCTAACCAATCTCCTCTTAAACCTGTTGCTTCCTGTGCCGGTTGGCATATTTATGTCCCACAGAAAAAGCCATATTCTTTAATGCATTCCTGTGGGGGCAGGTGTATTAGTGTGGATTGGGTTGGAACCTATTGGTTCAGTGTCCATGGAGATGTGACCCGCCCAACTGTAGGTGATAACTCTGATTGGATAATTTCCCTGGAGGTGTGGCCCCACCCATTCAGGGTGGGCCTTGTTTAGTTTCCTGGAGCACTATATAAGCTCAGACAGAAGTTGCTCACAGCTAGCTGGAGCTGAGAGAGACATTTTGAAAATGGCCATTGGAAGCTGATGCAGACATTTTGGGAGAATGCCATTTTGAAATGCAACCTGGAAGCAAGCAGACACCAGCCATGTGCCTTCCCAGCTAACAGAGGTTTTCCAGATGCCAATGGCCTTTCTCCATTGAAGGTATCTATTGTTGATGGTCACTTTATGGCCTTAAGACTGTAACTCTGTAACCAAATAAACCCCCTTCATAAATGCCAATCCATTTCTGGTGTTTTGCATTCCGGCAGCATTAGCAAACTAGAACACTTGCCATCTGTTTTTTCCACAATCCAACCAAGTGCTCCTTCTAGAGTATAAACTTGAATTCCATGGATCAGGTTCCAGCCAGTAAGACAGCAACCCACCTGGATAGATCAAACAAAACCAATGGGAAGTGAAGAGAGGTAAACCACGGCTGCTGAAACACTCCAGAGATTTATCAGCGGCACGAAGTTGCCACCAGCCTTCACCTGGAGAGACAATAGGAGAAGGTGTCCCCAGACACCAGGGGCTGAGTTAGATCCAAAGTGGGTGGGGGGCTGTAGTACATATTGGAGCAATGGAGGAGGTGTAGTCACCACTAGAGACCCCAACAGATAGGAGAAGAACCAGGTTGGATGCTACTTTCCTCCACAATGTAATCTTCCCTCATTGCCGGAACATATGTAAAAGCAAACGGTCCAGGGAGCCTGAACAGAGGAAATCAAAGCCCCTGCATGGCCTGCGTACAACTGCCTGTGGTCCACGACTGTCACACACCAAACAGTTGCTCCTTCTGCAGGTCTACTCCCCCTACCATGCCCTCTGAAGGCCTTCTGCCCTGGCTGGTGCCCAGACAGCTGTTGCACCCACTGGATGCTGCTTGTCCACTCACTGCAGAGAGAGCCCTATCATTTGCCCAGAGACTGCAGCCCAGCTCCCACCTGGCTCAACAGGCAAAATCTTCTGCTGAAACACATCCTCTCCAACGAGGTCTGAACCCCTTCCAAGTGTGTCCTTCCATAGTACCACACAGACTTTCCTTCTATCTTATAATTATTCTTTTATCAGAGTTAATAATTTTATATTAAACTTCCCCTGTTTAATCTATGTATGGTTTCTACCTCCCAGTTGGATCCAGATGGCTACAACATGCAAAAGCAGAGAGAGGAGAAAAGAAAGGGCTAACAGACCAGAATATATTTTTCCCTACTCAGAATTCTTTAATAGCTCTCTACTGCCCTTAGAATAAAGTGTAAAGCATCCAGGATCTTTCTGATCTGGTCTCATCTTTTACCCCTAGCAGTTTCGCATCCTCTATTCCAGCCATCCTTTCAGCTTCTTGAGCACTCCCAGATACCTCTGTCCCTGGAACTTTGCCTGGATTGTCCTCTCCCCTATCTACCTCCTCCCCCTTCATGAGGCTCAACCCCACTCATCCTTAAAGTCCCATTTTAGATTCTTTGTTTTCCAGGAATCTGCTATGATCCCATAAGGCAGAGTCAGGGGTCCCTAAATGTGCCCAGAGGGCTCTGTACATGCCATCTCTTCTTAGCAGTTATGATGCATTTTAGTTGCCCCCTCCCATATAAATATACAAGTGTTACTAGAATAAAAATTGATTCTTAGAGGGAGGGAGAGACCACACCTATATATAGAGGCTCAAACATAACAGGTTTTCAATAAATAATTTCTGACTTGTCTGTTGTCATTCTTTTGGTTTGTTTTGAAAAAAAAAAAAAAAAAAACTAAATATAAAATTAATTGTAAACTGAAAATTCCTAGGTGCCAAACCCATGAAATAGGAAAAGACTGCAGCCTGAGGTTGGTGGACCAGATCAAGATGGAGGTGCCCTGGAAAGGCAAGGCTGGCACTCCCCAGAGACAACTGACAGAACCCAGTCAGTGACTTCCTTCTCCCAACACAACCCCAGAAGATGGCTGAGATGAGTGAGGCCCTGCCCAAGATGGTGTCTGTCCAGGAGGGGGCTCAGTCCTGCCACCATGACAGTTGGGCAACACGGCTCAGTGAGGCCACCAAAGGAGCTTATATTTTTTGCTCCCCCAGGAAAATATGAAGGGATTCACCATGTGATTGCGTTCCAGGACAACATACTGCAGATGCTCAGTGTTCTATCAGGTTACATGCCACTTTCCATGTTTGTTTATTTTCCTTGTCCCCTGTGCAAACCATTTTTCCTCTGTGGAAATCAAATGTGGACTGAGAAAATTAGGGAAGACTTACTTTTCACTGTATACCTTTCCTTTTTAAAGTTTATACATGAAGGGGGAGGGGGGGTGTCTGTGTTTTAACTTTTTCCTGTGTGTCTGCATTGTTTTTTCAATGAAAAAGGAGTGAAAAAGACCAAAAATCTGCATGTTGCTTTCCACCACTCTTCCCACAATATTTAGCAGGAGTTAGGTCCAAGCAAGACTTTGCAGCACGCTGGGAAGATGTGCTTTGATTCCAGCCTCTGACTCCATCCTCCTTCTGCTACAAAGTAGGGCAGTGAGTGCAGCAGTAGGACTGGTCTCCTTTGCTCCATTTATTCCGAGGCTGCAAAGCCAGGAGCTATTTTAACTCCAGAGGAGCCAGCCTGTGGGATACAGCTCTGTGTGCCCTCCCCGCTGAGTTATTCTCTGACCCACTGTCGGGAGCTGGGTAAGACGGATGGATGCAAGAGGCTAAACATCAATTGGCCTATGCTTTCAGCACCTGGGCAGTAACCCTCTTTCCCAATATATTTGAGTAAAAAGAAGCAAATGGTATCAGTCTAGTATAAAACAATGACCGATTCCTTAATCAGATCCAAAGCTTTCGTATTTACTAACACAGGATGTTGAGTGCTACTGTAATTCCTTCCCATACATTTTCTCAATGACTCAGCATCCTGCTACACCCCCTCACTTTTCTAAATGCAACTTGTCTTCTCCTAGCTCTTGACATCTCTACTCATTTGACCCCTGTGATAGTGAGTTTTCAGTGTCAACGTGGCTAACCTGCAGTACCTAGTTATTTAATCAAGCACTAGCCTACATATTGCTGTGAAGATATTTTGCAGATGTGGCTAATGTCTACAACCAAGTGACTTTAAGGAAAGGAGATTACCCTCAATCATGTGGGTAAGCCTTATGCAAACAGTTGAAAGGCATTAAGAGTAAAAACTGAGGTTTTCAAGAAGAAACTCTGCCTCAAGACTGCAGCATCAGCTCCAACCTGACTTTCCAGCCTACTGGCTGCCCTACAGATTCAGACTTGCCAGTTCCACAATCATGTGAGCCAATTCCTCAAAATAAATCTAATACACACACACACACACACACACACACTCACCCATATTCTTTTGGTTCTGTGACTCTGGAAAACCTTGACTGATCCAACTTCTTTCCCTTTCTGAATCAGTTACAAACCCAAGTCTTTTATCTGCACTGGTGTTCAGCTCTAACCTCTGCAGTGAGAACAATTGTGGAATAGAAGGAAGGAACACAGATGATTTGAAATCGTTCACAAGAAACCAGAGGATAAAAAAGCCTGGAGGAGGAGGAAAATGATGCAAATGCTCTCTCCAGCTAGCAATAATATTTTAGGAAAATGAACTCTCATTTAGACTATGCAAAAGTCAGTCTTGCCTTTCACTATAAAGTCAAAGCCATCTTCTGATAGTCAAATCAACTGAAGTTGGTCCCACAGAACAAAGAACTTGTGCAGGCTCATTTTTATATACATATTATTAATTAACACATGCATCCATAGAAATGAGAATTAAGCATTAACACTCACCAGACACCCTGAAATTAGATTGATTATCTGCATCTTAATTTACTTTTTTGACCTCACTAATTCATTTTTAATAGGTCTGTAATTTAGCTTTATCTATTTCTTATCCTGCTTGGCAGATTCAAATGCCTACAGCTCACCAGTCAGCCTCTCTAACCTTTAGGCACTGCTGTCTGTGAAGTATATTAATTTTTAATTGTCCAGTCCAGTGTGAGGAAGAACACAGATTAATTTTCATATGGGAGCCAGGTTAACACACCCCACCTCCCTGACTAATGGTGGAATTGAAATGAGAGAGAAGGCCAGTTATAGAGAGAATCTAAACAAAGACAACACTTGCTGCTATCCTGTTTTGGCCTCCAACTGGTCAGGAAATTCTCATTCATATTACAGAATCTGCTGCCCTTGAAAAACATTCTATTTGAATCATTGGCACTGAAAACATTATTGCAATGAAAATAAACACTCCTCTGTTTTGCACCCTTTATCCATAGGGTGACTCATGGGATAGAGGTGAATGGAAGGGCAGGGACCTTTGACTGTCACGACCACTGACCGTCACCTAGAACAGGACCTGGACGTGGGAGCCACTCTGTAAATATTTGTTGAATGAGTACATGATAAAAACTAGATTATGGAGAAGGCAAACACTGCAGATGCTCCTCCAGACTGAGATAACCCTGATCCAAAACATGTAAACTGGAGCCAGTGGACAGAGAATGGTTCTCAGAAGGTAAAACAGACAAGCTAAGTCAGAAAGAAAACATAGAACCACCTAGATTAACATGACAAATGAATGAGAATTAGAGAATTCTTACTCCTTTGCTAGGAATACTTTAGAACCTCATTTGTTCATTGTGGTTATTGTTCCCACATAGGTAAGCACATGCAGTAGATTGGATAGGGTGAGCAGAAACATGATCTGGCTTTTTGGAAAGAATAATTGTGAGAGTCTGAACTAGACAGAACAGGTATAAATTATTGGTTTAATTCTGAGCCCTGCAATTTAAGCAGGACACTGACAAACAGCTGGCCTCCAGAGGGGAAGGTGAAAATGGGAGGGTCATGTGAGGAGAGGCTGCAGGATCTGGGTCTGTTTAATCTAAAGCAAATATCTGAAGGGCTGGTGGCATCTCTGTTGCACCAGAGGAAAGAACTGGATCAATGAAAACAGAGATGTGGTTCATTATAAAAATATTTCAGGCAAATGGAAGCTATTCAGGAACTGCCATTCTCGCTCAGACTCTCTGCTCTTCTCACCTGAACAGCCGTATGAGTCTCTGTAGTGGCCTCCCTAACTTCTGACTCCCCTATGCCAACCCACCCTCACCGCTAGAGCAGGCCTGGCCATGCTAAAGCACAGCATCAACTCTATCACATCCAGGCTCAAAACCTCTTCAATGGCTTCCAACTTGCTGCTGTTGAATTAGGCTGAAATTTCCCACTCAGGCATTGAAGGACGCCCACAGTAAGCCTTCAGTATCCCCTTCCAGGGATTTCCCACTTACCCCCCATGTGTCCTATTCTCCCAACTAAAACAAGGCACCTCACTCTTCTTCAAATCAATACCAAACTTGCAAACATCAACCCTTGTTAAAAAGTCTGCCCACCTCTTACTGGACCCTTTCAGTTACATCCCATCTATAAGGAGATGAGCACTTTATTCTGAAAAATTCACCAGAATTTCTCTCAAGGAGGAAGCTGTCTTTGTTTTGTAAAACCCCTTGACAACCACATGGGGTAGGAGGCAAGGTCAAAAGAGCAGAGACCCAAACAACAAAGAGGAATGGAAGGTTGAGTGCTCTGTATGGGGAGAAAAGAAAAAAAAAAGTTTAATCAAGTGTTGTTGTTGTTGTTTCTCTTTTGCCTACTATGGACAAGTGGATATAAGAGAAGAGCGTCACTGATGGGATTTACGTAGGGTGAAGCAAGAACTGTGACATTTGCATGTTAAGATCACTGTTGCTCAGTGGAGAATGGATTGGAGGGGAGTAGAGTGTGAGCAAGGAAGGCAGCTGCATGAATCCAGGTGAAGATAGTGATGGTCGTGGCCAGATGTACATTAGTGGATGGAGATGGTGAGAAATTGCGAGTCAAGACATTTACTAGACAGATCTACCAAGAATGCTGATGGTTGGGAATTAAATCAGGTACCCCACAAAAGACTCATTCAAGTCTTAATTTGTGTTCCTGTGGGTATGAACCCATTTGTAAGATGCTATTATTTGTTCAGCTGTGGCCAAATTGAATCAGAGAGGGTCTTGATCCAATACAGCTGAAGTGCTTCTAAGTAAAGGAAATTGGACACGGAAGGAGAAGACAAAAGAAGCCAAAGAAACGGATCTCTATGTGAGAGAGGATTGGCAAAAAGCTATCACCAGAACTCTACAGGCTCTAGGAGAATGATAGCCTGTGGAGACATTGATTTTGGACTTCCATTCTCCAAAACCATGAGAAAATAATTCCTGTCACTTAAGCCAACCAGAGTGTGGTATTTGTCATAGCAGCTCTGGCAAACTAAGATGCTGATGATTGTAGACAGAGAGGAGATTATGAGAAGAGGGCAAAGCACAAGTGAATTCCTAGATCTCTGGCTTGAGTAACTGGGTGACTGGTTGTAAAAGACAATACTGAGATCAGTGACCCTGGAGGTGGGGTAGAAATCAAAAGTTCCATTTTAGATGAGTTATGTTTCAGATATCTGTGAGATATCTAAAGGGAAATGTCAAATCAGCAGTTGGATAAGGAAGACTGAAGCTCAAAGGAAAGATCTGGCTTGGAGAGAGAAATTTCGGAGTTATCATTATAAAAACAGTATTTAAAATTATGAAAATAGAGTAGATCACCCAGGAAAGAGACTAAATATAGAGAAAAGATGTTGGCCCTGTACTTAGTCTTTAAGAACTGCAAAACTTTATCTAACACATTGTTAAAATAGCTTTTAACAAGCTAAGAAGCTTGAGGAAAGAGAATGACCCTGCAATGGTGACAGAGCGCAGGAAGGGGGAGCACAGGCAAGAGTAATTTTGCTGGAACCCAAAAGGGAAACTGTTCCAAGAAGAGGGAGTGCTAACCACGTCAAATGTTACTGAGAAACTAAATACCATGGGAACACAAAGTCAATTTTACATCAGTAAAGCTTATTTTTTTAAATACTTTTCAAGGCAGGAGGAGATTGAATGCTGAACTTTTTTGAGTGCAGAACTTGGCCTTTGATAGCAGGATGAACACTTCCTCCATGGTAAGAAGAGGAAGAAACAGATGGATGCCCAGTTGGAGAGGGCAGCTGCCCAGATCTTGGCAACCCACATACCCCAAACACCTCAGTCCCCTAAACTCTGAACCCCAACAACACTCTATCAACAGGCCTTTCACTGAGGCAATTTGTGGATTCCTTGAGAACAATACTTTATTCAACTTTGCCTCTCTGCAGTGCCCAATGCATTGTCTAGCTTCGAATAAGTCCTAAATTTGTGCTTTCAGCAGACAGCATGAATTTTTATTTTGAAACATTGCTGAAGAGTTCCTAGCATCTCCAGTATACTACAAAAGATAGAAGAGCCTGGCCCAGAAATTAACAAAATCACAAGGGAAATAATCTATAAATATACAACTTTTCTAAATTAAGGGAAAATTTTCACATGGGCTAAAGCAACATAAAACAGATGAGTTACACAAGGGATATTGCTGTCTGATAATTTATTAGTGGCTGGGTATGAGACAAGCTCAAGCTGAGTTTTGCTTTCCTTCTGAATTGAAGATCATTAAGTGGAGGGTGCCAGGAGCCAGAACACATAGTGTTTGCAGAAACATACTTTAAAATAATTTACTCCTGGGCTGTAAGTGGTGATGCTCACACACAGAGCAAGGATCTGGAGTTCTAGGAGTTGGTTATGTCAGATGCTGCTTCTTTTGTGTCTCACACAGAGTAACTAACCATGGCCTTTCATTCTGAGCCTATCACCCATAAATTTATAGTCTTATGAATGGCAACAAAATCTTGGGAATTATAGGTGTGGTTTACACAAAATATGTGAGGTCAGAGGCAAAAAGAAAGTTTAGGCTAGAAAGGACTAAGGAAAGGAGGAGACCAGGCAAGCAAGCCTAAGCTATTTTAACAATGTTTTAGATAAAATAGAAGGATGTGGAACTCTGTCCAATTCGGAAGGGAGCTAGGGGCATCTTTGCAATGATGAAGAGTTTACTTTGTTGACCACAAATCTCACCCCTTGCATTTTCTATGCAAAGTAACTTGCAGTTCCTCAACTCCTCACAAGAGCTGGTAATCTGAGCCCTTGCTTTCTCCAGCCAGAAGGAGACAACCATCCTCTGCTGTGGTTCTCCGGATCTTAGCAGCTGAGGTTCCAGATGGTGCTTTTGGTTCTCCCGTGTTCTGGGGACCATCTGGAGCTTGTTTTGCCAGATGGGTTTGCAGGCTTTGTGGAACACCAAGAGCCATGTACCCTTTCCCTCTTGGAAGAATTCACAGAATCCATGGAAACGACTCAGAATAACAGGGCCCAGAAACTTCCTTCCAGAACCCACAAAACCCAAGTACAATTCTCTTATTTTACAAAGGAGAAAAATGAGACCTTAGAGATACTGTGTAAGTTGGAACTGGCCGCACCGCTAGTTAATCAAACAAGAACTCCCAGCCAGGGTGATGCCTGAGATAAGTTTCTCATCCCAGGTCTCAATTTCTTCAACTGTAAATACAGATAATAATGATCCCTTTCTGGATGATGGGTGGCAAAATAAATGATGTATATAAAATGCCAAGCTCAGTGATTGACTTGATTGATATATAGCAAATGTTCCATAAATTATTCTCTCCCCTTTTGCCCTTTCTTGCTACCCACTATATGATGCTTTACTAATGCTACCAGAAACAACAGACCAAGGAAAATCCAAGCTTTCTCCTAGTTTTAAGTATTCCTTTAGAAGGGAATTTTCACAGTCTCCCCTTAATATTTCAAATGAAGTATGTTTCTCTGTGTTCCACCAACAGTTAGATTACTAAATAGTTTGGAAGCTCTTTATTTTGCTTCTTACATGCTGCTTTGAAAATACAATTTTCCCAAGTGTCCATCAACAGATGAATGGATAAACATAATGTGGTATACACCTGTAACGGAATACTATTCAATCACAAAAAGGAATTACGTTCATTCACCATGAACATTATGGGACATGAAATAAGCCAAACACTAAAGGATAAATATTGTATGATTCCATTTACATGAAATATCTAGAACAGGCAAATTCATAGAGACAAAATATATTAGAGTTTCCCAAGGCTGTGTGGGAGCAGGAATGGGGAGTTATTGCTTAATGGGTATAGAGTTTCTGTTTGGGGTAATGATTAGGATTTGGTAATGGATGGTGGTGATGGTAGCAAAAGTTTGTAAATGTAATTTAATGGTCACTGAATTGTACATTTGAAAAGCGTTAAAATGGCATGTTTTATACAATAATTGTTTTTAAAAGACACCTCTCCCTGCACCTTCTCTCTAACTATGATACATTTAGGGATCTCAGGAAGCACTGGGCAGGAGCACATGGCTGTCTGGCCCTCAGTATCACCCCCAATGGGCCCATTCTCTCCACACTAGGAAAGGAGAGATGGCTCCTCTGCAGATGAGAACTGAATGTGCTTCTCTCTACAGCTCCCCCGTGTCCAGAAGAATGAATGCTCAGTGATGTTCAATGGCTATTATGGACCCACTAGAAGCTTGGATACTTCTATATAGACACCTGGGACAGCAACAAAGTGAAGAATGTTTTATGTCCATGCATCTATCAATTCTGGCAGGAAAAAAAATGAAGAAAAGAGAGGTGAGGTGGGCAGGAACTAGGGAAAATATGGTTCTTGGAATCTGTTCAAGTTACAGAACTCTGTTTCTTCTCTCGCCAACACATTACTCTCCTTTCATATCTTGAATCCATATTTCCCAGAACCTTGGTCATCATGGGGACTTCCCTCTAAATCCTGCCCACTACCATCCTACTTTTTAAATCCTGAAAAATATAGAGATAATTATGCCAAACATAAAGATGCCAGAGGATAAAATATCAATAAATACCTGCACTGCTTGCAGTGCTTGTTTTCTATGAAGAATTCCATAAGTTCCATTATAGGGATCCTAAGCACAGAGAATCCCCAAGAGACAAAATTTAAAATAACTCATTCTTCTTCTAGTTGGAAATTTTTTAAAACAGAAGAAGAACCAAGGTTATTTAAGATGTAGGAAAGGAATATTGGCTCCAGGTAGGTCTGGTTTTCATCTAACTTGAAAAAGGCTTAGATTTCAAAAATGAAACTATGCAAATGATTAGTCAGTCATTTTGTGTAAATGCTTTAGGCTTTAGATGTTACTGTGCAAAATAAAGTAAAATAAAACAGCTTTAGTACAGCCCCAGTAAGCTTGATCTGTGGATAGCACAGTAAATCCTGAATTACATACTGCACCAAACCCTTCCTAATGAGCCATCCAAGTCTCTGATGTATATAATATACCTTTTTAAAAATGCATGAATACATATTCCACCCAGAGATTTGGATGGCTCCTTTGGGTTATTTAAGTTTCAAAGAAGTCCATCAGTCTCCCAGGTATAGCGTTCTGCGAAAGAATTCAAAAAAAAAATTCAGAAATTAGAAGCTCAAAAATACCTTGAAGGGGAGCAATATATCAGCCAAAAAAAAAAACCCAGGCCATGCAAAGGCAAGGTTGATGAGGGGTCTGCCACTGAGTTGCCTGTCTTTTGTCAGTTTAGGCCACAACCCTTAAAACTAGCTGTAACTCTCTTCCTTCAAATCTAATTCTACAACTCTGGTTTGCTTTGCTCATAATTAAAATCCAGTAACCTCCTTGGACTCTTGTCTCCACTGCTGTTACCACAGTGGTTGCTGGATGTTGGCATGACTGCAGAGCTTTAGCACAAAGGGACAGGATTTCAAAGCCCCAGGATGGAGCCTGATGGGCCGCTGTGCAAAGAACGTGAAGGCTGGAGCCTCCAAGCCTAAGGAAGCTGGTGGAGCTGGAAAGGAAACACTTGTGGGCAGAGAAGAGAGAACAACTCACAAGTGGGGCTTATAGAGAAGAAGCGGATATAACCTTCCCTCCAGGGAAGCACAAGAAATAAACAGTCTGTGGCTTCGCAAGCAAAAGGAATCAGGCAGAGGCTGAAAAGAGGGAATGTGGAGAAAGACGGAAGCAAGGCATCAGGGAGCGGGGAACATGGGAGGTAGGGAGAAGGGGCAGGAAGGCCGCACTGAATGGGAGCCTTCATTGTGCCAGAGACTCTCCTTTCATTAATGCATTTACCCCCCACATCTGTTAGATAGAAGAATGACCCTCATTCTACAAAGAAGGACACTGAAGTTCAGGGAGGCTCAGAAATTTATCCAAAATTGCACAACCAAAAAGTAGAGGAGCCAGAACTCATGCTCAAAGCTACGTGAATTCAAAGCCTATAGCCCTTGGTCCTGCCATTGGCTATTGATGGATGTAATGAAACTGAATTCCTGGGGCTGTGAAGATGGCCTAATGAGGGTGTGTGTGGAGAAATGCAGAGGTATGATCCCAAATACTCTGCACAGCCTTGCTGTCCACCCACAGTGTGTTTCCTCAACTGTTTAAAAAATAATACTAAGCCATTTCACAGTGTTCCTGTGAGAATTCAAAAGTTAATACACATGCACATGTGCCTGGAACACTGAAAGCATTATATAAGTGGTTGTTCATTACTGTTATGTTGCATGCTTAAGGATTCATTTCTACACATCTGTTTGCAGATCTATGCTATGGGCCCATAGCTGTGTGTACTGAATCACTATATGAGCATAATTATTTGATGGTATTTCATGTTTCTACAGACTCTACACAGATGGATTTTTTTCCCAATAGTATAGAAATAAGAAGTTAAGATGGGCTAGGTGTGACTTGAGCAGGCCAAGGTGGTCAGAAGATTGCAGATCATGACCCACTTTCAGTAAGATAAGTCCTGAAATCTAGTTAATGCCAAAGGTTGAGGTCTAACATAGAAGTGCATTTGTCATCCCTGCATAATTCAGATTTACCAAAAACCAGTATAAAGTAAATCTCAACATTGATGGAGGAGCAAGGAGAGGTACCATCTCTTCAAGGTGTCCTAACCATCTTGAATGCCAGTCACCTTGGCCAAGGGAGAAACAAATGGGTGATTCTGTACACCCATTTGATCTGATGCCCCATTTGATGCAAGGGGACTTGGTGGGCTCAGAAGAGTCAGCTGAGTGGTCCCGTGTATTAGAGTGAAGTCTGGACTCCCCGGCTCCAGGATCTGGACACAGAGCCCTTTCCATTATGCCTGTGCCCCAGCAGTGTTGGCATCCATGTTAGTGCACATGTAGGCGTGACCTATGTCCCTTGCAGGACCATGTGGCTTTGATTCAGCAAACATGCTAGTGCAGATCGGCGAAGGAACAAAACACTTCTGTCAGCCTCACAGCTCTCAGGTGCACTCCCCCAAAAACACCAGGAAAGTGAGAGGTGGGTGACTGCCTTTGAGAGGTGACCTCCCACTGGGCACAATTCATGCCCGGATGGGAAACTGGGGCAATGGGAGAGTGGCTGCGTATCTTCTGTCAGCTGCAAGGGGTCACCTTGAGAGGATGCAGACCCCTTTAGATCACCCACCAATCTGTGAGCTTCACTCATCCCCCTTCTCCTTCCTTCAATCTTTTTTTACTCTTTTCCATGTCTTTTCTCCTCTCTCTAAAGAAGAATGGTTAAGATTTAAAAGTGAAAAGGAAAGTCCAAAGAGACCCTTCTTTCTTATTTATCTTTTTTCTTCAAATCCTAAGACCTGGACACAGGCCAGGTACCATCTCTTCAAGGCGTCCTAACCATCTTGAATGCCAGTCACCTTGGCCAAGGGAGAAACAAACGGGTGATTCGGTATACCCAGGGCTGTGCATCGACTGAGCCCCCACGTTCCTTGCCCAACCATGCTGACATGCCTTGGATATTAGGATTAATCAGAGCAACCAAATATATATAGTCACAGCAGGTTGGAAGACAAGGAAGCGCAGTCATGAAGATTTTCCCTGTAAGGCTGCTCAGATGCAACTGCAAAGTTCTGACACAAAGAAGCCTAGGTCATAAGTGTTAAGGTAAAAAAGGGGGGTGGAGAAATACTTTCTTAAAATGAGCTCCTTAAATAGCCTGGTAGTTCCCTGGAACTCTGAGTAACTCCCGGGACCCTGAGTTAGAGTTCTGCAGCTCTGAAAGTCAGCATTACTCCATACAGCAACTGCTAAAGAAGATGAAAAAGAGATCAGACTTCAATTAGAGATATGAATGAAACTGGCTTGGTTAGGAATAAAGTAAAACAGAACACAGGGTAAAGGATGATATTGACTGTATTTTAAAACCTCAATTTCTGTATGAGACAAAAGGAACAGATGCTTATTTGGTACAAAGTTTAAATTTTCTGTAGCACGCTACCTAATTTAACCTGTATGGTCAGTTTATTTAAATAGCATAATTACATGGAATCTTGAATAGGGAATGAGGCAGTTATTCTGTACAGGTTAATGTAATACCCTGACACATTCCAGAGTATTTGGGGCAGAAAATAAAGAAGTATTTGCAAAGTCCCCTTGAGGGACTGGGGAAAATGCTGGAAATATTAAACTTCCCCATGTGGGGAACTATTGACATTCTCTCAAAGATCAGGGACTCACAATTTAATAAGCCAACCAGGCAATCTTGGGGCCTGCCTTATGAAATTTATTCCTGCAAAGGAGAAGCTAAGCCTACTTATAATTATGCCTAAGAGTCATCCCCAGAGAACTTCTGTGGTTGCTCAGATGTGGCCTCTCTCTCTAAGCCAACTCTGCAAATAAACTCACACCCTCCCGACTATGTGGGGCATGACTCCCAGGGATGAGCCTGGCCCTCACATCCTGGGATTGAGAATGGCTTCTTAACCAAAAGGGGGAAAAGAAATTAAACAAAATTAAGTTTCAGTGGCTAAGAGATTTCAAATAGAGGCGAAAGGTCATTCTGGAAGTTATTCTTATGCATTATATAGATACTCCTTTTTAATTTCAAGTGTATTAGAATAGATAGAAGGAAATACCTAAATTGTTGAACTGTATCCAGTAGCCTTGTTTCTTGATGACTTTTATGGGGTGACTGATTGTGAAAACTTTGTGATGGACACGCCCTTTATCCAGTGTACGGTTGAGTAATAAAATAAAGACAAAAAATAAATAAATGGGGGTGTGGATAAGGGGTATGGGATGATTTGGGTATTCTTTTTATTTTTATTTTTGGAGTAATGAAAATGTTCTAAAATTGATCATGGTGATGAACTCACAACTATTTGATGATAGTATAAGCCACTGATTATATTCTTTTGGAGGGATTATACAGTGTGTGAACATATCTCAGTAAAATTGCATTTAAAAAAAAAAAATGAGCACCCTAATGTCAATGGGATTAATTGAAGTCCATGCTAACTGCAGATGGTCATCTGCCTGCCTAGAGGCTGTGCTTGTCTCTTGGGGTCCCAGCACCCCTGGCCCTGCCTTACCCTTTGGAGCTGTAAGACACCTTAGGATAATCTTGGTCATGGCCCACCTGGGACGATTTCCTGGATTCTGAGAAGGGCACTGACATATCAATGAAATTCTGCCCCAAATGAAAATCTTTGAAATCTTTTCATCAGGGAGGATACAGGAACTATGCACACAAATGCCCCTGGGACCAGCAATCCAATACTTCAACACATAAGAAAAAAGTTACAAAGAGAATAGATACCTGCCAGAGCACAGAGTTTTAGGGGATCAGAGAAGGCCAGGGTGTTGGGGAGACAATGCAGAAAAGAGGCTCCATTCATTCAGAGGAACTTCACCAAAGGGCTCATGTGGCTTTCCTTGGGGCACTGGTTAGTTCTCCCACTTGCTTTGCCTCCTCAGAGTTCTGTCCTGGGAGAGATGGCTTCATCTGTTCTTCTACTAGTTCCACCTCAGCAGCAGGTAGGTCTTGAGATAAAGGGAATGCAGGCTGTGTGGTCAGTTTGTTTTGCTTGTGGTTTGTTTGGTTTTTTGTTCTCCAGCTTTCTTTGAATTGAGTTTATTTTATTTGTTTTTTTAATTTTCTCTTTTCTTTTTGGGCATAAGGCTCTCCACCCAGAATGAAGTGTTTTGAAGCACAGCCCAGTCTGTGCTGAACTATAAAGGACTGAGTTAATTAACCTCTCACCAGCTGATTACTTTCAACCTTTTTGGTGGCACTTTGGGGAGCTGCATTAGTGGTTACTAATTAAATGTATTGAATATACCTTTATACTTTGAATTCCTGGACTCCTGAACTAAGTTAATTAAGAAGAAAAGGGGAAAGTTTCTATTGAACTTATCCTTGGATATAGTTAGCAGAGACTACAAGTAAAACTGAAGTTGTGACCATATAGTATAGTCTATCTTTGTATCTGAGATCTGTGACTCAGGATCATTTTGTAAGAATTATAATAATTGAGATTTACTGAATACTTATGTACAAGACACATAAAATACATAAAACCATCTCAATGCTCACAATGCTATGAGGAATGAGGACTCCAATCCCATATCACAGATGAGAAAATTAAATCTTAGAAGCCAATCAAATTGCCCAAATTACAAGGTTAATAAGTGCCAGAGGTGGGGCTTAATGTAGTCTGAATCCAGAGATTGTGCATTTAATCTCAACAATGTTCACTGCAACCATAATGCAATCCATACGTTTTAAGTTGGAAAGGACCTAAAAATCCACTTGCAATTTCAAAAGTTACTACTTTTTCTCACAATTCTTTGCTATAATGGTTATTCATTACTGCAAAACAAATTGCCCCAAGCATTTAATTGTCTCACAACTCCTGAGGTTCAGGAATCCAAGAGCAACTTAGCTGGCTGGTTCTGGCTCAGGATCTCTCACAAGTTTATAATCTGACTAGGGTTGCAGGCATCTCAAGGCTCCGCTGAGGCTGGAGGGCTCCTTCCAAACTCATTCATGTGGCTATTGACAAATCTCAGATCCTCAAAGGCTGTTGGCCAGAGACCTCCATTCCTTACTTCCTGGGCCTCTTCTCCAGAGGCAGCTTGAGTATTCTCATAACATGGCAGCTGGATCCCTCAGAGCAAGGGATTCAAGAAGGAAAAAGACCAAGATGGAAGCTGCAGTCTTTTTATAACCTATCTGACAAGTGATACAGCATCACATCTGTCATATTCTACTGGTCACACAGATGGATCCCGGTACATTGTGGGGAGGAATTACACAAGGGTGGAGGATAATTGGGGGGCCACCTTGGATGATGGCTACCATATCTGACTTTCTATGCTCTTCTTTCAGCATAGAATGCCATTATCCATCTTCTCTGCCTGCCTTACTTCTATTCATCCTTGAAGACTAGGTCAAATAAAAATTTTCTTTTTTTGGTAAAATTTCCCAATTCTCTTGCTCTTTCAAATGATCCTGAAGACTGTTAACACATAGGTCACACTGTACCAGGATTACTTGCTTATAGGTTTCCTTAGCTTGACACCTCCCAAAATGCAGACAAAGCTTGCACGCGGGTATTTTATTTTGGGACGTGATCCTAAGGAATACTTTTGGAATGACTTTTTGAGATGAAGTTTTAAATCTTTAATATGGCCCTGAAGATTCTACTTTTACATACTTACACTTCTCCATCTTGATGCTTGACAATTCTTGAGAAGAATGAAACATGACAGGGGAAAAGGCAATCAAAGAGTAATTATTGAGCTGATCAATACTATAGGCAGCTGAGATCCACTGGGGATCCTTGGAAGAACTATGTATAGCGTGCTGAGAATTGTCTGCCTGAAAAAAGAAGACCTCCTTCAAGGTCCTGCCACCCACCCCACCACAGTGATCAAGGGTGGGCTCCTGGAGTATTGACAGTGATCCAGAAAGTTTAGCTGGGAGGTAATAGATTTCCAACATACATGTAAGCACCCCAATTGGGGTCAGGAAATGTGCCTCAGTTATCTGTGTACCCCAGAGCATTGAACAGGGCCAAGCAGTAGCAAAACCTGTTCCATCCCATGCAACCAATTTGGAGACCCTTAATTTATTAAATGAATATGTACTGAGAACATACTATATGGTAAGACCATGCAAAGAGCTGAAAATCTGGCCAGGGATGACTTATAAAATATTTAATAACCAATACCACACAGGAACTAACCCATCAAAATGGACACCAGCCCTTTGTACCTAGGAGGGTTATCCAGAAATACAATTTTTGAATTCAAACCCAGAAACAGTGGAGAATGAGACATAAATCAAAAACATTTCCTGTGTTTCCAAGGGATGGGCCTATGTAGATGTTGGGGTGGAATATAAAGAAAAAGATGTCTTAGGGTGCCTTCAAGAGAGGGAGGGAGAATGGCTACTGAATAAAGGAGGAAAAGGCATTTGGTGTGTGGGAGTGAATATGGGAAGAAATAATGCACATGAAAGCACAGATCAACCATTTAAAAGTTAATGGACCATTCCTTCAGGCAACTGAGTATCCAGGAGAAAGACAGACAGGAAACCAAAAAAGTCTCATGAATTGTCAAGCATTTAGATGAAGAAGTGTGAAATGTATAAAAGCATGTAAAAGTGGGATCTCCAGGGCCATATTAAAAATTTAAAACCTCATCCCAAAAAGTCATTGAAAGGAAAGCTTTATGCTTTTCTATAATTTGAATGTTTCTGGAAGGGCTGCTCAGAAATGTGTGTTGGTCAAATAAATGGAGACTAAAACACTCCCTTAAGAAAAAGGAAACTAAATTCTGGACTTCTGCTTCCAATTTAGAAACCTGCAAGATGCTGTCACTGCCACTGGAACCAGAAGTTTTAAAATCATTATTTTCAACCCATCAAAGAGCTGAGGACACAAAGAAACGCAAATGAATGAAGATCTAGAAAGTAACAAGCTCCTCCTAGGAGAGAAGAGATTCAAGGCTGCTTTCATCCCGGGCAAAGTTACAGGAAGAGGAGAATTTTTCTTTAGGCAGGATCTATACTACAAGAACTTCCAAGAGAAGTTCTTCAGGCCAAAGGAAAATATCCTATCAATAGTAAGGAATGATGAGTGCTAGGAAGGAAAAACATCTAAGTAAGAACAAAATACTTTCAAAAATTACCTGAATTATGTTACTAAAATCCTTTAAAAGTCTGTTGACTAAAGCAAAAATAATAAAAGTATATTGCAGTGTTTATAGCATGACAAAATAATTATAAAGTACAGGAGACAGGTAAGTGGCACTGTACTGGTTATACGTTCTTATACTGTGTATGAAGGAATATAATATCATGGGAAGGTAGATACCAATAATTTAAAGATATTTATTTTAATCCAGATCAACCACTAAAAAACACAGAAGATGTATGGCTAAAAAAATTAATCAGGATGAGATAAAATGGTATATTGAAAAAAAAACACTTAATTCACACAAAAGAAGGCAGGTAGGAGAAATGAAGGAAAGATGAAGAGATGGGACAAACAGAAAACAAACATCAATATGGCAGACATAAACACAACCACTCAATAATTATACTAAATTTAATTTCAAACAACTAAAACCCTCCAACCGAA
Source organism: Choloepus didactylus (assembly GCF_015220235.1). Lineage (NCBI taxonomy): Eukaryota > Metazoa > Chordata > Mammalia > Pilosa > Megalonychidae > Choloepus > Choloepus didactylus. Next base: position 22,035,754 of record NC_051325.1, on the reverse strand, counting down.
AGGCAGAGAGAGTCAAATAAGACAGAAAAGCAAGACCCAACTACTTGGTGTGTAAAGAGACCCCTTTATTTATAAAGATGCAAATAGGTTGAAAGTAAACAGAAGGAAAAGGATGTAAAGGACAAAAGGAAGTACACGAAATCTGGAGTACTATATTTATAGATAAAATAAACTTCAAGACAGAAAGTATTACACACAAGAAGTAAAGAAGGACATTTCATAATGATGACAGGAGGAATTCATCTAGAAGACATAAATGATCATAAATTAGTGACATAAAAGACATTCAAAATACATCAATCAAAACTGATTAAACTAAGGGAGAAATAGACAAAATCCTTAATAACAGAAATTTCAATACTCAGCTCTCATTTATTGATAGAACAATCAAGGAAGTAATATTTGCAATGCATATATCTAGTAAAGGACTTGTGCAGAATGAATAAAGAACTTTTACTAATAAGACGACAAACCCCACCACCACCAAAAAAAAAAATGTGAGCAAAGAACTTAGTTTTAGAAAGAAAATACAGGAATGGCCAATATGCACATGAAAAGATGTCCACTACCATTACTCATCAGGGAAATGAATATTAAAACCACAATAAGATACTACTACATACCCACTACAAAAGCTAAAATTTAAAAGACTGGCAACACAAAGTGTTGGCAAAGATGTGGAGTAACTGGAACTCTGATACATTTTTGACAGATGTTAACATGGTACAACCAATCTTGAAAACGATTTGTCAGCTTCTTATAAAGTTAAATGCACACCTGTCCTATAACACAGTAATTCCATTTCCAAATATTTACCAAGGAGAAATGAACACACATGTCTACACAAAGCAACTTTATTGATTATAGCTGAAATCTGGAAATAACCCAAGGGCCTATCTCCCGGTAAATGTAGAAACAAATTATGGTAAATTCATATAATAAAATGTTGGTCACCAGTAAAAAAGGACAAACTACGGACATGCAACAACATGGATGAATCTCAAAAGACATTCTGATCCAAAGAAACCAGATGCAATGAGACCCTACTATTATGATGCCATTTATATGAATCTCCAGAATGGTCAAAATTAGAAGATAGTGATAGAAATCAGAAAGTGGTTGCCTCTGAAGTGGTGGAGATGCAATTCTTGGAAAGGGGCATGAGGGAATTTGCTGGAGTGATTGAAAGGTTCAGTAGCTTGTTTGGGGTAGTGATTATACAAGTGCAGGCAACTGTCAAAACAAGACAACACTTAATATCTGTTCATTTTATTGTAGGCAAATTATACCTTAGACAAAAAAAAAAAATTCTTTAATCCAAGTAAAATTAAGGATCCTGAATGTCTCTAAATTAGTATTGCTGCAATAATACCGAGTACCAAACAATCCCAAAACACAGTGGTCTACACCAGCAAACATTCATTTCTTGCTCACAAGTATGCAAGCTGACCTGCCCTTCTGTGGGATTCATCTTACCTGGAAGCTACAGCAGCCACCCAAGCTAGTCCTTCTCCAGACAGACCAAAGCCGAGGAGCAGCGAGCCCATGCATGTGCCAGGTTTTAGAGCTTGTAACTAGCACCCTGTCATTCCCACTTTCCATTGGCCAAAGCAAGTCACCTGATCAAGCCTGGAGCCAATGGGCAGGCAGGAAGGATACTTTTCTAAACTGCAACATGGGTGGGAGTGGGGGAGGCAGAATCATGGCCACACAATATAATCTGTCAGTCTCCAGTCTGCTGAAGGGGTGGAGCAAAACCTGGTGTTCCGACTCCCAGCCCAGTGCCTCTGCCCGGGATCCCTCTGCCTCCGTGTAAGTCCAGAAACCACAAAGTTCAGCCCCAGCTGTGTTCCAGAGGAAGATTCCAGCTCATCTTCACACTCCCTGACCTTGTTCCCCACACAGTATGAAGAGTCCTCCGGGGGAGCAGCGGGGCTCTCTGCTCACATCAGGAGAAGCAGCATCTGTTAATGGAAAGAAATGCAATACAGCCATCTAATGGAGCCTGGGTGTCATAGGCCGGCCTTCTGCTTCCCAGGGAATATCTGAAGTGGGTCACAACACTCAGGGATGTCATGTCCCTACTTCGGTGGTCAGCAGCCCAGATAGGTGCCTCCGACAATGGGAGGCCACAGGAACGTTGCTTTCTCACTATTGTGGTTAAAGGTGTGCTGCAGGTGTGCTTCATCTTTTTTGAGAGCAGTATTACCTGACTTGAGCCCACCCCAGCATAAACACCAAAGGAGAGCAGATATAACTTTGTTCCCAAGGAAAGGGAAGAAACGCAGGCCAATCTTGACCCAACTACATTGGAGAGATCAGAGGTGAAAACAGGTGGAGACCATTTCTTCCACATGTGCTTACATAAACCAAGCAGAAGGAAACTTCAGCCATTGCATTCCTCTCAAGCATGTTCATCCATCTTCTTCCTGACAGTGGACACAAAGTACGACAAGGGCCTCTAGACTCAAAGTCCCTTTCCAAGAATTGTGGCCTGACCCAGCAAGTGATCCAACCTTCCCATATCCTCCTGATGTTAGGCATCGACTACTCCAGTCATCTGAAGAAGCTATTCAACTCATCTGACAAACAATTTTTCACCTGCTATGTGCCATGAGCTCTGCTAAGCTCTGGGGAGAAGGCTTTGAATGACAAAAACATGGTCCCTTCCTTCCCAGAGCTTATAAACAAGTAGACCAGCTAGACATTGACACAGCAATTGGAAGTGTCATGGGAGTTAAGAAGGAGAATCGCACAGGGGTCAGAGCCTCCTGAGCCACAGTGGGGATTCACACTATCTCCAGGTCATTGGAGAGCCATTAAAAGGGCAGCTGTGAGCAGCCACTTGCTTTGGCTGCAATGTTTTTCCTGAAAGCTGTGATGTAACAGGGTGATGCTCCAGCTTCTGCATTCTTCAGCTAGCTTCATCTCACTCTGAAGGGTTTCAAATTGGAGAGCATTTGGAAGCACTTAGATTTGTACAAATGCAGTAAGTGGGAAAAATTGACAGTTGGCCACACCCCACGGAGACTGATATTAGGTTGAGGGGATGGTAAGAAGTCTGACTGAGGTGGGAAGTAGTCCCAGAGACCACACACAGGCCCCCCCTTACACACTCACACCTCTGCCTGCATTTTCCCAAGGTGGAAGAAAAACCTTCTTTGCATTGTGATAAAACGCCTTCTCTGCCAGCCCACTCGGTTGGATATACTATGCTAAAACATTTTTGAAAATCACCAGGAGAAAGTGTATGTTACAGACTGAATTGTGTAGTCCCAAAAAAGACATGTTCAAGTCCTAACCCCCAGCTCTGTGAATATAATTCTATTTGGAAATAAGATCTTTGAAGATGTCCTTAGTTAAGATGAGGCCAAACTGTATTAGGGTGAGTCCTAGTCCAATAAGGTCCTTATGAGGAGAGGCTATTTGGACACAGTAGGAGACAGAAGATGGCTGAGGCAAGAGCACAGACTGAGCAATGCCATGGGCTGCCAGCAAGCCACTGCCAGAGGCCTACAGACTTCAAAGGAAGCATGGCCCTGCAGACACTTCAATTTCAGATGTCCAGCCTCCAGAACTGTGAGATGACAAATTTCCATGGTTTCAGCCAACAAGTCTGAGGTCTTTGTTATGGCAGCCCTACCAAATGAAGACAGTGGATTCTTGGTTGACACTCAGGCTCTATGTCCAACCCATGGTAGCATTAGGAAAATGAGTTAAATGTACCTTCTCCTTTTTAGTTTTCCATTAGTCATATCAGAGAGCAAAACTGAAAGTCTAAGGTCTAGCTGACATCTGTGAAGTGTCATGGGAGCCTTAGCAACAAATAAGAAAAATAAAATTAAAATGTGATCCCCACAAGAAAATGCACATGATAAAATATGCTCTAGTTTCAATCATTTATTCCTCAGATGGCTTTTCCATTCAATAGCTTATAGCTGGGACCACAAAAGAAATTTAGCAACAGTCCCCCTTCCCCGACCCTTGAACATACACATTCCTGGTTTGTTAGCTAGAAGAACCATATTAGTCAAAATTTTGTCTTTGGACAACAGACTTTTCTATTTTAAAAACAAACGAACTAAAACACAGTTTGGCATGTTTCATTTAACTCCCTAAATATGAAAAGGATGGCAGTGATCAGGTTTTAAGAGTAATTTATGGTGAAGTGTGTGGAGAATAAGGGGGTGGGAGGCTTAGTGGGGAGTTTAGGAGCTTAATGCCAGAACCAATGGAATTGATTGAGTAGATTTAGTTTCTTCTGACTGCAAAGAAACACTACCAAGAGAGGGCACTTGGGGAAACCATGCTTATAATTTGTTCCTAGAGTAACCCAGGATGACAATTTTGCCCTGCAGCTGAAACTCAGCCATTCAGCTTGGAAATACCAGCTCTTCAGGGGAGGCCTATCAGGCCACCAAGATGATATCAGCATCTTTCTCCAAGCACTGCTTCTACCTTAGGCCGGGAGCTTGGCCCGCACTCAAGTCCAAGATGAATCAGGGTCTGGGGCTCCCTAGCTCCCTCTCCTGCCCTCAGTTCTCTGTGTGTCAGCAGCTCAGGAGCAGCAACTCAAAGTGATTCATTATGTCTGCCGTGGATTGATCTTCACTTAGGCTTAAAGATCCAGGCCAGCCTCGCCTCTTGGTTTGTGTGCAGACTTTACTCTTATGTCAGAGGCACTGCATGTGTGTACACACACACACACAGCTCTGTCATTATCTGCATCCTCCTCCTTCCATCCTTCCTTCTTCCAGAAAATATTTAGAAGTGTCTGGTATATGCCAGGCACTGGAGCTGGGAGTGTAGTTGTCAATTTGGTGGTGGTAGTTAAAGTCATGCCTGCAAACAACCTCTCAGTGGGAAGTAACTGGGACAAGAAGAGGGTGTACGTGGCTTGAACTGCTCTCAGTCATGTGGGTGTCCTGTCAGATCTTTAGTGGGACTCCCGCAGGTGCTCGGGACTTGGTCTCAAATTATCTCCAAGGCCCGGATCAAAGATTCAGAACCTTTCATTTTTCTTCATCTTACATTGTTTTAAACCAAGTGGAAAGAGGAGATACTAGCTACACTACAGGGAGAACAGCTATGATAAAAGGAGAAAGTGTTTCTTTTTGTAGAAGATATTTGTCATTTATTGGCTGGTTAGTGTCTTTCTCCCTTCCTGCTTGTGGATATAGAACAGCCAGCCTTAGGCCGTACCATGTGTGAAAGGCTGAATAATGGGCCCCCAAAGATGTCACCTCATCCTCGGAACCTGCAAATACGTTTCCTTACATTGAAAAAGGGACTTTGCAGATGTGATTAAGTGAAGGTCTTTCAGATGAGCAGATTATCCGGATTCTCTGGGGGAACCCAAGTAATCACAAGGGATGCAGGGGAGGAGTTAAAGTTGGAAGGAGATGCTGGCTACACTGCTGGCTCTGAAGACCGAGGAAGGGGGCCATGAGCCAAGGGATGTATGGTGGCCTCTATAAGCTAGAAAAGATAAAGAAATAGATTCTCCCCTGAAGCCTCCAGAAGAAACACAGTCCTGACAACACCTCAATTTAAATTTCTGACCTCCAGAAATGTACGGAAATAAATGTGTGTGGTTTTAAACCACTAGGTTTGAATTACTTAGGAAAGGATTAGAAATTAATAAGAAACTAACGCACCATGTTAGTACTGGACTGCCTGGCTCCCAGATGCCAGCCCCTGCCTCTCTTTTCTGAGGACTTGTTCTGACAGCTGGAGACCACTCTGCTGCTCCCTGTGGTAGTCTGTACCTGCTTGAGGATTTACTCCCCCCACCTCCTCCCAACAGTTATCAAGCAGTGACTGATGTGAGTTGGCTGCAAAAACTCCCAGCTCCCTTGCCCATGGGTGGGATAAGTGTGGGGTGTGTGCTCTACACAGGCTGCCAGAGCTGCTCAGTGGAATGAGCTCCAGGTGCCCAGTCTGGGAGGAGGCTTGTAGGCATCCTTTATTAGCTGCCTTCCCTTCCCCAACTCACTTCTCCATTGCCCTCCAGGTGCCTCCTAGGATAACTTCCCAAATATACTACTTAGGCTTGAATCTTTGTCTCATGCTCTGCTGTTGAGGGAACCCAAACTAAGATGGGGTATGATCAAAGCCCTACTTTGCTGAGCTAGAATCACTCCTGACTCAAGCCAAACCCACTAGACAGTCCCAGCTGGGAACATGAACCTTAACCAGAGAGATAAGGGGCTTAAAACTAGGGGGGCTTGGTCCTATAGCAGCCTCCTGACCACTCGGCTACTTCAGAGGCATGGGCTGTGATTCCCATTTCAGTCCCCACCTGCCTTTGGCTCTGTGAGCCCCTGTGAGCCTTCCAATGGGACACTTTCTCTTGAATAGCCAACATTGGTTCCTGTACCTTGCAATCAAAGAAGCTGAATGGATGGGAAGTTGGGAAAGCAGTAAAGGGAGGAGGTGCACCCTGTAAGAAACAGGCAAGAAACTGTGCCCTGAAAATAGAATGGCAAAGCATCTGACTGGATACCTCAGAGCCTTGGGTTAAAAATGGATATTCATTGTTTCCAAATGAAAAGTTCTAGGACATCCATTTTGCCCTTTCTCTGCTACCATCAGCCCCTCCCTCTGGAAGGACAATGCCTGGGCAATGGCCATGTGATTATGCTGTGACTGAGCACCAGAATTGGGTCATTTTGAAATTGGAAGAGTTCTTTAGTGTACAGAAAAGCAAGTGCCCAGAGACCTGCCTTGCTTGAAGGTGATGGGGTCCCCCTACTCTGGTTCTGGTTAGACCCACAATGGGCTGAGCTCAGGATATGTAGAGCTTGATCTTTGGTATCTGAAAAATAGTAGGGGAAAAAGGACAGCCATTTTCTTGAAGAAGCCCATAGCCTCATTCAGTAGTTTATGGACAATGGTAGAATATGTTGAAATGAGTGAGAATAACACTTAGATTCTAGAGAACTGGTTTCTAGTTCTAACTCGGCCACTAACTGTGTAATCTTAGGCAAGAAACTTCACCTTCCTGGGTGTCCATTTTCTTCAGTTGTCAAATGAGAGGATAAGACATGATCATTTGTGGCTTTGTAGCAATAGAAGAGTATCCTTTCTTGGATGATCTGGAGCCCACCAGTGTGTTAATACTTGTGGCAATGGCTTGTTGTTGTCCCTGGCCCTGTGTGGCTGCCTCTTCATCACACCCAGCTTCCAGCAACCTGGGAGTTTGAACTTGGGAATCCAAATCCTCTTCTTTCAACAAGAAATGGAGGCCAAAGGAATAGTGACATGACTCTAAGCCAAATTTCACTTCCAAATAACCAGTACACCAGTGGTGTATATACATGCATTAGCTTTAGAAGTAGAAAAAGTCAAAAGGACATTTTATTCTTCATTAGGTATAAAATGAAAATATCTCTATTCCCTCCAGAATTTAAGGCATTTAGTTCCTTAAAGCTGCTTTAAAAGAAATATGTTCATTTTGGGGATAATTAAGCTTACTATTTCCCATAAAACTGCTACTTTTTAGGACTCTAGCTATAACCTATAATCTGTTCAATCTATTCACTTACCAAACATTTTTGAGCACATGCTATATACCAGACTCAGATAAGCAATGGGAATACAATGCTGTATAATACATAATCTCTTCTATAAAAATCTCACATCTATTCATTTATAACCATTAGAATCTGCTAGAAGCACTACAAGTCACTAAGGAAACAAGAGTCAACAAGACACACAGCCCCTGCCTTCAGGCACCTCCTAGACCAATCAACAAAAATAAGCTCTTTTGATACTGTACAGAGACAGGTTTACATACAAGGGGAACTGGATGTCAGGAGAGGCCAGTCCTATGTGGAGGGGTCAGGAAAGACCCCCAGAGGAGCTAACCCTTCAGGAAGGGCATAAGGAACCAGATACTCCCAGCAGAGTGAGGTTGCTGGGGAGAAATCTAAGGAGACAAGTGGAAAAGGCAACCTTTGTCCTTGTTGAGAATTGTAAAGAACAAACACATCAGGAACAGGAGAAAGGCACCTTCTACTTAAAATCTTCTTTACCTCTTCCCTTTGAAAACTATTCAAACAGCCCTCAAAAAAATGAAAAACTCAATTTATAGGCATAAAATGTTGGAGCAGTTGGTCAGCTTCTACTAGTGGGAGGGAGTGTGCAGGGCTACATGTTGGGACTTTGGCATCTCTGGGGACTGAGTTTAGAACCCAACACAGCACTTCCTAGCTCTGGGAACATGGACAAGCTAACTAACCTCATCTGTAATCTCAGACCAGTAAGGGGATTCTGCTCAGATTGTTGGGAGAATTAAACAAGAAAATGATTATAAAAGCATCTACTAAATGATCAACAAATATGATAATTAAATTTTCATTTGCACTTTTATAATTTATGAGTAATTTGGTTGGCCCCACCCAATAACAAATGTCTGTAGTTTTTAGATGTGTTGAGTAATAATTTCTGAATTTCACAGGCTTATTCTTGACACCAGCTTGTGAAAATAGACCTGGCGTTAATTCAGAACATGCAAACATCCATTTGTAAAACCAATCCTGGTCTAAGTTCCTAGGTAACTTCATTTTCATTAAAGTGTCACCAAGAAGAGGAACAATGATGTGATATTTCTCCTTCTCAGGTGAAAGTTCTTGTAAGCTAACATTTTTTGTGAACAAATGCCATTTTGTTATAAAGTCCTGGCAAGTTTCAAAAAAACGATTCTGCGTTACTTTTGGTGGAAACTTGATAGGATAATGCATATGCTTGATATGTTATCTTATCATCTACCTCTACTAGCTGTGTGACATTGAGTAAGTTACCTTGCCTCTCTATTTAGAAATTATTACACAAAGCTTAGACATTCAACCAAAATGGATTGTATACTAATTAGTAAGGTTTGTAAAAATTATTGACTGTGTTACTTACTGTATTAGTTATCCATTGCCATATAACAAATAACCCCAAACTTAGTGGCTTAAAACAATAATTGCTAATTGTCTCCCACAGTTTCTGTGGATCCGGAATTGGGAACTGGCTCAGCAGGACAGTTCTTCTCAAGAAGCTGCCATTGGGAATTGGCTGGGACTGAGTTCAGCTCAATCAGCTGGGGCCTGGAGAAGCTGCAGCTACATGAGCATTTCTTTCCATCACTACCTAGATTCTCTGCAAGGTCTTGCCAGCGTGGCAGCTTCATGGTAGCCAGACTTCTTACATGGCACTTCAAAGCTCCCAAGTCTCATGGAGAGAAGGAGAGCGTGAGAGTTTGGGGACAGCCATATCCCTTTTATGGCCCAGCTTTAGAAGCCAGTAGCACCCCTTCCAGGTTAGAGCAGTTGCAAGCCCCCAAATTTAGTGAGAGGAGTGGTTGTCAGATTGTGAGAAGAGCAAGTGAGATGGTGTATACACACCCGCATGCACACACACACACACAGACACAGATATCTTTGGGTCTCACCATCTGCCACCTGCCCATCAGCACCCACACCCCTATCCTGGCATTGCCAAGGACTTTACTTGACTTGGAGAAGACACAGAGCCCTCTGGGTTTGGGGGCCTGTAATTCCTCAAAATGAGAGATGATTTGGGGCAGCAGATTCAAGGGACAATCTGCCTGTGTTTAAATTCCAGATCTGTAGTTTACTGTGTGGATAAGTTGTCAATCTCTTTGAGCTTCAGTTTTCTCCTACATGAGAAGAGGGCAGTAATGATACCATCTTACTTTAACTATGATGGTGAAAGTAGTAATCACACATAAATGCTTATAAACAGTGCCTGGCAGATACGAGCCCCCAAAGAGGAAAGGTCAGCTGTTATTATAGCTATCATTATAATATTTTTTTAATTAAATTCAGTTTTATTGAAATACATTCACACACCATACAATCATCCATGATATACAATCCACTGTCCACAGTATGATAACATAGTTATGCGTTCATCACCACAATCTCTCTCTGAACGTTTTCCTTACATCAGAAAGAACCAGAACAAGAATAAAAATTAAAAGTGAAAAAAGAACACCCAAATCATCCCCCCATCCCACCCCATTTGTCCTTTAGTTTTTATCCCCATTCCTCCACTCATCCATACACTAGATAAAGGGGGTGTGATCCACAAGGTCTTCACAATCACACTGTCACCCCTTGTAATCTACATTATTATATAATTGTCTTCAGGAGTCCAGACTGCTGGGTTGGAGTTTGGTAGTTTCAGGTATTTACTTCTAGCTATTCCAATACATTAAAGCCTAAGAGGTGTTATCTATATAGTGCATAAGAATGTCCACCAGAGTGACCTCTCGACTCCATTTGGAATCTGTCAGCCACTGAAACTACTTCATCTCATTTTGCATCCCCCTTTTGATCAAGAAGATACTCTCAGTCCCACGATGCCGGGTCCGCATTCATCCCCGGGAGTCATACTCTGCGTTGCCAGGGAGATTTACATCCCTGGGAGTTGGGTCCCACGTAGGGGGGAGGGCAGCGAGTTCACCTGTCGAGACGGCTCAGTTAGAGAGAGAGAGGGCCACATCTGAGCAACAAAGAGGTACTCAGGGGGAGACTCTTAGGCACCATTACATACAACTTTAGACTCTCCTTTGTGGTAATGAGCTTCATAAGGGCAAGTCCCATGCTCGAGGGCTCAGCACATCAAACCACCAGTCCCAATGTTTGTGACAACATCAACACCAGTCCAGGTGAGGATGTCCAACACATCCGCACCTTCCCCCAGATCCTCGGGGCTGGGGAGGGGGAGGCTGTAAATATACTTTTTATTGTCTGCCCAAATTACTCTAGGATGTGTCACTATTTCACTCCAGCCTATACTAACCTACCATATTTCACTTCTCGTTATAGTATTTTTAATGATGACAGTGATGATTCAGTTTGGGTTCCCACAGAAACAGCCTGAGACATAGGCTTGGTGCAGTTTATTTGGGAGGCAGTTCCACAAAGCAGGAGTGAGGGAGCAGAGAGAGTGGGAAAGGGACGAGAGAAAAGCCCCTAAAAACATGCATTATTCAGCTGGTTACTGGAATGGGCAGCCTGGGAACTGGGGACTGATATAAAAGCCTCCTCACTGAAGACTCCCTCTGATGGAAGCTGGAGCATTTGTCTAGAACTTTTCTACCTCCAGGGACATCAACTTGCTCACATCCACACTGGGCTAATGTGCAGGCTGGGCAGGCTTTCCAGACTTCAGAGAAAATCCTGAGGTAGGAAAGCACAGAGATGTGGAGGAGGAAGCCTGACTGCACAACTGAACCCAAATTGGGAAGGGATGGGATACACAGGAGGTGTCACAAGAGGTGTCCCAGTGCAGCCCCTGACTCCTGGGCCCAAGAGTGGCCACCCAAGCTCCCAAGAAGGGCTGCCAGCTGCTGGGTTTGGCAGCAGGACTGGTGGTGTGCTATGTCCAGCACAACGCAGGCCATGCTCTGTGCAAGGTGTGGGGTATGATGGTGAGCAAAGCGGGCATGGCCCTGCTGTCATGGGAATGTCAACAGAAGGTATTTCTTACTGTTCTGCCTTAATAAACCTAATGGCCAAAATGCAGGTGTCAGGACAGTGGGATTTGTTCACTGACGAATACCAAGAAATGCCTAGAAGAGTTCCTGACACAGAGTATGCCCCCAATAAATACTTGCTGAATGAACAAACCTTCCAATATAAATCACTAGTACTTACCAGGGGCCTCCCAGTACCCCTGTCCATATGAAGAAGGTCCTCCTTCACAGCCTGGAATAAGCATGATAACTATAGAAAGATTGCCTGGAAAGGAATTCATTAAAAAAAAAAAAAATCCTAAGGCTCAAATGCCTCCCTGTCCATCATAGCAGAGCAATCCGGTGGGGGCTGTCCTCCATGGCCACAGAGGGACCCCCTTCACTCCAGAGCAGAGGGGGAACTAGACAAGGAGCTGCGATAATTGAATGCCTGGCCCAGCCTTAATTGCCATGTTCGGTTCTCTCTGGAGCCACTGAGCAAAGCTCTGAAGGCCAATTTGCAGGCTGCTGCTTGGGGTCAGGCGTGGGGCTTTACTGCAGCAGCGAAGCTCAGAAATAATTTGGGGCCTGTCTCAGTTCTGATTCCATTCTGCCTTTCTGTCTACCAAGATGTTGGCCCTGTGCAGAGGGGCCTGGGGAGAAGAGCTGCTAATGAGCCCAGCTCCCCGATGGCGGCATTTTGCTCTCCACCAAGCTGTCATTGGGGTTCTTTGGGTCTCTGAAGAGCAGGACCAGAGCATGATTTAAAGGAGGGAAAAGGCTGCTGGTTGCTCTGCGCACCTGGTGCTTGGGGAGAGGAACGAGTCCTGCATCTCCAAGTAGGGGAGAGGGAGGAGATGCGCCCCTGCAATTGACAGCAAGCATAGCCAGGCCTGATACTGGCAGATTATCTGCAGGCCATTCACAACATACCAGCCAAACAAATATCTCCAGCAACTGGGAGAGAGTGAACCCATAAGCAGACACAGGTACAGAGAAAAGCCACCTCACACACAGAGGGAACATTCTGCTCACTCAAAACTAGCATTTCTGTCAGCCCTAGGGTATGTGAGACAGAGAGAAGCTAAGAGCAGACCCCTGGGATGCTTCTAAGGAGTTTTTCTAGCTTCCTCCCTCCTTCCCTTTAGAGAAAGCAGAAGACATTTTCCTATATGGTGGGGGGGGGGGTGAAGCAGAGTAGGAACTAGAGAACCAGCATGACAACCTAAGCCACCAGAGAACATTAGTTTTATAAATTGGATTAGATATTTCCAGAAAAGCAGGGCTATGGGTTGAATCATGTCTTCCAAAAAGACCTGTTCAAGTCCTAACCAGGTCCCATGAATGTGACCCTATTTGGTAAAAGGATCTTTGAAGACGTTGCCTGTTAGGATGAGGTCAGATGGACTTAGGGTAGGCCCGAGTCCAATACAACTGGTGTCCTGATAAGAAAGGGAGAATGGATCACAGGGAGGGAGAGAAGACGGCCATGTGACAGAGGCAGAGACTAAGTTATACCAAAAGCCAAGGAACTCCATGGATTGCCGGCAAGCCACCACCAGGACCCTACAGACTTCACAGGAAACAAGGCCCTGCTGACACCTTGAGTTTGGACTTCCAGCCTCCAGAACTCTGAGACAAGAAATTGTGTTAAACCACCGAGTTTGTGGTCCATTGTGATGGCAGTCCCAGCAAACAAAGGCAAATAGGAAACCCAGGAGGATTAATTTCAACAACTCCTCTGATCCCACCTCAGAAATCAGAGTGCAAATTGAATGTACCAGCATTAATCCTTTCCTCATTTCCTGCAAAAATCCCATACCCAAATTATTTGAGGAGAATGAGTATTTAGTATGTGTCCTAATCAATTGGAGGGAATCCAAAATGGCAGATTTGTTCAAGCAGTATATATTTGATTTGGGCATATTCTTTAATTGGCAAATAGATATGGATATACTGGTTGCAAGAAACTCATACCTTGAAAAAATAATTTAATAAGTAACTGAGACCCAAGTACAAAGGAGCCAGATGGTTCAGACCAAACCACTCCTTTCAATAAATCCATGCCTGGGAACAAAATTGCTTTCCCTCAGCCAGTCACAATGTCACTGGTTTCCAAACTCTTGTTAACAATGGAATCCTTTTTTCAAATGAAATTCTACAGAGGCCCAAATATCAAACAGGTCAAAACAGAGACGCAATGTAGAAGCAAATGATGGTTTGGGAGCCTGTGGGTACCCCCACCTCTCCCCTTCTATCATCCCCCGGGAGCCCCTCCCACACGTCCTGGGTATACCATGGAACACTGTTTGAGCACCTCTGGACAAATCACAAAAGTATGCTCTGTGGGAGGAAGAAATATTTTAGAAAGTTGTATTACACTTCTTTTCGCAAACCTCCCTTAAAAATTTTCTATGTCTTTCCCAAGCTAAAACTTTTTGTGGCTTTTAGGAATTAAAAATCTTTAAAGTGCATGTGAATTTTATGGAGAGTCAGGCTTAGCTAATATTTTCAAATAACAACATTTCTGGTGAAAGCGTAAGCCACGGTGATACACAGATTCCTGTATCCATAATGACCCCCATGATACATGTAGTAATCATTCTTTCTATTGCAGACGCTAACCTGTGTTGATCCTTTATCTATGAGGTAAGTAGGTAGTTGGGAAAATCTGTAGAATCATTAGATCAGAGGAAAGAGACTGAGAGCTGCACTTTACTATTTGGTATTACTAGACAAAAAACTGAGGCCAGGCGATGAGTCAAAGGACAGACACTAGTTAGAGATACTGGAAGAGACTGCTCAAATCAGATCCACAGGTGGGACCTCTTCAGACAAGACCCTCTGACTGTGAACAGTCCACCCGAGGGTGGAGACTGAGCCTTACTCATCATTCTTGCATCCCTGGAACCAGTGCAGGATGGTTGCATTTCTTGCAAGATCAGCAGTGCTTAATGCAGAACTCACATAACATAAGAATAATCCTGACACAGAGCGCAGTTTGTTTTCTCTTGAAGGGGTGCCACCATGTGGCAATCGCTTTGTTCAGATTTTGTGTTCTCTTTTAAATTCTATGAATTCACAACACTTGGTTCACTTCCTCGGTGGAGGAAGGAGGGGGTCTAGCTCCTTACTGGGAAGTAATTAATCATCCTGGGGGACAATTCATAGACTATTCATCAACTACTGTGTGTGAACTTAAGAGAAAGATTTAAAATAATGGGCAAGAGAGTCCTAGGGGTGGAGTCCTTCGAACCCACGCACAGATTTCAGCTCTGTCACTCACTCCCTCTCCCGCCATGAATCCCAGCCAGACGCTTTAACAGCACTGAGCCTCAGGTTCCTTATCTATAAAATTGAAGAGCCAGAGGAATAATATATATCACATAGGTTTATATAGAATAAATTAGAAGTATATGTAAAACTCCTGCACAGGGCTTAGGACATATTAGGAGCTCAACAAACTGTATCATGCCTAATAAGAATAATTATTTGCCCTCACGTGGACCAAACCCTGACTCCTACTCTGCCCTGAGAAATTTTTGAAACTAATTTTTCTTCCCTAAAAAGAATTGTATTTTCATTTGTTTATTGGTCTAAACACAAGGAGTCATTCAGCAGTACAGCATAGTGGTTAACCACTTCGTTTTAAAGACAGATTTGGGTTGAAGCCTGTTGACAATCCTTAATAAATTTTCCCTCTTAGGCAACTTATCACTCCTCCATGACTCCTCTGTTTCTTCATCTACAAAATGAGATAATACTGCTACTTACTTCACAGGGATGTTGTGAGAATTAAATAAGTTAATATCCTTTGAAAATTAAAAATTAGCTTCAACTGAGAAAGTAAAATTCTGCCTGGCCATTCACCAGGCTTGAATAACAGGCACAGAGAAAACCAGCCACGAGGTTAACAGGAAACAGCATTTCTCCCAAGGACACAGTGCAGCTATAAAATGTCATAACAAACCCCTTCTTTTGGGTGACCACACTCTCTCACTCACTGAGAAACTTTATTCTATAAAATCATAGACTATCAGAAATGCTGCTGTTTGACATCATGGCAGTCTGAATGAAACATCCCACTCTTGTCTGTTTGTTTAAACAATACACATTATCTAGTGGTTTCTATAGGTCAGAAGTCTGGGTGGGTTCAACTGGGTCCTCTGCTAAGGGTCTGACAATGCTGAAATCAAGGTGTTGGCAGGGCTGTGTTCCTTGCTGGAGGTTCTAGAGAAGAATGTTTTTCCCAGGTTCATTGAAGTTGTTAGACAAAGTCAGCTCCTGGCTCCTAGAAGCTTCCCACATAATCATCCAAGTCTTGCCAAGAAAACCTACGTCACTTTGATGCAGAGAAGCAGCCTGGATTTACAACCCTTGCACAGACCTTCAGAAAAGGGGTTTGACCACAGTACTTAACTCTATCTTAACTTCATTGTTTGAAAACAGCAGGAGCTGGGGTCCACTTTGTAGTCCAGCCCTACTGTTGACTCCTGTGCACACAGCCCTGTCTTGCTTTGAGCCTATCAAAAATACTTCTTATTTAAGTTTCATCTTAACACCACCCCTGTCCAAAATCCTACAATAACTATGTTTTCCTTTGTTTGGTAAGACACTCCAAACTTACTCTAGTAGGCAGTCTCCCTCATTGCAGAGTCAATAAAACTAACTTTGTAGAACTGCAGGCTTATCCCTGGTGGTCTTAGGCTGATTGAGTTAAAAAACCCAAAAGGCTTTAAAAATTGAGCCTGGAAAATGACAATACTTGATTTCATATTATCTATAATAATTACTATTATAATAATAATTACTATTATAATCATAAAAACTCTGTGGGTAAGCACAAATAAAAGGCCAGTGATGCTCTGCCAAGGTTAGAAGCTGAGGACAAGCAGACTGGAAAAGACAAACAAACCTCCTTGCACTAAGTCTCCAGAAATCCTTGTAACTGCAGAGACCTTCCCAAGGCAAATTTCCACTTCAGAAACCTCACTGTCATGTGACAACATCCTAAGTGCTAGCAGAAGCTGTGCAGCCATTTGGAATGCTTCTTGAACAAGCAGCATGGCCCCATGTAAATTCCTTTGGACTAGGAGTTTGAACAATTAAGGCACAGTGTGTAAGACTCTAAAACTGTTTGAAAATCAGCCCATGACTAATGCGCAGTAGAAAATTAAGTTGCTCTCAGGGAGAACTATTTTTAATTTTTTTTTCTAAAAATGTAAAATTTTTATATTTTCAGTTGTAACTATGGATAAGCCTAGCATAATATAAAAACCTCTGGCCTTTGTGGGGTCTTCTAGAAACATGGAGGGTACCAACAATTTGGGGTTCAAATAGTGTTCTAGTTTGCTAATGCTGCCAGAATGCAAAACACCAGAGACGGATTGGCCTTTTTAAAGGGGGGTTCACTTAGTTACACAGTCACAGTCTTAAGGCCACAAAGTGTCCAAGTAACATCAGCAATCAGGTACCTTCACTGGAAGATGGCCAATGATGTCCAGAAAACCTCTGTTACCTGGGAAGGCACGTGGCTGGTGTTTGCTCCAAGCTCTGGTCTCAAAATGGCTCTCTCCCAGGATGCTCCTCTCTAGGCTGCAGCTCCTCTCCAAAATGTCACCCTCAGTTGCTCTTGGGGCGTTCATCCTCTCCTAGCTTCTCCAGAGCAAGAGTGCCCTCAATGGCAGTCTTCAAACTTCTCTCATCTGCAGCCCCTGTGCTTTCTTCAAAGTGTCACTCTTGGCTGTAGTTCCTCTTCAAAATGTCACTCTCAGCTGCACTGAGTTCCTTCTGTTTGTCAGCTCATTTATATGGCTCCAGTGATTTAATTCAGACCTGCCCTAAATGGGCAGGGCAACACCTCCATGGAAACCATCCAACCAGAGTCATCACCCACAGCTGGATGGGGCACATCTCCAGAGAAACACTCAAAGAATCACAATCCAATCAACACTGATACATCTGCCCACACAAGATTACATCAAAGATAATGGCATTTTGGGGGACATAATACATTGAAACCGGCACAAGGAGGGTGAGGATACAGGACATCAAACTGGTAGTGCTGGAGAAGTCAGGAACACAGCTAATGCCCAGCTCCCAGCCCCTGCCTACCCACCCCTCACTCCCTCACCTCTATTTTTATTGTGTTCAGATGTTTCATTATGTTCCATGTTAGTGGGGAGCTGTTAGGTCTAATGAAAAGGCTTGACCATGCATTAAACCCTAAACTGGGAACAAGCAGCCCCGGCTGCTAATCAGGGCAGGAAGTCTCAGTGGCATAAATACTCTGGGGTATAAATAGCTCTCCTGAGGCAGCACAGATTTGTCTCTCCTCTCCAACACAACGTGAAGTAGGGAGTGCAGAGTTGCCATCCACCAACCCTAACCTGAGCTGTTGGCCTCCCCACGAGACCAGCCCCAGGGGGTCTCATTCTCTGTTCTTTTGGCCCCTTTGGGTTGTGTAAGTCACAAAGCTGAATGTTTCTGTTGTGCCTGAGCCTGTGTTCCCACAACACACCATACAGCAACTCACTCCACACAGAGTGTCAGCAGGAGGTCCTCAGAGCATCCTTGCTCCCCATCTTTCCAGCCCATCAGAGAAGCAGATTAAAAGGCCATTTATCAAACACTCAATTCATGAGGGTCAAGTCAATGTCTAGCAATGTTTGGCACATAATAGGTGCTCAATAAACATTTGTTGAATAAATGAGTGGACTCGATGTGTGCTTCCAACAGAATATCAGTCCTCTAGAAATGTAAATATGGAAGAAAATGCTGACATGAGAAGACAGATAAAGGGCTTTCAGACAGCAGTGCAAAAATAGCTCAGACAGAAATGGACAATCTATTAACACATCTTAAAGACCCTGCACTAAGGCCATGGAAGAACAAAATGGCTTTTAAAATTCCAGGCACACAAGATCAATTAAGCCAATCACTTAGTGGTTTTAGGTCAACTGCTCTGCCTTCCTTAACTCTATGGATGTTCACTAGTAATAAGGCTTGATACAAGGATATACAGTGTGTTTGAATTTCACTTGCCTTCCAATTTTAGCAGAGTCAAACTCTATCAACACTTCTTTGTATGAACACTTCAGGTATTCAAGTTATAGAGTCTTAGTAAGTTAACAAACAACTGTCCTTCACAGGACATATGTAAACAAGTACTTGATTCACTAATATGCTATTTTTTTTTTCTGTTGCTGCTCACTAGTTTATCGATTGGGAAATATTTCAGATACATCAAAAGAGGCAAAAAATAAAATCCAGTGAACATGCAACTTAAAAAATTAAACAGCATTCATATGAAACTCCCAGTGGACCCATCATAGATTACAGACCCAGAAGTACCAACAATACTGAATTTAGGGCTTATTATTTCTGTGTCTTCTTTACACTTTTAGCATATTTTTAACTATCTCAAAAGATATACAGTTTTGTTTGCATAGTTAGCCTTAATAAAACTGGTATCATACTTTGGGTGTTTCTCTGAAAATTGTTTTTTCCAGTCAAGATATATTTTTGAGATTTATCTCTCTTGAAACTTGTACCTCCTGAATAGTATTCCATTGTAAGAATATTTATCTATTCTCCATTTGATGAATATTCAGTTGTTTCAGAATTTTGGTGGTGTGAGTTTTTTTGTACGTCTCCTCGTAGATATGTGTGAATTTTTCCATGTGCTGATTTAAGGTTAATAAAGACACTATTACGATTACCGTAATTACCACCACTGTTGATGATAAGAAGAATTAACTTTCATTAGTCCATGTGTTTTACAGTTATTAACTCACTTAATCTTAATAACCTTGTGAAGGAGATATAATCATTAGCCTCATTTTACCCATAAGGAAAATACTGAAAGGGATATTGACTTATAGAATGCAAATTTTCAACTTTATAAAATATCTCCAAATTATTCTCAAGTACTTTTAAAACTTATATTCCCATTGGTGACACATAAGAGGACCTGTTGCTACATAATTTCACCAAACTTAGAATTTGTGTTAAAAAATGTATATGGAAATAGATGATGGAGAGAGATATATTCAATGGTGAGCTCAGCAAAAAATGATGGCCTCCAGAAGGCCATCCCTCCATAAAAACAATGAAAATGCTGCAAAAATAGCTGTCAAAATCAACTTTTTCAGAACTCTAGAAACTAACCAAATACCTGCAGCATCTAGAGGAACACTTAATCAAGGAAAAAAAAAAATAGAATTGTAGTAAGAACAGAGATCTGTGAGTGTTCTGACTTACCCTGGAACCATCGCTAGTCCCTACTTTGGCAGTGGCCTGAAGAAAACACCCACATTCCCACCACAGGCACCACCAGGACTGAAAGAAGGAAAATGCACCTCATTCACAAAGAGTTATGGTTCTTTGGTTTGACCTGTCTTGGTGACCCCCTGAAGGACCAGCACAGAGGGCTTAGCAATATCTCACCTAATTCTCCCAGTGCTGAGGTAACTACTCAGGTGGGTGTTTGTCAAAAAATAATTTATAGGCAAATGTACTAGTTGCTGCTGCCCAGGGCAATGAATATCAGTTGGGGCAAACAGTAGACTAACCAAAAGCATGGGAAGAAAGTCTGGGGAACGAGATGCTTCGGGGGAATCTAGAAGGTATGTGCATGCCCAGGGCTACATGCTTGCCCAGGGAAGACCTGAGAAGGCCATAAATTCCCACTACTGGCCAACCTTCCACCACTGCACCAGCAAGAAGTGAAGGCTAAGAGAGAAGGCCGAGTGTTGAAGGAGTGCCCCAACATTCACAGAGCCACATCTGCAAGGTGGGAAGTTTTGGTTTTTGTTTTTTCAGTCTGGAAGTTTAAGGAAATCTCTATCTGATCACTACCTAACCACCAAGAAAACAGAACAGAGACTTCAGTGGCTAAACATGACAGAGAACACAGACTTTACAAAATAAGTTCAGAAAAGTCACTAAACAAATAAACAACAAAAACTACAACAAGCAGCAACCAGTTAACACTGGGAGGGGAAAGAATCTGATTTCCAGAGTTGCCTCATTATAATATTCAAAATGTCTAGTTTTCCACCAAAAAATTATGAGGCATGGAAAGAAACACAAAAGTGTGGTCCATACCAAGGAAAGCAAATGACTAATAAATTGTCCTGAAGAAGCCCAGACACTGGACTAACTAGACAAAGACTTTAAAATCAGCTACTTTAAACATGTTCAAAGAGCTGAAGGAAATCATGACAACAATGTCTCACCAAATACATAATGCAATTAGATATAAATTATAGAAAAGGAATCAAAT
Organism: Choloepus didactylus; assembly: GCF_015220235.1. Lineage (NCBI taxonomy): Eukaryota > Metazoa > Chordata > Mammalia > Pilosa > Megalonychidae > Choloepus > Choloepus didactylus. The sequence goes on along the minus strand of NC_051325.1, from coordinate 22,014,998 downwards.
AGGAATTTGGAGTTTAAAAATACAAGAATTTAACTGAAAAATTCACAGACGGACTTAACAGCAGATTTGAGCAAGCAGAAGAAATAATCAGCAAACTTCAGCATAGGTCAATTAAGATTACACAGTCTAAGAAACAAAAAATAAAGAATGAATAAAAATGAACATGCTATACTTCTAAGGAATGACTCTAGTACAGAGAGTTGACAACAGAACAGTATAGGGGAAAAATCTACCTATTGCATACTAGGGACTGTAATGGGAATACCTTACTAGTACCGCACAATACTAGGGATAAATAATTAGAGGCTGAAAAGAGTTATGGGATGTTTTGGGTCATGAGAATTCTATAAAATGGAGAGTGATGATGATTATACAACTAAGTGATGATAATGTGAGATATGGATGGATTATTGTGGACAGAACATATGCTATGTGAACTCAGGAACCCTCTACTTTATAAGCCAAGCCCTTAATCTTGAGGCTTCCTCTTGTGAAACTTATGGCTGTAAAAGGGAGGATAAGGCCACCTACACTTATGCCTAGGAGTCACCTCCAGAGAACCTCTACTGTTGCTCAAATATGGACTTTCTCTCTCTAAGCCCAACTCTGCAAATAAATTCATCACCTTCCCCAACGTGAGACAGGATTCCCCAGGTGAGAGAGTCCTCCTGGTGATGTGGTTACACAGATTCCAGGAATGAGCCTGACCCTGGCATCGAGGGGTTGAGAATGTCTTTTCAACCAAAAGGGGGAAAAGAAAGGCAACAAAATAAGGTTTCAGTGGCTAAGGGATTTCAAATAGAGTCAAGAGGCTGTCCTGGAGGTTACTCTTATGAAAGCTTAGATATGCCAAATGGCCACAGTATGATAAGCCCAAGTCAACAGTAGACCCAAAAACCCTAAAAATACCTGGATACGTATATGAGACTTTATAAAGTTTCACTCATTAAGTTTATTCATCAGAAACTTAAGTCCTCCAGAGAGCTCTTAGACCAGCTAAGTCCCAAAATCCAGAGTCAATAGCCTCTTCAAGAACATCTGCCAGTTGCATCCCCTCTTCCCATAATGTTGACACCCATTTTCAACACAAACAACTTAGGGTGGTCACTGAACATCAGGAAAGTGATTAAACTAAAGAATGGGGTAGCAACAGACAAGGCAGAATTTAACAAAGGATTATGAATACTCAATCTCTATATAATTTTTTTTTCTTAGTTGCTAGAGTGTTACAATAACTAGAAGGAAAGAACTGAAATTGTGGAACTGTTACCCATAGCATTCTTTGAAATCTGCTCTGTAACTACTTGTTAAATTGTATTTTGAAAATTATCACCTTTTTGTATATATGTTATATTTCACAATAAGGAAATAACTGAAACTATGGTACTATAATTCATAATATTTTTGGATATTTCCTATATAACTACCTGTTAAATCGTACTTTGAAAGTTATTACCTCTATGCATATATGTTATATTCCACAATAAGGAAATAACTGGAACTGTGGCCTATAACATTATTTAAAATTTTCTCTCTAACTACTTGTTGAATTGCACTTGGAAAGTTATCACTTCTAGATATATATATATATATATATATATATATATGTTATATTCCACAATAAAAAACTATGATTAAAAAAAAGAACAGAGCATCAAAGACCTATGGTCATCAAGCACAATATATACTATGGAAGTCCCAGGAGAGAAAGAGAGGAAAATTCTGAAAGAATATTTGAAGAAATAATGAATTCAAACTTCACAAATTTTATGAGAAACATTAATCTACACATCCAAGAAGCTTAATGAAGTCCAATTAAGATAAACTCAAAGAGAACCACACAAAGACATATTATAATCAAACTGTCAAAAGCTGAAGACAAAGAGAGAATCTTGAGAACAAGAAAGAAGTGATTCATCACATACAAGGAAACCTCAAAATAAATGCTGATTTCTCATAAAAACCATGGAGGTGAGAAGACAGTGGAATCCAGATTCAAAGTGCTAAAGGAAAAAAACTACCAAGCAAGCATTTACCAGAAATAAACAAAAATAGCCTTCAAAAATAAAGGTGAAATTAAGGCATTCCCAGATAAACAAAAACCAAGAGAGTTCATGGTAGTAGACCTGTACTACAAGAAATGCTAAAGAAATTTCTTCAATTTGAAATTAATAGACAATAGATGGAAACTTGAATCCACACAAAGAAATAAAAACAAGTAAAGGTTAATCCAAAGTAAGCACTGAAATGTTTTTTGTTTACATTTCCTCTTTTTTCTTACCTGCTTTAAAAGATAACTGCATAAAACAATAATTATAAATGTATGGTGATAGGAACAAAATATATAAATAGGTAATTTGTGACAATAACAACAAAAAGTAGGGGTAGAATGGAGCTATATAGGAGTAAAGTTTTTGTATACTATTGAAATTAAATTGGGATTGATGTGAACTAGATTTTTATGAATTAATATGTTAATTGTAATCCCCAGGAATAATTCAAAAATACATAGTTTAAAAATGACAAGAGAAATAGTGCATTAGAAAATATCTATTTAAAGCAAAAGAATGCAGTAACAGGGATTGAAGAAGTGTGTGTGTGTGTGTGTGTGTGTGTGTGTGTGTGTGAAAGACCTAGGAAACAGAGTAAAATGTCAGAAATAAGTCCTTTCTTAGTAATTACATTAAACAGAAATGGATTAAACTCTCCAATTAAAAGGTAGAGATACACAGATGGACAAAAACATAATCTAACTATAGACTGTCTAAAGAAAACTCACTTTAGATTCAAAGATACAAATACATTGAAAGTAGAAAGATGGAAAAAGATATTCCATTGAAAAAGTAACCAAAAGAGAGCTGGAGTGGCTATACTAGTATCAAACAACATAAACTTTAAAAGACAATAATTATGTGAGACAAAGAAGGACATTATATAATGATAGAAGAGCCAATCAATCAAGAAGATATAACAATTATAAACATAAATCCACTTAACAACAGAGTGTCAAAACACATGAAGAATATAAAGACAGAATTGAAGAGAGAAATAGATGGTTCAACAATAATAGTTGGGGACTTCAATACCCCACTTTTGATAATGCATAGAACAAATAAAAGACCATCAAGGAAACAGACCACTTGAACAACACTATAAACCAACCAGACATCTATAGAACACTTCACCTAACAATGGCAGGCAGAATACACATTCTTCTCAAGGTCACATGGAACATTCTCCAGGCAGACCATGTGTTTGGCCACAAAACCAGTCTCAATAAATTTAAAAAGACTGATATTATACAACGCCTTCTCTCCATCCACAATGGAATAAAATTAAAAATCATTAACACAAGGAAATTTAGAAAATTCAAAAAGATGTGAAAATTTAACAACATACTCCTTAATAACCAATTAGTCAAAGAAGAAATTACAAGAAAAATTAGAAATTACCTTGAGATGAATGAAATGAAAACACAATATACTGAACTCATGGAATGCAGACAAGGCAGGATTCAGAAGGAATTTTATGTTTGTAAGTACCCACATTAAAAAATAAGAAATATTTCATATCAATAACCTAACATTCATTCCACACTAAGAAACTTGAAAAAGAAGACTAAAGTAAACCAAAGCAAAAAAGGAAGGAAATCATAAGGATTAGAGTGGACATGAACAAAATAGAGAATAAGGAAACAAGAGAAAATAGATAAAGCCAAAAGCTGATTCTTTGAAAACGTCAAGAAAATTGATGAACTTTTAGCTGTACAATAGAGAAAAAAAGAAAGAATAAAGGTTCAAGTTATTGAAGTTGTAAATGAAACCACAGGCTTTACTACTATTGTAAAGAAACTTTCAAAAAAGATTATGACAATGCTATGAACTAACTGTATGTTAACAAATAAAGAACCTAAATGAAGTAGACAAATTCCTAGAAACACACAAGCTACCAAAATTGGCACAACAAATATAAAATATGAAGAGATCTGTAACAAGAGATTGAATCTGTAATCAGAAAACATCCAACAAAGAAAAGCCCAGGCCCGAAGACCCAATTGGTGAATTCTGTCAAATGTTTGAAGAAGAATTAATACCAATCCTGCTCAAACTCGCTGAAAAAACAGAAAAGGAGGGAACACTTTCTAACTCATTCTCTGAGGTCAGAATTACCCTGATACCAAAGCCATACAAAGACAATACAGGAAAGGAAATTACAGAACACATCTCTTTATGATTATAGATACAAAATTCCTCAATGAAAAACAAGAAAGCCAAATCCAGGAACATAATAAATGGATTATACAGATGACCAAGTGGAATTTATTCCAGGAATACAAGGATTGTTCAACATACAAAAATTGATCAATATAATACTCCATATTACCAGAATGAATGAAAAAAAATACATGATCATCTCAATAGATGGAGAAAAAGCATTTGACAAACTCCAACACCTTTCATGATAAAACAATACTAAACAAAATAGCAATAGAAGGGAACTTCCTCAACCTGATAAAAAGCATTGCGAAAACCCCACAGCTAACATCATACTTAATGGTGAAAGACTAAGATTTCCCCCTAAGATCAGAAAAAAGACAAGGATATCAACTCTTAGCAGTTCCATTCAACTCTATTAGAGGTTTGAGCAAAAGTCATTAGGCAAAGAAGAAAAAAGATTCGAATGGAAGAATTAAAACTATCCCTATTTGCAGATGATAAGATTTTATATATATTGATTATAGGCCCACCAAAAAAATTAGGGCTAATAACAAGTATAGCAAGGTTGCAGGATACCAGATCAATAAACAAAAATAGTTGCATTTCTATAATTTGTGATTAACAATCTGAAAATGAAATTAAGACAACAGTTCCATTTACAATAACATCAAAAAGAATAAAATACTTAGGAATAAATTTAACCAAGGATATGCAAGACTAGAACACTGCAAACTACAAAACATCTATGAAAGAACTAAATAAATGGGAAGACTGTGTTAATGGATTAAAAGGCTTAATATTGTTAAATTGGTAAAACTCCCCAAAGTGGCCTTCATATTCAAATCCTTATCAAAATCCTAGCTGGCTTTTTTTTACTGAGATTAAAAACCTGATATTAAAATTCATATAGAATTGCAGAGGATCCTGAATAACTAAAGCATCTTGAAAAGGAAAAAAGCTGAAGGATCCACACTTCCAAATTTCAAATTTACTGCAAAACTGCAGTAATTAGGGCAGTGTACTATTAGATAAGGATAGAAATATTGATCAATGGAATAGAACTGAAAGTCCAGAAATAAACCCACATATCTATGGTCAATTCATTTTCAACAAGGGAGGTAAGACCAATCCATGGGGAAAGAATAGTCTTTTCAATAAATGGAACTGGGACAATTGGATAACCAAATGCAAAAAAAGAAGGTGGACACCTAACTCACAACATGTACAAAAACTAACACAAAATGGAACAAAGACTTAAATGTAAGAGTTAAAACTATAAAACTATTATCAGGAAACTTAGGAGTAAATCTTCATGATCTCAGCTAGGCAATGGTTTCTTAAATATGTCACCAAAAGCACACGTGACAAAGGAAAAAACTAAGTGGACTTCACCAAAATTAAAAACTTTTGTGCAAAGGATGCTATCAATAAAATTACAAGAAAGCTTACAGAATGGGAGAAAATATGTACAAATCATGTATCTGATGAGGGATGAATATACAAATTATGTGACTAACTCTCACAGCTCAACAACAAACTGCTGAACAACCCAATTAAAAAAAAAATTGGGAAAAGGATCTGAATAAATGTTTCACCAAAGAAGATGAAAGTGTTCAATAAGTACATGAGAAGATTTCAATATCATTATTCATCAGGGAAATGCAAATCATTTGCAACACCACTTCATGTTCACTAGAATGTCTGTAATAAAAACAAAAAAATGTCAAAAATAACAATAAAATAACAACTGTTGGTGAGGGTGTAGAGAAATGAAACCCTCATACATTGCTGGTGGGACTGTAAAATGGACAGGAGTTATAGAAAACCATTTGGCATTTCCTCAAAAAGTTAAACATAGAGTTACCACATGAACCAGGAATTCTACTCCTAGGTGTATAGCCAAGAGAATTGAAAGCATATATTCATGCAAAAACTTGTACACATAAGTTCATAGCAGCATTATTTCTCATAGCCAAAAGTGGAGACAACCCAAATGTCCATCAACTGTTGAATGCATAAACAAAAGTGGTATAACCGTATAATGGAATATCATTTAGCCCTAAAAAATGATGAAGTACTGATAATATGCTACAACATGGATGAATTTTCAAAACATTATGTTAAGTGAAAGAAGCCACACACAAGAGGAAAAATACAAATACTCTGTGCTTACATTTATATAAAATGTCCAGAATAGGAAAGTCCATGGAGACAGAAAGAAATTAGCTTTGCCAGAGGCTAGGGGGAAGAGGGAATAGGGAATGACTATTTAATGGGCATGGGGTTTCTTTTTAGGGTGATTAAAATGTTCATCAAAGACGTTGGGAGCTGGAATCTCAGTAAAAACACCCTAACTAAAGAGTTAATCCTAACTGATAGTCTTGTGCATGCCCAGTCAAGCAATGAAGCTATATGTGTGCTAATTCCTTTTCCCAGTGCTCATTTGGCTGCCAAAGACTACAGGAGATATCTGAATTAAAGATCCGAGAATGGAAAATTCCTTTATCTCTTTCAATTCTTCCCTATTTTTAACATTATGACTTTTCAATAAATATTGTGTCCCTAAGCAGCTCTGCTTTCTCCGGTTTTTGTTATGAATAATTCAAAGAGCACAGAACCAATCAATAACATCCTTTTTAACCTGAAGTTATCACTTTTCAGCAGTATTCATTCATTTTCTTTTGTCTCCTCTAGGAAGAAGAAATGTTTATTATATATGTTTGATCAGTGAGGTAACACAACCAAGTTATGAACAAAAGGAAATTAAAAGTCTGTATACTGTGGTCAAATCACACTAAACAAACACAGAATAAATACAAACAAAAGCCCCTTTTTAACTTCCTAGGCAGTGGGAAGCACCGACTTTCACTGGTTTACTAGTATTAACCATTTAAGCCCACAGGGAGCTTAAAATCCCACCAACTGGAAAAGTCCCACAGTGTGGGAAACAGGTTTCTCACCACAGGGATTTTTCCTCATAAAAGGGCCTTCTGTGTTCAGCAGAGAGCAGAAATTTGGGCATTTTGTAAGGGAGCTATGAGAACACATTTGTCTGAGTCAAAGGGCAAGGATTGTTCTATTAAAACAAATCTAGGCCATGAAAAGCTAGGCTTTAACAAGAAAATAATTTATATTAGTCACATATTGTTTTTACCACAAATTCCTTTCCCCACAGAAAAACTTCAAGAGACTGTTACCTCCATAAAATACTATACCCTAATTCTCAAAGGAAGCATTGCAAAACTCTGAAAATTCTGATTCCCAAATGAAGTTAATTTAAGAAATGTTATTGGCTATGAACAACATCATCTGATTTTGCAACTCCAGGGAAAACATCAACAGTCACCACAAACTCTCCTTTCTTTTTGGCTCTCAGTCACACCCATTTTGAAATCACCTGAAGTCTTAAAATATCAACCTGAATTATCCAATGGGAAATACTGAGAGAAATCAGTATCTCTTCCTGGCATTCCAGTTGCAAAGAAAAGCCCAGATCTGGTGTCACTATTATTGTAAAAACCCTTCTGGGAAGAATGGCCTGTCCCTCCCTCTTTCCTGAAGCCAAGTAATCATGTTAGATCCTGTGTTATGGAGAGGAATGCCATGCTATTTAGCTATTATAAGCCAGTCCTTATTCTTCCATGAAACCACTTGAAGGTGTATGAAATTTACCATGACATTCAAACAAACACACAAACAAACAAAAAGAAGTTCATTTTAAAAGCGATGTCTGTACATCTGAGCCTTAATCAAACCAGGTTGTGTACCTATGCCTCTTAAATTCCCAACACTTGCAAGTATAACTCATGACTCCAAGAAAGCAAAAGGGCTTCTTCTAAGGAATATTCTAACTAGCAATACTTGAGTTCTTTCTTTAGAAGACAATGTCTTTTTTAAAAACAATTTAGCAAGTTAAAGATAAGGTGTATTCTTATGCAGAAATGTGTTAGCTCTGCAAGAGAGGACTGGAAAGCCCATCTAATGCTTGTCTCTTTTTTTAAGGTAAGGGGTGGGGTGTGGGGCAGGTGGGGGTAGGGGGTCAATAGCAAGATCAAATGTAGGGAACGAATGTGGAGAGATAAAAGTAAGAGAGAGGGAGCAAGTGGAAAAAGGAATAATGGGGAGAAACAGAACAAACAGCAAAGTAGAATGCATTTCATCTCGCATAAAATCTTAATCCTCCTTTATAAAGGAATATCATAAAGAATCTATGAGTTTCCTTAAGGAAACACACAGTTTTGTTTTCCTTAACACTTTCTAAATATGGGGCAACACTAAAGTCCAGATTATCAGTATTATGTAAGGGCAAAGCTACCTCCAAACTTCTAAAAAAATACCCAGCTATTTAATTTTGGAAAATTAACTGGCTACACAAGCGTACACACATACACATCTACCAAAATAAACCAAGAATCCTCTTCTTCCTAGGCTTTCTTCCATGTTGCCCATTGGCTATGGAGCATGGTGGGCATGGGAAAAAGGTGCTAGATCTCAGGAACAGATGCCGAATGAGACAGGAGATTCACAACCAAGAGTCAACAATGAAGAATTAACATTATGGGTCACTGTCTTAGTAGAAGTTCCTCCAGAAACATCCTGAGACAAGGGTTCAAGGGCAAGTCATTTATTTGGGGATGAAGGAAACACAAGTAGAGGAATGGAGAAGGGATTCAGGAAGGAAAGACGACCAATAAAGAATGTTATTTTCAAACCAGCTGTCAACAACAGTAACTGAGGGGAGTCTGGGTGGCAGGACAGAACCCAGCACTTCAGGATTTGCACATCTGAGGGGAGAGGGCAAGGGGGAATTTATACAAATCCTGTAAGTTATTGGTTGAAGGAGAAGAGAGAGGGGGGTGTGTTATCGCCCAAGAACCTCCAGTAGGCAAAGCAAGTTTCAGTAGCCCCACAAAGCCCTCAGGCAAAGAAGTGCAGGTGCTGGCAGGTAGACGTTGGCCCTGAGTATTGAAGCAGTAAGGACAGGGAAACTGGCAGCATCTGTTTACAGACAGGAATGCAGCATTGCTGAGTACAAGGAAAGGACTCTCTCATCCTCACATTCCACAGAGAATCTGAGTGAGACATTTTACAGATCATTTCTTTCTGAGGCAGGCTATTAAACTCCAATATCCAAGGCACAGCTGAACTGTATGCAGCCAACACTGCTTCCTTCCTTTTGATGCCCAAGCAAGATGCCCATACAGAACATTTTGAAACTCCACTCAAGTTATAGAGCATGGGCGTGCTTTGTATTTTCATCTCTACATAGATCTAGAATCATGGAAAGTGATCTAGAACCATGAAAGGGAGCTCTGTTCTGCAGCCCCATCTTAGATATTGCTCACATCAATACAACATGAGTAAACAGCCCAAGAGATTATACAATTCATTCAAGGATCTCCAAATATTAAGTGGGGACAACCCCTAGCACAGATCCTCCTTACTCTGATTACAAATACTTCCCACTACACCTTGCTGAGTTTTAGGCTTAAGATCCCCAAGAAATTATAAAGTATGTGATGTTTCCAAACACATAAAAAAGAAACAAAAATATAAGATGTTCATTTCAACCAATAATCCATTTAAAAAGACAGTGTGCAGATACGACACCTAAACTTGTTCTTAAACTTCTATCATTTCAAACTCAATCTAGAAAATTTAGGCTAATCCTCTCTAAAATTAAACGTAGAGTTAGCCTGAGATTTTTCTTGCGGCATCACTGCCACTGTATTTTGAAAGTTTTCTAGGTTCACTGGTTTTCATGCCACTTTCTTTAGCAAACATTAGAAAAGCATATTAGCATATTCACATATTTCAACTTATTAATCCAAAGAGACACCCAATGCACTAATGTAAAATACAGGAAGAACAATTTTAGCATCTTTTCTCCAATACCTCTGCATGTAAACAGAATCATACTTGGTAACTAACGAATTCTAATTCATCAACATCAGAAGCACTGGTTAAGTAACTCTCAAGACAAGGGGGAGAAAATACTGCCTTGCATTTATACAGTATTTTATGGTTGGCAAGATGCTTTTGAATTCCTCACCTGATTTTAACCCCACAACACCCTTGTGGGATGGGTGTAACTACCTTTATTTGGAGGACTAGAGAAGTTAAGCTATGTGCCACCGACATAAAGCTATAATAAAGGAACAAAATACAATACATTTTAAACACGCCTTTCTTGTGGCTCTAAGGAGAAATGAAATGCTTATTTTGGGAAGAATCCCTTGCATTTTTGAGGAGACACTTTAGCAAGCCCTTTTGGTCATGCAGATGATGATATACAACACTAACCCATTTCCAGAGCCCTGGGGAAACAATGAACACATGAGGAAAACTCAATGCAGGGTGTGCTAACCAAGGAAGCTAAAAAACATAAATGCCTCTTTGCAGGGGAGTGCTCTCTTTAGAGGTTATTATGATGTGAATTGAAGTTTTGTTCCCTGGAGAAGGACCAGGAGCAAAGTTGAGGATCTTCTACTCTGGAGGAGATTAAAAACTAGGACTCTCGGAGTGGGAGGCAAGAGAGGGTTCCAAAGAAGGAGCAGGTTGTCGAATTCTAAGGAAAGAGCGTCTGGTAGTTTGTTTCCTTTTTGTGCATTGTAATTTCCTTATGTTATCTTAAAGTATCAGTCAAGTCTGTTGGACTCAAAAACCACATATTAACTGTGCTTTGGGGATTGATGTGTGTCCTCATTCTTAGGCAAAACAGACCGGAAAGAATAACTACAGCGGGAAAGATAAATACTGTATAATGGATTCCCTTAAACAACGGGAATTGATCATCCCACGGTTTTAGAGGCTGGAAGCCTTGCTTCCTCCCAGCGTCTGCAGATTCCGGCTCACCCAAAATCCTTAGGGTTCCTTGGCTCGTGTCCCCGCCTCGCGAGGATGTTCTCGTGAGGACGTTCTCTCTTCCCTTCCGGTTCCGCTGACTTCCGGTTTCTGGCTCCTCCCCACGTCTGAATTTCTTTAGAAAGGGGAGTTGTCCTCAGTATGATTTCTTAGCGAAGCGCCTATTTCAGGCTCAGCCACGAGATGTCAGCATATGTTGCACCATCTGAATTTTTCTGAGCTGCTTGGTTTTTCTTCCCTTTCCTTTTGGTTTTTTTTTTTCCCCCTTTTCCCCCCTTTTATTGTCATGAGGCAGTTTGAGATCCTCAAGACCCTGAGGACCAAGTAGAGAGACCCGAGCAGCCACTGGTCGTGGAAACTCTACATGGAGTAAGACCCCGCAGCTTTATTGGCTCTGAGCAGATGAATGCTTTACTGAATTATAGGCACGAGCTAAGAAGCAACGGATTCATTTGCCCTCTGGGAACTTCAGCAGGGACTCTGAAAACAACCTGTGTCCACAGAGTTATGGGAAGAGCTGCCTTTTCCTCCCATTGCAACCCCCAAGCCTGGGAGGGTGCTTTCCTCCCTCAGGCCAAGAGAATCTGCTGGAGATGCTGCTCAAGGAGCAGAAACCTGGAGATGTGACCTGTGCAGAGAAGGAGCTCTTTATCCAAGGAGGCCTGGATAAAGGAGACTTTGCATCTAGGGGAGCAGCTCTGCCATGTCTTCAGAGATGAAAACTGCTTTCGCACATTCAGCATGTCCTCTCCTATGTGCCAACAGAATCTTCCCTCGTGGGTGCAGGATGCCTGCAGGAATTCTTGAATCGTGTTGTCACCAAACAACTGAAGGCTAGAACGCGGCTTTGCTTTCCTTGCGGGTTTTTATGAGTGGAAGAAACCTCTTCAAGACAGCCCCCAGCAGACATATACTCACAATGCACTGACCGGAAATTAATCCCCTGCGGGTCCCTGAAAGGTCACCAGCGGGAGGAGTGGGGACGCCATTTTGGCCTAGTGGTTACATTGGCCTGGGGATGGTCAACCTTCCCTGGCTCATTGCTCTAGCCAGACATCGATAATCCTGGAGCTGACCTTCCAGGCCCTGGGGTGACGAACTTGAACTCGGGTCACAGCCCCGTGCCCCTGGAGGGCTGGCGAACCCAAATCTAGATGCCGCTGCCCAGAGCCTGGGTCCAGGGAGGTCTACAGTCTGCTACAGCTTCTCTTAATCAAAAGCAGCTCAACTGCCTGCCCTATGCTGGAGGAAGAGGAAATAAACACTGCTGTGACTCACAAGGACCCCAGACACCCAGAGACCCTGCATTCAGGGCAGGAAGCATTGGGCCAGGAGTCAGGAACCTGGGTTCCTCGGACTGTCTAACTCTTCAATTCCCATCTGCTCCCTGGGCCATTTTCCTTCCAGGAAATGCAGCCTTTTCCGGGATGTGCAGCTTGCACAGAATCAGCCTGGGCTATGGCCCCTCCTCAGGGACAGGTGAGTGCAGGCCCATGCTTTTCTGCCTGACAGTGACCTGGGGACACCAGCGTCATGGGTGCCAGTGATTTCTGGCCAACAGTGCTTCCATGCTCACTTCCTATGCGCTTTCCTGGAGCAGATCTGTGGGGATAAAAAAAAAAAAAAAACCCATACAGGAAAGGGAGCCTGAGAAGGACAGGAGCCGAGTTGATATATTGTTCATGTACAGGACTGTGTACTAAAAGAATGAAAATATACAAGCAATGGTATGTACCAACTACAAGATTGTGGTCAACTCTGGGAAAAGAAAGGAAGAGAAAGGGATGGAGAGTGACTTTTGGCTCCTGTAATTTTACCCTTAAAATGTGTTTTCTCTAAAAAGCATTTTGCAGAGATGCATGCTGTCAGAATGCTGATGGCACTTGAATAAGTGACTTCACCCTTGGTGCGCGCACACACACGCACCCCACTGGGGGAAATCCAAATACCTAGGAGCCAGGCTTCCTCCCCATACACTCCAGGAATCAACACTTGTTTCCCATTTAAGGGACACGAGTCACCATAGGAAAAGAAAAACCTACATACGACTTGAGCAATTGGACTTCCAGCCTCCCCTTGAAGCAGGAAGGTAAGTGGATGAGAAACTCACTTATTCAATTACATTCAGATCAACTTCAGGCTCTACATGTCAGGGGCTGTAGGTCCTCTTTCTCAGACCCCCTTTTGGCCAAGGCCAAGTCAGGTTTCAGGATGCAAGTCAGTGATATCCAGATCCTCACCATTGCTGAGATTTAGCTGATCAGGTGAATGTCTAGAGAATGCTGGTTGTAGGTGAAGTAGGGCTAGTCTCTCCTGCTCCTTTGTTGTAGCATGAGTTGTTGAATCACCTGACATGATAATAGCTGCAGAGAAGCACTTAGGATTCTTGATGAAATATATCAGCCAATGGCATTGTGGGCAATTACGGGAAATGAAAATGGTTATTAGTCCTTGTAACAGGCTGGAGAGAGGGGTCTAGATTACCAAACAGGCAATGAAAGAGGATCCTGGGATCCAGCTGAGTCTGTTATAGAGCATCCCATGGCTTTTTCTTTCATCTAGCTACAGATTGTTTTACTTGCCTTGTAGTGTATAAATGCAGCAAGAAGTGTTTGCTGTAGTTCATCCCAACCCCCCAAGCCCTTGGCTAGTTAAGAGACTAATAGTCCATGTCAGTTCCCAGATGTCAGGGGCTCCTTTCTCATTCTCAGTGTGAAAATCCAGGAGTGACACTTTTCAGGACATGGCCTAGCAGGACTCTGAGGTGGGTGGGCTGGACTGAGGGTCATCAGGTTTCCCACATGCCAGGAGAGGGGCTAAATGGACATGGGGTGACCAATGGTGAAGAGATCATGCCTCCATCCAGGGCATCAGGGTGAGCACCATCACCTCCCACCCTAGAAGAATCTGGGCTGCTTGGGGGTATTGGTGTGGCCAAAGCAGGGCCCAGCTTTGAGGTCATTATTTTACAGAGCACTTTTGTTGACTCACTAGGCCCTTTCTCAGTAAAGGGCCAAAACTTCCCCTTCCAGGAAAGGACGACCTCACAGATCCAGCCGTCTTTGACAGGTGGTAAAAAAAAGCCTCCCCAATTTCTGTGTGAGGGTCATAAAGCCCCCTCAGCTTGGATGTCCTCCTTGGGAACACATTTGGTGAACAAATGTTTCTTGAGTTGTCCGTCCTTTGTTTCCTAAGGCACTCTCCCCCTTTCATTCTCCATGGGCTGTCTTATTTAAGAGTACTGGGGTGGAATCTGTGGGACCACTCAGGTTTGTGTCATATCTCCCCTAATTCTTGAGTTCCATCCTTGTACTTTTTAACTCTTGATCTTTTTCTTTCCTGGCAATTTTTCTTGAAGTACCTTGAGGGATCTCACAAAAATATCATCTGGTAGTTTGTTAAAAATTTCTCAGATTCTTCTTGAGGTGGTATCTGTTGATTTATCTTTTTCAATCTGTTGTTGAGAAAAGTCATATTTTCTCTTTATAAAAAGCAGATTTGTCAGGAATAAAATACCATTAATTTTTGGATCCAGAATTCTTCACTATAAGATACATCTGTGCATGTCTTAACAGATTTTTGACCACGGTTTTTCTCCTGGAGCAATGTTCCTTAACTACATCAGCCACTGCTCCCTTCAGGAGGAGGTCCTCTTGTGGATTTAGTTTCTGATTTTTCGAAGTTGCAGGGTCCTAGTTCTCCTACCGGCTGAGGAACAGCCAGTGAGACATGTTCTTCCTTTGAAGGCTATTTGGACACAATCCCAACGGCCAGGGGCATTGCCAGGGTCAACTGTGCCAAAGTTAACTGTACCTCTCTCAAAAGCTCTGCAACCTCTCTGCAAGAATATGCAAACAGCAGTGCCTCTGTATACCGTATACTCATACACTGTGTATTTTGTATTTCATAAACTCATCCTAGGGGACCTCTGCCCTCCTCAATCCCATTTCAAAAGTACCTTGCTAAGAAGGCTTAACTTTTGGCTCTGAGATGGTATGTGTAGTTATCTAGAAAAGTCAATGGCCATCTCATCACAGTCATCAGGACTTTGAACCTGCCTTTGGGATCCTCGTTGGGTAGAATAGCAGGGGAGTATCCGCTGGTATGGCAAAGATCCTGGATGGAGGGCAGGCACCAAATAGCATGTTAGGGAAATCCAAATGTAGGACTTGGGCAGCCAGGAGAACCAGCAGAAGAGAAATCTGGGGGGAAGTGTGAAGCTAGAGACTATAGTCAGGGCCTCAGACCCCGGAGGGGATGCATAGGGAGAGAGGATACTCGGGGAGAACGATGTGAAGGGGATTGTGATAAAAGAGGCTCAGAGGAAGAGCAGAAGCCAGAGCTCCTTTCAGCAAAGCCTCTCCTTTTTGGGCTCAGGCCCTTTTATCAACCCCCTTTGCGTGCCTAGCCAACCCCCAGTCCCACTCTGGGTGGGTCACAGTGGGACCCTGGTAACCTCATGGCTGTCCCATTCTCTCCTCCTCCCCTGTATATCCATCCTGGGAAGTCCCCCTTTGAGCTGCCCCTGCATCAGAGAGACCCACCCAGTGACAGTCTGTGCCTCCTTCCAGCTCCTGCTGCCCTCTCACCCATCCCACCTCCATCTGTCCAGTATAAGGCCAGATGTCCCAAGTTTTCAGGAGCAGATAATGGGGTTGCATTCTTAGGATGCAAGGGTGAGTTGGCTCTGAGAAGTAAAGGGCTGCCCAGAAGCCCTGTGTGATGAACAGAAAATCTGGGACACACTGGTGGGCATTTGATCTCTTTCCTTTGAAACACCACCCAGTGCACATCCCTGGGGTTTCTGTGGTGACAGAAAACAAACCTCAACTGCCTTGGTCACCCCTGTTTTATCACCCCCACTCCCAACCTTATTGGATTCTTGAGAGTTGACAGCCCAGATGTGTAGATGTGATGAGCAGGAACAGGAAGAATCAAGTCCTAAGGTCAGTGGCCAGGCTTTCGGGCTTAGACAAGAGGTGAAGCTCTGAGGTCTGAGGCTGTGAACCCAGGAATCAGGGCAGCAGTGACTACAAGAACAGGACATCAGGTTCTAAACAGCTTAGATCAGGTAACCTGGATGGAGGCATGATGGAGAGAACCAAGATGTTCATCTCTCCCAAGGGCCCAGCACTAAGACCAGCCAAGGAAAGACAGGAGGGGCTCTGTCTACATAACACATTCTTGAAGTCCTAATTGTCTTAAAATGGAACAGGCACCTGGTGAGTTGCTATGTGAGTGGAAACCTGAGCCTCCCACAAGGAGCACCGTCTATGGAGTTCAGGCATCAGGTGACAGCTTGAAAAGGGGCTACCATTACATTTTTCCCTCTTAATAAAGTTATATATACTGCTAAGTAAAATAAAAAGTGGCCGCTTATATTGGGTGTTGCAATGAGGGGTCCCTTTCCAAGGAAGGGTTTTCTAGAAGATAAAAACAGCTGTAGGGGCTTTTCCAGGAACTGGAACATTGGAACATACCCTGCCGAATTTCAGATAAGCAACACCTGGTGATAAACCAGTTGTGTAAAGAGAGCTTATGAGAATGGACAAGCATACCATATTAATCAACGTGTATCTACTCCCCATTTTGTGAGACACCACCCCCCACCAACCTATGTAAAATAGAAACTTAACATCAGCCAATCAGAATATTTCCCCATTTGCTTCCATGTTTGCCCTATATAAGCTCCACCTTTCCACCTCCTTGGCGGAGCTCCTTTCTATGTGCAGTTTGGATACTGCCGATTCATGAATTATAAACTGCTCAAATAAACTCCCATGAAGATTATCTTGTCTAATATTTTATTTTTACAATACTGGAGAGTCAAATAATTTCTTTAAGACCTTCTTTCAAAACACAGCACTTCCCTCCTCCTTCCCCATTGCTTTCCTCTCAAAATAAACCATTTCTCTGGTATTCTCCTATAAAGATCTCCCCTGCCCCCAGCTCTGCCTGCTCATATTTTAATGCCTGCTGTTATCTCCCCTTCTTTTCTGTGAACAGTTAGGTCATGGTGTGACTGCTGCATTTGTCATTTGTCACAGAAGTTTGGGTCACAGCTGTCATTTGCTCGGAGGGAATGTTTTCCTGGCGAGTATTCTCTTAAGTCTTACCTTGCCTTTTCACATCCTTCCTAGTCTGCTTTTTGTCTTATTTTAGTTCTGCTCTCCAGCTGGCTGTTTTTGATGTCTATTTGAATGAGGTGAATTTTTCCTGAATCATTTTTTAGCAGGAAATTCTTGTAGGGGACAGCCCAGTGCTGTGGCCCAGGCTCTAATAATTCACCAATGTAAGCCAGGGGTTTTGTGTCTGGTTACTTTTCCCATCTTAATAAATTAAATAAAATATCTGACTCACATGAAAGAATATATGAAATGTTTGTGTGAGGAAGAAAGAGAATTAAACAATCCCAGGGTATCCATCACTTAGGTTAAAAAATAGGAAACACTAGTGTTACCTTAGCAGACCTCTGTGCCCCCTACACCCACCTCCTCAGTAGCAACTGGCCTGAATTTTATATTTACTCAACAACTGCTTTTCTTTGTTGTTTCACTTCATTTCTTTGAACTCTTAAAATATATACATCGGAATAGGTTTGTATGTCCTTAGTTTTATACTATATTATTCTACTGGATCTTGCTTGGATTGTTCCATCCCTTGCTTGTGAAATTTTTCCCTGTTGGAGCACAGAGGTGGGGTTTATTCTTTTTAACTCCAGTGGAGTATTACACTGTAATGACTCTACCACAATTCATTTGTCCATTATTCTGTTAATGGACGCTTGTGCTTTTTCCAGCTTTTCCTGATACAATTAGAGCTTTCTCAACAAGTCCTTTGTTTCCTGGGGCATGTGTGAAGAGTTCTACCTCATAGTGGAATCGCAGGGTCATAGAGTATATATATCCACTTTTCACTCCACTGAATAAGGTCAAACTGTTTTCCCAGTGTAGGAGAAAAAAGTTACACCTTCAACCCCAGTGCAAAAAAAGTTCCCACGGCTCCAAATCCTTCAAACACTCCATGCCCATGTTAAGCCTTCTCTTCTCCACCAGCCAATGAAGACAGAAAGCTGTGAAGCTGTTCATGATAATGTGCCACCCCTACCTCCTCTATCCTAAAGATTGTATTTTGAAATAGCAATTTTGACTACCTACTGTCATAGGATATATTTGTTTATTGTGTTTCTTTCCCACTTAGAATATAACCTCTAGGAGGCAAGGGTTATTTTCCTGTCTTTTCAAAGCTGCTTCCCCAGATCCTAGAAACATGTCAGCACCTAGTAGCACTCAGTAAATACTTGCTGAATGTTTGAAGGAAGGAAAAGACACAAAAGCAAGACAATCATAATCTTAAGGTTAAAAACAGTAAAAGCATACAGCCTTAAAATTACACCAAGAAAATGCTCTCTTGTGTAGGAAAAGGTCTCGGTTCATGAATTCCTTTCCTTCCATGTCTCAACGTTTTATGACCATTTGAAATTTTCATCCCTTTCTAGCCACTTCTCATTCCCTCTTCCTTTCAAAGACAAATTTCTTGAAATAACAGTATCTTTTGAACATTTCTAACCCAAGACTATCAGAACTCTGAACCCATCTCTCCAGCAAAATGCATCTCACCAAGGTCACCAATGGACATTTCCTGTCATCACTCATCCTTCACCTGTAGGCAGCATTTGACATTATTCTTCACCCCCTCCTTCCTTTCTTCCTGGACCAACCCAGGAGAGAAGGGCATGGTGTGGGGTGGTTAGAGATGATGTCTAGACCCAGCCTGACCCTGGGATGCAGAGGCTGCTCTGACTTGAGGCAAGGGACTGGGCTTTTGTACCCCCATCCCCAAGTAGTAAATGGTGAAGGCCTTGCAGAGAGTCCGCAACAGGCCTAACTCTCAGGCATCTTCAGTTAGGAAGATTCAGCTGCCCAGAGCAGGCATGAGTCTCTAGCCAAAAGCCCTCAGTACCAAGAGGATAGACCTGCCAATAAAAGAGCCTCATACCATCTGCTATACCAGGCAGCTCTCTCTTTTTATTTTCCTTATCAGTTCAATGAATGACTTGATGGATTTTTTTTTTTTTTTGAGCAGTTGTAGGTTGTTCTGGTTTGCTAATGCTGCCATTATGCAAAATACCAGAAATGGATTGGCTTTTATAAAGGGGGATTATTTGGTTATACAGTTACAGTCTTAAGGCCATAAAGTATTCAAGGTAAGGCATCAACAATCGGTTACCTTCACTGAAGAATGGCCAATGGCGTCTGGAAAACCTGTTAGCTTGGAAGGCACGTGACTGGTGTCTGCTCTGGAATTCTGGTTTCAAAATGGCTTTCCGCAAAATCTCAGTGTCAGCTTCCAACAGTCATTTTCAAAATGTCTCTCTTGGCTGTAGCTTCTCTGTGTCTGGGCCTGTGTGGCTCTTTTTAAAGTATCCCAGTGATCCAATAAAAAACCACCCTGAATGGATGGGGCCACACCTCCATGGAAATAATCAAATGAAAGGTCTTGACCACAAATGATTGAGTCACATCTCCGTGGAAACACTGAACCAATAGGTTCCAACCTAATCGACACTAATATGTCTGCCCCCACAAGATTGCATCAAAGAATATGGCTTTTGGCAGGACATAATATATCCAAACTAGCACATAGGTTTACAGAGAAACCACACAGAAAATACAGAATGCCCATATACCACCACCACCCCCCCGACAGTTTTCTCTTATTTTGCATTAGTATGGTACCTTTGTTACAATCGATGAAACATTATTATATTATTAACTATAGTCCATGGCAGGTGATTCTCTTTTATGTGAACTTGAAACATTGGAGGAACTCTAAGCTTAGCCCTTGATCTATATCTCATCTCATTTTCCTAGTCTCCCCCAAAACAAGCATGCCAATCTATACCATGACAATTACACATTCATTACTCGAATACTGCCCCTTTTGTGCTGGTTTGGAGCTGTTATGTACCCCAGAAAAGACTACGTTCTTTTAATCCATTCTTGTGGGGGCAGACCTATTGTTGGTTGGGACCTTTTGATTAGGTTGTTTCCATGGAGATGTGACCCCACCCATTCAAGGTGGGTCTTAATCCTTGCTGGTGTCCTCTATGAGAGGATAAAAGGCAGAGACATTTTGGAGAGAGCTCAGAGCCAAGAGAAGTGAAGAGAGAAACACCCAGAGACATTTTGGAGAAAGCCATTTTGAAACCAGAACTCAGGAGAAGGACCAGCAGATGTCACCCCATGTGCCTTTCCATGTTATAGAGGAAACCTGGATGCCACTGGCCTTTCCTCAGAGAAGGTATCTACCTCTTGATGCCTTAATTTGGACATTTTAATGGCCTTAGAATGGTAAATTTGCAACCTAATAAATCCACATGAAAAAGCCACCCATTTCTGGAATATCGCATTCTGGCAGCTTTGGCAAAATGTAACACCTTTCTTCTGAGTTCCAAACTAAGCAGTGAACTTCTACTGACCATCTCCTCTTGATGTCCCTTGAGCACCTCAAACTCAGCCTCCCAAGATCTGAACAAATGGCATGACCGCTCACCTGTTTGCAAAAACCAGTACACCTGGGAGTCGCCATGATCTCTCCCTCTCCCCTCCCTCATCCCAGGATCTAGTCTTTCATCTGCTCCTGCTGACTCACCTACTTAATAGCTCTGTGTTAGTTTCCTGGCTGCTATGACAAATACCATGCAGTGGGTTGGCTTAAACAACAGAAATTTTTTTGGCTTATGGTTTCAGAGGCTAGAGGATTCCCTTCCTCCTGGGGGCAGTAGCATCTGGCTGGCTGGGGGTCCTTGGATTCCTTAGCTTCCCCGTCAGGCAGAAATGTCCTCTCCTTTCTCTTCTGGGTTCCCTTGGTTCCAACATCTGGCTTCCACCCTGTGGCTTTCTCTTTTAAAAGACCTCCAGCAATAGGATTAAGAACCAACTTGATTCAGTTGGCCACACCTTAACTAGAAATAACATCTTCAAAAGGTCCTATATATAATAAGTTCATACCCACAGGAATGGGATTAAGAATAAGAATATGTTTTTTCTGGGCACATAATCAACCCATCGCAGTCTACCTTCTGGACGCCAAAAAGACATGCTCTTCCCATAGGCAAAATACATTCATTCCATCACAACAGCCCAGAAGCCTTAAGTCATTTCAGTAATAATGCTGAGTACAAAGTCTCATCAAAATTAGTTATGGATGTTATCTGTCCTGGGGCAGATCTCCTCTCTGTCTGTAGATCTGTGAAACCCAGAGAACTAGTTATCTGGTTCTAAAAACAGTGGTGAGACAGGCATGGGATAGTCATTCCCAATCCAGAAGGGAGAAATTGAAGGGGAACCAGGGGTCATGGGTCCCCAACAAGTCCAAACCCAGCAGGGCAAACTCCGTTGGATTTCAAGGTCTGGGAGGCATCTGCAGACAGCTGCTTTGTCCTCTGGGCCTGCTGGAGTGGCAGCCCCTTGCTTCCCAAGCACTCGCACAGCAGCCTTCCTCTCCCCAGATGCTGGAGCCTAGGCCCCGTCTATCTTAGCACTGCAGTGGTGGTCTCACTCTGCCCAAAAATGATGTAGGCCCCACCATCTCCCAGCATTGGGGTGGCAACCAATCTCCCTCCAAATAACTGGGCATAGACCCCCAGTTCCTCCAAGTTTTGGTGTGGCTGCCAAACTCCCCAGGGCAGGAGCCACCTCCCCTCCAAGCACAGGGGAAGAACCACCCTTTCCACACACGTGGGCAGGCCCTCTTTCTTGATCCAAAAGATCTTTTTGGTCCAGACCTCTGCTTCTATGGTTCTGCCCTTGAAGTCATTCCTCCTTCAGTCATCCCTTCTCTGTCCCTTTCAGTCTAGGCTGGGAGTCAAGAGGGTCCAAACCATCAGACAAAAGGAGTTTCCACAGATCCTTCCTGGGTAACAGCATTTCCAATGCTGACTTCCACTGAAATGGCTGACTGGATGCTCGTTCAGCCACACCCTCTTTAGCAAAGGGTTGTTCAGTTAAGCCCTCACATGGTGCCCTGTCCTCTGGGAATTTGCTTCCTGGAAGTTCAGGGAGGTCCCTGATAGAGCTGCTTCTGGCTCTAATCTCAGAGCAAGCTTTCTGGATAGGCTGAGAATTTTCCAAATCATTAATTTCTGAGTCCTTTGTGCTTAAGAACTTAATTCTCAGCTTATCCTTTTCCTCTTGCATTTTACTATCAGCTGCAAGGAGAAGTCAAGCTACACCTTTCACACTTCACTTGGAAATCTCCTCAGCTAAACTTGGAGATAGACTCCAGTTTCATCACTTACAAGTTCCACTTTCAATCCAACAGTAGGATGTAATTCAGCCAAGTTCTCTGCTACTTTATAGCAATGATCATCTTTCCTCCAGTTTCCAATAGCACATTCATCATTTCCTTCCAAGGCCTCATCGGAGGTGACTTTAACATCCATATTTCTCCTGATAGTCTCTTCAGAGCAATTTAGCCTCCACCCACTACCCAAGTCCAATCCCTGGGATTGGTGAGTTCAGGTATGACCGGTGGTCAGACCCCCAAAGGGACATGCTGGGGACATGCCAGCAGCTCCTTGCCTGGGCCCCTGTTGTCACAGCATGTCCGAGGGAGGTGGGAACTGGTCTACCTTCCCTTGATTGACAGGTAGGATGACTAAGGCACAGGGAGGGTGGACCCGCTTGTGGTCACAAGGTAACTCAGTTGCAGAACAAGCAGAACAATCCTTTGTAGTAGTTAAGATAAGTGAAAGTGCTTTCTGATGATTATTACTAAAGTAACCAGTTTGCAAGCATGGCTTCATTTTTCACAGCAGCCATGTGAAGCCAATTGTATTATTACAGTTTTACAGGCTGTGTACAAATACTTGCACACAGCCTCATAGCTTATAAGCAATGGTAGTGGGGATTGAAACCACAGCTGTTTCTCTGCCAAACATTATCATTATTAAATGTTTGTTAATATTTGTTCAGAATCAAGGATGTTCAAGGAATCAAACTAGCCACCAAGGAGGGACACCAGAGAGGATGATAACAGTGTCTGTGCTTAAGAAACCCAGATCTACACGGAGCAGGCGTTGGGGAGGGGGCAGGGAGTGCCATGGGGGAGTGGGGATATGAGTGAGGACTTCATAGAAAATGTGAGACTTGAATTCCTAGAATATGAGAAACAGAAAAGACCTTAAATAAATTTATAAAATGGAAGCCTTTTTTTAACAAAAATTACTCATATTTTCAAACATAAGTTAGTTTTTAACCTCAGGTGCAGGGGATTGAGTTCATCATATTCAAGACTTTATATTGACATTTTGCTTAACCTCCCTGACCCTTAGTTTTCATTATCTATAAAGTGGGGACAGTAAAGATTTTGTAAAACTTAAATTAAAAAAAAAAAGGTATGTGAAGTCCTTTGCAGAGCATCTAATATATACATATTACGGCTCAATATATAATAATTGTCAAAATTATTATTATGGTTCCTTCTCACCCTTCACGTGATGGTGCAGTTGCCACCCCTTGGGAGCCTTTTTCTCCCTGGCCCACAGTCCAGTTTTTTGCCTTCATAATACCTGTCATAATCTGCAGAGATCTTAAATATCTACTTGTCAATATGATTATTTCCTTCTTCCTGATTTGTCCCCCTCACCTTTGTATACCCAAAGCCTAGTGCAGTCCCTGGCTCCTAGCTGGTGTTCAATAGCTAATTTGTGGCATGGTGCTATAAACTTGGAGAGAAGTTTTCTAACACTGTTTTTCAGGATTCAGCTCAAATCTACCCTTACTTCCACATCTACATGAATCTCTGCCACCACATTTTCTTCCATATTTATTTAAACATCTGTTAGGCTCTTAGGGCCATTTAGTCCAAATGAACTTTTCCACAAGGTCTGTAGCACAATATCCTGTATATATCATTCATAGTACTTTTTACCAGCTGTCATTTTCTTGTTTATTTGTTTGCTTTTTGCCATCTATCTCATAGCAAAAGGGCACACATATGTTCTACTCACAGATGTACCCCAGAGTCTAGTACAGGACCGTGCATGGTAGCTTGACTTCATCTGCTTTTGTCCAAAAAGGGGAAATAGGAAAGAGCCCCTGACAGCCAGAGCTGACCTGGCACTATCAGTTAGGCCTTGGTGTCTTTGAACTGACTTGGCACTCACCATTAGGCTGGATCCATGACTGTAAGGCATGGATCTTCTTTTGTTAGAAAAGAAAAAGTAATGCTCCATCAAATGGGTAAGGTATCCAGTGATAGGTTTTAGCAGATGTGCAATATCAAGATCATCAACTACTTCATCAATAGTTGTTAACTCATGCATCTGTCTGCAGAAACTCTGTTCTTCCAAGCTTCTAACTTGAGCTTTTGCCCTTCAGTCTTACCTATCATGGAAAGACATGTTGATTTTTTTCTTGCAGGGAAGTATTAAGACCATTAAAAATGCCTAAATTATCAGACCAGTGAGAAAGACTGACCATACAATTCCATCCTTTAAGAAGTCGGAATCGAATTGGTTTCTTACCTTGCAGAAACAGTGAGTTCATTCCATAGTACAAGCATTCTCCACAGAACTTTCCCCTAGATAATCTTTGTACCTCTGCATACAGTAACAGTGGTTTATGTCAGTTTCCTTATTGTCACCTGCTAATCTTAAACTTAACTTATTAGCCTTTATGTAATTCATATTTTACTCTTTCTCTAAGTACTCTCTTTAGTTCAACTGGATTTTTTAAAATAACAAAAGCCCCAGTGGAAAAAATAGTGTATTGATTGGCCATCTGTTGCAAGCTCTTTAATCTTGATAATTACTCTAGTACATGACTCTGTTGCACTAAACTAGTGTCTGTGTTTGTGTGTGTGTGTATTATGTCATGTCACATGGTATACTATAGTATAGTGTATTAACCTGCCACATGCAGTTTACCACGAGTTGACAATGCTTTACCTGAACTATACCCATTCAATAAGACAAGTCAACTTACATGCTGTAGCAAAGACAAATTGCTATGAAAGTTTCTGAACATTTGCTCTTAACTGTTGTGTTCATCTCTGATTTATAGTGAAAAAAATCACATCCTAGCAGTGGTCCACAGACCATGGCTTGAGTAATACTGATTTGCACATTATTTTCTCCCAATAAATTGTGAGCTACCAGAAATTAGTGATGATGTTTAGTTCCTTTTCACAGCCATTCCAAAATATAGCATTTTACACCGCACATAGATTACATTCAATAAAAAAATATTTAACAGTATTAAATGGTGAGGCTATGCCAAATTATATTCATACATCTAAGAAGTCATTTTACACAACTGTCTTTCTCTGGGTTCAAATCAAAAGGAAAATTTGGGTTTTGGGGGAAGTGTTATTTTGAACACGTCTATTCTTGCTGGGGGAAATTCAGCATCAGAAGGTTGAGTTAATCAGAGGCTCTATTCATAACACATCATCATCATTGCTCCCTCAAAGTCCACTCCCTTGTTTGATTTATTTTCTCCAATTTCGTACTCATTTTATTTCTAACCTCCCCCAAAGGAAATCACTGTTTAATATATTTTTGTACAAATTCTTATAAAAAGCAGAGAGCTGTTGTCTGTGCATATGTTTTAATTTTAGTAACTAGTACTGTGTTATGCAGGTAACTAGGAGATATTGCAGCTTTAGTTCTAGACCACCACAATAAGGTGAATATCACAATAAAGCAAGTGACATTAATTTTTTTGGTTTTCCAGTGCATATAAAAGTTATATCTACATTATACTGTAGTCTATTAAATATGCAATAGCATTATGTCTGAAATATATGCATACCTTAATTAAAAAATATTTTATTGATAAAAAAAATTCTAACCATCATCTGAGCCTTCAGTGAATAGTAATCTTTTTGCTGGTGGAGATTCTTGTTTTGTCATCAATGACTGTTGACCGATTAGGGTTGGGGTCAGTGAAGGTGATAAGGCAATTTCTTAAATAAGACAAAAATGAAGTTTGCTGTATCAATTGACCCTTCCTTTCACAAAAGATGACTCTGTAGCATGCAATGCTATTTGATAACATTTTTGCCCACAGTAGAACTTCTTCCAGAATTGGGGCCAATCCTCTCAAATCCTGCCAGTGCTTTATCAACTGAGTTGGTGTAATATTCTAAATCTTTTCTTTTTTTTTTTTTTTTTAATGTAAGGGGGTTTATTTGATTACACAGTTACAGTCTTAAGGCCATAAAGTATCCAACGTAACATACTGACAATCAGGTACCTTCACTGGAGGATGTCCAATGGCATCCGGAAAACCTCTGTTAGCTGGGAAGGCATGCTCCAGAGTTCTGGTTTCCAAATGGCTTGCTCCCAGGATGTTCCTCTCTAGGCTTCAGTTTTTCTCCACAATGTCACTCTCAGTTGCTCTTGGGGCATTTGTCCTCTCTTAGTTTCTCCAGAGCAAAAGTCTGTTTTCAAAGGCCATCTCCAAAATGTCTCTGTAAGTTTCAGCTCCTCTCTCAGTTTACATGCATTCTTCAAAGTGTCCCTCTTGGCTATAGCAAGCTTGCTCCTTCTGTCTGAGCTTATATAGTGCTCTAGTAAACCAATCGAGGCCAGTGCTGAATAAATGGGGCCACACCTCTATGGAAACTATCCAATTAGAGTCATCACCCACAGTTGGATGGGTCACATCTCCACAGAAACACTCAAAGAATTACAATCTAATCAACACCAACTGTGATGGTTGGGTTCATGTGTCAACTTGGCTAGGTGGCCTAGCTGTCTGGTCAAGCGGGCACTGGCCTGACGATTGTTGTGAGGATATTTGAGGCTGGTTAGTAAACCAACGGGCTGGTTTGTCGGATCATCAGTCAATTGACTGCAGCTGACTGATGACTCATCAAGGGGCGTGCTTCCACAGTGAGAGAATGCAATTGGCTGGATTTGGTCCGGGTGATCAGCTGGAGGCTTATAAGCCAGACGGTTAGAGAAACCTTCACTTCTTCTTCAGCTGCTCAGTGAAGCTTTTCCTGGGGAGCTCGTCGAAGTTGCCAGTTCGTTTCCTGAGGAGTTCGTCAAAGTTGTCGGTTCGTTTCCCGAGGAGTTCGTCGGACGTCTTCCTTGGAGTTGACAGCTTGTTGACGGCTCTGCAGAATTTGGACTCGTGCGCTCCCGCAGTTGCGTGAGTCACTTTTACAATTTGATAATAAGAGACATCTCTCATTGATTCTCTTTCCAAGGAGAACCCTAACTAATACACTAACCAATATGTCTGCCCACACAAGATTGCATCAAAGTTAATGGTATTTTGGGAGACTAAATCACTTTTATTCAACATTGTATTGCACAACCTGTACACCATCTTCTTGTTTTTTCCCTCCTAACCATCCAGGACTCTTTTCCTTGCTCCAGTGAGATAATCACATCTGGCTTATTAATGGAGTGTCCTAGCAAGACCAAGTTACCATAGGTCTCCATCATTACATCCCAGTATAAGGACTTCTGAACAGCACTGAGACATTCCCATCCTGCTGAGAGAAGTCTGTCGCCACATCCCTGAATGTCATTGATCCATGGGCCTTGGTTTTATACCTGCAAGGGTTGATCATGGCTCAGGCTTCCTTTACTGGAAAAGCAAGGAATGCAGAAAATCCAAAACACCAGAGGTCCAACTCTTGCCTCAGTCTAGGTCTGCAGAGCCTTCCAGCACCGTGCCTCCTCCATTTCTTCACTACAACTCACAGTGGGCAGAAAGAGATCTCTAAATCCTTTCTTGTCATTTCCGTACTGTTCACAGCATCTTCTCCAGTAGACTCCATATCAAGAAATCACTTTCTTTGCTCATCCATAAGAAGCAGCTCCTCATATTTTCACACATTATTGTGAGATTGCAGCAATTCAGTCACATCTTCAGGCTCCACTTATACTTCTAGGTCTCTTGCTATTTCCACCACATCTGCGGTTACTCCCTCCACCAAAGTTTTGAACC
Source organism: Choloepus didactylus (assembly GCF_015220235.1). Classification (NCBI taxonomy): domain Eukaryota; kingdom Metazoa; phylum Chordata; class Mammalia; order Pilosa; family Megalonychidae; genus Choloepus; species Choloepus didactylus. The sequence goes on along the minus strand of NC_051325.1, from coordinate 21,986,944 downwards.
CCTGAAATCAACCATAAGGGTAGGAATCAACTTCTTCCAAACACCTGTAAATGTTGACATTTTGACCTCCTCCCATGAATCATGAATGTTCTTAATGGCATCTATAATGGTGGATCTTTTCAGAAGGTTTTCAATTTACTTTCCCCTGATCCATCAGAGGAATCACTTTTTATGGCAACAATAGCCTTACAAAATGTATTTCTTAAATAATAAGACATGAAAGTCAGAATTACTCTTCAATCCATGAGCTGCAGAATGGATGTTGTGTTAGCAGGCAAGAAAACATTAATTCCATTCTACATCTCCAAAGAGCGCTTGAGTGATCAGGTGCATTGTCAACGAGCAGTAATATTGTGAAAGTTTTTTTTTTTCTTCTGGGAAGTAGGTCTCAACAGTGGTCTTAAAATATTCAGTAAACCATGATGTAAGAAGATGTGCTCCATCGAGGTTTTGTTGTTCCAGTTATAGAGCACAGGCAGCACAAGCAGAGTATATTTAGCATCATTCTTAAGGGCCCTAATATCTTCAGAATGATAAATGATCATTGGCTTCTAATCTGAAAGCCACAGCACCTACATTATCCCCTAAAAAGAAAGCCAGCCCGTCCATTGAAGCTTTGAAACCAGAGAAGCTTCTCTCTCTAGCTATGAAAGTCCTAGATGACATCTTCTTCCAGTAGAAAGCTTTTGATCTACATTGTAAATTTATTCTTGAATGTGGCCAAATTCATCAATGATCTTAGCTAGATCTTCTGGATAACGTGCTGTAGCTTTTATATCAGTACTTGCTGCTTCACCTTGCACTTTTGTGTTATGGAGACAGGTTCTTTCCTTAAGCCTCATGAATCAACCTCTGGTAGCTTCAAACTTTTCTTTCACAGCTTCCTCACCTCTCTCAGCCTTCCTGGAATTGAATAGAATTAGGACCTTGCTCTGGATTAGGCTTTAGCTTAAGGGAATGTTGTGGGTGGTTTGATCTTCTATCCAGATCACTAAATCTTTCTCCATATTGGGAAAAGGACTGTTTTGCTTTGTCATCATTCATGTGTTCACTGGACTAGCACTTCTAATTTCCTGCAAGAACTCTCCTTCCTCACTCTTCTGGTTTGATAATGCTGCCATTATGCAATTTACCAGAAATGGATTGGCTTTTATAAAGGGGATTTATTAGGTTACGAAGTTACAGTTCTAAGGCCATAAAAGTGTCCCTACTAAGGCATCAATAAGAGGATACCTTCACTGAAGAATGGCCTGTGGTGTCTGGAACACTTCTGTAGGCTGGGAAGGCATGTGGCTGGTGTCTGCTGGTCCTTTGCTCCCAGGTTGTGTTTCAAAATGGCATTCTCCAAAATATCTCTGGGCTTCTATCTGAGCTCTTCTCTCTCAGCTTCTGTGTTTCCTTGCTTCTTTCTCCCAGGGCATTTCTCTCTAAGCATCAGGGGGTCCTCCCTTAGCTTCTCCGGGGCAAACTCTGGGCTTTGTCTCTTAGCGTAGCATCTCCAAATGTCCTTCTGTCTGCTTCTTCAAGAATCTCCAAGTATCAGCAGCATCTGTGTCAGCTCTTGGGCTCTCCTGAATACTCCAATGAACTAATCAAGACCCACCCTTCATGGGCAGGGTACACCTCCATGGAAATGTTCTAATAAAAGATCTCACCCACAGTTGAGTGGGCCACAACCCTATGGAAAATTCAGTCAAAAGATTCCAACCTAATTGAAAGACTAATAAGTCTGCCCCCACAAGATTGCCTTAAAGAACATGGCTTTTCTGGTGGACATAATATATTCAAACTGGCATACTCACTAAGCTGAATCATTTCTAGCTTTTGATTTAAACTGAGAAACATGGGACTCTTCTTTTCACTTGAACATTTAGAGGCCATTGTAGGCTTAGTAATTGGCCTAATTTCAATGTTGTTGTGTCTCAGGGAATAGGGATGCCCGAGGAGAGGGAGAGAGGGGGATTGGCTGGCCAGGTGAGCAGTCAGAGCACACACGTTTATCTATTAAGTTTGCCATCTTACATGGGCACAGTTCACAGTGCTCCAGAACAATTACATTAGTAACATCAAAGATCACAGATCACCATAACAGATATATTAGTAATGAAAAAGTTTGAAATCCTGTGAGAATTACCAAAATGTGACACAGAGACATGAAGTGAGCACATGATAATTGGACAAATGTGCCAAAAGACTTGTTCCATGCAGGTTTGCCACAGACCTTCAATTTCAAAAAAAAAAAAAAAAAAAAAAAAATGCAATACTGCAAAGCACAATAAAATGAGATGCCTGTATCTCATTTTGTTTCTTGCTTTTTCAATCTTAGGTCTTCCTCTAGACTACTCTGAGACCATAACACCATGGGACCTTAATATACTTTTCCATTAGTAAAAATAATAATAGCATTGTACTATATTAGGACTTAGCAACTACAGCTGTGGGCCAAATCCTGGCCTGCTGCCTTTTTATGAAATTAAACTTTTATTGGAACACAGCCATGCCCACTCATTTACTTATCATCTATGAATGCTTTCATGTGTTAATGGCCAAGTCCACTAGTGGTGATACAACCTGCATGGTCCAGAAAGGTGAAAATATTTACTATCTGTCCCTTTACAGAAAGTTTGCCAAACCCTAAACTAGATGATCCATTACAACTCTCAAATTCTAGTTTTTCCATTTTCAAAAATCATGGTTTTCTGCTGCCATTTTTGCTAATGGAGGAGGACAGACAAGCAAATGTCTATCATGAATGTAAAGATTTCCCCAAGGCAGCTTTCCACTTCCAGAAGCCCCACTATCACATGGAACGCCTCAGTGCTGGCAGAGCTAGTCACTCATTTGAATGCTCCCCATTCACTCCTCCTAGATTTATGGATTTGAGTAATTAAATCAAGATATCTAAGACCAGAAGTCTGCTTTTCAAATCAGTCCCATAACTAAAGCTGACTGAAAAAAGAGGGTGATCTCAGTGAGAACTGTTTTTCTCTGTTATAACGTGTCCCTCTATTTTTTAATATTAGTTATGGATGACAATTGATCTCTGAATTCTAGATTATCATTAAAGGCTCCAGGTTTGGGGGGAAATCACTTAAAAGTATAGCAGGCATAAACACTTTGGAATTATTGTAGGCCTGGCAAGAACAGAGGACCACAAGCTCTTGACATCAGGCTGTGGACTTTCAGAGCCATTTTACTCTTGTCTTTCTGTCCTGATCTAGACAGCATCTCTCCTGGATGCAGTTTATCAGTCTCAATTGACAGACGCTAAGTCAGTGTCTCTTTTGTGCTTGGTGCATAATATGCACTCATTAAATGTCTGTTGAATGAATGAATGGGCCATGCTGGGTGCTTTCAACAGAATCTCCACCTTCTGTAAACTTTAAATGTAAGAGAAAATATTGACGTGGTCATTTGTTGATGGGCATTCAGAAAGCAGCATAAAAATAGTCCAGACATAAATGGACAATGAATTAGCATACCTTAAGACCCACACAAGGGGGGCTGGGGAGAAAATAAATAATTAGCATCACTGGAGTCTTAGTTATGCATCATTGGTGTAATTAGCTTTAGGCAAACTTTCTGCCCTTTGTTAATCTCATGAAGGTCCATTAGTAAATGCCTGTTACATGAACTACCACAGTCTACTTGGATTTCAATTATCATCCATTCCTTAGCAAGGATTCAAACAGAATGAAGACTTCATTATATCAAACTTCTTGCATTCAAGTCAAAGAGCCTTACTAAGTTAATGAATAACTATTGTGTAAATAAAAACCTGATTCATGTATTTGTTATTTATTCTTTACTCTTGCCACTGGTTGATTTTTTAATTGTGTTGTAAAATATTTAATGTTTACTAAAAGACATAAATAATGTTATAGTGAACACCCATTTCCACACCATGCACCTTAGAAGACATTTACAATACAATTGAAGCCCCAGTGGTCTCATCCCTAATCACTTACCTCTTTCTTCCCACCAGAGGTAACAACTCTCTGGAGTTTGGGGGTTATTCCCGTGCATTTCTTTATACTTTTCTGCATGCATACTTATCACTAAAAATAAACAGTATTGTTTACATACAACTAGGCTACATGTTACTGGTATCACAATTTGGGTGTTCTTTTGCACAATTGTTTTACTTCAAACAATACTTTATTTTTGAGGTCTATCTATATTTTTAATATTTAGGTTCTTTCCTTTTTTTTTGCTATTACAAAATATTTTTGTGAATATTCATATACATGTCTACTTGTGGACGAGTGTTAAGTTTCTCATGGTAATACTTAATAATAATAACCTTGACATTTCTACTTACTACTCATCTACATCTTATTGAAAGCTAAATATGTAACTTTTTCTAAGTAGTTTGCATATATCAACTTATTTAATTCTCATAGCAACCCTATGAGATAGCTAAAATTATTATCCCCATTTATGCACATGGAAAACACAGGAGGGCAACCACTGGGTCATCAGATATGCAAATTCTCAATATCACTAGATATTACAAATTGTTCTTCAAAGTGTTGTAGCATTTTCCATATACAATAGTGAAATATATAAGTCCTTATTGGTCCACATTCTTGTAGTATTTGGTAATGTCAGAATTTCAATATTGAGCTTCAAATATTTTTATAGAGATAATATATATTCATATGTTATTTGTGCAAATAGCTCAAATGAGAGAGGGAGGGAGAGGGAGAAAGATCAAAATAAAGTCTGTTTTAAGAACAGTGGAAGAGAAAGGAGATGACAGAGGTTAGGAGTTGAGAAAAAGTAAAATCCCTTCAATAGGGTCAAACATTTTTAATAGTCTTGCATATGCCCGTGCAAGGTTGGAAGCTTACAACCACCAATTGTCTGTTTTCCCAATGCTCATAGGAAAATCATAGTCTACAGGGGAAAGTCTATATTAAAAATCAGAAGACAGAAAGTCACATTGTCTCAAATTCTCAATTCTTTCTCAGCTTGAACATTATAGCTTTTCAGTGTGGGTTGTACCCTAACACCTCCACCTTCTCCTTTTAGCTATGAAAGATTCATACCACACAGAGAAATTCAATAACTTTTTTAAAACCTGAATTATCACTTTTCCCAAGCTTTGACTGAGTTTCTTGTATCTCCTGTAGGAGGATAGAATGTTTATTATGTAAGTTTGATTGACTGCAAGATACACTCAAATAATTTACAACTGTGGTCAATTCAGAGAAAAATAAAACTTCCCAGCTCCTGGATGCTATGGTAGGTGCCCTTTTCCACTATCACACCAGTATTAACATTAACCCTTTAAGACCATAGGGACCTTAAAAGCCTCCCAAGGGGAAAATTTCCACAGTGTGGGGAGTGGATTCTCACCCCAGGGACTGCTGATTCCCTCCTCACTGAAGGGCCCCTCTGTGTTCAGCAGATTTCCAAAACTCTGGCAGTTTTGTAAGGGAGCTATGCAAAGATGCTTGACTGAGTTAAAGAGTAAGACTTATTTGGCAAAGAAATAAAAATTCAGACCATGAAAGTGAAGATAGTTTCACAGCAACAAAACAAACTGTATTTTAGGCACACACCCTATATTTTTATGGCAAACTCCTTTTGCCACAGAAAATGTAGGAGTACCTTCACCTTTATAAAACACTATACCCGAATCCTCAAAGGGAGAATTTCAGAACACTGAAAATTCTGATTTCCTATTGAACTTTATAGAAGAAGCTTTAAGCCATGAACCACCCCTCCAATTCTGCAATCCCCAAGAAAACATCAACAGCAAAAGAGACGCTTCCTTCTTTTGTTCCTCAGCCTCGCTCATTTTGGAAACATCTCTGAGTTCTTTAATATCAACCTGGATTACTTAATGGAAAAAAATGAGAAAAATAAATATCTCTTCCAGTTACAAAGAGAAGCCTGGGTTTGGTGTGCCTGTTATTAATCAAATCCTCTCAGCTCAGTAATAAAAAGAATGTATTATCTTCCTTTTTCCTAAAACATGTTTCATGGTAGACCCTTGGTTGTGAAAGGTTAGTTTCTAAGAGATGTAGATATTATATGTTATTATAAACGCATCCTTTTTCTCCTGTGAAATTCTTTGAAGGTGGATGGAATCTGCCATGATAATTCAAATGGAAAAAAGAATGGCTATTCTTTTAAAAAACATGTTTGTCTTCTTCTGTGTCTTGAATAAGCCAGCTTGTATCTGGTCCCCTTTAGGAGATCTGTGTCTGAGCTCAGGGCTCCCAGAGAGTCCCATTAGAGGCTATTCTAACTAGCAAGACACGCTCATGAAGTGTGCAGAAGTCACTGTCTGTTTAACTTAGTACCGAGAAAAAGCTATTGTGAGGCATGCTGGGATCCAAGAGTGTGCTTCCTGTGACAGGTTTCTGGGTGAGTTGTCTAACATCTGTCTTCTTTTAAAGTGGGGTGGGAGGAAGACAAAAGAATAGGGAAGGAACATGGAGAGATAAAAGGAAGGGAGAGGGCAAAGGGGAGGAAAGGATCAATGGGAGAGACAGAAGAGTTGCACAGGTAGAATGAATCTCCTCTATCAAAATGCCCCATTCCTCCCTGATAAATTAACCCATTCAGAATTTTCCTACTTTTCCTTAAGGAAACATGAATCTTTGTTATCTTTACCACCTTCTAAAGTTATTTCTTTGGGAAAATATTAAATCCAGAGAATTGGTGTTTTAGAGAGAAGCAACCCAGATCACAGTAAATGACTGCTATTAAATTGGAAAATATACTGGTGAATATATTCATGTACATACCAAAATAAACCAATACTCCCTTCCCAACTGGGTCTTACAACCTTGGATCCATGGTCTGGAGCATGAAGGTGGGAAAAGAGGCTCTAGAACCTATGGAAAGCCCATAGTGAGTAACAAATCCAACACCAAGGGTCAAGGATTGGAGCCAGTCTTGTAGGTCATTGTCTTAGTTTGGGATCTCCCGGAAGCAGACCCTGAGACAGGGATTTGAGTACGATTAGTGTATCTGGGAAAGAAAGGAAAGCCCAGTCGGGCAGTAGGTAAGTGAGACAGAGAAGAGAAGGCAGCCCACATGGGAATGGTGTTAAGATCGCTAACCCTGGAAGCTAACACTGGAGTTACTGGGAGTCAGTGTAGAGCACACACCCAGGGTGATTCCTTTCCAGGAGCAAGGGAGCTGGGACATACATAGTACTCCTGGAGGTGCTAATTCTCCAACCCTTCCAGCACCTTCCATACATGGGCAGAACCGGCCTCACTCATCAGAGAAAGTGCCCAGGCACAGGGATGCAGGTGCTGGTAGGTGGAATCCATGAGTGTGCCCTGAAATGGTGGGAACCAGGGGATTGGGCAGGCACCGACAATGTCAGCTACAGTAGTGTGGGGCTGAATGTAAAGTAAGGATTATCCTACTCCTGCCTTGTATCATAAGCCACAGAGCAACTGAAATCTATACAGCCCGAGTTATTTGAGAGATTTATCGTTTTGTGTGGCAGATTATTAAGTTCCATTAATGAGGGGCCAACTGAATTCTAACATTGCCTCCTTGCAAAGTCCCAAATTGCTAGAAATATGAAACTAAGGCTGGCATTATAGAGCATGGGCATGATTTTTTTTTCCTCAAGTTAGATCTAGAATCCTCAACAGGTGATCCCTGATGCAGTTTGAAAAGGACTTAGAAGTGCAGCATCCCCTCAGTTCTCTGTTCTCACTGCAAAGCTACATGGGGTGGGTGGGAACGAGGACCATTCACAGGTGAGGCCACACCTGGGCGGTAATGTGGTCCACCTAATTCCACTCATTGCTCAGAGATGTGGACTTCACCCACTTTCTTCTCTTTTCTCCTTTCCACTCTCCTTGTGTATTAAAAGGCTACTGCCAGCTCAGGGAAGATTTTAGTTAAGGTTATTTTAAAACCTCCAAGAATATTAGAAAATGTGTGATATTTCCAAAACTATATCAAAGTAACTAAATCTAAGAAATACGTTTCAACTACTAACACATTTATAATACTACGATATAGATGCCACGATCACAAATCTCTTTCCTAATTTCTGTCACCTGAAATTGATCCTAGACAGCATTAAATCTAGAACTATCTTCAATTTTTCCTTTTGGCATCACTGCCTCTGTGGTTTGGGTCTTCAGGCTCATTGATTTTTGACCCATTTTCTTTACCAAAAGCATATAAAGTGAAGAGGTTCATTTACTCACACTACACTCAAATGTGGGGCTGGGGTGGGGAAGCGGCATCTCTATTTGTCTACAATTGGCTTTTTTATTTCTCACAGCTGCCACCTGCTGGGTTGTATGTGTATGTCCTTTTGAATGTGCATGGAGGTTCAGAGGCATTCGTGTGTTTTTTAAATGAACTTTTTTGTTGGACAATAACAGAGATAAAGAAATGTGCAAATATCTGAAGTGGACAACTTCATGGATTTTCACAAAGGAAATATACCAACAGAGGCAGTACCCAGATCAAGAAACTGAACATTACCAGCAGCCCAGAACTACTCCCCGTGCTTCATGCTACCTCCCTGTTACTACATCTGGAGTGGGGGATAATTGACACAATCAAATCTGGTAAATTCAGTCTGATCCAACATTTTAAACTGTGTGTAAAACTGTTCATTAGGTCAAATGTCCTTTACCCCTTTTCTCCCCTCAACAAGAGGTGCAGGGCAGAAATGACCTCATAATCTTGGGGGCAGGAGGGTCTCAGATTTGCAAAGTCCATGCTGGTCCTGGGGTGCAGATCGGTGCGCTCACTCTGTGTCATCAGCTCCTGGCACCTGTGTTCCCTAGTCACTGTGCCCAGTTGCTGGTCCGGCTGATGTGGCGCCACACTGGCACATCAGCACAGGATATGCTGTGGACCCCTCCCAGGATATGGCCATCATCCTGGGATGATGGGACTCTCTCTCCATCAGAATGATACTTTCTGGCAAGGTCCTTGGCCATTCTCCCAGTTATCCCTACTTCCCCTCTTGAGAAACATGAGGACCTCTGGGTTCCATCCATACCACCTGTAAACTGAGGACAGCTTGGGGACACTCAAATTCAAGCCTTCCCTCTCCATGCCCAAGGGCATTTCACTGCCTGATCACTGTGACATTTTTCTCTCCCGGCATCCTAAATGGAAAGTAGGTATCGAAAGGGAGATCAGACAGATGTCTGGTCACCTGGCTCCTGCTGTCAGTCTTTGGCCCTGCAGCAGCACCTCTGCCCATTGTTGGAACTGGCCTTATGCTGAGCTTCTCTGAGGTTTGTAGATTCTGGGACACCCAGGGAATGCACCTCAGCTCTGTTATTCTTGAACCACCATACTTACCTGGATGAACTTAAGAAGAGCCAGCCACATTACTAGGGGTGAGAACTTTAGCAACCCATATGTTCATTTCCCTCACATCTCCCTTGCTCCCCTTTCTTACCACAAACTTTGGGTACCTAAAGTGACAGTTTTCAAGTTCTTCTTTCTTCTATATTACATCATTCCAGGAAAATTCTCTCCATTTTAGCTTTCCCTTCCTCCACTGTGTATCCCTCTAGCCCTCTCATGGTGGTAGTAAATTGAAGGGGCACTTCTCTGCTGAGGAAGATACTATGGGATCTGTGCATCCAGATACAAGTCCTGATCTGTTCAATGGGATCAGAAGGGATTTTAGAGATCCTTTGTTTCATAATGTTTCATAATAAAGCCTGACTTTCAAGACTCTTATTAAAAAACAATAATAACAATTTTATATGTCAGAAGCTGAATATATTGTCTTTCATTCTCTTTGAATTTCTGCTATACCGGTCCTTATTTCTTCACACCTTCCCAACCACCTGACTCCATGCATCAGCTAAGGTTGACTAGGGAGGTAATATATACATTAACATAAAATAGGAAAACATGGATAATTTTCAAAATATTGGTTCCATATACGAATGAATTAAGGTAAAATACATGAAGAATCATTTTAGCATTTTTGCTCAATATCCCTGAACTAACCCCAAATCACATGTTGTAACTAAAGGACTCTACTGACTTCAGAAGTACTATGCTAAGAAGGCTTAGAAGGAAAAAAGCCTACAGACATTTATATATATGATCCTTTATAGCTTATAAGAGGCTTTCACATAAATTACCTCATATTATCTCATTTGATCCTCACTAAATGAAGTATGTATTGCTGTCCTCATTTGGAGGCCTAGAGATTTTAAACAATTTACCAGTACCATATAGTGACATGGAAAGGTCAGAGTAGAACTTTCTATTTTAGACACCTCTAAAATTAGCTGAAATTGGGGATTTGGGATAGTCTCACTGGGTTTTGAGAAGAACCATCTTTGTGAGCCACTTTGAGCATGGGATGTAAATCAAAGAGGGCTCACTTTCTTTGGGGAACCCTGTACATAAGTAAAGTAGTCTAAATTCAAAGGACACAGAATGAGATGGTAAGTATCACGTGAATGGCATGTTCACATGTGAACATGCCGTGTGAATGGCATCAGCATCGGCATTGTCCTGGGAGGTTGTGTCATGCAGAGGTTAATACAATGTGGAGCCACACTTTGCTTCCTCAGACCAGGCCCAGAGGCACGATGGAAGATGTTAAAAATGTGGACTCTCCTCCGTGTGAAGGCGCAGGGACCAGCCACGTGGCAACGTGCTAAGTGCTCTGCCCAGTAGAGGCATCAAAGGAGAGAGGCAGCTGAGAAATTCTAGGAAAATAGAACCTGGGGGTGTATCTCTAAGTTTCCTGTTTGTGCGTTGTAATGCTCTTATGTTATCATCAAGTGTCAGCTAAGTTGTGTTTGGAGGAATCATCTTTGTTCACAGTCTTCAGTAAAACAGACCAGAAAGAATAATTACAGCACAGAAAAGTAGTCACAGACATGCAGGAGGTTACGGAGGAGGTGACTGAGCCTCAGTCTGGAGCACGAGGTGCTGCGGTGCACGGGAGGGCCCATGGAACATGCCGGCACCCTGGGGTTCTCAGAAACACCTGCGAGCAATCCAAGGGGTTCCGATTATGGACCACAGGACAGAAAAGGAAAGGAGGCCTTCCATAGACTGGAAGTTAATTGGAAGCAGAATTATATGTTTGAATAACTTCTACTGACTCCATTTACATTAAATAAAAATAAATTTAAATCCATAATAATTATAAATATTATCTTTCCACATAGCTATCCTTTAAAATACAACTGCAGAATATCATCATATAGTCTGAAAAAATTAAATGCTTTTTATTTCCAATTGCCAGTTCTCAGGCCCTCATTCTCCCCACCCCTGTTTGCCCCTCTCAGGAATAATTTCTTGGGGAAGCACTTATTCCATGGCGAGCCACAAGATGGCAGGCTAAGCCTAGTCATCTTGTCATTTTCTTGGCCTTTAGTAATTCTTTACTTTCCTTTTTACTATCAGGAGGAACTTTGAAATCCTCAAGACCTTGAGGACCAAGTACAAAGACCAGAGCAGCTGCTGACCCTGGAGTGAGACCTCACGGCATTGGCTCTGAGCAGATGAATGCTTATTGGGTTGTGGGGACCACACAGGGAGCAAGGGATTCATTTGACCTCTGGGAACTTCATCAGGGACTCTGAGAACAGCCTGTGTGCACAGAGTCACAGGAAGAGCTGCCCCCAAGCCTGGGAGGGAGATTTCCCTCCCCAGGCCAAGTGAATCTGCTGGAACTTCCTACTCAAGGAGCAGAAACCTGGAGCTGTGACCTGTGCAGAAGGTGCTGTTGATCTATATCCCATGAGGCCTGAATAAGGGAGACTGCATCTGGGGCACCAGCTCTGCCATGTCTTCAGGAATAAAAACTGCTTTCCCAATAAATCTAAGGTTTTGGACACACAATGCACAAACAGAGAAGTGGTAACAAGTACAAAAAAAAAAGAGGACAGAGGGACAGTGGCAAAATATATGTGTATGCTATTGAAGTTAAGTTGGTATCAAATCAAATATGATTGTTATATATTTAGGATATTACATTATAACTCCATGGAAAACACAAGGAAAATACATGGAAAATATGTCCAGATAGAAAAGATAAGGCATACAATATGGTGTAACACACAAAAAATACAATAAATATAAAAGTAGGCATTACTGGAAGAATTGAAGGACAAAAAAAGTATAAGACAAGCAAAGGCTAAATAGCAAAATGGCAGAAGAAAGTCGTGTATTGAATAGATTTGAATAGATTAAACTCTGTAGTCAAAAGGCAGAGATTGGAAGAATGGATTAAAAAGCATGACCCAACTATTTGCTGTCTGCAACAGACGAACCTTAAATTAAAAGATACAAGTAGGCTGAAAGTGAAAGGATGGGGAGAAAGACACCATGCAAGTAGTAACCAAAAGAGAGCTGAAGTAGCCATAACTAATATCAGATAAGATAGACTTAAGTCAAAAACAATTATGGGACAACAATGGTCATCATATACTGACAAAGGGGACAATTCAACAAGAAGATGTACATGCACCTAACAGCAAAGCCCCAAAATATATGAAGCAAAGAACAGATTTGAAGGGAGAAATTGAAGATTCTACAATATTAGGAGACTTTAATATGCTACTTTCAATAATGGATAGAACATTTAGTCATAAAATAAATAAGGAAATACAGGATTTGAATGATACTCTAAACCAACTAGACCTAACAGTTATATACAGAAAACTTCACCCAACAAAAACAGAATACACACCCTTCTCAAGTGCACATAGATCATTCTCCAGGATAAACCATATGTTAGGTCACAACACAAGTCTCAATAAATTCAAAAATATTGAAATCTTGCAATGTATATTCTCCAACCACAACGGAATGAAACTAGAAAACGATAACAGATGGAGAAATGGAAAATTCACAAATATGTGTATAGAAAACAATGTATGCTTAAAAAACCAATGTACAAAAGAGGAAATGACAAGCAAAATTAAGAAATAACTTGAGGGAAATGAAAATGAAAAGACAACAAAACAAAACTTATGTGGGATCCAGCAAAGGCAGTGCTGACAGGGAAATTAATAGCTCTAAATGCTTGCATTGAAATGGAAGAAAGACTTCAAATCAGAGACCTAACCTCAAAACTGGAAGAACTAGAAAAAGAAGAATAAACTAAACCCAAAGTGAACAGAAGGAAGGAAACAAAGATTAGAATGGAGAGAAATGAAATTAAAAACAAACAAAAAAAAAGTACAGAGAACCAACAAAATGAAAAGTTGATTCTTTGAAATGATCAATAAAATTGACAAACCCTTAGCTAGACTGACAAAGAAAAAATGAAAGGACACCAACAATGAAAATCAGAAATGAAAAGGGGGAAATTACTATCAACCCTGCTGAAATAAAAAGAACTAAGAGGTTACTATGAACAAGTGTACACAAATAAATTAGATAATCTAGATGAAATGCACAAATTCTTAAAAACACACAACCACCGACATTGATTCAAGAAGAAAGAGATCTCAGCAAACCAATTTCTAGTAAAGAGATTGAATCAGTAATCATAAATCTCCAAACAAAGAAAAGCCCAGAACCAGATGGCTTCACAGGAGAACACTACAAGCATTCCAAGCAGACTTAACATCAATTCTGCTCAAATTCTTCCAAAAAATTGAAGAGGAGGGAACACTCTCTACTTCATTCTATGAGGGCAACATCACCCTCATACCAAAGAAAGAAAAAAAATACCACACACACAAAAAAAAAACTACAGACCAATATCTTTTATGATTATAAATGCAAAACTCTGAACAAAATACTAGCAAACTAAATCCAGCAGCATAGTAAAGAATTATACACCATGATCAAGTGAGGTTTACCCCTGGTATGCAAGGTTGGTTCAACCTAAGAAAATCAATTAATGTAATACACCACAGTAACAGAATGGAGGAAAAAAACACGGTCCTCTCAATTGATGTAGAAAAGGCATTTGACAAAATCCAGCAGCCTGTCTTTATAAAAACACAATACTACAAATAGAAACTACAAATAGAAAAGCCCACAGCTAACACCCTACCTCCTAGTGAAAAACTAAAAGCTCTGCCTCTAAGATCAGGAACAAGACAAGGATGCCCACTGCCACCACTGTTACTCAACATTGTACCAGAAGTTCTTGCCAAAGCAATTAGGCAAGAAAAAGAAGTAAGGGGCATCCAAACTGGAAAAATAAGAAGTAAAATTTTCCCTATTTGTAGAAGACAAGATCCTGAAAATCCTGGATTTCAGAAAATCCTGAAAAATCCACAAAATGTTCCTAGAGCTACTAAATGAATTTTGCAAAGTATCACGGTACAAGATCAACACCCAAAAATCAATACGGTTTGGAGAACCTAAGATGGCAGCTAGGAGAGACAGGGCAAAAAAAACCTCCATGATAAATACTAGATAAAAGCCAGAAAGTGACCCAGAATACCAGTTCCAGTGATCCACCAGCTTGACAAGGTCTGCTAAATCCACAGGGACCATGCACTTGTGAAACCAGGAGTCTGCATTCTGAAACGAGTGAGTAAGCCTGCTGAATATCTTGCAGCCACGCTGCGGTGTGGGGAAACCATGGGTTGGCATTTGGAGGTGGACTAGTTCTTTTTTAAAAAACCCAAAAGCAGCTGCAGATACAGCAGCGAGAACCACACAGTGAAGCGCTGCAGGACCAGGCTGTGCGAATGCCTCAATATCTGGCATGGAAGATAGCCTTTCGCGCACCTGCTGCTAATTGTCTTGGAGTGAGGAAGGCAGAGGTAAGCCAAAAGGGGAAAATAACCATGCCCCTTGCAGCCATCTTCCCAGTGGGCTGGGAACGCTCCTGCCCAGTGCCGGAGCCACAGCCCAGAGCCCCTCCAAAAAACCCTGTGGGACAGGAAGTATTTCCAGCAACATGCACACACACCACAATATCGGGCGTGGACAATAGCTGTTCACCCACCCACAGCTAATTGTCCCAGAGTTGGGAAGACGGAGCTGTGTGAAAAGGGGGAAATTAACACGCTCCATACAGCCATCGTTACAGCAGGCTGGGAACGCACCTGCATGGCCCAGCGGCCCAGAACTTCCCTTGAGGGACAGCACACACTTGTGATGTAGCACAGCCTTCCCTCAGCAGAGGCCCTAGAAGGGCACGGCCTGGAAGAGGAACCCACTTGGAAATCCCGGGGACCCTACACCAATACCAAGGACTTGTGGGTCAGCAGCAGAGACAATCTGTGGCAAGCCTGAAATGAAGGTTTAGACTCTTGCAACAACCTTAAATCTCCAGGAACACCTGGGAGGTTTGATTATTAAAGCTTCCCTCTCACCCTAACTGCTCAGACACAAGCCCCACATTCACGGCAGACAGCACCAACAACACACCCAAACTTGGTGCACCAACTGGACCCCACAAGAATCAGACCCCCACACACCACAAAGACAAAGCTGGGGAGAACTGAGTTGAGGAGAATAGGTGACTTGCAAATGCCATCTTCTGGTTAGTTAGAGAAAGTGTACTCCACCAAGCTGTAGATCTGACAAGTTAGAGATTAGTCTTTGACTAATTCTACATATGCTAAAAGAACCCTGTCAAGTAAAGCAAATGCCAAGAGGCCAAAAACAACAGAAACTTTTAAAGCACATGAAAAAAACAGATAATATGGATAATGCAAACCCAAACATCCAAATCGAAAGGTCAGAGGAGACACAGTACTTGGAACAATTAATCAAAGAACTAAAGAGAAACAATGAGACCATGGCACAGGATATGAAGGACACAAAGAAGACCCTAGAAGAGCATAAAGAAGGAATTGCAAGAGTAAATTAAAAAATAGATCATCTGATGGAAATAAAAGAAACTGTTCACCAAATTAAAAAGATTCTGGATACTCCTAGTACAAGACTAGAGAAAGCTAAACAATGAATCAGCGACCTCGAGGACCACACAGCGGAAAATGAAAGAACAAAAGAAAGAATGGGGAAAAAAATCGAAAAAATTGAAATGGACTTCAGGGATATGATAGATAAAATAAAACATCCAAATATAAGACTCATTGGTGTCCCAGAAAGGGAAGAGAAGGGTAAAGGTCTAGAAAGAGTATTCAAAGAAATTGTTGGGGAAAAATTCCCAAACCTTCTACACAATATAAATACACAAAGCATAAATACCCAGTGTACTCCAAATAGAATAAATCCAAATAAACCCACTCCAAGACATATTCTGATCAGACTGTCAAATACTGAAGAGAAGGAGCAAGTTCTGAAAGCAACAAGAGAAAAGCAATTCACCACATACAAAGGAAACAACATAAGACTAAGTAGTGACTACTCAGCGGCGACTATGGAGGTGAGTAAACAGTGGCATGACATATTTAAAATTCTGAGAGAGAAAAATTTCCAACCAAGAATACTTTATCCAGCAAAGTTCTGCTTCAAATTTGAGGGAGAGCTTGAATTTTTCCCAGACAGACAAATGCTGAGAGATTTTGCTAATAAAAGTCCTGCCCTACTTCAGATAGTAAAGGGAGCCCTACCAACAAAGAAACAAAGAAAGGAGAGAGAGATATGGAGAAAAGTTCACTACTAAAGAGATTCAATATTGGTTCATTAAAGGACAATAAGAGAAAGAGGGAAAAAATATATCTGACAAACATAAACCAAAGGATAGGATGGCTGATTCACGAAATGCCTTCACAGTAATAAGGTTGAATGTAACTGGATTAAACTCCCCAATTAAAAGATATAGATTGGCAGAATGGATCAAAAAATATGAACCATCAATATGTTGTGTACAACACACTCATCTTAGACACAGGGACACAAAGAAATTGAAAGTGAAGGGATGGAAAAAATATATCATGCAAGCTACCGCCAAAAGAAAGCAGGAGTAGCAATATTAATCTCAGATAAAATAGACTTTAAATGCAGGGATGTTATGAGAGACAAGAAGGCCACTACATACTATTAAAAGGGACAATTCAACAAGAAGAAATAACAATTGTAAATGTTTATGCACCCAATCATGGTGCCACAAAATAATGAGACAAACACTGGCAAAACTAAAGGAAGCAATGGATGTTCCACAAAAATTGGAGATTTCGACACATCACTTTCTCCTACAGATAGATCAACCAGACAGAAGAACAATAAGGAAATTGAAAACCTAAGCAATCTTATAAATGAATTTGATTTAACAAACATATATAGAACATCACATCCCAAATCACCAGGATTCACATTGTTCTCTCATGGTCACAGAACTTTCTCCAGAATAGACCATCTGCTGGGACATAAAACAAGCCTCAGTAAATTTTAAAAAATTGAAATTATTCAAAGCACATTCTCTGACCACAATGGAATATAATTAGAAGTCAATAATCAGAGACTTAGAAAATTCACAAACACCTGGATGTTAAATAACACACTCCAAAAATAAATGGTTTATAATGTAGAATGTAGGGAAACTAGTGATAGAGAGCAATTAATAAAGGGGGAAGGATAACCAAATAAGAACAGATAAGCTTTCATGGGTAAATTTCACATTCTGGAAATGCCCAGTTATGACTATGGTTTGTTAATTTCTGGTAGGTATGGTGGGAACAAGTTCACAGAAATGTTGCTGTATTAGGTTTATTTTCTTGGGGTAGCATAGGAACATGTTGGAAGTAAAGTAGTTATTTTAGGTTAGTTGTCTTTTTCTTACACCCTTGTTACAGTTTGTTTGAAATGTTTTTTTATTGTGTATCTTTTTAAAAAATATTTTTTATATAGTTATTTTTTTAAAAAAAAGTTAATTAAGAGTTAATGACAGTCAATGCAATATATGATACTGGAGTGGATCTAAGAATGGAGGAGAAAAGCTCAAAGGGGGCATAAGAAAAAATTGGAATATAGAATTTAAGCTTTATATCCATATTAATTTTCTTGAATTAACTGCAGTTAAGTTAATTACATAATTGAATTTCCTTGTTTGTAGGAAATGCACATGGAAGTGTTATGAGTTCAAGGAGTATGATGTAGGCAACCTGCTCTCAGATGTTCAGAAGATGATAAAGAGGTAGATAGATAATTGATAGAAAGATAATAGATATAGTTGAAAGAGATGGGGGGAAGGAGGGAGAGAGGAAGGAAGGAAGGAAGGAAGGAAGGAAGGGGAAAGAAAAGTACTGCAAAGGTAGCAAAATGTAAAATTGGTAGATACAGATATCTGGGGGGGGGGTTGGAGTTCTCTGTATGGGGTTTGCATTGTATTTGCAACTGTTCTATATGTTTGAAATTATTTCAAAACAAAAATTAAAAATAAAAAAAACAATAGGGTTTATATACACAAGCAACAAACAATAAGAAGAAATCAAGAAAAAATTCAATTCACAGTAGAATCAAATATTTAAGAATATGTGTAACCAAGGATGTAAAGGACTTGTACACAAAAGACTACAAAACATTGCTAAAAGAAATCAAAGAAGATATAAATAATTGGAAGGACTTTCCATGTTCATGGATTAAAAGACTAACTAAATAAAATAAAGATGTTAATCCTACCTAAAGCAATTTATAAATTCAACAGAATCCCAAACAAAATTCCAACAACCTTCATTGCAGAAATGGAGAAGCCAATCTTCAAATTTATATGGAAGGGTAAGTGGTCCCATATAGCTAAAGCCATCTTGTGAAAGTAGAATGAAGTTTAAGGACTCACACTTCCTGATTGTAAAACTTATTACAGAGCCAATGTAATTAATGCTACTGGCACAAGGGCAGTCGTATAGACCAATGGCATCAAATTTAGAACTCAGATCAATCCTCATATTTATGGTCAATGGATTTTTGACAGGAGAGCAAAAACCACTCAATTGCGGAAGAATACTCACCTCCAGAAACTGTGCCAGGAAAACTGGATTTCCATTTGCAAAAAAAAAAAACAAAACAAAGAAGGGCCCATACCTCGCACCGTTTACAAAAATAAACTCAAAATGGCTCAAAGGCCTAAATAGAAGAGCCAGCACTATTAAACTCCTAGAAGAAAACATTGGGAGGCATCTTCAGGACCTGTGTTAGGCAGTGGTTTCTCAGATTTTGTACCCAAAGCATAAGCAATGAAAGAAAAAATGGATACATAGGACCTCAACAAACTTAAAAATTTTAAAGTCCTAAAATTTTAAAGTCCTTTAAGGACTTTTTCATGAAAGTAAAATGACAACCTACACAATGGTAGAAAATATTTGGAAACCATGTATCCAATAAAGGAATAAAGGTTTAATATCCAGAATATATGAAGAAATCCTTAACAACAAAAAATCAATTAAAAATTGGGCAAAAGACTTGAATAGACATCTCTCCAAAAAAGATATACAAATGGCCAGAAAGCACATGAAAAGATGCTCAGCATCATTAGCCAGAAGGAAATTGCAAATCAAAACCAAAATGAGATACCACTTCACATCAATTAGAATGGCTGCTTTTAAAAAAACTGAAAATAACAAGAGCTGGAGAGGATATGGAGAAATAGGAACACTCATGCATTACTGGTGGCAATGTGAAATGGTACAGCCCCTGTAGAACACAGTTCAGTGAATCTTCAGAAAGCTAATATGGAACTACCATATGACATGACAATCCCACTACTAGGTAAACACCAAAAGAATTGAAAGCAGGGACTCAAACAAATATTTGCACACCAATATTCATAGTGGTATGATTCACAATTCCCAAAGATGGAGGTAACCCAGGAGTGCAGAAATGAGGAATGGATAAACAAAATGTGGTATGTACATAGGGTAGAATATTATGCAGCCATGAGAGGCACTGCAGTGGAGCCACTGTGCCCTTGCTATTTGCTGCCTCAGGAGCCCAGACCACTGCACTTGGGTTGCCCTGATGGTACTGGGCAGGTGGTAGCAGCAGAGGCTATGGGAGGATGAGCTTTTCCTGGGAGCAGGGTGCGGACCTCGCTCATTTCTACATGGCCACCAAGCCCCAGCAACATCCGAGGGGCTACACAATGTATAAGGTCACTGCTTGGCTCCTGACATTGAAGGACATCTCTGCCATATCATTATCTGGATAACAACTTAAGGAACAGACAGCTCAGGGATTAAACCCCAGAGTTTGCAATTTAACATATTAAAATGTACATTATGCAACAAAGGATGATGGAACAAACAAAGGAACAGGAGATGATGGCCCATCCAAAGAAACAAGATAAAAACCTAGAAACCATTAGAGAAGAGGACCAGACTGTGAACACTGGACAAGGAATTTTAAAAATAATCCTCAGTATGCTCAAGGAGATAAAGTAAAACACAAAGAAAGGACTAAACAATATCAGGAGAACAATGATGAACAATATGAGAACCTCAATAAAGAGATAGAAACTTAAAAAGGGAACCAAACAGAATTACTGGAGTTGAAGACTACACTTACTGAAAAGAAAACATACCTAGAGGATTTCAGCAGCAGAAGAAAAAAATTAGTGATCTCAAAGACAAGCTAACTGAAATGATTCAGACTGAGGATCGAAAAAAAAAAAAAAAGAATTTTAAAAAGTGAACAGAGTCTAAGAGACCTGTGGGCCACCATCAAGTGTACCAATAAATGCTATGGGTCCCAAAAGAAAGAGAGGACAGAAGAAATATCCAAAGAAATAATGGCACAAAACTTCCCAAATTTAACAAAAGATATGAATATGCACATTCAAGAGGCCCAGTGAACCCCAAACAGGATAAACTTGAAGCGAACCATGCCCAGACATTTAGCAATCAAACTGTCAAATGGCAAGGACCATGAGAAAGTTCTGAAAGCTGCAAGAGAAAAACAATGGGTTATATTCAAAGGAATCACAATAATATTAAATGCTGATTTCTCATCAGAAACCATGGAGGCAAGAAGGCAGTAGTATGAAATACTTAATACTGAAAGAAAACAATTTCCAACAAAGACTATTATATCTGGTGAGACTTTCAAAATTGAGGGAGAGATTAAGATATTTCCAGCCAAACTATAGCCGAAAGGGTTCATCGTCACTAGCCCTGTTCTACAAGCAGTGCTAAAGGGAGTTCTTCATATTGGAGGGAAAGGACACTAGGCAGTGAATTGAAGTGGCATAAAGAAATAAAGACCCCTGTAAAAGTTAAAAAAAAAAGAAAATATTATGCAGCCATAAAAAGAAATGGAGTCCTGATACATGCAACAACATGGATGAACCTTGAAGACATCATGTTGCATTTATAAGCTATACATAAAATGACAAATATTATATGATCTCACTGATTTGAAACAATTAGAATAAGCAAACTCATTAAGTAAGAATCTAGACTATACATCACCAGGGGTCAGGGAGGTAGGTGTACAGAATTGGAAGTTAAGGTTTAAAATGTACAGGTTTCCTATTTGAAACAGTGAAATGTTTTGGAAATGTATGAGGTGACCATAGCAAAACATTGTGAACGTAATTAATATCACTGAAATATATATCTGAATGTGATTAGAAGGGGAAATGTTAGATTATGTATATGGTAACAATAATATGGTTCTAAGTAGGACAGTTTGGCAAGAAAATGAAATAAAATGCATCAAAATTGTAAAGGAAGAAGTGAAACTACCATTTGCAGATGACATGCATAATCTTATATATAGAAAATCCTAAAGCATCCACAAAAAAATATGAGAGTTAATAAAATAGTCCAGCAAGGTTTCAGTATTCAAGATCAATATTCTAAACTCTGAAAATGAAATTAAGAAAACAATGCCATTTACAATAGCATCATAGAAAATATTTAGGAACAAAATTTACCATGCCCTGAAAACTATAAACCGCTGTTGAAAGACATTACAGGAGACCTAAATAAATGGAAAGATATCCTGTATTCCTGGATGGAAGATTTAATATTGCTGAATGGAATGCTCCCAAAATGTATCTGTACATTCAGGGCAATCCTGATCAAAATCCAACCACGTTTTTTGCATAAATGGACAAGCTAACCCTAAAATTCACATGGAAATGCAAGAAACCTAGAACAGCCAAAACAATCTTGAAAAAGAAAAACAAAGTTAGAGAAAAATTCCTGTTTCAAAACTACTATGACCCCATAGTAATGAAGGCAGTGTTGCACTGGTATAAGGATAGGCATATAGATCAATGGAACCCAGCTGAGAGTCCAGAGACAAACCTATGCATCTATGGTCAATTGACTTTTGCAAGGGTTCCCAGTCTAGTCAATTGGGAAAGATGAATTTTTTCAACACATACTGCTGAAATTATTGGATATCACATAAATTTGAACCCTTACCTCACACCATATTAAAAAAAAATTAAACAGAACAAAGATATAGATGTAAGAGTGAAAGCTATACATTTCTTAGAAGAACACATAGAAGTAAAGCTTCATGACCTTGTTTAGGCAATGGTTTCTTAAATATAGCACCAAACAGCATAAGCTACAAAAGAAAATATAGATTAACTGGATTAATCAAACAAAAACAAAAACAAACAAAAAACAAACTTTTGTGAATCAAAGGACACTATCAAGAAATTGAAAATACAACCCATAAAATGGGAGAAAATATTTGCAAATTATCTATCTGATAAGGGCCTAGTATCCAGAATATAAAGATCTCTTACAACTCCACAACCAAAAGGCAAATAACCCAATTAAAAAATGGATAAAAAATTTGAATAGAAATCTTCGCAAAGAAGACAAATAGTCAATTAGCACATGAAAGGTGTTCAGCATCATTAGCATGAGGGGAATGCAAATCAAAACCACAATGAAATACTATCTCACACTCATTAGGATGATTTTAATTTGTGTTAACAAGGATGTGGAAAAATTGGAACCTTCCTCCATTGCTAGGGAGAATGTAAAATGGTGCAGCCACTTTGAAAAATAATTTGATAGTTCTTCAGATATTGAAATGGTTCCTACATGACCCAGCAATCTCACTTCTAGTTGTATACCCAGAAAATTGAAAACAGATGCTCAAACAAAAACTTGTACGTGAATGTTCACATCAGCATTATTCATAATAGCCAAAAAGTAGAAACAACGAAAATGGGCATCAGCTGATGAATGGATGAATAGAATGTGGCATATCCATACAATGAAATATTATTCAATCATAAAAAGCAATGAAGTTCCAATACGTGGGACAACATGGATGAGCCTTGAAAAACATTTTTCAAAGTGAAAGAAGCCATACCCAAAAGGCAACACATTGTATGATTTTATTTATATGAAATGTCCAGAATAAACAAATCGATACAGACAGAAGTAGAATAGTGGTTGCTAAGAGGAGTTGCCAAGAGTGGAAAAAGAGAATGTGGAGTGACTGTTCATGAGCATTAGCTTTCTTTTGGTAATGAAAATTTCTGAAATTAGGTAGAAAGGATTCTACATAATTTAGGTAGAAAGGTTTCACAACTTTGTTAATCTACTAAAAAGAAAACACTAAGTTGTACACTTTAAAATGATGGCTTTTATAGTATGTGAATTAAATCTCAAAAGGAACATGACAGACAAGAAATAAACTCCAATATCTGGAATGAATGAGGGGCAACACTAAAGAATATACAGACATTGAAGTGACAATAATGGGATAATGTGAACTTTCTGCCAAAAAATTCATGAACTAGATGAGATGAGCAAATTGCTTGAAAGATACAAGATATCAAATTTGATGGAAATGAAATTTGAAAACCTGAATACCTATATATTTACTAGAACCTTGAATTTGTTATTAAACCTCCCCACAAAGAAACTCCAGTATTCACTGTTTAATGCTATCAAAATTTCCAGAAGGAAGAAATAGTGCCAATTCTACGCAAACTCTTTCAGAAAATAGAGGAGAAAGAAATATTTCTAAAATTATTTTATGAGACTGGATTTCCCTGATACCAAAACCAGACAAAGATATTACAGGATATTAAAAATTAAAATCAGTATCATAAATATCCTTAGTGAAATATTAGGAAATTGAATCTAGCAATGTAAAAAACAATAAAACTTCATGACCATGTAGAGTTTATATCAGGAATATAAGATGTATTTATTATTCAAAAAATAATTGCTGTAATATGCCTATTAATATAATAAAGTAAAAAAAAAATATGATTGTGATGGTTGGGTTCATGTGTCAACTTGGCTAGGTGGCCTAGCTGTCTGGTCAAGCGGGCAATGGCCTGACGATTGCTGTGAGGATATTTGAGGCTGGTTAATAAACCAACGGGCTGGTTTGTCGGATCATCAGTCAATTGACTGCAGCTGACTGATGACTCATCAAGGGGCGTGCTTCCACAGTGAGAGAATGCAATTGGCTGGATTTGGTCCGGGTGATCAGTTGGAGGCTTATAAGCCGGACGGTTAGAGAACCTTCACTTCTTCTTCAGCTGCTCAGTGAAGCTTTTCCTGGGGAGCTCGTCGAAGTTGCCAGTTCGTTTCCTGAGGAGTTCGTCAAAGTTGTTGGTTCGTTTCCTGAGGAGTTCGTCAAAGTTGCCGGTTCGTTTCCTCAGGAGTTCGTCAAAGTTGTCGGTTCGTTTCCCGAGGAGTTCGTTGGACATCTTCCTTGGAGTTGACAGCTTGTTGATGGCTCTGCAGAATTTGGACTCGTGCGCTCCCGCAGTTGAGTGAGTCAATTTTACAATTTGCTAATAAGAGACATCTCTCATTGATTCTGTTTCCAAGGAGAACCCTAACTAATACAATGATCATCAGATGTAGAAAAATAATTTGACAAGTTACAACACCCAGTCATCAGAAAAACTTTTAACAAATGAGGAACAGAAGGGAATTTTTCAAACCTGAAAAATCCACAGCAAACAATATATGTAGTGGTAAAAGATTGACTGTTTCCCCCTAATATTGGAAAAAGGCAAGGATGGATGTTCTTCCCACTTCTATTCAACATTATACTAGCAATACTAGCTAGCACAATAAGGCAAGAAAAGGAAATTAAAGGTACCCAGATAAGAAAGGAAGAAGTGAAACTCTTTGTTCCCAGATAATATGGTTGTGTGCATAAAAACTTCCTAAGATGTCTTCAGTAAATAAACCACTACTAGATTTAATAAAGAATTTAGGAAGGTAGCAGAATACAAGGCCAACATACAAAAATCAATTTTATTACTATATGCTAGCACCAAACCATTGAAAATGAAATTTTAAAAAGTTGCATTTACAATAGAATCAACTTTGGGATATACTTAACAAAATATATACAAGACATGTACATTGTAAATTCTATAACACTTCGATAGAAATTAAAGGAGACCAAATAAATGGAGGGATAAACCATGTTCCTGGATTTAAATTCTCAGTATTTTTAAGTCAGTTCTCCCCAGTTTGATGAACAGATCAATGCAATGGTAATCAAAATCTCAGCAAGTTTTCTGGTAGAAATTAGTAAATTGATTAAAAATTCATATGAAAATGGAAAGGAACACATATATACAAAACAGACTTGAGAAAAACAACTGGAAGGCTTTTACTACCTGATTTCAAGACTTACTCTAATGCTGTAATAATCAAGACTGGGTCATATTAGCGTAATACTCATACATCAAATAAATTCATAATCAAATAAAGGAAATAGATTCATACATAAAAATTCAATTTATTTTTGACAAAGGGACCAATTAATCCAATTAGGAAAGTAGAGTCTTTTCACCAAATATTTCTGGAACTACCAAAATATCCACATGGAAAAAAATGGATCACAACCCTCACTTCAATTAATTTGAAATGAGCCATAGACCTACATATAAAGCTAGAGTCATTAAACTTCTAAAAGAAAATAGGAGAAAATTTTTGCAATATCTAGGTTGGGCATTAAAAGAATGAGTTATAAAAGAAAAAATTTGTTAAAAAATATATCCCATGTGATTCCATTTATATAAAATTCCAGATAAAGCAAAACTAATCTGTAGTGACAAAAACCAGATTACTGATTATTTGAGAGTAAGGATAGAAGACATTAACCAAAAAGGACATGTAGTTATCAGTACAATACAAATTACAACCACAATGAGATATCATTGGCACCTGCTTGAATGACTAATACAAAAGACTGACAAATTTAAGTCTTGCCGAGGATGTGGAACACTGGAACCTTTGTACCCTGCTGGTTGGACTATAATGTAGAACAATGTCTTTTCAGAGCTCTGCTTGGCAGTTTCTAAGAGTTTAACTTAACCTTATGACCCAGCAATTTCACTCTTAACCAGGAGAAAAGCATATGTTTAACAAAAGATTTATATGAGCAGCCTTACTCACAATATTGGAAAACTGCAAACAACTCAAATGAAAAACAAGCCCATCAACAAAAAGTTGAATGAACAAATTGTAGTAAATTCATATAATGGAATACTACTTAGCAATAAAAAAGAATACGCTCATGGTATATACAATCACATCGCTGAATCTCAAAACAATAAAATTAACAACAGAAGCAATATACAAAAGGGTTTTTCTGTGTGATTCCTTTTATTTGAAATGCAAATACAGGGGAAACTATATCACAGCAATTGAAATCAGACAGTGGCTGGTGGGATGGAGAGGAGTGAAGTAAGGTGAAGAATGAACTGGAAAGGTATATGAAGGCTCAGGGAGGATCCAAACACTCTGCACAATAATTTGAGTGGTGGTCCCACAGATTCTACAATTATCAAAACTCGTTGACTTGAACACATGACGCCTGTGAATTTTATTTTATGTTAATTATACCTCAGTTAAAAAAAAAAATACTAGGACACTGAAAATGTAGCATCCCATCATCCTTCCTGAAAACAAAACCAAACAGACTAAATATGCTACCTGAGGAATCAATCAAAATTTTAAAAAGCAGAAATAGTACTGAAAAAGGCCTAATGTTGAGCAATGAAACCAATAAACCTATTGTAAAGATAAAATGATATACTTAAAAATTTAAAAGTAACGATTTTTGAAAGATATGAGAAATGTTGTAAAATTAATACCTTAATAATGGCCAGTATTTTGAATGTGGGCAAAAATTGTGAAATGTCCATGGGGAAAGATAAAACATGGGTTTCTTTAAAATACTGTAATTCAAAAGACATTATTTCAGTTAATGCTGAAAAAAGCCATTATGCTCAAAGCATGTTTATACATTTAAAAGTAATTAATTATAGATTGTTTAAAAACAATTTTTTTAATTAATTTCTTGTTTCATGAAACTTGCTTTGGAAGTAAAATAGATTTGGAAGCATTTATTTCTCACATGGAGAAGTAATATAGTGCTAAAGAAATGTGCCCTCCTCTTTGCTGGGTAGACAGAGCTCATGTAAAAAAGCCAACATATACTTTTATGTAATTAGCTTAGGAAGCAAAGTTAAACTACTATTCATCATCTCTCACCCAGGTATGCCCGAAGTGTGTATTTAAGGCTGTCTTTTCAGTAGTCAGTAGTTGTATTGTCCATTGAAGAAGGAACATACAGTCCTGAAGTATGTATAACTCATGTATCTCTTTTTCTCTAGAGGAAAGCTATGCTGTTACCTGGAGGTGTGTTTCCCACTGATAGCAAATGAGAGTTTTGTGTAGAAATTAGATACTGTTTAGAAAATTGATGTAGTAGAGAGTATCACATGGGATGCACTCTCTTGAAATCCATTATTAAAATCTGAGTCTCTAAGAGCCTAGAACTTGGTTACTGGAAATAAATGGAATGTCTCTTTATGAACAAATTGTGGTAACACCCTGCAAAAGAATATATTAAGCAGTTAAAACAGAAAGTTAGTTACCTTCATATTGAACTTGCATACTGTTTGTGACATGTTTAGGGAGAAAAAGCAAGCTGCAGAATAATGTGTATTGTAAGAATTAAATTTGGTAAAACAAATTGCAGGTCAAAAATCCCAATTTAAGATATGAAAACAGTCCAGCAAATGCCATACGGGAAGAGTCAGTAATATTGTTCAGATTTGAGAGGAGAAGACTTGACAGGTCTGTTTATAATGAAACATGCCTGGGAAGTGTAGTAGGGAAAATTCAGGAAAAACGAGGTAGGATAGGTGAGTGAGGGGTTGCATGGCGGGAGGGAAGGAGAAGAGAAAAAGGAAGAACAGAAAGTGTTCTGAAAGCATTGTTTTGTTGTTTATCTGGTCTACAATGTTTCTAATGATAATTCTGTTGTCGGGACATCTTTTGTTCTCTTTATCCATTCTGATATTTCACAATCAGGATCTAGGGTTGAGTCCACGTGGATCTTTTGCAATCTTCTGTAGGCCATTGAAGAATTCTGTTCTCTTTTTACTCTGGATTCATCCCAACAAAGGACTTAGCATAGGTTAGATGATTTCATAAGCCAGAAACAGAGCACAAAAAATAGCATGAGGCACTCCTCAGAAGATTTAATTAAGATACATTTTATTTCAGCTGCAGCGGTCTTGCCTCAAGGCATAATGAGCCAGCTCTTACTCAAAATGTTTTCTTGAATGCATGCCAAGCCCAGAACTTACACTCTCAGCCAGGCTCCTCCCACTTAGCCTTTCCTCATTATTTTTTGTGACTGGCTTCTCCTGGGAACTTCAGGGAATCAGTCAGTCATCACTTGGCCCAGCCATAGAGGGAAATCTCCCAAAACTGTTACCACTAGACACTCACAATTTACATTTCCTTTTAGGAATATGGATGAGGATATACACTATTACTCTTTACAAATGTACATTTTGCATAGGATAAGTATAGCCATATGAAAAAAAGCACTGGACTTAGAGTCAGGAGAAATGGGTTCTTATCCCAGTTCTGCCATTAGCCAGTAGTGATCTTCCTATACAAGTCACACATCTGGGCCTCAGTTTCCCCAACTGCAAAAGGAGAGGCTGTGACTGTATCAAAATTGAGAGCCCTTCCTGGAGTCTAATTGGGAATGGTTGAGTTGCCCAGACCTGAACTGTATAATCTAGTAGGGAATGCAACAGATTGAATGTTCTATTTCCATGTGACTGGGTCCTCATAATGTATCAATCCCAACACAAGAAACACCAACCATGAGCTAGTAACCAGGGACTAGATGATGAAAGTGACACTAATTAAGGGCCTTTGGGAAACAGACCCAAGTCCAGATTACCCAATTTATTGCAGTGCATCTTGAGACTTTCCTCATCAACATGGAGAGAGGTAGCTCTAACCTGGCAGGCCCAGTGAGGATTCAGTAGATCAAAGGCTCCTTCCCTTTCCTTACATCTGGAGGTTATCAACCAGGCCATGATGGATGTCAGTTTTAGGCCCTCACCATAGATAAGCTCTATAGCTATCTTCCTTCCACACCAATCACTGTTACTTCTGCTTCTCTTTGGTCATCTGTACTTCATTCTCCATGGCCTGTTCTCTAGTTTAGGGAAGATTAAACACTTATTCATAGCAATTCCTGAGAGTGTTTCCAATTCATTTTGCAGGGCTTGTGCCTTCTCTGTAAGGACATGAATTTATTTTCCATTAACACGCATTTCACTTCCATAAAGGGATACCCCATTGCATCTACAGAATATCTAAAAAGTTGGAAACTATAGGATAAACTTATTTTAAAACAACATGTTAGTTATACCTTCAGATAATAAGCACTAAACTTAAAACAATGGATTTATTAGTCTTAAAAAATATAATAAATACATCACAGAGTATCCAAAAGGTCTGAAATCATAGACAAAATAGTATATGCATTGTACATTATACTGATGGGGAAACTGAGTCACAGAATGACTAACAGCTCAGAGCTAGTAAACAGCAGATCCAGAATTCAAGACAAATTGTTCTGTCTCCAAATCTTTATAGTTTACCCCACATTATGTAGAAGTATTTCAAATCAGAACCAGTTCCCTGACACATTTATATGATTTTCTCATTGGAAGCTTGTAAATAATAGTCTAAGCCACCAAACCCATCCATTTTGTGTTTGATTAGATGATATGGTTTAGACATTTTTAATGCATGATAGAAGATTTGAATTAAGCTTTGGTCACTTCAAGACTTAAAAAAAGAAATTAATCATCTTTTCATTATTTTTCCTAATGAATTTTCTGAAAGTAGTGTACTTTTAAAAAGTAAACTTTTTATCCTGAAGCCGATTCTGGGTATAATGACATCGTCTTCTTTCTGTGGATCAAATGTGTGAACATATCAGTGTCCTAGCAACAAATGGAACAGTAGCCTGTGCAGCTATGATGATACAGATTTAGAGACTCACGTAGTGTTTGGGCTGAATGATACCTTAGAATAGGCTAGTCCAGCCTCCCTGCTTCACAGCTGAGTAAACTGAGCTTCATTCATTCATTCAGCAATTTGTGGAACACTGTGTGTCTCCCACAGAGTTCACTGAGTGGGTGAGGAAAGGATGAACAGCTCTGAGAAGTCAAAAGATTGCCCCAAATTGCTCACAGCTCTGTGCCAGACCTAGGTTATGATATTTGGTGGAAGGAGACTTTTATAAATAAGCAAAAAGAACACCTAGGATTTAGATGCAATAGCACAAGTCTGACATTATTTATGAAGGTGCTTACGGCAAGTGGCTGCGTGAATCAACCTCATTATCAAGGGAAGGACACCTCATGGTTGTTTTTAAATATTAAGTTCTGGGGACTCCAAAGAAACGTTTCCAAGCTTATGTAGCAATGCCATTAGGCTGTAGGGACATGACTTGAATGGATCCAGTAGAGCATTCAGCATAATATTCTTCACAAAATGGCAGGCTTTGGAGTGATAAGGCATCCAAAAGGTTGAAGGTAGAGTACACTGGGCTCTTCAGGCTTTGGACATCAAAAAGTCATTTCAGCCCTGGATGGAACCAGTGTCCCAGATCCACATGTTTTTCTCATGCACTCTACTCTGCAAGTGAAATCCAAATGAAATAAGGCCTCCTTGGGGAAACCAGAAGGTTAAGGGTGGAAAAAAATAAAGGAAAACCCTTCTCTCTGTCACCTCCCTGACAAGATAGCAAGCCCACAATGAGAACATGAAACACCCAAGGCTATAATGAAAACCTCCCATGCTTGTCCTAGAAAAGACTAGAAGAGGCACCCCCACACCAGGTGGCTCCCAGGACATCACTGTTTCCTTCAAGGTACACTTGACCTCTGGGCCAATCCAATCTACCCTGCAAGAAGAGTGGCATCATGAAGAGCCTTAATTGTCCTCAATGCCTCCGAAGGATATTAGGGTGAGGAGAGGCTCTACCCAAACAAACTTTCCTTTGGATGATTTATGACCTCAGGAAGTCTGCCTTTGGACATCAGAATAACTTCAAGGACTGAAAATCTAGTCTGGGTAGAAGCAGCCCAGTTTGAGCCTAAACTGTATTTGTTCTAATGACTTGCGCATATCTGGAAATGTTTGGAGGGCATTAAGGTTTGAATTGTGTTCCCCAAAAAAGTCAGTTCAAGTCCTAATCCCTGGTCTCATGAATGCAGTCCTATTTGGAAATGGGATCTTTGAAGATATTATTAGTTAAGGTGAGCTGAAACTGGGTCAGAGTAAGCCCTAATCCAATATGGTTGATGTCCTACAACAAGAGAGGAATTTGGACCAAGAGACACACAGACACACAGGAGAGAAGACTGTGTGATGGTGGAGGGAGAGACTGGAGCAATGCATCTACAAAGCCAAGGAATGCCCTGGATGGCCAGCAAACACCAGAAGGGGGGAGAGGCAAGGAAGGATCCTCCACTCCAGGTAACCGAGTGATTGTGGCTGTGCTTAACCCCTGATTTCAGACTTCAGCCTCCCAAACTGTAAGACAGTAAATCTTTGTTGTTTTAAGCCACCCAGTTTGTGGCACTTTGTTAGGGCAGCCCCAGCAAACTAACACAGAGGACTCGTGAAGGGGGCCCACTGAGGTGGATTTTAATGGGAGGTCTTGGAAAGCCCACGTTGTGACTTTGGTTCCTGGATAGTGGAGCAGTGACAGAGGGAGTGACCGCACAACAGATGGCCCTTCTGTGCAGCCCCTGAGAATGCCTGAGGCCTAAGGGTGGAAGGAGACTTTTATAAAAGAGCAGATGAGAAACAAAACTCTGCTTCACTCATCTCTCTGTGAGACCTGGGGAGGACAATGAGTCAGCAGCATGTCAGTGGCATGTGGGTCATCGGGAACAGGAATCAGCAATCTCAGGAGAAATGCCCACATTCTTGATGTCATGGACTAACTGCTTCATAGGCACATCAGCAGGCACTGGATAGAGCCAATGTTGTAGGACAGATGGGGAGACTTTAGCACAAGGAGTCAACGTGTCAGGGAAGGAAACAGGTGTCCCTCTCTTCACACATTCCCTTCCCCAAGAAAAGGGGATTTATTTGCCGAATGCACATGAGAAACCTGCAGGGGCATCCAAAAATGTTCAGAAAGAATTCAAAAGAAGTTGTTATCCTTGCAGAGAGTCTGAGGGCTGGAGTCAGAAAAAAAACTGTTTGATGACCATTGTCATGAGCTTGCTTCATTCTTGAGCTGGTGTATTCTTGAAACTACAGGTTAGGTAAGGAATCATTGACTTTTAAAAAATTATATCATTTTTACTAAAGTCCTTTACAGAAATTTTACAATAACATCTACTCAAACCAACTGATATAGTAAGGAAAAGTTAATAATCATCCCCTCGTTTTCCTGGGTAACCAGAGAATCATTTCACATATTCCTCTATGAACCCAAAAATGTGTGTGATGTTTTGTAGCGACTTCACAAAATGAGTTTTTATTAATCACATTACTCTTTGACCTCTTGTTCACACTTAGCAGTCATTCATGAGGATTCCTCCAAGTCAATCTTAAAGATCTAAGTTATTCCTTTTAACAGCTGCAAAATGTTTCATTCTCTGGTTGTAACACAGTTTAGTTGCCCAAACTTTGTGCAACTGATAGACATCCAGGTTGTTTTCATATTTTTTTTTTTTTGCTGTTTGTTTGTTTTTGTACTACAAACAATGCTGTGACAACTCAGTACACTCAATACCTATATTTTTGAGTCCTAGTGTTGTTATTTATCTGGGATGGAAGATTGTTGGGTCAAAGAGCACATACATTTTTATTTCACCAGTATTGCTCATTGGTTTTCCAGAAGGATGTAGCAGTTTATATACCCACTATCCATGTATGAAAGTATCCATTTCTATGAATTCTTTCCAACACTGGGGGATGTCATGCTCGAGAATTTTTATCATTTTGATAACAATCAGTTGACTTTTAGATTTTTAAAAACAAAAAACTCTGCAACACTCCTGTTCCTTTGTACTTTAAAAGGCCTGACTATGCTGTTATAAATTTGTCTTTATTTTAAATACATATGTTTACATGTTCTCATTTTGCCCATCACGTTTTTAATATATTACAATTTTATAAGATCATAACAGATGTAGAAAGTAACCATCTTTCCATAAATATTTTCAAGTTCTTGTCCTTATGCATTCGAGTTTTATAAAGAAGTGGCCCTAGCATACTGCCATTTTTGACTCTTAATTTCTATGGAACATGGTAAGATAAGTACTCTCCTTGTTATTATAGAGTCTTTCCTTTAAATGGCTGATTAATGTTTCATGATTTGTATCTATATATTTACTTAATGATTCACCTATTGCTGAATGTCTAAGTTACTTTCTAGTTTAATAATTACAGAAAAGTGTCAAGTGAAAATGTCTATGACTATAAAATCTTCCTTTTCTGAGCAAATTTTCCTTTGGATACATTTCCAAGAACAAAATAATATAAATGTGTTAACAGATCTTGAGATATATTGTCAAATTAATTTCTGAAGTGTTTTACCTGCTTATTCAGGTACAAGCAAAAGATTAGACTTTTGAATGGCATATGAAGATCTCTTGAACACAGTAATCTTTATTTTTAACAAGTTTTGTTGACATGTAAAAATTAGTCCAGGCTATTAGAAATCAGTGCTTATCCTTGGAGACAGTAATGACTAGAGAGGGTGCAAGTGGGATTCCGGGGCCAGATCCATGTTCTGCTTCTTGATTTGGGAACTGATTACTCTGGGGTCTTCAGTTTGAGAAAACTAGGAGAGCAGGACACTAGTGCTTTGAACACTTTTCTGTATGTACGTTACACGCCAATAAAATGTTCAAGAAACACGTTGCAGAAATTTCATGGAACCATCAGTCTTGTTGCAGGCAGATGTCTGAGCCATTTGGAATATGTTGCCAAACACCACTTTGGCTTGGAAATGGATATCTATCTGTGCTCACCCATTTTGCCACACAAGCCATCAAGGATGTTTCAGAACACCAAGTTTGTCAGTGTTAGAAAATTGCCAGTCCCAGGTGACCAAACCAAGTTTAGTTTCTAAACTTCAGCTTCAGTTGGACGGTGGCACCATTAGGACAACCACATCTATTGGCTTGGAGCTTAATGTTTTCCCAGAATAAACTTTGAGGAACTTACATGGTGATAAGGATCAGAGAGATTAAATGACTGGTCTAAGGCACACAGCTAATCAGTGTCAGAGCTAAAAACTAAACCCAGCCTCCTGTTTACCGTAACAGGGCTTTTTCCAAGGTAGCAAGTTGCCCTTTTTGGCCTGAGGTAAGAATCAAGCAAAATAGTTGTTGATTAAAATCCTTCAAAGGATTCTCATCATGCCTGGTTTAAGTCTTTGAATTCTGCTTTTAGTTCCTTTCCAGGATATCCTCAAACCTACTTTTGTGTTAGTTCCCAACACATCCCCTCATCCTGGGACAACTGAGCACTTCTGTGCTTTGTACTTGTTGCCTCCTTCACTTAAAAGATCTTCATTTGTTGAGTCCTTTGTCTATATTACCCTGTTTAAAATGATCCCAGCAACAATCTCATAAAGTAGGTTTTAGAGATGAGGACTTGTCCAAGAGCACACAGCTACTAAATCCTAACCCAGTGGCATTTAACTCCCAAGCCCATGTTCTTACCCTTTTCTCTCGGCTGCCTCTGTAGGTTCCTGCATTTGTGGCAGTTTCAGTGCACAATGAGCAGGCAGTGTCTTGTCCCTCTTGCTTACATGCCTCTGAGCTGAGCATTATTGTCCACATTTACAGATGAATTGACAGAGGCTCAGAAGGATGACATAAGTTACCCAAGGTCATGGCATGATTATCTCCATACCACATTGAGTCCCCGATTCTATATTATCTTTTTGTTAATTTGACAAATGTTTATTGAGGACTTACTTGAATAGCACTAAGCTGGATACACTGGGAATTATAAAGATTGTTCAGGAATTGCTTCTTGAGTATTAGCTGTGTTTCCTCCACCTGGCTCATCCTGAACCACTCATCAGCATCCCATAATGCTTAGCCTGGCCTGGGGCCCAGAATCAGTAAATACCTGCTATTAGACTGATTACCTTAGGATTCTCTTGTTTGGACTACCAATCTAACCAGATGCCAATCAACCACAAAAAAATTCTTACCTTGTGGGTGACTCCACGGTCATTCATCTCCTGAGTACTCATTTAAAAAAAATCACAGTTAATTTTAGAAAAAGAAAATTATTCATACTATTCCTAGGCAACAAATATGAATATAACCTCACAAAAACATATGGAAAACTGTTGACTGGATTGCTATCAGAAATTTTTCCCTAAAAAGATAGTAAATATATCAAGTTCCAGGGGAAAAATACAATGACATTAAGCTTTAACAATGCAAAAAATGCTTTGATATCTTATTTAAGAAGCAGTTCAATGGCACCAAAAGCATAAGTGACAAAAGAAAAAATAGCTAAGTTGGACTTCAGCAAAATTAATAACTTTTGTGCTGCAAAGGATACCATTGAGAAAAAAATAAAAGACAGCCTATAGCATGAGAATAAACATTTGAAAATCCTATATCTAATGAGAGGCTTATAACAAGAAAATATTTTCAAAAATTCTTAACACTCAATTATAAAAAGATAAATCAGTAGTGTTTTGTACATAAGTAATGAATATTTGGAAGAAGAAATCAAGAAAAAAATTACATTTACAACAACAACTAAAAGAATCACATATCTAGGAATAAATCTAACCAAGGATGTAAAGGACTTGTATTCCGAAAACTACAAAACATTGTAAAAAGAAATCAAAGAAGACCTAAGTAAATGAAAGGACATTCTGTGTTCATGGATTGGAAGACTAAATATTATTAAGATGTCAATTCTACCCAAGCCATTTACATAATTAAATACCAATTAAATTTCCAACAAACTTCTTTTCAGAAAAGATAAAGCCAATAATCAAATTTATATGGAAGGGCAAAGGGCCCTGAATAGTCAAAGCCATCTTGAGAAAGAAAAATGAAGTTGGAAAACTCATATTTCCCAATCTTACAACTTATTTCAAAGCCCAGTAATCAAAACATCATGGTACTGGCACAAGGACAGACATATCAACCGATAGCACTGCATTAAGAGCTCAGAAATCAACTCTCACATTTATGGCCAACTGACTTTTGACAAAGAGAAAAGACTACTCAATTGGGAAAGAACAGTCTCTTCAACAAATAGTGCTGGGAAAACTGGATCCCCATTTGTAAAAGAGTGAAGATGTACCTCTACCTCATACCATATACAAAAACAAACTCAAAATGGATCGATGGCTTAAAGCCAGAAATATCAAACTCCTAGAAGAAAACACTGGGAAGCATCTTAAGGACCTTGTGTTAGGCAATATTTTCTTAGACTTTGCACCTAGAGCACAAGCAACAAAAGAAAATGTAATAAAAATTAAATCTTTTGTGCCTCAAAGGACTTTATCATGAAAGTAAAACAACAGCCTACATAATGGGGGAAAATATTCAGAAACCACATATCTGACAAGGGTTTTTAATGTCAAGAATATATAAAGAAATCCTGAAACTCAACAATAAAAAGACAGACATTCCAATTTAAAAATGGGCCAAATACTTGAATAGATATCTCTCCAAAAAAAAAGATATACATATGCCCAGAAAGCACATGAAAAGATGCTCATCATCATTAGCCATTAGGGAAATGCAAATGAAAACCAAAATGAGATACCATTTCACACACACTGTATTGGCTACTATTAAAAAGAAAGAAACAGAAAGAAAATTACAAATGTTGGAGAGTTTGTGGGAACATAGGAGCACTAATTCATTGCTGTTTGGAATATAAAACAGTGCAGCCACTGTGGAAGACAATTTTGTGGTTCCTTAGAAAGTTAAGTATAAAATTACCATGTGACCCCACAATCCCACTTCTAGGTTTATATCCAAAAGAATTGAAAGCAGGGACTTGAACAAATACTTGCACACTGGTGTTCATGGTGGCATTGCTCACAGCTGCCAAAAGGTGGAAGCAATTCAGGTGTCCATCAACTGAAGAATGGATATGCAAAATGTGGTACATATATGCTTTAGAATATTATTCAGCCATAGAAAGGAATGAAGTTCTGATACCTGCAACAACATGGATGAACCTTGAAGACATGTTGAGTGAAATAAGCCAGACACAAAATGACAAATATTGCATGATCTCACTGATATGAAATAAGTAGAATAAGCAAACTCACAGAGACAGAATCTAGAATATACATTACCAGAGGACAAGGTGGGGATATGGAATATGGCATTAAGGCTTAAAATGTACAGTTTCTATTTGGGATGATGGAAATATTTTGGTAATGGATGGTGGTGATGGTAGCACAACATTGTGAATGAAATTAGCATCACTGAATTATATATCTGAATATGATTAAAAGGGGATATGTTACTTTTTGGCTGTGTGTATCTGAGGATCCACAGTAGGAGCCGCAGACGGTTTGTTGAGCCCATTAGTTCCCGTGGCCAAGACTTGACGCCACCACCATGTCCCGCTATCTGCACCCCCCAAACACGTCTCTGTTCATGAGGAATGTGGCCGACGACACCAGGTCTGAAGATTTACATCGTGAATTTGGTCATCATGGTCCTATAGTTGATGTGTGTGTTCCACTTGATTTCTACACTCATCATCCAAGAGGATTTGCTTATGTTCAATTTGAGGATGTTCATGATGCAGAAGATGTGTTATATAATTTGGACAGAAAATGGACTTGTGGATGTCAAACTGAAATCCAGTTTGCACAGGGGGATCAGAAGACACAAATCAAATGAAAGCCAAGGAAGGAAGGAATGTATACAGTTCTTGCTATGATGATTATGACAGATATAGATGTTCTCGAAGCCAAAGCTATGAAAAGAGGCGATGAAGAAGTCAGTCTTTTGATTACAACTACAGAAGATCTTATAGTCCTAGAAATAGTAGACCGACTGGAAGACCACGGCATAGCAGAAGCCATTCCAACAATGATAGATTCAAACACCAAAATCAATCTTTTTCAAGATCTAAATCCAATTCAAGATCACGGTCCAAGTCCCAACCCAAGAAAGAAATGAAGACTAAATCACATTCTAGGTCTGCATCTCACACCAAAACTAGAGGCACCTCTAAAACAGATTGCAAAACATATTATAAGTCTGGCTCAAGATATGAAAAGAAATCAAGGAAAAAAGAACCACCTAGATCCAAATCTCAGTCAAGATCACAGTCTAGGTCTAGGTCAAAATCTAGATCAAGGTCTTGGACTAGTCCTAAATCCAGTGGCCACTAATAGTTTAAGCCATGATATTTTTAGGAATGTATCATTCATTTACTCATAGTTTTTGGTTTACTTAAATTATCAGGAATACAATGTTGCAATGATGCTTCAAAAAAAAAAAAAAAAAAAAAACAATGCTTGTTAGTTTTCTCTGTACTAGGCAATGGTTATATTTAAAATGATATGCTGTTGAGAAGCCACTCTTAAGAGTCCAGTTTGTTTAATATTAATGGACAGCTACCAATTTGTGGTGTCTATATTTTTGTAAAGATTCTTATTTTTTTATGCTTGAAGTATTGGTGAAAGGTGTTGGTTGACCATAATTTGCAACGCTGTTTTATTCAAGATAAACTTTCATATCTATATTTGGTAGAACTGTTAACCTAGAAATGTAGCTTGTTACTAAAATAGAATGATACAAAAGTGAAGTTGTAGCCACAGTAAAACAATGACTGCTCAGACACATTTAGGTTCAGGGTGGACATTTAATGTCTTATCAAGATGTCTAGGTCCATTATAATATTTTATTTATTAAGCAGTGTAGAATAAATAGTTCTTTTGAAATCTCCCACTGCCTTGGGGAATGATGCCAACTGGGTTAAGTAGCATTTTCAGGGAAGTTGAGTTTTTGAGTGTACAGAGCCTTCACTGCTTTTTTCTGGTTTTTATGAAGATTTGAAACATAAAAAATATCAGAAGAACTCACCTTAAATTTGAGCAGGTCTTTGATGATGTGAATAATTTTAGGGGGAAAGAATGCTGTTTTGTAGTTATTCTAAATTTTAAGGAGCATTGTAGCCCATGATCCTGCTTAGTTTTCTTACTGCTGTTAGAAGCAAGTAAATTGTTTCAAAGTAGGTTTTGTTTGTTTGTGTGCATAGTGTAAAATAACTGAATTTTGATGCTTCTAGCACTCAGTTGATTTGTGCATTTGTATCAAAATCTGCCTACCTCTTTATGAGGGAGGCTTGCTCTTCACACCTCAGTTTATTTTATGTGAGGCAAGTTGAAAGACAACACTCCCATTACTAGATGATTCAGTGGTGCCATGAAATTTTAAATAATTTGGGGGATAGGATTAGTCAATTTAAAGCAACAGTCACATCTCTTGAGTTTTTGATTGATTATCAGCGTACCGATTGGTAATTAGTACATTACTGTACTTGGCAGTACCTGGCTAAATATGAGGAAATGATACCTTTAGCTATTTACTATTTCTATTATTTCTCTGAGAGATTGTTTTGGGGGCCATAAAAGTAACTTAATGACATGTCCAATCTCATTTCAGAATAAAAGCTAGCATCTTTAAAAATCTCAGATTGCTCGCTTGCAGATTTAAGTAAGAAATATTGTGGGAAAACGATTCCTTTTAGAGGGTTGTTTTTTCATTTTTGGTTTTAATAATCTTGGCCTGCCTGTAAAAACAAAAGATGGTTTTTAAATACTGTTTGTGGAATGTGTTTAAAGGATTGATTCTAGAACCTTTGTATATTTGATAGTATTTCTAAACTTTCATTTCTTACTGTTTGCATTTTATGTTCATGTTCTGCTGTGCAATCATTGATATGCACATTTGTTTAATTTTTTTAGATTTTCCTGGATGTATAGTTTAAACAATAAAAAGTCTATTTAAAACTGTAGCTGTAGTTTGCAGTTCTAGCAAAGAGGAAAGTTGTGGAGTTAAACTTTGTATTTTCTCTCTTATAGAAGCTTCTAAAAAAGGTATTTTTATATGTTCTTTTTAACAAATATTGTGTACAACCTTTAAAACATCAACGTTTGGATCAAAACAAGAGCCAGCTTATTTTCTCCTTGCTGTAAATTAAGCAAACATGCTATAATAAAAACAAAATGAAGGAAATATTAACTGGAATTATTATAGTTTTGGATATGATTCTAAAATAACAATGAAAACAATCCTTTGTAGATTTAGGAATATTGTTAATCAGTGTTGCACTAGGCACAATTAACTTTGACTTTGGAAAGGAAAGACCTGGCCAGAAAGCTACATCTTTTACATAGTACTTTAAAAATCCTTATATAACATAAAAGTTGTTTCATGATTGCTCATTAAGCCTCTTGGATTAAATAATTTGGAGGTTATTTAGTAGTGTTAAGGTACCTATTAAAATGAAATGGGGCAGGGGCAGCTAATTGTAACTTTATTTTTTCATTATTGGATAGGCCAGTATTTCTGCTGTCCTACCTTTCTAATCAAGATACATTTGGATTAACAGAAATTATGGCTGATAACACTTTACTGTTGTTTGTTGATATCAGGAAAAGTAGCACCAAGACTGATAAATCAGACAGGTAACTGATAGCGAAGGCACTGACAATTCTCTAGCAAATGCCCATACAGCATACAATTTCTGAAATACATACATTAATAATATTTTCCACATACAAATTTAACCCAGGGAAGGCTAAATATCTCTTCTATTTGAAAACAAATCCAAGGAAACTTATCAACAGTAGCATATAAAATAAACCTAATCATTTCTAGCACTTGTCCTACAAAGTGAAGGAACAACTCTTTGTAATTTTTCCAGGGATCATCTGGGAAATCTCAAGTTTCTGTTATAAGCATCAACCTGAAAATTTAATTTAATTTAATTTTACATTTAGGATTTTATTTCTGGAAGGGAAAATCAAGACACTTAAAATAGAAATCAGATTATCCTGTTGAAATGCATGTTACTATGCATTTCAAAGTGAAAA
Source organism: Choloepus didactylus (assembly GCF_015220235.1). Lineage (NCBI taxonomy): Eukaryota > Metazoa > Chordata > Mammalia > Pilosa > Megalonychidae > Choloepus > Choloepus didactylus. The sequence continues at coordinate 21,945,718 of NC_051325.1, read as the reverse complement.
CCAAACATACACAAATGAACATAGACATTGACATAATTGTAAAGAAACTTACCTCTTTCCTAAGAGAGACTTTTTTTTCCCTTGAACAATTAAGGACATAAAAAATTCAGCATAAACCATAGCAGGTCATTCGGTAAGAACAAGATTAGCTATCTATGCAGATTGCACAGAAAAAAGAATAAACCTTAATATAGAAAAAGGCATTAAAGAAAGACCATCAATTTTAACTAAGATTTTAAACATTTCATAGCTTTTCAAGCTCAGGCATTATAAACCAAGGCAAATATATTTTAACTTCCAAATTTTCTCTTTCATTATGCTCTGGAACAGAACATATATTCTGGAACAGAATTTCAATTAACTTTAGGACCAATCTCAGGGGTTCCATGAGGTTAGAACTAATTTCATAGTATTACTGAGATGGTATTAACATTCAATATGTTCATCATTGCTATCTTCAAATGAATTAATAACTAAGCATTAAAAAATCTAGTTTTATTTTCCAGTAAAGTAAATATTGATAATTATAACCCCAAAAGAAAGCTCTTTGAAATCCTCAAAAATGCATTAAAGAATGCAGATGGGTCAAGACACTAAAAAACCCACTCCTTTAGGACAAAACCACTCTTTTCCTTAAAAAATAGAAGTACCTAAATGGTTGCATTTCTCTGAAATTATTGCTTTTAAATGTAGTCTGTCACCTATTAATTGTAACTTTTAACCAAGACAACTAATTTCTATTTCAGAAAGAAAACTGGGGGGAGTGGGATATGGTAATTGTGCACTTCCTGTCACATAAGCATTTTGAATCCCCACTGTGGCTCAGGAGGCTCTGACCCCCATGCAATTCTCCCTCTTACCTCCCATGACACTTCCAACTGCTGCGTCAATGTCTAGCTTGCCTACTTGTTTATAAGCTCTGGGAAGGAAGGGACCATGTTTTTGTCATTCAAAGCTTCCCCCCCAGAGCTTAGCAGAGCTCATGGCACATAGCAGGTGAAAAATTGTTGTTTGTCAGAAGAGTTGAATAGCTTCTTCAGATGACTGGAGTAGTCGATGCCTAACATCAGGAGGATATGGAGAAGGTTGGATCACTTGCTGGGTCAGGCCACAATTCTGGGAAAGGGACTCTGAGTCTAGACGCCCTTGCTGTACTTTGTGTCCACTGTCAGGAAGAAAATGGATGAACCTGCTTGAGAGGAATGCAACAGCTGGAGTTTCCTTGTGGTTGGTTTATGTAAGCACATGTGGAAGAAATGGTCTCCACCTGTTTTCACCGCTGATCTCTCAGATGTAGTTGGGTGAAGATTGGCCTACGTTTCTTCCCTTTTCCTGGGAACAAAGTTATATCTGCTCTCCTATGGTGTTTATGCTGGGCTGGGCTCAAGTCAGGTAATACTGCTCCCAAAAAGGATGAAGCACACCTGCAGCACACCTTTAACCACAGCAGTGAGAGAGCAACGTTCCTGTGGCCTCCCATTGTCGGAGGCACCTATCTGGGCTGCTGACCACCGAAGTAGGGACATGACGTCCCTGAGTGTTGTGACCCACTTCAGATATTCCCTGGGATGCAGAAGGCCGGCCTATGACACCCAGGCTCCATTAGATGGCTGTATTGCGTTTCTTTCCATTAACAGATGCTGCTTCTCCTGATGTGAGCAGAGAGCCCCGCTGCTCCCCCGGAGGACTCTTCATACTGTGTGGGGAACAAGGTCAGGGAGTGTGAAGATGAGCTGGAATCTTCCTCTGGAACACAGCTGGGGCTGAACTTTGTGGTTTCTGGACTTACACGGAGGCAGAGGGGTCCCGGGCAGAGGCACTGGGCTGGGAGTCGGAACACCAGGTTTTGCCCCACCCGTTCGGCAGACTGGAGACTGAGATTATATTGTGTGGCCATGGTTCTGCCTCCCCCACCCCCACCCTTGTTGCAGTTAAGAAAAGTATCCTTCCTGCCTTCCCATTGGCTCCAGGCTTGGTCAGGTGACTTGCTTTGGCCAATGGAAAGTGGGAATGACAGGGCGCTAGTTACAAGCTCTGAAACCTGGCACATGCATGGGCTCGCTGCTCCTCGGCTTTGGTCTGTCTGGAGAAGGACTAGCTTGGGTGGCTGCTGTAGCCTCCAGGTAAGATGAATCCCACAGAAGGGCAGGTCAGCTTGCATACTTGTGAGCAAGAAATGAATGTTTGCTGGTGTAGACCGTTGTGTTTTGGGATTGTTTGGTACTCCATATTATTGTAGCAATACTAATTTAGAGACATTCAGGATCCTTAATTTTACTTGGATTTAAGTTTTTTTTTTTTTTTTTTTTTTTTTTTTTTTTGTCTAAGGTATAATTTGCCTACAATAAAATGAACAGATATTAAGTGTTGACTTGTTTTGACAGTTGCCTACACTTGTATAATCACTACCCCAAACAAGCTACTGAACTTTTCAATCACTCCAGCAAATTCCCTCATGCCCCTTTCTAAGAATTGCATCTCCACCACTTCAGAGGCAACCACTTTCTGATTTCTATCACTATCTTCTAATTTTGACCATTCTGGAGTTTCATATAAATGGAATCATATAGTAGGGTCTCATTGCATCTGGTTTCCTTAGATCAGAATGTCTTTTGAGATTCATCCATGTTGTTGCATGTCCGTAGTTTGTCCTTTTTTACTGGTGACCAACATTTTATTATATGAATTTACCATCATTTGTTTCTACATTTACCTGGAGATAGGCCCTTGGGTTATTTCCAGATTTCAGCTATAATCAATAAAGTTGCTTTGTGTAGACATGTGTGTTCATTTCTCCTTGGTAAATATTTGGAAATGGAATTACTGTGTTATAGGACAGGTGTGCATTTAACTTTATAAGAAACTGACAAATCGTTTTCAAGATTGGTTGTACCATATTAACATCTGTCAAAAATGTATCAGAGTTCCAGCTACTCCACATCTTTGCCAACACTTTGTGTTGCCAGTCTTTTAAATTTTAGCTTTTGTAGTGGGTATGTAGTGGTATCTTATTGTGGTTTTAATATTCATTTCCCTGATGAGTAATGGTAGTGGACATCTCTTCATGTGCATATTGGCCATTCCTGTATTTTCTTTCTAAAACTAAGTTCTTTGCTCACATTTTTTTTTTTTTTTTTGCGGGGGGTGGTGGTTGTCGTCTTATTAGTAAAACTTCTTTATTCATTCTGGCACAAGTCCTTTACTAGATATATGCATTGCAAATATTACTTCCTTGATTGTTCTATCAATAAATGAGAGCTGAGTGTTGAAATTTCTGTTATTAAGGATTTGTCTATTTCTCCCTTAGTTTAATCAGTTTTGATTCATGTATTTTGAATGTCTTTTATGTCACTTATTTAGGATCATTTATGTCTTCTAGATGAATTCCTCCTGTCATCATTATGAAATGTCCTTCTTTACTTCTTGTGTTTAATACTTTCTGTCTTGAAGTTTATTTTATCTATAAATATAGTACTCCAGATTTCGTGTACTTCCTTTTGTCTGTTACATCCTTTTCCCTCCGTTTACTTTCAACCTATTCACATCTTTATAAAGGGGTCTCTTTACACACCAAGTAGTTGGGTCTTGCTTTTCTGTCTTATTTGACACTCTCTGCCTTTCAGTTGGAGGGTTTTTGTTTATTTGAAATTAAATTTAGTGTAATTATTGGGTGGTTGTGTTTATGTCTACCATATTGATGTTTGTTTTCTGTTTGTCCCATCTCTTCATCTTTCCTTCATTTCTCCTACCTGCCTCCTTTTGTGTAAATTGAGTGTTTTTTTTCAATATACCATTTTATCTCACCCTGATTAATTTTTTTAGCTATACATCTTCTGTGTTTTTTAGTGGTTGATCTGGATTAAAATAAATATCTTTAAATTATTGGTATCTACCTTCACATGATATTATATTCCTTCATACACACTATAAGAATGTATAACCAGTATAGTGCCATTTACCTGTCTCCTGTACTTTATAATTATTTTGTCATGCTATAAACACTGCAATATACTTTTATTATTTTTGCTTTAGTCAACAGACTTTTAAATTTAGTAACATAATTCAGGTAATTTTTGAAAGTATTTAGCGCTTACCTAGATGTTTTTCCTTCCTCATCATTTCTTACTGTTGATAGGATATTTTCCTTTGGCTTGAAGAACTTCTCTTGGTAGTTCTTGTAGTATAGATCCTGCCTAAAGAAAAATTCTCCTCTTCCTGTCACTTTGCCCGGAATGAAAGCAGCCTTGAATCTCTTCTCTCCTAGGAGGAGCTTGTTACTTTCTAGATCTTCATTCATTTGCGTTTCTTTGTGTCCTCAGCTCTTTGATGGGTTGAAAATAATGATTTTAAAGCTTCTTCTGGTTCCAGTGGCAGTGATAGCATCTTGCAGGTTTCCAAATTGGAAGCAGAAGTCCAGAATTTAGTTTACTTTTTCTTAAGGGAGTGTTTTAGACTCCATTTATTTGACCAACACATATTTCTGAGCAGCCCTTCCAGAAACATTCAAATTATAGAAAAGCATAAAGCTTTCCTTTCAATGACTTTTTGGGATGAGGTTTTAAATTTTTAATATGGCCCTGGAGATCCCACTTTTACATGCTTTTATACATTTTGCACTTCTCCATCTAAATGCTTGACAATTCTTGAGACTTTTTTGGTTTACTGTCTGTCTTTCTCCTGGATACTCAGTTGCCTGAAGGAATGGTCCATTAACTTCTGAATAGTTGATCTGTGCTTTCATGTGCATTATTTCTTCCCATATTCACTCCCACACACCAAATGCCTTTTCCTCCTTTATTCAGTAGCCATTCTCCCTCCCTCTCTTGAAGGCACCCTAAGACATCTTTTTCTTTATATTCCATCCCAACATCTACATAGGCCCATCCCTTGGAAACACGGGAAATGTTTTTGGTTTATGTCTCATTCTCCACTGTTTCTGTGTTTGAATTCAAAAATTGTATTTCTGGATAGCCTTCCTCAGTACAAAGGGCTGGTGTCCATTTTGATGGGTTAGTTCCTGTGTGGTATTGGTTATTAAATATTTTATAAGTCATCCCTGGCCAGATTTTCAGCTCTTTGCATGGTCTTACCGTATAGTATGTTCTCAATACATATTTATTTAATAAAGTAAGGGTCTCCAAATTGGTTGCATGGGATAGAACAGCTTTTGCTACTGCTTGGCCCTGTTCAATGCTCTGGGGTACACAGATAACTGAGGCACATTTCCTGACCCCAATTGGGGTGCTTACATGTATGTTGGAAATCTGTTACCTCCTGGCTAAACTTTCTGCATCACTGTCAACACTCCAGGAGCCCACCCTTGATCACTGTGGTGGAGTGGGTGGCAGGACCTTGAAGTAGGTCTTCTTTTTTCAGGCAGACAATTCTCAGCACACTATACACAGTTCTTCCAAGGATCCTCAGTAGATCTCAGCTGCCTATAGTATTGATCAGCTCAATAATTACTCTTTGATTGCCCATTCCCCCTCTCATGAAAGAGAGAGGAATTCTCAAGAATTGTCAAGCATCAAGATGGAGAAGTGCAAGCATGTGAAAGTGGAATCTTCAGGGCTATATTAAAGATTTAAAACTTCATCTCAAAAAGTCATTCCAAAAGTGTTCCTTAGGATCATGTCCCAATATAAACTACCCGAGTGCGAGCTTTGTATGCATTTTGGGAGGTGTCAAGCTAAGAAAACCTATAAGCAAGTAATCCTGGTACAGTGTGACCTATGTGTTAACAGTCTTCAGGATCACTTGCAGGAGCAAGAGAATTGGGAAATTTTACCAAAAAAAGAAAATTTATATTTGACCTAGTCTTCAAGGATGAATAGAAGTAAGGCAGGCAGAGAAGATGGATAATGGCATTCTATGCTGAAAGAAGAGCATAGAAAGTCAGATGTGTTAGCCATCCTCCAAGGTGGCCCCCCAATTATCCTCCACCCTTGTGTAATCCCTTCCCACAATGTACCGGGATCCATCTGTGTGACCAGTAGAATATGACAGAGGTGATGGTGTATCACTTGCTGGATAGGTTATAAAAGACTACAGCTTCCATCTTGGTCTTTTTTCTTCTTGAATCCCTTGCTCTGAGGGATCCAGCTGCCATGTTATGAGGATACTCAAGCTGCCTCTGGAGAAGAGGCCCAGGAAGTGAGGAATGGAGGTCTCTGGCCAACAGCCTTTGAGGACCTGAGATCTGTCAGTAGCCACATGAATGAGTTTGGAAGGAGCCCTCCAGCCTCAGTGGAGCCTTGAGATACCTGCAACCCTAGTCAGGTTATAAATTTGTGAGAGATCCTGAGCCAGAACCAGCTAGCTAAGTTGCTCCTGGATTCCTGGCTAAGTTGCTCCTGGATTCCTGAGCCTCAGGAATTGTGAGAGACATTAAATGCTTGGGATAGTTTGTTATGCAGCAATAAATAACCAATGTAGCAAAGAATTGTGAGAAAAAGTAGTAACTTTTGAAATTGCAAGTGGATTTTTAGGTCGTTTCCAACTTCAAACATATGGATTGCATTATGGTTGAAGTCAACATTGTTGAGATTAAATGCATCATCTCTGGAGTCAGACCACATTAAGCCCCACCTCTGGCACTTATTGACTTTGTAATTTGGGCAATGTGGTTGGCTTCTAAGATTTAATTTTCTCATGTGTAATATGGGATTGGAGTCCTCATACCTCATAGAATTGTGAGCATTAAGTGAGATGGTTTTATGTATTTTATGTGTCTTGCACATAAGTACTCAGTAAATCTCAATTATTATAATTCTTACAAAATGATCCTGAGTCACAGATCTCAGATGCAAAGATAGACTATACTATACGGTCACAACTTCAGTTTTACTTGTAGTCTCTGTTAACTATATCCAAGGATAAGTTCAATAGAAACTTTCCCCTTTTCTTCTTAATTAGTTCTGAGTCCAGGAATTCAAAGTATAAAGGTATATTCTATACATTTAATTAGTAACCACTAATGCAGCTCCCCAAAGTGCCACCAAAAAGGTTGAAAATAATCAGCTGGTGAAAGGTTAATTAACTCAGTCCTTTATAGTTCAGCACAGACTGGGCTGTGCTTCAAAACACTTCATTCTGGGTGGAGAGCCTTATGCCCAAAAAGAAAAGAGAAAATTAAAAAAATAAAATAAACTCAATCCAAACAAAGCTGGAGAACAAAAAAACAAACAAACCACAAGCAAAACAAACTGACCACACAGCTTACATTCCCTTTTATCTCAGGACCTACCTGCTGCTGAGGTGGAACAATTAGAAGAACAGATGAATCCATCTCTCCCAGGACAGAACTCTGAGGGGGCAAAGCAAGTGGGAGAACTAACCAGTGCCCCAAGGAAAGCCACATGAGCCCTTTGGTGAAGTTCCTCTGAATGAATGGAGCCTCTTTTCTGCATTGTCTCCCCAACACCCTGGCCTTCTCTGATCCCCTAAACCTTTGTGCTCTGGCAGGAATCTATTCTCTTTGTAACTTCTTTCTTATGTATTGAAGTATTGGATTGCTGGTCCCAGGGGCATTTGTGTGTAAATTTCCTGTATCCTCCCTGATGGAAAGATTTCAAAGATTTTCATTTGGGGCAGAATTTCATCGGTATGTCAGTGCCCTTCTCAGAATCCAGGAAATCGTCCCAGGTGGGCCATGACCAAGATTATCCTAAGGTGTCTTACAGCTCCAAAGGGCAAGGCAGGGCCAGGGGTGCTGGGACCCCAAGAGACAAGCACAGCCTCTAGGCATGCAGATGACCATTTGCAGTTAGCATGGACTTCAATTAATCCCACTGACATTAGGGAGCTCATTTTTTTTTTAAATGCAATTTTACTGAGATATATTCACACACCATACAATCCCTCCAAAAGAATATAATCAGTGGCTTATAGTATCATCAAATAGTTGTGAATTCATCACCATAATCAATTTTAGAACATTTTCATTACTCCAAAACTAAAAATAAAAAAGAATACCAAATCATCCCATACCCCTTATCCACTACCCCATTTATTTATTTTTTGTCTTTATTTTATTACTCATCTGCCCATACACTGGATAAAGGGAGTGTCCATCACAAAGTTTTCACAATCAGTCACCCCATAAAAGTCATCAAGAATCAAGGCTACTGGATACAGTTCAACAGTTTAGGTATTTCCTTCTATCTATTCTAATACACTTGAAATTAAAAAGGAGTATCTATATAATGCGTAAGAATAACTTCCAGAATGACCTTTTGCCTCTATTTGAAATCTCTTAGCCACTGAAACTTAGTTTTGTTTAATTTCTTTTCCCCCTTTTGGTTAAGAAGCCATTCTCAATCCCAGGATGTGAGGGCCAGGCTCATCCCTGGGAGTCATGCCCCACATAGTCGGGAGGGTGTGAGTTTATTTGCAGAGTTGGCTTAGAGAGAGAGGCCACATCTGAGCAACCACAGAGGTTCTCTGGGTATGATTCTTAGGCATAATTATAAGTAGGCTTAGCTTCTCCTTTGCAGGAATAAATTTCATAATGGCAGGCCCCAAGATTGCGGGGTTGGCTTATTAAATTATGGGTCCCTGATTCTTGAGAGAATATAAATAGTTAGTTCCCCTCATGGGGAAGTTTAATATTTCCACCTTTTTCCCCAGTCCCTCAAGGGGACTTTGCAAATACTTTTGTATTTTCTGCCCCAAATACTCTGGAATGTATCAGGGTATTACATTAACCTGTACAGAATAGCTGTCTCATTCCCTATTCAAGGTTCCATGCAATTATGCTATTTAAATAAACTGACCATACAGGTTAAATTAGACAGTGTGCTACAGAAAATTTAAATTTTTTACCAAATAAGCATCTGTTCCTTTTGTCTCATACAGAAATTGAGGTTTTAAAATACAGTCAATATCATCCTTTACCCTGTATTCTGTTTTACTTTATTCCTAAAGTAATGTAATGGAGTAATGCTGACTTTCAGAGCTGCAGAACTCTAACTCAGGGTCTCGGGAGTTACTCAGAGTTTCAGTAAACTACCAGGCTATTTACGGAGCTCATTTAAGAAAGTATTTCTCCACCCCCCTTTTTTAGCCTAACACTTATGACCTAGGCTTCTTTGTGTCAGAACTTTGCAGTTGCATCTGACCAGCCTTACAGGGAAAATCTTCATGACTGCTTTTCCTTGTCTTCCAACCTGCTGTGACTATATATATAGGGTTCCTCTGATTAATCCTAATATCCAAGGAGTGCCAGCATGGTTGTTCAAGGAACGTGGGGGCTCAATTGATGCACAGCCCTGGGTGTACAGAATCACCCCTTTGTTTCTCCCTTGGCCAAGGTGACTGGCATTCAAGATGGTTAGGACACCTTGAAGAGATTGTACCTGGCCTGTGTCCAGGTCTTAGGATTTGAAGGAAAAAAAAAGATAAATAAGAAAGAACGGTCTCTTTGGACTTTCCTTTTCACTTTTAAATCTTAATCATTCTTCTTTAGAGAGAGGAGAAAAGACATGGAAAAGAGTGAAAAAAGATTGAAGGGAGGAGAAGGGGGATGAGTGAAGCTCACAGATTGGCGGGTAATCTGAAGAGGTCTACGTCCTCTCAGGGTGACCCCTTGCAGCTGACAGAAGACACGCAGCCACTCTCCCACTGCCCTAGTTTCCCATCCGGGCATGAATTGTGCCCAGTGGGAGGTCACCTCTCAAAGGCAGCCACCCACCTCTCTCTTTCCTGGTGTTTTTGGGGGAGTGCACCTGAGAGCTGTGAGGCTGACAGAAGCATTTCGTGCCTTCACCGATCTGCACTAGCATGTTTGCTGAATCAAAGCCACATGGTCCTGCAAGGGACATAGGTCATGCCTACATGTGCACTAACATGGATGCCAACACTGCTGGGGCACAGGCATAGTGGAAAGGGCTCTGTGTCCAGATCCTGGAGCCAGGGAGTCCAGACTTCACTCTAATACACGGGACAACTCAGCTGACTCTTCTGAGCCCACCAAGTCCCCTTGCATCAAATGGGGCATCGGATCAGATGAGCTCATCGTCTCCTTGCTCCTCCATCAATGTTGAGATTTACTTTATATTGGTTTTTGGTAAATCTGAATTATGCATGGATGACAAATGGACTTCTGTGTTAGACCTCAACCTTTGGAATTAACTAAATTTCAGGACTTACCTTATTGAATGTGGGTCATGATCTGCAATCTTCTGACCACCTTGGCTTGCTCAAATCACACCTAGTCAATCTTAACTTCTTATTTCTATACTATTGGAAAAAAAAAATCCATCTGTGTAGAGTCTGTAGAAACATGAAATACCATCAAATAACTTGTGCTCATGTAGTGATTCAGTACACACAGCTATGGGCTCATAGCATAAATCTCTGCAAACAGATGTGGGGAAATGAATCCTTAAGCATGCAACATAACAGTAATTAACAACCACTTATATAATGCTTTCAGTGTTCCAGGCACATGTGCATGTGTATTAACTTTTGAGTTCTCACAGAAACACTGTGAAATGGCTTATTATTATTATTTTTTAAACAGTTGAGGAAACACACTGTGGGTGGACAGCCAGGCCATGCTGGAGTATTTGGGATCGTACCTCTGCATTTCTCCACACACACCCTCATTAGGCCGTCTTCACAGCCCCAGGAATTCAGTTCCATTACATCCATCAATAGCCAATGGCAGGACAAGGGGCTACAGGCTTTGTAGTCACCTAGGCTTGAGCATGAGTTCTGGCTCCCCTACTTTTCGGTTGTGCAATATTGGGTAAATTTCTGAGCCTCCCTGAACTTCAGTGTCCTCCTTTGTAGAATGAGGGTCATTCATCTACCTGGCAGAGGTGGGGGCTAAATGCATTAATGAAAGGAGAGTCTCTGGCACAATGAAGGCTCCCATTCAGTGCGGCCTTCCTGCCCCTTCTCCCCACCTCCTCTGTTCCCCGCTCCCTGATGCCTTGCTTCCGTCTTTCTCCACATTCCCTCTTTTCAGCCTCTGCCTGATTCCTTTTGCTTGCTAAGCCACGGACTGTTTGTTTCTTGTGCTTCCCTGGAGGGAAGGTTATATCCGCTTCTTCTCTATAAGCCCCACTTGTGAGTTGTTCTCTCTTCTCTGCCCACAAGTGTTTCCTTTCCAGCTCCACCAGCTTCCTTAGGCTTGGAGGCTCCAGCCTTCACGTTCTTTGCAGAGCGGCCCATGGGGCTCCATCCTGGGGCTTTGAAATCCTGTCCCTTTGTGCTAAGGCTCTGCAGTCATGCCAACATCCAGCAACCACTGTGGTAACAGCAGCAGAGACAAGAGTCAAAGGAGGTTACTGGATTTTAATTATAAACAAAGCAAGCCAGAGTTGTATAATTAGATTTGAAGGAAGAGAGTTACAGCTAGTTTTAAGGGTTGTGGCCTAAACTGACAAAAGACAGGAAACACAGTGGCAGATGCCTCATTAACCTTGCCTTTGAATGGCCTGGGTTTTTTTTTGGCTGATACATTGCTCCCCTTTAAGGTATTTTTGAGCTTCTAATTTCTGAATTTTCATTTTTAAGTCTTTCACAGAACGCTATACCTGAGAGACTGATGGACTTCTTTGAAACTTAAATAACCCAAAGGAGCCATCCAAATCTGTGGGTGGAATATGTATTCATGCATTTTTAAAAAAGCTATATTATATACATCAGAGACTTGGATGGCTCATTAGGAAGGATTTGGTGCAGTATGTAATTCAGGATTTAACGTGCTATCCACGGACCAAGCTTGCTGGGGCTGTACTGAAGCTGTTTTATTTTACTTTATTTTGCACAGTAATATCTACATTTACACAAAATGACTGACTGATCATTTGCATAGTTTCATTTTTGAAATCTAAGCCTTTTTCAAGGTAGATGAAAACCAGAATTACCTGGAGCCAATATTCCTTTCCTAAATCTTAAATAACCTAGGTTCTTCTTCTTTTTTAAGAAATTTCCAACTAGAAGAAGAATGAGTTATTTTAAATTTTGTCTCTTGGGGATTCTCTGTGCTTAGGATCCCTACAATGGAACTTATGGAATTCTTCATAGAAAACAAGCACTGCAAGCAGTGCAGGTGTTTATTGATATTTTATCCTCTGGCATCTTTATGTTTGGCATAATTATCTCTATATTTTTCAGGATTTAAAAAGTAGGATGGTAGTGGGCAGGATTTAGAGGAAGCCCCCGTGATGACCAAAGTTCTGGGAAATATAGATTCAAGATATGAAAGGAGAGTAATCTGTTGGCGAGAGAAGAAACAGAGTTCTGTAACTTGAACAGATTCCAAGAACCACATTTTCCCTAGTTCCTGCCCACCTCACCTCTCTTTTCTTCATTTTTTTTCCTGCCAGAATTTATAGACACATGGACATAAAACGTATTCTTCACTTTGTTGCTGTCCCAGGTGTCTATGTAGAAATATCCAAGTTTCTAGTGGGTCCATAATAGCCATTGAACATCACTGAGCATTCATTCTTCTGGACACGGGGGAGCTGTAGAGAGAAGCACATTCAGTTCTCATCTGCAGAGGAGCCATCTCTTCTCTCCTAGTGTGGAGAGAATGGGCCCATTGGGGTTGATACTGAGGGCCAGACAGCCATGTGCTCCTGCCCAGTGCTTCCTGAGATCCCTAAATGTATCATAGTTAGAGAGAAGGTGCAGGGAAAGGTGTCTTTTAAAAACAATTATTGTATAAAACATGCCATTTTAACGCTTTTCAAATGTATAATTCAGTGACCATTAAATTACATTTACAAAGTTTTGCTACCATCACCACCATCCATTATCAAATCCTAATCATTACCCCAAACAGAAACTCTATACCCATTAAGCAATAACTCCCCATTCCTGCTTCCACTCAGCCTTGGGAAACTCTAATACATTTTGTCTCTATGAATTTGCCTATTCTAGATATTTCATGTAAATGGAATCATACAATATTTGCCCTTTAGTGTCTGGCTTATTTCATGTCCCATAATGTTCATGTTGAATGAACTTAATTCCTTTTTGTGACTGAGTAGTATTCCATTACAGGTGTATACCTCATTATGTTTATCCATTCATCTATTGATGGGCACTTGGGAAAATTGAATTTTCAAAGCAGCATGTAAGAAGCAAGATAAAGAGCTTCCAAACTATTTAATAACCTAACTGTGGGTGGAACACAGAGAAACATGCTTCATTTGAAATATTAAGGGGAGTCTGTGAAAATTGCCCTCTCAAGGAATACTTAAAACCAGGAAAAAGTTTGGATTTTCCTTGGTCTGTTGTTTCTGATAGCATTAGGTGAAGCATCATATAGTGGGTGGCAAGAAAGGGCAAAAGGGGAGAGAATAATTCATGGAACATCTGCTATATATCAATCAAGTCAATCACTGTGCTTGGCATTTTATATACGTCATTTATTTTGCCACCCATCATCCAGAAAGGGATCATTATTATCTGTATTTACAGTTGAAGAAATTGAGACCTGGGATAAGAAACTTATCTCAGGTATCACCCTGGCTGGGAGTTCTTGTTTGGGTTTGCAGTTAACTAGCAGTGCGGCCTGTTCCAACTTACACAGTATCTCTAAGGTCTCATTTTTCTCCTTTGTAAAATAAGAGAATTGTACTTGGGTTTTGTGGGTTCTGGAAGGAAGTTTCTGGGCCCTGTTCTGAGTCGTTTCCATGGATTCTGTGAACTCTTCCAAGAGGGAAAGGGTACATGGCTCTTGGTGTTCCACAAAGCCTGCAAACCCATCTGGCAAAACAGGCTCCAGATGGTCCCCAGAACACGGGAGAAGCAAAAGCACCATCTGGAACCTCATCTGCTAAGATCCGGAGAACCACAGCAGAGGATGGTTGTCTCATTCTGGCTGGAGGAAGCAAGGGCTCAGATTACCAGCTCTTGTGAGGAGTTGAGGAACTGCAAGTTACTTTGCATAGAAAATGCAAGGGGTGAGATTTGTGGTCAACAAAGTAAACTCTCCATCATTGCAAAGATGCCCCTGGCTCCCTTCCAAATTGGACAGCATTCCACATCCTTCTATTTTATCTAAAACATTGTTAAAATAGCTTAGCCTTGCTTGCCTGATCTCTTCCTTTCCTTAGTCCTTTCTAGCCTAAACTTTCTTCTTGCCTCTGACCTCACATATTTTGTATAAACCACACCTATAATTCCCCAGATTTTCTTGCCATTCATAAGACTATAAACTTATGGGTGATAGGCTAAGAATGAAAGGCCATGGTTAGTTACTCTGTGTGAGACACAAAAGAAGCAGCATCTGACATAACCAACTCCCAGAACTCCAGATCCTTGCTCTGTGTGTAAGCATCACCACTTACATCCCAGGAGTAAATTACTTTAAAGTATGTTTCTGCAAACACTATGCGTTCTGGCTCCTGGCACCCTCCACTTAATGATCTTCAATTCAGAAGGAAAGCAAAACTCAGCTCTGAGCTTGTCTCATACCCAGCCACTAATAAATTATGAGACAGCAATGTCCCTTGTGTAACTCATCCTTTTTATGTTGCTTTAGCCCATTTGAAAATTTTCCCTTAATTTAGAAAAGTTGTGTATTTATAGATTATTTCCCTTGTGAAATAATCTGGGCCAGGCTCTTCTGTCTTTTGTAGTATACTGGAGATGCTAGGAACTCTTCAGCAATGTTTCAAAATAAAAATTTGTGCTGTCTACTGAAAGCACAAATTTAGGACTTATTCGAGGCTAGACAATGCATTGGGCACTGCAGAGAGGCAAAGTTGAGTAAAGTATTGTTCTCAAGGAATCCACAAATTGCCTCAGTGAAAGGCCTGTTGATAGAGTGTTGTTGGGGTTCAGAGTTTAGGGGACTGAGGTGTTTGGGGTATGTGGGTTGCCAAGATTTGGGCAGCTGCCCTCTCCAACTGGGCATCCATCTGTTTCTTCCTCTTCTTACCGTGGAGGAAGTGTTCATACTGCTATCAAAGGCCAAGTTCTGCACTCAAAAAAGTTCATCATTCAATCTCCTCCTGCCTTGAAAAGGATTTGAAAAAATAAGCTTTACTGATGTAAAACTGACTTTGTGTTCCCATGGTATTTACTTTCTCAGTAACATTTGACGTGGTTAGCACTCCCTCTTCTTGGAACAGTTTCCCTTTTGGGTTCCAGCAAAATTACTCTTGCCTGTGATCGCCCTTCCTGCACTCTGTCACCATTACAGGCTCATTCTCTTTCCTCAAGCTTGTTAACTTGTTAAAAGCTATTTTAACAATGTGTTAGATAAAGTTTTGCAGTTCTTAAACTAAGAATAGGACCAACATCTTTTCTCTATAGTTAATCTCTTTCCTGGGTGATCTACTCTATTTTCATAATTTTAAATACTGTTTTTATAATGATGACTCCCAAATTTCTCTCTCCAAGCCAGATCTTTCCTTTGAGCTTCAGTTTTCCTTATCCAACTGCTGATTTGACATTTCCCTTTAGATATCTCACAGATATCTGAGACATAACTCTTCTAAAATGCAACTTTTGATTTGTTCCCCACCTCCAGGGTCATTGATCCCAGTATTGCCTTTGACAACCAGTCACCCAGTTACTCAAGCCAGAGATCTAGGAATTCACTTGTGCTTTGCCCTCTTCTCATAATCTCCTCTCTGTATACAATCATCAGCATCTTAGTTTGCCAGAGCTGCTATGACAAATACCACACTCTGGTTGGCTTAAGTGACAGGAATTATTTTCTCATGGTTTTGGAAAATGGAAGTCCAAAATCAATGTCTCCACAGGCCATCATTCTCCTAGAGCCTGTAGAGTTCTGGTGATAGCTTTCTGCCAATCCTCTCTCACACAGAGATCCCTTTCTTTGGCTTCTTTTGTCTTCTCCTTCCGTGTCCAATTTCCTTTACTTAGAAGCACTTCAGCTGTATTGGATCAAGACCCTCTCTGATTCAATTTGGCCACAGCTGAACAAATAATAGCATCTTACAAATGGGTTCGTACCCACAGGAACACAAATTAAGACTTGAATGAGTCTTTTGTGGGGTACCTGATTCAATTCCCAACCATCAGCATTCTTGGTAGATCTGTCTAGTAATTGTCTTGACTCACAATTTCTCACCATCTCCATCCACTAGTGTACATCTGGCCACGACCATCACTATCTTCACCTGGATTCATGCAGCTGCCTTCCTTGCTCACACTCTACTCCCCTCCAATCCATTCTCCACTGAGCAACAGTGATCTTAACATGCAAATGTCACAGTTCTTGCTTCACCCTACGTAAATCCCATCAGTGACGCTCTTCTCTTATATCCACCTCTCCATAGTAGGCAAAAGAGAAACAACAACAACAACACTTGATTAAACTTTTTTTTTTTTTCTCCCCATACAGAGCACTCAACCTTCCATTCCTCTTTGTTGTTGGGTCTCTGCTCTTTTGACCTTGCCTCCTACCCCATGTGGTTGTCAAGGGGTTTTACAAAACAAAGACAATTTCCTCCTTGAGAGAAATTCTGGTGAATTTTTCAGAATAAAGTGCTCATCTCCTTACAGATGGGATGTAACTGAAAGGGTCCAGTAAGAGGTGGGCAGACTTTTTAACAAGGGCTGATGTTTGCAAGTTTGGTATTGATTTGAAGAAGAGCGAGGTGCCTTGTTTTAGCTGGGAGAATAGGACGCATGGGGGTAAGTGGGAAATCCCTGGAAGGGGATACTGAAGGCTTACTGTGGGCGTCCTTCAATGCCTGAGTGGGAAATTTGAACCTAATTCAACAGCAGCAAGTTAGAAGCCATTGAAGAGGTTTTGAGCCTGGATGTGATAGAGTTGATGCTGTGCTTTAGCATGGCCAGGCCTGCTCTAGTGGTGAGGGTGGGTTGGCATAGGGGAGTCAGAAGTTAGGGAGGCCACTACAGAGGCTCATACGGCTGTTCAGGTGAGAAGAGCAGAGAGTCTGAGCGAGAATGGCAGTTCCTGAATAGCTTCCATTTGCCTGAAATATTTTTATAATGAACCACATCTCTGTTTTCATTGATCCAGTTCTTTCCTCTGGTGCAACAGAGATGCCACCAGCCCTTCAGATATTTGCTGTAGATTAAACAGACCCAGATCCTGCAGCCTCTCCTCATATGACCCTCCCATTTTCACCTTCCCCTCTGGAGGCCAGCTGTTTGTCAATGTCCTGCTTAAATTGCAGGGCTCAGAATTAAACCAATAATTTATACCTGTTCTGTCTAGTTCAGACTCACAATTATTCTTTCCAAAAAGCCAGATCATGTTTCTGCTCACCCTGTCCAATCTACTGCATGTGCTTACCTATGTGGGAACAATAACCACAATGAACAAATGAGGTTCTAAAGTATTCCTAGCAAAGGGGTAAGAATTCTCTAATTCTCATTCATTTGTGATGTTAATCTAGGTGGTTCTATATTTTCTTTCTGACTTAGCTTGTCTGTTTTACCTTCTGAGAACCATTCTCTGTCCACTGGCTCCAGTTTACATGTTTTGGATCAGGGTTATCTCAGTCTGGAGGAGCATCTGCAGTGTTTACCTTCTCCTTAATTTAGTATTTATCATGTACTCATTCAACAAGTATTTACAGAGTGGCTCCCACGTCCAGGTCCTGTTCTAGGTGACGGTCAGTGGTCGTGACAGTCAAAGGTCCCTGCCCTTCCATTCACCTCTATCCCATGAGTCACCCTATGGATAAAGGGTGCAAAACAGAGGAGTGTTTATTTTCATTGCAATAATGTTTTCAGTGCCAGTGATTCAAATAGAATGTTTTTCAAGGGCAGCAGATTCTGTAATATAAATGAGAATTTCCTGAACAGTTGGAGGCCAAAACAGGATAGCAGCAAGTGTTGTCTTTGTTTAGATTCTCTCTATAACTGGCCTTCTCTTTCATTTCAATTCCACCATTAGTCAGGGAGGTGGGGTGTGTTAACCTGGCTCCCATATGAAAATTAATCTATGTTCTTCCTCACACTGGACTGGACAATTAAAAATTAATATACTGCACAGACAGCAGTGCCTAAAGTTTAGAGAGGCTGACTGGTGAGCTGTAGGCATTTGAATCTGCCAAGCAGGATAAGAAATAGATAAAGCTAAATTGCAGACCTATTAAAAATAAATTAGTGAGTTCGAAAAAGTGAATTAAGATGCAGATAATCAATCTAATTTCAGGGTCTCTGGTGAGTGTTAATGCTTAATTCTCATTTCTATGAAGGCATGTATTAATTATTAATATGTATATAAAAATGAGCCTGCACAAGTTCTTTGTTCTGTGGGACCGACTTCAGTTGATTTGACTATCAGAAGATGGCTTTGACTTTATAGTGAAAGGCAAGACCGACTTTTGCATAGTCTAAATGAGAGTCCATTTTCCTAAAATATTATTGCTGGCTGGAGAGAGCATTTGCATCATTTTCCTCCTCTTCCAGGATTTTTTATCTTCTGGTTTCTTGTGAACAATTTCAAATCATCTGTGTTCCTTCCTTCTATTCCACAATTGTTCTCACTGCAGAGGTTAGAGCTGAACACCAGTGCAGATAAAAGACTTGGGTTTGTAACTGATTCAGAAAGGGAAAGAAGTTGGATCAGTCAGGGTTTTCCAGAGTCACAGAACCAAAAGAATATGGGTGAGTATGTGTGTGTGTGTGTGTGTGTGTGTGTGTGTGTAAATGTGTGTGTGTGTGTGTGTATTAGATTTATTTTGAGGAATTGGCTCACATGATTGTGGAACTGGCAAGTCTGAATCTGTAGGGCAGCCAGTAGGCTAGAAAGTCAGGTGGTAGCTGATGCTGCGGTCTTGAGGCAGAGTTTCTTCTTGAAAACCTCAGTTTTTACTCTTAATGCCTTTCAACTGTTTGGATAAGGGTTACCCACATGATTGGGGGTAATCTCCTTTCCTTAAAGTCACTTGGTTGTAGACATTAGCCACATCTGCAAAATATCTTCACAGCAATATGAAGGCTAGTGCTTGATTAAATAACTAGGTACTGTAGCTTAGCCACGTTGACACTGAAAACTCACTATCACAGGGGTCAAATGAGTAGAGATGTCATGAGCTAGGAGAAGACAAGTTGCACTTAGAAAAGTGAGGGGTTGTAGCAGGATGCTGAGTCATTGAGAAAATGTTTGGGAAGGAATTACAGTAGCACTCAACATCCTGTGTTAGTAAATACGAAAGCCTTGGATCTGATTAAGGAATCGGTCATTGTTGTATAATAAACTGATATCATTTTGCTTCTTTTTACTCAAATATATTGGGAAAGAGGGTTACTTCCCAGGTGCTGAAAGCATAGGCCAATTGAAGTTTAGCCTCCTGCATCCATCCGTCTTACCCAGCTCCTGACAGTGGGTCAGAGAATAACTCAGCGGGGAGGGCACACAGAGTTGCATCCCACAGGCTGGCTCCTCTGGAGTTAAAGGAGCTCCTGGCTTTGCAGCCTCAGAATAAATGGAGCAAAGCAGACCAGTCCTACTGCTGCACTCACTGCCCTACTTTGTAGCAGGAGGAGGATGGAGTCAGAGGCTGGAATCAAAGCACATCTTCCCAGCCTGCTACAAAGTCTTGCTTGGACCTAACTCCTGCTAAATATGGTGGGAAGAGTGGTGGAAAGCGACATGCAGATTTTTGGTCTTTTTAACTGCTTTTTCATTGAAAAAGCAATGCAGACACACAGGAAAAAGTTAAAACACAGACACCCCCCCCCACACACACACACGTACAAACTTTAAAAAGGGTAGATATACAGTGAAAATTAAGTCTTCCCTAATTTTTGCAGTCCAAGATTGATTTCCACAGAGGAAAAATGGCTTGCATAGGAGACAAGGAAAATAAATAAACATGGAAAGTGACATGTAACCTGACAAAACACTGAGCATCTGCAGTATGTTGTCCTGGGACACAATCACATGGTGAATCCTTTTGCATGTTCCTGGGGGAGCAAAGAATATAAGCTCCCTCTGGTGGCCTCACTGAGCCGTGTTGCCCAACTGTCATGGTGGCAGGACCGAGCTCCCTCCTGGGCAGACACCCATCTTGGGCAGGGCCTCACACATCTCAGCCATCTTCTGGGGTAGTGTTGGGAGAAGGAAGTCACCCACTGGGTTCTGTCGGTTGTCTCTGGGGAGTGCCAGCCTTGCCTTTCCAGGGCACCTCCATCTTGATCTGGTCCACCAACCTCAGGCTGCAGTCTTTTCCTATTTCATGGGTTTGGCACCTAGGAATTTTCAGTTTACAATTAATTTTATATTTAGTTTTTTTTTTCTTCAAAACAAACCAAAAGAATGACAACAGACAAGTTATAAATTATTTATTGAAAGCCTGTTATGTTTGAGCCTCTCTATATAGGTATGCTCTCTCTTTCTCTAAGAATCAATTTTCTAGTAACACATATATATTTATATGGGGGGAAATTAAAATACATCATAACTGCTAAGAAGAGATGGCACGTACAGAGCCCCCTAGGCACATTTAGGGACCCCTGACTCTGCCTTATGGGATCATAGCTGGTTCCTGGAAAACAAAGAATCTAAAATGGGACTTTAAGGATGAGTGGGGTGGAGCCTGATGAAGGGGAAGGAAGTAGATAGGGGAGAGGACAATCCAGGCAAAGTTCCAGGGATACAGGTATCTGGGAGTACTCAAGAAGCTGAAAGGATGCCTGGAATAGAGGATGTGAAACTGCTAGGGGTAAAGATGAGACCAGATCAGAAAGATCCTGGATGCTTCACACTTTATTCTAAGGGCAGTAGAGAGCTATTCAAGAACTCTGAGTAGGGAAAAATATATTCCTGGCCTGTTAGCCCTTACCTTTCTCCTCTCTCTGCTTTTGCATGTTATAGCCATCTGGATCCAGCTGGGAGGTAGAAACCATATATAGATTAAACAGGGGAAGTTTAATACAAAATTATTAACTCTGATAAAAGAATAATTATAAGATAGAAGGAAAGTCTGTGTGGTACTATGGAAGGACACACTTGGAAGGGGTTCAGACCTCGTTGGAGAGGATGTGTTTCAGCAGAAGATTTTGCCTGTTGAGCCAGGTGGGAGCTGGGCTGCAGTCTCTGGGCAAATGATAGGGCTCTCTCTGCAGTGCAGCGGGGAGTGGACAAGCAGCATCCAGTGGGTGCAACAGCTGTCTGGGCACCAGCCAGGGCAGAAGGCCTTCAGAGGGCATGGTAGGGGGAGTAGACCTGCAGAAGGAGCAACTGTTTGGTGTGTGACAATCGTGGACCACAGGCAGTTGTGTGCAGGCCATGCAGGGGCTTTGGTTTCCTCTATTCAGGCTCCCTGGACCCTTAGCTTTTACATATGTTCAGGCAATGAGGGAAGATTGCATTGTAGAGGAAAGTAGAATCCAACCTGGTTCTTCTCCTACCTGTTGGGGTCTCTAGTGGTGACTGCACCTCCTCCATTGCTCCAATTCGTACTACAGCCCCACACGCACTTTGGATCTAACTCGACCCCTGGTGTCTGGGGACACCTTCTCCTATTGTCTCTTCAGCTGAAGGTTGATGGCAGCTTCATGCTGCTGCTAAATCTCTGGAGTGTTTCAGCAGCCGTGGTTTACCTCTCTTCACTTCCCATTGGGTTTGTTTGATCTATCCAGGTGGGTTGCTGTCTTACTGGCTGGAACCTGACCCATGGAATTCAAGTTTATATTCTAGAAGGAGCCCTTGGTTGGATTGTGGAAAAAACAGATGGCAAGTGTTCTAGTTTGCTAATGCTGCCGGAATGCAAAACACCAGAAATGGATTGGCATTTATGAAGGGGGTTTATTTGGTTACACAGTTACAGTCTTAAGGCCATAAAGTGTCCACCAACAAAGGGTACCTTCACTGGAGAAAGGCCATTGGCATCTGGAAAACCTCTGTTATCTGGGAAGGCACATGGCTGGTGTCTACTTGCTTCCAGGTTGCATTTCAAAATGGCGTTCTCCCAAAATGTCTGCATCAGCTTCCAATGGCCATTTTCAAAATGTCTCTCTCAGCTCCAGCTAGCTGTGAGCAACTTCTGTCTGAGCTTATATAGTGCTCCAGAAAACTAAACAAGGCCCACCCTGAATGGGTGGGGCCACACCTCCATGGAAATTATCCAATCAGAGTTATCACCTACAGTTGGGTGGATCACATCTCCATGGACACTGAACCAATAGGTTCCAACCCATTCCACACTAATACGCCTGCCCCCACAGGAATGCATTAAAGAATATGGCTTTTTCTGGGGGACATAAATATGAAACCCAGCCCAGCAAGCAACAGATTTAAGAGGAGACTGATTAGATAGTTGTTGCAGTAATCTAGGCTAAGGAGGATGATGATCTGGACCAAGGTAGTAGGGGTGTACGTGGAGAGAAGAGGACGTATCCAAGATACTTTTAGGACCATCTGTAAGGCCCGGAGCTTTCATAAAAGTAGATATGTTTCTTGAGGGTGGGCTGCACTTCATCTACTTTTTTTTTAAACTTCCTTTATTTACTGACTACCTAACATTTTTGAGCATTTGCCCATGGTGTTAAATATTCTTTTTCTCTAATTAAAGAAGTTGTAAGTTTATAGAAAAATCATGCAGAAAATATAGAGTTCCCATATACCCCCATTATTAACACTTTGCACTAATGTAGTACATTTGTTGCATTTGATTGATTACATTAGGGTTCTCTGTATTGTACAGTCCTATGGCTTCTTTTAAAAAGGTTATTCTAGTAATATGTATACAACCTAAAATTTCCCCTTCTCACCACTTTCAAATTATGATTCAGGGCTGTTAATTACATTCACAATGTTATGCTACCCTCACCCCCATCCATTACTAAAACTTTTTCGTCACCCAAAATAGAAAGTCTGTACAATTTAAGCATTAACTCTCCATTCTCTACCCCTACCCCAGATCCTGGTAACCTATAGTCTAATTTCTGACTCTGTAAATTAGCTTATTCTAAATATTTCATATCAGTGAGATCATACAATATTAGTCCTTTTGTATCTGGCTTATTTCACTCAACATGATGTCTTCAAGGGTCATCCGTGTTGTTACATGTATCAGAACTTCATTCCTTATATTCATTTCATCTACTTTTCTATTCCTAAGTTTAAAGTATGTTCTCTGTATTAAACTAAACAACAATATCATCATCATCATCATCATCAAAATAGCTAACATTTTGATTCCCTTAGACCCTTCTTCACTTCCCTGAAATTCAAAATTCCACAACCAACCCAAATGCCTTCAGAAACAAGGCAAGTAAATGCACGAACCAGCCAGCTGTAATACATGAGGGAAGGGTGAGGATTGTGGCCCTCAAAATCAATTTTTACAATTTGTGTTCCCTGCTGGATTGGTCTCTGAGCCCTTAAGGGCCTCCCTGCTGGGTGTAGCATTCAGGAAGGGTGGGGAATTTGCTTTCATTGAACTGGGGGGAGATGAGACAGAATTATTCTTTTATTAACATCAGCATGCTTTTCTGTATTTTTTTCCTCTTTATAATCCCCATTTGCCTTCATGTGTTTCGAAGGATTATTTTCTCTTCCACCCATGTAATTTACCTGGGGAAAGAGCTTATTCCCTAGGCAGGTTCCAGCCATATGTGATGTGAGAGATCTCAGCCTGCTCAGCCCACTCATTTTTCTGGATGTTCTCTCTGAAGACGTGCCAGTGCAGTTGAACAGTGAAAAGTATGGACAGAATAACCTGCAGGTGAGCTGCATTGCTCATAAACCACAAGGCTATGTTTATTTTTGTATATTTTATGCCTCTCTCTATATTTGTGTGCATAAAAAATAATATTACTGCTTTGTGACAATTCTGAGGTGTAAAGATATATGCCAAGAAATTGGTGAGTGACTCAAGAGTCGAAAACTTTTCTTATTGTACAATTTCCCCCAGGGCTTCTTTAGGCTCAGAGCAAGAGAGAAATAAAGATTATATCAGTATGCAGGAAACATCCATTCTGAACTGCTATTAAAAATTTAGAGATGGCCCCAGCCTCTGTCACCAGCATGGTAAGGTATCACACATTACTGCTGGAAGGGATTTTATGTCAGATGGCACCCGGCCCTTATGCCCTCTCTTTACTCCTATAACCACCTCACATATTTCTGTATTTCTGCTGCTTGGGCCACGATGGACTCTTAAGTTATTTATATCTGAAGGCTCTTCAACCCAGGAAGGCCAGTCAGCTCCTTTGTCCCTTCAAATCGTCCCCTGCCCTGCCCTTCACTCTAGGAACCTGACCTGCACAGATTTGTTTCCTGGTCACCTTTGTGCTCTGGTTGTCTAGTGGGTCCTCTACAGGCAGATGCTGGTAGAAGGCCATCAGGTGGTAAGAGAGAGGCTGGGGCTGCCCAGCAGCATCCATAGCATGGCCCCTTTCCTGCAGTTGTAGCACACAGCAGCGTTCAGGAAAGGCTCCTTCTTTCCCCAGCTCTTCCCACTGTATGGGTTTCCCAGTGCTCCCAATCCCCGGGTGCTTCACCAAGCCTTGCTGTCTCTGTGAAACCTGCCCACGCCTCTGTAAATGGTCCTTTGTAAAAACCTCCCCCATGACTACTGTGAGTTTCCATTGGGTTCTGCCAGGCCCTGAAGAATACAGCATCACTCCCTTAGGGAGTTGGCCGAGTTGTGGCTCCTAGGTGGCTGCAAACCCCAGAACAGGCTGAAGGCTTATCAAAGAGTTGTCCGACTTTTGAAGAGTTCTGAGGAGAGCACTTCTGAAGCCCTCATCTAGATGCGAAGAGGATGGATGGAAATTCCACAGGGATCATGAATGCCTATTGCAAGGCTGTCTACCCTGCCACAGCCCTACCTGTCAACCACCACCCACCCACCCTGGAGCACACACACTTAACATTTTCTTTCTGAACCTTGATTTTAACCTTAATAAAAGAATTCTTCCATCTAGGGAATGCGGCCTGATGAGAGAGTGTCACGTGTCAACTAGAGTAGACTGAACTATTTTCTGAGAATACCTTTTCCTGTATGCTCCCAGCGAGGGTGGGCCATCAGGGAGCTCCTTGGGTGAGAACTGAGCTCAGAAGTGAGGTGGTGGCCATCTTGTCAATTAGATGCATCGACACAAATCTGCTGACCAACTTGGTTGGTGTGAGGCTATGATGGCCAGGCCTGTACCTTCCCTCCTGAAGTTTCTCTGACTCGGTCCAGGTATGTCTTTAGCTGTGTGACAAAGGACCTTGGCATCTGTAGGACACCATACCATTAAAGTCAGAGTCAGTAAGAACTGGCATTGGTTTTTGTCTATTCTTGGGGCCTCCAGATTGTGCTTGTGGGTTCTAGCTTGCTCTTTGCTCTTCCTCACCATACAACAATCTTCCCTTTCTAACTCCTGTCCTGTGGGCTTCAGCCTCCAGCTTCAGTCACAAGATAACAAGGTCTTGTAGAGACTGCTTCACCAGCATCCCATGTTATGTAAGGTCACATATGTGGAACAAATTGATACACACACATGTATACATATACACATACATATACATCATATACATATACATCATATACATATATGCACACATATACACACACATATATATATAATCTGAGAGAGGAAAGTATTTCAGCAGCAAGGACTAATAGGGGCTTAGCTTTCCTTGAACACTGTTTCTTGGCTGAAGCAAGGAATGGCCTCTTGACCACTCATAATACTTCACACAGTGTTGGAGATAGCAACACCCAGTCCTGCCTGAAGTCTAGCTAATCTCTGCTGTCATTTCCTCCTCCTACTTTGCAGGGGGTGGGTGCTGGGAGTGATTTGATTGTGTGGTTGCAGAAATCCAAGGATTTGGGGTTTCTCAGGAATGAGCAAACAGTGAATACCTGGCCTTTGGGTGACTTGCTGCTCTTCCCAATAACATATTTAAGAAACATCCTCTTGTTTAAGTGGGGCAGGATAATATATGGCAATGTTCACCTTTTTAAAAAATTTTCTTCTTCCACTGGATTTATGCTTTTCCTTCCAGTCATGCAGACATGCAGATGGTTATTGCTTCAGAGGCAGGGGGTATAAAGCAGAGCCAGGAAACCAGAAATAGCCTGAAGATCTCCCAGGCTTTTGTGTTCTCAAACCCAGCACTTTTAGGAGAAATTGAACATTTGCAGCTAAGTAAAAGAAAGAGGACTAGAGATTTGTTTCTGTTTTTAGAGGAGGAAAATGCTTTCCCTTGTCCAGGACTCAGAGAGGAGGAAAAGAATGAGGGTAACAGCTGCAGTAGACTTCCCAATAATGTTCCAGAAGGTGGCAAAGCCCTGGAGAGAAAATGGCCATATGGTCCATTAAGGAGACAGGCCCCTGTGTAGCTTTGCAGGTAGGTTACCAGATCCTCAGATCCTTCGTGTGACTCACAGACATCTAAGGCCATTTGGCTTGAAGACCCCTTGCTGACTGGGAGTGGCCAGGGGTTGGGGGTGGGGATGAGAAGCATTTCCACAATAACCTGAGTCCTCTCCCTGCTCCTTGCCACGCCATGACTCCACAGTGATGTGTTCTGCCAATGCTGTGGGGATAACATTTAATGATAGCATAATAGTGGAAAGTGCTTGCCCTTATATTGCAGGTACTGTGGGCCAGCCACAGTTCTAAGCCCTTGACACTTGTTAACTCATTTAATCTTCACAAAAACCCTATGAGGTGGATTTTACAATCCATTTTTCAGAAGAGGGAATCGAGGTCACACAGCCAGGATTCAAACAAGTTGGTTTGGCTCCAGAGTCCATGCTTGAGTTGTGGTAGTTAAAGAAAATGACACTTCTTGTATGTATCCCTGGGTTTGTGGGAAGAAATTCATACCAACTCAGTAAGTAAGTAGCTTTTGCAATTAATGTATTTTATCTAGACAATTCCACAAAGGGGAGGATCAGTGCACCTCATCTGGAGGTGAAAGAAGAGGTATAGACTAAAATCTGCTCATACTCCTTTAACAGCTTAGCAAGGGTCAAGAGAGAGGGCTTACATTTTCATAGAGACCTGCTCATGGCCTCAACAGTAACACACTTTCTGCTAAGTGGCTGGAATATAATAAGTCCCCAATAAATGTCAACTGCTTTAATGATTATGATGACTGTTATGGTTATTATCACCCCAGAGAAGTCTGCACGGAGCCAATTTGCCAGTGCAGAATCACTGCACCTTAGGATCTACGTCCTCGTTTCTTAGGGTTGGACTTGTCTAAGGTCATCAGTGGTTACTCCACCCCTACCTTGGAGGTACAGAGTCCTTAATTCACCTCTAGACCCTATCTAAGAAGAGAACAATCTGATCATCTAAATTAGGAATTTGATGGGTTAATCATTTCAGAAATATTTGTATTTAAAAGGGGAGGGTAGTGCTTAACAAAAATGATGGCATATTTAATGATGTAATCACTGGATTCAATATAATACTTAATGATGTAATATCAGGATGAAGTAGCTTTGATACATTGGGATGGTTTGTCTTCCCAGGGCCCCTTGGGTCTTACTCGGTGACAGCTCTTCCTTCAGCCTATAGACAGGACATAATGATATGGCCCAGGAGTGGAAACATGGTTGCACAAATTGGGGCAACCATGCTCACTGAAGACTGAAAAATTACTTTTTGACAACATACCAAAGTACAGTCTAAAACATCATGGCCTCATAAAGTCTACTGGGAAATAGCAGCAGACAATCCAACATGGCCCTCTGTTTTCACAGAGGGAAAGGGAGCTGGCTTGTTGTATTTTTGAGAATAAGAGGTGCTGGTGGAGATAAAGTTTACAAGGGGCAGCTGCACCAGAAGACACAGGTGTGTGTCATAGAAGGCATGGCTCCAACAAACATGTACATGCAGTTAGAGAAGAATCTTTGAAGAGGATTCACATGAATGAGTTAAAGTCCCAGTGGACAACCCATTGGTTGCTGAAGATCAGTTGATTTTATTTGGCCCAAATGAGGACGGATAGCGTTAAATCATTCTGGTGGCAGCCAGCACAGTGCCTGCCTTAATTACACACAGTGTTCAGTAAAGATGGTCAGGGTAAGTGAATAGAACACATGAAGAGTAGGCAGTAGAAAGATCGCTAAACAAGGACTTAAGATGCCCCAAGTTGGGGTCATAGCACAGCCAGTAAGCAGCTGTGTACCCTTGGCTCAGCTTCTCAAGTTCTCAGATGCTTCTTCAGTAAAATGAAGGGACAAGGCTATATGATACTTAGAGTCCTTTCCAGCTGCATAATGACATTGGAGTACATTCTCTGCCTGGGCACCTTCAAATAAAAGTTGATGCTTGCTCTTGAAATGTCATGCTTCCCCCTTGGGTACATCCACACTCTGATCAATGGCTACTCCCTGAGAGTCTCTTTCCCTGTCCTGCCCTGAGTCTCCCACAGTGATCCACCATGTCTAAGATGTATCAGTTGCGGAGTCTCAGTTGAAACTGTTTCTGTGCTTCTAATTTTGCTTCCGCTACAGGTTTATGGGTGACAGATGATAAAAAACTAATTCCCTGAGGTTCTCTCACATACCATACACCTATGTGGATTCAAGCAACAGTTAGAAACCTGTAGAAATAACATAGATTTTAGTGGCGAGCCTCTGATTCTTTGTTTAGAGGACCTGTTCAGAGATTCCATGGCTCCTGAAATTTTCATGTTTGTGTTTAGATATTTTAATTCTTCATTTTAAGTCCTTGAATTTTATTTGTCATTTTACATTTCTTTTTAGATAAAATAATTTATTAATAGTATGTCTCCTTCTGCCCCATTTCACCAACCTGTAACCAAAATAGTCCAATGATTCTAAAATCTCTTGCCTAGTAGACTTTTATGTTTATTTATAGAAAAATATTTAATTTTAAATTTGATTTCATGTTAAATTTAGAGAAAGAGTAACCTTCAGATATCTCTCCTCCAGAGAGAAAAATGTTGAAACCTCAGCACTTTGTGGACTTTTCCTGAATATGTGGTTTGCAGCAGAGAGATGAGAAATTTGACTATTATGGTTCTTTAACAGCCCATCTCAGAGGTGATAAATAACAGGAGTTGACGCAGAATTCATCACCTTAATGGGTATTTGTGGGGTAATGGGAGGCATCAAGCAGGGGTGCCTAAACCTCAGTCGAGTTGGACAAGACACCACATCTGGTGTCCACATCAAAGAGATAAACCTGTCGGTAATCACGCCAGTTACGGTTGGGGCACAGGTGCCCCTTCCAGAAAATCAATGAAGTGGGTCTCAGAAGCCATGCAAATTAGCACAGTCCTGCAAGCCAGGGCTGAGAATAATCCCAGATTGGCTTAGATGACTATGAGAGGAGAGAAAGCAAGGAACTGTGATAAAATCCAGAAGGTGATGAGTGGCACCAATTGTGGTTATTTTTCGGCCACAGATGTTTCTCAGATGCAACAGTAAAGAAGCCATTTTGCCCTTCTTTGTGTTACAGAGCATTTTGGAATGTGTTGCCTTGGTTGACCTTCAGGGCGGTCCAGGTAGGCACCATGGAGGAGGAGGGTCTATGTTGAAGAGGGGGTCCTAAGGAGATAAGGGTGGAGCTTCAAATCAACGCCACCCACTTCTGTCCTACATCATCTGCTTTGCCAGCTCTGAACGGCCACCCAAGTCTGATGGCTGGGCCAGTTTGCTATATGGAATAATAAATGATGCCTGCGCCAACCAAGCTCGAGGTTATTGAGGACTGAAACGAGACGGCTGGTGTGAAACTGCTGTGAGATTTTGAAAAGTGCCACAGAAAACAAGAGTGCTGTTTGAGATGTTTAGGAGCTCCCTGGGGTGTTGCACTACAGCGGTGTCAGTTATACCTGGTCCATGAACCCCATGTTTTCCACCAACATTTCTCCCACTCTGTTCCTCATCTCAGAAAACGGCGGAGACTAAAACATTGGAGTCATCTTAGATCCTCCCCCTCCCTCACACTCAATCGTTTGCCAAGTCCTGTTGCTTACACTCCGTTAGTGTTCTCTCACTTTTCTCTGTCTCCCTGACTCCATCTCCTCCAGTGCAGATTTTTCCCATAGCCCCCACTGTCTATCCTCAACCTCTATTAACATACTAAAGCTACAGTGGTAGTTTTAAATGCAAATCTAATCGTATTACTCCCTATTTGAAACTAGTCTTAACTTACTCAAAGAATAAAGTCCAAACTCTTTTATGGGGCTTACCAGGCTCTTTATACTTTGGACCCTCTTATCCTTCCCATGTCTTCTATTCCCTTAAAACCCCAAAACACTGTGCTTCAGCCGTAAGGAATAGTCACAGTTCCTGGAAGGCACGATGGGCTCTCTCACCTCCAACTTCTTGTTCTGGAGTGTTCCCTCACTGCTGTTTTCTGAGCTCACTCCTGTCCCTCTTCCAGGGGTCAGCATGGCATTCCAGGAGCTTTTTTCCAGTCACCCAAACCAGTACTGGGGCTTTCTCATGTGTGCTCCCTCAGTACACAGTATCAGCATACTCATTACCTTTTATTTTTTTTTAGCTTTATTATTTAATTATAATATTCATACATAAAAGCACACTAATCATAATGTACAGCTTACTTATTATTCTGAAGTGAATTGTATACCCATGTAATCACACTCTAATACATTGTACATAATTTTCACTCCAGAAGCCATCTTCATGCCCCCTTCCAATCAGTACACTCATTCCTTCCCAAAGGTAATCTGCATCTTTACTTCTAATATTATATTTCATTTTACCTCTTTTAGAACTTCATATAAGTGGACTCATAAAGGATATGTAATTTTATGTCTGATTTCTTTTACTCAGTAATATGCCAGTGAAATTCATCCAGTTGTGTGTAGCTGTAGGGTTTTTTTTCCGCTTTTATTACTGTATACTACTGCATCATATGAATAGGCCACTATTGATATAACCATTTTACTACTGATGCTCATTTATGTTGTTTTCAGCTTTGGTCTGTTGCAAATAGTGCTATGAAAATTCTTGTTGCTGTCATAATTGTTGATGTCAAGGCCGTGCTAAGAAACCTGGAGCAGAGGGGATAACTGAGTGACATTTACTTTATTTATTTATTTATGTAGTATTTATTTTCCAGCAGTGATTGATTTAATCTTTTCTATTTGTAATTGTATCTTAAAAATTGGGACAATACGTTTACATTGTTCAAGCATCAAATACGTACATTGGAAAGTCTAGCTGCTACCCCTGTCCATGTCTACCCACTACCCCCATCTCTCCTTGGCTACCACTTTTATTTGTTTCTTGAATACCTTTCCATGCTTTGTTTATATAGAGATAAGCTTCCTGGCACAGAAGGGTGAATGAGCAGAGAACACACACAGCCAGCTATATGGAAAAGCAGGTTTTTGGTCCCCCAATGCCGATCACTCATTGGGTAGTAGATAGGGATCCAGTAAGGCTGATTTTGGAAGCAGATATCCAGCCTTTGGGTGGGCTACACAACTAAGGGAAGCCTCCTCACCCCTCCACCCCAAGCCTTGTGGTTGCAGCTCTGTGGTAATAGTTCAATACCTCCAGACCAAATGCTCTACCTCATCATTCTTCCAGGATCACTTAGCTTAAGCTAATGGTTTCCATGGAGCAGACAGGAGGCCCTCACCTTCCCTGAGAGGCCTGTATACAGGGAATCAATAAAGTTAACACCTCTTGCCATACCCTACCCTGGAGGCTCAGGGAGACCATACCCAAACCACAGGAAAGATTCCAGGGAGCTGAGAGCCCTGGGCAAACTTCCTTCTGCTCCTATGTGGGAGATGCTGAATGTTCTGACTCCCTGTTACTATTGATGCATGTATAAGGTGATGTCTTGACCTGGGCTCAGATGCTTCCTGACTGATCAACACATAATTAAGGTGATTCTCTTGTTCAAAATGGTCTTGGAGATCAGGCTAATCTACTGGATTTAGAGCATGAATAATCTCATTGGTTACTTGTCCTAGATGCTTGACAGATTCCATATTGTTGTCATTGGCATAGTTACCCACCACCAGGAATTAGACTGTGACCGAGGTTATAGAAAGTGATGTCTCCTACTGCAGCAGGTGTTGCACTGTTCAGGTCTCCCTTCAAGAAACAACCTCTTGTAAGGAATGCGTATAGCTGACAGTGCCTGGCTGTAGCACTTTAAGGATTTGTTGTGGCATCTGAACTGAGACCACACTGTTCCTGGTCTGCTCCCAGCCCATGCCCAAGCCAGATGAACATGAACTTTTCTACTCAATGTGGGACTCTTCAATGGCTGTTCTTTGCATTGGTGTCCTCTGTTGGAGAGACTGAAATATTCTCAGAGCTGCACTGCAGTCTGAGGCTCATCTTACCCAATCCTCCTTCCTTCCCCTTCTCCTTTTGCTGGTGTTACATGCACCATGGGCTTAAGGCTCTCCCTCTTTACTTTACATTTCCTCACTGTCTTGGTGTTTGCTTCCTGGGAAACCTGAGCAGACACTCATAACCCAGGAAGACTGTTCCTTCACACTTGGGCTAGAAGGGGCAGGTAGAATCCTGGAAGACAGTCAGGAAGCCTTGCAATGCTAGATGACCACCTGCGTTCAACTGAAGCTTCAAGGGAAAGGTTGTTGGTCCCCATAGGAGGAACAGCCCAGGGAATCCACACTGTCTGGAGAGTGTCATATATCATCAAAGACATCAACCAGCCATTGACCATTCTCCTTACTGGTGGGCATAAATGGTGCGTGGCATTGGCCAAAGTTGGCATCTGTAGCTGGAGTTCAGAGGTCAAGAATATTTAATCAAGGCCTGGAATTGATCTCTAGCCTCCTGTATTGACCAGGGAGATTGTGTCATCGTAGAGGTGGGTGGGTGGGGGAGATCCCACCTGCATGGCAGGCTTGGCCTTGGGTCCTAGGAGTCATTGTAGACAATTGGCATCACTGGCTGGCAGGCACCAGGTGATGTAACTCAATGGATAATGCCAGAACGCTGGGGATGCAAGGAACAGTGTTTTAGGAACTACCAACTCTTTCCACAAACTCAGCACTCTGTGGCTCAGGCAACATCATGACAGATAGAGGTTTCCAACTTTGAGAAACACAACCAAGAATGCAGGGTGATGATCCCACTGGAGGGACCCGTGTGCAAGATAAGTGGTAGGCACCAGCCCCCCCACACCTACCACCACCACTTCCTGTTATTCAAGGGATTTCTGTCCTATTGGGCAATCAGCTTGCGATTCCAGGTAGATGAGACCTAGTGTCTCACAAACAAACATCACTAGAAATATATTCTTATATTTGAATGATACACTAAATATTGATCTGCTTATAATGTTTTTCATTTAGCAATATGCCCATGCCATTTAGATAAATGAACAACCCTGTGTTTTTCCATCCCAGTGGCCATTTCTAAGATGAAAGTACTTGACAAGCATGGAAAAATCTACAAGGATGACGGCTTTTGTCCCTTTCCATTCTTAATTTTCATATTCTATTTGAAAAATGGTAGTGGGTAGACAATAAACTAGTAATCTTTTTTAAGTGTGAGAAAACTGTTTGTAACATCAGAAAGGCTTGGAGACACCTACCTTATTGAAGTTGATGGTTTAGAACTGATTGATTGACAAAGTACTCAATAACCAAATATTACTGTGAGTTCACATAATGCTTTATGTTGATTTTTCTTTTATGAATCATGACAGCAAAAATATGTGTGTCTGGGAATTAGCATATATATATATAAAGGTGAAAAATAATCTTGCTCAGATGATGATATTTGGTGCTCATGTGGAGTATTATAGCTCCTCATAGGTACAGAGGCAATAGATGAATCACCTTAACAGCTGGCACCAGAAATTCTTGTAGAGGGAAGAAACTTTGTTTAGGAAGATGCCTTGAAGAGCTTCTTGGAATAAAAGGAGAAACTGTGAAGCATGAAGCCAGAAAGACCAATGGCAAGAAAGGAGAAGATTGATTTGTTCTGTGTGAAGTGAGGAGAGGAATTTGTTTTCCTCCTGGAGAAGACAGGGTGAGAACAGGTGGAGGGAAGCTTGGGCAGGGAGGTTGCTGTGGGGTACACCCATGGGGTGACATTTTCATGAAAAAGCCCTGTGGGATGTTGACTAAAGAAGGTTTAATATCAAACTTTCGAGTTTTTCTTCATATTGTCTCAGTATAAACCCTTCTCCTGACTCTTCATAAATCTCTACTAATACCAATCCTCAAACTTCCTTGTATTTTTGTGGGGCTTTTTGTGGGGGCAGAGGTGCATGTATAGATGGCAAGATGATTTATAAATCAGGAAAGCAGACAGTCAGAGCTAGAGAGGGCTGAGAACATAAAGAATTGGAAATTCTCAGAAATCTTGGGAAGGAGTCTGGAATCTATGTCGTGTGGAAGTAGATGGCAGTAGAAACCCTTAGCAAAATCTCAAAAGACTTCCAGTCTCCAGCTGATATTTAGGGTTCATTCATTCATTCAGTCATTCACCAAATACTTATTGAAGACTTGTAATACCAGCAACTATTCTAGATCCTGGAGATAGAATAATGAACAAACTTTAGTCCCTGCCTGTGTAGAGCTTACGTTCTAGTGGGGAGGACAGTTAATAAACAAAAGAATGGAAAACATATGTGATATGATGTTAGTTGTTACTAAGTGCTATAAAAAACAAAGCAATGGAAGTGGACCTAGCCTTAAGAGGTGCTATTTCCTATGGAATGGTCAGGAAAGGCTTCACAGAGGAAGGAGCATGGGAGCAGAGCTTGAAAGATGAGATGGGGAGAAGCATCTTGGGTCACTGAAGCAGCAAGTGCAAAGGGCCTGGGGCAGGAGTTTGCTCAAGGTGTCTGAGAACAGCAGGGAAGTCAGAGTGTCTGGAGTTCACTGAGTGAGGGGGAGAAAATCTATAGGTAAGATCAGAGAGCCAGCATTTTAGGGTCTTATGACCTTTGGAAAGGACACTGAATTTTATTTTGGTGTAGACGGAAGCCTTCGGAGGGTTCTAAGGAGGAGTGTGTATCAGTCAGAGTTCTCCAGAGAAACAAAACCGACAAGATTTATGTATTTATTCATGTGTGTGTATGTGTGTGTGTGTGTGTAAAAGATATTTATTTTAAGGAATTAACTCATGTAATTGTGGGGGCTGACAAGTCTGAAATCTGTAAGATAGGATGGGCAAAGTGGAAATTCAAAGAAGTTGATGTTGTAGTCTTGAGGCAGAATTTATTCTTCTCCAAGAACCCTTAGTATTTTCCTTTGAAGGCCTTTCAACTGAATAAATAACTCCCACCCAAATTATTGAGGGTAATCTCCTTTACTTCAAGTTAACTAATTGTAGATGCTACTCACATCTACAAAAATACTTTCATAACAACATCTAGGCTAGTGTTTGACTAAACAACCGCACACCATAGCCAACTATTTCAGTTTCCTAGGCTGCTGAGACAATACCATGAAATCACTTCACTTAAATGATGGCATTTACTAGCTTACAGTTTTGAGGCCAGGAAAATGTACAAATCAAGGCATCTTCTAGGTGATGCTTTCTCCTGAAGAGTATGCTGTTCTTTTTCTCTGTCTGAATTTCTTTCTCTTATAAAGGACTCAAGTAATAGTATTAAGACTCATCCTGATTGAGGTGGGCCACACCTTAACTGAAGTAATCTCAGCAAAAGGTCCTATTTATAATGGGTTCATACCCACAGGAAAGGATTAACTTTAAGAATGTGTTTTTCTGGGGTGCATGCAGTTCCAAACCATCATACCAAGTAAAAATGCAAAATTAACTATCACAGAGTGAGATGATCATTTACTGATGTACATTTTCAAAAGTTTGCTCTGGGTGCTGTGTAGCAAATAATCTTTTTTTTTTTTTTGGGGGGGGGGGGTGGGAAGTAGAAGAAGGAGATCAGTTAGTTCTATTGTAATTGTCCAGAAGATAGATGAAGGAAGCCTGCACTAGGGGGGTGGCGATGGTAGATGCAGTGAGAAGTTGTCTTAACTGAGGATATGTTTTGAAGGATGATCCAGTAAGATTTGCTAATGTATTGGATGCAAGTTGTGGTAGAAACACAGAAATCAAGGATAACTGCAGCTCTTCAGGAGTCCATATTTCAAAAGAGTGAGAATCGTCTGGGTGGAAGTTTTGACTTTGAGATGGTGACTACAAATCAGCTAGAAAAGGGAAATTGCTGCTCTTTTCACTTTAAAATTATGCATTTGATAATCATGATTGTGGGTGTAGTTTATAAGAACAAAAGTCCTTTTTACAATGTGCATATGACATAACTATCATTCTTAGTGGTTGTCAACTTTATGAGTAATTTATCCTTTAGTGTTTGTCATGTGAATAATAAAGCGTCCTCAATTAAAACATCACATAATATGTTGACTCATTTTCTGTGAAGTCCTTGGTTTCACAAATTGTGATATAAAAGGGATACCTAATAAAACAATGGAAACATTTGCAATAATCAGGGATCCTTATAGATGATATGCTATGTGTCAATTATCCAAAACTAAATTTAAATTGGAGAATTTGAATTCAGTTCCCAGTTTTGCCTCTTCTTGTCTTTGGATTTTTGAGCAATTCACTAACGGAAGCTCAATTTCAACGTTAGTAGCCTTAAATAATAATACCCACCTGGCAGAGTAGCCAATATGTGTCCTATAAAGGACACCCAGTCAAGTTTATTTGAATGCACATTTATTTTATATTGATAGAGAAAAACATTTTATTACTGAAATTTGCTATTTCAAATAGTTGTGAGCCATTGAGTTTGGGGATGATTTATGATACAGTATTATCATGATGAAGGCTGTCTAATACATGATGTAATGAAAAGACACACTAAGTTGACTGCATAGTCAGTGGACCTAAACAGCTTTTATCATGATAAACAATTTGAATATGATAAGGAAACAATGCAGTAGAATGAAGATGCTTATAATTAACAAGTGTCCCTAATGATCAGGAATGAATCTGGGAATCACAGGCTCAAGGACTTAAGAGATGTGTTTGACGTTTGCTGTTTGGAATTGACAATGTTTATCATGGTTTGAGTGTTTGAGCATTCTCTAAAATAGAGTCCGATCCATGAAAATGGTTTTAGTGGGTGACTATATTTTTTGACCAGTTGGCAAATGGGTAATTTTATGGGAAGAGAGTCTAAAATGTTCATTAGTTCTTAAAGGTTAGAGCACTTCTTACTGCTCCACTCCCCATCTAAGGACCCTTTGATCCATATAATGATGCTACAAAATTTGCCCTCAGTTGGATCTTACTGGAATGCCATTCCTCTATTTTCTGTGATCCCACTACCCCACAAGACCTACTGTCTTTTGCTCCCATCTTTAGAATACTTGTTCAAGCCATATTTATTTACTGATAGATTTGCAAGGCACAGGGACTTTGGGGGTAAAAACCATGACAAGCTAGCCATCTGTTGTGGCATATGTGCAGCTGTAGTTACTCACTGTTTGGTGGTCTAATAACTCAGATTTAAAACTTGATTTGGGTAGAAAATAGGAATTGCAGTTACTTAGCATTTGGACGTGTATCTGAGGTGAGTGAAAGGTCAAAATAAAGTGACAATGAGACTCTTCTGGGTTGAGAACAGAGTACGAAGCCTGGGGGATGATCCATAAAGAATATCTTCTTCCTGGGCCAAGGGAGCTTAAAGAGGAATGGCTTCCCTCACAGCTTGTGGTAGACTTGACATTTCCAAGACTAGCTGTAGAACTATGACCAATGAGTCCATAATGACTTTTTGTGATTAAACTTTTTATATTGAGATGGTTATAGATTCACATGCAGTTGTATGGGATACTACAGAGACATCCCATGTACCCTTTATCGAGTTTTCTCCAATGGTAACATCTTGCAAAACTATAATACAGTATCACAACCAGCATATTGTCATGGATACAGTCAAGACAGAACATATACATCACCACAAGGATCCCTCATTTTGCCCTTTAATAGCCAAACACACTCTGCTCCTGCCCCTAAGCCCTCCTTAACCCCTGGCAGCCTCTAAATTGTTCTGCATTTCTATTATTTTGTCATTTCAAACTGTTTGTATAAACAGTTACAGTGGGTAGCCTTTTGAGATTTGCTTTTTTTCACTCTGCGTAATTCTCTGGAGATTCATTCAGGCTGTGGGTTTTTCTAGTAGTTTACTCCTTTTAATTGTTTTGTGACATTTCATGGTGTGGATGTATCAGTTTGTTTAACCATTCAGCCATTTGAAGGACATATGAATTGTTTCCAGTTCTTGGTTATTACAAATAAAACTGCTATAAATATTCATGCACAGGGTTTTGTGTGAACATAAATTTTCATTTCTGTGGGATAAATGCTCAGGAGTGCAATTGCTGGGCCATATGATAGTTGCATGTTTAGTTTTTCAAAAACCTGCAAACCATTTTCCAGAGTGGCTAAGCCATTTTGTGTTCCTACCAGGAATGTGAGAGTGCTCCAGTTTCTCTGCATCCTTGCCAGCATGTGGAGATGTCACTTTTTAATTATTTTTAGCCATTCTGATGGGTGTGCAATAATTTCATTGTGGTCTTCATTTTCATTTCCCTAATGGTTAATAATATTGAACACATATACATGTGTTTATCTGCTATCTATATGTACTCTTCAGTGAAACATCTGTTCATGTCTTTAGCCCATTTTCTAATTGAATTTTTTGTTTACTGTTGAGCTTTGAGAGTTCTTTATATATTATAGATACTAGTCTTTTTTTGGATGCATGGATTGCAAATTTTTCTCTCAGTATGTAACTTGTCATCTTTATAATGGGATCTTTCACAGAAAAACAGTTTTAATTTTGATGAAGTCTAATTTATAAATATTTCTTTCAATAGATTGTGCTTTTGATGTCAACTCTAAGAACTCTTTTCCTAGTCATAAATCCCAGTGCTTTCCTTGGATGCTTTTTTTTTTCCCCTAAAATTCTCTAATTTTGCTTTTTACTTTTAAGTCCATGTCCCATCCTGAGTTAATTTTTGTGTGAGGTGTGGGACAAGTCAAGGTTCATTTTTTTTTCTTATGTG
Organism: Choloepus didactylus; assembly: GCF_015220235.1. NCBI lineage: Eukaryota > Metazoa > Chordata > Mammalia > Pilosa > Megalonychidae > Choloepus > Choloepus didactylus. The sequence continues at coordinate 21,906,786 of NC_051325.1, read as the reverse complement.
TATTTATTCCATTACCATGTGTTGGGGAAAAAAACTCTTTTCCCATTGAACTGACTTTGTACTTATGTGAAAAAAATTGCACTGTGAATATTTGCGTGGTTCTGTTTCTGGGTTCTCTATTCTATTCCATTGATCTATGTTTCTGTTCCTCTTTAAATGCAACAAGGTCTTGATTACTGTAGATGTTCTGGTTTGCTAACGCTGCCAGAATGCAAAACACCAGAAATGGACTGGCTTTTATAAAAAGGGGTTTATTTGGTAATACAATTACTGTCTTAAGGCCATAAAGTGTCCATAAACAAAGGTTACCTTCACTGGAGAAAGGTCATTGGCTTCTGGAAAACCTCTGTTAGCTGGGAAGGCACGTGGCTGGCATTTGCTTACGTCCAGGTTCTGTTTCAAAAGGGCGTTCTCCTAAATGTCTGCATCAGCTTCCAAAGGCCGTCTTCAAAATGTCTCTCAGCTTCAGCTAGCTGTGAGCTCCTTCTGCCTGCTCCAGTAAGCTAAACAAGGCCCACGCTGAATGGGCAGGGCCACGCTTCCATGGAAATTATCCAGTCGGGTTTATCATTTACAGTTGGGTGGGTCACATCTCCATGGACACTGAACCAGTAGGTTCCAACCCAGTCCACACTATTACATCTGCCCCCACAAGATTGCATTAAAGAACATGGCCTTTTCTGGGGAACATAAATATACAAACTGGCACAATAGATATATAAGAAGTCTTGAGATCAGTTAGACTGAGTTCATGATTATATTCTTCTCTGTCAAAATTGTTTTAGCTATTCTAGTTCCTTTGCATTTCCATATAAATTTAAGAATAATGTTTTCTGTATCTACAAAATTCTTGCTAGGATTTTGATAGTAATTGCCTTAAACTTGTATTTCAGTTTGGGAAGTTATCCAGTTCGTGAACTGTGAAAGAAGGGAGCTGATTCCATCTCTGTGTGCATGCAAAAGAAACTATTCTACTCATTCCTACAGGTTTTTATAGCATACAAGGTAGTCTCCTACATGACTGTTTTCAGATATTTCAGGGAGGGTGCATTTTTTCTAAAGCCATAAGGTGTGATTGCATGTCTTTGAACTCAAGGGACAATCTCTTTGGGGCTAGACAGTAGATAGCAGGAGCAGGAGACAGGAGCACAGAAGGAGCCAGGCTTTGTCCTTATCTAAATTGGTGCCTGCCTTCAGGCACGCAAAGCTTTGGCCTTCTCCCAGCCTGATGCCCGCCTTCAGGCACACAATGCTTAGGAGGCGGCCCCCCTGTATAACCTATCAAGCCAGGGAAACTTCCCTGTCTCCACAAATGAACACAGTATGTCTCTCCATTTTTAAAAATCTCCTTCGATTTCTTTAATCAGTGTTTTTAGTTTTCACCATCCAAATCCTGTACATATTTTACTGGATTTACTCCTATGTGTACACATTTTTAAGCAATTGTAAATGGCAATATTTATTTAATTCATGCTGGAATGTTCACTGATCATATGTAGATATGAATGGTTTTTGTATGTTTATATTGTGTCCTGAGACTTTGCTGAACTCACTTATAAGTACTAGGAATATTTTTGTAGATTCCTTGGAATTTTCTTCATCGACCGTCATGTCATCTGTAAATGAATAGAGTTTTATTTCTTTGTTTCCAATTTCTATGCTTTTTATTTCCTTTACTTGTCTTATTGAAATGGCTAGAATTTCCAGTCTTATGTTCAGTAAAAGTGGTGAGAACAGCATCTTTTCCTTGTTTCTGATCTTAGGGGGAATGTATTCAGTCTTTCACCTCCATGTAATCTTAGCCATATGTTTTTTGTAGATGCTATTTATCAAGCTGAGGAGACTCCCCTCTATTCCTTTTATTCTGAGAATTATTGACTTGAATGGATGTTGAATTCAAATGCTTTTTCTACATCAGTTAATATGATCATGCTGTTTTTCTTCTTTAGCAAGGTAATATGTTGTATTACAATGACTTTGAATTATTGAATCAGCATCTTCAGAATAAACTCGACTTGGTTATGATGTATAATTCCTTTTATATATTGCCAATTCTATTTGTTAATATTTTTGTTGGAGATTTTTGCGTCAGTATTCATGAAAGATATTGGTGTGTAGTTTTGTGGGGACTTTTGTACTGTTTTGTCTGGTTTTGATATGCATAGTACTAGCTTCATAAAATGAATTGGGAAGTGTTCCCTCTTATTTTCTGTAAGAGAATATGTAGGATTGGTATTAACTCTTCTATAAACATGTAGAATTCTCCAGTGAAACCATCTGGGCCTGGAGACTTCTTCTGAACAGTTTTAAAATTTACAAATTTAATTTCCTTAATAGTTTTGGGCTATTTATATTACCCATTTCATATTTGGTGAGTTGTAGTTTATGTGTTTCAAGGAATTCGTCTATTTCATCTAAATTCTCAAATATATGTATGGAGAGTTGTCTGTAGTATTCCCTTATTACATTTTGATGTCTGCATGGTTGTAGTTATATCTCTTGTTTCATTTATGACATTGTTATTTGTGTCTTTTCTCTTTTTACTTTGTCAGTTTTAGAGGTCTGTCAATTTCATGATCTTAACAAAGAACCAACCCTTTGTTTCATTGACTTTTTTCTGCTTTTAATTTCATTGATTTCTTCTCCTATCTTTATTATTTCCTTCCTTCTGCTTGCTTTAAGTTTATTTGGCTCTTCTTTTTCTAGGTTGTTGAGGTGGAGGCTTATATTATTGACTTGGGAGTCGTCTTCTTGTCTCGTGTATGACTACTAATGCTATAAATTTATCTCCCAGCACTGCTTTAGCTGTGTCCCACAGTTTTGATATGCTGCATCTTCATTTCCCTTTTATTCAGTATGTTTTTAAATTTCCCTTGAGACTTTCTCTTTGATGTGTGGATTATTTAGAGGTGTGTTTTTTTTAGTTTCCACATATTTGGAGATATTCATCCCTTACCTTTTTGTTATAGATTTTTAGTTTGAGTCCATTGTGGCTGTATGATTTCAATTATTTTATATCAGTTGATGTTTATTTTATGGACTAGTATGTGCTCTTTCTTTATATATGTTCTCTGGATGATTGGGAAGAATGTATATCTGTTGTTGTTGGGCAAATTATTCTATAAATGTTGATTAGAATGTTAAATCTATTATTATTATTTCCAGTGCTGCTACTTATACTGTTATTGGTTTTCTCTATGAGTGCAAAAAGTCTTCAGTGACTGTCAGCTCAGACCATTGTTTACTGAAATAACAATTAAAGAAGTTTCAGGATTATCCCCTTTGGAAGATGAGGGTGGTGGTGAGGGTGTTAGAGTTTTCCCTCTCTGTTTAAAGACTATGATTTATTCAAGTAAACCCAAGCCCTACTGGGTGTACACCAGACCCAGTGTGTTGGACTCTCATATTTGCAAAATTTGCTTCTTAACTGCGCTTATCCCATGGCCTTCTCCCTTCCTGCCTCTGATCCACTTTGTACTGGTGTCACTCCTTGTCATGACTTGTCTTTTCCTCCTTGGCTTGCTTCTCCCTCTCTTGGCCTGGGTGCCCTTTTTCTGAAATGTGCATCTCGGGTCATCTGCCCGGTGCTGCCTGGAGTTCTCTGGATACATCGTCCCCTGGGCTCTGGCATGGAGGACTGGGGCTTGAGGACTGCCAGTGGTAACAACCGATCATGTCTAAATACCCGAGAGAACAGTTAAGGACAGAAAGCCAAGACCCAAGAGGTGCCTCTTGGCAGGCACTACTTTAGACTTTAGAGGTTAGAGGCATAAATTCCTTATCTCAGAAGTGGATGTATTCCTTTAAAAAAATTCTGTCTTGTAGTTTTCGTCAGACATTTTTTTTTCCTTTTTACAAAAAATTTTTAAAAAAACATCTAAAAATATCATATGCAACCCTACCCTTCATCCCGGGGATTGCCACTTTTAGTTCTTGGATGCATGTCTTCCAGCCACATCCCTGACTGCTGTATCTAATGGGGCTGTTGAGATTTTCTGCCAACTTAGGTGGGTGTTTTCCAAAGACAATTCAAAATGGAACTAGGTAAAGGTAATTAGGAAGTTCCACTCTTATCTGTTCTACTCTTATCTGACAGGCTGGTTAAAAATTCCAGAATATTTCCAAATATTGGAAACTACCCTGTGAGATGTAAGTAGCCTACATTCCATGCTATACGTGTATTTTTGTTTTTAAATTAAAGTATCCAGTAATAAAAAAGATAAAGATTTAGTTCTTGTGAGCACTGAATGCCACTCACCATTTCAAATGAATATGGGTGTTTTCTGATCCGTGAAGAGGAGGTAATACTGGCCCTTACTTGATAGGATTGCTTTGAGGTTTAACTCTAAAGCCCTTAGAATAGAGCCTTTTTCACAGTGGTTGGCTACTGTTATTTTTGTTGTTGCGATTATTGTTTGTGTATTATCCAATGGATGTCCTTTAATTAACAAGCTTGACAACATAATTGCTCCAAATCCAATAACTACTTTTGCTATTATGTGAGGATTCACAAATCTCTGGTGAATTTGTTCCCAGAAGATAGCAACTATGATGTGTTAGCTCCAGGGCACCAGAAAGGCTCTACTGGATTTCATGGTTTGTATCTGGATGGGACAATCTTCCCTGCAGAATGGACGGTGGAGAACAGCATGGGGGTCAGCTGCCCGAGTCGTTCTGGCTGTTTCCACAAGGGCATTCAGATTTGAAGAGGGGAGTACTGAGCACTTTCCCCTCAATGGAAAGGCTCAAAGGACACAGCCAGTGGAAGGGGGATTTAGTGAAATGTCTTAGAACAAGGAAAAGGAGAAGAACTATGAATCTGAATGATCTATAGTATTCTTAAGATTGAGTTACACCAAAAATTAATTTTAGATTCTCAAGATACAGGCTGACGTGTTTTAACCCTTGGCTTAGAGCTGACATGGGGTGAATACACAGGACGTGGTTATTCCTTTCCAAAGCTGGTCTATGCACATGTCTACAGAGGAGCTAATTCCCTTTTGTGCAAATGAAATCCAGCGCCTGCCTGGCCTTGGCAAAAGAGAAAATTTATGAGCACCTTTTCAACTTTTTCCACTGGGTTCTCAGGTAAAGCTGACATTTTCTTTAGCAGTAATCTCTGCCTACCCTTTCACTGTGTGTCACTCTGGGGTTAAATCCAACAAATCATCAGTGTTTCTGCTTCATTCCCCAGCATCCCTTTTTTTTTTTTTCTATTTATATTCTAAGTGGTGACAGATTTCCTTGCCATCTTTTCAGATTGTTTTAGTTACCACTGCTGTGTTTTGTTAGATGATAAACTGTGAAAATGGCCTCTGGTTGTTTAGTTGCTTAGCTTTAAAAAAAAGCAGAAACCAAAAAACAAAATAAAAAACGCTTGCTTGGAGTAAAAGGAGGCACATATGACCCAGGGATCTTTTGATTTACTCATTTGTTCATTAGGAAGGAAAGTGAAACTAAAGATAAGGGGTAATTTATCTGCTGTGCCTACCCCGTTTTGACTGCAGAGATTTTTCTTAGTTCACCCTCTATTGACATTGTGTCCCTGGGGAGGGAGGAGGTGCTAGGACTTTGTCCTTACCTTGGAAGTCTTAGTCCTGAAGTCACACCATTTCTCTGAACTGTTTCCTTCACACAGCCCTGAGAAAGGGGATGGCTGGAGAAGGAGGTGAGCCTGCCTTGACCCTGTGCTGCCCTGCAGTGAGGTGTGAATATAGTTTGGATATTGCAATATGTGCTGAGGGTTTAAAGCAGGTCCCTCCGTCCTCTAAGCCTCAGTTTCTGCACCTGTGAGGTGGAGATAAAAATCTGTTTATTTTTATTTTTAATGTGCAGGTATACTGTAGATTTTTATTTATGATAGCTGTTTCCAGTCATGGCAGAAGAGCTTTTAACTCCAAGATCATCATCTCCGAGCAACTTAGTCTAGCTCACTGTCTCATTAAAGGAGCTTGATGTGTGCTTTTTGGAATGAATGAGTGAGCAAATGAACTAAACTGAAGGCATCAAGACAATAAGAGGGAAGGAAAAAGTAAGACTTTTGAAAGAATGGAGGCTCATTTTGATTTCATAAACCCAGGAAACACCTTTAGTGAAAGAAATTTTGTCCTCCAGAAACAAAAGCACCATTTAACTAGCCCTGTAAATGGGGTTCAGCTTAGCATTTAGTTTACTTCTGGAGATAAGTGCACAAATGCCTATACCCAACCCTTAGTTGAGAAAAATATCAGTTAACAAGATTACTCATAATGATAACAACCAATATTTATCGAGAACTTAGACTTTCCTGGCCATTGTCCTAATAGTTTTATTTATCTTAAACCCACTTAATCTAAATTTAATTCTTACAACAAGGCTGCAAAGTAAGCACAATAATTATCCCCATAACACAGATGAGAAAACTGAGAGACAGATGTAGCAGTGACAAACCGAGAATGCCACAATCGGCAAGCCTCTGAAAACAAATCCACTTTTAGAATTTTACTTTGGGCGTTTTCTGTCCTAGCCATTCAGTGATGGAGTTCTTTTAGCCTAACTGCACATACCCTGCCACCTCCATGCAGGCAATCTAAATATGTCACTGTTCATTAGCTATTTCTACTAATGATCATGCTGCATTTTTCAGATGTCATCTTTGACAATGTGCTAAATAGCCCTCTGCTATGAATAGCCCTCCGTGTGAATCAGCTTGCAGGCTGGCAGGCTTGTTCTTGTCATATCACTTCTAATCTAGTCTCGTCTGATCACAAACCTTCTCCTTTTTCTTCCTCCTCCATACTCTCTGGCAACTCTGGATAAATAGTGCTTCACCTAAGGAAAGCTCCTACTTCTCTCTTTCCTGTCTTTGCTTGAAGCATGGTAGCTGTGCTGTTAAACTGATGGTGGTTTAAGCACCGGGGACTGTGTGCTTTTATGAAGTAGTAATGGAATGTAGAGTTGGATATGCCTTGATTAAAATGGAGCACTCTGTTTAAAGATTACAGTCTGATCTCCTAGCTTCATGCAATTCCAATTTTTCTTCTGGTTTCTGAGCTTCCTTCATAGCTGTAGAAGACTGCAATGCAGTTTGCGGGTGCTGGGACTCCAAATAACTTTTAATTAGACATTTAAATTAGACTGGCGCTGGTTCACTGATCCAGCATTTTTATATTTCTCCAATTCAATTATTACATATTTTAATTCCCTGATACATGGCTTGCCATATATTCTAATATTACTAACTACAACATTAAAGCTATAATTCATAGATTTTCTCATAAAGAAAAATGAGACATGAATGTTCAAAATTAAGAACAAAAATTTGAAGTCATCAAATCCATAATAAATAAATAAATAAAACTGGCTTAAGCTATCAACTCCATAATCAAAAACTAGTTTATTCTCTAGTCAGGTGCTGATGAGGGAGAATGAACAAAAATATTCTAATGCAAGGAGAGAAACAGAAGAGAGACTCTAAGGGATTCTGTTCTTCTTTTTTCCAAAGAGGGAGTAAGTAGGGGCGTTCCTGTTGAGATGGACAATTCATGCTTCTCCTCCTTGTCCAGAATGGAGTCCTGGCCACAAGACTGAGAGGTCAGGCAGATCCATGGCGGATTTTAGGGCCTTTCCAAACATTTGTCAAAGGCTTGCAGTGCTTCAGGCTCTGTTCTGAGTGCTTTCACCTATCCAGTACTCCCAACACTGCTATAAGGTAAGGACGATGAATACCTCTGCTTTATGGATAAGGAAACTGAGGCAAAGAGAAGCTTGTCCAAGGTCACACAGATAGTAACTGTTGGGGGTGGGAATTGAACTCAAGCTGTATGACTCCCTGAATTTGCACTTTCAACCCCCATGCAGTCCTACCTCTCAAAAAGACAAATACTGCAAAATAAGAAAAGGCAGAGCTTAGCTGCTAAGCCAAGCATCCACAAGTGGTAACAATTCCTATCTTGTGTGGTAGTTGCGAGCACTAAATATGAGAATCCATATAAAAATGCTTCACTTGCTACTTGACCCAGAATATTAATCATAGTGAACTTTAATTGCTGAATATTAGTGACAATGATGAAGACGATGATGATTAGGTTGATGGTGATGATGATGATGGTGATGGTGGTGACAACAAAAGTACAAAGAAGATGAGGCCTAAAGCAACCCATGAAACATGGGTTTAGGCCTCCTACTCATGTTCGTGGTGCTTTCACTCTTGAATGGGGTGTATACAGTCAGGAGGTGGCATGATAAAGGAGCCAGACATGGAATTTGAAGGGGTAAATAACTTGTCTTTCCTTCATGCTCCGGCAAATGAGAACAGGGTGTTAAGTCCAAACCACCCTTGACCACACCCATTGACTGTGCCACCACTCGTCTTTCACAGACTGAGGAGCCCCATCAGAGCAGTGCCTGGCAAAAGTCCAAAGTATCTGCTCTTTCATTTGCTAGCAATTCAAGAAGGACAACTACAAGCCAAGCATCTGCTGGACTCCTTGCAAAGATATATGACAAAGGTATGTGTTTGTCTTCTGAGGCACATTGATAATTAGCCAAAAATGTGGGGTACACATAGGGGCAATCATTGGGTATTTCCCAGCAACGGTGACCAAGGTCTCTTTCATGGATTTTCATATGAGGATTTGGGGTGATATCAGGGAGATGATTATCACCTATGTATAGAGGATACTCACTGTCCTGAGTGGGTGTACCAATAGTATTTGCTCCCTTCTCCTTTCCTACTGGGGCAGAGTATACTTGCTTTCCCCACTGAATTTGGGCTTAAGCATATGCTTTCTTTTTTTTTTAATTGAGTTTTATTGAGATATAGTCATATATCATACAGTCATCCATGGTGTACAGTCTACTGTTCACAGTACCATCATATAGTTGTGCATTCATCACCCCAATCTATTTTTGAACATTTTCCTTATGCCAGAAAGAATCAGAGTAAGAATAAAAAATATAAGCAAAAAATAACACCCCAAATCACCCCCCCATCCCACCCTATTTTTCATTTAGTTTTTGTCCCCATTTTTCTACCCATCCCTCCATACACTGGATAAAGGGAGTGTGATCCACAAGGTTTTCACAATCACACTGTCACCCCATGTAAGCCACATAGTTATACACTCATCTTCAAGAATCAGGCTTACTGTGTTACAGTTTGATAGTTTCATATATTTACTTTTAGCTATTCCAATACACTAAAACCTAGAAAGGGCTATCTATATAGTGCATAAGAATGTCCACGAGAGTGACTTCTCATCTCCATTTGAAATCTCTCAGCCACTGAAACTTTATTTTGTTTCATTTGACTTCCCCCTTTTGGTCAAGAAGATGTTCTCAATCCCATGATGTTGGGTCCAGGCTCATCCCTGGGAGTCATATCATATGCTTGGTTTTGACCAATGCAATGTGAGCAGATTTGAGGAGAGTAGAGTCTTGCCCTTTTATGTTCCTATAATCTGCCATGAGAAGAACATGTCCAGGGTAGTCATTGGTCCAAAGAGGATATGGAAATATATGGAATAGACCTGGACCTGACCTATGGCCTGGTCCAACCCTGACCAAGCTGCAACCATCCTAGTTGACTCATAGGCCCATGAGCAAGAAAAATAAATGCTTATTGCTATAAGCCCATTGGTTTGGGGGATGCTTGTTATTTAGCATTACTAAAGAAAAAAGCTGAACAATTCAGCCCCCATTCCCTTCCCTAAGAGCCTATGTGTAGTCTTGGTGGGAGAGGAGTTCCAGTTACCTAGTGCCCACTGTTTAAACTGGGCAAGGCCATATTCTACCTCTCTTTGCCTCCTAGTATAGGTTTGTTCTTTTTGGGGGGTGAAGAGTGAGATTCCCTGTGACCCAAACTTAGACAACCAGGTGGTCTCTCGTAAAACTTTAAATCTGCAGCCCATCACCTAAGCACCCAGTGGCTAGAGCTCATCTGTTATAAAGGTGGTGTCCTCACCAGGTGGTGTCCTCAGGGTTTTCCAGAAGGCAGAACATTGCTGGTTCTCTTGCTACCTGCTGTCTGTCATTCTTGCCTTCTACCTTCTCCAAACACCAACTTCCCAGGGATTCTTTGATCCTCTGATGGTTTTCCAATAAATTTCCCATTGTTGAATGCCTGCAGCTAAGAGCCCTAACTCACTACTACTAGTACTGCTGACACTGCGACAGTGGGGTCCTCTCGAGTACTGTTATTAATAATTCATTGTAGGCCCTAGGGATCCTCCTACATTCCCGTATTGGAAAGGCATTTGTGATGAGTGACCAACCTGACTTTTATTTCTACTAAGGTGCATCAATAAGACTTTAGAAGCCGCAGGGACCTTTGAATTTCCTATGGTGTGAGATAAGGCTCTTTCTCATTACTCTCAGAATAGCTCAGCTCCCAAAGCCATTCAAAAATCCACAGAGGGAGATCTGACTTGCAGACCTTGCAATAAACTCTTATTAATGCTATTGAAGTAATCTGCTTTTGTCTTGACCTCACTTTAGTTTCTCGGCAAGTATAATGGACAGATTTGTAGGGTTTCCTTTTCTCTTTAAAAGGCTACATAAATGTACCTTTCTCTCATCAGATTAGAAAAATCCAATGTAAATGGAAAGTTCATTGCTTTCCTTGATAACAGACATAACCTTCCCAAAGGATGCCCCTCCATCAGGAGACATGTGAGATAGTCTTAGAGATTGTTTTTGGTGAAGCAGGCTGAGAGTAAGCTTAATTTCCCAGACCATGTACTTTAACCTCCCTCAGACTGATGCAGTGATAAAATGCTTTGTATCAGCTTTCCATGAAGAAAAGGTATATGTTTTCTGCTACTTCCAGTTACAGTTGGCTGTGTTGGACATATGCAGCTTGGCTATAGTTGGTCCTGATGGCCAAGTCTTCCACTTAGATTAATCTCTCTACTATGCATTTATTTTGGTAGCTGAACGAGTGAGAGGGGGTTCTGGTGATGTTCTTTTACTTACTTTGGGTACTAGTTACACAGGTGTGTTCAGGTTGTGGAAATTCATCAGGCCGTTCATTTATGATGTGTACATTTTTCCCTTCATGTTTACATGACTTTCATCTCTTCAATACCTTGTAAAATGAAAATGGGAATAAGAAATAAAATACTAAAATACTAAAGTATGTGTGTTCACTTTAGCTTTCCAATTGTAGTTGATTTAGCAAGATGACAGCTTTTGATAGACTTCCTTATTAAAGAGAAACATGCAAGATGAACATCCCTGTTTAAGTAAGTGAATAGAATTTATTGCCCCTCAGGGCTGCAAACACCTCTAGTTTTATGGATGGCATTTATTATAAAACAAGCACAATATTTCACATGCTGGTTGCTTGAGAAAAGCACATTATTTCTGTTTCATCTGGTTAGCATTCTCTGATTAGAAGAGCCTGATGCATCGTAATTCAGATTTCATCAACTTGGTGTCTTCTGAGGTCTTCTTTCAGAATACCTGCCAATTTCAAAAGAGGAAATGTGACAACTGGCTGAGTCACTGAATTGGAAATAGACACTTAATGTTGAGGCCTGAAGAACCAGAAACTTGTGGTGGGTATGTATCTGCTAAGGACTATCATTATAATATGCTTTATCAACAAAAACTGCAGCCTAGCACCTGTGAGAAGATGCAAAACATGGATCTCACATGCTATCTGTGGCTGGCAAAGGTTGGAGATTTGGTTGCATAGAGAGGACTGATTACCAACATCCCTGCAAACAATAAAACAGACAAGAAACTAAATTAAAATTGGATCACTCTTTTCCTTTAAATTATCTTTTGGTTACAAAGGGAAAATTCTAGGGTAGGGAGGAGGATGCTATTATGATTTCATGTTAAACCCATGGTGAACTTTGTTACCTGGCCAGCCATCAGTGAGAATTGTCCGTTGTTCATCAATTCCTAATTATTGAGGATTAAATCATTTCCTGTAGAATGTTGGTGTTGATTGTGTTTTTTTTTTTTTTTCATTTTATCCTTATGGAAATAGGAAAACCAAACGTGGCTGGTATAAGTTGTTCTCTTTAAACCCACGTTTCTATTTGTTATTTTTTAACATCGATCTGATCAGATCATTCAACTGTTAGGAACTCATCAGTAGCTTCACTTTGCTCATTGAATTGGATTTTGCAGAATCCTCGATGTGCCCAGGGCATCCTGTGAGTTCAGGTCTCTGCTCCTTTCCTGAATTCTTACCTTCACTATTCTCCTAGCTCACATCCATACACGTGCTTATGACACCAGTGAAATCCCACTGTTAAAATACCCCTTCTCCATTCGTGGTGTGGTGAGCAGGGACCATGCCTTTTGTTCCCTCCTGATCTGCATCACCTAGCACAGCGCCTGGCACGGAGCAGGTACTCACGAAAACATATTTGTAGATGAATCAATAACTGAGTACAGTAAAGAAGCTTCCACATTGATATGGAGAGCTGATGTTAAATTATCCGAATAGTAATAGCAAAGTATATTTGATATGGGGGGGGTTGTGAGCTCTTGGAAATAATTTAGTATTAGAGATAGAACATATTCATTTTTCAAAATTCATCTTTCCCTACCTAACCAGCTAGCTTTGTTTATGCAAAAATACATGAAAGCATTTGCTTTTAAAAATTTAAAACTCTACAGATGGGCATGAAGTCCTTTTTCTTTACCTTCCCTAATCTCCAGAGGTAATTACAGTTTTCAAGTGTTATGTGCATCTTTCTGGACCCCCTTTTATTTCGGTAGCAGCCCTTTACAGTGATCCATAGAAACGACAGCCATAGGTGGCATTGGGGGGGCACATTTGGCAAGAATTGAGGTGTTGATTCTTGGGGGTCCAGAGCAGGTGGGTGATGTGAGCATCATAGCAGGGGTGGCCTCCGTATAGGATGCATGTGACCAGAGGAAGCAGATGAAACCTGCGGAGGGGACAGTTGCTTGGGGCTCTCAGAACCTCATTGCCAGTCCACCTTTGAATCTGATCATAGACTTGTCCTGGTTCCATGCTCACTAAGCCACCTCCTCTGACTCATTGTAATGTGTCCCCCAAAAAGCTTGCCTAGAGCAAGGGAAGTTGTAGGCTGGAGCATGGACGTGTCTAGCCTTCCTGGAAAATATGTTCCACAATATCCATCCCATAGATATTTCCTGAAGGCCTGCTCTATGTCCTGCCCCATTCTACCTGCTGGAGATAAAATAATGATTAAAACAACATAAATTCATGACTTCCTTGGTCATTTATCCTAGTGGAGGAGGGGTCATGCAATTAACTATCTATCTATATGTTCAGGGGGTAGGGTTGGCTGAGGTTGAAAGGGAAGGCATTTTGAGAAGGGGACCTTTGAGTAAAGGCCTGTAGGAAGTGTGAGAGCTAGCCTTGGGGGAGCTGCAGGAGGAGACCCCCAAGCAGAGGGAACCCAAGTGCAGAAGCCTGGGGTGGGGGGCAGCACACCTGCTGTGTTCCTGGAAAAGCAAGTGGGGGCGTGGTGGAGTGGAGCACAGTGAGTGACGGGAGAAAGCAGGTAATGGGCAGGTGGATCACGGCGGGCCTGGAAGTCACTGGAAGAACACGGACTTACCGGGCTTTTATTTGAGAATTTTGAACAGTGGAGCCGCATGATGTAAGTAAGGGTAAAACAGGACCCTTCTGGCTGTGTGCAGAGATGAGAGGCCAGGCATAGGCAGGAAAGTCTGGGATGAGGCTGTTACACAAACAAAGAGGATACATGGGACAGATGGACAAGAGAAATATAGATTTCAAAGTCATTTTCAGTTTTTTTGAAATCAATTTTTTTCTGCATCAGTGTTCTTGTTTGCTAATGCTGCCGTTAAGCAAAATACCAGAAATGGATTGGCTTGTGTAAAAGGGGTTTATTTTGTTACACAGTTACAGTCTTAAGGCCATAAAGTGTCCAAGGTAAGTCGTCAACAGTCGGGTACCTCACTGGAGGATGGCCAATGGTGTCTGGAAAACCTCTGTTAGCTGGGAAGGCACGTGGCTGGCATCTGCTCCAGAGTTCTGGTTTCAGAATGGCTTTCTCCCAGAATGTTCCTCTCTAGGCTGCAGCTCCTCAAAAATGTCACTCTTAGTTGCTCTTCGGGCATTTTTCCTCTCTTAGCTTCCCTGGAGCAAGAATCTGCTTTCAACGGCCGTCTTCAGACTGTCTCTTATCTGCAGCTCCTGTGCATTCTTCAAAGTGTCCCTCTTGGCTGTAGCAAGCTTGCTCCTTCTGTCTGAACTTATATACTGCTCCAGTAATCAAGGCCCATGCTGAATGGGTGAGGCCACACCTCCATGGAAATTATCTGATCAGAGTTATCACCTGCAGTTGGGTGGGTCACATCTCCATGGAAGCACTCAAAGGATTCCAGTCTAATCAGCACTAAAATGTCTGCCCCACAAGATTGCATCAAAGAATACGGCTTTTTCCGGGGGACATAATACATTCAAACCAGGACAGTCAGTATCTTACAAACTTTATTACTCACAATCAACATCCAAATTATAATTATTTAGGGTCATCCACTATATCATACAGTAGGTGTGACTTTCACAAGCTAAGTGTTCAGGTATCTAAGATATGTCTTTTTTTTTTTTTAATATACTAAACCTAATTTCTAGTTAGAGAGCCCTTCATATCAGTTAGTTCAGGGTGAATTTAATCCATGCAGCATTTCTAGGTCGATTGTGGGCTTTCTCCTTCTTCTCATGGTGGATATTTTGTGCTGCAGTCTGCTGGAATTAATATGCGGGTGCACTTGGCTGTCATTGCTGCCCCAGGCTAATATCACTAGCTGGACTTCTTGGTGGACCTGAGGCATATAGGTCACTGTATTCTGAGGTCTAGGATTCTGTCCAGTGTCCTCACATCTGCTCCCATCCCACCTTGGCCTTACCCCTGTGTAGAGCAACCAAAACTCTACCTCTCTGATTCTCCAGGGAGGCTTGCCCCGCATCAGCTGTGGAATCTCTGCCCGACTGGAGGAAGAAAGGGAGGAAACTTGCATCTGTTTTTTTTTTTTTTTTTTTAATATCTTCTCCTATGTCAGGATTCTCCAAAGATTCCTTCTTATTCTCAGAGCCTTTTCTGTGAAAGTTGACTTTGCCATGGGCTTCCAAGCTCTTTTTTCGTTGTTGTTGGAGGGGGAGAGGAGATCATTTCTGTCAATGGAATAATACCCAGCAATAAAAAGGAATAAGATATGGATAAATGTAACACCATGGGTAAATCTCAAATAATAGAGAATGCTAACCTACCATATGATCATATTTGCATAAAACCCTAGAAAATACAAACTAATCTGTAGTGACAGAAACTAGATCAGCATTTGTCTAAGGAAGGGGCAAGGCAGGAGAGATTTTAAAAAGGGATAAGGAAGCTTTTAGGAGTGAAAGATGTTCATTGTTGTGACTGTGGTGTTGGCTTCATGAATGTCTACATATGTCAAAATGTATCAAATTGCATATTTAAAATATATTAAGTTTGTTATGTCAATTATAACTCAATAAGGTGTTAACGTAGAATAAAGACAGGATGTTAAGGCAGCTGTATATTGTAAGTAGTAGCATAGGAACAGCAAATCCAAGCCACTTGTCACTTGATGTCTATGTCTCATTGCTCAGGTCCATTTATTATGGACTCCATGAGAGAAAAGCATTTTGTTTTTTTCAATTCTGAATAGACTTTAATGAGTGCAATATGGGGAGATAGATAGTATGGTGGTTCAGGAGTTGCAGGTGAAGTGACGTAGGCCATGGTGACAGAGCTGGAGGGATCAGTTGGCTGTCTGACCACTGCTGGCAGCAGCCACCCCAGTGCCTGCAGCCCTTGCTTTTGCAGAGGCCATCCTTCTGGTCTCAGAAGTAGCTCACTGCAGGTGTCCTGCTTGTAATCAAAAACACCCATTCATTATTCTCCACTAGATGCCCAGCTGCTGGTTGCTGCTGGGACAGGTTCTACTGAGCTGGAAGGTCAGTGGGGTGGACTACTACCCTGTTGTGTTGGCTCATCCAGGGGGTCCATCAGCAACTCAGTGATGAGCATCTTGCTGATGGTGAGCATGCACAATGGGCAGGTCAAGCTGCAACAGGTCAGAAAGTGTCTCCATGCTGATGGAGTCCTAGGCACTGATGTAGGGAAAGAAGTAGGTGTACAGGGACTCTTCCTTGATATTTCTGACCAGCATGGGATGGGCTTCGACAATCTTGGGGAGCAGGCCTCAAAACTTGGCTGTTTGTCTTCTTGATGATGGAACTCTGGAGGGTCTTCAAGTCTTCCAACTTTGTGGCCTGGGAGACCATAATCACATGCTCTCTTGTTGACTCAGGAGTCCCAGCAGGGTCTTCTGCTTTCCCACCCACAGCTGGGCATCAGTCTTGTGAGTGGTCATGGAGGGGACCCCCAGGAGCATGTGGACACTGGTAGACACATTCCAGCAGCTCTGGGTCATTGTGCAGGTGGAAGACTTACCGGCACCTCTCCACATTCTCCAAGTTCTGTTTTGAAAGTGAATGCTAAGCATTACACTTTCTTCATTTTCCAGTGATAACCCCAAGGGAGGAATGACCCAGTTGCCAGGAATGGCAGAAAGGACTTTGGGGAAAAAGGATGTGGAAGGAAGGGCAAGTCAGTTTCTTCTCTACAATAATATCCCACCATTGTAGATCTTTTGCCTGTAAGGCTGAGGAACGGACCCTAGTCTTTCTTTGGTAAACTTATCAAGGCTTTGTCACCATTGGAGGCCTCCAAGACTATGCCTTGAAGGATTGCCTGACCACTGCAGAATCTTGCCCTGGGATGGGAGGACTTCAAAATATTGTCAATAGGACATTTGACATTTACCTCTTATGGGGATGTTGCTAAGAGTATAGAACTACAAAGCTGAAGTCTGACTTGTTTCTCAATGCCTCTTTTTAAAATGCAGTTTTATTGAGATATGTTCACACACCATACAAACCCTCTGAAGTATATCAGTGGCTCGCAGTATGATCACATAGTTGTGCATACAATCCACTGATCAATTTTAGAACATTTTCATTACTCCAGGAAAAAAAAATAAAAAAGAATACCCAAATCCTCCCATACCCCTTATCCCTCCCATTATTGACCCATAGTATTGTAGTACATGTGTTATTGTTGATGAAAGAGTATTAAAATATTACTGTTAATTATAGTCCATAGTCTGCAATAGGTACTTTTTCCCCCATAAACCCCTCTATTATTAACTCCTTATAATAGTGTCATACATTTGTTCTAGTTCATGAAATAACTTTTTTATATCTGTCTAGTTAATCACAGACATTGTCTACCATAAGATTTACTGTGTCATACATTCCCATATTTTAACCTCCAGCTTTCCTTCTGGTGACATACTTGACTCTAAACTTCCCCTTTCCACCACATTCACACTCCATTCAGCACTGTTAATTATTCTCACAAGAACTTGCTACCATCACCTCTGTCTATTTCCAAACGTTTAAGTTCAACCTAGTTAAACATTCTGCATTTATTAAATGACTGCTCCCCATTCTTTAGCCTCATTCTATATCCTGGAAACCCATATTCTGTATTTTATGTCTATGAGTTTACATATTATAATTAGTTCATATCAGTGAAATCATATAATATTTGTCCTTTTGTGTTTGACTTATTTCACTTAACACAGTGTCCTCGAGGTTCATCTATGTTGTTGCATGCTTCACGACTTCATTCTTTCTTACCGCAGAATAGTATTCCATTGTGCAGTATATATATAGCACATTCTGTTTATCCATTCATCTGTTGATGGACACTTGGTTGTTGTCATCTTTTGGCAATTGTGAATAATGCTGCTATGTACGTTGGTGTGCAGATGTCTGTCCATGTCCCTACTTTCAGATCTTCTTGGTATATCCTGAGAAGTGGGATTGCTGGGTCGTAAGCCAACTTTATACTTAGCTTCCTGAGGAGCCACCAAACCATCCTCCACAGTGGCTGTACCATTTTACATTCTCACCAGCAGTGGCTAACTGTTCTAGTTTCTCCACATCCTCTCCAGGACTTGTAGTTTCCTGTTTGTTTAATAGTGGCCATTCTAATAGGTGTGAGATAATATCTCATTGTCGTTTTGATTTGCATTTCCCTGATAACTAGTGAGGCTGAGCATCATGTGCTTTTTAGCGATCTGTATCCTCTTTGGAAAAATGTCAATTCATGTCTTTTGCCCATTTTTAAATTGAGTTATTTGTCTTTTTATTGTTGAGATGTAGGGTTTCTTTATATATTCTGAATATCAAACCCTTATCAGTTATGTGGTTTCCAAACATTTTCTCCCATTGAGTCAATTGCCTTTTCATCCTTTTAACAAAGTCCTTTGAAGCAATGAAGTATTCGATTTTGAGGTTTTCTCATTTATCTATTTTGAGGTTATCTCATTTATCTGTTTTTTCTTTTGTTGTTTGTGCTTTGAGTATAAGGTCTAAGAAACTACCACCTACCACTAGATCTTGGAGATGTTTCCCTAAAATTTCTTATAGGAGTTTTATGACATTGGTTCTCATATTTATGTCTTTGATCCATTTTGAGTTAATTTTTGTATAGGGTGTGAGAAAGGGGTCCTCATTCATTCTTTTGGTTATGGATATCCAATTCTAACACCATGTATTGAGAAAACTGTTCTGTCGCAGTTGAGTGGCTTTGGGAGCCTTACCAAAAATCAATTGACCACAGATCTGAGGATCTATTTCTGAACTCTCAGTTTGAGTCCATTGGTCAGTATGTCTATCTTTATGCCAGTACCATGCTGTTTTGACCACTGTGGCTTTATATTTTTTTATTATTTATTTATTTATTTATTTTTATTTTGAAATAAATTCAAACTTACAGGACAGTTGCAAAAATAATACAAACCCCATACACAGAACTCCAGCCTACCCCAACCCCCCTCCACCGATACCCAGATCTACCAACTTTAATATTTTGTCACTTTACCATTTCTTTCTTTCCCTCCTTCCCTCCCTCCCTCCCTATCTATCATCCATCATCTATTGCTCTGTCTTCTGAACATATGAAAGCAAATTGCACACATCCTTGAACAAATAATATAATTCACATATACATTTCCTATGAACAAGAATATTCATTTATGTAATCACATTAAGTGTAGTTAAGAAACTCAAGAAATTTAACATTGATATAAAGCTTACATTCTGTATTTCATTTTCTTCTTATGTCCCAATTGTGTCCTTTTGAGCCTTTCCTCTTGTATTCTTAGATCTCATCCAGGATCATCTGTGGCATTTAATTGTAATTATCTATTTAGACTTTTTTTCAATTGTTGAAACATATATACAGCATAAATCTTCCCATTCCAACCCCTCCCAAGCATTCCATTTAGTGGGATTAATCACATTCACAATGTTGCAATGCCATCACCTTCCCACCATCCGTTACTACAAATTTCTCTTCACCCCAAACAGAAACACTACACTCATTTCTTATTAACTCCCCATTGCCCCTTCCCCTTATTCTCATAACCCATACTCTACTTTTCATCTCTATGACCATATTCTCTGACACTTTCTTTGTGTTTACCATGGGGCTTAAATTTAACATCCTAAATCTATAACAATCTTGTTTTCTTTGATTCCAACTTAACTTCAGTAGGACACATAAACTATGTTCCTATACTCCTCCATTCCCCCACCTTTATGTAGTTCTTGTCAAAAATTACATATTTTACATTGAGTCCAAAACCACTGATTTATCATTAAACTTTATATATTTTAGATTCTGTAGGAAGTTGCCTATTATAGTTGGTCATTCATTCTCATTGTTTTACAGTATTCCATTTTGTGACTATACTACACCTATTTTTATTCCATTCTAATTTTGGGTGGACATTTGGGTTGCTCCTAGGTTTTGGCAATTATCAATGCAGTTTCTATGAACTGTGTCTGTTCAAGTAATTTGCCCATTTTCTTCATTACTGGGTTCTTTCTTTTTTTTTTCTCATTGATCAGTAGGAGTTGTTTTACATTCTGGACATGACTCCTTTATTGGATATATGTACTGTAAGTACCTCTTCCATTCTGTTGGTTGTCATTTTCCTTTTGGAAGAGATTTCTAATCCCCCTTCTATGCTTACAGGCTGTGTGATTTTGAGGTATTCATCTGTTCTCTCTGAAGTTTCCTCATCAGTAAAATGAGATTGACATTTCTTAGTTTTTTATCTTCTCCTGAGCCTATGTTATCTTACATATATACTTTGGTTGAGTGAGGTTCTGAATCTCAATCTTTAAGCTCCCCTTGGCTGGCTAGAACTAGGAGAGAAGTGAATGAAGGAGTGATGGTAAATATACAGTGTGGATAGCAGGCATTGCAGGGAAGGAGTAGAAATCTCCAGCCTTTTACTTGCTCCCCTCTGATCTCTTGCCATTAGGAAGTAGCTTTGAGAGTTGTACACTATTGAAAGAATCCCTGTTAAAGAAGATTTACTTCTAATGTAGGGTGATATCAGGCCATTTCCAAGTTCTGCTCCACTGAGGTTCTACCTTATTAGCTATTCTACCCTATAGCTGAGATCATTTCCTGTTTGGCCTGAAGAAACAAATGTCGCCATCTCTTCCCTGTCATAAGCATCTATAATAGTATTGTAGTAGTATTGCTTAAATAGTATTTAAGCATTTAAAATAGATTATTTTAAATGCTTAAAAAATAGATTATTTTAAATAAGGCAAAAAAGATCCCGGGCAAAAACACAAAATTTGTGCAGTGATAGTGGTAGAGTAATTGTATGGAAGTTTGCTTCCTTTATTTCATTGGTTTCATATTGACCTTTTGAGAGAGGTATGTAATAATCTTTTATCTCAGGGAGAAGCCCAAGTTATCAGTGTGGTATAGACAAAATCATACAGAGGCTAGAGTGAGACAAAATGGTTTTAAATCTTAATTGCTGAACACGTCATATTACTTCTCTGTGCCATATTTTTCTCTTCTATAAAGTGGAGGTGGTGCCGTCAGCTGTTCTAGGTGGTTTTAAAGATTATGGACCTGCACTGTCCAATATATTAGCCGTTAGCCACTCATGGTTACTGAGGATTAGAAATGTGGATTTTCCAAATTGAGATGTGCTGTAAATGTAACATACAAGGTATATTTCAAAGACTTGGTGAATTGGTCTCATATTGATTACATGTTGAAATGATAATATTTTGGATAGTAAAGGTTAAATAAAATATGTTATTAAAATTAATTTCCACTCTTTACTTTTAAAAATGTGGCTAGTAGAAAAAGTTAAATATATATGCAGCTTATATTTTATTTCTATTGGACAACACTTACGGTTTATGGCTTATAATAGCTATAGCTATGGCTGTGAGTTCACCACTGTCCCACTTACCATAACAGGTTCTGCTTGTACCATGTTGTTGGGACCTGAGAGAGAGGACTGGGAAGGAAGGGGGCACAGTTCTCCCTTCATACCCCATCCCCCACAAAAAGATTCCAAGTTTCCACTCTCTGGTCAGAAGTGCTTATGAGAATCTGGGAAAGTCCATCCTTATTATTGCTTCTACCCTTGTCCTGGATCTCATCATGGAAGGCTCTTTTTCTATTTCCCATTTCAAGTGCGCTGAATCCCTCAATCCATTTTCTTTCTTGTTCAAGTGGCCCCTCAGATATCTCTCTGCCTTTCTAGCAGCTCCAGCCTTAACTTCTCTCTGGGAGAGGAAAAACTAGTAAATAGGATGGTCACTAGGTACTTAGGTCTTCAAATGCATGCCCATGTTTCTTGTGGCTGGGAAGGAACCTCTGCTTTCTAAGCACCTATGAGAGAAGAGGCAAAAGAGAAAAGTACAGAAAACTTGATTTACATTCTAAGAAGTAACCCTGCTACCTAACAGTCTTTTATAGAGTGCCGATCTCGTGTCAGGAGTAACCTAATGTTGATTCATAGGCAGGTGACATGCTAAGGGCATTCGACGCATTATCTTTGTCCTTGCAAACAACCATTGAGATCATGATCATTATTATCCCCATTTTACAGGTGAGACACTAAGGCCTGACATCTCTAGAAACCCTCTTTTCCTGAGAGTCAAACCTTTACTGTCTGACTCTAGAACCTACAGATTTAATAGCTGTGCCCTGTGGCACTAAGTGAAAGCACCTGGCAGAACACAAGGCACACAGTTGGGACTTAATAAATGGTAGCTTTTAGTACTATCACACTCCTTGTTCTTATTAGCCTTGTTCAGGAATTAAGAAGCAAAGCTGGCAGTCAAGCCCAATTCCAATTCTGTTTTTCCTGCCTTTTACCTTCAAGCCCATCTTGTTATCTCTAGCCTCATTGATGACCTGCAGTGTACTGGTCAGTAGTGACTACGGGGAGGGTTGAGAAGATCAAGGCATGCTCTGCTCCCTTCCCCACCATCTTCTTTAAAGAAAGCTTGTTTTCAATTAATTTAAGCCATTCCCATGAAGAATGGGTCATACTTCCTAGGGACAGTGACATCATAATAGGGAACCATCTTGGGGAATAGGATTCCCTAGTATCTTCCAAAAGGTTCAATGTTATGCATGCCAGTAGGCCTGGGAGCAGCCAGGAAGTGTTGGATGAGAGGAAAATATTTAGGGGCAATCCATCCTTCCTTTTCCTGCCCCATCACACTGTATAGACCCGTCGATGGAGCGCTCTTTAGCAATAAATAGCTCCAAGTCCCCTAGCAAATCCCAAATGAACAGACTTCAAATGTTTATTTTGGGGGCTGCTCTTGTTGTTGGCTCAAAATGGAATCCATTTTCTCTCCATAATGGATGATTTGGAAAATAGACATTCTCCCACAGACAGGCCCAGATATTCTTTATTATATTGCATAAATATAAAGCACTGATATTTGTTTGAAATATGCCCCGGAAACCTCTGAAGGGGGAAAAAAATAGCGTGTGGAAATGGCATGAATTAGAACAGGCTATAATACTCTGAATGTACAGTCTGTCCTCAGCTTTGCTGTTTTGCAAAAAGCATCTAAAATTTATGCTCTTATATTTGTCAGATTAAAATTGTGAGCTGTGCATTAGGCCACCACAGTAAAATATTGAAGGCATCACTGGGGATGGGAGAGCAGGGAAGGGGACTGTCATACATCAAGATCAAAGGCATTGTGCAGACTTTATAAATTCTGCAGAGATTTTATCCAGCCTCATTTGTGAATTTCAAGAAGCTTTGCATAATATCTTCTTTTTTCTCCCCTTAGATATTTAGAAAGGACAACAAAATATATAGTTTTTCTGTCACTTTCAGAGACAGATTGTCAATGAACAAGCTGTAAATAATATAATATCCATAACAAATAAGTGTGGACAAATCATGTTGCAAAACAAGTTTAGGAAAAGAGGCAATAGGTGGCCAATGACTCATGGCAAACTAACAAGGAAGCCTGGGGATCGAAGATCCCACGCTCCCTTGCAGAGATTTTTATTACAACTATGTTTATTCTGAAGCTCTGCAGATTTAACAATTTCAGCATCACGATCTACAGTCATCTTAAAGGGGAAGCACAGCATTAAATATTGGAAAGGGAAAATGTTTCAGGGCCTCATTTAAACAAATACTGATGCTATTCACTTACAGAACATCTGGGTAGTGAAAAAGGATGATCTCAAATAGAATGTTGAAACGGGGGATTTAAATTAAGGCACATTTTAATTTTTTTCTTTTTCCAGAAACAGCATCCCGGGCAGTATTTGCATTTTGGTTTTCCTGTTTGCAAGCGAAAACCAAGAAATCTGTAGCATGTGCCTGGGGACCATGGCCAGTTCTTACATCCCTTAACAATAAACTTGGAATTAACTTGCTTACATTGTATGTTATTATATTATCCCCTTTAAATAAGTTAAGGGACCCTTGTGACTTGGTATGAGATCCTTTTGGATATGATAAAGCTGCTTCTGTTGGATAGTAGAGGGCAATAATTGTGGGTGGGGGTGGGGAACGGATTCATTCCTTCAGATTCTTATTTAAACCCATCTATTTGGCATATATGCTTCTCGTAGCATGCTTGATGCAATATTATTCTGAGAAGCAGTTTTTATAATAGGTGCAGCACTTGCTGCATTGCTCATCTCTCTATTTCAAAACATAACATGGAGATACACTCTGTGTCCAGCTTACAGCTGAAGGCTGAAAGCCAACTCGTCTCTTGGAGGAAGGGAGAAGAGTTAAACAACTCATCCGTTGGGTTTCTGTTTTGCTATCAATCTTCTAAACCATTTTATTTTCCCCCCTGCCCCTTGACTCCATTATGTCTATGATTGATGACTTGGCACTTACCTGAGGAGTCCCTCCCTATCTAACCACCCCCCTGCTGCCTGCTTCGACTGTCAGGCGGTGTTACCCTGAGAGCACAGAGTCTAATGGGGACTATGGAGCATCTTACTCAAGTCATTAGGTTATGAACCTGGTTCCCAGGTGTGAAGGGCAAGACCTCTATGCTCTGAACACTTCCTGAGTTCCTACTGTGAACAAAGCACCATAAAAGTATGAGTTTCCAAGAGCCACAAAACCAGCCTTCACAACCTGTCCTGATAGCAACAGAAAATCAGCATCTTAATAAATGCATGTGTTCTTAGCTCGGCTGACACGGGGCATCAGCAATAAGAAACTTCCTGGAACCCGAAATCTTCTCCTTCACTGCCTGCTACAGGAGGGAGAGACACCTGGCTGGAAGGTACAGAGAAGTGGCAGGACAAAGAAAAAACTCCACAGTGGTGGGAAACACCACAACTGCATTTGCCTCTGATTTCTGTACATTTTTATCTTCCCACTTTCTGGAATTTGCTTCCATCCTGGTTTCAATGGCACTGCTTTAGGAAGTGGTCCCTGACTTGTCTCTGTGCTATACTCTCACAGTGTCAGAAATACTGGGTTGGCCACATTATGATGAGTTTAATTAATCAGGTACTATTGTTCTTTGCACCTCTTTCCAAAAGGCAGGGACAATTCTATTAACAGCTGTTTAATGCAGACTTGGTAAAATTTGCTGAATAAATAAGAAGGGAGAAAAAGGAGTTAAACACAGGATAACATTGTGGATAAAGACTTTAGGAAGGGGCTTCATCTAAGCCAGACTTTAAATGATGTGTTGGAAATGAATCAATCCACAGCACAAGGGAAATAAATGTTAACTGAGCACTGGAGAGTGTCTCAAGCTCTCTCCTTGAGAGTCTTATTTAATTATCACAATAACCCTATGATAATGGCCATATGATTTTGATTTTACTCATGCCTCTCTGATATTCAGAGATGCTAAGTAATTTGCCCTGCATATGCAGTTACTGCGTGACACAAATTTGAACTTAGTACTTTGGCGTGTTTAAATGATTCATCTCAGAAAGAAGAAAGCAGGCTTAGCACATTTAGATGTGTTGAGCTGGGTCAGTAGAATTCCTATATTACTATATGCATTATTTGGGCCCTGAAATGTCTTTGGCTGGAGACCACTATATTCCATTAAGCACAGAGTATGTAATTTTTGTTTTGTTTTTATGTAAAGTCAAGTGATTCTCTACAGGCTTAATCTATTTGACCAGATAAATACTTAGTAATCATTAGGACTTAAAATAGCCTTGTCCATAACTGAAGAGGAGAGAGATTTGGGTATCAAATCAATACATGCAATCAGAAGGAATTTCTCACATAAAATCTAGGTGCCCCTGCAGGGAGGAGAGGATTGGAGTGTGAGGACCAGGTCAGATAAGGGAGGTGACCAGGTGTTCCATTCTAGATGCCAGCTAGTGACCGTGCTCCCACTCCCTCACCCCCAGCTGTGTGTTTATGTGCACGTATGACACAGCTAATGCCCATCTGCTCTCTAGTGCACAGAAAATCAGTATATCCATTATTAAACTTTGCTTTTTCAGCTAAAAACCATAGTATGATGGAGTCAGAGAAAACTAAATCAAAACAGAAAAACCCTTCAGTGTTATTTTGTTTAGTCACTTTCTCTGCAGATCACAAATTTGAAGCTCCAAAATCTATCATTTCATTTTTGCTGCCTAAAAAACTAACCCCCACCCCATCCAGTAGCTTAAAATATTAAGCCTTTTTTTTTTTCAAATGCTCTTGAGTCTACAGCTCAGCTGGGAGGTTTTTTGTGATCCCAGCTGGGCTCATTTATGTATGTGTAGGTCAGTTGGTGATTGAGGGGAAGGAGGTAAGGGCTGATCTGAATGACCTGGCTCATGTGACTGGCTGTTAGCTGGTGTGATCCTCCAGCTGGTGAACCTGGGCTTGCAGACATGGAAGTGACAGAAGTCCCAGAGAATCAGCAGACGTGTGCAAGGCCTCTTAAAACCCAGACTCTGAGCTGAGACATCCTCACTTCTACTGTATTCTGTTAGCAAAAGTCAGTCACAGGGAAAAACGAAGATGGTGGCTAGATGAGATAGGGCAAAAAAACACCTCCATGAAAAACACAAGATAAAAACCAGAAAGTGACCCAGAATACCGGTTACAGCGATGTGCCAGCTGGATGAGGTCTGCTAGTATCACAGGGGCTGTATAGTTGGTGAAACCGGGAGTCTGCATTCTGAAATGAGTGAGTAAGCTGGCTGGAAGACCCGCAGCTGTGCGGCAGTCTGGGGAAGCCAGGGCTTGGTGTTTGGAGACCGACTGGCTCTTTAAAAAAAAAAAAGGGGGAAAAACCCAGGAGCGGCTGCAGTTGCAGGAGTGGGAACCACGCAGTAAAACACAGCAAGAGGGGGCTGGGCCAGCCTCTCATTGTCTGGCCTGGAGGATAGTCCGCTGCAGATACCCTCGGGGCCAGGGGAATGGTGGGGAGAGCTGGAAGCTGAAAGAAACTCCGCGGCTAGCAGCTGGCTCCCTGGAGAGCTGGATAAACTCTTACCCGGGGCCTTACCCACAGCCTAGAGCCCCGCCAGTTGTCCCAGAGCTGGGAAGGAGGAACTGTGCAAGGAGAGGGGGATTGAGATGCCTCATTCATCCATCTTTTCATCAGGCTGAGAGCAGCACTGCACGGCCTGGCATCCTGGGGCGTCCCTTGAGGGACGGCACACACTTGTGATGTAGCACGGCATTCCCTCGGCAGAGCTCCTGGAGGATCGCGGCTGGGAGGGGGAACCCGCTCGGAGAACCCAGGGACACTACGCCAAGTCCAGTGGTTTGTGGGACAGTGAGAGAGAGGGTCTGGGGCTGAAATGAAATGAAGGCTTAGACTCTTGTGGCAGCCTTGAATCTCTGGGAACCTGAGGGATTTGAATATTAAAGCTGCCCTTCCTCCCTGACCACCCGTACACACGCCCCACATTCAGGGCGGACGGCTCCAGCAACACAACCAAACTGAGTTCTCCAACTGAACCCCACAAGAAACATTTCCCCACACAACACGGGAACAAGGTTGAGAACTGACTTGAGGTGTGTAGGTGACTCACAGACGCCCATCTGCAGGTTAGTTAGAGAAAGTGTACGCCACCAAACTGTGTTTCTGAAAAATTAGATCGATATCTTTTTTTTTTCACAACTTGAAAGAACTCTATCAAGCAAAACAGATACCAAGAGTCCAAAAACAACAGAAAATCTTAATGCATATGATAAAACCAGATGATATGGAGAATCCAACTCCAAACACACAAATCAAGATATCAGAGGAGACTCAGTACTTGGTAGAATTAATCAAAGAACTACAATCAAGGAATGAAAACATGGCAAAGGCTTTAAAGGACATCAAGAAGACCATGGCCCAGGATATAAGCTACATAAAGAAGACCCTAGAAGAACATAAAGAAGACATTGCAAGAGTAAATAAAAAAATAGAAGATCATATGGAAATAAAAGAAACCATTGGCCAAATTAAAAAGACTCTGGATACTCACAATACAAGATTAGAAGAAGTTGAACAATGTCTCAGTGTCCTAGAAGTCCACAGAACAGAAAATGAAAGAACAAAAGAAAGAATGGAGAAAAAAATTGAAAAAATCAAAATGGATCTCAGGGATACAATAGATAAAATAAAACGTCCAAACTGAAGACTCATTGGTGTCTCAGAAGGGGAAGAGAAGGGTAAAGGTCTAGAAAGAGTATTCAAAGAAATTGTTGGGGAAAACTTCCCCAACCTTCTACACAATATAAACACACAAAGCATAAATGCCCAGCAAACTCCAAATAGAATAAATCCAAATAAACCCACTCCGAGACATATTCTGATCAGACTGTCAAATACTGAAGAGAAGGAGCAAGTTCTGAAAGCCTCAAGAGAAAAGCAATTCACCACATACAAAGGAAACAACATAAGACTAAGTTGTGACTACTCAGAGGCCACCATGGAGGCATGAAGGTAGTGTCATGACGTATTTATAAATTCTGAGAGAGAAAGATTTCCAACCAAGAATACTTTATCCAGCAAAACTCTCCTTCAGATTTGAGGGAGACCTTAAATTTTTCACAAACAGATGCTGAGAGAGTTTGCCAGTAAAAGACCTGCCCTACTTCAGATTCTAAAGGAAGCCCTACCAACATAGAAACAAAGAAAAGAGAAAGAGATATAGAGAATTTTAACAGACATATATAGTACCTTGCATCCCAAATCACCATGACACTCATTTTTCTCTAATGATCACGGATCTTTCTCCAGAAGGGACCATAAGCTGGGACATAAAACAAGCCTCAAGAAATTAAAAACAAAAAATTAAAAAATTGAATATACTCTAATCACATTCTCCAACCACAATGGAATACAAATAGAAGTCAATAATTTTTGAACTGTAACTCCACTATTTACCTCCTACATGATATAAAATACACAAACTCTAATGACAAATCAGTGGTTTAGAACTCAAGGTAAATTATGTAATTTTAGACAACTATATAAAGGTGGGGGAATGGAGGAGTATAGGAACATAGTTTATGTGTCCTGTTGAAATGAATGTGGTATCAAAGAAAAACAAGATTGTTATGGATTTAAGAGGTTAATTTTTAGCCCCACAGTATACACAAAGAAATTTTCAGAGAATATAACCATAGAGATGAAAAGTAGAGTTTGGGTTAAGAGAAATGGGGGAAGGGGCAATGAGGAGTTAAGAAATGAGTGTAGGGTTGCTGTTTGAGGTGAAGGGAAATTTCTAGTAATGGATGGTGGGAAAGAGCATTACAACATTCTAAATGTGATTAATCCCACCAATGGAAGGCTGGGGCAGGGTGGAATGGGAAGATTTAGGCTGTATATATGTTTCCACAGTTGAAAAAAAAAAAAAAGACAGTCTAAATAGATGACAATTGAATGCCAAGGATGAACCTGGATGGGATTGGAGGATGGAGGACAGGAGGCTCAAAGGGTCACAGTTGAGACATAAGGAAAATATAGAATGTAAGCTTTGTATCATTGTTGAATCTCTTGTACTTCTTAGCTGCGCTTAATGGGATAGCATAAAAGAATGTTCTTATTCCTGGGAAGTGTATATGTGAATTAAAGTGTTTGTTAAAGGGTGCGTGCAGCTAGCTTTCAGATGTTCGGAAGACAGAGCAATAGATGATGGATGATAGAAGGGAGGGAGGGGAAGAAATGGCAATGTGACAGCATGTTAAAGTTGGTGGATTGGGCTATCAGAGGAGGGGTGTCAGGGTACGATGGAATTCTGTGTATGGGGTTAGTATTGTTTTTGCAACTGTTCCTATAACTTTGAATTTATTTCAATAAAATAAAAGTCAGTCACAAGGCCAAACCAAATTCAAGAGGGGAGGGAGTGGACTCCACTTCTTACTGGGAGGAACACTGTCAAAAGTGTAAATACAGGGAAAGGCGGGACCTTCAGGACATTTTTGCAATCAGTCTACTGCAGGAGTGAAATGGAGAAACTCATCAAATGTCACTTGGGCCATAAGAGACAAAGGAAGACAAGTTTAGTGTCCCAAGCTGCAACCTTACCCCTCCACCATACTTTATGGTTGTTTTTTGTTTTTTTTTTTTGTTTTTTTTTTTTAATTTATTTATTTTTAAATTATTATTTTTAAAATTTTTAATTTTGTTGTTACTGAAGTTTTCTTCTGGGGATGCTAGCACTTTGGCGTAGTGGTGGTTGAGTGTAAAGAGAGCAATGCAAATGATGTTTGTTTCTCTTCTGTATTATTGGGTTTCTACAGAAGAGTCCAGAAACAGATTCATGAGTATATGGGAATTTGGCATATTAAAAAAGTAGTATTTCAAAGCAGTAAGGAAAATATAACTATTATTGGGGTCACTGGCTAAACCTTTTACAGAAGAAGATGAGTCTGATCTCAAATTATACATAGTAAATTTCAGGCTGATTTAACATAAATTAAATAAATAAGAATTAAATTAAATTAAAAATATAAAAGTATTAAAAGAAAAATATGAAATTTTTTTAAATGGTTATCTATAGTATCTATTAAGCTAGACACAAATTCCACCAACCATAAAAGAAAAAACAGATTTGAGTTCATAAAAATTAGAGACATCTCTAAATCCAGAGACACACTAAAAATTAAAATTTAAAAAGTGACCAGCTAGGGGAAAATATTTGTAAGAGACAAAAAAAAAAAAATTATTTGAAAGTATAAACTCCTAAAACTCAAGAGGAAGGCAACACTCCAACCTTAAAATGGATGAGTCAACCAACTGAGTCCTATTTGCAGCCGCTGGTCTCAGGCTAGGGATGTAGCAGTGAGCAGCTCAGATCAAGTCCCTGCTCTCCTGGAGCTGACGTGCCAGTGGGGGAGATGGGTAGTTACTTCCTTAGAAGTAGGTGACCAGGACAGTCCCAGTTTATACCTGTTGTACTGGCATGATTATTAATAGTGTCCTGTTTCACTCCCTGGGGGGTCCCAGTCCATGATAACTTATATAGTTACCATACTGAGAAGAGTCCCAGGGTGTGAGAAACCCCTAATAAACAGGAAGTTTAAGATTCCCACTCCAATTTTTATCAGATCAGCTTCACTTCATGCATCTTTCCTTTTTACAGTAATAAATATTTTTGAATTTTTTGAAAGAACATTCTTAATATACAAGTATATTGTCCTAATAAAATAAAATTTATAGTATACAACCATGTGTAATTAACTGTGAAAAGCCCCCAAGCCCCTCAATAAGCCCAGTCTCCTTCTTAGAAGTATTCGCTGTCCAGATTTTAGTGTTCATTTGTTAGTCCCAATTTTGGATATTTTGTGATATGTATGTATGTTTATATATGTGTATACACATATATAGTATTATTTTAAATTTGTATATCAATTAATAATGTTTGTATTTTTAAATTAATTGCATCATGATATATTAGTATAAGGCAATTCCAGAACAACTTATGAGTTTTCTTTTTTTTTTTTTTTAAGTTCAATTCATAATATGTGCTAGGGATCTCTCAGCATGAGTAATTTAGGTTTATATGTTTCTTTTCAATGACTACAGAAATTTCCATGGTAGAGATGGTGAGGTAGGGAGAATAATGGCCCCCAAAGATGTCCACACTATTCCCCAGAATCAGTGAATATTTTACCTTATGTGGTCAAAGGGGCTTTGCATTGTGATTAAGGTTCTGGATCTTGGAACCTTGAGGAGGCTATCCCGAACTATCCAGGTGGGCCTGATCTAATCACATGAGTCCTTCAGAGTGGAAGAGGAAGGTAGGAAGACTTGGACTCAACTCACCATGGTTGGCCTTGAAGATGGTGGAAGGGGGCCATGAGCCAAGGAATGTGACAGCATCTGGAAGCTGGGAATGGTTCTGTTTACAGCCGGCAGGAAGATAGGGCCGTTAATCTTACAACCTCAAGAAATTGAATTCTGTCAATAACCTAAAAGAGAAAGAAAGATTCTTTCCAAGAGCATCTAGAAATGAATGCAGATTGCTTTACATCTTGATTTTGGCCTTTTGAGACCATTCTGGACTGCTGATCTCTGGAAGTATAAAATGATAAATTTGCATTGTTTTAATTCTTTAAATTTGGGATAATTTGTTATGACAGCAATAGAAAACTAATACAGATGGTGAGTGATAATAGATCCCTTCTTTTGATAGACAAGTTATTTCCAGTTTTTCTCTATCACAATGCCATAAATGATCCCTCATCTGCATTTCTGCATATGTGCAACTTATTGTTTAGAATACATTCCCTCCAAATGGAATTTCTATATCAAAGAATGTGGGTAGATTTAGGTTTTGTTAGCGACCACCAAATTTCCTCATGAAAATTGGTACTATTTTACAGTCCCATTAACAATGTGTTAGACTGCTCTTTGCCTCTCAGTTTCTCCAGCACCACATGCTATCATTTTCATTAATTTTTGCCAGTCTGATGGGCACAAATATTGTCTCATTATTTGATCTTATGTTTCTCTGGTTAAAAGACTGAACATCTTTTCATACTGCCCCTTGGTGAATCTTTCATAAAATGTCTGTATCAAGCTCATTGCCTTCCACTGCTTTTATAAATTGCTGCTTTTAATTCCCTTTTGCTGTGAGGCAAATCATTAAATTCCCTCTTGTCTCAAGGCTGAAACCTCAGACATATGTTTTGATCCTCCTTCACTCAACCCCCATGACTAGTCCATCTCCTAGTTCACGCTCACTTCATCTTCAGGGCTTCACCTCCTCCTTCCTACTTCCATCACCTCCCTGCCCCTAGTCCCCTCCCGCTACAATAATCCCCTCCTTAAGTGGCAATTCTGATCCCATCAATCCTCTGTGCAGAAAACTTTGATGGTAACTGCCCGTTGTATCCAAAGATAAGAGATTTCCCAAGTTAGCCTTGAGGGTCTTCCGTGACATGGTCTCAGACACATTCCTAAGCTCCCACCACTCTCTTTAATGCTCTACCCCTGGGGTAATGTATCCTGGTCCCTGAAAATGCCTCTCACATTCCTCACCCTCAGCTTTTGTTAGTTCCTCATCTGCAAATGCCTTCTATTTCTGCTTCTGCCAGTTGAAACCCTGCTTGATTTTTCAAGGAACATTTCAAAATTCAAAATTTTTAACATACAGAAAAATTGAAAGACTTGTAAGTTAAGCCCCTGAATACCCCACCTCATTTCTACTACTAACATTTTACTAAATTTGTCTTTTCATGTATCTAACCAACCATCCATCCATCCATCTATCCATTTTATTTTTTATGCATTTCCAAGTGAAATGCAGATGTTATTAAATTTCTCCTTAAATACTGCAGTATTGTACTCATTAACCAGGGCACGATATTTATTTATATTTTCCTTTTGAAGTAAAATATGCATAAAATGAAGTGCACATATCTAAAGTATATGATGTGTTGAATTTAACAAATGTATGTACCCGTGTACCCCACACTTCTATCAAGACAGAAAAAAAAATGTGTCTTGATGCCCCTTCCCAGTCACCTCCATTCCCCAGAGGCAACTACTATTCTCATTTTTTTCTCCACAGATTAGTTTTGTCTATTCTAGAACATTATATAAATAGAACCATACTGTATATACACCTTTGGTTCAGGTTTCTTTTGTTCAGCAAAATGCTTTGTCTGGTACAAGAGTAACATGAGCTCATGTCTTTTTCCTCTTACTGTATGGGTGACTGTGAGGCAGTTGGCTCATCTGTGCACACCTCTGAATGCACTGCTGTTTCTAGCACCCTGCCTTGGATGAAGAAAGGATAATATATGCATTTGCTAAAGTGGGAGGCAGAGTTCCAAAAAGAATTTGCAATATCAGAAGAAAGCACACTTCCTGGGGTGTGCCATGTACAGTGATCATTTCTCAGTCTCTGTTTCTGGTTAGAAGTATGTAGCAGATATCTGCTTGCCATAATTGCTGGGTGCACTCCTGAGCCCATCCTCAGAGCCTCTGTAGTTTATGGCAGAGAGCAGCAATTCCCACACACAAACTGTCCGCGTCCCTTACATCCTTTAGAATTCCCAATAACAACATGCATAGAGGTTGTTTATGGTCAGGATAATGGCATAAATAGAAATCTTGAGTAAAGACTATGAGTGGATGGGGAAGAAACCAGGCCTCCATAAATGCTCAACCATTAAGAAACAGATCTACATTTCTTTTAAATTCTATGGGTAATTTCCATAATAATAACAGTCATTCTGTGTTAGACTTATTTAGGAGGACTGGCTTCCTGCATTGCAATATTCTGGGAGGTGGGGAATATATACATAAAAAAAGCAGTAAATGGTTCTTGTGTTCACCTTCCAGGAGCTTAGCATACCATGGAGCAAAAATGACATTGAAGAATATACAGTGCCTTGGTGGGGTCAGCCTGGTGACCTATAAGAAATAATTTACCTTCCAAAAGTGTCAATTCAGAATGCTATTTCTTTCTTAATGTAACAGATGATTATTTGACATCTTTGAGGGGAAAAAATGCATTTTCTTTAAAGGGCCATATATTTATTGACCATGAAATTATTGCTGTATCAGCTGCTTCTACTTCTCGTACAGAATTCAGTGATTAGAATTAAACCTCAGCCTCATCATTTGGTAATCATAAAGCACAGTTAGAGTCAGCAAACCGAACATGATCAATGTTCATCTCTGGTGCTTAGAAGAGCTCTGCATTTCTGTTCAAAGTAATTAAATTTATTCTTTTTTATTTTTGGAAAACTGACTCATCTGTTCTTCTCACTTCTCTCTGTGCCCTTCTGAATTATTATTTATCAGCACTGTGGTTTTCTTTCTGCAGCAATTTGCACTGAAAGAGAGAACTACTTTTGCAAGGAGGCCGCTACTGCAGGTGCTGTTGGGATGCGCTCCGTATAATGGGTCAGATTTTATGTTCTTTGGAAGTACAAAAAGTCATTCACACTATCCCAAGGAAATTATTCACTGGGGCTTTCCCAGAAGTATCTCACATAGAAGCATATTTTTTCTCTCTGTGCTTTTAAGGCTGTTTTTTTTTAAAAATCTTCATGTTTGTGCATTCATATTCATTAGGTGTCAGAGCGATCAGCCACCCTGGTTAATTTCTCTGTGCAGAAAGCAATAGAGATTTCAGTTATTACATGTGGTGGGCAGTGAGGAATCCCTCCCTCATCTCAGTACGTTTCCCCACTGGGCAAATGATTCTGCGAAATAGTTAATAGGGTGTTGAAATCTGCACAGACAGAAATGCTAATACCTCTGCCAAATACCTGCGATTATCAGCTCAATCTTTAGCAGTTGGAATCTGACATAAATCCTCCAAATGTATTGAAGTTGGCCGTGGTCACTAGCAGAGAGGCTTGTTATGTTGACCTTAGGCAAAGCCTTCCCTGACAGCAATTCAATAGAAAGATGAGTGCCAAGACCCTGTATTTTTTTGAAGAAAAGAATGAATAGGCTGTTTAAGTAAAGAATTCACTGTCATGCATCATAAAACTGGGATTTGGGCTCCCCTGTATAAGCCACGTTCTGATGAGACCCTGGGAGGGGTACATGATGCCAAGATCAGAAAGAGACATCTAACTGTCTCATTACTGCTCCTTCCACCATGGAGGCTTCAAGTGCCTAATGCCTTTGTGTTGCTTCCAAAAGAGTGTCATTGCCACAAACTGATATTTTGGTACAATATAGGCAGGAGATCATATTTCTGAAGTTTCTCTCTGAATCTGGAGGTAGGAATACATTGAATAAAATCTGTAGAGGATTCCCAATGAGGATTAACTGTTAGGATTGAATCTGCTGGGTAAGACAAGAAGGAAAAGGGTATCATTTATAAAATATCTAAATGCCAGTATCTCTTTCATATACAAATTAGAAATTGTCACAGCCAGACATCATAATCTTGAAATGATAATATTTTAGAAATATTGGGTTAAATATCTTTAAATATTAGTTGCCCCTGTTTTTACTACTTTCTTAATGTGTTTACTAGAAAACTTAAAATTATATATGTGACCTCATTCCATTGCATTTCTATGGGATACTGCTGCTCTAGAGCAGGGGTTGGCAAAGTGGATCACAAGCCAAATCTGGCCTGCTGCCTATTCTTAAAGATTAAAGCTTTATTGGAACATGGCCATGCTCATTGTTTACATATTGTCTATGGCTGCTCTTCCTTTTAGTAACATCCATCTTTTTAGTTCTAGCTATTTTGATGGAAGACTTCATTGTATTTTGACCATCTGTTTTGCATACTCCCTTTTCAACTACATTTCTCAGTAATCATTTGTGCCTATTTCTCACTGCTATTTCCCCATAGACTTGAAATATAAAAGGGCAAGGGGCCCTGTCTTATTCAGTTTTCATGTAGTTTCAGGCACATTGTCATTGTGCATCATATATCCTTTGACTGATAAAAAGGTTGCAATTTCAGGATATTGAATCTCAGTGATAGAGGAGAGATAACAGATTAAAACCATCTAGAGAATGTTCAGAATGTCAAGACCGCAGACCACATTTCCAGGAGAGAGTCAGAAACTGATGCTGCATTCCTGGGAATTACCCCAAATGCAATGTCCTTTCAAAGCCAATGTCTGTAGAAAAACTACGGAGAGAAATCCTCAGAGAAATAACAAAGTAGAAATTGAAATTCAGTTACCTCCAATTCTCTATTTTATCCCATGAGACACCCTGTGATTTCTTAGCAGTGAATCTTGCCTATTATTTCACTGAGAAATGAAAAACAAGAGAATTATCTCATCTACCCACATGTAAATCAATCAGCCCACATGCATCTACACTGCTTTGCTCTGCCTTAGCTCCTTTTCCTTTCCTATCTCAGGACAGACCTTCCTTTTGTATTCTGATCTTGTATTCTCTTACCGATTCAAAGACTTGATTTCTGAAATCATCCCACATTGTCTTCTATTATCAGTCTCCCTCCTTCTTGGACCTTCCTGTCATGAATTATTTTGTAATATCAAACATCTTAAAAAACAAAACAGAAAGCTTTCCTAGGCCATATATACCCCTTCCTCCCCAACCATTTCTCTGCTTCTCTTTACAGCTATACTCCCCCAAAAGCTGTTAAAAGTCGCTGCTCCCACATCCTCACCTCTTCATTCTTTCTTCAGCCCACACCCATGAGGTGTTCACCCACACCTCTTCCCAGAAACTTCTCTTGCCAAGGTCACCACACACCACCCTCTCACCAAACCCACTGGTCATGTCTCAATCCTCATCTTACTCAACTTTTCATCACTGTTGACACAATTGAGCACCCCCTTCTCCAGGTGCACTTTTCTTCCCTTCTGTTCCAGAACACCAGTCTTTGTTGTTTTTTTCTTCTACCTCTTTGATCACTCCTTATAAAAATATTTGGGGGATCCTCCCTATTTTTCAGTCCTCTAAATACAGGAGTGTGTAGCACCTCCTTCTCTTATTCACATATATTCATTCCCTTACATGGTCTTATCCTGCCCATCACCTTAAATTCCATGTATATTCTGATAAATTCCAAATTTATATCTCCAGCTGTGGGCTCTCTCCTGAATGTCAACTGCCAGTGTGATATCTCCATGTGCCTGTTTAATGGAAAGATGCACTCAAAACTTGGTTCCTCCCATCTCCAGCCCTCAAATTGATCTTCCCCCATCTTTACCATGTTGGTAAGTGGCATAAACACTCACAAAGTTAGTTAACTCAAAAATCCACACATCATTCTTGATTTTACTTTTTCCCATAACCCTCTAGTTTAAACCTAATTCATTAGCAAGTCTCTGCCTTAAAAAATATATCTGGTCCTTGTGACTTTACTTCATCTTCAAGCCACCATCATCTCTTGCCTGAACTTAGTGATAACCTCTTTGTTGGTCTCCCTACTTCCAGTCTTACCCCTGCCTCACCTCACTTCTGTATTCTATTTTTTACACAGAAGCTGGAAGTGGTACTGTAAGGCATACATCAAACCATACCACTTCTAAAGGAAACTTTCCAATGGCTTCTTAGCCTATTCAGACTGAAATGGCAAAACTTCATCATGGCTTATAAGGCTTTACATCACCTGGGCCTTGATGATCTCCTCAACTACGTCTCCTTGTATCCTCTACTTGTGCATGCCATGCTAGCCCACACTGGCCTTTTTGCTGGATTTCTGAATACATAAAGGACCCCAGGGTCCTTGCACATGCTGTTCAGTTCTTCTCACGTGCTTTCCTTGATCTTATCATTTCTCAGTGCCTTATTTCATGTACTTGAGGAATAGCACTTCCTGTGGGAGTCTTTCCTTGTTCACTGTACCTAAAATAACCCCCACCTTCATAATGCTCCATATTCTCTTATTCTACTTTATTTTTCTTCAGAATGTTTATTGCCATCAGACATTGCATTATAAATTCATGCTTTATTATTTGTTGATTCATTTATTGTTCAAAGTTTTATCTGTTCTCAGTGCCTTCTTCTAGAAGTTAAGTCCTATTAGAGAAGTGGTGTAATCTATCCAGCTTTTACTGACTTGTGAGAACCAAATGTTAAATGTCTAGGCATTTGAGAGTCTTTTTTTTTAACACAGCCATTATTAAAAATCAAATTATACAAAATGATTAAATTTATTATATTTAAAGCAAAGGTAATAAGTACTCAAAACTCACTTCCTAATTGTTTTATTATATTTTATCTTCATACGTGCCCTTGGGCTTATTTTTATCTGTTGTATCAGCATGGTGGAAATACTGCATAATGGCATGCTTCTGCACATCTTTTCCCAACTCTGAGTTCACTCATGTTTGTATTTTGAAATTAGTCATGGTGGAAATATTATCATCATGGAAGTCAACAAACACTACAAATCAGGGCTTTTATTTTTTGGTGGTGGTAGATAGTCCTTAAACCCTACTAACACACCCTTGGGAGGAGATTTGCATTTTTACTTCTGTATCCTTATATCTGCATAAAACAGGATCCAGTCCATATGTGTTGCTAAATCAATATTAATTGAATGGATGGGATTCATAAAAAGGACAGACTCCTGTGGGCTGAACTAATCTAAGATTTGAAGGAGGAGAAATATATCTAAAAAGAATTGGAAGATTTAACAACCAGAGATTTAGAAACCAGAGAGGACGATGGTGTGTGTGTGTGCATGTGTGTGCACACACAGATATGCACATGTGTACACATGCACATTTCTGCTCAAAGCAATTCTGTGAGCAAAGGAATAAAAAAATGAGACATTTGAGACAAGTTCAGGGGTAATGCCTGGAACCATTTATAGAGGACTGGTGGGAGATGAGTCCACAAAAGTAAACAGGGATGAGTTTGAGTTTTGCAGGTTAGGATTTTAGCAAAGCTCTGGATTTCTGAGCAGATTCATACACATGGACCTGCACCTATCCCACTGGCAGTGCAATCCTTGAATTGACCTGGATGTGGCCTGGCTGCCTCTTCTCTCCATCCTCTGAAGGCACCTGAATATCTATATGCTTCCTGCAGGTCATTTTGACCTAGACTAATGTCTATTCTCCAACCCCGGATAAGCACCTGAGCCCCAGGCTTTGCAATTCACTGTAGATTGCTGCTGCTTCTCCTTCTTCTCCTCTTTCTCCTTCTCCTTCTCCTCCTTCTCCTCCTCCTCCTTCTCCTTCTCCTTCTCCTTCTTCTTCTTATCAGTATGTTCTCTCCACACTCAACAATTATGCAAGAAGTTTTGGATGTTGTGAAGGCTCAAAGAGTGGAAGCCCAGGCAACATTGTTTTATATATTCAGAAGTCCACAAACTGCCTTCATTAGCTTTCAAGCACATTACTTTAAGGGATGTGAGTGTGGAAGACCAAATTCAGCTCTTTTGCCTGGAATGTGGTTCATTGTACCATGTAGATCCCATAGCCAGTGTAGATTTTATTTATTTATTTATTCATTTATTTATTTTTGGAGCTCCACTATTGTGAAAAAAGCAAATAAGGCTCATTTGTGTGAAAGTTCCAGAAAACCCAAACCAAACTGGCTTAAAGGAGAAGGAAAAGCTTGATTCAGACCTTGTACACTATCACAGGATGAGTTTTTACTCTCCACATGTCTCTTGACTTCTCCTTCCTCCATATTCACTTTATTTTCAGACAGTTTCTCCTTTCACAGACTTAAGATGACTGTGAAGTTCCAGTCCTTATTTTTTCCAGGCTTCCACTCCCATAGAAAAGAGTGAGAATTTCTCTCTTAGAAGTCTCAGGGAGAAAAAATATGATTAAAAAATAATAGCTAACACCTGAACTGAGCTTCTAATCATCTACTTTTAATATGTAAACTTTTTACATATAGTAGCTCATTTAATCTTTACAACATCCATGTGGGGAGTATAGTTAGGTTATTTGTATTTTATAAATGTAAATAACAAAACTAAGGTAGAGAATGGTCCACAGCTATTAAGTGGCAGAGTGGTTCTGCCCCAGTGTGTGTGCCCTTAATTACAAAACCACATGACCTCTCAGAAGGCCTTGCTTGTCACATCGGCTCTGACTGGGCATGTGTACTAATCCCTGAGCTAATCCCGATGGCCACTGTTTGCTCAGGTCTGGGTGCTGAGTGACACCCTGAAGTTGAAGTGTCGCAACCTGCCCACATTTCATGAACTAAATATTCGGGATAGCTGGGGCTCTGAATGGCTTGGCATTGCCATAAAGCTGCAGAGGAATCTCCAGCCAGTCACCCTCCCCCCCAGGCTAGAGTCTAGCTTGGTGATTTTCACTGGGGCAGTATGGGTACCCACAGTGACCCAGTGGGTTCCCCCAAGCTCTGGTCAGCAGGGGGTGAGGACAGGGTGTGTGTGCAGTCCATCCTGCAGAGGGCTGGACTTGAAGAAGCTGAGTTCTCTGTGACCCCAGGTATGGGGGCCTAGGGGAAGATCTGGGATTTGGGGATGGTGAACTCTATGCTCAAAGCTGATGGAGCTCCATCCCAGTGTGGGAGCTACTTCCCTCTCG
Organism: Choloepus didactylus; assembly: GCF_015220235.1. Taxonomy (NCBI): domain Eukaryota; kingdom Metazoa; phylum Chordata; class Mammalia; order Pilosa; family Megalonychidae; genus Choloepus; species Choloepus didactylus. The sequence goes on along the minus strand of NC_051325.1, from coordinate 21,865,995 downwards.
GGCATGTATCTGTCTGCCAGCCCTCACTAATTAGCGTCCATGCTTCAGCCACAGTACAGGCATTTGAGAATTCATTGAAAGCAGCCATTTGTTCTGGGCTTTTAAGGGATGTGCGGTAATAATCCAGAAGTGGAGATAGCTATGTTGCTACTCTGAGAAATGGGGAATCACATCTTCACCAGTTGAGGCTCCCAGGGGGCACAGAAATGACCCCTCTGGCTGCCCAGACCTTTCCACCTTATCAGCATAATGAATTTGAGCACCAACGCCTGCTGGCATGGTGCGTGCTCTGTGTGAGACAGTGGTGTAATCCTGATTAAAATGGTTAATAGAGAATTAATGAGAGGTTATCTCCTTGTCTTCAGTCATTTCCTGGTGAGAAGAAGATTCTCAAGCAGAGATCATTAGAGCTGTTTCTTTGCAGCTACTGAATTTGCCCTGTTTTGAAATCACTCAAGGCTTTCAAGAAGCAAACTCATTTTAATTCATTAGTTCTTAATGTCATAAGAAACTATAATCTGAAAAAGTTTATTTTTTCATCCTTTTTTTTTCTTTTTCTTAAGCTAGAGATCTTATCCAGTCAGGAGACTTTGAACATTTATTCTGATATCTAAGTTCACCTCATGCTAAATTTCAGTTTATCCTGGAATGGAATCTTTACAGGCACATGAAGAAGGCAGAGGCAGTGTGGGTCCCCATCAGTGATGGTAGATGAAGAAAAACTTATTCTCATCGTTTACCAGAGAGGAATTCAGTTCCATCCAGTCCAACACATATTCACTGTGTATTTTCTGTGTTGTGATACGTGATTAAGATGCACAAAAAAAAAAAAAAAAAAAAAAAAGAACATCATCATTAGAGCCCAGTTTTTAAGAGAAAATATGCTAGAATCACTCTGGAAGCTTCAAATCTCAGTCCTGGCATTTGCCCAGAAATTGTGATCTTGGGCAACTCAACTGTCTAATTCTTAATTTTTTTTAATGTATGAAATGGGGCTAAAAATACTACTTGCCTAGTAGGCTTATTGTAAGAGTTGAAAGAAGTCATCTGTGAAAAGCGTCTAGGAGAATATCTGGTGCCTAGTAAAGGTTCAGTGGGTGTCTGCTCAATCAGCTCAGATTATCACAGGACTAAATCAGAGAACTTTCTGTTTGTAAGATTTGATGAAGAATATGGACCAATATCTGGGCAGGTTTTGTCAGCAAATTGCATTTTATTTCAGGTGATCTTAATGGCTTTCAAAGAATCTACTTCCATCATAGCACCTGGGAAAGGAGAAATTACATTCAGGTATATACGGGAATCTATCGTATGCCCAAGATTGCATTTTAATTTGGTGTAGTTTATGGAAAATATCATGCTGCAATAATTGCTACCTATATGGAAGGAAACAGAAGATCCTTTCCTCACTCCACAGGCAAAATAAATTCCAGATGGATTCAAGAGCCAAGTCAGAACAAAAATGGCAATCTTGGAAAAGTTATAGGAGAATCTTTTCATAGTTTTGGGATGATGGGGATTCTTAAGCAAGGCAGAATCACTTAAGCAATTGCAGGAAATCACTGTAAAATAGGAATATTTTACTGTATAGATAATAAAAATATTATGCCAAATATACCATTAGTGAAGCGAAAGTGTGGGTTATATAAATTGTTAACATAATAGCAACAGAAATGACAGGAAAGTGTTACTGGTACTACTAGTCAGAGCTCCTTCCAAATGATAAAATAAAAACCAAAGATAAACTACTCCAATAAGTCTGAATAGGCAATTCAGAGAAGAAGAACTGGAAAAGGCCAATAAATTTAGAAAAAGAAGCTGGACCTCACTCAGGAAAATGCAAATTAAAAAACAAATTACCATTTTTTTTTCTGTCATTGGATTTCCACACTTCTAAATGTCATTCAAGACTGGTGAGATTAGCTTTTTCTAATGTGGGGAGGATGACAGAGGGTAAGTTGCTACCACATTTGGGAAAGTTATGTAGCAATACTCTTCAACATTTAAAATGTTGCTACTCTTTACACAAGTAATCCCACTATGGGGAATCTTGTCTACAGAAATAAATGAAGAAGGTAAGGATATATGTAGTAGAATGTTTATTGCAGCTTTGCAGAGGAAGAAAACGGAATATAAGCTGAAAATTCATCAATAAGGTGAGGGTTGAATAAATTCTGGTACATACATTCTATTGAACATTATGCAACTATTAAAGAGAATGAGTTAGGGATTTCAATTTATTTTCCCATCTCCAAAACAGGTTTTGCCAACTCTTTCTTGCCCCTTTTCTGTTGGCTCTTCTCAGCCTCAAAAGGGAGGCTTTACTCTAGCTTTGTTTACATTTTGTCCACTTTAGTAGCCAGGGAACTGTACCCTGGATGGAAATTCACCTGTTAGATTCATATTCTGTGTGGCATGAAATTGCTGTCTGAGACATAACTAAAGGAGCAAGAAGGATGGAATATTGAAGGCATATTGGTGCTAGCATGGAGAAAAATATAGGTAGCATATAAATTATTCACTTAAATCTCTTTGCTTCATAATGAATTTTAAGGTTTGTATCCTCCTGCTGAGAGCAGGTCCCTCTTTACAAGACCTTGCATGAGTTAGCCACAGAACAGAAGGTTGTTCTCATGATACAGAAGTTAATGTGGCTGTCTGTCTCCTGGGACCTGCCAGCTAGGGTCAAAATTTCCTTCTAGAGCACCAAAGTCAATTAATTATTTTCCTAATAGCATCATCATGATACCTTTTGTGATTGCACAAAGATCCTTCCAATATCTGAGCAAATTCATTCATGCTGTTGTTTCTACAGCAGGTATTTATTAAACACCTAATTTGTGCCATGCTCTGTGCTGGGCACTGAGATTAGTGAATCAGACAGACTAAGTCTGCGCTCTTATCTCATCAAGGATGGGAGTGGAGCACAGACAAGAGAAAAACAAATGAATAGATACATGAGGGGATGATAAGTATGTAAAGAAAAATAAAAATAAAGCAAGGAAGGTGATGGAGAGTAAACACACATGTGCATGCATGTGTGTGCATGCAGGCGCATCCATTGGGTGTGCATGTGTGTGCCCTTATAAATAGGGTGGTTAGGAGAGACTTCTCTGCAAATGTGATATTTCAACAGGACCCTAGTGAAGGAAGGGTGTGTCCTATTGGGATTTCCAGGAAAGTGTTTCAGGCAGAGGGAATAGCAGCGAGAATGTCCCAAGGCAGGGGCATCTGTGCTGTGTGTAATCCCAGGGACAGCAAGGAGGTCGCATATCTGGGAGCAGAGGAAATGGAACAGAAAGAGACAGAGTCATGGAGGCAAGCCAGCAGCAGAGTCTCAGGTGGCTGGTGAGGATCTGGGATTTTACTCTGCTTAAAATTCTACAGGGTGTTTGAGCAGGGGCTGATGTGGTCTGACAGTGGGGAGAAGAGAAAGGAGGAAGTGAGGATGGAAGCAGGAAGTCTGGTTAAGAGGTTCTTTCAGAGGTTCAGGGGGATGGTTAGGGCTTGGACCGCGGTGGGAGCTGTGGAGGCAGCAAGATGTGCTATTCCAGACGTTCTGAAGATGGAGCTTACCAAATTTGCTGATGGGTCAGATGTGGGAAGAGAAGGGGTGGGGGCAAGGGGAGGGGGAGGGAGATAGGGAGGAGAGAGAGAGAGAGAGAGAGAGAGATAAGTCACAAGCAACCCTGTGGTTTTGGCTGGAGTCCCAGGCAGAGCTCATTTCATAGATATTTCTAGTCTCCTGATCTACATCCAGAGGCCTCATTCATCGGAAGGGGTTGGGAATTATGCACCCCAGACTCCTGAGTGGGCTCTGGAGAAGGCCTGCTTCTGCTTTCCAGATGCTCTACCATATCTGGAGTTTGGCTCTTAAGTCACCAGGCCTCTCTCGCCCAGCTCTCCTAGGCTAATAATAAAACTCATTGGTACCTCACTTGAGAATTGAACAAAAGTGTTTCCTATTGCTCTCCTTCAAAGAGTTCATTTAATACTCGGAAGGACCTTTATGGGTTGGATATTCTTCTTCCTACCCTGATTTTGTAGATGGAGCAGTTCAGGCTGAAGAGCTAAGGTGGTTTCTGCAGTGCAGTAGGGCTGTGGTTTGACCCCAAACCCTCTGGTCTCCACACCTCAACTCAGGCTCTCCTGCACTGACTTCCGAAGCCATTGCTCATGCCTGGTCCACACTTCCCAGTGACCCCGTCAGTCATGTGGTGCAGATGTAAATAGCTACACAATATGGGTAAGGAAAGAAGCTCAGAAGTTTTTACTAGATGCGCAGAGGTCACTCTCTTGGGTCTTGGCGAAGTCCTGGATCTTCTGATGTTTCACACAGTGCTGACCTGTCATCGCCAGAGAACCTGTGAGACCGCTGACAACAAAGATATAGCTCCATTTTCCCCCAATCTAGCACGTTCAAAGCACCGAGTTCCTTTAAAAATAGAATTTTCTGTGAAGTGGTAAATTCAGTGACCCTCCACTTGTTCTAGTGGAGTCTGCTGGTTTATTTAGTGCTTCTCAGAGGACATTTGGGCAAAGGGCTCCAACCCAGAGCTCAAAACTTCCCACTGATCAGGAAGGGTCAGCCCATGAACCATCACGGTGGAAAGAAAGAAAAGTCCCCAGATCTTCCCTGCACTAAAAATGTGAAAGCCGATGCTCCACCCCGATCCACAGCAGGTTCGCTAAGAGGAGTCTCATCATCCAGATAGCAAGAACTCATCCTTTTCAAGGAATCGTGGCTGGGTCAGCTCAGAACTCAGAAGGCACAGAGACCCTGGGAGAGAGTGATGCCTTTTTTTTCCCGCTCCCCTCCTAGCTGCCCGCCTCTGGCTGCTGCCGGAGATGAAGCCAGGGGCTGGCTCTGCTAGGAGGCGCCTTGCAGTCCTGTCTGCTTAATTTCCGCTGGACCCCCAAGTGCCCATGGAGAGAGCGTGTGTTTTGCTTGTGATGTTGGTAATGAACTGCCACTGGGAACAAATTAATGAGCATGTCAGAAGCTGCAGCAGAACTCCGTTACGATTTATAAACACCGTGATGAAAATGCCAGTTAAACTCTGGTACAAATGCACACAAACTCTGAAGAAGCATTTTACTGCCCTGAGCAACATTATCAGGGGAGAATGCCTTGGTGGCTGGATAGCTTTTCTAATTTCGTATTTAATACATAGAGAAATATAGTGACGTTTAATTTTTTTTTATGTTTTTTGTGCATATGCATTGCTTTTTGAAATACATATAGTACATATACTGTGTATGGATATAAAGTATACAAACAAGCAAATAGTGTGGCCTTTTCCAGACGCCTGTTTGTTAAATGAGATCTTTCTGTTTTCTTTTTCTTGATTACCATCTGTTTACATGGCCTTGCATGAATATTCCTCTTTAATATTCAGAGTTATGAATTTGGACTCAACTTAAAATTCAATGAAAAACATTGGTCCACAGAGACCTGTAACTTTAACATTCATGGTAGAGAGGAAGAAACTTCCATTTACCACAAAGGTACAGCAGGATTGTGTTGGGAGCAAGGTGATGGCCCACCTATAAGCACCTGAGTTTGTGATCCCGGATAGGGATGCTCATGTTTGTGGTGGGGGATGTTGCAGGAGTAGATGGCCTGATGCAGGGGCTCCTCAGGGCCCCAAGTTTTCATAAAGATACCCGGAGCTGCTGCAAAGAGGTTGGGAAATGGGGAAGGTGTCTCAGTAGTTGGCTCTGGGCTTTCTCCTCCTAATTCACCCAGGGCATCTCCTCTTTTGTCTTTTTTATATATTAGGGCTTCAAGTAAGTTTTCGTTTCATTAAAGTGTCATAAAAATTAAATCTGGAAAACTCTAAGTTAGTAGTAGATTAAGCAGATGTTTTGGAACCAGTGAGACTTGACTTCCTATATAAGGTCCAGCATTTATTAGCTACTGAACTGGGGGCACTTGTAACCTCTTGGAGCCTCGGTTTCTATCTAACATGAAGTTATGATAATATCTATCTTGCTTGGTTGCCATGAGGATTAGAGATAGTGAATTAAAATGCCTCACACTTGATTGATTTTCACAAAAGATTGTGATTATTATAACAGATTCTAGCTGTTGACTCATCATAGACTTAAGTGGTTTGTTTTTCTCTTCTGACAACTGCAGAATATGAGAGCTCCTTTCTCCAACATTCCCAATGTCAAGGCTAACAGAAGGTAATTTTGCCTGAGTCATAGCATCTATTCAGCTAATCCCAATCTCAAATGTTAAATAGAGTTTTACAAAGCAGAAGAACACTTATTTGAAAGTATTATTTTCCATAAATGACCACCTTGTATTTGGAAGAGTTATGGGAAATGGTTTACTGAGACTTGAAGCAATAACTTAACAGTTCTTTTTACTGCCCCATTTTCGGTCATGTATTCCTAAACTGTTGCTTAGCAGCTTCTTAAGACCATAATCTGTGAATTTCCATCCAAAACAGAATGTAGGAGAAATCACAAATGACTCCGTCAGGATTAGGTGTCAAACTGGCTTTTCGAGTAAAGACACTTGGGGGTTGGGCTTCAGTTTCTTCTCTTTGTTTCTCACTTCAGAAGTGAGGCCCCCCCCACGTCAATTTTCTGTTCTTTTTCTGTATCCCTCGAGCTTCATTGCAGGTTTTTCATGTTGCAGCACTTGTTTTACTCTATTCCTCATCAATCAGAGTGTATCCTTATTGACACGGCAATTTTTCTTTTTAAGGGAGATTCAAGTCAGTACTTAATGAATTGGTCAGTGGCCAATAAGATGGATAAAGGGCAAGAGATGCACTTGTGCGAATGGGTTGTTCATCTTTGCAGGTTTGTAATAATGAAATGGATTATATATTGGAAATTACAGGAGAAAATCCAAACTAAATGATATTGGACAAGAGAAAAGGGAAGCTTTTCCTATTTTTTTAAGAAGACTTACAATTTGGGCAGCTTCTGGGAATTCTGTTACTCTAGTTGAACTCTCTCAGATTTATTTTATGTCACTGATAAACAAAGAAGATGAGATAGTATATGGCTTTCTCAAACTTAGCAACCCAAGGCAAAAATTTGATTCATGGATCAAATTTCACATGGGCAAAAGATCTTGAACATGTCTTTCACAAAGTAGCAGTGAAGGTTAATGGGGGCATCACAATTTAAATTCTTACGTAAACTATGTATATCCAGAGATGGGACACTCATTTTGTTCATGTATAACAGAAAAATTGGTGTTGTAGATCAAAATGGCTTCTATCCATAATGAAAATTCAGCCTTGAAGGGCAGTGAATCAAGGCTTATAAAAGACCTCTTATGTGTTGTTTTGTGCAGAATTAGAAAAAAATTAAGGATTGATGCATATTCATAGCCTTCAGACTTTCAGAAATGCCTTTTGACTTTTCAGGACCATCTTAGTATAGCTGGAGTGTTTCACATTATGCAACCACCAGGGTCTAAGCTCAATGTTCTCAAATTGGTTCTTTGTGTAATGCCTATGAGTAAATAAAATTGAGAGACAATGGTCAATTACTCAGAGAAGGACAGAGATTTGTACGTAGCTGCATGAGGCCAGGGTGAGCCCCAGCCTGTTTGTAGACTTCTGCTCAGATCCCCCAGGAATGCAGTTTTGTTTGTTTGTTTGTTTTACCTTTTAACATGTTCTTTTGCTAGGCCACTTATTTTCTAGGGACTTGATCTTAGTAGTAGTTGATGTCACTTGTTGGTGGGAGACCACCAGGGACTCTGAAATCAATAACAATAGTTTCTTAGTTTGGCTTCCCTGAGAAGCAAATTTTGAGATAAGGATTCAAGAGCAAGTAGTTTATTGGGAAGGCAAACCCAGGAAACGAGGCATGGGAAGAAAAAGGCTAATCAAGTATAGATTATTAAGGAAGTTACCACTGGAGACAGCTGGAGCTTAATCTCACTAAGGAGTCAGGGAAGTAGTGTAGAATATGCCTCAGTTACCCAACATGAGGGGCAAAGAGACTGCAGTGTCTGTTCCCCATCTCCATCAGCCATTGTGTGAACTGGAAGGTGTTAATTCTGCAGAATCCCTGGGGTGGGGAGTAGATTTCTAAGTGGACAGAGAAGGGTCTGGTGGCCAGAGGAAGCCTTAAAGCAAAGAGATGTCAGGGCTGGCAGTTGGATGTCAGCGTGGCGTGTGTCAAAATGGTCAGGGAAGAAGGGAAATTTGAGGTGCCATTAGGGTCTGCTGAACTTGATGACATTGTGATGAAGGAACCAGTTTCAGAGAGAATGTTTTGGAGACTAGAATGAGTTTGGGAGGGGTAGGAGGGAATCTTGCACATAGGAAATAGAACAGAAGGAGCCAAAAAGAGACCTCAGGGATGGCAGAACATTTCACACTTATTCTGTAGTGAGAAAGCTTATTTGGGTTAACACTGATCATTCACCAGAATTACCTTTAAGCACAGGACGGTTGCTCAACCTGTAGGTTTTCCAGGCCCTAATCTTTGTCTCCTCCTATTGGTCTCTGTTTGACAGTATCCTTGATGACCATCACTGTGGACCAGATAAAAAGAAGAAGTGGGAGTGAGGGAAAGTTGGAGGGGAAGAGGAGAGGGAGGAGGAGAGGAGAAGGGGAGGAAAGGATAGAGGGAGGAAAGGAGGAGGAGGAGTTGAAGGAGAAGGAAGTGGAGGAGGAGGTGAAGGAGCAGGAAGAGGAGGAAAGCAGAAGACAATGAAGAATTTATAACCTAGATCGCATGTTTTTGAAAATGGGTCTGTGGACCAGTGCTAAGCTATGACAACTTTTTTGTCTAGTCCATGGAAGAAAGAGAAATAAAAGAACAGTGCAGTGAAAATTCCACAAAGCTAAATATATTCTGATATTATATCTTTCCAACATTTGAAATTCAAATTTTCTTTTTATGCAGTGACAGCAATCATGGGTGGGTGTTCATTTGTAAATACACTCACAAAGCAAAATGAAGAATTAGAAACCCTATGCTTGCCATTTTAAAAAGTTTAAACATTCTACTGGCCTGAGAAACCCAGAGGTCCTGGAACCATTAGCCTCACCCACTGAGCTGTTCCTTGCATCATGCTGATGAGCCAGCTGACGTTGATGGTTCTGGGTCACACTTTTGCAAAGCAGCATTTGAAACAGATATTATATCAGACTGGATGAGAGCATGGGCTGGACCAGAGAGACTGGATGTGGCTCCTAGCATCCATTGCTGTCCCTGAGCACTTTCATGTGTTATTTAAATCTTTTATGCCTCAATATACTCATTTATAAAATGGACAAAATAATAGTAACACCTTGTTTGTAAGGATGACATGAAGATAGGCAAAATAATACATGCCAAATGCTTGGGACAAGGCCTGCCCCACATAAAGCATGCAATAAATGCTACCTGTTATGTTTGACTGGAGGTCCTACAGTGCGTTAATGGGAACACATTAACTAGAAATTTCCCAGATTGTTTCTTTCTTAAATAATGCTTTCTATTAAATTGTTCGATCTATATATGTTACAGTAGGTAAAGAAGTATTTTTAAATGAAATAGTCAAAAGACTGTAGGAATATTTTTGGTTCAGAGATATTGTGGGTTCTGTTCCAGACCACTGCAATAAAGCAAATATCACAATAAAGCACGTCACATGAATTTTATGGTTTCACATTGTATATAAAAGTTATGTTTATACTATATTGTAGTCTACTACTAACTGTGCAATAGAATTGTTTCTTAAAATAAGACAGCAATGAAGTTTGCTGCATCAGTTGACTCTTCATTTCATGAAAGATGTCTCTGTAGCACACAATGCTGCTTGGTAGCATTTTACTTACAGTAGAACTTTCAAAATTAAGAATCAATCCTCTCAAACCCTGCCCCTGCTTTATCAACTAAGTTGAAGTAATATTCTGAATCCTTTGTTGTCATTTCAACAATGTTCACAGCATCTTCACCAGGTGCTCTGGTTTGCTAATGTTGCCTGTTATGCAAAATACCAGAAATGAATTGGCTTTCATAAAGGAGGTTTATTTGGTTACACAGTTACAGTCTTAAGGCCATAAAGTGTCCAAGGTAACACATGAGCAATCTGGTACCTTCACTGGAGGATGGTCAATGGCATCCGGAAAACCTCTGTTAGGTGGGAAGTCACGTGGCTGGTGTCTGCTTGCTCCCAGGTTGCATTTCAAAATGGCGTCCTCCAAAATGTTGCTCTTGGGGCATTTTGTCCTCTCTTAGCTGCAGCTCCTCTTCAAAATGTCACTCTCAGTTGCTCTGAGTTCCTTCTGTTTGTCAGCTTTTTATATGGCTCCAGTGATTTAATTCAGACCCACCCTGAATGGGTAGGGTAACACCATGGAAATTATCCAATCAGAGGTCTTGCCCACAGTTGATTGAGTCACATCTCCATGGAAACAATCAATAGGTTCCAACCTAAACAGCACTAACACGTCTGCCCCACAAGACTGCATCAAAGAACATGGCCTTTTCTGGGGGCCACAATATATACACAAATTGTCACACCAGGAGTAGAATTCATCTCAAGAAATTACTTTGTTCATCCATAAGCAGCACCTCCTCATCCATTCAAGTTTGATTATGGGATGGCAGCATTTCAGTCACATCTTCAGGTTCCACTTTTAATTCTAGGTTTCCACCACATCTGCAGTTTACTTCTCCACTGAAGTCTTTAACTACTCAAAATTATCCATGAGAGTTGGAATCAACTTCTTCAAAACTCTTCTTACTGTTGATATTTTGACCTCTTCCCATGAATCATGAATGTTCTTAATGGTATCTAGAATTATGAATCCTTTCCAGGAAGTTTTCAATTGACTTTTCCTGGATCCATCAGAGGAATCACTATCTATGACAGCTATAGCTTTATGAAATGCATTTCTTAAATAATAAGCCTTGAAAGTTGAAATGACTCCTTGATCCATGGGCTACAGAATGGATGTTGTGCTAACAGGCATGAAAACTGCATTAATCTCATTGTACATATCTGTCAGAGCTCTCAGGTGACCAGTTACATTGTCAATGAGCAGTAATGTTTTGAAAGGAATCTTTTTTTCCCAAGCAGTAAGTTGCAACAATGGGATTAAAATATTTAGTAAATGATGTTACCAACAGATGTGCTGCCATCCAGGCTTTGTTGTTCCATTTATAGAGCAGAGGTAGAGTAGATTTTCCATAATTCTTAGGTGCCCTAGGATTTTCAGAATGAAAATGAGCATTGGCTTCCACTGAAAGTCACCAGTTGCTTTAGCTCCCAACAACAGAGCCAGCCTGTCTTTTGAAGCTTGAAGCCATGCATTGACATCTCCTCTCTAGCTATGAAGGTCCTAGATGACATCATCTTCCGATAGAAGGTTGTCTCATGTACATTCAGAGTCTGTTTAGTGTACCAACTTCATAAATGATCTCAGCTAGATCTGGATAACATGCAGCTTCTACATCAGCACTTGCTGCTTCATCTTGAACTTTGATGACTTCTTTCCTTATCCTCATGAACAAACCTCTGTTGGCTTCAAAGTTTTCTTTTGCCTCTCTCAGCACTCATAGAATTGAAGAGAGTTAGGGCCTTACTCCAGATTCGACTTTGGCTGAAGGGAATATTATAGCTGGTTTGATCTCTCCATATCACCAAAACCTTCTCCAGGTCAGCAGTAAGGCTGCTTCACTTTCTTATCATTTGCGTTTCACTAGAGTAACACTATTAGTTTCCTTCAATAATTTTTCTTTTGCCTTCACAACTTGGCTTTTGGTTTGTGCAAGAGGCCTAGCTTATGGCCTATCTTGGCTTTCAATATACCTTTCTCACTAAGCTTAATCATTTCTAACTTTTGATTTAAAATGAGAGACATATGACTCTTTCTTTTACTTGAACACTTAGAGGTCACTGTAGGGTTATTAATTGTCCTAATTTCAATATTGTTGTGTCTTAGGGAACAGGGAGGCCCAAGGGGAGAGAGCGAGATGGGCAAATGGCTGGTTGGTGGACCAGTCAGAACATATACAACATTTATCAATTATGTTTGGCATCTTATATGGATATGGTTCAAGGTGTCCCAAAACAATTACAATTGTGACATCAAAGACTACTGATCTCGGATTACCACAACAGGTATAGTAATAATGAAAAAGTCTGACATATTTCAATAATTACCAAAATGTGACAGAGACACAAAATGAACACATAATGTTGGAAAAACGAAACAGGAAACTAAATGAAGTTAGTTTAGCTGAACTCTACCATAAGAAATTCACATTTCTATGAAAGCATCTTTAAAGTTTTCTTTAAGCTTTAGCACTATTTTTTAACAATGTGTTTTTACTATGTTCTTTGCAAGCATTTCTTATTCTAATTGGTTTGGAAAGCAATGCCATTTTCTTCTTAATTAAGGCACCCTTTGGAAATTTATAATTGGCTGTAATAACTGTATAATGCTATATTAAAGCAACTGTATTATAGTATAAGAGAAGGAAGTCACTTCTATGTTTTTAGGTTTTGTACTAAAATTGCATTAGCATTTTACTGGACTGGACAGCACATGGGGATGGATTTATTTGAAGCCAATGGATCTTATTATACTATTAGTGTAAGTTTTGGATCAGCGCCTAAGAGACACATAGAATAAGCAGTCTCCACAGACAGGAAATTGAAAACTGAACAGATGGGCTAATTCTGCATTTTCAGGTAGACTTCTTTCCAAATAAGAAATCACCTGAAGAGAATATTGACCAAGGTAGTGGAGAGACTGATGGGAGGAGGGAGAGACAATGGATTTAAGATATATTAGCTTCCTTATCTCCTAATGTACAGGCTAAAATTTGATTTTAATTCCAAGCAAAATCACGTTAGCTAAGCTCAGCAGAATTCCCGAGAGCAGTTATCAGCCATTCCTAAGCACTTGTCAGGTAGTCACTTGGCCAGACTTTTATCAGCCAGCTGGTTTTCCAGACTTGCTACCAGGGGACACTGGAGCACCTGGGAGAGAGCAACACGATGGTTAGCTTGTCTCTTTCTTGTGGGGTACTAACACTCACCAAAGCCATGAGCTGTGTCTTGAGAATGTCTGCTATAATTTGTTGGGAAAATGCAGGCCAAAATTATGATTTTCAAAATGTCATTATCCAGTTAGGCAAAATTACACTTTTGTTTTTGTTCTTGTTTAAGAATTTGGAAACAAGTTTTGATAGTCCCTTAATGCCCCACTCTTCATTGCAGATGTTGGGTTGATTGTATCTTGGTGTCTCCCCTAGAGGTTTAACTCTAGTCCCAAATGCATGTGTGTGTGTGTGTGTTTGTGTATACAACTTATGTATATAATTTATATATATATATATATATATATATATATATATATATATATATGTATATCAATATGTTTCCTTCATTTTACTGGGAACACTTCATGCTTCATTTTTTGCAACTTATTGAATTCCTACTATGTGCAAATAACCTCTTTTCAGGGTGCTGAAGAGAATGTCAATGAATTGCAATGCATTTTATAAGCACATGCACACATACACACTCACCCAACTCAGTTACCTAAATCAATCCTAAAGAGAGGATTTCCAGATTTTGAGACATGGTGATTAAAATTGGGGCTTGCAGAAATGATGGACATAATGTTGGGTGAATTCTAAGATGAAAGTCCTGAATATGCAAATATATAATTTGTAGAACTCAGCAGTTTCAACGAAATTGCAGTGCACCACAAATCAGGAAATTAGAGGGGAATAAAATTCACTCCGAGCTTATAAATTTCCCAGTTGTTGCCCAATAGTTACTAAATATATGCAAAGCCGAGAATCATACAGGGAAACTGATTGCATGACTGAGTTTGCAGATACAGAACTTCTGTACCTGCCAATTCCTCATCAAATGCAAAAGCTCTCAGGCTGGTATTGCAGGTGATGACTAAAGAAAGGGCATATGAAATATCTTTGATTTTTTTGTTTCTGTTTTTCCTATCCCATACTGATGTTAGTTCCAGAACTTAAAACTGATATACCTGTAGGTTAGTGGGTAGGCACATGTTGGAAGATTTCAGCAATGCAATGACTGCAATTATGGTGGAGCACAGATGAATTTGGAGAACAAAGAAGGGTGTCATTTTTGTCACTGACTTGCAGTGGGAGAGGGAGAAAAGCAGACCCCAGAAGCTTCCTTGACTTTCTCTCAAAGGCAATGCAGACCTCCTCTGACATTCCGAGCTGGTCCCACCCCCTTTCTGATCTTCTTCCTTCTGCTCCTGTACATGCTTCCTATGTCCTGGACAACCAAACTAGACAACCAAAACTGTTCTCTCTGTAGTTGTTTAACCTTGGCCAAGATCTTTCTCCACATGAAATATCTACTTATCTTTGAAGATGCATCTTTTCTATTTTATCTTTAGGAAGTCCTTCACTAACCAAGCCCTAGCAGATCCTATCCCACCTACCTTTGTGTACCACCATGACTAGGAAAGACCCCTGGTTCATCCCTGATGATGCTTCCATGTCTGTCTCTACCATCAGACTGTGAGCTACTAGAAGACAGAGACCTGGATGCATTTAATCAATTCCAGTTTCCAGCACCTGATAGACAGTTCCACATGGTGGGTGCTCAAACTATACTTGTCAAAGGAAGCAAAGAAAAGGAGACAGTTATTTAAAACACTAGCACCAAGGAATCTTCAAAAAAAAACCTAAAATGTATCCACTGTGCTCATATTCTTTTTCAGTTTTGGGGAAAATATGGTCATTTCTGACACCTCATCCACCTACAACATGTTAGTTTTGAACTCTGGAAATAATATCAGCATAGAATGGAAAGGAAAAGAGATGTCATTTCCTTTGCCCATTCTTTAGTCTTCCCCTGCAACGCTAAACATGGAGACTTTAGCATTTGATGAGGAATCAGAAATGCTGTCTCTGCAAACTCAGTTTTGCCCTCAGCTCTCCAGTGTTACTGGTCTTCACACTTCTTGGGGGATTATGAGATCGGAGTTGAAAAACCTATAAACTTAGAGAGAATGCTATTCACTTCTTTCTGATTTGCAGTCTTTATCACAGTGATCACTCTTTGGTTGAAACTGCTGAGTTCTACAAATTATATTCACATTGACTTAAGCAGCCTGCTTGGCATGTTTCCCCAGAACATAATGATCCTTAAAATGTTGGTTGTCTTGATATAAATATAAAATAAATGTGTAATTATTTGTTGAAGCAACTAATCCAAATGCTAAGAAAGTATGAGGCTGTTCTTGGAGCCAGAGAACTCCAAGTGATGGCTGTTTTAGATATCTCATTGAAACATGGATTTCCTTCCAAAATTTAGGCATTATACAGGGAATCCCCTCCTTTGAACACCAAGTATCAAAGAAAGCCCCAGTAGTAAGTGAACTGGCAGAAAATGGAATAAAATTTCACAAGGAATATTGGTAATGATGGAGGTTACATTTCCCATGAAGGACTCATCATTGAGATACTTTATAAACCATCTAAAATAGGTTTTAACATAGCAACTAAAAGAATCAAATATCTAGAAATAAATCTAACAAAGGATGTGAAGGACTTGCTCACAGAAAACTATAAAACATTGCTAAATGAAATCAAAGAAGACCTACATAAATGAGAGGGTATTACTTGCTCATGGATTGGAAGAATAAATATTGTTAAGATGTCAGTTCTACCCAAAGAAATTCACAGATTCAACACAATTCCAATCAAAATTCCAACAACCTTCTTTGCAAAAATGGAAAAGCCAATCATCAAATGTATATAGAAGAGTAAAGAGTACCAAATAGCCAAATCCATCTTGACTAAGAAGAATGGAGTTAGAAGACTCACACTTCCCATTCTTAAAACTTATTGCAAAGCCATGGTAATAGAAACAACATGGTACTGGCACAAGGACAGACACATAGACCAAATAGAAACAAATTGAGGGTTCAGAAGTCAACCCTTACATTGATGGCCAACTGATTTTTGACAAGAGAGCAAAGACCCCTCAATTGGGAAAGAGCAGTCTCTTCAGCAAATGATGCTGGGAAAACTGGATCTCCAGTTGCAAAAGGATGAAGGTGGACCTTTGCCTCACATCATATTAAAAAGTAACTCAAAATGGATCAGAGATCTAAATATGAGAGCCAGAACTATCCAACTCCTAGAAGAAAACGTAGGGAAGCTTCTTCAGACCTTGTGTTAGGCAATGGTTTCTTATACTTTACACCCAAATCATAAACAACAAAAGAAAACAATAGATAGATGAGACCTCATCAAAATTAAAAATTCTTGTGCCTCCAAGAACTTTATCATGAAAGTAAAACAACAGCCTACACAATGGGAGAAAATATTTGGAAACCACATATCCAATAAGAATTTAAAACCCAGACTATACAAAGAAGCCCTTCAACTCAATATCAAAAAGACAAACAATGAATTTAAAAATAGGCAAAAGACTTGAATAGACATTTTTCCAGAGAAGATATACAAATGGCTGAAAAGCACATAAAAAGATGTGCAACATCATAGCCACTAGGGAAATGCAAATCAAACCCATAATTTGATACTGTTTTACATCCACTAGAATGGATACTATTAACAAATGGAAAATTAGAAGTGTTGGAGATGATGTGGAAATTTGGGACACTCATTCTTTGTTGGTCGAAATGTAAAATGGTGCAGCTGCTGTAGAATACCCTTTGGCCATTCCTCAGAAATTCAAGTATAGAATAACCATATGACCCAGCAATCCCACTTCTAGGTATATAAATAAAAGAACTGGAAGCATGGCTTTAAACGCATATTTGCACACTGATGATCTCGCATATTTGCACACTGATGATCTTAGTGGCATTATTCACAATTGCCAAAAAAATGGACGTAAACCAAGTGTCCATCAACCAATGAATGGAAAAACAAAATGTGGTATATACGCACAATGGAATATTATTCAGCTGTAAAAAGGAATGATACATGTGACAACATGGATGAACTGCGTAGAAATAAACTATATACAAAAGTACACGTATTGTATCATCTCACTGATTTGAAATGATTAGAGTAAGCAAACTCACAAACTCAGAATCTAGAATATAGGTTACCAGGGAACAGGGTAGGGGTGTTAAGGCTTAAAATATACAGAGTTTCTCTTTGGGATGATGGAAGAGTTTTGGTAATGGATAGTGGTGATAGTAGCACAACATTGTGAATGTAATTACCAACACTGAATTATATATTTGAATGTGGTTAAAATGGAAATGTTAGGTTTTATATATGTTATTAGAATAGAATTTTTAAAAAAATCCATGGGACTGCACAACACAGTGAACCCTAAGTTGAACCACAGCCTCTAAAAATGTGCTTCCATCAATTGTAACAAATGTACCACATCCATGCAAAGCATTAATAATAGGATGGTATTTGGGAACCCTGTATTTTATGCATGATTTTTCTGTAAACCCTCAACCTCTTTAATAAAAGAAATTAGGTGTTAACAGCAAGCATGCAACAGCTGTTAACTATAAAAGTAATTTTAAATAGTTGAATTATGCTCAGTGTTCAGTGCCTTAAATGTAGGGTAAAAATTTATTAATAAGTGCATCTTTAGTGAAGTAACCTGCAGGGACAGTTCTGCAGTGAGTCTCAAACACTTAGCAGCAGAACCAGTTGTTACTGAAATCTTACTCTCAGAACCCTGATAGGTAAACATGGAGAAAGCAAATACTCCTTAAAGTGAAAGCATGGCCCATGGACAGTCCGCTCCTTCCTCTTCCCTGCCTCTTATTGTTGTTTCTGAGACCCCAGGGCTTTGCTGGATTATAATTAAACAATAAATAAATAAATAAACATTGGCTTTTTTTTTTACATGTTTTTACAAATTAGTTATATTTATTTTTAATAGTTAAGACATGTATATTCTTAAAAATTCAAAAGGCACACAAGGGAATAGAGAATTCTCACTTGAAGAATGAGCATAAAGTTGCTAGGTACCCTCTCTTTTCTCAAAAATCACTTCATTACAAGGAGAGTGAAAATCAGAAAAGCAAAGTCCGTATGAGGCAAAGCTAAGGCGTTACTGATATGCTGAGTCAGAGAGGATGAAAAGAGTTTCAGAGGCCCTGAAGAGGAACCAGGTGTTTAAGTCACCTGTGCTTCTTTGTCCCCAGCCACAGCATTGTCCTACCCGGAGGCAATAAGAATTGCCAGAAGATTGTGTATCCTTCATTATGATGCAATTACAATTATATGCATATATATTGTTTTTCTGTAATCACACAAATAGTACATATTAGACATGTATTTCTGCACTTTGATTTTTAAAGGTTTTCTTTCCATATCAAACGGAAATTGAAATTTTCCAGTTCAAATATATCGGCTAGTTTTTGTTTGTTTGTTTGTTTGTTTGTTTTTTGTGGCTGTGTGGTATTTTATTGTAGGGAGTTCCTAATTTATGTAATCAGTCCTTGTTCATAGACATGTAGCTTGTTGTAATATTTTTTAAAAAATGTTATTTATCAAAATATTTTAAAAAAACTTCAAACAAAACAAAACAAAGGAAAAAGAAAAACAAATGCCCTAAAATAACTACATTACTTCCAGTATCTTCCTACCATGTTTATAATATTTTGCAAGTACTAATGCTCCAAAGAATGAAGCTGTCATCATTTGGCACACACATATTTATAGAATAAATTCCTAGAAGGTGACTTGTCATTTCAAAGGGTATGTGCATTTTAAATGTTGATAGTTCTCATTAAGTTGGTCTCCAGAGATGTTCCAGTTTATATTTTCATTGGCAATGAAAGAATTTGACTTTCTCCACCATGATACCAACAGTGTATGTTTTCAAGCCCTAAGATTTCTATTAATCTGTTCATATATTTGGAACATTTTTTATGACCCCTTCCGTCCTATGCTTTGTCCACTTTTTAAAATTGGGCTGTTAGTATTTGTTCTTATTGATTTGTAGGAACTCTTTTCATATTAAGGAAACTAATTTTCTGTGATACAAGTCACAAATATTTTTTCTGAGTTTGCTGTTTAACTTTTGACCTTGCATGTAGTGCTTTAGGTCATGATGTTAGTTTGTTTTAATTTCTAATTAATTTAATTTATCTATCTTTCTTTTTATGCTCTCTAGATATTTTAGCACACCAAAAGCTCTTGTCTACCGCAAGATTACATAAAAATTGTTTTCTTGTGTTTTATTTTCTAGTAATTTCTGATTTTTATTTGTTATAATGAATTGCTTTATCAATCTGGAATTTATTTTCTTTTAAAATTAAGGCATTGAGTCTTAGATATATATACAATTTTTCTCAGAAGTCTATTAATATATTCCAATATTATTTGTTGATTAAATCTTCCCTTCCCTACCCCCAAATTGAAATATTACCTTTATTACATATTTAATTACCATGTATATATGAATATTTCTGGAATTCTATTCATCTGTTATTCCTATGCCAATCTCACACTGTTTAAATTTCTGTGGCTATATAATTAGCTTCAATATTTGCTAAGTGTAGACTCTTCCCCTCCCCCCACCTTATTCTCACTCAGGTTATTTTTGCTTCCTTTTTTTGCATATGAAGTTTACAATGAATTTATCTAGTTCCAGATAGAATACTCTTTATATTTTGATCTTTTTCAGTTTGTACTACCCTAGGAATGCTTAACATCTTTAAGATGTTAAGAACATGGGATGCTTTCCATTTATTCATCTTCTTTTATATCTTTCACTACTGTTGCAAAGCTTTTTTCAGTAGAATGTGCATATTTTCGTTGTTTATTTATGTAAATTTTATTTTTTTCTTGTTTTCTACTGCATCTGGTGTGTCGTCTTCTATTATCTCTTCCAACTGATTATTGGAATATATAAAGCCTACCGATTTCTGTGTATTACTTTTGTGCTCAGGCTTTTTTGAGTTCTTGAATTGTTTGTGGGAGTTTTTAATTTGATTCTTTCTAATTTTCCATGTAAACATCCACACAGGATCATTTTATTTCTTTGTTTCTCAATATATTCTTTTTTTTTCTTTCTTTCTTTCTTTTGTTTGGTTGTGTTGACTGCTGTTTCTGGAGCAACATTAAGTGAAAATGGTGATGGTAGCATTTTATTTTTCTCCTTATGTTAACAAGATTGTTTTTTTGTGTGTATCCCCAGTAAGGCAGCTGCCAGCTTTTGGGTAATGATCATTTATATTTTGGAACATTATTTTATTTCTAATTTATTATGTTTTAATTAAATCAAGAATATTTTAATTTTTATTAAATGCCTTTATAGCACAAATGCTGGGGAATGTTCACTTTTGGTCTATTTCTGTAGTAAATTATATAAGTAATTCCCTGATCTTGATACCATCTTTCATTTTTGCCCTAAATCCCACCTGGTTGTTGTGTCTTATTTTTCAACATGCTACTGCATGTTTCCTGAGAATATTTTTTTGGGATTTTTGTATCACTACTAATGCGATTTGTCTGCAGTTTTCTTTTATTGTATTAACTTTCTCAGGCTTTAGTTGCAATGTTATGGTATTTTTAAAGACAGAAAGAAGTTTGAAGCTTTTGCTTTTTTTTTTTCTGTGCTTTAGACAAATTTAAAGCAATAAACATTAGAATTATCTGTTCTTTAAAGGCTTAGTCAAAATCCCCTGGGAAACCATCTGTGCTTCATACTTTTTTGGGAAGGCAGTTCTTTGAAATATTTTTCCCCCCATGGCAATTAGATTATTTAGATTCTCTATCTTTTCTGAAATTGGCTCTGGCCAAGTTTTGCTCAGCCTTGGCCTCTGAAAATCAGTTAACGATAGAAAAACTATATTTTTGGAAGCAATGATGACAGCTATGTGGGCACTTTACATTTCCTTGGTGAACTTTTATAGAATTAGAGATTGAAAAAATTTAAATTCAAAACATACACCACAGAATTGCTAACACAAGCATAGGAGAATATCTTGATTGCACGTTTTGCTGCCGCCTTCCAATAATGGAAACTGCAAGAAATCCTGGAGTGACAGGAGAAGGCAGGGGAAGATTTCAGAGGGAGAAGAAAGCCTTTAAGGTGCTGTGTAGCTCCCCTAAATAGAGCTTTGCCTATGAGGAAGTTGCTTGGCAGAAACCAATCTCCCCACCCTTTATTGTCCTAAAACTCAGCCACCCCCCTCGGGAATCACCAATCTCTGGATCTTCGCCACGAATCTTTGGTATATCCTTGTGAGTGTAGAAAACTGATTCTCCATCTAAGACTGCCTCTGTTTATGATCTCCGATCTTGGGCTCATTCCCATATTGTCGGTAGTTGTCCCCTGCTCAAAGTGTGTTGTGCATGCCCAAAATCTAGAGTTTTTAGGCAGCAGAGATGGAAAAGAAGAGAGCAAAGGAAAAAATCACTCTTAATCACCTGTGATGTATATCACATGATAAAAGCTCTACATTTGCTATGTCATTTAATTTTTACCACTTCAGTTTCACAAAAATTGAACTGAGCCTCAGTGAAGTTAAATGAGTTTCCTAAAGTCTCATAATTAATGCATAACTGAGTTGCAGCACTAACCCATGTTTTCTGCTATGCTGTCCTGTAACTGGAACGACCAAATGAAGAACTGCAAAGACATCTAGAAGCCGTCAGTAGGGTAAAATGTCAGTGACCCCAAGAAAAGGAGTTAAGAAATTCCATGGGCAGAAAAGCTGAGGCCATTAAAATTTTTCATCTTAGCCAATGATTGTAACTCATTTTTTTTTTATCAAGCCTGTTATCAGATCTAGGGGAAAAAACATTTGTGTTCATTTCTATTTTGAAACTGTCAAGCACAATAAAAAAAGAGAGAGAGAGGAAAAAAAATGTGACTTTGTTTTTAGCTACTTTCTAGTCAGAGAGGTTATTTCCTAAGTTGGAAGTTAGTTCCTGAGAGTAGATGCTGCTATTTTGGTCTGAACTAAACATCTGCTATCTGTAAGAAACAAGCAGATACCTCACAGGTGGCTTTTCTGTAAAAAGCTTCACAGTGGGGTACGGCTGACCCTTAATCCAGGATGGTTTCTGGAACTAAATATCAACATGGAAACAGTTTCTACCGGTGCCACACTAACCAGAGCCCACTGCTTCTTGGTCTAAAAGAAAATTATTTCAGCCTTCTTTTTAGTTCATACATCTCCCTCAGTAATTTTCTTAGAACTCAGATTTTATCTCATTAATCTAAATGTGTGTAGTACTATTTACACCAGATGATTTTGCAAAGGACATTTTCAAAGTTAAAAATAAGTTTAGGAAATGTTGACCCTGCATTCAGCTCTTGTTGATTGAGTCACAGTACACATTGACATATTGAAGGCCCTGAAAAGTCCCACAATAGAGAGACTTGCCTGACTTTGCTGAATCCAGAATTTTCAAAATAATATTTGACAACTATATTTCTTTTTATTCATGGAATTCTATCAGTTTTTCATGGTACTGTATATTCTGGGTATAAATATTTGTTATAAATCAAAGGTTGGCAAACTATGACCCATGGACCAAGTATACCCACAGCCTCTTTTTGTATGCCCCAGAGATAAGAATGCTTTTTACATTTCTAAAGAATTGTTAAAAAAGAAGTATATATAATAGGGACCTTCTGTGGACATGAAAGCCTAGAATATTTACTGTCTATTTCTTTACAGTAAAGTTTGCCTACCCCCATGAATCTGAACCAAAAATATCAAAATTTATTTAAATAAAGATACAGCTTTGATTAAAAATCATATGAAGGAATGAAGTAATTCACTTTTCATTTTAAATATTTCTCCTCTAAATAATTCAACATTTAATTATTCAAATGATATATATGACAAATGAAAAGTTTAGAGAATCCAGGCAGCCCCTAAAGTTTAGACCCTCAAATTATAGTTCATATCAAGAGACAACATTTCATATATAAAATAAAAATTATAACTTTGGGGTACTTAAAGCATAGTAATTGAAGAATTTTTATCCCCATAGAATCTCTAACCATTTCTTACAATCTCTTATTTATAGAATGAATGGATTGAGCGCAGTGCTTCTTAGTTTAGGAGAGTGTTTTGAAATTATCTAGTAATTTATGTAGTTAATGTTTGCAAGTTGCAGCTCTGTCCTACATTAACTGGGTCATCAAGAAAAGTCCCTGAATCTGGGGAACTTTTGCAAAATACACAAAATATATATACTTGCTGCTGAGAATCAAATTTTGTAGGGTGTGAGGTAGATCCTATCAGTATAGTTTGATAGACCTTCCAGAGACTTATTTTTTTCCTTCTTCCCACCTCTTCCTTGTCACCCCAACACCTCCATGTTTCAGTCATTGATTGCTATGTAGCAAATGACCCCAAAATTTAGTGGCTTAAACAACGTGATACAACAATGAATTGGGTTGACTGGGCTCCGCTGGATAGTTCTCACTTCAGGTCTTTCATGCAGGTGTAGGCAGATGACAGATCAGGATGTGGGCATCTGAAGCATTGGTTGGGCTGGAGGTGCACGATGGCTCACTCCCGTGGCTGGCAGTTGATGCTGGCTGTTGACAGGGAGCTCATCTGGACGTTCCAGCTGGAACACCTACAGATGGTCTCTCCATATGGCTTGGACTTATCACCCCATGGCAGCTGGGTTCATAGAGGGAGCATCCAGAAGACCCAGGTGGAATCTTCAAGAGATCTACCCTCAAAACTCCAGAACGTCCCTTTGTTGCATTCTGTTGGTCAAGAAAGTCACTTAGACCAACTCAGATTCATGGGGAGAGGAATTAGATCCCACTTCTTGATGTGAGGTACAGCATGAGTGTATAGGGAGAGAAGGAATTGTAAGCCATTATCTTTGGAGTCTATCTACCACACTCCACCTGAGCTAGATGATGCCCAAGCATCAATGAAGCTCAACCATTCCAAGCCTATCAAGAAAAAAGGGATGCACTTTCCCATTTTAATATCTCATGGACAAGGCATTATTTTACTGCTTCCAGTGGAAAAGTGGACATTACATACTGCGTTGTATTCAGATTTGCTTTGAAGAGGAATTGCATTGGGGTGGCCTGATGTTGCATTTGTTTTATTTTTCTGCAGCATTTTCTTGTCAAGTAACTCAAACGTTTTATATAATCTCATCAACCTATGGGATATCATACAGTTGGGATTATACACTGCAGAGTGTTTCCTTAATTTGAAATTGATGTGATTCCACAAACACATGCAGTAGGCACAGCAACACTGTACTTATTAGAGGTTTTTCAAGGTTATGTGTTTACACTGTTGAATAAAAGCAATAACTGGACAGAGAGACTCATAGCTTAGGGACAGTCCTGAGAACAACTGATCTGTTTAAATGTGTTTCTCCATTTATTTAGCCTGGTTGTGTATTTTTTCCTTAACACTATGTTTTTATATGCATGCCTACCCATATATCAGTAGATGTATATGTAAGCGATGTTTTATACACATAGGAATAGGTTTTGCTGTTTCGGCTGATACTCACTCCAGGCCTATTACCCTGAGGGTTAGATGAGGAGATGAGAGACCTATTCAGATTTCTATGTTATCTCCAAATGAGGTCATACATATAGTCAGAAAGATACCCCAGAATAATTTAAAAAGACATTCATCATACAACTTTAGACCTGTATTCATGATCAGACCACACAAAAACAACCTGCAATAGGTTTGCACCCACAGGAATGAATTACATTTAAGAACATGCTTTTCTGGGGTACATAAAGCCATAAAGCCTCCAAACCATCACAAGGGGGATGACTGTCAGTGGTTGCTCTGCCTACCCAATGTTCATAGCGCTCCTTAATTTTACCTTAGAACTTTATACTTTATTTTTGTAACGTAGGAAAATTTTTTATCTTCTTAGTAACTACTGTAGAGAAAGACTAGGTCTTCCAAAAAAAAAAGACTTGGATATGTGGCTGTTGCAGGTAAGACAACTTCTAGTGAGACTTCAAGGAGAGAGGGTGACCCCCACCCTTATAAGAGACTTAAGACATTGTTTCCTGAAGGAACTGTTGTGAAAAATTCTTGCTTCAGCAAATTCTACATTGCCCAGAAATGCTTTTGTGCTAGTGGAGTTCTTTTTGAGAATCTCAGAAAAGAGGATAATGAAGTGACTGGTTATTGGATGGCATGAAGGAATAATGTAATTGGGTGAGAGCAGATAATGGAGCAGAGCTCTAGTTTGGCAGGAAATGGACAAATTGAGCCCTAGGCTGCTGTAACAAGGGCAAGGGTCTTGATAATGAGAGACAAGAGTCAGGGAACAGCCAATCCTTAGGGCCTATCAACTATTAGGGAATGTAAGATGGCCTTTATCCTTGTCCCATCAATGCCAGTGAGCTTTATCCCACTCTTCCTGTAGGGAGACCCAATAAGCAGAGGGGTAAGAACCAGCCTTCAATACTAGCACCCATAGCCCAGCACTTCTCCATGTTAACAGCATGATGTTTGGAAGTCCCATAATGCTCTCTGCCTTGGTTTCCCAAACAGTGCCTTGGGATTAGCGATATCCATGTTAAAGTGTTTCCATGAGACTTACATGAGATAATGCATAAAATATCCTTGTCAGTGACCCACATATAGTAAGTGCTCATTAAACAATAGCTTTCATTGTTATTATTAGTGGTATCACCACAAGTATGAAAGATATTCAGATGTTGGGAAAGGATGCTACAGAAGAACCCATTTGCTTTTGAGGAATATCATGTTTCTGGCAGTTCTTCATTTGCATGGAGTTTGGCAGTAACAATTCAGAACAGAAATAGCTAAAGCAATAGACACAGACTTTGTAGGGGGGAAGAGAAGAGGCAAACGAGCTCAATATTAGGAGAAGTCCCAGCCTCAGCCTTGTCCTATGGTGAACTCCAGAGCCTAGCTTACATCTCAAAGTTTGCCTTCCTCCAGGCAAAGAAAGTCTTGGTCTTCAGAACTTCCCAGTTCTCACTATATGGAAGCAACTAGAAGCAGAGTGGGGAGTACCTGCTGGCAGCCAGGTCTTCCTCATGGGGTGCTATTCATTTGGTCCCCACCAAGCATTAAATTTTGAAATCCTTCTGTACATAAGAGGTTGGTAAGCAGCCCTTGCTCCAAACCCTTAGCGGCCCCATCCCACTTCCCAGACCTTTCATACCTCCCCACAGGCTGCTGACTGCTATTATAATTTTTCACGTAACAGGCTGAAGAAGGTATAGAATATTGCTCATGGGTCGGAGTCTTCCAGACCATTAATATTTAATTCCTTAAGTTGTTAGTCAATCCTTTAATGAAATTTTATCCAGATTCCTAACCTCTCCCTTCAAGGATATAGCTTCCAAAGCACTCTAGGAGATAGGAAAGACTGTCCATGTTGGGGTTTTCCTAGGTTAATTTCTCTTCCTTGTCTAGGAAAGCCAAGACAAGTTTAGTAATGGACTGATTTAGTAAAGCGATCTTTAATGGCACTTCTCTTCTAAATCCAAGTGTTTAATGGGAAACTTTGGAGAAACAGCCTATGAATCACTGTAAAGTGACACACCCTGTGAAGGGAGAGGAAGGCAGTGTGCCATAATGTAGTACAATTAGGTATGTGGTGATGTTTACTGCTTTGAGTTCCACTGAAGCTCTTGTAAGGACTGTTTTTGAAAAACTAAATCTGCTTTCCATCCAAGTTGGTAGATAGAGCAATTTCATAGTACAGTGGGGAGGAGGACACACCTGCCAGGAGTGGTGGGATAACAAGGGGTGTGCCGCTGGGATGGGTGGACTTAACCCTTTCCACAAGTCCTTTGCCTTCTGGTCGAATTTCACTGGAACTCAAATCAAGGCAGGGCCCTATTCAGTCTTTTGAAAGAAAGATAAGACATTTTATTGCCCAAATGGCTTCTGGAGTCTTCCAACTGTTATACATGGTAATATGTTTACCAGTCCCAGGTGTGTGTGTTTGGGTATGTGTGTAAATGTGAGGGGGGTTGTCATACATTGGGTTTCCCCAGAAGTGGCCCCTAAAACAAAGTTGTGAGGTTATCCCAGTAAGCAACAGTAGAGGAGTAGGGGAGTGAGTCAGGGAAGGGAGAGGGTATGTGGTTGAGCAGGTTACACTGTGGAAAACTCTGTGAGCTGGTGCTTCGGGGTTATCACCAACAAGGCGCTAGTAGCATGACTCTCCATCACAGGCCATTTTATTCCTGTGTTTACCTGTCTCCTCAGGATAGATACATGAGTTTGAAAAGCTGTGGTTGGTTAATAAGTCAGATCAAAGGGGGCTTGGATATAATGCTTTGATTATTACTTAAATTGTTGACATTGGGCATTAAAATGGGCAACTCTATAACTCAAACCACAGAAACATTGGGAGATTTTCAGAATGTCAAAGAAAGAACCTACATAGAAAAATCTAAGGACTATCCAACAGTAAGGACCAATGAAATGGAAAAAAAGCAGTGCTTTTATTTTGAGTCAATCTTGGTGTGTAGTGTAATAAATAGGCCTAGTTTGAGGTTCAGAAGACTTAGGGTTGATTCTATAATCTGCCCCAATTAGAGAAGTGATCATGAGCTATCCTGGTCTTAGTTTTACCATGTAAATGAGGAGGAGGTTGCATGATCTGATTGCTTCTGAAGTCAAAATTCAGTAGATTTATTTCCTTCTCCTTCTATTTGTATGTATAGGGGTTAAGATGATATTGTTGTTGTTGTTTTTTTTCCATTTTCATACCTTTTGATCCCATTCCAAAAGCAATTTCAGAAACTTAGAAAACATTTTGAAAATAGAGAAAAGGGGGAAAATCATCAGTACACTTTCCATCTACTTTGGTATGCCTCTTTTAGTCTTTTTTATGAAGACTATTTTTATGTAGTCAAAATTATAATGTATATACACTTGTGTTTTTATAGGGAAAGAAAACAGAAAGGCACATGCAAGCTCTTTTCAAGTACTTGAAAGACTGCTAAATGGAAGAGATGACAGAATTGTTCATTCTGTCCAATGAGAGGAGGCAACATCGAATTTGTCTTAATATAGGGAGAAAAGGTTTCTTTTCTTTATTGCAGAGGAAAGCTGTGGTTGAAGTGGATGCAACAGGGAAAATCTAGAGAGGTGTTAGGATCTGATGTCATTCCATTTCGGGGGCAGTTATGTAGTTCTGAGATTTTCGCATTTCAGGTCATTTACTTACACTTTTCCACTCCATCTTTGTAAAGTCTTCAGGGTTGCCATTCCATTATCAAACTCATAGCAGTCATTTCCTCATTTCTAGGGAGGAATTTCTTACTCGTGACCCTTCTAGAGAGGACACAAATGTACAAACCCTTAGACACTTCCACAGCTGTGCCTCAGACAAAGGACAGATAAAAGAAAACAGGAAATTTTCATAATTCCTCCAAAATTTCTTCACCTTGAATTGCACCTGTTTTGCCTTATAAACACATTTCCTTCAATAAGTCTAAACTGTTTACTTCACCCTATTCTTTCTGTTTTTGCAAAATTATATCTCAGACCTCTGGCATTGCTTCCATTGGGTTAATAATTGATGACTTGATTTAGCTTCTATCAGCTGTGGGTAACGATGTCAAATGCAGGGAGGCATGCAACATCGTATCCATTAAACCTGCTTCCAAAATGGATTTGCGTTCTTCTTGAGAATTGGATGAAAACAAGGGTTCTAATTCTTAAGAGATTTCCCCCTTTTTCCGTCTTTTTTATTTCAGTGCAGTTCTTAGGGGAAAAAAAAAAAACATCTTAATATGCCCTGGAGTTACATTAATCATCAACTGGAAGCCAACTCTGTTCTGCTTGGGGAGCAATCCAGAAGGGGGTATTTGGGTATTCAACATCCTTTTAAGATGAGAGAAGCATAAGCCAGGGGAATTAAATCCTTTCAACATATATTGTAAAAGGCATTTAGCTAAAACATTTTTCTACCAAATTGCTTTTTACAGGCTTCATTGAGATTTACAACTGAGAGACTTTGGATGGTAGATAGAGAAAAGGTATAATTTCAGGCATGATCTGGAATAGGCATATTTAGGCAGCAGACTCATTTCTTGTTGGATGGTTGCTGCTTTTGCTTCTCTCGGTTGCAACAATTACTTAATACAGCTGTATCTTACTTCTATATGCTGCTTTTAACTTTTCAAATGGCATCTACTTATTTTACATCATCTAATCTTAAAAGAACAGCTCTAAGAATAGGAAGTGAAGATATGATGCCCTTTCAAAGAACCCAAGGCTCCAAAAGATATAAGACTTCCCAAATTCAAAAGAATGTTAATAACAGTAATGAGACTTGGTTTCAGGTTTCTGCTGCCTAATCCTACTTTTTCCCCACTCTGTAAGGCCACCCATGATTGTAAATATATTTCATTTGCCTATTTTAAAATAAATGTTCCTTGAATATGAAGCTATAGAAATTGAAGGAATTGAAATACAGTTGACACAACCAATAAGGTTGACCAACTCTTGCCTCTAGAGAAAAATAGTATGTTAAAGTGGGAAGAGCATGGAACAAAAGACAGAAAATGGGGCCAATGGAGATGGATTGGCTGGCAATTTCCACAATTCTTCTGAAACTTATCTCCTTACATTCTATGTTAAGATTCATATGTTATTAAAATCCATTTTTCCTTTTAGGTCTTCCCTTCAATATCATAAACTACTCACTTAGTCTATTTGAGCTTCAATCTCTACATCATCCTAAATTCTTTCCAGGGTGACCCATAATTTAACATTACGAGCTAGCATTTCCCAGTATTCTAGAATGGTGAAGAGATAGCTGAACAGTTGTCATATGGCTACCAAACGCTTTGTTTATTCTTCTGTAAAGTGGCATTTTCTAATATCCCATCAAGGAAGAAAATGTGGAAGATGTCTACAGAGTATTTTGTTCAGTGAATCCCTGTAAGACATCTCTAGGTTGATCATTACATTCATGTCACCATTTTGTGTGACTACACTGTGGTTTCAAGGATGCCTTTCTTCTCTAAGTTTATTACTTCCAAGGAGAGATGCAAACCCAAACCCCTGCTCTGTGGGGTTTAGCTTCCATCCATCTGGAGGGAGCCAGGGTTAGTTCTTTATTTGTAAGGCGGCACAAAATCTTGGAACTTCACAGTAAAGTTTCCACCCTTATTTCTCTTTCTTTTATAGATTTTCCCTACTTTTAAAATAATTAACCTCTTAATTTTGAGATAATTGTAGATTCATATTTACTTGTAAGGTACATATGAGATCCCAGGTACACTTTACCCAGATGCCCAGTGGTAACATCTTGAAAAACTCTGGTAAAATATTAAAACTGGTATTTGGACATTGATACAGACAAGATACAGCACATTTCCATTTCCACAGGGATCCCTCATGGTGCCCTTTAATGGCCACCCACCTCCCTCCTGCCCCACCCACTCCTTAATCCTGGCAACTTCTAAATTATTCTCTATTTCTATAATTTTATCATTTCAAGAAGCCTATATAAATGGAATCATGCATTATGTAACCTTTTGGAACTGGCTTTTTTCACTCAGCATTTTTCTCTGGACATTTATCTAGGTTGTTGCATGTATCAAATTTTTCCTTTTTGTTGTTGAGCAGTATTCCATTCTGTTTGCTATAGTTTGTTTAACCGTTCACCTATTGAAGGATGTCTAGTTATCTCCATTTGGGGGCTATTATGAATAAAGCTGCTATAAGCACATATGTACAGACTTTTGCGTGAACTTATGTCTTCATTTCCCTGGGATAAATGTCCAGGATTGCAATTGCAGGGTAATTGGTTAGTCTGGTTTTAGTTTTTAAAGGAGTTGCCAAACTATTTTGAGGAGTGGCTGTACCTTTTTACATTCCTACTGCCAATATGTGACTTGTCTGGTTTCTTTGCATACTCACCAACATTTTGTGTTGTCACTATTTTTTTAAAATTTTAGCTTGCTTAATAGATGTGTAGTGATATATCATTATGGTTTAATTTACATTTCCCTAATGGCTAAATACATTGAATATTATTTATATGCTGTGTGCCATCTAAATAGTCTCTTCAGTGAAATGTGTCATGTCTTTTGCCTATTTTCTAATTGGATATATATTATTTTATTTTCTTACTCTTGGGTTTTGAATGTTCTTTATATATCCTAGTTACTAGTCGTTGGTTGGGCATGTGGTTTTCAAACATTTTTCCCCATGCTATAGCTTGGGAAGAAGAGTCTTTCCTGGAGCAAAAGTTTTTAATTCCACCCAGTCAGATTTATGATTGATCATGGGGCCCTGTATAGTGTCTTTACATATCAGTCTCCCTTCCACAGAGTTGCTTCTTGAAGGTAACGTCCACAATGACTCACTTCTCTCCCTTGTTCCCAGTGTAGGAGAAAAAAAAAACCTGTTTGTTATGTGTAAGTTATGGGGTCACTTCTTGGGTGACCTTGTTCATTTCATATATTTTACAGCCACAAATTTAATCTAAATCCTAGCCAGCTTTCTTTGTAAGTGTATGTAATTTATCACAAGAAAAGGACCTGAGAAGGGTAGATGAGGCTGTGTGTGCAATGGCCAAGAGGCAGGGTCTGCCTCTGAGACTAGTCCTGGAATCCTGGACAAGTTGCCTTGTGTCTCTGAGCCTCAGTCTTTTCATCCATACAATGGGGACATGAACAGCACCCATCTTAGAGAATTGTTCTAAAATAATGAGTTATTTCATGTAAAATTCTTAGCTCCTTTTTTGTCACAGGGTAAAAAATCAAAAGCTCTTTTTTGTTAAAAAAAAAAAAAGTTTGGCGGGAATCCATGCTCAGTGTTTGTGGTAGGTGGTTTTCAAGATAGGACACTTAATGATCCCTTCCTCCTGTTTTTTTTATGACTGCTTGTAACCCCTTGCCTTGAGTGTGGACTGGACCCAGTGACTCACTTCTAACAAAGGGAGTCTGGCAAAATGATGGGATGTCACTTCTGAGATCAAGTTATAAAAAGAACGGTCCTTCCGACTGGCTCTCTGTCTCATGCCGTCTGGCTCGCTCTGAGGGAAGGCAGCTGTCATGTGGCCGGCTGCTGTCTGGAGAGGCCCATGGAGCAAGGGGCTAAAGAAGGCCACTGGCCAGCGTCCAGCCAGGATGTGAAGTCTTCAGTCCGATATCCTGTGAGGAACTGAATCCTGTCCACAGTCACATGAGTGATCCTGGAGACGCATCCTCGCTCAGCTGAGCCTGGAATGAGTGCATCCCCGGCCAGCAGTTTGCAGCTCGGAGAGGTCCCAAACAAGAGGACGCAGCTACTCCACACCTGGGTTTCTGATTCTTAGGAACTGAGAGATCATAAATGTTCATTGTTTTGAGCTGCTAAGTTTTGGAGTTATTTGTTACTTGGCAATAGATAACTAAAAAGAACTAAGATCGTAAGACCTGTTGGTGATGGCTCATTAGAATATTTTTACATTCAGCCAGGGGAGAAGGAGAGACAGTGAAGACACATGTCTGCTGTGTTCTGCCCTTACCTGGTGCCCTCACCTGGTGTTTACCTGATTGAATACACTTCTATAATAAGCGCAATAGCTGAGGCTGAACAGCAAAATGGTGGTGACGGGGGTCAGAGAAAGGGAAGGGAAAAGAATTAGGACTGACATTTTATGTCTTTTAAAAAATCTGACCTTTTGGAAATATCACTGTGTACATTTAAAATATTAATAAAAGCTCTTGCTGTTAGTAGGCAAAAGGGGTTGTTGTCATGTGTGACCTTTCATTGAAGTAAAAGAAAATTGACAGTTTTATTAGCACACGAGAAAATGTAAAAGAAGAAGACAAACTGCCATGGCAGTAATTAGTTATACAAGCTGAAGCTCATCAGAGCGGAGGGGATGTTAGACAAAGGGGGCCCGACTCAGTTTCAAGCCCCAGACACTGAAGCCAGAGCGAATTATGTCTTGAATGGGATGGTGCTACCCATAGGCTCTTCTTTGGGGCAGGATTATTTAAGTGTTTTTTATATTTCCTTTTTATTTTATTTTATTTTTTTTTACTTGAGTCAAGACATTTTCCCCAAGAAGAACATGTAGAAGAGCCTGTGATCCCCTATCCACTGCTACCCATTTATTTATTCTTTCAGTATTTATTAAGCACTCACAATGCACTTGACTTTATTTTTATTTTAGGTTCAGAGGAATCAGTGATGAATAAAAGAGATAAGTCCTTGTCCTTGGGGAGCTTCTATTCCAGTAGACAGAAAACAAGCAAGCACAGAAAGTATATGTGACTGATATGTTCAAAGAGCAGAAATCTAGAAGGAACAGTCATTAACTCCATTTTTGCCATCTCTTGGATGAAATATTGGTCCAATCCTAGAGCTTCTTCAATTCATATCATTGCTCTGACAATAATTAATTTCTCCCATCACTTTTGGGCACAAAATAGTTTCATTTCAGTAATGGAAGTATGAGTCCCGTGAACTAATCAAAACACTTACCTTCACTGATTCCTGAAGCTTCTTGCTTCACCAACCCATAAAGGCCTGAAATGGGGAAAGGGAATTAGAGGCAACTGCTTCTTTGTTTTCTCATCTCGTTCTTCTCCTTTCCTCCTCCCCTTTGCTGGTCATTTTCTTAGCCCTTCAGAGCTGGGAGAAGGGAGGCAGGAAAGTCTTCTTGCCGGGCGCTGTCATGATCTGGCCTGGGCATGCTCTGGGCTTGGTCAATGCCCAGTGCTGGTTCTTTTTGTGGAGGTGCACTGGAGGGGTCTTCAGAAGTCTCTAACACGGGTGGTACCACCTCCCAGCATTTGTCTCTGGTGGTGCAGCCTGCAACTTCTAATTGCTGAGATTCCTTCTCCAGAGAGACCTGCCTCTAGGCTACGGTCCACTCTAGAAATTCTATCCCACTCAGGCACCTTCCATGGCTGGTTTTATTGGCCCATGGAAAATGTGAGACAACAGGCCATACCCAGCGTGGCTGTCTCCTCACTCCATTTTCAGGGTAGCTGGGAACCACCCAAGGGAAACAGTCTCCAAAAGATTCCCTGAACCTCTCTCAGAATGGGATGAAACTACCACCCCCCTCCCACACTAGGAGAAGGAAGGTAATCCACAGCATAAGTGGCCTGGCACCTCATTTTGGAATATGCAAGCACCTACCACCTGTTGTTTTGTTCTCAGCTTTTGAGCACCGTAAACAACTAAATACAGAAAAAGCTGCAATTAAACATCTATCTAGCCGTCTAGCTGGCTAATGTGTTTTCCAGGCAGTGATAGCAGCAATAATTTAAAAAAATAATAAAGTAGCATATAGTATTGTATATCATTGGGGTGACAGGAAAGTCTTTTTAAGGAGGTGATACCTTGTCCCACTAAAGATATTTTTCAGAAAGGAAATAAGGAGGAATAGTGCATTCAGGTGACCTTGGGCTTTTTTCCCACATGGAATTTAAGCAACTTGGAAGGATCAGGACTTAATGCTTCTAAAGCACCTTTACTGTCCCTAACCCAGCATTGTTAAATAGTAAATGCTTGGTTATTTGGTTGATTGACTAAATGTTTGGGGAGACAAAAAACTGAGAGATCCCTCATTGGTATTCTTAACCATGTAGATTCATGCCAATTGAAATATTCCATTTGGGTTGGTCAGGTTGGTGGGAGCTGTTTTTGGACTCTGCCTGCCTCTGAGAATTCTTCCTTTTGCTCATATATTTTCCTCACAAAAAAACCAGCCTTTGTTTTGTCCAGATGTGTGTTTGTGTGTGTGTGTGTGTTTTACTGTGATGTGCATTTTAGAGATTGTTAACTTCAAAGAACATCTCAGGTTAAAGTTTGAACATGTCTTGACTTGACATGTGACTCTTCCTTTTCCAATATATTGATGGATACAGAAAGGAAACTTGGACATTTCCAGAAAACTTTATAAATAGTTGAAGAACTACCCATCAAGTACAGTTAAGAGACTAAGTACTTTTATAGCAGACAAAAATAATTGTCATAGAAACCAGAGTGAAGTGAGGGAGTTTGCACATGAAATCCATTTACCAGAAAATAAATGTATGTCCTCGTGAAGGACCCTGAGGCAGTCAAAGGCGATCCTTACTATGTTCTCTAGGTCATTCTAACACAGATCTAAGTGCCAAGCTCACTCTGTGCCTAAAGAATTTCTGTCTTCAAATAAGCTGTCAAGAAGAGCTTAGGGGACAGGCAAACTGTTTACATAGTTTAAGGATTAAGAGTATATGATTGAATAAGTTAGGCTGACATTTAGTTTCAAGATTTTAAAACCAAAATTCATAGAAAGAAATGGTTACCACTATAGGCAATGACTACGTGGTCTTTAAAGGCTGCATCACCTAATAGCATATGACGGGCACCCAGTGGTAGTTTGCTGGTTTACACGTTATTCTTTCATCTGGCCTACATATATTGGTTGCCTATTATTTGCTAAGCACTGAGCTAGACACTGAGCATACAAAGAAGACCATGACATATTTTTTACCCTCAAAGGCAAAATGAAGGTCACAGACCAGTGTGAGTGCATCACATTCTGTTTCTTGATCTGTGACAAGATAGATGAGTACAAAGATTGAGATTAAGCATGCAGAAACTTTTATAGTAATGTGATGTTGCAGTGACATCTAAGCATGGTAAAAAAAACTTACTGCTATACGATATGCTGGAAATT
The DNA here is from genome assembly GCF_015220235.1 of Choloepus didactylus. Taxonomy (NCBI): domain Eukaryota; kingdom Metazoa; phylum Chordata; class Mammalia; order Pilosa; family Megalonychidae; genus Choloepus; species Choloepus didactylus. The sequence goes on along the minus strand of NC_051325.1, from coordinate 21,830,418 downwards.
AAAAGAAGCAAAACCAAAAAACCTGGTCCTTCACCACAGAATGTTTGAGAAACACTGGTCTAAAAAGTGATTCTCAAACTTTATCATGCATTATAATCACATAGAGGGCTTGTTAAAGCATAGACTGCTTTGCCCCCATTCTATTCTGAATTAGGCTGGGGGGAGATCCATGAATGTGCATTTCTAATAAGTTCCCTTGGGATGCCAAGAGTGCTGGTCAAGGACCACACATTGAGAATCACTGGTCCATCACAGAAGATACTAACCACATGTGGCTACTGAGCGGTTGAAATGTGGCTTATCTGAACTGAGATGTGTTGTCATTGTAAAATACATACATGATTACAAATACTTGCTCCAAAATATCAATTTATTTTTCAATTGATTTTATGTTGAAATCGCAACATTACAAATATATTGGGCTAAATGAAATATATTCTCAAAGTTAATTCTGCCTGGTTTTTTTTTTTTCCTTTTATAATGTGACTACTTAAAAGTTTAAAGTTACATAGGTGTCTTGCATTCTATTCCTATTGGATGACACTGGTCTGGAGGGATCTGCTCACACATGGTCCAGGTCACCTGCTTGCATTTCAACTACACACTGTGAGAATCCGGAAGATGGCTTCGTTACTGAGGTTACTCACTGCACAGTGCAGCCATCTCTGATGGACAGCATTTATCCCTTCAGTCTGGACAAATAGAACCCTCGAGTCCTTATCCAAGTTTGCATCTCATTTGCAGGACTGTCTATAAATAAACGTTTTGCAAACTGTTGCCTTTTTCTTGTACAGTGTATGCCAAGTTTTAGAGATGGTGAACCTCAGGGGAGAATATAGTCTTCTTATTAAATCACTAGGGTTATAGAACTTCTCCACCCAGCTGAAATATGAAAAACATTTGCCATGTACATCAAATATCCCAATAAAGTTTTGGACAGCAATTGCCAGTAATTGACCTTGAACTTTTTTTTTTTTTTTTTTTGAGAAACTGTGAAGAAGACCAAAGAGAAAGATGATAGAGATCAGACGTGGTCAGAATAGAGATACAGCTAAGTAAACAAGTGGAAAGTCTCTTTAAGAAGATTCAAGAATTAGAATAACTGGTTATCAATGATTAACAGTTATGGATTTTAATCCTGTTGTTTTTCCTCAGGAATTTCTTGGATGAATTTTTGACTTTGTCTTTTATATTGCAAATGCCTTAAAGTTGAGAAATATCTTTATAGTAGACCGATTGCAAAAATGGCCATAAACATTCCCCTCCCTGTATCCGTGCCCCTTTGCCATGTGCCTTTGTAGCTTCTCCCATTGAGAGGTGGAACTTATTTCCCCACCCCTTGAATCTGGGCTGGCCTGTGATTTGCGCTGATGAATGCAACAAAAGTGCCAGTTTGCCACTTCTGAGTTTGGACCTCAAGAGATTATTGCATGCTTCTGATCTTTCTCTTGGAACCCTGTAACCCCCATGGAAAAAAGCCCAGGCTGCCCTGGTGGAAGACAAAAATAAAATATGTGGACAGAGAGGAACTGTCCCAGGCAACGTCATCATAGATCAGCTGGCCCCAGACACCTGACAACTGACCATGGACGTAGCAGTGAAGCCAGCTGAGAAAAGAAGAACCACCTAGCTTAGCCCACCCCAAATTACTGACCCTCAGATTCATGTACTAAATTAATGATTGCTGTTTTAAGCCACTAACTTTAAGAGCAGTTTGTCATATAGAAAAAGCCAACTTACAAACTTCTAATTCTTTGATTTCTCTCCCACACAATAAACTCTAAGCTTCTATGATTGGATGACTACCACTGATTAACTCCTCTGTAACATTTAAATGGCAAGCCTATTTTAATATTGAAATCATACTTCTCAGCCTGAAAAAAATATTTAGCTTTAAATGGTACTGACAATTTAGAAGACAATTAAGGAGGTAGAAGGCTATAAGTAGGCTGATTCTACATGCTTTTAATAAGGTCAGCTGATTTTCAAAGTTCTAACACAATTTTCTCTCCAGACAAGTTCTCACTGAAAAGATCTGTATTTTTGAAGTCACACTTTCAGTGATTCTGATCATTTCAGAATGTTTTCCACTGTCTTATTATACCCTCCAAAGATTAAAGTTCAGTCATTAAACTTCATCTCCTAGCAGACAAATTGCTGATATTATTTCTGTTTGAGTGGGATAATGCTATAATCAGACTGCTCTTTGGAGTTGCATTCCTCTTCAGGGAAATTTTGCCTCCTGTATATGGCTGGGATTGAATGTGAAGGTGATGGATCATATGGCACTTGGATATGCTAGAGAATTGAAGAAATAAACATTTTACTTCAAATATGTACTTATGGCAGAGGCTTCTATAGAAACATTTTCTTAAAGCACACACACATACACACACATGTACACACACGTACACCAGCTCTGATTCAGTGGAAGAGGCTACCAATAACACAAATCTACTCTTGCAGGACTATTTGTTCTATCTTATAACAAAAACAGATGTGACCATGCTTCGTTAGTTTTCTTGTGGCATGGTAGGAGCTTGTTGGAAGCAATGAAGTTATTTCAGGATATTTGTTTTTCCTATTCCTTTGCTTTGTTTTGTTTGGAAATGTTTTTTTTTTTAATTTTTTGATAAATAAAGTTAATTAAAAAAAACCTGGAGAGTGTGAGTGACATCATGCCAATCCAAGCTTGTTGCTGCACAATTCCCATCTTCATGATGCTACAAACTTCACAATAACTTCCCCAAACATACGCAGGTTGAAGTGTCATTCTCATACTTTCCTTCTTTCTTCATAGATGTTGTTTTTAATTCTTTGAACATATTTAAAGTGGCTGATTTAAAGTCTTTATCCATTATGTCCAATGTCTGGGCTTCCTTTGAAATAGTTTCTATTGATTTTTTTTCTTCCTGTTTCTTTGCATGTCTCCTATTTTTGTTGTTGTTGTTGGAAAGTAGACATTTTAATGAATATAATGTGACAACTCTAAAAATAAGATTCTCCTCCTTCTCCAGCATTTGTGGTTGTTGCTGTTTGTTGTTGTTTGGTTTTTAGTGACTTGTCTGAAATAACTCTGTAAAGTCTGTATTATTTGTCATGTCTGGCCATTGAAATCTCTCTTATTTAGCTAGTGGTCCACTAATGATTGGACAGTGATTTCTTTAAATGCCTGGAACCAGTAAGTCTCCCAGTCTTTGCTGAGGGCTCTACGTCCATACAGGGTCATGCCTGCAACATTTAATCAGGGACTTGACACTTCTGCCTTAGCCTTCATTTCCTGCTTGTGCAGAGCCTCAAGGTCAGTCAGAGGTGAGGGTTTAGAGCCTTCTCAGGTCTTTCCTGAGCATGCACAAATTCCTGGTATACAGACAGTTCTACCTATATGTATCATCTTCTAGCTTCCAAGGAATATATCAGAGCTTTTAAAAATCCCTATGGGTATCTCATTTCCCACTTTTTTATGCTAACTTCTTTGGTTAACCTAACTATTTTCTCCATCTGGTACCGACTGCCTCAGACGGCCAAGATGTTAAACCATTGTCTCTGATTGTTTTTGATAAATGCCTCTGGGGAAAAGACTTTTTGCCCTAGGAAAGTTCCAAGTCAAATCAAATGAAGATAGCCTTGCAGGTGGAGTATTCCAGGGAATCACCAGAATGATAAAATAATTATAATTATCTGGGAATGAGTTTCAAGAGTTCCAACCATATTTTCTCCCTCCTGCCAGGCTCCTGGTTTACAATGTGATTGTAAGCTGTTGGTTTTCAAGGTTGCTGTGGAGTTGTGGAGGAGAGTCATGGAAATTGAGCAAGTTAAAATGCAAAAACCTTTACTGTTCATACCAAGGTTTAGCCATATTTCTTGAATATATGCTCCCTGGATTGCTGTTTAGTTTCTAGAGTTCTGAAAAAGTTGATTCTGACATTTTTTTTTTCCAGTGTTCTCATTGTTTTATAGAGCAAGGAATTTTGGAGATCCTTAGTCTACCATTTTCACTGGTGTCACTCTGTGATTTTGCTGTTTGTACCTTGTAACTGCCAGTATTTTAAACATAGGTATCATTGCTTTGACCTTGGCCTCACTTGCCAGTTTCTTATTCCCTAAAGATTTATATATACCTCTCTCCTTGGCTGTTCTTTCTAGAGCAAGCCCTATGACCGTTTTATTTAATAGAAGCACTTGGTATTGATTTTATCTCATTTGATTATGGCACAGCCCACTGATAAATTAAATCTTTATTCTACTAGATATAAAAAATGATATTTTTATTTATTTTTTATTTTTTATTGTGAAATATAATATATGTACAGAAAAGTGATAACTTTCAAAGTACAATTTAACAATTTAACAATTTAAAGTTACAGAACAAATTTCAAAGAGTATTATGGGTTACATTTCAGTTATTTCCTTCTGGCTATTCTAATACCTAGAGACTAAAAAAAAATTTATATAAAGATTCAGTATTCTTAATCCTTTGTTAAACCATTTCTTGTCAGTTGCTACCCCTCTCTCTCATTTAATTACTGTCTCAATCTTCAGGGATATCTGGGCAGTGACAACCCTGGCTTGTTCATATAGAAAAGAAGTGTCAACATTATGGGGAAGGGGGCTGCATCTGGTTGATGTTCTTGAGGAGGCTGTTGCCTCTGGATTTGGGGACTTATCTGGCATGGGAGCACTCTGGAAAATTTAAGTTCTTGAGAAATAAACTTAGTGAGTGAAACTTCTATAGAGTCTCTGATAAGGATCTGGGTAGTCTTTATGATTTTCGGGTGTTATTTTTATTTTTGCTTTGCATTTTATCGGTCAAGAAAGATATCCTGTAAGCCGATGTGCAAGACATTGTGGCAGGTGTTAGTGCTCCATAAAGATATTGGAAAGACTTAGCTCAAACCCTAAAAGAGTTTAGAATCTGTCTAGAGGTGCTAGCTAGATGAAGTAAATAAAACAAATTGGTTGATGAATGGGTGCATTAGTAGTAGTAAATAAGTAAAACCAGAACTTAGAGAAGGAAATTACTGAAGGAGAGACCATCAGAGGGTGGTTTTATGTGGGGGGTAGGGTTGGGTCTCAAAGGCAGAGTGTTCCTGCTCAGTCTGACAATGCTGCTCAACTTCTCCATCAATTAATCTGTTAATCTAAGCTTTCAGGGTTGGAGTCTTCAATCATGTGTTCAGTGATCACTTTACAATGTCTACCACAAGCAAAGGAGGCAAAACTTTGGGTGATGAAGGGAAGGGAAGAGGGCAGGTGTGATAGCCTTAGCAGAGGAGCTGATGTCATCCTAAGCTAAACTCAACGCCAGGCATATTTAACAAATAGTGGTGAAAGAAATTTATTGGGAAAAAATTGTGTTTTTTTGGGTAGAGTAGAGAAATATAGCCCTAATTCAGGTGGTCTTGAATATCAGGCTTAGTCCTGAAGGCTTCAAATGTGTGTGTGTGTTTGATGAACTTCTCAGGCCCTGTCCCAGACTGACTGAATCAGAAAGTCTGGTCTTGGGCCCAGCAATGAGTATGAATTTTAAGGCACTCTCCAGGTGATTCTGATGCATACAAAAATTTTAGAGCCACTGTATATCTGTGTCGCCACTGTGTGTGTGTGTGTGTGTGTGTGAGAGAGAGAGAGAGAGAGAGAGAGAGAGAGACAGAGGGAGGGAGGGAGAGCAAGGTGTGAAATACAGGGAAGAGAAGAGATGATGGCCCACACATTATAATTTCATTCATTCACTGAATATTTGTTGAATGCTTATATGCAAGGCACATGGTCTCAATTATGCTAACAGTTGTCAAAGGCAGAAGGAGAACATGGGCCAAAGGGAAATACAAATATTTCCCAGTCCCAATTTTAGTCAGTAACTTGAAAATCTGTTCCTAATCAGTATTTTACAAGACATATTAAAAAGTCACCAAATTGACTACTCTGAATTTTATTACCTTTCTGTGTTTCTCTTTTGACATGATGAAACATGGAAATGGCCAAATCATGGATAAAGTGAAAAGAGAAGTGAGAGAAGGGTAGGATCCACCAACTAGTTAATTGGTATTTGAGAAAGTATGAACTGAAAATATGCCCCTTATCCTTCCATCTATCCTATAGTGTAGTGACAACTACAATGTAGAAAATTGTCCATACTTTGTGTTGGGAATGGATGTCTTTTCAGCATCTACACTGGCATGAGGCGGTTATGAACAAACATAATGCACCATCTTCCATGCCCGTTTTCAAAAAAAATATATAAGCATGAGAAAGTTTCTATTTATTGTGATGACAAGTGGAAAAAAAACAATACGTTACCATGCAATTTAGAGTTGTGAACTGAATACTTATCTGAAAACCATGCACATCTTCTTTTTAGAGGAAGTCTTTCATGCTGTAAAGCTTTTCTTTACAGAAAACACAGATTTCTATGGTATTTAATCATTATGGAAAAGAATGGCTCCCATTTTTTCTCTGACTCCAGTTGGCTACTCACAGCTGAGTCAATTGACTCTATCAAGTCTTATGTAGAGTATTTTATCCAGAATGACATTGGCGTTGGGAGTGGGAGTGCTGCTTGGACTGAGAGAGAGAACTATGGACTTCTGTTCTCTTTCCTCCAAGGTGAAAAGAAACCCATTCTTTCTCTTTGTGTCTAATCGCCTGATTGGCAAAAGGCTTGCATATCTTGCCTTGGTGGAACATACCAATAGACTGTGCTGTTTTGAGGCATTGCTGGTTACCCCAGCTGGACATATAATCCATCTGTATATGTTTCAGCACCTGGATGTTGCTTTAGTATGAGTTTTGATGGAGGATTGCTTTGGATGAAAAATCCAATATAAAACCAATGCTGCCTATAGCCTCACGTGTATGCTCATGAGACAGAGAAAATGAAAGAGATGAGCACTTAATATGTAGTGTGGATTATGCTGGATTACTAGGAAATAAAAATGTATACAACAGGGAGAATGATCTATCAGAGATTAAATTTCTTTCCTTTTTTTGTTTGGCCTTGCTAGAGAGAGATGAGGACTTACTTTGGAGGCTCAAAATCTATTCTTTACATCATTTATGACCAGAGGCAGGAAATTTTGTGTCTGTGTGTGTGAATCTGTGTGTATGTGTGTAATCTGCCTTTGTGGGGCAATAGGGAAAAGTTTCCAGGTTGGCAACTTCTGGAGACCTAAAAATGGAGAGGCTATGTCACCCTAAAACAGGAATAGAGGAAGTTAAGTATTGGGGAGTTTCTGACTTTTGCATTGAACTCGGGAGTCTGGGGTCAATGAACACAGTGAAGGACCTTGGAGAATGGGCACCCAGCCAAGGCCTGATAGCAACCCCCAGCTGAGACGCCCCATCCAGGCAGCAAGTGCTGACCATAGCTCACCAGGCAGTACAGTGTTGTCCACCCTACTGCACAATTTCAAAAACAGATATTGGAATTGCAAAGGACAACCTTGCTCCCTCCTCCCAGTCTGAAGACTCAACTCATTTGTTAGAACAAGTATCCCATATCTTTTAAGAAGTCAGAGTGTGGCAAACCCAATCTTAGTTACATACACTCTTGTGGGCATAATGAAAAGTCACTTGAATTTTCACAGCAAGTGTGAAATTGTAAATGTGAGTGACAAGTGTGGAGAGCCCAGTGTGGAAAGACAAGTGTGGATGACAAGTGTGGAAAGACAAGTGTGGAATGAAATGCAGTGAGTTGTTGTCACATGCAGCTGCTGTGTTGTCCAGTCTGTCATTGAGAAAGAAGAATTAAGGAACAAGCCATGGTTGAAACACCAAATGCCACACCTTACTGTGCTTCTATCACATGGAAGCCTACTGTAGATAAGTTCTGTCCAAGAAGTATCTCAGCCCTGCCAGATTGTAGGTGTGGAAGCCCTCCCTCTCTAATACTGTCTGTTCAGATACAGGATCTCATCTGCTGAGGGCCTGAAGGGGAAGGAACGGGTCCGACTGGCTTTTTTTTGTTATCAGTGCTGAAATACTCAGTTCCCCAGCCAACACAGAAGAAAGGACACCGTTGGTGAATGTTAACTCCTGCACAGCCGTGAGTTCAAAGGTATGACAGAAGGACAAGCTGTGTGACAAGAGTGTAGGAAGAAAGTCAGATTTGAAATGGTAGTTTGGAGCATGGTTGCTACTTTGGGTTCTCGACTCAGAGAGACGTGGAGTTGAATCCCAGCCCTGCTGTGTTTTCACTGTGTGTTGTTGGGAAAGTTAAAAAACACTCAGTGTCCAATTCCTCATGTCCTCACTGGAGGTTCAGAAATGATGAGGAGGAATAAGAAAGACAGATATGTGTAGTGTCTACTTGGTGAGCACCCAATTGATGATAACTTTATGAGTAGTGGTTATCTGATATAAAGTAAACTGTAAATTAAATAAATTCACTGGGCCATTGAGTTATTGGTTTCTCACACATTCTGGAAATTTGCCATAAGTAATCCCAGAAAGCCTCCCCTCCACACCCCCAAAATTTAGAAATGTGTGCCCTAAGTCCAGGGTTTCTTTGAAAACTCAGATGTATGTATTTTCAGTGTTTTCTTTTTTCTGTGAGGTATTTCTGATTGCTTCATTTTTTCCAACACTGAGAATTAATTGTTAAGCTTTTATGCTGTGCAAAGATACTTAAATGTTTCATTCAGTTGTTTTATTTTTTAAGTTAATGGATTTTCAGCTTGTTTGTAAAACTATTTCTGTCATTATTTGAAAATCAGATAGAGCTTTTAGAGGTTACTGGTGATAATATTTTCTTTCAAAATGTAATTTTACCTTGCAAAATCAGGAAATAAACTGATATCTTTAGATTGAAATTAGGTTAAAAAAGAGTACTTTTCCCTAACTTATATTAGTTTTCACCGATTTTCATCTATTATAAAGTTAATGAGCTCAAAAAAAGCATCAGGTTTAAAGTAACAGGTGAAAAAGCATTCTCAATTTGGTTTTAGGAGTGATCCAAACATAGAACATAATTACAGCACCAAAAATAGTATTTCTGTAGTAGTAGAAACAAAAGGGAAAGATTTGAAAGAAGGAGAAAGGGGACCACAAGAAATATATAAAATGGGGAAAGCTGCACTCAAATATAAATCCTAGAAAACTTTTAACTACAAGAGACAGAAAACCAAGCTCAAAATGACTGAAGCAAAAAAGTAGAATTTATTTATTAGTTTTCCTATCCTGAGAAGTCCTGGGGTAGGTCAGGCTTCATGCTTCACATAATCAGTCCTCAGTTTCTCTCTGTCTTTCAGCCTTTCTGTCTTCTCGGTTGACCTTACTTTTGGGATCCTCCTATTAGAGAAGAAAGAGCTCTTTCCTAACAGTTGAACAAGGTTTCTGAGCCTCTCATTGGTGGGCGTGATTTTGGTCATGTGCCCATTCTTGATCCAGTCTCTGTGGCCAGGGGCATATGATGCTCTGATTGGCAGTGCCTAAGTCATATGACCACCCCTGGGGCGGAGTTACCATCAAAAGTCACATGTGCTGATGGTGGAAGAGTTGAGATTTCCCCAGGAAAAACCAAATGCTGTTATTGGAAGGGGGAGGATGAATGGTTCTTCAATGCCCAGTTTAATTTTCAATATCTCTGGGATGTCTTTCGAGATCACATATTACACAGAGACTACTTCTTCCTCTCTATACATAAAAGATACTGCAAGTAATATAGTTTCCATGACAACCATTCTCTTAGTGCCTTACCCTGTTCTTTAAATCTTATATTGTGCCAGTAGATAGTGTTGGCATTACAGCTGATTCCATTTACTGGCCAACGCGCCCATCTCCTAGCTGCTGTGAGTGTTGTCTGCTAACATTTCACAGTTGCCCCCTTCTTCAGAGAATTGCCATCGGTTTAGTGTGAGCCACTCTGGCCAGGAAGCTGTGCCTCCCACTCCCAACCCAGGGACATCCACAGCCGAAGACTGTCTCACATGGAGGCAAAAGGCTGGTTCCCTTGCCTCAGGGCAGGACCAACTCCATAGTGGTGTTCACCCTTAGAGCCCCTGTGAGAACAGGCCGAGGCTAGGCTCCAACTGCAACCAGATCCTTGATTAACTCCTTTCCCTGCTCCATGCTGCTCCCCTCACTTCCCTTCTCCAGAGAGCCCTCCTCCTCCTAAGTCACTTGCACCCAAATCTCCTTCTAGGGAACTTGACCTAAGACAGTCATTCAAGTTATCACCTTCAATTATCTCTAAGCTGTGAGGTCCTTGAGAGCAGGGGCCATGCTTTTGTCCATCCCTAATTTTTTAAATGATTTAACATTTTGTATGGGTAAATAATGCTTTCTCAATTGCCTTGGGAGGGTAGGACCACATCTTCTGTTGCAGTGTTTCTCAAACTTTAAGGAGCATTCAGATTCCCTGGAGGTTTTGTCAAAATGATTCCATAAGGAATCATTGGGGTCCAAGATCTGTATTTCTGACACATTCCCAGGAGATGCTGCTGCTGTTAGTCTGTGGACCACACTTTGACTAGCAAGTTCTATTATGCACAAATTATTTTAAATCATTCAGAACACTTAGTACCATGATTTCTATCCAGTATGCACATGATAAATGTTTGTTATTGGATTAAAAACTAGTTAAAAAGCAAAAAAAAAAAAATTTGAAAATGCATTTTGATTGAAAAGAAAGTGGGCATTAAAAATGTGTTCCCTAAGGGTATACATTCTCTGGCCCACACAGATCACTCTCAGTAAAAGTTACCCAGGGAGGCAGTTTTTAAAAAGTTTTTGGATAACCAGCAACAGAAGTATTTCCTGAAAGAATGTCTTGTGTTCTAGGACTCAGAGCTAAGGGGACAATAATTAACGGGCCAGAATTTCTCAAATAGGCCAACAGAAATTGAAAGCAACAATTTGAAGGAGAATTAGAGTGTGATTTCTTATTTGCCATGGGAGATCCATGCCAGCCCTCAGGTTCTGGGTTAATCTTCTAAGATGCTTGGGCATTTGGTTTATCTCCATAGAAAAGATAATGTCTGCAGCCAGGCTTCTTCAGGGATGTACATTACAAGTCCTGGGACTGTGGTTGGCTCACAGCTCAGCTTGGCTGTGCCTCTGATATTACATCCTACTAATTATTACCGATCAAGCTCTCCTTCCTGGAATGCTGCAGGATCAGACTCTGTTCTCATAAAGCATATGAGCTAGTGTCTCAGCACCAGGTCTTTCTTTGTGGACAAAGGTTTTGTGTTCATTATGTTTGCATCTCTGAGCAGAAGAATGATGGTAGCTTAATCAATCCCTGACATCCATGCATTGGGGTATATGGAGCAGTTCAGTCTTTTTCACAAAAGAACAAATACTGTTTGAGCTCACTTATATGAAATAATTAGAATATGGAAATTCAGAGAGCAGAAATTAGAGTACAGGTTACTGGGGTAGAGGTGGGTGTGGGGAAAAGGGAGTTAACAATTGAATTGGTACAGAGTTTCTGTTTGGGGTGATGGAAAAGTTTTGGCAATGGATGATGGTGAGAGTAGTGTAAGTGTAATTACACCTCTGAATTGTATACTGAAAGTGGTTAAAATGGGAAATTTTATGTTGTGTATATGTTGCCAGAATAAAAATTTAAACAAACACACAAAACTACAATACAAAGAGTGAACCGTAATGTGAACTATGGACTATCGTTAATAATATAATAATATTGCCTCATCAATTGTAATAAAGGTAATGCACTAATATAAAGTGTTGATAATAGGAAAAACTGCCTGTGTTGGGGGAATATATGGGAATTCTACTTTTTGCATGATTTTTCGATAAAACTACAACTGCTAATAATAAAAAAGGAAAAAAAAAATGTGATTCTCACCCATGGTTGCATCACAATTGCCTGGAGACCTGTGTGAAAATACAGTTTCAGTAGGTCTGGGGCAGAACCCAGGTATTTCTAGTTTTAATAAAGCTCTCCAGGGAATTCTGATGCATGAGTTTGAAAATCACCAGTGAAAGTGGTAATTCTCAAACTTTAATGTGCATCCAAATCACCTGGAGGGATTTTTAAAGCAGATTCCTGAGCCCCACCCCATATTCTGACTCAGCAGACTTGAGCAGGGACCTGAGAATTTGTAGCTTTAAAAGCTCCCAGGCGATGCTGCTGCTGCTGGTCCATGGACCAAACTTTGCAAACAGTGTGGCTCTTAACCCTAGCTGCACGTTGGAACCACCTGGACAGCTTCTAATGCTCAGGTCAAGTACCAGCATCTCTGGGGGTGGGACCCAGGCATCAGGACTTTTTTATATATATAAAGCAGGTGCTCAGTGTGCAGCTAAGGTTGAGAACCACTGGTGGAGAGCAATATGAGATCAACTTTACTCTTAATTTGTAGAGAAAGCCCCAGTGGATACCTGTAGTAATGAAGAGCATCAGCCTTTGTGTCAGACAAGTGCAGGTCCAGATTCTGGCTCTGCCCTCGGACAGCTAGGGGACTGTGGGCACATTATTTAATCCACTGAAGCTTCAATATCCTCATGTATGAAATGGGTGTAATAGCAATAGTATCTTCCTTAAAGAAACAAAATCATGAATTAAAGCTTTTGGGTTAAAGCCGGACACATAGTAAATGCTCAGTACATGTACCTGGATATTATTATGGTGACATTTGTTGATATTGCTATGGTTATTATATAAATAATTTTACTGAGAATTTCCCCTGGCCACACAGAATCCTTTTTCCAACTAGTTGCTGATGTAAGATGTTCTGTATTTTAGTGTCTTAAGGTATTGCTTGTGTACTGGGCGAGGGGTAGTTCTCTGGCTTTGTTTTCCATATAGAAAGCCCATTTAGCCTGAAGTGTCATTCATTTCTCTGTGAATGTTTTTCTGAGATGATTTCCCAACCACATGTTCAGAGGACAAGAAAGTGTGTGTGTGGTGGGGGGGGATAGAGACTGAAAACCTTGAAACCACAAAATACTGAAAGGCTGGAAGGGAGAAACTGTTATCAAAAATGTCCCACTGAACAAAAATTAAATGACCAATCGGGGAGATTGGGGGATGGGATGTTTTGGGTGTTCTTTGTAACTTGTATTTCTATTCTTACTTTTACTTTTTTGGAGTCATGAAAATATTCAGAATTGATTCTGGTGATGAATGCATAACTATATTATGATACTGTGAACAATTGATTGTTCACTATAGATGATTGTACGGTATGTGAATATGTCTCAATAAAACTGAATTTAAAAAAAAAATGGCCCAACCCTTCACCTTTCCTGTATCTGTACTCTTTGACACTCTTCCTATCAAGAAGATGGGTCTCTTCCCATCTCTTGAATCTGGACTGCCTTGTGGCTTGCTTTGACCAATAGAATGTGATAGAAATAATGAAGAGCAAGATCAACACCTAGGCCTCAAAAGCCCTTGCACACATCCATTTTCTCTCTCCAGTTCCTCTGTCTTCATCACAAAAACATGGAGTGTTGGCCTGTGAGACTGTGCAGCAAAGTCAGCCCAGTTGTCTCAGCAGATGCCATAGTAGGGGAGAGAACCAAGCCAAGATCAGCAAAGCCTCCTGGCAAGCCCACAGCTGACAACAGAACCACACAGCCACCCCACAGAGTTATGGAAATAATAAATGATTTCTGCTTTAAGCCACTATTTCTTTTTCTTTATTAGAGAAGTTTTGGGTTTACAGAACCATTACACATAAAATACAGGATATCCATATACCACCCTATTATTAATACCTTGCATTGGTGTGGAACATGTTACAACTGTTGAAAGCACAATTTTATAGTTGTGCTATTGACTATAGTGCATGGTTTAACTGAGGGTACAGCGTTTATAATGTGCAGTTCCATGTTTTTTGATTTTTTTTTTTCTTTATTCTATTGCCATACATAAAACCTAGCATTATAAGCCACTGAGTTTCCAGGTGGTTTATTACACAGCAATAGCGTAACTTGTGGAGACATGGAAGGTCCCCTGGCTCGATAGATTATACATAGGGCCCATTTCCCAAAATCTGGAACCCTGAAGGTGGGCTCCAGAATGGAAAAAGGCCAAAAGCTTTGCATGTCTGAAAGTGGACTGCAATTTAGATAGGAGAATAGTCTCTGAGCTCCTGCTGAGCTCCTTCTGTGCTCCTGTCTCCCGCCCCCACTGTTTCCCATCTAGCCCCCAAAGAAATTGTCCCTTAAGACTAAAGATATGTAAATACACCTCATGGCTTTAGAAAAAATGCACCCTCCCTGAAATACTTGAGAACAGTCACGTAGGAAACTACCTTGTATGCTATAAAGACCTGTAGAAATGAGCAGACTAAAACTTTCTTTTGCATGAACACTGAAGACGGAGTGTGCTCCCCTTCTTTCATAGTAACTTAGATAGAAGATGGGATAAAAGGAAGAAATGAAAAAGGATGAAGATAATGAAGACTGGGAATAATGGAAGACACCTTTCATAAATTCCAAAAATAAATTTTAGTAGATGGCCTTTTCGGCATGTTACATAAGCATAAATAAACCCATATTTGTTTATTTCTGCAAAATGAATAATATCCTCTAAAAGCTTTGGTATTAGAATTTTCTGATAATTTATTTGAAGAATGATTGTATTTTTAAAAATCAGCAGTCCATAGACAAACCCAGAAGACCTCTAGAAGAGGAGACCTCCTTATGGATTCTGTTCCTGATAAGGACCAAATGACATTTCCAGTGCATAGGTTATAGGCCAGGCTAGGGAAATAATAGATTTTGCCAGCTTCCCATTTTAGGCTTCCAAGATTTAGAATCTACAAGTTACAGACCCATCTACAAAGTCATCCCAAGTAGTAGGGATTGAGGACAGGGGGCAACGGAGAAACTGCTAATTTTGCTTTCTAGAGAAATTGTCTCCCAGGAACACGGACACATAACATTTATCTTCATAGAGCTATTGGAAAACCCACAAGGAGAGGTGCTTTGAGGTCATGAGCTAGTAATAATGTGCACTTATCAGTGCTGAAATCCCAGATGATCTGATATATCCCTCAAAGGGAGAAAATAAGAATCACAGACATCCTCCTGCAAAACAGCTGTCCTTTCCTTAATGCGCTTTAACTGTTCAACTCCATTAGATGAAAGGGTCTAGGAATATAGAATCTTACTATTCCACACAAATTAAGTTGGTGTTTAATTTCTTTAAAGTACCCAAATAACTTTGGCAAGCAAGCTTATTGATAGCAATTCAAAACATAAAATAAACCATTTTGGGGGTGGTTTCTGTGTGGGTAATTTGAATTTAGGTGATTTGTGATCAACAATGTGGAAGACAGGGCCAACCAGGAAACAGAACCACTCTCTTAAATTAGTTAGGTCTCAATGCCCTTGAGCAGGAAGTTGCAACGCCAGGAGTCATTTATTATCAGACAGGTGGTTTCCAGGTTTTAATGGTCATTTACTGAGCATCTTCTATGGGGGTCAGAAAGCCAGAAAAACCTTCTTTGTCTTCAGAAAGATGAACATTAGAAGGAAAAACAGACATGGCAGTAAGCAGTTAAACTACATACAATGTATAAAATACCGTTAGAAGTGAGAAAGATGTAAGGTGAAGGTCAGAGACCTGAGCTTCAAAAGAGGCAGCTTTAAGGACATGGTCACTGAAATGATATAATGTATTTGTAGGAAAATTATGAATTTTCTAGGCAGAAAAGTTGGGGAATCCATTCCTGTCAAGGGAGCCAGCTTGTGCGATATTATGACAGCATGGTGGAAAAACGGGAAATAGCAGTTGTTTGGGACAGCTAGAGGAAAGGCTCATTGGGAAGATTGGCAGGAACTAGAGCTGGAGATTCAGGTCTGGGTTTGATGGTGGACAACCTCGGGTTCCATGATGAGGATTTTATCTTGGCAGAAATGGAGAGGTCAGGCTTAGAGGCAGGAAGGACATTTAGCATGATGTATTGGGAGTCCATGTGGAGGGTGGTGAAAGCCTGAAGTAAGGCAGCATGCTCCTCTTCAGCTTCTCCCAGGAGCAGACACTGAGGCAAGGATTCACGTGCAAGGGTTTTACAAAGGCAGCGCTCCCAAGAGGACCCACAAGGGAGCGCGGGGAAGATCAGGGAAGAGGAAGAGGCCAAGCAAGGGTGTGTTTTCAGGAAAAGTCCCAGCCTCAGTCTGATCCTAGGAGGAGCTCTGTAGAAAAAATTAACACCTCAGTCTGAATCTCACACCAGTTAGCCATTGCCTAGAAGCCATCCTGAGGGAACATAAGCCCCAAGACACTTCTGGTTCTCTTTATAGTGCCCAAGGACAATCCTTTGAAGGTCAGAGGTATGAGCTTTTGGAGTCAAGAACACAGAAGCTGGGTAATGGTGGCACAAAGCTGGTAAAAATATCCTACCAACACTACCTGGTACACAGTGGTAATTGAGAAAGGGGGGCAATAGCAATACTTTCCGAAGTGGGTTACAGGAACCTTTTAGTTCTGTGAGATATCTATAGGTATTAGCAGTGGGAGTGGTTGTAAGTTTTAAAATGCTGGATTATACAAAATTAAACACTGTGTTTACTACAGGACTTATCAGATCTTTAATGTCCCAAGCAGCAAATAAATTATGAAGCCTTTTCATGCTTATTTAACCAGAGCACTCTTTAGGAAATTCTTATTTGGGAGATAGTAGGAATTTGCCCCAACTAAACTTAAAGCATCACTCTACTTAGAGGATGTGGAAGGTGAGTGTGATGACGACCATGTTTCTGGTTTGAGTAATGCAACAGTAGTTGGGTGGGGGTAAGATGTTGAGTACAGTTTGGGTAGAGGTAAGATGATTAGATCAATTTGAACTTGCTGAGTTTAAAATCCCTATAGGAAGGAGGGATATCTGCACTGAGGTGTTGTTTGGGGAGGTGTAAGGTAAATCAAGGTGAGATCACTCAAGATGAGCAGATTGGAGGGGAAAAGAGCTTGGAACTTGCCAGAGTTTAATTGCAAGGAAGAAGAGCAGCCCTTAAAGGAAATTGATAAGGAACAATGGGTAACACTGGAGCAGCACCAAGGATGAAGAGGTCTAGCAATCTAAGAAACAAAAAAATGTTTTTTTGTTGTTGCTTTTTTGTTTTGATTTAAAAACTAGATCATTCATAACTTTTGTCAGAGAGTATCGGGAATATTGAGAATGACTGTCATATTATAGAGAGTTAGAATTATGGGAGCAGTGTGGAAATGGACCAACTGCTTTGCATCTAAATACCCATTAAAGGAAAACAGTGTAATGGAATAAAAAGGACTACTTAAGATAAAGAAAGTTGCATGTGTGCATACACTGATTGTGAGGAGATCTTGGAGGATAAATAGTTGAAAATTTAGAAGAGAAAATGATTACTGTGGCAAGGCTTTGGACATGTATAAATTAAAGAATTAAGTCTGGGAAAGAAATAAATATGGTGAGACTGGATTGAGAGGTTTGTCATGGTTTGGGAAGAATGGAAATAGTATCAGCTAATCTCTTGATTTCATTTGTGGGGTGTAAGGAAACATCCTCTGAGAGTTTCAGGAGTATGGTAGGTCTTAATCTTTTCAGTCAACAGATATTCACCGTTGGTCTAAAATGTGCCATGCACTGTAGTAATGGTAGGGGTTGGGGAGTCGGCAGCATCTATGTGAAGTAAATATGCTTCTTCCCCCAAGAAGCCCACGTTTTTGAAGGGGAGGCTCACTTTGTAAAGGAGATTGTAAATATCTCTAGTAGAAGACATTGCAATTCCTGGACCCTTCCAGATCAGAGTCAAGACTCAATGAGTAGTCTTGGACAGTCCATCCCCTATAGCAGTGCCTCTTCCCTCCATCTTCCCTGCCAAAGTGGCTAACTTATAGATCTATAAGCTCTAAGGAGCAGACACAAAAGCAACAAACAAATGAGGGAGGGAAAAAACCTCCAACTCCACTCACTGTGCAATCCTGTATCACCAGTTCATCCCAAACAGCAAATTTACAGGTGGTAGAAAGAACCTACAATGGGCTACCATGATACCGGTTGGACATAGTTAATGATTTGTTTACATGATAGGAAATGATGATTTGGAATCTGCAGGAATCAAAGACTATGAGAATTTCACATGTGCAAGAAGATTCTGGATTTTAAGATGCCATGAGTGTATCAATATTGCAGAGCTATCACATCCATCTTTGTGAAAGCACACTGCCTTCTACCCCAAAGGATACTATGAATCCAGGGACTGAGCCACTAGGGAAGGAGTGCTTCCAATGAGCTAAGGCAGGTGGCATGGCCAAATCTAAAGATAGTCCCACAGTTCCACCAAGCAGCCAACTTTACACAGCTGTTATCAAGATCCTTTGTGCCTTTTTTCTCCATGAATGCTTCTTGTTTACTCTCCCAGACCAAGGGATGAAATGTGCTCCTTTAGCCAGTGGCAAACATGCACAGACTAGGCCAAGATAAGGAACAGAATGGGAGACAAAACATATTCAGGTTTTCTGAGACATGACAGCAGTTCTTTTTCCTTTAGAAAGGTTTCCAAATATTGCGCATTTTTCTTCTAGGGGTTTATGACTAGACCAAGTTCTGGTTTCCTACTCTGGGGGATATTTATGTCAGTTGATTTGGAGGCTTATTTTTTTTTTAACATTGCCCATTCATAACCCAGACTCTGCCAGGCAATAGAAACCAATGGGCAGTAAATATTTTTGATACAAAATATAAGATGCAACTTGACGTACTTGTGACATGAAAATACAAAAGACACATTAGAAATCAAGAATCTTATGGCATTTTAAATAGGCCAAGTATATGCAGGCAACATAAGCCCAGTTACAATATCTCATAAAATGACTAAGTATTACAGTTATACATAAGTGTGGTGTGTGTGTGTGTGTGTGTGTGTGTGTGTGTGTGTGTGTGTGTAGGTGCATTTGTGTGTTGTCCTCAGGGAAGGCAGTCAGGAAGAGAAGACGGATGCAATCAATGAGTGAAAGAAGTTACTGGAGAGGATAAGAGCCTTGAGCCAGGTTTGAAAGTGGCAAAGAATGTTGTAAATGCAAATAAAGGAACCAGGCGGAACTTCATTGTTGGAGTAAAGACAAGAAAAGTGATTGGGGAGAATCTGAATTGGGAAGCGACAAAAAACTAAACTGATGATGAAAGGGGGCAAATGAGTACACGGTGCCACTCACAAGGAGGCTAAGAAATCTTAGTGGCGTATTGAAGGCAATAAGGAGACTTTTGTGGGGTCAGGAATGGTTTGCTGAAGATGTCAGCCAGTTGTGTGATAGGAAGGAAGTTCTAGAAAACTAACAGCCCAATGTTTTACTCACCTCCTGTTTACCCGTTAGTTAGGGATGGAGAGACTCCCTCCCTGGGATTATGGGGATGGTCAGACACACAGCATCCAACACTGGGCATGTGAGACTGATGGCAGTTTATACATTACACACACTCGCCCCCACCCCCTCCAGGGAGGAGGACACTACTTGCCATGCAGAGCCCTATGGGGATTGCAGGGGACCGAAAACCAGTACTCAAGGATGAGCAGGAACTGCACCTGGTCCATCTGATGAGCAGGGTTGTTTGTGGGGGGACCTTATCCATGGAAACAGAGTGCTCTCAACTCAGTACCCAGGCCCTGTGGGACACACCCCAGGAAACACAGCCTCTTCTCTCTTTGAGGGGGATTAGGCTAGATGACAATTAAGGGAAAGACCCTCCCTCCCCCAAAGCAATGCACTGTGTGAGAGAATCAAGGACACCTGATGTGTCCTTCACTCTAAAGATTGGATTTGATCAGTGCTTGACAGACATTTTCCAAAGATGCTCACACCTGTGTCCACTCCTATTTATCCCATCCCACGTGTTCTGTTTGCAATTCGACGCTGACACTCCTCCATCCTGAGGTGGGGTCCTTGCTCTCTCCCCTTGGCCTGCGACCGTGACATAAGTGATGCTATGTGACCTCTGAAGCAAGGTCATAAAAGACAGCGCAGGTTCTGTCTCTCTTTCCCCCTCTCAGGGCACACACTTTGGGATCCCCGAGTTGCCACGTGAAAAGCCCAGCCACCCTGATGATGCGATAGTGGAGAGACCGTGTGGGGAGATCATCAATTTGGGAAGAGATGCCTAAAGAGATCCAGCTATTCCAGACCCCAACGGTGTGAGTCTGCCCAGTCCAGGTGCAGACAGGAGTGAGCCTGAATGAGGCCAGCTCCACGGAGCCTTCTGGAAGGCCAGGCATCATTGAGCAGAGATGAGCTATCTCATCAGTGCCTGTCCAGATTCCTGACCCACAGATTCTGTGAATGTATTTGAATCTTGTTTTAAAACACTGAACTTTGGGGTAATTTTTTGCACAGCCTTTAAGGACTTTGGAGCTGCAGGGAGATGATAAGTAGGTGGAGAAGATAGGAAAACATGTCCAACAAAACCAGGAGTAATGAAGAGGAGTAGCCATATAAGTAGTAGGAAGTAGTGTTTCAGTAGAAGTAGCATCAGTAGTAGCAGTAGAAGTAGTGGAATAAGGGATAGTAACTAATACATCTGTATCTAAGTGCCTTTGATAAAGTAATTTCACCTAATCTTTACAAACAACAAGTGAGGATAGGATTTTTATCTCTGCTTCATAGAGGGACAAACAGAAGTGCAAAGATACCAAGTAACTTGTCCAAGTTCCCTGAAAGTGGTGGAGCCAGGAGAAGATTCCAGGGTGCCTGCCCTCAAAGTCTGCACATGACCACCTGAGTACCTGGAAAAGGTAGTAGGACTCTTAACCTATGACTACCACAACTAACTCGCATTCATTTAGCTCTTACTCAGACTGTCAGGCACCATACTAAAGGTTTTCAATGAATTATATTAATAGGCAATACAGGTCAGATAGCTGACTAGGAGTATAAATAAGCCGATAGCCTAAAATAGAACTTCTTTGGGGTAAAAGAGACAGGTTCAAAGAATTACTCAGTCATGAATTTTGGAACCTTTTTAAAATACTTCAGGATCAAAGTATCTAAGAAGGTCATTGCAAGCTAGATAACCAGAGAAGCAACTGAGAATGTAACAAGAGTGGCAGCATTGATTGTGAATTAAACCCAACTGCTGCAAATCATGGACAGTCTATGTGGAACAAAAGCAACTACTCAGGAAGGCCTTCTTTTTTTTTAAGCAGACGTTCTTAATAACTTTGACTAGCCTTGGAGGGGAATCTAATAAAGTCCTAGCCTGCAGGTCCACTTACAAAAAAAATTATTAACATCCAATCATGCAACATTCATTGTGTGTCACTCAATAATTTTCAGGACCAGAATAAAATTAAGCTCTTTCTCTTCCTTAGTAGAACTGTCCCCCACAATTAAAACAGATGCAAATGTGTGGTTTGCCCACACTCTGATTCCACTATCAGATATTCATCTGGCAAACCAAAGCCTTCTCATGAATTAACATTAACTGCAAGTTGAAATCTAGGAAAATGGAATAAGGAATTTTTCCCCATACAATTTGCAGTTTTTTTCTTTTTTAAAAAAAAAATTTCCCTTAATTGTGAATGCTGGTCTCTTTTATCCTTATTTACATTTGGTCCCTGCAGTGCCATTTGTATTTGTAGTAAATTGTGAATTATTAGAAGGCAAGTGCCATCTTATTTAATATGTTCTCTAAACCAAGGACGTTGTGTGGGAAAGGATGGACATTTTGTGGGGAAATTGATGGTGGTAGGCACAGTGGCACTTCTACCCACAGCCATTACTCCCTTCATCCTTGAAACATAATGCAAGTTTTTTTGTTTTTTTTTTTTTCCAGGTCAACTGTTGAAACTGCCATTTACTAATCCCCTTTCCACCAAAGTAGCCCCTCCCTTACTGGTTTGAAAAAGTTTTCATTTCGTTTGAGCTCTCACCAACTCCTTTATTCTGAAGAAACTTGTTTCTCTGCAAGAAAAGTTCCCATTTACTTTTCCTTTGCAACACCTGCTAAGGCTAATTCTAGCCGGTTCAAGCCACTGAAGCATGTACAGTCAGGAGAAGCCCTGACCTAAAGTCATGTTTATCTAATTATAATAGTAAACATCACTCACTGATCATGCTAAGCTGCCATTTTTGAACATGTGATGCATGAGGTAGTATGATGTGGAAATGAGCATGTGCCACTTTAGCCCATCCCCTATCCCACATCATCTCACCCATCCTTAGCCTCTCCCTTAACCCCTCTTCCCCAGATGGTATAAAACCCCACCTTCCATTTTGCCTAGGGAGACTGATCTTGGGCTTGTCTCCAGTCTCCTTGCTGGTCAACCATGCAATAAACTCTTTCTCTTCTCGAAATCTTGGTGCCATGGCATTGACTCCTGTGTGCATTGGGCAAACAAACCTACTTGGGCAGAAACACTAGGTTCCCAAACATGGAAAATAGATCTTGATTGATTGGAGCAAATCTTCATTGCCCTCCACATTTTTCTTGTCCTCCACTGAAACTACTGATACAAGCGGACATCCAAAAAAGATTATACCCCCTCATAGAAAGACAGCACCCTTCTGCCTCCCACTCACTTCTTCCTTCCCATTTGGCATACTAAGGCAAGGCTGTGTGGTAGCTACCATCCTGCCACCATGTCAAGCCAAAGGGCTATAGGAACATTGAAGGGTAGAAAGAACCTGGGTCTGGGCTGGCATCACCAAGCTGCTGAACTTACCTTGAACCACCTAACTTCTTGTTTTAAGCCACTTTTGGTCAAGTTTAATGTTGCTTGCGGTCAACCACATCCTAAAGGATGTAATGCTGCTTTGAGCATAGAAATAAATATTTTCAGTTAAATATTTTCATGAAACATGAGTAAGAGTCTTATCTCCAAGCTGCATAGTACTTAGAAATTTCCATAAAATATTAGGCATCAAAAACTCACACTGACTCACTAGCTATGCTTATAGTACCAGCTTCAACCTTGGGCTATTTGGCCACTATTATTACTTGACTTGGCAAACTTCAGCTAGCATGTAGGTCTTTCCCACTAGGCTTACGGTTTGTAGAGCTGTGGGTATTATTAGATTGTTAAAAATTGGAAAATGAGATAGAGGGTAAGATACTGCCAAGAAATCTCAAAATTACCATGAATATATGAGGAGAGGGAGGAGTAAGTGGTTGAGGCAGTAGAGAACAGACCATGTTTTTAATTCCAGGCATGTTATATCCTACCTTTTGGATTGTAGACAAATTTCTGTACAGCTCTGAGCCTTAATTTTCTCTTCTATAAAGTGGAAATAATAGGAATGGTGACATTATTTGGTTATGTGAGGATAAAATGAGCTAATGTTCTTAGTACAGTACCTAGTCCATAAGATGCATTCAGGCAGTGGTAACTATGTCTATAAGAAACCAAAGCATAATTCCCAGCAGGTAAGTGGTTAGGCCAGAATTGATTTTGGATCCCCTCATTCCCAAGGCAAGATGGACACCTCTGATATTTACCTTTGGCAACTTTTCCCTGCCCCCTCTTTTTTTTTTTCTTTTAAATTCAGTTTTATTGAAACATATTCACATACCATGCAATCATCCATGGTATACAATCAGCTGTTCACAGTATGATCATATAGTGATGCATTCATCACCACAATCTATTTCTGAACATTTTCCTTACATCATAAAGAAGCAGAATAAGAATAAAAAATAAAATTAAAAAAAAAAGAACACCCATACCATCCCCCCATCCCACCCTATTTGTCATTTAGTTTTTATCCCCATTTTTCTACTCATCCATCCATACACTAGATAAAGGGAGTATGAGCCACAAGGTTTTCACAATCACACTGTCACCCCTTGTAATCTACATTATTATATAATCATCTTCAGGAGTCCAGACTACTGGGTTGGAGTTTGGTAGTTTCAGATATTTACTTCTAGCTATTCCAATACATTAAAACCTAAGAGGTGTTATCTATATAGTGCATAAGAATGTCCACCAGAGTGACCTCTCGACTCCATTTGGAATCTCTCAGCCACTGAAACTATTTCATCTCATTTTGCATCCCCCTTTTGGTCAAGAAGATATTCTCAATCCCACGATGCCAGGTCCTGATTCGTCCCCGGGAGTCATATCCTGCGTTGCCAGGGAGATTTATACCCTTGGGAGTTGGTTCCCATGTAGCGGGGAGGGCAGTGAGTTCACCTGCCGAGGTGGCTCAGTTAGAGAGAGAGAGGGCCATATCTGAGCAACAAAGAGATACTCAGGGGGAGACTCTTAGGCACAATTATATGCAAGTTTAGCCTCTCCTTTGCAGTAACGAGCTTCATAAGGGCAAGTCCCACGATCGAGGGCTTGGCACATCAAACCGCCAGTCCCAATGTTTGTGACAACATCAACACCAGTCCAGGTGAGGAAGTACAACACTTCTGCACCTTCCCTCAGCTCCTCAGGGTGGGGTGGAGGGGGCTGTAAATATATTTTTTATTCTCAGCCCAAATTACTTTGGGATGTGTCACTATTTCACTCTAACCTATACTAACCTACCATATCTCACTTCCTATTCAAAGTTCCATGTAATTGTGGCATTCGAACAAACCGACTGTAGAGTTATACTGTTTAGAAAATATAGATACTGCGCCAAATACACATCTCTTCCCTTGGTCTCACATGGAAGGTGAAGTTTTAAAACACAGTCAGTTTCGACCTTTACCTTTTGGCCCATTTTGCCCTTGTCCTAACCAGATCTGCTTCATTCCCTGCCCCCTCTTTTTGTTGAATAGTTGGCTTGACCTCATTTCATCTTTGTAAAAATATTGGGGTATGCACGTGGTTTTGCAATATTCTTAGCCCTAGTCCTTGCCTACTCTTTTATATGGGCCTGATAGCAACCACTCTTAGTATCTCAATGGAGCTTCCCCAAGAACCAAAGAAAATGATAAAAAAGGCAGCTCCAAAAGAACAATAATTCATTGGAGGCTCACTGCCTGTTTTTACATAACTCCCCTGCTCAAATTTGTTTAAATCAGAATTTGCAAACAGGAGGCTAGTGGATCTAAACTGGCCTGCACATACTGTACGTGAGTTTCAGAACCTCATTTTGTTGAAAACATTTATTTTGTCATTTGAATGCCTCTGTGATATCTCTAAATTGGTTCTACTCAGAGTGTGGTCCAGGGACCAAAGCATCAACGTCCCTTGAAACTTTTAGAAAGGCAAACTCCTGACTGCCTCAGACTCTGCGGGTGGCCGGGATGTGTGCTTTACCAGGCTCTCCAGGGACCCGAAGGCAGGCTTCAGCTTGAGAGCCACTGCTTTTCTTCTACACAGTCTGTTTCTCTCCTCACTCTCCCTGCTCCCCTTAGGCAGTTGATTTCATTACCCCTGGTTTAAACTATAAACCCCTGAGTAATTTTTATTCCACATTTTCTTCAGACCATTCACAAATTCCCAATGCATCTACTGTATAACTAACCCTTAGCACAGAGTCAGGCACATAGATAGATCCCATTCGAGTCAGGAGTCACAGCAGACCAAATCACACACTTCTAGGGAGAAATCCTAGATCCTGTTTGAATGTTCTTGGGGGGAGAAAGTGCCAGAAAGGTAGAAAAGAAAACCCCAGTAAGTAAAATTCATCAGGACTCCAAATATGGAAAGAAGGGGTACATGGGATTTGGGGGTGGACAGAAATTTCTATAACCTGATGAGGCAGTAAATTTTATCAAAAAGCAGGTAAACAGTAGGGTACATTAGGCTTTGAATTTTTAACATATATTTATTTCAAGAATTTGAGTCTTGCCTCCTCTGCCCCCCTCTCGCACCCCCAAAACACAGAGGGAAGACTCAAGTACTTATCCGCTGAAATGCTATGTCAGCACTGGCAGTTTCCATTTTTAGAACAATCTGCTGTAGGTCTTAAGAAGTTACCATTGTGGTTTGAAGACATCTTTAATTTAATTAATAAATTGTAAATGGCTGTTGAAAAAAAAGGTCTCAAACAGGTAAGCACATACAGGGGAGATCAAGTGTTTGCCACACAAGCAAACAATTGATGAACAGGAAGAAAATGCCTATGGAGCTATGACTGTTCTATTATTAACCGGCAATCTGCATATTTCCCCAAATTAATGCCTAGAATGGGATCCGAGTCAGTTGAAACCTAATTATTGACATATCACTTTGATGATTACAAACTTTACAACAGTCACTGCTCCTGCTTCATTTACATGAACCCCTTAAAAACCTCCCAGTAGGGTGTCACTCTCTGCTTCCCCAACAAAGGTCTGTGCTGTAGCTAGAACTTTCTGGGGAAATGTACACATTTTCCCTGTCTCTCTGCTCAGTTAATATTCTGTCACTCACATTCCTTATTTTTCTAGGAGCTATTTCTCCTCGTGGTGCAGTGAAGTACTTTGGAGTGGTTTCCGTAAGGTGATTAAGAGTCAGTGTGGGAGACCTGAGCTCTTTAAACAAATAAACCAAACACTTTCCATTGAACAATGGCACTCCTAATTTGCCCACCACCCTGTGAATAACTGATACAGGCATTATTACTGTCATGGTCTAGGTAAGGGTTTGGCCAACCCCCTTCTGGTGCAGGGGAATCAATAATACAGGCCTCACCTGCTTCTCTGTCTTCTGTTGCACTCAACATGGGTGAGTCCAAATGACTTCCTTTTCTAATACTGCATCAGGAGTTGTATTCATACTTCTCCATGTTAATTAGGTTTTTCAGTGTCTTTGTTTCTCCACTCAGCTCTTCCTATTATGCCCCGCATTTGCTACTATAACCTTCGCCAAGCTCTTCCCCAAGCTGACTCACAGGAGAGATCCTCACCTTTCCCAGTGGGAAAGCAGAGATCTTCCATCTTCCTGCATCTGCTCTGATGCTTTTGTCTATTAGATCCTCCACTTCTGCATTTAGCCCCTCTGATTATTCACTCTGTCCTGGAAAATCCGTTGTTAATATCTCTGGGATTTAACCAGTGCTGCCAAGCCCCCTTACTCAGGCTATGTACCTGTCTTATCTGAATCACTGAAGTAACTTTTAAACCAGTCATGTGCATTTAGAATGTCCTCTTCTCATCCATTCTACACACAGTAGCAAGTGTCATCTTTTCAAAACATGAATCTAAAAAAGAAAAAACAAAGCAAAATGACATCAAAAAACAAAGCAAAACAAAACAAAAAAAACTTAATGGCCCCGTGACACTCAAGATAAAACTTAAACCCCTGGTTTGTTATTTTAGCTTCAATTACCTGAAAGAAAAACTTAGGACAAAGACTTGGGTGCAGGAAGTTGAATTGGGAAAATGATTCCAGAAACCAGAAGTGAGGGAAAGAGGAAATAAAACAGAAAAAGCCAATGTGAGGAGGTTTTAGAGAGTTGGTACCCACCTCAAGCTATTTTGATTTAGCTATGATTGCAACTTTTGAACTTTAGGAAAGCATCTGGAAACTCCTCCCAGGGGATAAAAACAAAAGCATTTGCCCATTGGCCCCACCAACATTAATGACATTACACTTCCAGAGTATGTATGTGTGATGGAGGTGCCGGCCCCAGGTGAGTGGTTCACTTGCACAAGGGTAGATGAAACCTGTCTGGAAGGGGTCATTGTAGCAGAGGCTGGAGTAAGAGGTAGGGCCAAGGGGAGATGAAGTGGTCCACAAACGTGCCCAATGTTCTCCACTCCTTACACCACCCAGATTCACTTCTACCCACCAGTAAGTCCAAACCATCATAGAATATGCTTCAAGGTGATGGTCAGTTGGAACATCTGCAAGATTTAATGCAAGGGGGATGCTGGAACAAATTGAAGACCCCACCGATTCTGAGACTATAATTGACATCCTTCTCTTTCTTCCACTACCCATCCTCAAATTCCCTTACCCTTGGTCAGCATTCTACCTCACTGAGACTGTTTTCCTGTTATCCGTCAATCTTATGGACTAGTCCCTTAGTTGCCTTATGCTTACTGGGCATAGGTGCTATATTGATTATTTACAATTATCATCAGGCATGGGAGCACAATAAGATGCCTCTGTGAATCTGCTGAGTTCTAAACCATGCTCTTCCCTGTTCCCTTTGTAGCCTCAAGTTCAGTAGAACCTTTACTGTGTCCCCTGAGAACCAGGACCTCTAATTTACCAGAGTCTTAGATTGTAGGGACATGAAGCACAATTTCCTCAAGTGGGTCTGAGAGTGATGTTGAGAAGGTCCAGCTCTACAGCTAACACTGACGTACAACAATGCGCTCTCAATTGATCTGAGTAAGACCAGGTATGGGCAGAGATTAGGTGGGGCCGAGGGGATGTGAAGTGTTCCAGTGCATTGGACACATGATTTGACCCATACCTACCTCTCCGGCTGTTTCATTTGTCATCTCCCTCATCCGGCACACACAGGGATCCACCTGTAACCATTTACTGGCATTGCTCTTCCATGCTGGCTTTGCCATGGCCTCAGGTTCCCTTAGACTTGCCATGTCTCTGCTTGGAGCATCCTTGTCTTCAGCTTAAATCCTGCTCTCTTTCAGGACTCAGCTCAGATGTTACCGCCTCTTATAAATCTTCCTTGACCACCTGGGACCATCTTAGCTGCCCCCATAATGTGGTTACTGATTCCAATATTCTTTTTTTTTTTTTTTTTTTTTTTAATCATCATTTTATTGAGATATATTCACATACCACGCAGTCATACAAAACAAATTGTACTTTCGATTGTTTACAGTACCATTACATAGTTGTACATTCATCACCTAAATCAATCCCTGACACCTTCATTAGCACACACACAAAAATAACAAGAATAATAATTAGAGTGAAAAAGAGCAATTGAAGTAAAAAAGAACACTAGGTACCTTTGTCTGTTTGTTTGCTTCCCCTACTTTTCTACACATCCATCCATAAACTAGACAAAGTGGAGTTTGGTCCTTATGGCATTCCCAATCCCACTGTCACCCCTCATAAGCTACATTTTTATACAACTCTCTTCGAGATTCATGGGTTCTGGGTTGTAGTTTAATAGTTTCAGGTATCCACCACCAGCTACCCCAATTCTTTAGAACCTAAAAAAGGTTGTCTAAAGTGTGCGTAAGAGTGCCCACCAGAGTGATCTCTCGGCTCGTTTTGGAATCTCTCTGCCACTGAAGCTTATTTCATTTCCTTTCACATCCCCCTTTTGGTCAAGAAGATGTTCTCCGTCCCACGATGCCGGGTCTACATTCCTCCCCGGGAGTCATATTCCACGTTGCCAGGGAGATTCACTTCCCTGGGTGTCTGATCCCACGTAGGGGGGAGGGCAGTGATTTCACCTTTCAAGTTGGCTTAGCCAGAGAGAGAGGGCCACATCTGAGCAACAAAGAGGCATTCAGGAGGAGACTCTTAGGCACAAATACAGGAAGGCCTAGCCTCTCCTTTGCAGCCACCGTCTTCCCAAGGGTAAAACTTATGGCAGAGGGCTCAACCCATCAAACCACCAGTCCCCTATGTCTGTGGTCATGTTAGCAACCATGGAGGTGGGGTAGGCGAATACCCCTGCATTCTCCACAGGCTCCTCAAGGGGGCACTACATCTTTTTTTTTTTTTTTCCTTGTTTGTCTTTTTTCTTTTCTTTTTTTTTTTTAACTTTCCCTTCTTTTTTAAATCAACTGTATGAAAAAAAAAAGTTAAAAAAAAAACAAACATACAATAAAAGAACATTTCAAAGAGACCATAACAAGGGAGTAAGAAAAAGACAACTAACCTAAGATAACTGCTTAACTTCCAACATGTTCCTACTTTACCCCAAGAAAGTTACACAATATAGCAACATTTCAGTGAACTTGTTCCTACTACATCCGTCAGAAATTAACAGACCATAGTCATTTCTGGGCATCCCCAGAACGTTAAATAGCTTATCTGTTCTTCTTGGATTATTGTTCCCCCTTCCTTAATTGCTCTCTACTGCTAGTTCCCCTACATTCTACATTATAAACCATTTGTTTTACATTTTTCAAAGTTCACATTAGTGGTAGCATATAATATTTCTCTTTTTGTGCCTGGCTTATTTCGCTCAGCATTATGTCTTCAAGGTTCATCCATGTTGTCATATGTTTCACGAGATCGTTCCTTCTTACTGCCGCGTAGTATTCCATCGTGTGTATATACCACATTTTATTTATCCACTCATCTGTTGAAGGACATTTGGGTTGTTTCCATCTCTTAGCAATTGTGAATAATGCTGCTATGAACATTGGCGTGCAGATATCTGTTCGTGTCACTGCTTTCCGATCTTCCGGGTATATACCGAGAAGTGCAATCGCTGGATCGAATGGTAGCTCTATATCTAGTTTTCTAAGGAACTGCCAGACTGACTTCCAGAGTGGCTGAACCATTATACAGTCCCACCAACAATGAATAAGAGTTCCAATTTCTCCACATCCCCTCCAGCATTTGTAGTTTCCTGTTTGTTTAATGGCAGCCATTCTAACCGGTGTTAGATGGTATCTCATTGTGGTCTTAATTTGCATCTCTCTAATAGCTAGTGAAGCTAAACATTTTTTCATGTGTTTCTTGGCCATTTGTATTTCCTCTTCAGAGAACTGTCTTTTCATATCTTTTGCCCATTTTATAATTGGGCTGTCTGTACTATTGTCATTGAGTTGTAGGATTTCTTTGTATATGCAAGATATCAGTCTTTTGTCAGATACATGGTTTCCAAAAATTTTTTCCCATTGAGTTGGCTGACTCTTTACCTTTTTGAGAAATTCCTTTGAGGTGCAGAAACTTCTAAGCTTGAGGAGTTCCCATTTATCTATTTTCTCTTTTGTTGCTTGTGCTTTGGGTGTAAAGTCTAGGAAGTGGCCTCCTAATACAAAGTCTTGAAGATGTTTTCCTACATTATCTTCTAGGAGTTTTATGGTACTTTCTTTTATATTGAGATCTTTGGTCCATTTTGAGTTAATTTTTGTGTAGGGGGTGAGGTAGGGGTCCTCTTTCATTCTTTTGGATATGGATATCCAACTCTCCCAGCCCCATTTGTTGAAAAGACCATTATGGCTCAGTTCGGTGACTTTGGGGGCCTTATCAAAGATCAGTCGGCCATAGATCTGAGGGTCTATCTCTGAATTCTCAATTCGATTCCATTGATCTATATGTCTATCTTTGTGCCAGTACCATGCTGTTTTGGCAACTGTGGCTTTATAATAAGCTTCAAAGTCAGGGAGTGTAAGTCCTCCCACTTCGTTTTTCTTTTTTAGAGTGTCTTTAGCAATTCGAGGCATCTTCCCTTTCCAAATAAATTTGATAACTAGCTTTTCCAAGTCTGCAAAGTAGGTTGTTGGAATTTTGATTGGGATTGCATTGAATCTGTAGATGAGTTTGGGTAGAATTGACATCTTAATGACATTTAGCCTTCCTATCCATGAACATGGAATATTTTTCCATCTTTTAAGGTCCCCTTCTATTTCTTTTAGTAGAGTTATGTAGTTTTCTTTGTATAGGTCTTTTACATCTTTGGTTAAGTTTATTCCTAGGTACTTGATTTTTTTAGTTGCTATTGAAAATGGTATCTTTTTCTTGAGTGTCTCTTCAGTTTGTTCATTTCTAGCATATAGAAACATTACTGACTTATGTGCATTAATCTTGTATCCCGCTACTTTGCTAAATTTGTTTATTAGCTCTAGTAGGTGTATCGTTGATTTCTCAGGGTTTTCTAGATATAAGATCATATCATCTGCAAACAATGACAGTTTTACTTCTTCTTTTCCAATTTGGATGCCTTTTATTTCTTTGTCTTGCCGGATTGCCCTGGCTAGCACTTCCAGCACAATGTTGAATAACAGTGGTGACAGCGGGCATCCTTGTCTTGTTCCTGATCTTAGAGGGAAGGCTTTCAGTCTCTCACCATTGAGTACTATGCTGGCTGTGGGTTTTTCATATATGCTCTTTATCATGTTGAGGAAGTTTCCTTCAATTCCTACCTTTTGAAGTGTTTTTATCAAAAAGGGATGTTGGATTTTGTCAAATGCTTTTTCAGCATCTATTGAGATGATCAATTGATTTTTCCCTTTCGAGTTTTTAATGTGTTGTAATACATTGATTGTTTTTCTTATGTTGAACCATCCTTGCATGCCTGGAATGAACCCCACTTGGTCATGGTGTATGATTTTTTTAATGTGTCTTTGGATTCGAATTGCAAGTATTTTGTTGAGGATTTTTGCATCTATATTCATTAGGGAGATTGGCCGGTAGTTTTCCTTTTTTGTAGCATCTTTGCCTGGTTTTGGTATTAGATTGATGTTAGCTTCATAAAATGAGTTAGGTAGTGTTCCATTTTCTTCAATGTTTTGAAAGAGTTTGAGTAAGATTGGTGTCAGTTCTTTCTGGAAAGTTTGGTAGAATTCCCCTGTGAAGCCATCTGGCCCTGGGCATTTATTTGTGGGAAGATTTTTGATGACTGATTGGATCTCTTTGCTTGTGATGGGTTGGTTGAGGTCTTCTATTTCTTCTCTGGTCAGTCTAGGTTGTTCATATGTTTCCAGGAAATTGTCCATTTCTTCTACATTATCCAGTTTGTTGCCATACAGTTGTTCATAATATCCTCTTATAATTTTTTTAATTTCTTCAGGATCTGCAGTTATGTCACCTTTTTCATTCATTATTTTGTTTATATGGGTCTTCTCTCTTTTTGATTTTGTCAGTCTAGCTAGGGGCTTGTCAATCTTGTTGATCTTCTCAAAGAACCAACTTTTGGTGATATTTATCCTCTCTATTGTTTTTTTGTTCTCTATGTTATTTATTTCTGCTTTAATCCTTGTTATTTCTTTTCTTGTACTTGGTTTAGGATTGGTTTGCTGTTCATTTTCTAGCTTCTTCAGTTGATCCATTAGTTCTTTGATTTTGGCTCTTTCTTCCTTTTTAATATATGCATTTAGTGCTATAAATTTCCCCCTTAGCACTGCTTTTGCTGCATCCCATAGGTTTTGGTATGTTGTGTTCTCATTTTCATTCGTCTCTATATATTTAGCAATTTCTCTTGCTATTTCTTCTTTAACCCACTGATTGTTTAGGAGTGTGTTGTTTAACCTCCAGGTATTTGTGAATTTTCTAAGTCTCTGTTGGTTATTGACTTCTAATTGTATTCCATTGTGGTCAGAGAATGTGCTTTGAATAATTTCAATCTTTTTAAATTTATTGAGGCTTGTTTTATGTCCCAGCATATGATCTATTCTGGAGAAAGTTCCATGAGCACTAGAAAAGTATGTGTATCCTGGTGATTTGGGATGTAATGTCCTGTAGATGTCTGTTAAATCTAATTCATTTATCAGATTGTTTACGTTTTCAATTTCCTTATTGGTCTTCTGTCTGGTTGATCTATCTATAGGAGAGAGTGATGTGTTGAAGTCTCCCACAATTATTGTGGAAACATCAATTGCTTCCTTTAGTTTTGCCAATGTTTCTCTCATGTATTTTGTGGCACCTTGATTGGGTGCATAGACATTTACGATTGTTATTTCTTCTTGCTGAATTGCCCCTTTTATTAGTATGTAGTGGCCTTCTTTGTCTCTCAAAACATCCCTGCATTTGAAGTCTATTTTATCTGAGATTAATATTGCTACACCTGCTTTGTTTTGGCTGTAGCTTGCATGAAATATTTTTTTCCATCCTTTCACTTTCAGTTTCTTTGTGTCCCTGTGTCTAAGATGAGTCTCTTGTATGCAACATATTGATGGTTCATTTTTTTTGATCCATTCTGCGAATCTATATCTTTTAATTGGGGAGTTTAATCCATTTACATTCAACGTTAAAACCGTGAAGGCATTTCTTGAATCGGCCATCTTATCCTTTGGATTATGTTTGCCATATTTTTCCCTCTCTCTATTAATATCCTTTATTGTACCCATACCAAATCTCTTTAGTACTGAACCTTTCTCCAAGTCTCTCTGTCCTGTCTTTGTTTCTCTGTCTGTAGGGCTCCCTTTAGTATCTCCAGTAGGGCAGGTCTCTTGTTAGCAAATTCTCTCAGCATTTCTTTGTCTGTGAAAAATTTAAGCTCTCCCTCAAATTTGAAGGAGAGCTTTGCTGGATAAAGTATTCTTGGCTGGAAATTCCTCTCACTCAGAATTTTAAATATATCGTGCCACTGCCTTCTCGCCTCCATGGTGGCTGCTGAGTAGTCACTACTTAGTCTTATGCTGTTTCCTTTGTATGTGGTGAATTGCTTTTCTCTTGCTGCTTTCAGAACTTGCTCCTTCTCTTCTATGTTTGACAGTGTGATCAGTATATGTCTCGGAGTGGGGTTTTTTGGATTTATTCTATTTGGAGTTCGCTGAGCATTTATGATTTGTGTATTTATGTTGTTTAGAAGATTTGGGAAGTTTTCCCCAACAATTTCTTTGAATACTCTTCCTAGACCTTTACCCTTTTCTTCCCCTTCTGGGACACCAATGAGTCTTATATTCGGACGTTTCATATTATCTATCATATCCCTGAGGTCCATTTCGAGTTTTTCAATTTTTTTCCCCATTCTTTCTTTTATGCTTTCATTTTCCATTCTGTCATCTTCCAGGTCACTGATTCATTGTTCAACTTCCTCTAGTCTTGTACTGTGAGTGTCCAGAATCTTTTTAATTTGGTCAACAGTTTCTTTAATTTCCATAAGATCATCCATTTTTTTATTTAGTCTTGCAATGTCTTCTTTATGCTCTTCTAGGGTCTTCTTGATTTCCTTCATATCCCGTACTATGGTCTCATTGTTCATCTTTAGTTCTTTGAGTAGCTGCTCTAGGTGTGTCTCTTCTGGTCTTTTGATTTTGGTGCTTGGGCTTGGGTTATCCATATCGTCTGGTTTTTTCATATGCTTTATAATTTTCTGTTGTTTTTGGCCTCGTGGCATTTGCTGAACTTGATAGGGTTCTTTTAGGGTTTGTAGACCAGTTGAAGTCCTTATCTCTAATTTATCAGATCTACAGCTTCGTGGAGTACACTTTCTCTAACTAACCAGCAGGTGGCGTCCACGAGCCACCTGTTCTCCACAAGCCAGATCTCCCCTGCTTAGCCTTTTTGGTGAGTGGGGGAGTGAGTTTTGTGGGACCCAATTGGTGTACCAAGCTTGCGTGTGTAGTTGGTGTTGCCTGCCCTGTATGTGGGGTGTGTTTCTGGGCAGTCGGGGAGGGGGGGTGGCCCTAACAATCAAATCTCCCTGATGATCCTAGAGTTTTAAAGCTGCTGCAATAGTCTAATCCTTCAGTTCAGTCCTGCCACAGTTTGTCTCTGCCACTGACCCACAAGTCTTTGGTATTGGCGTATGGCTCCTGAGACTTGCAAGTGGGCCCCTCTTCCAGGCTGTGCACCCCGGGTCCTCTGTTGAGGGATGACTGTGCTATGTCACAGGTGAGTGCCGTCCCCCCAAGGCAGTTCTGGGCTGCTGGGCTGTGTAGGGAGGCTCCCAGTCTGCTCAAATGACGGCTGAATGGGGCTCTGTTAATTCACACTGCTCCCCCTTCCCAGCTCTGGGACATTCAGCTGAGGCTGCAGGGAAGGCTAATGTCCACACCCAGTTTTGTGGTGTGTGCCTGTTATTTGAAGCACTTCCGTCACACTGGGTTGTCTGGGGCCGCTCTGGGCTATGGGGCTGGCGATGGGCAGGAGTGTTTCCTGTCCACCAGGATGGTGGCTGTGAGCGGACACCCCCCTTTTCTTGGGAAGTTGTGTTGTTTAGTGAATTTTCTCAGCCACTGGATTATTGCCTTTTGTCTCAGAGCTCTCTTAGTTCTGCTCTTGACTTGACGTGCCCAAATTTCAATTCTTTGAAGCTTTCTGTATTGAGCTTCTTAGAGTAATTGTTTTAGAAAAAGCAAAAAGGATTTAAAAAAAACAAAAAAAAAAAACGGCCCTCCTCAGAGATCTAATGGGTTATTGAAATGCTAACAGACAAAGCAACCAGGGCCATTAAGGAAAGGTGCACATGGCAGAGAGATCAGCCTTGCTTCGGGATTTGCATATGCGCCTCAAGGCCTGATCTCCGCCCTTCCCCTTTCTGTGTTCACCAGAACTCCAAAAATCCTCTGCTTTTATTTTGGAGTTTTTCGTGTTGTTTTTTTTCTATGCCTGTCTCCTCTCTGCTGGGCTGGCTGCTCTCAGAGTCTCTGGTGTCTGGTCTCAGTCTATCTATGGTTGGAGTTTGAATTAGTAGAATGAGTTTCCGATAAGAGCAGCCACTGCAATTCTCCCTTCTCCTTCCTGGAGCTGACAGCCCCTCCTCCCCCGGGACTGAGCCTGGCAGGGAGGGGCGCGGGTCCCCTGGCCGCAAAAACTTACAGATTTCGCTGATCTCAGCAGTTCCACGTTTTCATGAGTGTTGTATGAAGTATGCCCAAAGACAGATTGCTCTGTGGTGTCCAGTCCACGCAGTTCCTGGCTTTTTACCTACTTTCCTGGAGGAGTAACTAAAACATACAGCTCACCAGTCTGCCATCTTGCCCCGCCTCTCCTCCAATATTCTTTTGAAACACTTATCACACTTATGACAATGTCCATTATTTTGTTGTTTTTGTTATTTCCTTCCCCTGGATCACAACTCATTAAGAACAGGATCTCATTACCACACTGAGGACCTATCATAAGGTTAGGATTCAGTAAAAAGTCCATTAAGAAGTAAATGGATGAGGAGTGAGAAGTCCTAACTCTGCTGCTTCCTAGCTGTTTGAATTTGAGAATTCCACTTAATCTTTCTAAATTTGGGCTTTTTCATTTCTAAGAGAGACCTGTAGAAAGTGCCATTTATTGTCTATCTTCCCCTCTACTGACCTTAGCTTGAGACTAAGGAAGACATTAGCTTGAGACTTCAGTTCCACAGGGGATGGAGTCTTGATGAGGTTATTGGGAAGGGTGCCTGAGTAATTGTGGAACCAAACTCTATTGAGTTCTGCAACTGTCTTTGGTTAGATTAGCAAGAATCTGCAGAGACAGTGGAGAATGGATTAGCTCTGACACTGCTCAAGTAGACTCATTTCCTAATGCACAGAAAAGTCAATGCTCTGACACCAAGATTTCGAGAAAAGAAAGAGTTTTATTGCATGGTTGACTGGCAAGGAGATAGGAGGCAAGACTCATATCTCTGTACCCATGCTGACAAAGTTATAGACATTTATGCAGTTTTGGGTTGGTGGGTCTAAGGGAGTCGTGTAGGATAAGGCAATGTGACGTGGGTTAAGGGGTAGGCATATGTGGAGCATATACTGTCCCAAATCATGCTACTTCATTGATTGCATGTTCAAAAACGGCAACTTAGCATGATCACTGAGTGTGATTTTTACTATTATAATTAGGCAAAAGTGACTTTAGTTCACGGCTTCTCCTGACTGCACATGCCCTTGTGGCTGAAATTGGTCAGAACCAGCTTTAGTAGATGCTGCTAAGGGAGAGGAAAACAGGAGACCATCTTGCATTGTAGTACACTTTTTATCAATAAACATGAGAAGGTAGGAGCTCAAAAAAGGGAAATGGAAACTTTTGCATGTTAGTAAGGGAGGGGCTACCTTAGAACAAAAGTGGGTTAACAGATGGTGGTTTCAGCTCTTTGTCCTCCCAAAGATGTTTTTTATTCCATAAGTCTTGAAAGTGATCTTAAAGTTTATTCTAGTTTAATCCAACTTATTTTTACAGATAGGAAAACGGGTCTTTGGACCTGTGAATTTTGCAAATGCATTTGTAAAGTCTTATACAAAATGTGCTATTACCAGCTGTAAACCAAAAAGGCATGTCCCTTAGCCAGGGGGGAAATGACAAGACTATTGAAAATGCTGCCTTTATGGGTTGCAACTTTTAACATTTATTTTGAAGCCTTGACTAGAATAACAGAATAAGGGCAATGAGAAACATTGCAGAATGTTTACTCAAACAAATTACAGTGTCAATTTGGAAAACAACATGGGTATTTTATCAAAGAAAATGTATTCATTTATCACAATGCAGGCCTCTATAGAGAAGTACAAATTTTCTCAACAACAGAACTTTAAAAAGTTACAGCAGCTCCTGGGAGCAGAGTGGAGAATATAAGAGCATTAAGTCACAGGAGCAAGACTTCCATTCATTTTGCAACAAAGACATTTTGAATGTAATCATAGTTATTAGTTGCAATCTTGCACAGGCAACCCAAGCAATGATCTTAGCTCATTGTGAGCCCCTTTGCGGACCCCAAATTCTGGTCAGGTCCCAAGCACTGGTAGTTACTGTTTACATTCCATAGAGCTTCCAATAATGCTTCTTTACTTTTGGACTGATCGATAGCAGACTTTTTATACTGGAGGAAACAGTTATTGAACTAGATTCCTATTTTCTCTAACTTTCTAACCCTGAAACACTGAGGTGCCTCATCCAGAAATATATGGAGGCAATTTTATTTGTTTGCTTGTTTAATTAAAGAAATTGTGAGTTAATAGAAAAAGCATGCATGAAACACTGGATTCCCAAATTATACCCTATCATTAACACCTTGCATTGGAGTGGTACATTTGTTACAGTTGATGAAAGCACACTTTTATAATTATACTATAAACTATAGTCTGTGGTTTAACTTAGGGTTCACTGTTTGTGATGTGCAGTTCCATATTTTGTTTTGTTTTTAAATTTTCATTCCAGCACCAAATTTACCACCTAACATTTCCCCTTTTGACCACATTCAAATATATATATATATATATACAAATTTCAGTGCTGTTAATCACATTTCATCATTTTGTTCTACCATCATCACCTTTCATTACCAAAACATTTCCATTATTCAGAACAGAAATAGTACATTTTAAGCCTTAACTCTGTATT
Organism: Choloepus didactylus; assembly: GCF_015220235.1. Taxonomy (NCBI): domain Eukaryota; kingdom Metazoa; phylum Chordata; class Mammalia; order Pilosa; family Megalonychidae; genus Choloepus; species Choloepus didactylus. Next base: position 21,791,730 of record NC_051325.1, on the reverse strand, counting down.
CCCTATGTCCATCCTGTCACCTGATAAACTATATTCTAGATACTGTCTCTATGACTTTGTTTATTCTAATTATTTTTCATCAGTGAGGTCATACATTATTTGTCCTTTTGTGTCTGACTTTTTTCACTCAACATAAAGTCTTCAAGCTTCATCCAGCTGAATAATATTCCATTGTGTGTGTATATCACTTTTAAAGTCTATTCTGTCTGATATTAGTATAGCTACACAAACTTTATTTTGGTTACTGCTTGCATGGAATTATCTTTTTCCATCCTTTCACTTTCAACCTATTTGAATATTTGCATCTAAAATAAGTCTCTTTTAGGCAGAATATAGATGGATATATTTTTTAAATCCATTCTGCCAATCTGTGTCTTTTGATTGGGGAGTTTAATTCATTAACATTCAAAGCTATTACTGTAAAGGTACTTCTTACTTTAACCATCTTATGCTTTGGTTTTTGTCAGATCTGGTTTTTTTTCTCTCTTTTTATCCTTTTAGTTACCCTTATGAATACTCATCAATTCTGCACCCTCCTCCAGACCTCTCTCTCCTGTCATTTCTTTTCAGCCTGCAGAACTCCCTATAGTAGATCTCATAGGGCCAGTCTCTTATTAACAAACTCTCTCAGCTTCTGTTTGTGAATATTTTAAACTCCCCCTCATTTTTGAAGGACAACTTTGCTGGATAGAGAATTCTTGGCTGGTAATTTTTCTCTTTCAGTATCTTGAATACATTGTACCTCTGCCTTCTCACCTCCATGGTGTCCAATGAGAAATCAGCACTTAGTCTTATTTAGTTTCCCTTGTATGTATGTGGTGAATCACTTTTCTCTTGCTGTTTACAGAATTTTCTCCTTCTCAGTATTTGACAGTCTGATTAGTATGCGCTTGCATTGGGTCTATTCAGATTTAATCTGTTTAGAGTACATTGGGCTTCTTGGTTTTGCATATTTGTATCTTTTATAAGGGTTGGAAAATTTTTAGCCATTATTTCTTCAAATAGTCTTTTGGCCCTTTTCTCTTCTTTTCTCTTTCTGGGACACCCATGATGTGTATGTTTTTGTGCTTTGTGTTGTCAATCAATTCCATGACACCCTGCTCAAATTTTTCCATTTTTTCCCATTTGTTGTTCTATCTGTTCAAATTTGGTTGCCCTGTCTCCTAGCTTGCTGATTCTTTCTTCTTCCTCTTCAGATCTGCTGGTGTGTATCTCCAGTATATTTTTACTTTCATCTACAGTGTCTTTCCTTTCCATAATGTCTGTTATTTTTCCATGTATTCTTTCAAATTCTTCTATATGCTCTTCTAGTGTCTTAATATCCTTTATCTCTTTATACACATTTTTCCTTTATTTCTTTGAATTGATTCAGGAGATTCGAACATCTTTGATTAGTCCCAGATTCTGTCTCCTCCGACTTTTCGATTTGTTCCTTTGACTGGGCCATTTTTTCTTCAGTTTTAGTGCGCCTTATTATTTTTTTGCTGATGTTTGGTTAGCTGATTATCTTCATGGATCTGCTCTGAATGTCAGTTTTCTCTCTTGTCTAGGATTTAGTTGTTGCCTAGGTTTGTATTGATCTGCTTTTCACTTTCCATCAAGACCTGTGTTTGTATTAGAGCACTGCTTTGATGGTTGTGACATCAGTATTTATCAGCCAAAACAGGACTATGTACCCCTGCATGGGGTGCAGACCAGCTCCGCAGTCTGGAGACCCTTATTTTCCAGTCTGTCCAGCAGATAGTGCTCTTCTGTTACTCAGTTGTCTCCAGAGGCTGGTTACCTCCTGGTACCCCACAGTGCCTGACTGGGTGGGGCTGAAACTGTGGGGTTCCAGTGCCCTCACTTTGCTGCCAAAATCTAGCTCATTGTGGGCTGTGTCCCCCTCTGTACTTGCAGCAGAGGACTCCCACAGCCACCCCAGTGCAGCCATCCCCCAGCCAAGGATCAGGCCACCTGATGTTATTTTTCTTAAGGGCGGGGGATGGGCACCAGGACCCAGGGCTGGAATTTTACAGTGTTAATCCACATTTTCTCAGACTCTTTGTCCTTCACTGACCTGGGCCTTGAAATGTCCTCCTCTTTTCCCTGTGTCCCCAAACAGTTGATTTGCAGTTTCTTCCTGGCTACTTGCTGCTTTTAGGGAAGATTTTGCAGTTCTCTCCCTGATCCTCCATTTTGGAAGCTCCTTGCTGCCCTTTGGTATTCCGCCCTCCCCAGTGACTTGACCCTGCCATGGGTCCCTGTGGGCTTGGGTCTCGGTACCTGGATATAGGTGGGATCCTTTTCATGGCTGTGAGAGATTTTATAGTCTGTGACCCCAGTGGGGGGTGGGAGGTATCCCTGGGAAAGCCCTGAGCTGCCTGGGACTGAGTCGGGGGAAGAGGAGAGGACCGGCTGGTCCGGGGCCGAAGTTTGCTACATGATATTTTCTTGTTCTTTGATTCATCATTTGTGGGATCCTTCTCCAGTCTTTACCTTTCTCCAGAGTTCTGAACAAATGAGAATTGTCTTTTCTTTCACTGAATATCTGCGGAGAGGTTTTCAGTAGCTGTCTTGGGTTGCCATGATGATGTATGTATACCACTTTTAACCTGTCATGAGTACACAGAACACAGTGGGGAGTGAGACTCACCTTAAATTGCTGGCAAGGAATGGAGCCAGTGGCCCACTTTTCAGCTCATTTTGTACTTGTCAAGGAGGGAGCATTCCAGTTCATTTGCTGGGAATTGGACCTGAAACTAAGCAGTATCCCTCTGAGTTGTAAGCCTTTTCAATAGACCCCTCTTCTACAATGGGAGAGTAGCAGCTGAATTATGGACACCTTGCTAGAGAAAGGTGGTTTAATGAAGTTGCAAGTACTTGGAATAAAGTGAATCTGAAGTATTGATTTGTAGGTGATTCCTTATGGAAAACAGAGAAGAATGATTAGCAATTAATATGCCACAATTGGGGCTCTTAAAGTGCTTTAAAATAATTTACTCCTTTAACTAAGGTGAATGTCAACCCTATGCTTTCATTTATCCCATTAATTTATTTAGCAAATGGGAAGAACTCCCCCTCAGTAAGAATAGCTAGTTCCAAATCCAAATCCTTGGGTGTCAATGGAATAATGGTTCAGGGAATCTATGGGGGGAACCACCCAATCCAAACCATTTGCAAATCTGAGACATTTTGTCATGAGTTTCCCATGCAGTTTCTTCTCATTGGTAGAATCAGCTTAACACAGGACTTAGGCAGATGGTTGAGTACCCCAATTTTGCTCTAGAATTTCCAGTTGCTATAGATCCACTATCTGGGCAGGATTTGTTCTTTGACAAAGGCTAGGCAGAGGTAATTGGAACACCACAAAATGTTCATCAAAATGCTGCTGGAGTGGCGGCCTCCTGACAGCTGCTTTCTACGTTGGGTATCAACACAAGGGTTTATTTCCATGGGCTGTGTGGGTCTTTTATTTTGTACTATTGCTAGGCATGGCATTGCTTTATACTCTGCTCTATTGTTTGTTAAAAGATTGAGGTTATTTGCTGTGTGTGACCCATTCTCAGTGTTGGGCTTGTTACTGCCATCTAAACAGCCCTGTTGGAACTTCCAGTTTCTCTGTTTTTCCACACAAGGAGGCACACCCAAGAGCCCTACTGCTACAGTCACCTGGACTCCTGCCCTGCTCTGAGGGGGGTGCTGGGCTCCATCCTTGAGGTGTCCTTCTCCAGGCGTAGGGGCTACTATCAAAGATTCCAAGTGGGTCAGCCAAGCACAGCCCAGGGCAAAGACCTCCCTACTTGCCAAAGTTCATAGGGAGGATTCCATTTCTTCTGTCTGATATGATCCTAAATGGCTAGTTCCGGGTTGGACCACTCAGACAAGGAAAGAGTTATTCTCTGGGAGAAGAACAATATCCTGCTTAGTGAAAACCCACTGTATTCCACTCTCACATTGCAGAATTTCCAGCCCAGAATCATTTCTGGGCTCTAGGGTACCATTGTTTAGCTTGAATCTTGAGAAAGAGAAAGTTGAGAGGGAAACATTGGAAATGGGGATCTGTCTGCAGATTTTCATTCACTTAACCCTTCCCACTTCACGTGCTGTTTTCACAACTAAGAATGTGTGATAAACTAAGAGCAGGAAAAGGAGCTTTGATGCTAAAGGATCTGACACTACATGAAGAGTGTGAAGCTCGGTGCAAAACATCTAGTAAACTTGCGTCTCTTATTTTCAAGTAGGGACATGAAGATTTGGGGGAGTGGGAATAGGACTATGTCAAGAGAAACTGTGACTATGGAAAGTTTATTTGAGGAGCCCTTGAATGAGAGGCTCTAGCCATAACATCAGAAGTGAGCTGAAGGGCATAAGACGTAACCAGTGGGGCAAATCTTCACATCATACACTCTGTAGGAAGGATTAAAATGCCAGTTTTCTTTTCTCCACTGCATCACTAAATATTTTTCCACCTTATTGGAAATTGAGTCTGGGTTTTTTGTTTGCCTATTTGTTTCCTCATTGAAGCCTCCAAGCTTCAGTATTTCAAATACTGAAATATGTATTTGTGAAGTTTCTGGGGTAGAATATCTACAGAATATTTTCTTCTGACCTAAGTGTCCAGATACATGTGAGATATTTTGATCCTGTCTTACATTTAACTTGGCCATAGAAATTGAGCTGCTCAAATGTCTAAGGGAAATATAACTTCCATGTCACCTGCTTGAAAGAGTTACTCTCACCTCTGATTTTTCTAACTCCTTAGCAGAATCATTGATTGTTTGGTTAAATACATAGTCCCAAAGCAAGGTCTATGAAGCACATGAATATTGAAAATTCTCACTGCAGAATATACAAAAGACGAAATCAAATCTGTACATGATGCTAGGATTCTGGGCTATGATTCTGGAAATGAGGAAGGATTTTGGCTCATGGGGCACTGCTATGATAACCACATTGCTCCAGGGTCAGATGAGGTGCCTGTGGATAATTCCCAGTGTCCCCGAGATTGGCTACAAAAATCACTGTGAATATGAACAGCTCTAAGAGTCAGAAACCCTGATCCTCTGCAAAGGCTCTCAACAGGCGGGAAAAAGTAATCAATTTGTGAGAATGAAGTTGAAGATGTGGAACAAAGCAAGAATCCTTGATCTGTTGATGAGCATTTGCCTACCCCCATCTTGGATCTTCTCCAATCACATCAAAAGAGTTTTTGGCTTTGACTTTCAGGTGAAGATGAAACTGGCACTACTACTCTTCTGAATCCCTTTTTCGATTGAAAATGCGTAAAAACTGAACCCAAGCTACTGGTGTCCTAATAGGCCAAAAGGATGCTGCAAAATAAGATTCTAGTACATGTCTCTTTGTCTCCTGATACAATAACAGTAAAATCAGGAGGTGGGGCAGTAAAGGGAAGGAAACCCAATAAGGGAAGTGTTGTGGAGTAGGTGACCACTGAGAAAGACTGAGTCTCAGTCCTGCTGGGGAAATCTGGAATACAGAGTAGGACTTGCCTCAGAGACATCCCACCTGAGGCGTGTTACCCCTCTGCTGCCCCTCACTGCTGCAGGCTGTTCTCAACTGCTCAACATTTCTGGAGCTTCATCCCACTGGGGACCCTCTGGGACACTGTGTGGGACCCACCTCAGAATTACTCCACTGAGGGGTGAGGGAGTTGGGACAATTAGCCACCAATTCCTACCTCCCATTGGTTGAGGTTTGCTACCAGGTGGATTAACTTCCCAACATTTGTGGCCTATTCCACACCCCATGTCTGCAGCCGGAGAAAGCCTTTAGGCAGAGGGTCGCAGATGCTTAAATTGGTAATTGTTTAATGAAACTGAAGACGGCCTCCAGGAAAGGCCAATGGATTACAGCAAGGCATTGACATAGCTACAAGGGTAGGCATTGAACAAATGTGGAATGAGTGAATAAACCACCTTTCTGAAAGGAAAAAAAGTGAATACTATGTAAAGGCAACATAGAACTTCTTGTTTATTTTAATGTATAACTTACCTCTAAAATCATAGGTCCAATTCCATAAAAGGAAGTTTCTTTCAGCAGATTGGCCCTGGAGAAAGTAAATAAAGTTGAGAACAAAATAATTTTTCAGATCAATTACACACAAAAGGTAAATGACTGACTAACAGATTTGTATGTAGCTTTTAGAGTCTTATTTGGAGAGGGTGTTTGCTTATATAACAAATGAGAGCCAAAGTTATCTGGTATTTTATTGTTCATTTCGGGGCAATGTTTTGTTCTAATTGTTTCTTCTTTTATGAAATTGCTTCTGAGATGCTAACTCTGTTCAGACAGGCTCAGTTTGTTCCCTGCTCTGAACACTGTGCTGCAACTCTTTGTTCTGGACCTTTCAGTAATATCAGAGCAAAGGAAATAATATCTATTGTGATGTATGAACCAGTGACAGAAAAGAGGTGGTCTTTGGGGACTTGATTCCCCTTATTATCTCATCACCTCCCAAGATACGCATAACTAGCCACCTGCTGTAAGTAAAAACAGTGCATGTGGCCACAGCCCAACACCAACCCACTACCACCTCCCTAACCAGCGTGTGGCCCCTGAAGTCCCATCATAGAGAAATTCTGGAACCACTGCTTTTCTGGATCCAGTCTCTGTGGATCCAGCCTAAACTCTGTGTTCCATAGCAACTGTTCTGCAGTGCTTCCCCTTTGCAGGAATGATCAGCCCATCCTGGTAGTGGAGCAGATGTACTGCTTGCTGAAGTTATTTATTGGAGTTCTTGTCAGGGGTCCCCGGGAATTTGTAGTTGGATATGAAAATAGGGTTCCCTGCCCCTTGGTGGTCAAGAGATTTCTAAGGCAGGAGGACCATTAGAATGGTCCATGTGAGATTTGTTAAATCTTGAAATTTGTTTTTTTTTTTAACTTTTTAAATTTTTTTAACAATTTCAGACTTACAGAAAAAAGTTGCAAGAATAGTACGAAGAATTTTCATATCCTTACCCAGATTCATCAATTTTTAATGTTTCCCACATTTGTTTTATCTTTCTTTTTTTCTGAACTACTTTTTCGTAGATTGTGTACATCATAGTCTTTTATTGATATTTTATATGTATTTCCCCAAAACGATGATGGTTTCATACATAACTACTAAAGAGTTATGAAATTCAGGATATTTAACTTTAGATACAATTCTTCCATGTAATCCATAGTCCATCTTACAATTTCAACATTTCTCCCAGGAAGGTAACTTCCTGCAACATTTTTTTTTTTTCAGTATAGGATCTAGTTCAGCATTATGCACAGCTTTCAGTTGTCATTTCTCTTTAGACCTTAATCTATGACAGCCTTTCTTTGTCTTTTGTAACACTGACATTAAAAAAAACAACAACAGGCAATTTATATTTTTGTTTTTTTTTTTTTGTTTTTTTCATGATGGTCACATGGCATTATTTCATTGGTATGACTGAAGCTCCAAAAGAATGTAAAAGAAAGAAATCTAACTCAAATAGCAAGCCTAAAAATGGAGCAGAGAAAATGTCTAAGATGACATGATGTACCATGTAATCATATGCAATGCATGTTTCATTGAGAAACTTAACATCTGAAGGGAAGATTCTCTCACCCAAACATAGGATATTTCAATCCATTGCTGTCTACCCTATAGGTGACACCATTTCTTTTCCTAGACATACTGGTATTCTCATCTTACCGTCTTTTTGACAGGAACTAAATTAACTTTTCTCCATGAATTTCATGGCTCAAAACACACCTCTCAACAGTCATGAATTATGAGTTTCTCCAACTCAGCCAGCTGGCTGTCTTATTTACAGTGCAGCAGATATCTCCCCTCCTTCCCAGCTTGTATGTGGAATTATTCTAATGCATTATTTGACTTTTTCCTTTTCCTTTTTTATCTCAAACAGCTCTGCTCTCTGTTAACTGTTATCAATCTGGCCTTAACCTCAGGAGAAAGCAAAGGCATCATGGAACACAAACAAGTACACACACTGAAATGCTAATATCTTAAATTGAATTGTCTCAACAACATTTCTTCAAGACCCCCTAAATGTGCCAGCTCTGGGGCTCCAAAAGTGAATCAAGAAAAGATGCCCCTGCTTTAAGGGAGTTTATAGATGAGTGGGAGAGAAAGAAAATTAATTATGCAATTACAATTGATAATAAACACTCTATTAGAGAAAGTGCACCAAGATTCTGGAGTGTATAGTGTATAGTGAAGGCATATTATTGAGATCTGGGAGTCAGAAAGTCTTGTTGAAAGAGGAAGTCTGTTCTCAGTTGTGACCACGAGGGTAAGCAGACGACAGCCAAATCAGGACATGTGGTGAAGAAGATAGAAGTTACATTCTGTGCAAAAGCCCAAGGGAGAAGAAGAAATGGGGAGTCAGACAGCTATTACTAGAAAAATCCTGTGTAGCTGCATAACAAACTACATCCAAATTCAGAGACTTTCTACAATTAGCATTTATTCTCATACTCATGAGACTGTAGGTCGACTATATTTTGGCCGATCTACAATGAGATCAAATAGATGGCCAGGCTTCAGGCTGTGGGTCAGACAGGCCTGGATCCAAGATGCATGTTTATTCTGGGGACTAAGATAAAGTGTCTATCCAGACATGTCTTTTATGGCAGATCACGGGAACACAAAGTCAAGTAAAACTACACAAGCACATTTAAGATCTCTGCTCATGTCATGAATACTAACAAATCATTGACCAAAGCAAATCACATGGCCAAGCCCAAAGGAATGGGGTGGAGAATTATTCTCCTCCCTCATTCAAGGGGGTTGTGAAGATATATATTGACATGAACCTAAGGTATCATATTTGGTATAATGGAGTGTAGGATATGAGTAGCTGGAGGAGTAGGAAGAGGTCATGTCAGACACTTAGAGTTCAAACTTCATCCATGTGTGGTTTTCAACTGAGGAGAGAGATGATCAAATTTGCATTTTAATGTGGTCACATCGGTTGCTGTTAGGAGAATAGACAAGAGCAGGACAAGCTGAAGCCAGGGAATCTATAAAGATGATATTTTGGGGACAGAATCACCTTCTGTGCCATCTCATATAGACTAAGAAAATAGAAAGGGAGATACCCATGGCTACATTATGGTTTATTTTTTTTACATCTTCAGTTGTTAAACTGAAATTAAAACAGAAATGAAGTTCAGTGATCAAAGGCATATATACTGAATTGCAGTTGGCAGTGGAAAGTGTTGAATTTCTTAGAAGTCAGAATTTCACCATTGTTTTATAGATATTATTTTGCTTTGCGGAACCCTTGATCTGTTATTTTAAGGGTGGAGTCCTCAGAGCTGTGTCTTATAGGATGTTACTATTCAAAGTATAGTCCCTGGACCAGCAACATCAGCGTCACTGAAGGCTTGTTAGAAATGCAAAATCTTGGGCCCTAATTGACTTACAGAATCAAAAACTGCTAGCATTTTAACAAGATCCCCAGGTGATGCCTATGTACCCTAAAGCCAGAGATGCAGTCTTATAGGATATTTAAGGAGTAAATACAAATCAGAGAAAAGGCAGCTTCAGTTATTCCCTCAATGCCCTAGATTTATAAGGTAATGTATTCTGCAAAGTGGAGCATACAAAGATGTATTAATCTAATCTTCCTCACCTAAAGAACCTGCAGTTTTGTAAGCTGAAAGTCACATAGAAACCTCTTACCAAAATATGGCAGTATGTGATAAGGATCTTAAGATATAAAGTGTTGGATCACTAGCAACAACAAAGGCTTGTGAATGAGGAAGACTAGGTTGAAGATGTGATATGTAAAATAGACTTCAAAGTATTTCTGGGATTCTGAGAGGCAGTTATGAGGGGGGAAGACATCCCAGGAGTCAGTTCAATGCAGAGAGTTGGGAAAAGGCAGGGCATACAAAAAAGGCTCAACTGGACCAACCAAACATGAGAGGAAGCAGAAGTTGGAATATTCTTTGGAACAGGTTAGTTTAACAGGATGCACAAGGGAAAGTGAAGATAAAGATACAGGAGTGACATCATCAAGATGGTAGTGTAATACATTCCCATGATCCTTTTCCCTTAGAGACAACGAAATAAAAGGGCAGATTTGACTCTCTTGGAACTTTGAAGGACAATCAAGACTGGAAAACAACTCAACAAACACCTAATTAAGGAAAAAATAATCTAAAAAAAAGGTCAGAGAATTTTTCCGCAAGAGGCATCATAAGTACGTTTGAACAACCCCTTTGCACTGGAATGAGGGTGATTACATTGAAGGGATAATGCTCACTTGCACATGAAGATTTTAGTATATTCATTTAATCATCATTAAAATAATAAAAACAATGCAACCTAATGAAAAATGCTCAATATGGTAAAGAAGAAACACTGAACACAAATTTTACATTCACCATGATTACAGCTCTTTTAAAATAAGCATGCACATGACAGAAATGCAAAAAGGAAATTGTCTCTGGTAAAATGGGGGGATTAGAAGAGATTTATTTTTCTTCCTTAAAAATTCTATTACCTCCTTTAAAGCAGTGTTTATATAATAAAATAAATTAAGAGCATAATTACTTTATAGTCCTATCTCCTAAAGAAGAATCCTGCAAGGAATATGAAGTGGAGATGTGATAAGAATGTTTTCTGGTCCACCTTATTCTGGTATGGAGTGGTACCAAAATGGTATAGCACTTAAATAGAAATTGGGGTCAAAAGATCTGCTTTCAGATGTCTAGCTCTGCCTGCTTTACCTTGGGCCAATCTCCAGACCCTTTTTTGTCTCAAGATTCCTAATCTATAGAATGAGATGTTCATTAAACCCTTGCTATTCAGCTTATGGTCTGTGGTCCAGCAGTTAACAGAATCACCTGGGGGCTTATTAAAAATGCAGAATCTCAAACTCCACCCCAGACCTCCCGAATCAGCATATGCAAAGTCAGAAGGTGCGTGGAGCAATCTGTGTTTCCACAGTCTCTCCAGGTGATTTTCCTGCCTGCTAAAGTTTGAGCAGCTCTGATTTAGAGAACTGCATGAATCAAATGTAATTACTAACGCTACTTTCCACAAGTTCATTATCATTAGGTAAATCATGTGCAATGAAAGGTTAACCATGCATAGTGGAGGCCTGGGAACAATGATTTTTCCCATTATCTTGGATTTCTTATCTCTTTTTTTTTTTTTCTAGTCAGGATTATTTGAAGTTGGGCCAGCAAACTAAATATTCAGTAGATGAAGACTTGGTCTTTTAATTTTGTAAATATTTATTGAGGTTTAGCTCTGTTTCAGGCCTGGCTTTATATGCTACGGATTTAACAATGAAGATGTACCTGGTCCCTGACTTCACAGAAAAATAGGCTACCAGGAAAGGCAGACAATAAACCAATAATACGTGTGTACTGAGGCCTTAAGAAGAGAGTTATCAGCTATACAGAAAGCATCTGGCAGGTATTCCTAAGTTGGAGCTCTTACCTATGAATGAGTCAGAGGATGGGAGTTAGCAGATTCATGAACCCTTTGGATTTTGTATACATTTAGTTGATATGTGTGTTCCTATTGTCATTGTTCTGGAGAGAGAGTTTTCAAAGAATTCTTTGAAACCCAGATATTTAGGGACCACTGTCCCGGCCGGCGGGACGTTCAACGGAGGCTCCGAGTCCCGTGAGGGAGGAATGGTATGGGACAAGAGACGCGAGGAACGACAGCAAGACAGGTTTCTGATCAAGCTGCAAAACTTTCTTGAAGAGGCAGGGTATATATACTCTAAGGTAGAGGGAGTGGCTAGTACGAACGGGTGGCGGCCTAGGATTGGTGGCTGCAAAGGCGGGTGGTGGTCTAGGATTGGCTGCTGCTGTTGCTAGGGCGGATGGCAGATGTAAGGCTAGCACAGGATTGGTGGCTACTGTTGCTGGGGTAGAAGGCAGGTAGTAAAGCTAGCACTCTAGGCGCAAATCGTAGGCGCGAATGGCTATCACTTCCGAAGAAGGCTGAGGGCAACTTAAGCCGCTATTGCATCAGCCCTAGCGGCCATGTTGCATATCTCCGGCATCGCTGAGGGTGGATTTTATACATGCTACCTTAATCGTCCCCAACAGACCACTGTGGAGCTCAGCATTACAGGCAGTTTATGACCCCCATGCTTCAAATCTATTATCTGCATAAATAAGATCCTTTTTCTTCCCTCCTCCTCTAAAAATGTTTGTTTTGGCCTGAATCACCCAGAGTGGGTTCAGAAATCTCTTTCATCTGCAGTATAGACATTTAGCTTCATCCTTCTTCTATGAAAAATTGAAGGCAAATTCTCCCCAGATGTGACCTCAGTCAGGTACATAGCTGCTCAGCTTTATTACAAGTTATGGATGTCGACAAAGTGTCCTAACATGAGCTCTTTGTAAAGGACCTTCTCCGATATTTGTTCAACATTTAATTCACAGTACGTGGAGATGAATGAGCAGTTCTGGGGGTGTAGGCTTAAAACCCTGCAAGTTGATTAAAAGCTGTGCTCAAATCCGGACCAATTAATAAGAGAGTCCCCAAGGGGTTAATATTAAAGGTGGCTGTTATTATGTTTTTCATCTTCATTTCAGGGTTTCTGCAAGTAGATTAATCAGCCCCTGTGTATTCATTCTTCTACTAGAGCAACAATTCATTTTGATTACTATGTTACAAATACCACTGACATTCAATAGACCTTGCAGAAGAAATTTTATGAATTTGGGCAAATATCCACTGTCGCGCACGACGCAGATCAGATAATAGCAGCTGCAGGTTCTGGAATGTTACAGGGTCCCTCAGCTGCATTCACTGAATTGGAATGTCAGCCTGGCAATTTAGTTCTCCCTCATTACCTAAATCATTCCAGAGTGAAGGCAAATATAGTACGTGTGTTTAAAATATCAGCATTCATATTCTTTTTATACAGTCTGAGTTGCTTAAATAAGGGCCTTTAAATTAACTCCTGAATACCAAAAGTAAGACAGTAAATGTAATTTAATCTTCACTCTCTTGCGTGCTGTGCAAGTTTGAATCACCCCAAACAGAAATTAAACCTCTATTTTTCCTTTTCTCTCAAACATCATACTCCATTCTCAACAGGGCTCAGTTGACCACAGTTGCTTGTGGATGCAGTAAATTTTTAGTCAGCGTCTCAGTCAGTGTCTTGTCCAGCCTCTCAGGTGACTCAAAGGTCATTGCAATTTTTTCATGTCCCCTCTGCATTTCAAATAGAAAAGTCAAGAGAGCTGGCCTCTGTGATGTGTGCATCCTGGTTGCCCGAGGTGGCTCGAGCTGTGAGTGTTGATTAATCACAGCCCAGGGCTCCCCGTCCCGGGTGGTGATTTCATGAGGGAGATGCTATTCTCTCTTTGCAATCACTTCTGTTGGATTCCTTAACTGGAGTCATCTCTCCACTTACCCCTGGCACCATACACCATCTTCCTACTCATTTATATACTGGGAATTCCACCAACATGGAAACAAAACCAGGACGCCGTCCTGCCTTCTGTGGAATTTGCGGCCTTCCTTGCTGGGGCTTAGAAAGCAGGAGGGAGGCTCTTGCTGCTGCTCCTCCTTCTCTGGCTTCCTCTCCTCCTCTCCACCTGCTCTGAAAGGGAGGCACCTGGGAGGAAGGGGCGTGGGAAGGGCTCAGGGGCCTGCACCTTTTGGAGAAACAGCCACCTCCCATCTGGCTTCAACAGCCCAGCGGAGGCCTCCTGGGTCTCTGTCCAGTTGGCCTGAAAGTTGCTTCCTGCTTACACTTTCCCCAGACCAAGAATCACCCAGACTGTGCTCTCAAGTGGAAAACGGAGGGCCTGTGGCATGTTATCTGTGTTCCGCTGAGAAGTATCACAGGCGGATCTGATGGTTATGGGAATTACCCTCCTTCATAATGATTGCCACACAGTGCCCTTAGCTACCTACAAGGCACTGGATAGTTGAAAAGTGTGTTCCTTTTAACAGATTTGTTGTCAAGCATGTTATTTCTCTGTGGTTTGCACGAGCATGTTCTTTCTCAGTCAGTCTCTCTCCACTAACCGGGGAAGGTGTAGCCTGAAAGAAAACCAGTCTCAGAGTGATAGAAAGAAAACTCAAACTTAAAAGCCTGGTTCATCCCTCAGGTGAGACCTGACGATGGGCATTTCCCCACTCCCAGGTCAGCTCAGCCAGAGATACCCAGCAGGCAGACACCACGTGGAACGCCAGTCAAGTCAAATCACTGGAAAGGGAACATAAGGGGGACTTTTTTTTTAAATCAGGACTTAGAAGACAGGTGGGGCAAATCCTGTGCTTTAAATTTATGTGTAAGATCTGCCACAGGAAACAGGGTTCCCTCCCTCCATCCATCCTTCCCTCCTCCCACCCCCTCTCTTTTTTCCTTTCTTGGCATATGACCTGTGGCACTGGGGAACACATCTTACATATCCATCCCACACTTCAGTGGTTAGAGATCGCTGACTATGCACAAGAACCACTGTGTTTTCCAGTTTACCATCCGTGTAGCATAAAGCTAGCCTTCTGGCAGGCCACGCCCAAGGCAGAGAGCAGGCCCTGGTTTCTTTCCACCCTACCAGACTCTCGTGCTCTCTGTGATGCGTGAGCTGAAGAAAAGCTGCATCAGGCAACTGAGTCTAAAATATGAGGAAGGAGAAGATCCAGGTGTGCTGACCTGGATACCTGAAAATGATTTTCTGTAAATCAAAATCAAGATGTGGTCTGGGTAAAGAATCTGTTCTAATTTGTAATTATTTTTTACATGAAAAGACTTACAAAATTACCAACATCTATTCATTAAGTTATACATGGAACAAATCACCTCTATTGAAAACAGAGCAATTACCAAGATTTGGAATGTTGTAGAAATTTTGAGACAGGAGATTATGTAAGTGTATATAATGGGTTCCTACCAGCTCCTTCTTTGGTGTGCAGACAGTGGATCTCTAGAAGGTCCCAAGAAAAGCTAATGGATGTCTTGGGAAGGGCGACCTCTTGTGCAATGGGTAACGCATGAACTGGTTTTCCAGTTATCTAACAGCAACCAAAGTCTCTGGAGGAAGTAGACCAGTATGTTTGGATGAGGGTTTGCGAGGAATAGGTAGGCCTGAATGGATTGTCTGGGAGATGTCCTTGGGTGGTCGGGAGAGAATTGGGGTGCTAATAGAGGCACTTTCCAGCAGCTTCTCTCTTCTGCTTCCATTCTATGACTCTCCTGCCCCACGTCCCCATATCATTCATTGTCACCTATTTTCTAGCTGTCTTAGGGTCCCCCAGAAATACACTGAAAAGTGCTTGCAGAGGTACTATGGTTCATGGCTCAATTTCACAGCCTTTTTACTTTCTTTTCTCTCTAAAACATAAACTGAAATTAAATCTTTCCCCAAAGAGCTCAGAGCTGTAAGAAGATGTTACACTAAGAGGTGGTAAATCAGTCACCACTGACATGGAATAATCCAAAGCAGCATCGCCACATCCTCAGCGGCCCTTGAGTAATCACAGTGGATGCTTGGGAGTTTGGATTAACACGCTCTTTTGTTTTCCATATTTAGATTTTAAGGAATGGAATACAGCTCTGGTCTGCCTTCCATCTGAGGTTGAGAGGGAGACAGTACAATATAATATAGATATAATTTAAAGAGGCCCAGAAGCCAAGTTCGCAGAGTCAAGCCACAGTACCCACACCTCTTGTAGTTACGTGACTTTGGGCAAGGGAACTAACTTCTTGAAGACTCAGTCCCCACATGTGTGAAATGGATTGAATAATGCAGAGCTCAGGGTGATGTGCTATGATAGCTGATTTGAAGGCACTGTGGAAACAAGTTTTTATTACTCCTCTCTTTGGCTCCCTCCTGAATGGAGCTGGGTGAGCAATGTCTGTGGCATTCACTGGCTGCCCAGATAGCCTGGCCCTTACACTTCAGAGCATGCCAGGCCGGGCCTGACTTCCTTGTCCCAGGACTTTCTCTGCCTGCCAGAGCCTCCTTTGACACCTGACCAAATTTGCCAGGGCTGCTGTAACAAAGGGTCACCTCCTAGTTGGCTTAAACAATAGAAATGTATTTTCTCTTGGTTCTGCAGGATGGAAGTTTGAACTCAAGGGATCCGCATGGCTCCTCTTCCTCTCCCAGGCTCCTGGCGGGTGGTCGGGTTTCCATCGTGTCCTTGGCTCATGACAGCATAACAGAATCTCTGCCTCTGACACAAGGCCGTCTCTTGCCTGAGTTTCCTCTTCTTATAAGGGCACTGGTCATACTGGATCAGGACCCACTCTATCCAATTTGGTCTTATCTTCAAAGATCCTATTTACAAATAAGCTCACATAACTGGGGATTGGGACTTGAACATGTCTTTTGGAGAACACAGTTCAATCCATGACCACACCTGGGCAGCATGTGGGATATACTGGGGAAGCAACTTACCTGTTCTCTCTAGAGCAGCCCTCAAACAATGGCGAATGGAAATTGGTATATAAATGCACTTCTGGTTTGCCCCTCAGGTGTGATAGCCCTGGGGTAGGGTCCACAGAGGTTCTCAGCGTCCTCCAGGGGGATTCAGCTCTAGTCACTCATAGGCATGGGGTATAATGTGATTGATAACCTACCCTTTATTGGCTCCCTCTCCTTCCCTGCCTCTCTTCCCCCACTCTTCACTGATGTTTCCTGGGATAATCTCCCAAATGTTCTATTTGCATTTGAATCCTTGGCTTGTGGTCTGCATCAGAGAGAAACACAATCTCAGACACAGTCCATCCTAGGGCCACAGCGAGGATGATAAATGGTTCTGCTTCATTAATTGCAGTAAATCTTTCAGATCCTTCGAAGACCATTCAATCATTAAATTTGTTGAGAAACACCTCTGACCTTCAATAACCAACTTAACCTAAGCAGCTTTCTTGATAAACAACATTTACCCTGTTCTCTCCTTTTCTACAAATCTCGTCAGTATTATGTATGTTGTCCATATTATAACATTTCTTTAAAATTAAGTTTTTTTCTGAGCACCTGGAAGCAGGTGGTAGAGAAGAGTATTCAATTGGGAATCAAAGGGCCTGGCTGTTAATTGCAGAGAATCCGTCTCACAAAAAATGTGTAATAGAAACATCTTGGTCCCTCTTACTCCCAAACAACCCAAACCAATGTATTGAAGATGATTTTTATGAATCTTTGGATCAGTGGGGGGAGAGGTGGATCACAGGAAAGACCAGACTCTGGTTTCTCAGTAACTTTTATGGAGGCAATATCCAGTTAAAAAAAAATCCAGGGTGGCCTTGAAGGAAGAAATTCTGTGAAGGAAATAGCACACTGGTTCAATGTGCAAAAGGGGGCAAGGTAGAGGAAAAGTTGTTAATCAAACTGGATCACTCTTGGGAAAACTCGGATCATTCTTGCCTTAATTCTCTAGTTTGTACATGGTGGGAACTTCTTCAACAGCAAGATTAGAAACTCCATTAGAATAGGGAAAAAAGATTTCTATTATGTCTATCTGTCCAGTTAAATTTTCTTTCCATCCATCCATCCTTTCTCCCACCCCTTCTCCCATCCAATTGCTTTTCATTACTTCTTTCAATCCTTTCTTCATACCTCTTTCCATTCATCCTTATATCCCACCTTTCATCTCTTCTTCCAGTCCTCTTTTTAATCCACTGCTTAACCCTTTCATCCTTCTTCTAACACTTGTTCATCCTTCTTTTCATCCATTGTTTCTTCCTTCTTTTTTCCCTTGTTCCATTCATGAATGCTCTTAATAGTGGCATTGGAGGATGATGGTTAAGTGTCATCCTCTGGAGTAAGACCACCTGGGTTCAAACCCAGCCCCACTATTCATTAGCCATGTGCTTTTGAGCCTCTTGAGCAATTTACTTACAGTCCCCATATTCTAGTTACCTACTTTATCTATAAACTGGAGTTAATGATAATCTCTACTGCATTTGCTTATTCTGTGGATTAAATAAATTTATATGCATGTGATGCATACAATAAAGCCTGTCTTATATTAGGTGATCTATAATATTAGTTGTTATTATTAATATACTCTTGATACTGTGCTGAAGTCTGCAAAGATAAATTTTTAAGTCATAGCCTTCCCTTATGGGGGGATTCTTATGTCTGGGGAGAGTTAATATAACATCCAAAGATGGGCAAGTAATTCACTCCACAAAAGGAAGGGTTAGCTCACTGTGTTCATTTCCTGAAGTGTATAATTCAACATTATCCCCTGTGACAAATGGTGAAATAGTTGAGGGTCTTGTGTTTCCAAAGCACTGCTGCTCTCTCGCAACACCTGACCTTTGCCCCTTTAGTTGTATTCTATCAAGTATTTTCATCTGAACCTTGATTTGTACACGGCATTTCTTGCTAGCCTCCTGCAGTGCAATTTAAAATGAGAGGCAATATAATATTCTTGTTGGGGATAGCAGCAGCTCAATAGAATGGATTGGGAATTCTCACCAACTTGAGAATGATTTAGGTCTCCTTGTTATCAAGAAAGTTCTGTGTGTTCTTTCAGTTCTGTTGAGATGAGGCCTTTCACACATGACTGCAGTTCTGATACTCTCAGTCAACTCCTTTCGTCCTTTTGGAACCTCTTTACATGTTTTCTTTTTTTTTTTTTTTTAGAGCTCTGAAACTTCAATACTTGGAAAAGTTTAAATTAATACTTACGCATTGGCAGGCCTAGTTTGAGAAGTTAAACAAGAATTTAAATTTAGTTTTAGGATCTACTGAAACTCAAATCAGGAAACCTGAACAAACTGCCTAGTCTTCTATGTCTCAGAACCAGAACCTTACAGATTTTATCTATAGAAAAGCTGAGATCAAAAGCTTCATGAACAGTCAGAAATCAAATATTTACAACCTTTGGCTGGGACTTTTGGCTTGACATGATTATCAGTGGAGTTCTAGATAGGGTAAGTTGGACCATGCTGTAGTAACAAATAAAATCCTGGAATCCCCGTTGTTCAGTATAATAGAAGTTTGTTTCTGACTCATGCAAAATCTGAAGCAGGCTGATGGGAGTTTTCTTCCATCTTGTAACCCAGGGATCTAGGCACCCTTCATGTTCTATTTCCACCATCCCTGCATGGGGTTACCAAGGTTACTGAGGAAGGAGAGAAGAAGCAGGAGGCACATCAGCTCTTAACTGCTTCATCTGGGAAATGACATAATGACTTACAGTCCATTGCCTGAAACCTGACTCATGGCCACACCCTAATGACAAAGGCTTGAAAATTCAGGGAAACAAATGGAATATATATTGAGCCTAAATGTCTCATTCACCACTGATATATATGCTGAAAGTCTATATCTTTGGAGGAAAGAGATGAAAAGAGAATAAAGACAATGGAAGATATAGATTGTACAATGAAAGTTCCGAGGCAATGGCTGTGGAGAACAGAGGCTTGATCCAAAATAACCCAGCTATCAGCACAAACTTCTTGAAAAATCTCATGGTTTGTCTTTGAAATTAAACTTTTATGAGTTTAAAAATACAAAACTTTAGCCCTGCTCCACCAAAACTGGGAAGATGAATCATGCTTATTCTTTGGCTATCTCCCAGCACAACTTATGCCCTCTCAAGGATTCTTACCTTCCCTAATTTAAGGAGCTCACTCTAAGTATTCAATAAATGGTTACTAAATAGGGGAGATGAGGGTATACGTAAGGTATGGGAGATGTCATTATTAATTTGAAGGCTCTGCATCGTTGTTGAGTGTTTGCCTGGATTTCTTGAATGCTATATTCTAAAGCACAAATTCATTGCAATTGCAATGCTGTATACACTTTTTAATTAGCTTTTATCTTGAATCCTCCTCAGTGCCCAGTCACAAAAGGCAATGAACCCAGGTTGTAAGAGTGTCTCCGAAGCCTCCAATGACATAAGACTTTAACAGGGGCCTTGTATCAGGATTTCTTCTTCTCTATCTCCTCTCTTCACCTAGCCAGGGGCCTAGACTGAACAACAGAGGCAAGCCTCAAACTAGTGAATCCTAGGGATCTGTTCTTGCCTTCAAAGGACACATAAAAAAAGAAACATCTGAGAAGCACCAACATCTTTTCCTCACATGCAGGTTTTTCTTGCCTCCGATGCCTGGTTAGTACTATCCACAGTCCTCACTGGTTCCCGACCACCCATTATCCCAGTGCCTGAGTCCAGATGGCTCTCCTGGGTTCTGGGCATTTTGCTCACCTGAACGTTGAGGCCCCTTGTTCTGCAAGTCTCCTTCCTTTGCTTCTACAACCCAACTTATAATTAGCTATTTAAAATAAACTGTAGTCCTCTTTGAAAAATAATTGAGTTAACACATATCAAATAATTACTTCATTAACCAAGGAAACTGTATGATGTGATGGCATCTAATTACCTGGAGTTAGACCAAACGTCATAGCTTAAGGACAGAGTCCTCCGTAAGACCACCTGCACTTCAGATACCAGCCACACATTCAGGGGTCCTTCGGGCCACCCTCACTTCTGACCACTAACCCCTGAGGATAAATAATGCACTAGAACAACTCACAGGAATTCAGAGAACTCCATAGTTAGCATTACAGTTTTATTATAACAAAAAATTTCAAATCTCAACTAGCTAAAAGGAGAGATGCATGGGGCAAGGTCTGGAAGGGACCCAAACACAGAACTTCCATTGTCCTGTCCCCATGGAGTCAGCCACCTCACCCTCCTGGCACATCGATGTGTGACAGTATGTAGAGTATTACCAACACAGGAAGTTCACACAGACTTCAGTGTCCAGAGTTTTTATTGGGAGTTCATTACAGAGGCATGATTGATGGAATCACTGCCCACATAGTGAACTCAATCTCCAGACTCTCTCCTTTCTTGAGGTTAGGCTGATATGATGTGGCTCAAAGCCCCAGTGCTCGAATCACAGGTTTGGTCTTTCTGGCTTGGCCAGTCTCCATCCTGAATCACCTCCTTAGCATAAACTATTGAGAGGCCCATCATGGTTCAAGCCCTTAGCATAAAATACTGGTGTGGTCCAAGGGGTCCACCATAAAAACAAAGACACTCCTACCATTCAAGAAACTCCAAAGGTATAGAGGTTACCCCCAGGAGCCAGGATGAAAACCACCTGCCTGACTATACAGCAAGTGGCTGGGTCTGGGACAACAGGCATAGGATGGACAGGAAGGCAGGTACAGTGTCATCACAGGCTAAGGCAGCAGGAATGAGTTGGGAATGCAGGATGGAAAGGACACAGAGCCCCTTCTTCCTCCGGCCATGCCCGATGCAGGAATGCAGTGTTCATCTTTCTGATTTCTGTTCCAGGGCCCTGGGATCCTCTGTGGAAGCAAGGATTATATTTCATAGTAAATGTAATAATGGACCACCTCAAAGAAAGCCCCCATTTCTCTCTCTCCTATCAGCAGCTCTCAAACACATATCTTGATATGCAGTCAAGCTGCTGTGAACTAACTTCAGACCAGTGGCTGATGACAAATTATAATTGAGCCAGACAACAATCCCTCTGACTGATTAAGTCACTGGGGAAAATATTTCCTCTGTTCCACTGAGTGCTGATTGATGACACAGAAGCATCATCATTGCCTCAGCCCCTTATTCCAGGGGGGGCTATCAATTTCTGCAGATTCCTTTGGTCCAGTCTACCCCCATCTATTTTGGTAGTTGGAGGAATTGCCTCCAAAGTGCATGTGGCCATATACCCAGAAGGAACTCACTGAGAATGATGAGGACAGGGTGAGAGGAGGTAGAAATTACATAGACTCGCCAATTAGATCAGCACTGAGCTTGCTCGGAAGTGGCCAGCTGCATTACTCTATTTTTATACCACAGCTACTGTTTCTCCTGCCGTCCTCCCCAAGTGTGGCCTTGCATCACATTCTCAAAGCAGATTCAAAAAGAAGGAAGAAAAAGGAAGAAAAGATGGATGTGCCACAAGGTGGGGTGGGGAGGAGATAATTCAGGTCTTCTAAAATAAGAGAAGTTCTCAAAGAAGCTTATCTGGAAGCAAATGACTTAAAAACCCACAAGACACTACAAGATGTAATACTTCATGTAAAATAGCCTCCTGCTTTTTTTTTCCTACTTTTTTTAGAGGCAAAGGTCTGGAGAAGCATCTCCAATGCCTGGCGCTGAGAGAGCAATGAGCAGGGCATTATGGAAGCTTGGACTGGAGCCCTATTCTGCCATAGCTTCCTGTGCAGCTCTGGGCAAGTTCCTCAGTATCTCTTGTTTGTAGCCTTCTCATCCTCAAAGTGTGGCATTTTGACTGACAAAAGCTCTAAGGTCCCTTTCTGTTCTAAGATGCCATGTTTTCTGTGCAAAAGATTCAGTTTAGCAGAAATGACTAGTAAAAAAAGGGGAGGAGCAGAGAAAGGGAGGCTTTTAATGTCTCTTTCTAAAAATAATTATTCAATATATCCATATATTATGTTCCAACTCTTAGTGCGGGAAAGTTCTGTCCAGGGTCAGGAGGGACAAGGTGAAATCCTGCAAACACTAGAAAGAAGAGCACTTTATAAATGATCCTTTTAAGTGTATTGCAAGAGAAAAAGTGAAATCAGTATTATTAATTCATTTATCTATTTCTTTCTCAGCCAATTTTAAATTATTCCATTAATCCTTGTTTTAGAAAGGATTTAAATAATGCAAGAATAAATGACAAAATGATTCATCTAATAGCTGTTTCTCCATTTCCATTAACAAGTCCTAAGGAATTTTTTTTTGTTTATAATTTTAAGATATAAGATCTTACTGCCCTATGAAAATTGGTGTAAGTTGAGAAATTCTTTTTCCTGTATAGTTTGAAAATTTTTATGTTCATGCTATTCCATCCTACCCTTGATCAGAACCCAAAGTTGTTAGAATCGAGCACATTAGAATTGAATTTGAGTGAATTTCCCAAGTATATTTCAAAAGGTTGAGTGTTTGAAAGATGCTAAGACAGAGCCGTGGCCCCCAGGAAGCTCAGGGTCTAGCTGAGAAGACAGGTGTAGAGGAAATCACTACAACAGGCATGGGAGGGAGAATCCTTCTGGTGCCAACCCACACTGGGTGCCGTGCCACGTGTCTGCAGGTCAGGGTCATGTGCAGTAGGCATGCCCATCACGTGCTTTGGAGTCCTTTACCTGCAGAGTTTGTTCCCTTCTGTTAGATCACCCATGTTTCAATATTCCTGAAATGATGGCTACTCCCAAAATAGGTTCAGACAGCTTCCCATCTGATATGTGAGGATAGTGACTCTGGCAGGGCTTAGGAGTCTTCCAGCCCTTCATGAAATTCTTTAACATGGACCAAAGGCTCCCCTTCCATGATTGGGGATGGCTTGTGTAGTAGATTGAATTATGTACCCCAATGTAGACACGTTCTTGGTCATGACCCACATTCCTGTGGGTGGGAACCCATGGTAAATAGGATCTTATTTTAGTTAAGGTGTTGCCCAGTTGAAGGAGGTTGAGACTTCATCTGGATTACTGTAGTCCTTTAGAAGCAGAAGAAATTCAGACATGGAGGGAGAAAGCCACAGGGAGGAGCTGGAAGCAAGAAGCCTATAGGAACCCGGAAGAGAAAGGAGAGGACATTGCCATGTGATGGGAAAACCAAAGAACCTGAGAATTGCTGGCCAGTCAGAATGGCCCCCACCCCAGAAGGAAACCAGCCTTTTGCCTCTGAAATCATAAGCCAATAATTTCTAGTTGTTCAGCCAATCCATTGAATGGTAATTGTCTTAGCAGCGTGGTAAATGGAGATAGCTTAGTACAGCAGTTCTCCACTGTGGCTGCACACCAGAATCACTGCGAAGCTTTAACAATTCTTGAGCCCAACCAGAACCTCAGACCAATTATATTACACTTGAGTCCACAGAGAGGGAACCAGGCATGTATATATTTTTTTACAATGGGCAAGAAATGCTAAAGGAAGTCCTTCAGGCTGAAATGAAAGGATTCTAGATAATAACTCAAAACTGTAAGAAGAAATAGATAACACTGATAATGGTAACAGGTAACCTGTATTATTGCATATTTGTTTTGTAACTACTTTCCCTTCCCCCCATATGACTTAAGCAAATGTGTAAAATAACATTTTAAATCTGTGTAAATGGGCATATAGTGTATAGAGATGTAATCTGAGATAATAACATTATAAAGGGGGAGGGAAGGAGATATATAGGAGTAGAGAATTTGTGTACTACTGAAACTAGGCTGGTACTAGTTGAACGAGGTTGTTATTTAACATGTTAATTGTAATTACAAAGGTAAACACTAAGAAAATAATTTAAACTACAGAGAAAAGGAAAGAAGAAGGTTATCAAAATGATACTATACAAAAAAGCAACTAAATACCAAAAAAGGCAGTATTGGAGTAATTGCAATGGATTTTTAGATTTTGTACCAAAAACTCAAGCAACAAAAGAAAAAATAGATAAAATGGACTTCATCAAATTAAAAACTTGTTTGCATCAAAGGGCATTATCAAAAAAGTGACCAGACAACCTACAGAATAAGAGAAAATATTTGGAAACCTTATATCTGGTAAGCATTCAATATCCAGAATATATAAAGAAATCCTACAACTCAACAACAGAAAAAGACAAACAACCCAATTGAAAAATCAGCCAAGGATTTGAATGGATATTTTAATAGATAGTCAAATGGCCAATAACTATATGAAAAAAATGCTCTACATCATTAACCATTAAACAAATGCAATTAATACAATAGTGAGGAACCGCCTCACACCCACTAGGATGGCTATTCTTAATTTGTTTTTAAATAGAGTTGAAAATAACAAGTTTTGTTGAGGATGCAGAGAAATAGGTACCCTCGTACATTGTTGGTGGGGATATAAAATGGTACAGCCACTGTGGAAAACAGTTTGGTGGTTCCTTGGAAAGTTGAACATAGAATTGCCACATGACCCAGCAATCCCGCTCCTAGGTATATATCCACAAGAATTGAAAGCAGGGACTCAGACAGATATTTGTACACCAGTGTTTGTCGTAGCCTTATTCACAATAGCCAAAAGGTGAAAGCAACCCAAGGGTCCATCAACAGATGAATGGATTAAAAAACTTGCATACCCATACAATGGCATATTATTCCACCATAAAAAGGAATGAAATGCTGATATAAGGTACAACATGGATGAACCTTGAAGGCATTATGTTGAGTGAAATATGCCAAACAGAAGGACAAATAATGTATGATTTCTCTTATATGAAATATTTAGAATATCAAACTCTAGAGACATAAAGAAGAATAGTGATTAGCAGGGTAGGGAGAGAGGAAATGGTGGATTTGCTGCCAAATGAGCATGAATTTTGGTGTGGGATGATGAAAATAGCCTGGAACTAGATAGTGGTGAAAGTTAAATAGTGTTGACAATGTACTTAATGTCAAAGAATTGTACACTTAAAATTATTTTCATGTGTATATATATTTTACCACAGTTAAAAATTAATTATTCCAGTGCTCTGAGTAATTCCAATGTGCAAACAAAACTGAAAACCTCTGGCTTAATATATATTAGGCCCTGAGAGGGGTAGTACTCAAAACTAAATTCACACTAAGGTGGAAGTGACTGATAGTACCTACTTTTATAAGAGGCTATTTTTGATGGGGGGAAGGATGAGCAGGGAAAAGTACCAAGGGTTCTTGGAAGAGTTGTCTGATCTCTTTGAGTCTTTGTTAGTTGGTGATAACAATTAAAAGAAAAACACAAAACTTAGAAGGCTCGTAACGTACGCTGCATTCCAGATTTCATTATTTTTTAACCCAGATAACCCCTGTGGTGGGTTTCTTTAGTTCCACTTTATTGGCTCAGATTCAGAACTGTATCTTTCTGCATCTAAAGCCCATGCTTCATCCAGTTTACTCCCAAAGGACCTAATTCAAAAGAAAATGGGACAAGGCATTTATTGTGTCAGCCTCATAATAAATGCTCAATTCATTGGTCTCCTTCAGCCCTCTAGGAGGAAGGATTTTCACGCATATGCCCTCTTGGAAAACAATTCCTAAAGTGGGCCATGCTGAGAGGAGGCTGCAGAGATGAAAAGAGAAATAGCCTTAGATTTCCCAGGCACAGCAGAGCAGCATGGGCTCTGGGCTAATTGGAGGGGACAACTAGTTCCTGAGCAGTACATTTGGGAACAAAGCAGAAGGTTCCAGGCTTAGTCTTGCATGGTTACCTGTTGAGACAAATCCGACTGTGTGTTCCAAACGTGAGGTGCAGGCTGTCTCATAATTGGCCTGGGGCAGCTCTGCGTCCCTAAATGACATATCATCTGGCCGTATCACTCTGGCCATGATCACATTAGAGCCAGGCCTTCAGCTCCAGGCTGCCGAGTAGTGAGAGAGTATTGAATTTGCTGTGTTTTCTGAGCAATATAAGTGGATGTTTAATTTAGTTAACCTTATCCTTGATTATGTTGACCACCCATGAGGCCAGAAAGGACAGCTTGGACCCTGGGCGACCAGACACCATCCCAATGAAGGGATTGATCGATTTTTCTGTTGATCAGACCCCTCATGAACAAAAAGGCAGCCAAAAGAGCTCTGATGGCTTTCGGTACTCGATGGTCTGAAATCAAATTCTAAATCGGGGGTGAGAAAGGGGAACATTTCCTTAACAATCTTTTGATCTCAGGAATTCAGAACCATTTTCTGTGAACCAATGAAACCTTTTTATCTTAAACTTACAATATTTCTGAAAAGGCAAAAAGATGATTTCAAAGTGACAGACATTACCTGGGTTTGATCTTGGCCCTGTGGATATTGGGGAGTTGTGGATATTAGGGAGCAACACTGTATGTTACTGACCAAGTCAATCTGTATTTCATGAGAACTCAAACAAATTATAAAAAAATGGGTATGCATGAAATGGGGTGGTCTAGAGAGTATTAGATGGCAGCATCCAAAATAATCTAGATAGCCTACGTGGAGGGGGGAAATGTAATGAGATGACTTATAATAGAGAGGAATGTCATGTTTTACACTTAGATTAAAAACTAATCTGTACAAGCAGAGAAAGGGGCTAGATAACACTGAACAGCAGTAGGCATGAAAAAATACTTACTGAGTTTAGCAGATGAGAAAACCAATATGATTCAAAAATGTGATGCAAGTGATAAAATCCAATGTAATCGTAGGCTGTGTAGGAAACCCTGTTGGTGCCCTGACCATATCTGCTTTATTGACTGGTGCTCCTGTCACCCAGCTGCTGGGAGTATTGGCCATTAATAGTCAAGAGCCACCCCCTTTGGCTGAGATCAGGGAGCCTCTTGCCTGGGAGGTAGTGTGGGCAGCTGATGACTGACTGAAGCAGGAGATGTAAGAGGCTGGCTGCACCCTGGTTTCTGCAAGTCAGGAGCAAGTTCGTGTTGCAATTCATCTCCCAGAGACCCCTCAGTGGTCAGGCTGGACTCCTGCCGAGACCACTTCCTTGCTCAGCTTCTCCTCCTTGGCCAATCTGCTTCTTGACTCCCATTCTTATGAAAGCAGCTCCTCACCTAATCACGGTCTCACTCTACCATCTCAGGCTCTGCTTCCCGGGAACCTGACCTGAAAGAGTCCACATTGATGAAGTAAGTATCGTGTCCCACAGGAGGGGGCCTGTCTTAAACGCCCTGCCTTGTCGCACCTAAAGAACTCTGCTGAATTTGGGCTACCTCACCTAAGGAATAGTCACAAGCTAGAAGATTTCCCCAGGGAAACGTTTTAGAAACACGTTAAAAAGATTGAGATTTTGGAATCTCTGAAAAGGCCTAGAACTGTGTGAGTGCTAACAAACGATTCATTTCTCTTGAAGGAGAGGACACTTGTTAGTCTGGTGGAAGAGGGTCTGATTTATTTAGGTGGTTCTAGAAGAAAGAAAGCTTTCACTGCAGGGAAACTTTCAGGGAGTAGATTTGGGGTCACTGTAAAAGTTGCCTGTAAAAAGTTGTCTTGAATCACAGAATAAAAGAATCGGGGAAAAAAAAAAAAAAAAAAAAAAACAAAGCTATTTATATTGCCACTTATTTTACTCATGATATATGTGAAACCCAAAGAGGTTAAGTGACTTGTACAATATCACACATCTTGGTAATAGCCAGATAGAGAATATAACCCTAATGACGTCCAGATCACTCTCGGACTCTCATACATAGAGTGGAGAGTATATCTCCACTCTACTCAGAGTTCAGTGAAGCTCTTTGTTGGATTTCTGTTAAATGGAAAGAAGGGAGGAAGCGAGGAAGGAAGGAAGGGACCTATTTTGATAAGATCTGGCAGACCAATAATTGATTTTGTTTCTCCTTGATCTCTCAACTTTGAAACCAACTCTTACACATATTTTGCCAGCTTTTGATAATAGAATTTTGCATAATATTGCACCTTGTTTGATACACAGCCATGTTTTCTATATTTGGCTTCATAAAACGGATCTGGGAGATATGCTAGAATCCGACTCTACCTGAAATCTGAAGACCCTGAGAGATGGTGGGATGAGGCATGAGAGAATTTGCTTCTCCCTGCAAGGTTCCTCCCACAGGTGAGTCTTCAACATGTCACTACAGCCTGATCAGACAGGGGCAAGGAGCTGCTTCTGCTGGCCAGGGAGGCTCAATGGGGGGTGAGTATTTGGGGTCTTACAAGTTATCTGAAGTCTCCAACATTTCTGTATTCTAGTACTCATCTTCTCTGAACAATGTTCTAAAAGGCTTGATGAGACCACAGATTCCACTGACATTGTAAATTCAACAACAACCAGGATCAAACCTTTTGTTTAATTCTCAGTTATCTCAGAATTGGGGCTGCAAAAGATGGGAGATTAAAAGAAATCATAGAAAGTGTTAGTGGCTTCTATTGGTCATAGAACATCCCTGATTTTCAGTCTGAAAATTAAGACCTGTAAGCTTGTGCTCTTTTCTCAAGTGGTCTAGTACCATTAGACATTAATACCCTACTCTTCAGTTCCTAAAGCATTTTATTCTTTTTAGTCTATTTTATGGAAGAAGCTAATTGATCTCCCAAAGCTATGCCTCTGTCCCTAGGTGCTCTTCAAATTAGTTTTTCTCCATGTTCTGCCACAGCCCATCCCTTGATACTAACTGAATTCTCACTGCCACTATCCCTAGCCAAGCGAGAGGAGCAAACTTTTGCTTTCCAAATTTCTTGGAGGGTCTGTTGATACCTCTGTCACCTGCCTACTTCTGTTACCAATTTCTATATCAACCAGATATACTGCATCTTAATTGCAAGATACAGTACCAATTAGATGAGTTGTGTAGAAAATACATTTTAAAGGAGAATTTGGATAGCCCATGAAACCCTGGAAAATCGGACTTGAAGCTTTGCAGCTGAGGGCAATGCTCAAACCAGGCAGCGGTAGAAGAAATAACTATTGCTATACCCTTGAAAAGGCAGCTTGTTTTGCTTTGATTAATGCGACTTCTGCTATTGCTACCTGTGCCGGTTTGGATGTGTTGTGTTCCCCCAAATGCCATTATCTTTGATGTAATCTTGTGTGGGTACATCTATCACTGTTAATTAGATTGTAATTCTTTGAGTGTTTCCATGGTGATGTGCCCCACCCAACTGTGGCTGATGACTCTGATTGGATAATTTACATGGAGGCATGGCCCCACCCATTGAGGGTGGACCTTGATCAGTAGAGCCATATAAATGAGGTGACAAACAGAAGGAACCCAGTGCAGCTGAGAGTGGCATTTTGAAGAGGAGATACAGCCAAGAGGGACACTTTGAAGAACGCACAGGAACTGAGAAGAGAGGAGCTGCAGATGAAAGACATTTTGGAGAGGGCCATTAAAAGCAGACTCTTGCTCCAGAGAAGCTAAGAGAGGACAAATACCCCAAGAGCAACTAAGAGTGACGTTTTTGAGGAACTGCAGCCTAGAGAGGAACGTCCTGGGAGAAAGACGTTTTCGAAACCAGAACTTTGGAGCAGATGTCAAACACATGCCTTCCCAGCTAACAGAGGTTTTCTGGACACCATTGGCCATCCTCCAGTGAAGGTACCCAATTGTTGATGCATTACCTTGGACACTTTATGGCCTTAAGACTGTAACTGTGTAACCAAATAAACCCCTTTTAGAAAAGCTAATCCATTTCTGGTGTTTGCATTCCAGCAGCATTAGCAAACTAGAACACTACCCCAGAAACTTGACTTCCTGTATCCACCTCCATTCCTAGCACTGCAGTTAATGCCGCTTCCAAAATTTGGTCTTGCTACAGCAGCTACTGCTGTCAAACAGAGCAAGCTTTGTGGTTCTTATTTTTAGTATCACTAGCTCTATAGCCAATGGCCTACAAGGAGGGTGGGATTGACTGGCAGGGCCCAGCAATATGCTCAAATTCAGCTTCAGAGGGGGCAGAGAAAATAAGCATATGGTATGTTCAGCTTCTGGTGGGGAGGAAGCTCAGAATCCATATGGAAAGAATCATATACTCATAGAGGTGACACAGGTTCAGATTTTCCTCCCATAGTCCCCTGCCTCCAATCCAGTATTTCCAGTTCCTATTTCATGCTTCATGAAGCAGCCATTCTTTGGCTGGAGAGCTCTCATTTTTAGCAAGTTCAAACAGGTAATTTAAAGAGCTGATCAGGTGCTGTGCATATTGGATGCTGTTAATGGAGGCAGAGCCAGCCCGGTACTAGAAGCCTTATTTCATGATCTTATTCAGTCAAAACTTATGACTAAAAAGAAGGTATTTTCATCCTTTCCCCATTTTGTGGATGAGTAAACTGAAATTTAGGGAGATGAAATGGCTTGTCCAAGATTAAATAATTAGGAGGTGAGTATGGTGGCTCAAAAAAAGAAAAAAAAATGGTCTCAATTCTTTATTCTTCCCTGTGCTCATCCTCTTTGCCATGTGACTTAGCAGTTCCTCCCTCCACTCACTGAGTGAACTTCCTTGCCCCTTCACTTTGGGCTTGACCATGTGACTTCTTTTGGCCAATGGGATGTTGGTAGATAGAACACAAGCAGAGGCTTGAAGTGTGCTTGTGCATTTGGGGTTGGCTGTGTGCTCCTGCTGCAGCGATGAGAAAATCAAGCCCTAGGTAGCCTGTTGGTACGAGAAAAAACGGAGCAGAGATGCTCAGTTGAGGCCAACCTAGCTCATCCCAAACTAATTCTCAAGCTTGAGGGTGGGAATACATGATTATTGTTTTAAGCCCTGAGTTTTGGAGATTTTTTTTTTTACACAACATTATTATGGCAATAATTGACTGCTATTGAAAAAATCAGCCTAGTCTGTTTAACTCCATATTGAATCTTGTAGTCCCTGGTATAGAGTAACAGGAGATAATTCAAATGAAAGAGAATAGAGAAGTTGGGCTATATTAAATGTCAGAATGGGTAGCACAGGTCTTCTGTTAATAAGAGAGTTCAAATAATTAGGAGATAAGTGATGGACAGTCACCGGGTAAGGCTTAATTGAGGAGGTAGAGTGTGAATGAGTCTTGAAGAATTCAGAAAATTATTGTTGGCATTGGTCAGGGAATTTTAAACCCAATAATAAATTGCTGTTCATAAAAAAAAGAGTTGCAGCCAACAGCATCTCCTTTCCCCACACCCTATACCCAGCAAAAGAAAAAGCCCAGTCTTTCTTCTTTACTTTAAAACTCTTATTCATAATGCACTTTTCTCCATCATCTCATTGTAGGGAATAAAATAGAGTTAAGTGCTGTGATAAGAAGCCTTCCGGCTCAGCTGTGTGTGTATATGTCTATCTAAATATTTAGATAGAGTGTTTGTCAAAGCACTTAGGTAAGGAGAGAGAAGTTGCATTAGAACTTGGGGGCAAAACAAAGTAGGTATAAGAAAATGAACTAAAATCAGTTGTTTAGCTTCCTTGAATTTGTGATCTGGCTGTTCTCCCTTTATCCACTCAAGAACTGAGGCCATTTACCACATACCTAGTCCTGCAGAAGTACAAAATATATAGAGAATGGTCTGTCTTGGAGCTATTTAGAAATTAATGTTCTTACTTCCAGAGACCCAATGGACTCCACTGTCTTTAAAACATTTTAAAGATATCATCTCAGTTTTACAAAATGGAAAGCTATATTCAAGTCTGTCAACACTTTAGCATTAATTATACTAGAATGTAAGGTTCTTGTGATACTAAAGGTGTTTACTCAAATGTGTGTCCCCTGAGTGCTCAATATGTATCTTTTTGGTTACACTGAAGGGGAGAATTCATTCAGAACTAAGATCTATTTTCAATGTAATCAAACCATTTCCTGCACATACTACCTCCTTTCCTTCACCAACAAAGATGTCATCTGGAGCTTTATCTATGAATCCTTCAAAACTAACTCTCACAGTATTTCATGATTTCACATGCAACTTGAGCTGCTACAGCATTGGCTACCTTCCCAAGAGAGCATTTCATTGTTCCAAATTGAATTCATTAGAGGAAACAGGCTCATAATTAGCCAACAAGCTAATTTCTTGATCGTTCACAAGGCACTATAACCAGGGGTGTTTTTTCCTCTGGTATCAGGCTCCAGGACAATTTCTTTGAAGTGCCTTGACCTGTGATGGAGAAATGGAGCAAAACATATAACCTCTTTAGGCCCCACTTTTCTCCTCTGAAAATGCTTTCTAAATTCCAACCTTCAAACCATTACTACACTTCAGTAGTAATTTGGAAGAAATCTGTATTAGATAATAACTCTCAGGGTTATCTCAGGGTTATTTATTATTCATTAGTCTCCATTAATGAAAATTATCCAGTGTACTCCAATCATTGTACATTCAGTTAAGCTCACCTGTTTTAGAGAAGATAAATATATTTGCCAATTGATATACCTCAAATCTATAAGGGTTCAGGACACTTCTGTGGCCCATAATGTCAGCAGGAGTCAGTAGAAAGTGAAGGTAATCAAAGGGGATTTAAGCATGATGAAGACAAGAATGCAATGGATCTCTTTTCATTCAAGGAAGAGACACTTTATTTTCCCAGTAATATGATGAGTTAAATGTATTAATACAATGAACACCCTCTAATACAAACCAAGTTAAAATACTTAAAAATGCATTCTTACGGCTATCAAGAAAATAAGGGAAATCCTCATTAGCCAAAAAGAATGAAAGCAGAAATCCAAAGGGGGGGGGGGTGAATGATGGAGCTGGTGGGTGCACTAAGGATTTAACCTTTTTACTGTAAGTTTTTAATTTAATGGCAATGTGGACATGAGGACAAACTCAGAATCCACTCGAGCAGCATAAAGGCAAAATGCCAAAGGGCTATATCTTCACTTAAAGTGAATTAGATGTAAGAAAAGAAACACACTTCCATGCAATGATATTTACCTGTCATGAACTTGCTGCTAGGTGGAAGATAAAACCTTCCTTGACAAAGGCACACTAGATTTGTGGTCTAAATTTGTAATACCTATGTTGTCTGAAAAAAAAATCAAGATGAGAATTTATTTTAAAGGGACCCAGGGGTGTCAGTGCTCCTTTCAGCCAGGTAGAAATAAAACCAATATGTGGATGAATATACTTCATGCTTGGCCTCAAACTACTGTCACATATAAAATTCCAAAAACTCTGAGTTCATAGTGAGGCCATATCACCACATTCAAGGAAATGGGGCACTAAGCTTGAAAGCTAGTAGAAAAAAGTAGAAAAAAATAAGATGTCCCAAAATTTAAATATTAGAATTTTCTAAATATTCTATACATTCTAAATATTTCTAAATAATACAGGATAATTAGAACTATATACATATAAATATATAAAATGTGTTTAAGTTATTGAAAAATAAAAGACTGAGTAAATATGAGGAAAGAGCAGAGAGTATATAAATTGGCCAAGCAATTTTGAAAATAGAACCAAATCAAATTTCTATAGATGAGAAACAAAACAAAATGACTGAAAGCTAAAGGTCAAAAAGCAGATTAAACAAGAAGTTTCCAAACTGTCTCATTTCATGGTGCCCTTAATGACTCAGTAATTTTTTCAAGGTGCCACTAGGCAAAAAGAAATAATTCAACAGTTCCATCTAATAAGTAACTATGTTAGGTTTAAATACAGTTAGTATTTATGCCATGTACATCTTAGTAACCACTTGAGAAACTAATAAAAATAAATTGAGTAAAAATAACCTTTTTATTACAGCCTTATAATAACAATTACTAACTAATGAGATATATCCACCTGCTGGGCACTGAACAGCTTTTCACACTGTGGATTCACATTGCACATGATCACCATTGTTTGCTGTTCCACAGTGATTTTGTGCAGTGTTAGCTTTTGATCATAACAACTGCAAAAGGCATGATCTAAACGAAGAGAATGTAGTGCTATCTAATGTTGGAAGTGAAGTATATTGAGTTAGTAGCACATCTAACAACTACATAGTGTCAAGTTTTTCTGTGTTTCCCTCACACATTTAAAATATTCTGGGGTGCCCCGGTGAATTCAAGGGCATTTCAGCACCCTAGGTTTCCTCAGTTTGGGAACCAAAAGATGAGCATTGCTAAATAGCAAATTGGTGCCCTGGAATATCAAATCTGAAGGAATTACCTAGAATGAAGCACAGAGAATCAAGCAATAAGCCAATCTGGCAGGTGTTGTAAGAATATACTAAGAAATAATAAATAAATAAAAGAAATTCCTGGGGACAGAGAATATAGAGAGGAAAGGCATAATATCTGACAATATTCCAGAATTGATAAAAGCTCATTAGTCATTAAATTAAAGAGGAACAATGAATCCCAAGTAGAAAAAAGAGAAACAAAATACTACCTGGATGTATAATGATAAAATTGCAGAACAAAAAGAAAAATAATTATAGAGAAAAGAAACGTTATTGAAATTAAATGGCATCTGATCATTTACCATCATCAGTGGAAGCCAGATACAGTGAAACAGTATTTTGAAAGTATTGAGAGAAAAATAACTGTCAACTAGAATTCTCCACACAGTTAAGCAATCTTTCAAGAATGAGAGCAAAATATGGCATTTTTAAAAGTAATGAGAACTGAATATATCTCTAAAAGGACCTCATAAAGGAACCTTCTGAAAGATGGACTTTGGGAAGAAGGAAAATGCAAAAAGAGTCATAAATTTTTCGACATGTACATAAATCTAACCAAATATTGTGTATCTAATGCACTAATGATAATACCTAATTTATGAGACACGATGAAATAAGTTGTCCAGTATTTTAGTTCTAACAACAGCATACAAATTGGGAAAGAGTTGATTCAGTTAAAATATTCCAACGTCGTTATACTTTTGAGGAAGTGAGTAAAAATATTGATTACTTTTAGATATTTTTAAGCTAGCCATGAGTGATAAAATATCTAAGATACCTTAGAATGTAAATACTACTCCTTAGAATATAATGGAGACAAAAATGAAATGAGTGAAAACACATTGATAACACACAAAAAACTCATTAAGTACAAAATATATCAGTAAAAATATAGAAAAAGAAATTAGGAAAAGCAGCACAAAATAAATCGACATAAACAAACCCAAGTATTTTAGTAATTACAATAAATATAAGTGAACTAACTCCTCAGTTAAAAGCGACAGCATAGACTAGATTAAAAAAAATCAAGATACAATTAAATACTCTTTATAGGAGACACACCTAAAACATAAGGATAAGGGAGGCGGGGCAAGATGGCAGACTGGTGAGCTGTATGTTTTAGTTACTCCTCCAGGAAAGTAGGTAGAAAGCCAGGAACTGCGTGGACTGGACACCACAGAGCAATCTGACTTTGGGCATACTTCATACAACATTCATGAAAACGTGGAACTGCTGAGATCAGCGAAATCTGTAAGTTTTTGTGGCCAGGGGACCCGCGCCCCTCCCTGCCAGGCTCAGTCCCGGGGGAGGAGGGGCTGTCAGCTCCAGGAAGGAGAAGGGAGAACTGCAGTGGCAGCCCTTATCGGAATCTCATTCTACTGATCCAAACTCCAACCATAGATAGACTCAGACCAGACACCAGAGAATCTGAGAGCAGCCAGCCCAGCAGAGAGGAGACAGGCATAGAAAAAAAACAACACGAAAAACTCCAAAATAAAAGCGGAGGATTTTTGGAGTTCTGGTGAACATAGAAAGGGGAAGGGCCCTGAGGCGCATATGCAAATCCTGAAGAAAAGCTGATCTCTCTGCCCTGTGGACCTTTCCTTAATGGCCCTGGTTGCTTTGTCTCTTAGCATTTCAATAACCCATTAGATCTCTGAGGAGGGCCCGTTTTTTTGTTTTTTTGTTTTTTTTTTTTTAATCCTTTTTTATTTTCTAAAACAAATACTCTAAGAAGCCCAATACAGAAAGCTTCAAAGACTTGCTATTTGGGCAGGTCAAGTCAAGAGCAGAACTAGGAGAGCTCTGAGACAAAACGCAATAATCCAGTGGCTGAGAAAATTTACTAAACACCACAACTTCCCAAGAAAAGGGGGGTGTCTGCTCACAGCCATCATCCTGGTGGACAGGAAACACTCCTGCCCATCGCCAGCCCCATAGCCCAGAACTGCCCCAGACAACCCAGTGTGACGAAAGTGCTTCAAATAACAGGCACACACCACAAAACTGGGCGTGGACATTAGCCTTCCCTGCAACCTCAGCTGATTGTCCCAGAGTTGGGAAGGTAGAGCAGTGTGAATTAACAAAGCCCCATTCAGACATCATTTCAGCAGACTGGGAGCCTCCCTACACAGCCCAGCAGCCCAGAACTGCCCTGGGGGGATGGCACTCACCTGTGACATAGCACAGTCATCCCTCAACAGAGGACCCAAGGTGCACGGCCTGGAAGAGGGGCCCACTTGCAAGTCTCAGGAGCCATACGCCAATACCAAGGACTTGTGGGTCAGTGGCAGAGACAAACTGTGGCAGGACTGAACTGAAGGATTAGACTATTGCAGCAGCTTTAAAACTCTAGGATCACCAGGGAGATTTGATTGTTAGAGCCACCCCCCCCCTCCCTGACTGCCCAGAAACACGCCCCATATACAGGGCAGGCAACACCAAATACACACGCAAGCTTGGTACCCCAATTGGACCCCACAAGACTCACTCCCCCACTCACCAAAAAGGCTAAGCAGGGGAGAACTGGCTTGTGGAGAACAGGTGGCTCGTGGACGCCACCTGCTGGTTAGTTAGAGAAAGTGTACTTCACGAAGCTGTAGATCTGATAAATTAGAGTTAAGGACTTCAATGGGCAGGCCAACAGCCCCAATGGAATTATCCAATCAGAGTCATCAACCACAGTTGGGTGGGGCACATCTCCATAGAAACACTCAAAGAGTTACAATCTAATTAACACTGATAGGTCGGCCCACACAAGATTACATCAAAGATAATGACATTTGGGGGGACATAATACATTCAAACTGGCGCAGATATAAAGAAGATACTGGGTGACCATAAGGAAGAATTCGTAAGCTTGAAAAAACAAGTGGCTGAACTTATGGGAATGAAAGACACAATAGAAGAGATGAAAAACACAATGGAGACATACAACAGCAGACTTGGAGAGGCAGAAGAAAAGAAAACTGAACTAGAGAACAGTACAGGACATCTGAAATCCTACACACAAAAGAAAAGATAAGGAAAAGATTGGAAAACTATGAGCAGGGTCTCAGGGAACTGAATGAAAACATGAAGCACACAAATATACATGTTATAGGTGTCCCAGAAGGAGAAGAAAAGGGAAAAGGGGCAGAAAGAATAATAGAGGAAATAATGAAAATTTCCCAACTCTCATGAAAGACATAAAATTACAGGTCCAAGAAGTGCAGCATACACCAAACAGAGTTGACCCAAATAAACCTATGCCAAGATGCTTAACAATCAGATTATCAAACATCAAAGACAAAGAGAATTCTGAAAGCAGCAAGAGAAAAGCAATCCATCACATACAAGGGAAGCTCAATAAGACTAAGTGTGGATTTCTCAGTAGAAACCGTGGAGGCAAGAAGGCAGTGATATGATATATTCAAGATGCTGAAAGAGAAAAACTGCCAACCAGCAAAACTGATCTTCAAAAATGAGGGAAAGTTTAAAATTTGTACAGATAAACAGACACAGAGAGTTTGTGAAAAGGAGACCTCCTCTACAAGAAATACTAAAGGGAGTGCTACAGACAGATAGGAAAAGACAGGAGAGAAGGTTTGGAGAAGAGTGTAGAAATGAAGACACTAGGAGATAGAAAGAAGGTAAAAATCAGGCATTTGATGTTAAAGGAGTACAGAATGTTCAACAGGATTGATTGTACAATTCCAGAAATGGATAGTACAATGTTGGGTGATGGTAGAACAATATTTCAAGTACACAGAACAAAGATGACTGTGAGTATGGTTGAAAGAGGAAGGTTAGGGGCATGTATGACATCGGAAGGAAAGATAGAAGATAAAGACTGGGACTGTATAACTTACTGAAAGCTGGAGTGCTCAGTGATTGCGACTGAATGTATAAATATAAGAATGTTTTCACATGAGGGAGAACAACTTTGCATGGTTTTAAAAATGGGGTAGTATTGGGGAAAAAATACAATCAATGCAAACTAGAGTCTATAGTTAACAGTAACATTATAATATGCTTCCATGAATTGTAACAAAGGCAATATGCCAAAGCTAAATTCTAAAACGGGGATATAATGGAGGGGTGTGGGATTCTTGGCATTGGTGGTGTTGTCTGACATTTTATTGTATTTTATCTTAATTTTATTTTTTATTTTTTTGCTTTTTAGTTGGCATTTTTTTTTTCATTCTTTCTTTTTCTTTTTTCTTTTTTCACCTCTTCTTCTTTCTATGTGGAAGAAATAGAAATGTCCTCATATAGATAGTGGTGGTGAATGCATAACTAGGACTAAGGTAAATCAGACTAAAGAGTAAAGAATGATATTGACAGTGTTTTAAAAGTGCAACTTCTGTGTGAGACCAAAGGAAGAGATATTTATTAGGTGCAAAATCTATATTTTTTATGGCACACTAAATTATTTAACTTGTATGGTCAGTTTATTCAAACAACTTATTTACATGGAATGTTGAATAGGGAGTGAAATCTGGTTGGTTTATACAGGTTAGTGTGTGAAGCCCTGATACATCCCACATTAATTTGAGCAGAGAATTAAAATGTATTTGCAAAGCCCTCTTGAGGGACTGGGAGAAAATGTGGAAATATTAAATTTCCCCACCTGGGGAATTAATGATATTCTCACAAGCATCTGGGTCTACCAGTTTAGAAGCCCAAGCCCTTGATCTTGGGACTTGCCGCCATGCAATCTGTTACTGCAAAGGAGAGACTAACCCTACTTAAAATTGTGCCTAAGAGAAGAACATAGGACTGTATAAAACAGTGAACATTTTTGTGGACAATGACTGGGGTTAACAGTATACATATTAGAATGTTCTTTCATGAAGTATAACAAATGTGTATCACCATTACAGGGTGTTAATAACAGGATTATATATGGGAAATACACCTAATGTAAACTATGGACTATGGTTAACAGTAATACTTTAATATTCTTTCATCAATTGTAACAAAGGTACCACACCAATGCAAAGTATCAACAATAGAGAGTATATGGGAATGTTGTATTTTTTACATGACTTCTGTGTAAACCTACAACTTCTCTAATTAAAAAATAAACCAATTAAAAAACGTTAGTGAAAAGAAAAATGGGAAATATATGTTTGGAAATTTAAATGTACTCTCCAAGAAACCTATGTTTCAAAATAAGTCATAATACTAAATTAGAAAATAATTAGACTCAGTTATAACAAAAATGTTCTGTATTAAAACTTGAAAGCTACAGCGAAATTTGGTCAATGATAGGCAAAAAATAACAGAGGCTCAAATTTAATGAACCAAATATCCCAACATAATATTTAGGAAAAAAAAAAATCCAGCATACTATACCCAAGAATATAGAAGAAAAGAAAGAATAAGCAATAGTGATTTAAAAAGATAGAATAAAGAGGATTGATACATTTTTAAAAGTTTATCTTTTGAAATGTCCAGTTCAGACTTGGAGGAAAAGTTTTGAAGACAAGGAAAATATGGCAACAGACAATATTAGAAATGAAAATGCGGGCATAATCATAATGCTGCAGAGAATAACAAAGGTAAAAAAACTGAAAAATTTTATGCAAAATTATCTAAAAACTTGTTTGAAATGCAAAATTTTCTAGAAAGATGCAATTTAACCAAACTAACTTAAGAAAAAAGGAAGATCTTGGATAATCATTTAAGAAATTGAATCAAGAATTTTTTTCCTATAATTCAAATATCAAGCCCAGACAATTTTTCAAGTCACCAAATATTCAAAGAAAGTTAATTTCTTTCTATTAATTTCTATTTTATAAAGCTCTTCTAAAGAACAGGAAAATGAATGGGTACTGTTCAATTCATTTTGAGAGCTTGTATAGCCCTGATATACAAATACAATAAAAGAAAGGATGATAGGAAATAAATTTCAATCATGAATGGAGATGCAAACCATTGTCAATATAAGCAAACACTGCATTGTTTAAAAATGGTAATATATTGAGAACAGGTCAGTGTTATTCTGAAAAGCAATTGATTTTTTTAATTAGGAAATTAAAGGAGAAAAAAACCAGATGATCATCTCAACAGATACGGAAAATTTATTTGCTGAAAGTCCATGCCCATTCATGATAAAAATTCATTGCAAATGAGGAAGCGAACAACTTAATCTGTTAGGCTTATCTACCAAAAACCTGTGTTCTGGTTTGCAATGCTGCCATTATGCAAAATACCAGAAACGAACTGGCTTTTATAAACAGGGTTTATTTGGTTACAAAGTTACAGTCCTAAGGCTATAAAAGTGCCCAAACTAAGGCATCAACAATAGGGTATCTCCACTGAAGAACGACCAATGGCTAACACTGGAAAACCTGTGTTAGCTGGGAAGGCAGGCACATGGCTGGTGTCTGCTCTGGGGTTCTGGTTTCAAAATGGCTTTCTCCCAGGACATTTCCCTCTTAGCATCTGGGGGTGTTCTCTTAGTTTCTCCCAGGCAAACTCTGGGCTAGCAAAAGTCTGCTTTCAAAGGTGGTCTCCAGAATGTCTCTTTCAGCTACAGCACTGAGCTCCTTCTGTCTGAGCTCTTATAGGGCTCCAGTGATTTAATTAAGACCCACTTTGAATGGGTGGGGTAACACCTCCATGGAAATAATCTAATCAAAGGTATTGTCCACAGTTGGGTGAGTCATATATCCATGGAAACTCTCAATTAAGAGGTCACACCCTCATCTGAAAGATTAATAGATCTGTCCCATAAGATTGCATTAAAGAATATGGCTTTTTCTGGGGGACATAATATATCCAAACCGGCACAACCTGCCATACACATCCTTATTAATATTGAACATTTAAAGTATTTCCTTTTATAACAGAAGGAAAACGGACCTTCCTAGTCACACCACTTATATTCTACATTGTTCTGAAGATATCTCATGCACTAAGAAAAGCAAAAGATACAACAACGTTACGAAGATTGGAAGACAAGAAGCAAAAGTTATTATTCACAATTAAAGTGATTCTATACTTAGAAAATATAAAAAATACACAGCTGACATTAGAATTAGTAAGTCAGTTTAGTAAATTTTCTGGCTTTAAAATAATTATACATCGTTACACAAAAGACATTTGCATTTCTATTCACCAGCAACAATTAGAAATTTTAATTTTAAAAAGATACAATTTATAATTGCTTTTAAAAAATACCCATAATAACTCTAACAAAATATGTGCAAGCCCTTTATTTAGGAAAATTATAAACCTTTACTGAAAAATAATTAAGAAGAATTAATAAACTGGATTATATCATGCCCCTAAATATTAAAATTTCAAAATTGTTAAAACATTAATTGTTAATTAATGACCTATAACAGAGAACAGAAAACTTTATCTGTAAAAGGCCGGATAGTCAATATTATGGGCTTTGTGGGCCATTTGATTGCTATCACAACTACCCAACTCTACATTTGTATTTTAAAAGCAGTCATTACCAATAGATAAAGGATTTAACATGACCATGTTCCAGTAAAACTTCATTTACAAAAAAGAGATGGGAGATGAGTTTTGGACTGTGAGTTGTTGTTTGCAAACCCCTGATCTATGTAATCTAGCTTTAGTGCAGTTCCAAGAAAAATCCAGAAAGGTGTGTGTGTGTGTTAACATAAGAAGCTAATTCTAAAGCACTGGGCTAAAATTGATCAAAATATCCTGCCAGAAATGAAGACATTACAACACTACAGTTATTAAGACAATGCAACATTGGCAAGGTGATAGTCAAATTGATGAAGACGACAGGATATACAACACAGAACTTTCTATATGACAGAGGGGGCTTTGCAGATCACCTGGGAATGGGTTGATCACTTAATATATGGTTTTGAAACAATAATCTTTCAGTTTGGAAACTAAATGAAATTAGATTCCTGCCTTATTTCATAGACAAAATTTGATTCTATATGAATTGTGGGCTTTAAAGTTACAGATATATTTTTAAAACCCTTAGAGTAGAATATGAATTTTTTTTTCCTGTAGCAGGAGAAAACTTCTTAAGATGCAAAAAAAGTGCAGGCCATAAAGCAAAATCGTATAATTCTGTTA
Source organism: Choloepus didactylus (assembly GCF_015220235.1). Taxonomy (NCBI): domain Eukaryota; kingdom Metazoa; phylum Chordata; class Mammalia; order Pilosa; family Megalonychidae; genus Choloepus; species Choloepus didactylus. The sequence goes on along the minus strand of NC_051325.1, from coordinate 21,749,185 downwards.
AAGTTGGCCATCTGTTCAATCAAAAATATATTGATAAGAGTTAAAAGAAAAATATCAAGCTGTAGTGAAAATTTTCACACACACAACAACAAAAAAACAGGGGATTCATATCTGGAAGATATTAATATCTTCTAGTTTTCATTAAAAATAGAAAAACAGCATGATAAAAAATGTTCAAAAGACATGAACGGACGTTGCTCAGAAAAAGAATCATAAATGAGTACTAAACACTGGAAAAGATGATCATTCTCAATAATTATCTGGGAAAGGCATAGTGCAATATTTTACAACCCACATGTTGACACAAAGTTAAAAGACATAGCGTACAAAGAGTTGGTAAGGACATGCCACTTTGGGGAAAGTAAACTACGAGATCCAATTTAGAGAACACTTTGGAATTTTCCACTAAAGTGGAAGATACACATACCCTGTGGTCAGCAACCCCATTACTAGGCAAAGAGAGGAACTTATGCTTGATCTGCCCGAGACACACATATAAAAATATTTCTTGCAGTATTATTTACACAAGCAAAGCATGGCAAACTAACCAAAAGTTGTATCCATTTCATAGGCTGCATAAATAGATTGTGGTACTTTGATATTGATATAATGGATTTCCATACAGTGAGTGAAATAATTATAGAAACACATACTGACATGGATGAACCTTGAAAAAATGGTATTGAGTAACAGAAGCAAGTCCCAGAGGAAGCACGTTAGGTTCTATGTATCTAATGGTTCAATATACAAACAAAGCAAGGCACATATATATTAAAACTACTTTCAAAAAATGAAGCGTTAAGTGCGCACCTTGTGAAATCAGTTAGCTCTAGGTGAGAGGAAGAAAAATGAGAGGAGTGGCAAAGAATTTAAAAGGCTTTGCCATTTCTTAAGTTGAATGGTACACAAGCATGTGTCCACTTTATTATTCTTAAACGTTGTAAGTGCTTATTGTGTGTATTTGTAATCAAAATGAATTATGATGCAATGTAAACCATAAAGAAGTAAAACAGTGAACAGTAAACAGTGAAAGCATTAATCAAAATGCTCTCGATGAAAAACGAAGGTAGCAAAAAGAACAAGGAAGCATTACTCACAGGGTGCCAAGTTTCAACAGGATTCTAAAATTCTTTTACCTGTTTCCAATTTAATATGTCACCAATGCCTGATGCTCAGCCCTACACTAGACAAATAGAACCAGAATTTCTGAAGTTAAGTCTAAACTTTTTTAAGTTCCCCAGGTGATTCTAAAGTGCCGCCAGGGTGGAGAATTATTCACTGATCTAAGAGTTCCAGAATTTTCTCTTTAAAATGAAGCAAAAAATTCATAGCACTTGCAAAGCAAATATGGGTAGAGTGCAGAAGATTTCAGCTTACAAATATAATACATACATATATATAATGTGTAATATATATTAATGTAATTACACATTATAAATGCTTATGTATGTGTATATATATAATTTTCATTTCCAATCTTTTATAGTTACCTCACACATTTCTAAATCAAATACCAGTTTTTCAGCAAATTGCCTGTGAGTCTTCCTGAAGCAATCAACTTTGCTCTCATGGAGGCAATAACTTTCTCTTGTTATTCATATTTCGCCATTTTAGATAACACTTGATTGAGTGACATATAGCAACAAGTTGGTAACAGTTGTAGTAGCAAGTATGGCTTCAAGACCAGGTTTGGGAACAAATGCCACTGAGCCTTGGGGAGCACTGGAAGGAAATCACGGGGAGTAGGCTACCCCCACGAATGCTTGTTACCCCACGGGTGTCAATCCTTGCAGATGAATAGAAGCGTTGTCAGCAAGTAGAATGTGAAGATTATTTAAGAGAGTAAACAACAAGTAGAAATATAGAGGGATGGATGAAGGAGGAGCAGATGTACAAACCCACTGAATCATAGTAAACGTGATGTGTTTTAAACCACTGTTGAGCAGGAATGGAGAAGGACCACATTGTAGTGTGGTGTGGGGAGAATACAACCCTCAGTGATAAAGAACTTCTTCAAACAACTACCTCACTAGCCCTGAGGAATTTCACTGGTATCTGAGCAAATCAACCTGTTCTGTGTCTGTGGATCTGAGACCCGGAATGGTCACCCTGGAGGGGAGAAGTAGCCGAGCAAAGGGAAATCCACACACACAGCCTGTCTGTATTTCTCCTCCTCTGAGGATGAATAAAGAGGAACAAAAGCTACCTATGGGCTATGAATCTTCCTGAACACTTAGAAGAGATTAGAAAACCTTAAACATGTCTGTTGGGCAAGATTAAAAGAGTGGATGATCAAACAGAAGTTCAACTGATTATATCCGTGTTTTTCCGCTTTTTATTATTATTATTATTTTTTTTTTTTTTTTGCTGATTAGATTCTGATTTGGTTTGAATTCTTCCAAAAGCAGACCCTGAAAGAATTCCAGTGCATGTAATTTATTGGAGAAGTGATCTCAGGAAACAAAGGCATAGAAATGAAGAAGTGAAGCAGGGAGGGGTAGGCAGCTAACAAAGAGTAGGTTGTCAAGATGTTACCATTATGGCAACTTTAGCTTAATCCTGCTGGGAATGCTGGGAGATAGGGTAGGACACACCACGGAGGTCTGTCCCATCCATTATTGGTCAAGGGCTGCTTTTGAGGGCATGAACTCTTAAGACTATACATGGCTTGTTGTGCAATTACATTTTCTTACTTAAATATGGGGCTTTCTGAAGCATCCTTTGTACCATCTGCCCTGGAGAGCGTTTGTGATTGAGGTTTGCTTAGCTTAGGAGCAGTGGGTCTGTCACCTGTATTCTCTAGATGCATGTAATATTGGCCTGTGTATTTTTATTTGATATGTTAAGTGCTAAGTTCAGGGAGGACTCAATGAATACTGTTATACAGGACAGGAAGATGTTGGAATCAGCCAGGTGAGCTGTGGGACTGGTAAGGGGCTGTTTGCAGTGAGTATATCACAAAATGTTAGGTGGCCCTGAGTATACTTCTTTCGTATAGGATCACCAAAGCTCTCCACATCATCTTTTTCTTATATTTTTACCTGTTGCTTATGACCTGTAAGTTATAGAATGTGCTGATGATGGGAAGGGGCACGTGGCTGAATTAGAAAATTAGATGTGCTTTTGATTGGATCCTAAGGATTCACATTTTCTATGTTTAGGATGTCATTGGGCTTCGCAAGTTTAAAATATTTCCCAAGTGACTTCAGACTAGAATTTTAAAATAAGTAATATGGAAAACAAAACAAAAGAAAACCTTGAGATTCTCTCTAAGAACATAGACGCAGAGGAAAAAGCCTTTAAAATGGAAAGAAAAAAATAATGGTAGAATTGAGGACAGCGAGTTATCCTTCCTTAGTGGAAGAAACAATACCAGTTAAAATAGAAGTAAAAATATAAAAGAAATAGTAAAACAAAACAAAAAAATCCTTTCCTGGCTGGAAAACCAACTCGCTTTAAAGATATTAAACTGTGTTAAGACATATTTAAGGCAAATATAATAAAACTAGAAACAATTAATTAAAAACTATGAAAAACAATTCCTGCCAACATCCAACAAGAAATAAGAGTTTCCCACGAAGAAACAAATATGCTAGATGGGGGTTATTTTATGCAACACTAAATAACAGCAAGTAGTACACAATTACATCTATGTAGTTTTGAGAGGGAAAGTTTGTTCCTAATTAACATTTTCACGGCCATCCTTTTTTTAATGTGAATAAGCCACAGAAGAGATGTTCTTATGTGAAGTGTTCAGAAACTGTAATGCTTATGTACTACCCTTGAAAACATTACTTGACTATGGGCTCCAAATAACTAGGTGAGAAATCCAAATCAAGAATTCAAGAATTGGGGAAGCATGGTGTGCAATTAATGAGTGATGACCATCAACATGAATTAAAATGAAATTGCTTATAAAATTGTTAAAATTTGGTCACCAGATTGAATACCAATTTTGTAAGTCTTCTTCAAGGCAAAACTTATAATATTAAACTATATTTCAAGTATAATTATATAGCTCTAAGATAAAAATAGCCCAATGCTTTTCTTGCAGGAAAGGAAATCAGAGTTTATTATTTCATTCTTAACTTTGATATATAAAGGATTATAAATTGAAGAATATTTTTAAAAATTTTAAATGTAAAGATGAGGTATAACATGTAGAAAATGTATTATTTTCAGGAGGAGGAAAAGATAAAATCAAAGGAAACATATGCCATATAGAAAACAGGAGAAAGGGAATAAAACCACAATGAAGCATGAAAAAATAGCATGCAGAAGGAAAGCTGCCAAACATAAGCATATCAAATCTGACGATACACACAAATGAGTCAAGCTCCTATACTAAAATTTAGATATTCACTGATGGGTTGTAAACTAAAAGCTGAACTGTTTCCTGCTTACAACTGATAACTAAAATAAAATGATTCCAGAAGATTAAAAAAAAAATGATGTGCAGAGAGAACCAGGGAAATGCAATCTAAGTAACAGTAGTGCTATGAGTGGAATTGTGCCCCCCAGAAAGCTGCGTTGAAGTCCTAAACCCCAGTACTTCCGAATGTGACCTTGTTTGAAACAGGGTTTCTGCAGGTGTAATTAGTTAAGATGTGGTCATGCTGGAGTAGGGTGAGGCCTTAATCCAATATGGCCAGTGTTCTTATGAGAAGAGAAGAGACACAGAAACACAGGTGCACAGGGAAGAAGGCCATGTGGTGATGGTAGCAATATGAAAGTGCTGCAGGTGGAAGCCAAGGAATGCCAAGGATGGCTGGCAAACCACCAGGATCTAGGAAGAGGCAAGGAAAGGTTCTTCTCTACAGGTTTCAGAGGGACCATGGCCCTATCGACACCCTGATTTGGGATGTCTAGCCTCCCAAACTAGGGGAGAATAAATTGTTTTAAGCCACCCAATTTGTGGTCATTTGTTATGGAAACCCTAGCAAAGTAACAAAGGTAGGGAAGGCAATATTAATATTAGACAAAGTAAAACTTTAGACAGAAAGCAGAAAAACTACAGAGAGAGTCATTTCAAAAAAGTTACAATCCTCATGAACATGTGTGTACTGAAAAACAAAGCATCAAAATAGATACAACCCCAACTGAGAACAACGTGGTATATATAGAAACCCAATCGATTTGGGAAGATTTAGTACACTTCTCTAATTTTCAAATGGTCAATTGGGCACTAAAATAAATAAGAAAATGGGGGATTTGAATGAAAAATAAATGAGATTACCTTTTCCCAAATATCCATGGATTATTTATTATAAAGTATTTTTATATTAGATCCCCAAAATATAGACAGTTTACAGGCTCCTTCTATGAGCCCTAACAACAGGCTAAAAAGTTCTAAGGGATAGTCCCTTCACTGGGAACAACTCAAGACTCTTTTTTGGCTCCTGTCTTAACATGTGACTTAATACATTGAGACCTGCTCATTAATATTTCTTGCAGTCTTCATAGAACTCATTCTGTGTTCTCATACACAGTCCTCTATTTGGGAGTGGCAAGGTGGGGATGGTGGCAGTTCCCCTATGTTGCTGTTTGGGATGAATAAAAATCTGGAAAAGTGTGGCAAATATGCCCAAATGACAGGACTTAATATCTGGCAAACTTGAGAAGATCAACTGAAAAACTACTGCCCAAAACTATCTGAACTTGGTTGGATAGCAGAGTATAAAATAAATACAGGGAATATACTTCCTTCACTTATGCAGATTGTAATCAGTTAGAATATACAATAAACGATAAGACCCCATTTAAAGTAGCAACACAGATAAACTTAATAAGAAATATGCAAATATATATGAGGAAAAGGTTAGAATAAGCCTCAAAAGGGGGATGGGGAACCTGAGCAAATGGAAAGATTTAGCAGTTTCTTCGATAAGAAGTTTCTACATCATAAAGTGGTCAATTCTCCCTAAGTTAATTTATAAATTTAATATGATTGCAGTAAAAATGTCAGCAAGTTTTCTTTCTCTGGAACTATTCAAACTAATTCCAAATTCGTGAAAAATAAGCTAGCAAGAGTACTCAGGAAATCTCTAAATAAGAAAGGCAGTGAAAGGGGCTGAGACATCAATAAAAAGACTTACTATAAAGCAACATTAACTAAACAGTACAGTATTGACATGTGAGTAGTCAGACCAATGGAATATAATAGGATGTTCAGAAATAGTTTCTGGTGTACGTGATATTTTGAGATGGTTAAGGTAGTATCCTCAAATTAGTGGGATTAGGATGCATTTGCTTTAATAAATGATACTGGTATGGTTGGGTAGCTATTGGAAAAAGGATGGCATCTTGTCCATACTTCATGTAGTACATCAAAGTAAACTTCAAGTAAAGCAAATATTTAAATGTTAAAACAAGAAACTATAAAGGAACAAAAGAAAATTTGGGCAAATTCCTTTATAAATTTGGAGTAGGGAGAACTTTTGTAAATATGACTCAAAACCCAGAAAACGTAAAAGGTTAATAACAGCAATGAATTAAAAAATATTAAATTACTACATAGAGAAATAAAAACAAAGGACATGCCAAAAGAAGATTAACAACTGTTTTTTAAAAAAATGATAACTATATAAATAACAAAGGGCTAGTACCCCAATATATAAAGAGCTTCTAAAAATTGATAATAAAAACATGTGATGAAGCAGAAATGTGGGCAAAGACATGAACAGATAAATCAGAATTCACAGAAGAAAATAAATAGAAATGATTCTTAAGCTATTTATACACTCTTTCTCATGAAAAGTGAAATGCAAATTAAAGCCATAAGGTACTAATTTTTATCCATCATATGGCAGTAATTCATAATTTGGACAGCCCAGGCAGTCTCCTACTTTGCTAGAGGGAATGCAAAATAATGTGTAGGGAAATTTGGTAAAATTTATCAAAAATTATAAATCCATTGGTCTTTGTCTCAGCAATCCTTCCTCTAGGAAAATATCTTACACATACAGTTGATTACATATGAAGCAAAAATATAGGTAAAATGTTATTCATTCTAGCTTTATTTTTTTATAGCAAAATATTGGAAACACAATTGCCTCATTACAAATTGGATTGAACAAAGTATGCCACATCTACAAAATTGAATATTATACAGCTGTAAAAAAGGAATGATGAAGTTCTTTGGTATTTGTATGGAAAGATCTCCAGAATGCTTTTCCAAGTGAAAACGAAAATGCAAGAATGGTATATTTTATAATAAAGAGGAGGAAGCATAATTTTCTATGTGTGTTTGCTTGTAATTGCATAAACACTGGAAGGACAAGAAATGATGAACATAATCACCTGTGAGGATGTAGGAAGTGGAGTAGACAGGGCTGGGTGTGGGGGTGAGATTTCTTAGCTCAATAACTGGATACACCGTTCCAATTTTTGAGCTACATAAATGTATTCTGGTCAAAACAAGAATAGATATAAAAGAGAAAGTAAAAAAGATGAAATACAAGCTAAGAAAAATATTTGCAACATCGATCGTCCTCTAGGAAACCATTTCTAAAGCTGTTAATAGAAAAATGTCTCTGATAGATTAGTAAGAGAAAGCCCTATTTCTCCTTAGAGATGGGTGACAGAAATGAAAAAGGAGTTCACAAAATGGAAATGCAGATGGCTTTCAAACATATGAAAATATGCTCAAATTCACTCATAATTAAAAAATGTATATTAAAATAGAAATACGATACAGTTTCCAACTGTCAGATTATACATTTTCAAGTTTGATATCTTAACATGGCAGGAACACAGGGAGAGCAGAAGTTTTATCAGTGGTCCATGGGATACTAAATGAACATGGTGATCTTGAAGATCAGATCGACAATATCTATGAGTTTAAATCCAAAATTTTCTTAACAGCTCTTTCCAAGACCCCTGAGAATAAGAGATGGGTGGACTTCCCCCACCTACCCACCCCAGGGAAGTGGGACAATGAGTGAACACGGCCTAAGAATATTGAACCAAAATGTGCTACTTTTCACCCTCCTATCAGTGACTGCCATATAAAGGGCCCTCATAAAAGTTATCAGAACCTGGAGAGCTCTAGTTATGATTACTTCCTCCTTCAAGGTTACTCACATCTCCATGTTGGAAAATGTACATATTTTGACTGTTGACTCTAGAAATTTTGAAACTAAGATAATGAAATAAAAAATAATGCTGCAATGCACACAACAATTTGTGTACAAAGGTGGTCATTGTTGCAATCTTCATAAGAATGAAAAAAATGGCAACAACCTAAATGATCAAAAAATAGGGCTTCACTAAAATAATTATGGTACATCAGACAATACATTACTAGGACATCATTAAAAATAATGGTTCCAAAGGCTAGATATTTATAATGAATGAAAAGAAAAGTAATTAGCTCATTGGCCATTTTTATTTTCTTTTGTAAAATTTTGTATGTGTATAAATAGCAATTTATTCCTTTTCTAATCTGAGAATATAAAATACAAACAATAATGATGCTATAGTTGGGGAACCAGAGGGGAAGATAATCATTGTAGTGGGGCAGCTAAGTGACCTAGTTTAGAACAGGGGCTCGGTTAGATCAACCCCATAATGCACATCTGTGTTGCATATCTACCTGTGTGCATCTGAGTGCAAATACAGAATAATGTAACATTGCATGCCAACTTCTGTCATAAGCTACAAAAAATTATATACTCCACAAAGACAATAGCCATTCCAAACTAATGGCATGCTAAATGCTACCTTTGGAAAGGGGAGAATAATTTTGCCGTGGGAGTGAAGCCAACACATCCAACTTTAGTTATGTTTCACTATGTTTAGGATTGTTCCTTCTGCCCCCAATGTTCTAGAGGCCCTTTGATATTCATGAGCTTTAAATCTCTTTCTCTGAGCTTGGCTTTTAGGACTTGGCAGTCTCTTACTCCTTGTCTTTTCTGAAAGCTTTAGGAAGTTGCTGTTCTTGCAGTTTTCTCTGAATCAGAAAGTTCTTTCCATGATGGGCAGAAAACACACTCAAGTGGCAACAAGTTGGTGAGCTGAGGATTAGAGCACAGCCAGAAATAAAGGCCATGGTCTAGGAAGTATATTCATGAGTTAGGACAAGTTCATGAAATATGCCAATTCAGTGATAAAAATAACGACCATTTTTGAGTGTCTATTGTATTTAGCTTCTTTCATTTTTTATTTCTAATCTTTACAATAATTCCAAGCAGTAGATCGTATCACCTCTACTCACGAATGAGGAAACTGCAACTAGGTTAGGTTAAGAAAGTTTTCATGGTGGCCCAGTTAACAAGCAGAGAAATTTGAGCCTGTTCTCAATAAAATGTAAACCCATTGCTTTAAGCAGCCTCTTGGAAATTCATAGGTTGCCATAGAAATTCAGATGAAGAAGAAGTGGAACCCATCATTTTATGACCAGAGAAGCTTCATGGAAGACTAGACATTCAAGAAGGGCGTTTAATGTGGTGAGGATTTGGGCTGATGGTGCTACGGGGAGGGTATAATAAAGGAATGGAAGAGGAAACAAGGCATATTCAGGATTTGTAGGTGTGCCTGGTCTAAAGAGTTTTTGTAGAAAAAGAAATGAGTAAATGTGTAGGTTTTTTGCCCGCCCTCAGATCTCCTCCCTGTTCTTCCCTGCTCTATTCTTATTACAAGCTATCCCACATTTCCTTGCCTAAAAGAATCTAGTGGTGTGCGGCCAATGGGAGGCAATGGCAGGAACTTGAAGGACATTAGGAGAAAACTCAGGATATTTCCCTGCTTCTCTCTGCTTCTGGCTTGGGACTTGGGCTGGGTCTCCGGCACTGACTGAGCCTTCCCTATAGTTTGAGGCAGGCCCTCCTTCCATTATCCCAGCATGCAAAGCAGGCCCCACCTTGGATCCAGCTCCTTACAAGGGGGCCCTCCTCCCAGACTTCCCTTCATGTCTGCTGACCTTGACTTCAGGACTCATAACATTTTATTTCTAGCTTTTTCCATTCTTCTGCAGTCTCTCTCTTTCAACTTGTCATTTTTAAAATGTAGTTCTAGGTAAGGAAAAAATACAATTTAAATTATTGGAATAAGGCCATGTATTTTTATATTGTGCAGTGACTGTTTTAAATGCAAACATAATAGCATTTAATTCATATGCTGAGTCACTGAAATGCACAATTTGTTTTGCTCATAGATGCCTCTTTCATTCTAACCAGAACAGTGGAAGTACTGCACAAAATGAACTCAACTGTTTTTATTTCACTTCTTGAAATATAAACATTCCATCAACACTCTCTACTTTTGGCTTACTGATGTGCAAAGAGACACTGAAAGGAAAGGGATCTACGGTCGTCCAATCTTTCTTTCTATGTTATCATTTTCAGCGTGAGTGGTTGGCAAATACAGGGATGTCACACTAGTAAGGATATGGTAGGGTTCCTTGGTCATTTGTGTTTCTGAGAATGCCATTGCATTCCTTCTGGGTCCAACACATTCTCTGATTAGGCTGGAAAACATGACTTCTTGGGGCTATCAGCGTTCCCACTTACTCATTCTTACCCTGTACTCCCTTTGAGTCTCACTGAACTCCCCACATTGTGGGTCTACTGGAAGTTGTTCTCACGGGGCACTGCAAATACTTATGCAAATGGCGGGGGACAGGGAACTCCAGCAGACACGCACGTTTTGCACATTTCCTCTGCTCATGTGTGTACTCCGTTGTCCCGTAGTCTTTACATATAAAACACAAGTTCAAAGGTAAATTTATAAAGAATTTCAAGACGGCAACAGAAGAGCATTAAGTCAAGCATGGAGTCTTTCTAAGCACAGTTGCACAGATTGCACACTCACAAAGGCACCCCTGCCCCGCCTTGCTCTGTTGTCAGCTGTCCCAGCACCTCTAGTTCCATACTGAATTCTCTTTCTTGAATTACTACTATAGGTTCTGTTTTCCTGACTGGACCTTGACTGATGCAAAAACACATTAAAATGCAGGTAGGGGACAAATTGTGGAAGACCTTGGTGAGAACTACAGGCAAAAGAAAGCTAGTTGCTTTGTAGAGGTTAGCGGAAGAGGGGAAGGAGGGAGGAAGGGGTTACATGTTGACTGTTAGATTCAGATACATCAGTATAGAGAGTGAGTCAAGTTATGCAAATGAAAACGTACCTGCAGTTATACCAATGCCTTCTCTATATAATTTCAACATTTCTCTGTAATAAAGAACAACTGCAATCCTGCAGAATATTTTCTTTCTCTGGGCAAGTCACAGTTTCTGCTGCCATTAATGGCAATTACCCTGTAATTGCTTCTCTTGCTTTTGATCTCCAACTGGCCAAATACCTGACAGAGCAATACACTGAGATTTTCAAGTCATCTTCAAACACCACCATTTGCAAAAAAGTTGAAAAGCTTAAAGGACAAAGGGGAATGAAAGTAAAATCACCAAGCTTAACCACAACTTCTTTGCCACATCCATTCACCTACCTGTTCGAATAGGTACATGATTTCAAGAGCTAACACCAGTAAGTAATCTTTAACTTTGCATTGGTAAATTCAACAAATATCCATGGGGGGTCTACTTTTGTGCCAAACACCAACCATGAGCAAGCCTGGGCTCACGGAGCTTTTATTCTATTGTGAGGAAGGGAAGATGGACAATAAACAAATGCAAGTATGATCTAATAACTGTGATAACTTGGAGAAAAGTGAAGTAGGGGAGAGGAGTGATGGAGCTGCCGTTTGAGGTGGATAATCAGAGAAAGCCTTTCGTTCTCAAGGTTGTTAATTTTTAAAAATGTTACCCTGTACAATTTATTAAAATAACATTACTACAATGCATTAAAAGTTACTATTGAACTCACTGCTGAACTTTCCAGTTGTTCACGTGTGCAATTCCTTTTCTTGGTGAATTTTATACTCTGGTGGAAAATACCTTTCCTTCTCCAGCATTACAAATATAAAATGCAGGATTCAGTTGCATTATGTTATGATTCTTATGATTCTTATTTTAAATAAGTACTGTGACTTAAGGACTCTGTTTTAATCATACAAATCTAGAAGAACAAGCACATACCACCAATGTTCATTTTATACCAAATGTGTGGGTTTTGCCCAATAATCTGAGTTTCTCAGATAACATGTTACAAAAAGCAACATATCTGCTCATTTGATGCAACAATGACATCAGAAATGCTGACTCAAATTCCTATTCTCTAGAATATTGCAGAAACTACTCTTTTGTTTTTTAGGCCTTCCTTGCCTTCAGGGAAACAAAATTTAGTGACAACACCAGGGGGGCCTGGAAATAAGCATAGGGACAAATGTAGGTAGGTGGAGCACTCAGCTTCCCACCAGGATGAATTTCCAAAAGATCTCCACCTAACTGCCTGCAGGAGTGATGGAATGCCCCACTTTCCATGTCACTTTTAGGTATGTCAGATTTTCCAGAAGTGTTTGAAGTCTTTAGGGTGATAACAGATCTAACACGGAGACAACTGAAAAAACAACCACAGAAACAGCAACAACAATAGCAAAATTCAAATGGATCTAGAGTTAACTAAGTTAGGAAAAATCTGGATTCAATAGTTAAACAATGCTGGTCTCAGCCCAATTTCTTGGAGACTTCAATAAATTACTGCTCACTGTGGCTTTCACTGTGGAGAATACAATATTCAGTATTTCTAAAAATTGTGTGAGAGTGCCTCTCAAGATAGAAGAGTTCCTTGGGATGCGTTTTGTAAAACATTCAGCTAACATTTTCCAGAAAGGCCTGTTCAAATGAAATTATTTCCTGGCTGGAGTAAGACTTAAGCATATAATGTCCATTCTTGTGCATAAACTCGAGTGCCATTTGATCCATCAGTTAGCCTTAGCCTAGATTTGCCCTTAGCAAATGAGACATAGGACAGGAAAGCTTTGAAACCTGGAGTTGAATTAAGTAATGTAGGATTGAGATTAACAATGGATGGAAAAATAGGGCTGCACAATTCTACGTGGGTTGTGGAAATGGCTGCATTAGGAATTTGAGGGAGATGTCAAAAGATTTTAGCCAAAATCATGTCTAAAGGGAAGCATGAGACTCAGGCTCCCTTTGTCCTCTCCCAATCTTTCTGCAGGATGGTTTGTGTCGATAGCTCATGTGTCACTCAGATAGTCCCAATGCATTATAGATTTCAACCCCAAATCCATGTTCTGATTGAACAGGAAGTCGATCATATTTATTTGGGCATTTTCCCAGTTCCATTAATTAATGGTTTTAGGAGAAGCATTTTGTTTTTCCTTCTCAGCATCCTTTCTCCCTTTTAGTAAAACAGTGTCCCTAGAAATCCCCTGGAGAACATCATCTTCCCCATTGTCAGTCTACATGGTTTAGGTGAAGTCATTGTTTGGATTTCCACAAAAGTATAACATGAGACAAAGATTTGAGTGCAGGTACTTTATTTTACATGTGATTCCAGGAGCAGGAAGAAGGGGTGGGGAGACAGAGTCAGGAAAAAGGGAGAGCCAGCTTCCACGGAGGGCAAATGGGGCAAAAACCCCATGGGGACCTTCTATCATAGAGCGCACCTAGTAATTGTCCCTTTGAAGTGGTGGAGGCAGCAGCAGCTTTCCATGGACTCCATTCGCCATTGGTTGGGGCGGTCCCAAGGGTAGCGAAGCCCATGAGTGTCCAGGCTGCGACTAAACGCAGGATACGAGGCTCCCATGGATTCGGAGGTTTCCCTGATGCAGGAAAACAAACACGGCAAATGCTTAAGTCTCTAGGTCTAGGGGTTTGTCCTGACTAGCCTAAGCCAATTGGCTTATACATCCAATAGGGTTACAAGAAAAATGAGGATTGGCTCACAATGAACATGTGACTCAATTATGGCTCATCACCGTGACAAAATGTTTCAACAATGAGTGGGGGGAGCTCCCTTTTCTAGGTCGGGTTTGGAAGCCTAAGAATGTGAGGTCTGGAAGCTGTATGGCACAGAAAGACTCTTCAGCCAGAGCTAATCTTAGTGTGGTCCAGCAGTATCAGCATCACCTGGGAGCTTGTTAGAAATGCAGACTCTCAGGCCCTACCCCATACCTGCTGACTCGGAATCTCTGAGGGTGGGTTCAGGAACCTGAACCCTGCCCTGATGTACTGGCTTAAACTGCTGGAGACCAACATCATTAATAAAAGGAATTTTTAAAAATCAGCATCTGAAAACAAAATAAAACAAATGCCATTTTAAAAGTAGTTTGATATTTGGAGCTAGGGCAAGTTGCTTTTACTGTATACAAAATATACCCAGAATTGAGAGCAAACAAAATAACTTGATGAATTCCAGGGTGACCAAGAAGGGAACTGCAGAAGCAGCTGCCATATATTTTTCATTTTTCCTTATTAAAATTTTAGATTTATCTGCACAGCTTTGCCTCATTAGAAGACTTGAAGGCTGAAAAATGAAGGCAAGAAACTTGGATTTATTTCTTTGGCTTTTACTTATTCTGACTCAAATCAGATACCAGAACAATTAGGGTGGATTTTTCTTTTTTTCTTATTTAACTTGTGGCAAGAGTGTCTGATGAAATTTCTTTTATATCCTTTTAGCCTCTTGGGTTTGTTAATGTTACTAAACATGGTTGCCATTCAGACCTTGAATAGTAAAAAATAATTATTCTTTATTGTCAGATGCCAAGAAAATAATCACTCTGAGGAATTATGGGAGAGAAATAAACCCCAAGTTGGTTAATATATCCTCTAAAACTACATCAGGAAACAAAACCAAGTTTGTGGCTGCAGTCAAATATCATTAATTAATCAGGATCCGGGGGAAGGCCAGTGTTCATTAAAGAAAGTATGAATTATGAACTTTTTAAAGAAATGGAGATTTATTACTCCTATATGTGCATCATAACTCTGTTAAAAAATTGTTTCCAAGCAGAAATCTAGCAGAATCCCTTTTAATTCCTGGTTATGATTTGCAAAATTCATTCACATACAAACACTCAGTATTCTTTTTTTAATGCAATTTTATTTTTATTGAGATATATTCACGTACTATACAATCATACAAAGTATACAATCAGTTGTTCACAGTTATCATGTAGTTGTGCTTTCATCACCACAATTTTTGAACATTTCCATTACTTCAAAAATAAGAAGAATAAAAATAAAAGTAAAAAAGAACACCCAAAACATTCCATACTCCCTATAACCTTCTATTTATTCATTTAATTTTTGTCCCCATTTTTCTACTCGTCTGTGATACACTGGATAAAGGGAGTGTGAGCCACAAGGTTTTCACAATCACACAGTCAAACTGTATAAGGTATATAGTTATACAATCATCTTCAAGAATCAAGGCTAGTGGAATGCAGTTCAACAGTTTCAGATATTTCCTTCTAGTTATTCTAATACACTGAAAACTAAAAAGGGATATCTATATAATGCCTAAGAATAACCTCCAGAATTACCTCTCAACTCCATTTGAAATCTCTCAGCCATTGAAACTTTATTTTATTTCATTTCTCTTCCCCGTTTTGGTCAAGAAGGCTTTCTAAATCCCATGATGCCAGTTCCAAGCTCATCCCTGGGAGTCATGTCTCATGTTGTCAGGGAGATTACACCCCTGGGAGTCATGTCCTGCATAGAGGGTAGGGCAGTGTGTCCACCTGCTGAGTTGGCTTAGAGAGAGCGAGGCCACATCTGAACAACAAAAAAGGTTCTCTGGGGGTCACTATTAGGCACAATTAGAACTAGGTTTAGCCTCTCCATTGCAGTAGCAAGCTTCATTAGGACAAGCCCCAAGATCGAGGCTTCGGCCTTCAAAATTGGTAGTCCCCAATACTTGTGAGAATATCAGGAATTCCCCACATGGGGAACTTTAATATTTCCACATTTTTTCCCCAGTCCTCACGGGGGCTTTGTAAATACTTTTGTTATTCTCTGCCCGAATTACTCTGGGATGTATCAGGGCTTCATACTAACCTGTACAAATCAACCAGATCTCACTCCATGAATTACGGTGTTTAGCTAAAGTGATCCTACAAGTTAAATTATATAGTGTGCTATAGAAAATATAGATTTTGCAACAAATAAACATCTCCTCCTTTTGGTCTCACACAGAAGTTGAAGCTTTAAAACATAGTCAACAAAGGAGAGGCTACACCTGCCTATAATTGTGCCTAAGAGTCTCCTCCTGAGTGCCTGTTTTTGCTCAGATGTGGCCCTCTCTCTCTAGCTAAGTCAACTTGACAGATGAAATCACTGCCCTCCCCCCCTACGTGGGATCTGACACCCAGGGGAGTAAATCTCCCTGGCAACATGGAATATGACTCTCGGGAAAGAATCTAGACCTGGCATCGTGGGATGGAGAACATCTTGTTGACCAAAAGGGGGATGTGAAATGAAATGAAATAAGCTTCAGTGGCAGAGAGATTCCAAAAGGAGCCGAGAGTTCACTCTGATGGACACTCTTACACACAATATAGACAACCCTTTTTAGGTTCTAATGAATTGCAATAGCTAGCAGTAAATACCTGAAACTATCAAACTACAACCCAGAACCCCTGAATCTGAAGACGGTTGTATAAAAATGTAGCTTATGAGGGATGACAATGTGATTGGGAAAGCCATATGGACCACACTCCCCTTTGTCCAATGTATGGATGGATGCGTAGAAAAATGGGGCAAAAAAAAAAAAAAAGAAAAGAAAAAAGGAGGCACCCAGTGTTCTTTTTTACTTTAATTGTTCTTTTCCACTTTAATTTTTATTCTTATTAATTTCGTGTGTGTTGTAATGAAAATGTTAAAAAATTAATTTTGGTGATGAACATACAACTATGTAATGGTACTGTGAACAACTGAATGTACACTTTGTATGACTGCATGGTATGTGAATATATCTCCATACAATTGAATTAAAAAAAAAAAAAAACCACAGTCAATATCACGCTTTACTCTTTATTCTGATTTACCTTAGTCCTAACCAAGTCCATTTCATTCATATTTCTAATTGAAGTCTGAAGTCTTTTTCAGCTTCTTTAACAGTTGCTGTATGGGGTAATGCTGACACTCTTAGCTGCCAAACTCTGGTTCTGAGTCTCAGGTGTCACACAGATACCCGAAGTTCCAGGGACCCACCAGGTTATACACAAACAGCTCAGCACCTCAGAATTTAGAAATAACCATTACAACTCAGGAATAGATGTGACTGCTGTTAAGAGCTTACAATCTAGGAACTTTTCCAATAAACTTTCCCCTGATAACCTATGTTTTTAGATTCAATTCTCAGAGTTTGAACATTATAGTTAGTCCATATTAGTAAGGGGTTATAATATTAGTCATTTCATTTCTGGCTTATTTCATGCAGTATACTGTCCTCAGGTCCATTCACCTAATTGCATACCTCACAACTTTATTCTTTCTTGCAGCCGCTCAATAGTCTATTGTATGTATACATCACAGTTCACTATTCTGTTCTTCAGTTGATGTACACTTAGGCCACCTCCATCCATTGCAAATCATGAATACTGCCACCATAAACACCAGTCTGTAAATGTCCTTGCTCTCACTTATTTCCAAGTATATACCCAATAACAGGGTTGCAGAACCATATGGTGAACCCATAGTTAACTTCCTGTGGAACCACCACACTGCCCTCCAACTGGGCTGCACCGTTCTACTTCCCTACCAACAGAGATTAGGTCCATCCCTCTCTCCATATATTCTCCAGCACTTGTATCCCTCTGTTTATTTTTTAAACAGTTTTATTCACACACCATACAATCTGCCTTTACTTAATCAGTGGTTCTCGGTATAATCACATAGTTATGCATTCGCCACCACAGTCTATATGAGGACATTTCCATTTCTGATATCTCTCTTCAATTTGGTATCTGTAGGGTCCTTCTCCTGTCCATACCTTCCTCCAGAGTTCAGCACAAGTCAGAGTTATTCCCTTTTTAGCTGAATATCTGGGTAGAAGTTTTCAGTAGCTGTTTATGTCACCATGCTGATGATGTCACTCTCCCTCAGTATTCTTAAGTCCCAGAAAATAGGTGACTTACTGAGCTTGCTTAAACAATTCTTCCTTCAAATATTGCACTATACAGTTGTAAATAAATTTTTTTTTCATCATGACTTAGGCAGTTCCTAATTCCCATAGAAACTGTATTACTAGGGATTTTAAAATTTTAAAATAAATCCTTATTTAGAATCTCAGAATATCTTTTCCATAGACACTCTGTCATAAAAAGCAATTAGTTCCCAGGTTAGTTTACAATGCTCACAAAACCCTTTTTCCCCTCTTTCTGGCCACCCAGCTACTACTTTTCCCAAACTCCCTTGCAGTTGTGTGAGGTCATGTGATCTGGACAATGGAATGAGGATAAAAGTGAAATATACTACATCCAGGCCTGGTCCCTAAAAAAGTCTCCCACACCATCCTCCATTCTCTTTTTTCCTTTGTCTGCTCACCAGATCCCATAGAGGACTTCAGGGCCCTATATTCTGGGGTCTGCATACTACATCCTGTGGGCTGACCTCTTGTTTTTGTAAATAAGTTTTATTGGAACACATGCATACCCATGTGTGTATATTGTTTATGGCTGCTTTCACACTGCAGTGGCAATAGCTGCAACAGAGACCACTTGGCTCCCAAAGGCGAAAGTATTTACTACCTGACCCTTTCAAAATAAAGTCTACTGATCCCCGTCCTAGGGGATGGTGGAACCAATGGGTGGAAGGACCATGGGTCCCTGAATGTCTATATGGATTCATCCCCTTTGCCCCTCCACTGACATGCATTGGATTGCAATATAAGAAATAAATAGTTTTTATTTTGTTAAACATTGAGATTTGGGAGAATGAGACCAGATGCAGATGCTGTTGTTAGATACAGCATTTTGGCTATCCCAATTTATATATCAGGGTAACCCACAGAAACTTACTTTAAGTTGTCATGATCATAATATAAAAACCCTGAACCCTAAATCATTCTAAGATTGCCCACAGTCTGTAAATGTTGCAGAGTCCCCTTTGAGCTATGCCAGAATGGAGGGTGTGGAGGAGGTAAAGACATGGGGACTCTGGCTGTGCCGGCAGCAGCTGGCTTTAAAAGAGGGGCGTCAATACTAAGAAGGGGTTGGTGATGGAACATGTCAAGGAGGATGTTGATTATTCTTGTATAGGTATCATTTGCAATTTGTTTGCATGTGTTGTCATTTCTCCACACTGCAAAGGAAATCTTTAAGACCTGATAACAAATCCCAAAAATATGAGCCCTTATAAAATGATATTTTTTGGTATGTTGTACAGTCTCAGCTGCAAGTTGAGTCCAGAAAAACATACCCTACCAAAAAATGGTGAAATATAGTATTTTTCTCTCCTCTCTATAAAGATCATATTTTTTTCCAAGCCCTTTATTTTTCAATTCCCATAGATTCAATATGCCCCAAGAGCTCTGAAATGCTTAGATTATATTTTATTATCTTTCCTGCAACATACATTTGCTATATCTTTCTTGTATTTTCCTGGCATTATTACTCCTTTGGCATGAATCCTAGCATCTTCAATGTTACAATCTGAGACTTAGGAAGCAGGCTAGCCATTTCCTCTACATTAATAGGCAGAAAAGTTCTGTCCTCGGGGCAGCTTTCTGATTGCTGATGATAATAACCAGTGTCACTTACACAATAAAGTTTTATGTGAATTTTTTATTGTCTCCCTCCTGGAAAATTACAGCCGTTACTCGTCCAGCAGATCTGTGAGGCTGCAGGCTGAGTGCATCTGTTTTCCCTTTACATGGTCACTCTGTCCCTAGCCCAGCAGTGAGGCAAATTTCCCAAGTTGTCTTTGTAAATCAAATCTACATAACAGGGCAGTCTTGCAAACATAGTTGTACCTCTGATCCGTTTTTCCAAAACTGACCTCTGTCCACCTTTTGTCAATGGAAGTTCCAGAACACTTCCCATTTTCCTTATATCTTAGCATGGGTTCCCCCAAAATGCAAGTAGTTTATCTGTGGGGTGATGCCTGGAAACATTTGTAAGGCTGTGGGGAAGTGAAAAGGCTGCCAGAAAAAAGGCAGCCAATACAATGTAAGTTATCCAGCCAGCTACCACAGTGGATCACTGCAACTCAATCCCAGTGGAGAATTCTAAAGCCCAATATGCATCATGACAAAAAACTATCCCATGCAAGGGGCCAGGAGCTGGGGTATTTATACATTGCTTCCCATCAGAAAATCTGTTGAGAGCTGCTTTTTGGAAGTATCAGTTCCTTGGAACTTCCAGCCTGTTGCAAAAGTGGGCAAAGTGGATTTCTTAATACAAGAAAAAACCTCAGGCAAAGAAATGCACCTGCTGGGCTTTGAAATTTGAGCTGCCCGTGCCCTGAAGCCACAGGGCAGGGGATATGGGCTGGCACTGATAGCCATAGGAATCAATCATCTCAGGGCTTTCCCCTTGGGTCTGAACTCATAGGCAGTTCCTTGGATAACACTGTCCATTGCGGTGAAGGGGGTTGAGGGATCTTCTCCCACCTTGATTTCAACCTCACTCAAATGAACAGGGTACATTGGCTCTCAAATAATGTGGCTTCAGGAAGACGTGGAAGGACACTTGTCTTACAGACTCCTCCCCTCTCAGAGCTCTGATACCTGAAATTCGAAAAGTAATCAGACAATATTTTTCCTTCAGTTAAATTATAAATTCTCTGGGGAACAGAAAATGAATTTTAAAAGTAGTCCTCATCATCTGCAGAGTGAACAAGCTCATTCAGACTCTTTCCTGAGAGATTAAATATGGGAGGGTCGTGAATGAGAGGTGGGCAGACGGTGTGATGCAGGGGTGTGTAGTGTATGTGTGTGTGCGTGCATGTGTGTGACTGTGTGAGTAGTCTGTGTGTTGTATGTATGTGTGTGTAGTGTATGTGTGGTGTGTGAATGCATTTTCCTGAGAACTGTGACCAACCAAAGCAGCACGTGCATTCGTGAGTTTCACTGAGAGATGCAGAGATTCTGCATTCCAAGAACATCTCTCCCTTCTCCCTGAGGTCCTAACTAGTCTCCTAAACTGTTCCTTTCCAGCTCCCTGCCCCAGGGCTGTTGAATTCCTGCTGCTTTTGGATTCCCTTCAACTGCAGGTGCTTCAGCTGTGAGGGAGGCTCTGAAGTGCTCTTCTATTCTCAGGTAATTCAATAATGGCTCTTTGTCATGGATCCCCAGAGACTAGCAGAAAAGACTCAGGCCCTAGGCCAGTAGGGCTCCCGATAGCATGAAAGTAGTTTCCAGATGAGGGTCCAGTGATGAGTTTGGAGCAGAGGACTGACCTATCTGACTTGGGTTTTAACAGGGGCACACTGTCAGGTCTGTTGAGAATAGACTGAAGGGGACATAGACAGGTGCACAGAAACTACTTCATGGGCTATGAAAATAATTCAGCTAAGAGATGATGATGGGCCAGCGTGGTGGTAGTAGATACAGTAAGAAGTGGTGAGATTCAGGTTATGTTCTGAAGGTGGAAACAACAGAACTTGGTGATGGCACAGACTTGAGATATGAGCAAAAGCAAAGGTTCAAGAATGACCCCAAAGGGTCAAGAATGACTGAGCAACTAGAGCCCTGGGATTTCCATTAACTAAGATAGAAAAACTCTGGGAAGAGCAGGACTGGAGGGAGGAGGAGGAATGAGGAGCCCAGTTTTTGACATGTGAGGTTTGAAATGCATATTTGTCATCCAGGTGGAGATGTCAAGCAGGCAGCTGAATAGATGAGTCTGAGTCCAGGGTGGAAGGACGGGCTGCAGATGTGGATTTGGGAATCCCAAGTGTATAGGTGCTTTAAAGCCAAGAGACTGAATGAGGTCACCTGGAGA
Source organism: Choloepus didactylus (assembly GCF_015220235.1). Taxonomy (NCBI): domain Eukaryota; kingdom Metazoa; phylum Chordata; class Mammalia; order Pilosa; family Megalonychidae; genus Choloepus; species Choloepus didactylus. The sequence goes on along the minus strand of NC_051325.1, from coordinate 21,727,377 downwards.
GTGAGCGTAGATGAACGGAGAAGAGAGGAAGCCCTGAAACTTGGGACTCTCCAATATTAAGGGATTGGAGAGATTCAAGAAAAGTAGGCAAAGGCCAAGAAGGAGCTGCCAGTGAGACAGGAGGAAAAACTTAAATGTGTGAAGTCCTGGAAGCCAAGTGAAGAAAAGGTTTCAAGTAAAAGGGAGTGATCATCCAGACACAGTGTCAAGGGGTAATTTACCAAGGATTCCCTGTAGGGGTTAACAGTGTGGAGGTCATGGGTGATCTTCAGAAGGGCAGTTGGTGCAGCAGTATGGGAAAGATCCATTAGAGTAGATTTAAGAGAATGAGAAGTACGGAACTGTGGAGGTAGAGGATTGGCCACTTGTGAAAGGAGCTTAGCTGTAAAGAGAAGGCAGTAGTTAGCTGTAAATGGGGCAGTAGTTAGAGGGGGAAGTGAATCGAGAGTTTTTGTTTTTGTTTTCAGATGGGAGAAATAACATTATGTTGGTATACTGATGGGTAACTGTTTTGGATATTATGTATAAGTTCTTGTGGTGATGAGGTGCAGACACAGATAGCCAGTCAAGAATGCAGGAGAGGATAGCTTTGTTAGATCAAAGGCCTAGAGGGGGAGAGGGGAAAATGAGGGTGTTGGAGGGGCCCCTGTGTTGACCTAACTTAGGCTCCTTGAAGTGTCTTTGGAAGGGGTAGCAGAGCATGTGTGGGTCCCAGGCTCTTGCCTTTATTTTGACCCGGAGGGGAGGGGCAGGGCTTTCCTGCAGATACCAGGGATTGGAAGTTTCAAACTATATGGCGCAAAAAGCAGAAGAGGCAAGGGCTGTTTGGAGAAGCAGAGGGCAGCTTCTTATCATCCAAGCCATATGGAGATCCAGGCCCTGCTAGTAAATTAGGTGGCATGAAAAGGCAAGGGGCCATTTGTAGAAGCAGCAGCAAGGGCCATTCAGAGAAGCTAAAGGCGGCTCTTATCATCCAAGCTTATGGAGGTACATGCCTTGCTAGTTGTGGTAAGGCAAGGCTCAGTGGGGCGGTTGCTCAAAAGGAAACTTCTGACTAAGCTGGGCAAGATAATGAGGCACCAAATATAATTTCTTTTATGCCATTACAGGAAGATAAAGTAGAGGGGGGAAAGTTGATGAAGCAAGGAGAGGGAAAGGAGAATTGCTATAGTGATGTCTTTGAGAAAGTATGAGGGGATAGGATCTAGTACACAGGGTAGGATTTGGCCTCAGATCAGCTATGGATCTGGTTGAACATTCTGCAGTAACAAACGAAAAGGCAGGGCAAACAGGCACAGATGCAGGAAGGCTGGTGGATGTGATGGTGGGAGTTGATGTATGTTCTCTTCTGAATGCTCCTATTTTCTCACTGGAACAAGGAGATACATCATCAGCTGAAAGTGAAGATAAAGGAGCTGAATTTGGGGCTTCAGAAGAGAGAAAAAGCATGAAATAGTTGTCGGAGAGAGAAAATTGACTATGGAAATAGGACATTATTACCAGGCAACATTAGAAGCCAGCTGTCTTCAGCTAAATGGGTATATGAGAGGAATAGATGGAGATTTTAATGTAATTGGGGCTGGTGCTTTGCCAAGAGAGTAGGTCAAAGGAGGAGACACACAAGGAGTTGGGATATCCAAAGGAGTGATTCTAATGATCGACTCTGGAATTTAAGCCGGGCAAAGTGGGATGATGAGAGGACAGAAGGGAGGTTTGGGACAGTGAAAAGGTAGTAGGATCAAAAGATTGTACGTCCCACTCCAGGGGTTGAAAATATGGGGGACAGTGGTACTAGAGAGAATGACCAAAAAAGGGAGAGAAAGATCCTCAAAGTTGAGTCATACATTTGGGTGAGGCCACAGATGTGAATGGCTGAGGGGGAATGTGGGAAAGATCCCTGGAGGACACAAGGAAGGAAATGACAGTGTCTTTCAGCCAAGAGTGGTACCACTCACCTGGCCGACATTTGAAAATATGTTGGGGAATTCCTTAAAATAAGCTTTTTATTTTATAATAGATTTAGATTTACAGAAAAATTGTGAAATAGTATACAGATTTCCCATATATCCCATATCCAGTTTCTCCTATTATTAACATCTTGCATTAGTATAGTACATTTGTCACTATTAATGAAACAATATTCATATATTATTAACTAACATCCAAACTTGATTCAGATTTCCTTATTTTTTCCATAATGTCCTTTTATTCTGTTCAGGATCCCACCCAGGATACCACATTGCAATGTATTTGTCAGGTCTTCTTTTTGAGCTCCTCTTGGTTGTGACAGTTTCTGACTTTTCTTATTTTTGATGACTTTGACAGTTAATATTGCATATCTGTTGATAGGACAGAATTGCATCCTGGCTGTGAGAAGACAATTTATCCTTTTCATGCTTCTGTCATAATTAATATGTGTTTGATTTGTCAAGTTTTGAAATTTAAAATGGACCATTTCTTTATGCAAGATTAAACTACAAAATAATGGAATTGATTTTCAAAAACTGTATATAATCTCCCTTTCTCTCCTTGGTATTTACATATTTCAGACCCTTTAGGAAAACCCCTGCCTAAGATAGTATTTTACTTCTCAGTTCTCACCCTTCCCTCAGTCATTGAGTCTTTAGATAAAACCCACATATCTGGAGCAGGGCTTTGCTGGAAGAGGTGACTACCCTCTAATTGCACCTCCACTTGTGGCCCCTCAAAAACAGTGGGTTGGCAGTAGCAATTCAATGTGGAAATTTTTCCGTTTCTCAGTGACCAGGTTGTGAATATTTCCAAATGGAGTTTTTATTACTAATTTTATTATGGTTCTTTGTTTTAAAATAAAAATTCTGAATGCCAAAAAAAAAAAAAAAAGCATATAAAAATGAACTTTAATATTCTCCCCATATCCCTTGTCCTGGATGTGAGGAAGGCGTCTGCCTTTCTCCTCACTGATGTGTTCAGCCCATCGTCTCTCCCTCCTTGCTTCAGTGCATAGGGGTGGATATCATGTTGCATCGGTTGTCTGTTGCCACGATAATGCTGCATAACAAGCCGTCCCCCCAACCAGGGGCTTAAAGCAACACGCATTTATTTAGTTCTCTGTTGTGTTTGTTTTCTATTGCTGCATAACAAATTATCCCCAAATGTAGCAGCTTAAAGCAATAAACACGTATCATTTCGCAGTGTCTGTGGGACAGGACTCAGGTGCAGCTGAGTTGCGTCCCCTGGTTCTGGGCTCCCACAGCTGCAGTCATGGAGGGCTCATCTGGGAGTGGAGCCACTTCTCCGCCCATTCAGGTGGGAAATGGCAAGCCTCAGGTCCTTTCAGTCTAGCGTAACATAGGACCAAAAGTACGTTTTGTACATTTGTGTAATATAATGATGCTATATTTTAAATGTTTTGCTTTCTAAAGATCATTTAGAGAGGTGACTACAGTTTAGCCCAATCTGGATGGACAAAATTTGAGGAAAGCCTGAAATAGTAGATAGTAGACTAATATAAAATAGAAGTTGAAGATGATAGATTAAATAGATGATTGATTGAGAAAGAGACCCTCTCCATCCACAGGTACACATTTATGAGAGGGAGGATTAATAATGCGAAGAGTAACATTACTCCAAACACAGTGGATATACCTGGTGCCCCATCTGGGTCCCTTTTACCCAGCCAGGGCACCAATCCCCTACCTGCCATGTGAGTTGGCTGCTAAAGGGCTTCTAGCTACACACGTCTCTGGAGTTTGCTCTCCACCAAAAGGGAGATGTCTCACTAGGTTGGTTATACACCAGCACCCTCGGAGGTGGCCTGCAAGATGCAAAGTATCTTTGCCTCAAGGTGGGACCAACTCTGTGATTGAATTCATGCTCCCTGTGGCCAGGCTGAGGCTGATCTCCAGAAAGCCCACATCCTTCACTAGCTGCCCCCTGCCCCTGCCCCAGCAGGCATCCCCAACTCTTCTCCTGAGAGCCCCCCGTCAACAGGTCACGTGCATTCAAATCCCCATCTCACGATCTGCTTCCGGGGAACCCATTGAAGGCCTTAAACAAGTTTCATTTTCTTATCTTTTCACAAACTTCTAATTTTACTTCCTAAATGTTGGAGCCCTCGAATGTGAATGTGTGTGTGTGTGTGTGTGTGTGTGTGTGTGTGTTTCCTCTGGGCAGTTCTTCTCAGGACGAAAATACCTGACATCCAGTTCCTGAGTCCTATAAGCTGATGATGTCCTCATTCTGCCCAACCCCCAGACCCACAAGGTGTTGTCTGCTTGGTCTTGTCATGGACTGAAAGAGCTCAGTTGGCAGGACAAGAGAGATCCCCCGATTCATCTTGCGATATGACTCTGTTGGACTTGGAGTTCCCTCTGGAGCATCATAGAGAAGAATGCCTGGAGTTGGGATGGGTGTGGGAGAGAGTAACGAGGGACCATTCACATGTTATTTACTGAGACATTTGCTGCTGCCTCTTGCATCCTCCTAACGCGGTGCTTTCCCAGGATCCAAATCATCAGTCTGAAAGACACTGACAGAGAGATTTCTTAACAGCAGGAGGCTCTCTTTATAAGCATCCCTGCCCCCACCTTTACCGGGCCTTTGATAATTAGCTGAGTGAAAGGAGGAGATAATGAGATTTAGGCTGATTGGAACCTCTAGTGGTGTTCGAGCCACACTTATGTAAAGTGACATGAATTCTAGGCAATGTCAGAGCAGAAGGACTTTCCGGAAGGTGTAAATCTTTTGGTTGTTTCCACTACAGGGGTCTTGGCAGTACAAAGAAGTTAGTTCTCATTCAGAAAATGAAAGAGAAAGAAATCTTGGATATATAGCTCTTAATTTCATATGATAACAATGTATAGTCAGATACACATACACTGGTGTGTGTCTCTGTGAGTGTGTATTCTAATATGGTAAACAATTTGGAACTTAATTATTAACTACCAAATCCAGGGCTATCTCAAATGGTAAGCTGCGTGCATGTGATAACTGGGGCAAGATTCTCATAAAAGAAGAGAAAAGAAGTCAGAGTTTGATAAATTTTAGAATAAAAGTGAGGTTGAGAAAGACGTGAAATGAAACAAGAAGGGAGTATCCACAAACGGAGTTTAAAATGCATTGCTGACTTACTATGTGCCAGACATTGCGACTACTTTTTTCCTAAGTAATCTCATCTAATTCTAACAACAATCATGTGAAATAGGTACCAATTTAATTCCTATTTTTCAGATGAGGGACAGTGTCTTAGGGAGAATAAGGTAGTATTTCCAAGGTCATGAAATTTTAGAGTGGCATAAGTCTTTACAACCCCTAAGATGTCCTTATTTTTATCAAGTGATGTTAGAAGATGTTAGACAACAAGTGAAGTAGCAAGGCACAAAGGACACAGTGAACATGAGGAAGATTTGCTATGTGGGGGGTGGGGAGACTGGCATTTGAGCATTTGTACTGAATCCCATGGCTAAATGGAAGCCAAAAGTTTTTATAGCAATAAAGAGCAATCTAGTATAGTGAAAAAAAAAAAAAAAGGATCATCTCTGTCCCCAATTTGGTGTATAATCTTGTGCAAATCAATGAACTCTTTGTACCTTGGTTTATTCATCTCTTAAGTACCTTTGTTTTAGGTTGTTATAAGTATTAAAGATGTTATATGTGCATGGTCTGGTTCGTATTCAATACCCAATACCCAATAATAAATGATAACTACTTAATGGATTTGTTTGTTCTTTGCTAAGCCTATTCCAAGAAAAATGTAGCCAAAGGCCCTGTGGAAAAACCTAGGGGAGGTGGGGAAACTGACCGCTCACTGCAAAAACCTGCAATCTCTTTGAGGAGATGCAAATTGCACAGGTGAAAAAAGAACTCATTAAGGAAACCCTAGATTACATTTCAGATTGCACCAGAGAATTATCTGAACAAAATGCCCTTCCTAGGTTTATATTTCCCTGTATTCTCAAATACTTGCTCTACTTGAGCCATTCTGAATTATTGTTAGTTCTTTGCAAGCCTACCCGACCCCGCTGAGTCTACCCCTTGACCTCCCATCATGTATAGCTTTATCTAGGTATCTTATGCTCATTTTTCAGATCTCAGCATGTACATCGTACCTCTAAGATACTTCCTTAATCCATTACATGGTTCCCTATCTTATGTGACAGCCCCTTTTACTTCCCCCTAGCAAAGCATTTATACCTCTGTATTGTAACTGCTCATTTACCTATCTGATTACAATATAACCAGGGATACTTGTGGTCCAGTCTTTAAACATACTTGATCCAGTCTTTGAACAATATTACTTTAAGCAGATAACTACTGAGGGCAATTAGGTCTTTACTCTCCTGTGAACAGGGGTGCTGTTGGAAAGAGGATATACTCTTAAGGTAGAAAAAAAAAAAATCTTCTATAGCAGTTTCTTTAGATACATGTCTCACTTTCAAAAGCTCTCTCAGAATTGAATGATGCTTAAAGCAACTGCAACAACAAAAGCAAACCAAAATTATCTTTCTCTATTTCCCGCAGCTCTCCCATACCTAGCCCACATGTGCTTTCTGTCTTCTTCCCCCATCACATTAGGATGGTCAACTTCACTTCTCTGCATTCTGTGGATTGCTTTTTGCTTTTCTAAGTTTCTGCTCAATCAAAAAAGAGGTGTGGAGATGACTAGGAAACCAGAATCTTTTCTCAGTTGGGGAGTTGTAATCAGGGAATGGGAAGAAAGTCTGAATATTCATATATTCACATTTTTGGCTCCTGCCTCATCTGTCTGTGCCCTTAAGTACTCTCTAAGCATATTGAAGACAAAGATTAGGCCATGCTAGATACTGTGTCTTAGCATCTAGCATGGTGCCTAGAAAAGAGTAGGCATAGAAATATACTGACAAATGAATAGAAAACACAACTGGAAAAAAATAGACTTCCTATAAATGTCACCAGTTGGGCAAATTAGTCTGATTTTACAGTCTGTGTACAGTGGCCTTTCTGCTTTTTTTTTGAGTTAGTAGCACTCCAAAGGTGGCCTCCTCCTCACGTTTAATAAATAGTTAAACCATATGGTATGTTTAAGGTTGACCTAGAGTAGTTCAAGGAGCCAGATATTCTTTAGGTCCTCAGCTTCATTTTACTTGGAAGTTAGACTTTTATAAAGTAAAAAAAAAAAAAAAAGATTCAGGACTAAGATTTTAAGATTTTCTCATAAAAAAGTTTATTTGTAATCATAATATTTCCATCTCTTGTAAGTACCTTGGGATCATCTTCACAGTTTACTGCAATCTAGAGACTAATCAATGTATTAATGCTTACCTGAGCATTCACTTTTACTTGAACTAATTTCAAGTTTAGGTAAGGAAGTAAAAATATTTGCAAGGGTAGAGAAAATACATGGAAACAGGTAGAGCAAATCCTACTCCCAAAATAAAAGCAGGGTAAGCCTAGAGTAAGCTTTAAAATTAATTTCTAACTGCTTCAACTATTTTACCTATTCTAGTTTTAATAATAATGATTATGTTGTTGATGATGACAGCAATAATAATAACTATTGTGTAACCAGGAAATATATGGGATTCCTTAAGAGTACACATGAGCTCTATAAGGTAACAGTGTGAAAGGAAAATTGACACTACTGCCTTTCCTGGGTGGGAACTACTACCAACCATAGGAGCCACATGGTGGATATGGAGAGTCCTAATCCAGAGAGAAGTAGTGGAAAATACCCCGTGAGGAAGCTGATTGAAGTTCAGGCTCACAAAAGGCCTGGATCAGCTCGAGTATTGAGAGCAGAAATGGCTGGTCTTTCATTGTTCTCCTTGATGAGAACGGAGAATAACTCCTTCTTATAGGGGGTGGAGGGCTGCAGACTTGATGTTGGTGAGCATTTTGGAAATAAATGAAGTTCATGCAAAAGAGAACAAATAGAAACTAATTTATTTAGACCTTACTCTAGCAAGGGAGTCACCCACCGTACTTTAGTTTGGTAGAAGTTCAGAGGCAGGCAGGGGAGTGGAACATTTTTATAGTTAAAAAATGGGAAGGCTTAAGGTATGTTCCGATTGGAGGTAGTTGGCATGGGCAAGCTGGAGGCAGGGTGAGTAGAAATGGACATCATTCGGGATTGGCTTGGGGAGCATAGTTATCTTGCTGTGTTTGGTCCTGAGTTGGAGGCAGTGGGTAAAATATAGGGAAGCTGGCAGCCAATGAAATCCTGATCTTTCTGGGAACATTGCCGCAGAGGTTGTGGTTTGACTTCTTGTACTGGTTGCTGCAGAGGTTGTAGATCAGAGTTCTATTGTTATATATCATATGGGGATTGCCCTCTATGGACTTTAAGCCAGCTGTGTAGTCAGAATTGAAATTTGTACCTCAGATTCCCAGTTGAGTTTCATAAAAAGAGGGTTCTGGCTATATCACCACTGACCTGAAATATGCACAATGGCCTTGAATTTTTCCAACCACTGATCTACCAGTGCACCAATCCAAAGCAAAGATTTGGAAAGGCACCAAACTGGGAATTGTGAGTCCTGGAATCATCTGAACTCTTCCATTAATTAGATCTATACCTCTTTGCATGTTACATTTCTGGGACTTTGTCTTTTTTTCTGCAAATTGAAGGTTCTCTAAGTTCCAGCTCCAAAGAGGTGAATGGTAGCACTGTTTTCCTTTACTAAATAAGATAAGCCTGAGTATCCTAATGCATTCCAATTTTGAGCTTTAGATAGTGAGTATTGAGATAATAAGCATTCCGATAGTGAGGGAAAATGACTTTAAAACCCAATGATTGATCAGTATATATTCCTTGGAGGCAGGGACTTTATGTTATCCAAGTGTGGGTATCAACACTTAGTTCAATCCCTGTCACTTGCAGGTGCTTTAAAAATGTTTAATAAATGAGCTCTAACTCCTTTATCCATAGATGCATCCTGGTCTAACAATATTGACACCTTCTCCATTATGTTGAGCCATTTGAAATTTATTTATATGCATTTATAGATCCAATAGCATTATGATTCTTCTAGAATTCTAAAGGCCAATGCTTAATAGATCTTCATCAGCCCAATGACTGTGGGCTTTGCATTAGCAAATGTGATGGTGTTTATGGGGAATTTCCTAAAGAATATTGCTATGATTATCTTACCTCTGAACAAAGAGAGATACACATCTCGTTAAATGTGTTTTGGTTTAAGATACATTTTTTTTAAGTAACTAAACTGCAGATGATCTGCTAGTAAGCAAGATCTGACCACCACATGTGTTTTAAATTTCTTGTGTTTCCCATATGGTGTCCCCCTAAGCAAGAGAAAGCCCTTTAACCATTATAAGCAGATGTGTGTCTTCTTCTTAGTATTTAATAATAATTAGAAATGAGTAACTGCTGCATGGATTCTCCTTGGCTCAATGACAAGTGAATCCCCATGTCTGATGTGAAAACTCAGTGAATGGTGGGCTGTGCTGCACAGAAATTGAGGGTGCATTATATGAGGAGTGGAATGGGGGGTTCTCAGATGGATATAGCATTGGCATCCTCTTTAGAAGATTCCCTGAGATCAGAACCTGCTGCTCCACTGTTCCCCAAATAGAAAACTTGTTGGAAAGTCCTAAAGTCACCATCGAGGAGGAGTGGTTGCTGTTTCCTCCCACACAAGTTCTATTTATCCTGAGAAGAAAAATTTCCAGATCCTTAAAATACCCCATCTTGAGACCATGGATGGAAGAGCAGGGGTGTGGGGGGCAAATCTGAACTCCTTCCCTCATTTCCTACTTTGTCCACTCCACTCAATAAAGAGGACCTTCTCCTTTGTTAAGAGCTTATTAAAGAGAGTATTAAAAGAGTGCCCAGTTTGATCCACTCTGTGGTGTCTTGAGAAGAATTACAGTAAACTCTATAGACTGTACAGCCCAGTGCTGCTCAAAACTTAGCATAGGAATCTATGGAAATCTTCTGGAACTATAGGTTCTGATTCAGAAGGTCCAGATGGGTCCAAGATTCTGCATTTCTAACAAGTCCCCAGATGGTAATTATGCTACTGGCCCAGGGCCCACACTTTGAGTGGCAAGACTGTAGCTACTTCAGCATGTCCTTCAGGCCAGATGACAGGCCTGGGTAGCTGGGGCTTTGATGGGGTTTGAATCCAATTCCAGTTTATAGCCTACTGTGTGGTCAACTCGGAAAAAGGTACTAAAATGAGCAACCCTGAGTATGCCCTCTTCTGTAACTTGCCCTTCAGTCCCCTTTAGGGCCCCATGGGACCTCAGAGCCTTCATAATATCCTCCAGGTATTCAGTATCCCCTCTCTGTTGTCCACATTGGATGACAGTCCAGCAATTGCTCTCCAAAAAGGGAATGCAAGGATATGCTCATCTCAGGCAAACTGATCCTTGTGCTCCAAATGATATTATATCATTTCCTCACTGTATAATGCCCTCAGCCATTAAAATGTATATGTATCATTAAGAAGACTTTTAAGAGAGAATGCCTATATTATGCAGGAATGAGTAGTATCCTCCTACACTTAGCATTCTGATATGAATTTTGTACTTACAAACATATTTTCAATGAAGCCAGAGGGATTTTAGGCATTAGGGGAAAAAATGGCAATAGTAAAATATTTGGGGATCAACTTATTTTATGGTTGCTCCTTAAATCCCAAATGGCAGAATAAAATTGACCCCACAGTAGTCTGAACGATTATCTCTGATTCAGGGCTCTGCTTCCTTAAAGATGAGGAGAACATATTCCACTGCTTTTTCCATCACAAGGATTTCACCCTTAGAGTGGAGCTAGGAAGCACAAAAGCATTGCAGGGGCATTTGAGAACACATGAAACCCCTGGAGACCAGACCCAGAAGTGGTGTTGGAGCTGCCTGAGTGGGCAACAGTAGGTGACAATCCCAGTGCAGGCAGCTCACTCTTAGAAACCCCTTCCAACATTTGAAAGTCAGACTGGGCAATCCCAGCCTCTCAGCTCCAGGGATAGGGCCATAGCATCAGAAGGCTGCAGCCTTTCTCTCAACCAGCAGTCTCCCAGACCAACTGCCAGTTAGTATTTCTTCCTCCCTGACCCCAGTAGCTGTCATTCCCTTCCTCTTTTCTCATTGATTTTTTTTCTCATAAAACAAAATAAATTGCTGTTATTTGTTAGCAAAGAAACAATTTCTCTCTCATCTCCAGAAATCCTTAGTAAGTAAAGCCATTGCTTATTATGCACTTTGTCCTTAACATCTCCCTTTCAGAACAGCACAACACAGAATAACAGTAAGACAAATTAAACCAGATCTGAATTGATTTTAAACAAATAACTCTTAAATAGGACATGCACAGTTAGACACTTACTGGGAAATGTTTAGTGTGCCTTGTTTTAAACTGATTTCTAGACAAGATGGCAAGTTGTAAAATCACATACAAAATAGATACAGGGTGCTACCACATGTGTAACACTTTAAAATACATAAAGCACTTTCATACACAATTCTCAAAGCTCATTTCCCCTTTGTAATAATCCAATGATGAGTACAGTATTATTCTCCATTATGTACATAAGGAAACAAGGACTCAAAAAGATACCCAAGGTCACACACATCTAGAAGGAAGTAGCTTCAGATCCCAAATGCCATGCTCTTTTCTGACGTGCCTTATTTATATCCTGTGCAGTGGCTCGGTCTCCTGAGCTGTAAAAGAAGCCTGTTTAATGTGGCTAAATAAAAACGGATCAAAATTGCCTGAGTAATGGGGTTTAAGCTATCTGAAGACACTGTTCCAATCACTGTCTTTCATGTTTTGCCTGAACCCTGCCTGCCACCTGAATAAAAAAAGATTAGAGCAGATTGCCATGAAAGAGAGTGCTGCTTTCCATCTAGGCAGCAGGGCATGATAAAAGAGATCTTGAGGATTCTGGCAAATTAGAGCTGCAAGTTTGCATTTTTTAAAATTTTGCAAGCTGATACAAATCACAGGGACCTGTCAGAGAGCATTCGGAGGTACCAGGCAATACAACTTCAGAGATATGTGAAGAGTGAAAGAAGTTTGCTGCACATCATAATTAAAGAGCTTGCTGTCTTTTGGAAATTCCAGCTCCTCTGGGACTTTCATCAGATTTTTATTTTTTATTTATTTATTTGTTGCTCTTGGAATAAAAAAGTGATCCCCAAACAATCTTCCTGAGTCTGTGTAATGGAACAACTTCCTTGCAATAGGGTAAGGATAATTGAATGATTTGTGTCCTAGATCTCGCTCTCCCACTATAGAGATCTGGTCATGAAATCACTCTGGGTCCTCAATTTCCTCATCTGAAAGAAGAAAGGAGTGAATTAGTTCATCTCTGAATGCTAACATTAACATTGAGAAATTTATATAATTTCTCATTTCTAAATGGCCACCCACATATGAAAGAGTCTTACCTTGAAATGGCCATTTTAATTCTGTCTTCCTTAGACGGGCAGGCCCTCGAAATGACTGACAGATGCCTGTGTTAGAGATAAATCAGCTCAGTGAAATTACTCCACATTGAGAAAGGAAATGAAGTCAATGCTTAACAGACCAGCAGTGTCTAAGGTCTTATCTTGCTTTGCCACCTTCTTTGTGTTGGTTCAGGGTCCATGCCCATGATACTGTTAGGTGACTGCTTTTGGTATTCTTTGCTTTTGTGTATGCTGAAAGCAGACGTCTCCACTTGAACACAAACTATAATCATTTATAACCAGAGAGATGCCCCAGCCCACTGGCCCCAGGTTGAGAGCCAGCACGTTTCCCAGGGGACATCCCAGCTCCAGCTCCTGCCCCCTCAGTTATGACAGACAGCCCATTTGAAGAGCTTCACACATCATTTAATACCGAGCATGACATTTTATTTACAAAAAGCATTTGTGTCTACAAAACCTCCCGCCATCATCCCAGATGGCTGACTGTAAGCTTCTTGAGCCAGAAATAAGATCTTTCCCCAAAATATTGTATTTCAAAGATACAACAAAAGTGGAGAGAGTAATTCAACTTAGAACCATGTACCCTCCACCCAGATCTAAAGTATGTTTTCCCAAATTCACTGCTGAACTTTCTCTATTTTTGTAAAGAAATGAAGGGTTACTGAAACAATTGAAACCCCATGCCTTCTGCCCATTCCATTCCTTCTCTCTTTGGAGGTTACCACAAGCTAGAAGGTTATGTGTGCTTTTTCATCCATGCTTTCATATTTTACTACTATTTGTGTATATCCATAAACAATATTATGTTGTATTTTTAAAATTTACATGCTGTCACACTGCAGTTTTATTTGTTCACTCAAAATTATGTTTTTAAGATTTATCTGCATTTTTTTATGTAGCTTATTCATTTAACTGCTGTATTGTATTTCTTTATGGGAATACAAATTATTTCTACGTTTTTATTTAAATTATTTAGCTTAACAGATTTAAATTTATTTATTTAGACTATTTCCAACTTTTTTCATTTAAAATTAATGTTCTCTGTTCCTATAAACTAGTTTCTCAAAGATATATACTTAAAATCAGATCACTAGGTTTCAGGCCTTTAATGCCAATTGTGCAATCAATCCCTCCTCAACTCTGCTTTTAGTGATGTCACATCATGTTGGCTTGAAATCAGCCATGGTGGGAATATTTACACCATGACGATGAGCAAATGTTACAAATCAGGGCTTTTTTTGTTTCTCCCAACCATGGAGAGCTAGTTTTTAAACATCTACCAGCAAAGCATTGCACACATCAGCAGGGTAGAAATTCCAATATCTTTACATCCTAGCTGACACTTGGTTTTGTGTGTGTGTGTATGTGTTTCACACATATATACACATATATATAGTTTAATTTAAAAATTTTTCCAAGCCAATGAGTGTGAAATGCTAGATCATTTCTGTTTTAATTTTTTTTCCATGATCATTAGTAAAATTGTGTATCTTTCATGTGCTTATTAGCCATGTGGCTTTCATATTTTTGCTTTGCCTAGTTACATCTCTATTCTTCAGTTGTTCTGTCTTTTTCTCACTCATTTTTAGGAGTTTTTATCATATTCTTGATACTAATCCTTTCTGAGTTTTATGCATTGCCAATATATTCTCCTATTATGTGGTTATATGGATTGTGTTTTTCCTTATTTATGGTACTTTTTTCTTAATGTAAATTTTAATGGTCTAAATTTGATGTAGCCTAATTTTAAATTCTAATATAGTCTAATTTATCAATCTTCTTCTTATGATTTATGACATACCTTATTAATCAATTTTTTTCTTGCATAATTTTAATTATATCTTTATAATGAGACTTGATACTAGTAAAGGCAACATTCACCAACTTGCTTTTCTTCAAAATCACCTCCCTGTTCTCTATACTCTTCCATATTAAATTTAGGGTTGCTTCAAAAGTTCCATGAAAAAAAAATAATTCTTATTGGTAGGTATACATAAATACTTTCATTGTAGTGTATTTTTTAATTGATAGGCTAAATATCTCTCAATTTATTTATATTCTTTGTTTCTCCTATTAAAATCTTGCACCTCTTTTTTTTTAAATCTATTTTAAACATCTTATACCTTTGGTTGTTACAATGAATGGAATGTTACTTTATTACAGAGTTTTTCTAATATTAAGCAATTGTTGCATTCTTGGAATAAAGTTAACTCTTTCATAATGGATTTAATATTTACTGTTGAATTCATTTTGCTAATATTTGATTTAGTCTGTATACTTTTTCAGAAGTGAGATCGAATTAAAATTTTAATTTCTCATGTTATCTTAGTAGGATATTTCTGGTTTCATGAAATAAGAAAAATTTCTATTTCAATTTTTCTGCAACAGCTTTTATATGTAATTGGTTATTTGATCCTTGAGAGTTCAGTGTAATAAAATCTGAGCCTCTCTTAGAATGGCTAAAATACTAATTTTGAAAATAGCTAGAGATGGCAAAGAATCAGAGCAACTGGCACTCTTATATGTTGCTCATGTGATTACAAAATGGCACAGGAATTTTGGACAAGAGTTGGGCAGTTTCTTATAAAGTTAATCATATACTTTCCATGTGACCAAACAGTCTCACTTCTTGGTATTTACTGTAGAGAAATATAAACCTATGTTCACACAAAAACCTGTACATGAATGTTTATAGAAGGTTTATTCATATTCATTTTAAAAATTGGAAACATTCCATATGTCTGTCAATGGGTCGATGGATTAAAAAAACATGGCACTTAAAGGGGGATGCAAAATGAAACAAAATAAACCTTCAGTGGCTGAGAAATTTCAAATGGAGCCAAGAGGTCACGCTTGTGGCATTCTTACGTACTATATAGATCACACTTTTTAGGTTTTATTGTATTGGAATAGCTAGAAGTAAATACCTGAAACTACCAAACTCCAACCTAGTAGCCTTGACTCTTGAAGATGTCTGTGTAATAATGTAGATTACAAGGGGTGACAGTGTGATTGTGAAAACCTTGTGGATCACGCTCCCTTTATCCAGTGTTCAGATGGATGAGCAGATAAATGAGGATAAAAACTAAATGAAAAAATAGGGTGGGATGGGGGATGATTTGGGTGTTCTTTTTTAATTTTATTTTTATTTTTTATTCTTATTCTGATTCTTTCTGGTATAAGGAAAATGTTCAAAAATAGATTGGGGTGATGAATGAACAACTGTATGATGGTACTGTGAACAGTTGATTGTACACCATGGATGACTGTATGGTATGTGAATATATCTCAATAAAAATGAATTTAAAATAAAAAAAAAACCATGGCACATCCATACAGTATGCTATTACTCAGCAAGATAAAGGAAGGAATTACTAATACATTCAACAACTTGGATGAGTCTCAAATAAATTATGAAAGTGAAAGAAGCCAGTCTTAAAGGGTTGCATACTGTCTTATTCCATTTATACGGCTTTCTGGAAAAGGCAAAAGTACAGTGACAGAGAACAGAATAGTCATTACTTGGGATTAGAGGTGAAGGAGGGGGTGTGGCTACAAATAGCCTAGGGATTCTTGGGGGTGATGAAGCTCTTCTGTAGCCTGACTTTGGCATTATTATCAAATCTTTACATGGGTTAAAATTCTCACTCAGTTTCCCAAACCAGAAACAAAGCTTTCTTCCCTGGGTTTGTGGGCTGAAATTTTCTAGCTCCCCAGCCCCTTACACAGAGCAAAAAGCCCTTTAGGGTTTGGCTTTTTGCAGGAGTTTTGGTTCCATCTCTGTTTTGCAGACCAAGGTGACTGTGCCATGTCCCAGATGGGTATTGAAACTCTGGCCCCAGCCCCAGGAACAAGAGCCTATAGCTGTGGCCAACAGCATCGCCTTCTATACTTCACTGATGTGGTTATGAGTTACTATACATTTACAGAAAATAGGGTTTCTTTTTTTTTTTCCTTTTTATTTCTTTGAGTCTAGCTATTGGTTTGAACATTTTTATTCTTATATTTTATACAGCATTAATTTGTATTGGAGCTCAGATCAACATCTGCCATATTGATGGAACAGTAAATCTCACATTCTTTTGTGTGCAGTGAAGCAATATTTTGTACATAGTAGTGACTCAATAAGTTTAAGTTGATTGATTTTTCTGACGTTGTCTATTTGTTGCAGGATACAGGGGAATCAATCCTTCCCTGGGATGTGTTCGGAGTTGACAGTGTTTCATGCGTGGCCTGGATGTGAGCTGTTGGCCCATGGGAAAGCATGTGTCACCCAGCAGGGACCACTGCTATTAAACAGAAAATACACACATAACAACTTGTTATGGCCTGATGGGGTCACATTCAAGCCACTTACTATTAACCCACAAGACTGCTCAATCGATTCATGAATATATATTAAGGACCCACTCTGGACATGGCATTATGCTAGACTAATGTTGAATGGCAGTATTCCATTGAATCTAAAACTGACATTATTCATACAATTATGTGTGCAGTTAGACATCTGGCAAGAGACTTCCTTGATTAGGCCCGAATGCATCCTCCCCCTGAGACCAGAGTATAGGATTATAAGACTGTTAAGAGCTCCTGCCTGATATGTAAGTTTCAAGAGCCCTTGAAATGTGTGCGTGAAAATGTCTGTTTTGAGAAGTAGCGGTGAAAGGGAACACAGGTGGTAGGTAATATTTCACCTTGGTATGGGACGCAGTCATTTTATAAAGTGTTAATTGTGTCCATCATTTTGTTCAGTGCTCACCCCACCTAAGAAGAGGCCAGGCAGCTACACTATCACCGTTTTCAAAATGAGAATAAGATTCATAAAGATTAGATGATTTACCTTATGTCACCCCAGAAGTAGTAAATGGTGGAACTGAAACAAGACACAGATCTTATGAAAGTTTATATGGCGTACTTTATGCTATTGCCTTTGACATTTCAACCTGAGCTTGAACCACCTCCAGGAAAACCTACTCTTTGTGACCCTTACATTTTGATTAAGCCCAATAAAGGTAGAAACCCAAAGCATCAAAGGTGATTTATATGGTGTCCCGGTTTGCTAATGCTGCCATTATGCAAAATACCAGAAATGGATTGGCTTTTATAAAGGGGGTTTATTTGGTTGCAAAGTTATAGTCATAAGACTATAAAAGTGTCCAAGCTAAGCTGTCAACAACAGGGTACCTTCACTGAAGAATGGCCAATGGTGTCAGGAGCACCTCTGTTGTTTGGGAAGGCATGTGGCTGGCATCTTCTTACTTTGCTCCCAGGTTGTGTTTCAAAATGGCTTTCTCCCAGGACATTTCTCTCTAGGCATCTGGGGGTATTCTCTTAGTCTCTCCCAGGCAAACTCTGGAGTAGCAAAAGTCTACTTTCTATGGCCATCTTCAAAATGTCTCTCTTGTCAGAAGCAAGCGTCTGGGCCTGCATGGCTCTTTTTAAAGTACTCCAGTGATTTAATTAAGACGAAAGCTGAATGGGTGGGTCCATACCTCCATGGAAATAATCAAATCAAAGGTATTACCCATAGTTGGGTAGGTCACATCTCCATGGAAACAACCTCACCCAAGGAATCCAACCTAATCAACACTAATACCTCTGCCCCCACAAGATTTCATCAAAGAACATGGCATTTTGGGAGACACAATACATTCAAACTGGCACATATGATTACAATGTTTATTCTCATAATTATCTCACTTCATCTTTTTTGTTAGTAATCCACCTTTACATCAAGTATAAATGACAATTTGGCAATGAGAACAGTGCTAATTGAGTAATTCTCTTCCTGTAAATGTGAATTAAGTCCTGTTTACTACCTTTCAGTGGCTATTTTCAAGCCTTCATTGTTTCAGTTTACTATCTAAGGGAAAACATGTTCTTATGTTAATTTATTTTTAGATACATAATTTGGAGGATAATGACCAAGTGAAAAAAAGTTAAAAATTAAAAAAGAAAATGAAATATATAGGCATTATTCAACAACACCCAAATCCCAAAGGAATTAAGAAAGATATCACCATGAAGATTCTGTCATTTAACATGTTGTAAGGTCAAAATGTTCATCTCCCAACATACTCTACATTCACATAGTTCCCTTCAGTGCTGTTTGGAACCTAATTCATTTATTTTTATTTTCCCTTTATCTTTTTATTAAATACAGATTTTATGATTAATGTCCTGGAAAATGCCAGAAGAGATTTTTAAGAGATGGAGGAAAGTGCTGTTATTTCTTCACTGAAATAGCATTATAGAGCAACAATCCTGAAAGTGCCAGGATTTCAGCACTCAGGGAAAAATTATTGTAACCTATCATTTAGTGCTCTGGCTGGGGATGATTTATCTCTTTGTTATGGTATATTGTGCACAATGTGAGTGGAATCTGAATCTACACAAAGGAATATCTCAATGAAAACTAAGCACCATGTTTAAACGTGAGGTGCGACATCCTGAATCAAGATGTGCAATCTTATAAAGACAGTCCTTCAACACATGCTGAAAATAGTAATGAATCCTCCTCACAGTGGATTCCATAAACCAGCTGATCATTATTGTGTTCTTCATGAGCCAAGCTGGAGAATGCCCGAGCAGAATATGGTAATCAACTCCTCTGCGAATTCCTGATGAGCCTATGCGGTCTTCTTGCCCAGCTCTCTTCTATGTTCCTCATTACAAATAATAGCATTTACATTAAAGAGGGTAATTCCATATGAGGTAGAGGAAAAAGAAGGTGATTTGTCTTTTTTCCAACACTCAGACTGCTGTGCTGAAGCTGTGGGTTGTGTAGTCAAAACCAATTTATACATCAATTTGTGTTCACTTAACTTTACTGGGTACCATGTTGGTTTCTTATCCCCAGAACCCAGGATATCTCTTGCTTTTTTTCCTTTCCTAAACCTTTATTTTTCCCAATACAAAACAAAAATGATTTACCTCCATCTCTGAGAAATTATTGAGGACCAATGCTGGGTTAAATGTGCATGGAGTGAAGAAAATGAAGTAGTTCAGTTATGGAAGCATTTTCACACACATTTTCTAATTTGACCCACCCAGTTCCCTGGGAGCTATAGGGAACCTCACCTATGTTAAGCAGTTAAGTGACCTGTCTTAGGTGAGGTGCCACCTACAGTATGATATAGACCCACAGTCTGAACCTTAAATAGCCCAGAGCTCCTTCTATGATGCTCATGTCAACTTCATGAATCAAGAGATCCGTATATGTCCATAAGGGATGTTACTGCAGTTCCATTCTGGCTGAGGAAGATGTTACTGGAGCTCTGTTACAGGTTCACCATCTGTCTCAAGAAAGAATTCAAGGATGAGGCAAGAAGATATAGATGAGTAGTAAAGTTTATTGAAAAGAGAGAGAAAGTACACGCTCAAGGGGTGATTGTGGGCGTGCTCAAGGGGGAGATGTGTGTAGGTTGTTTGGCACATGGGTTTTTATTAGCTCAAAGGGAGGTAGGGTTTGAGATGTTGGTACATTGTATTACAATGTTAGTAATCATTCAAATTAAGTATTATAAGTAGGCTATTGCGGTTGGTTCTCTGTACATTCTTGTGATTGGTTAGTAAACATGTAAATTAAGGTTTGTAACTAAACTATTGCAATAGGCTGAATAAACATTCAAATTAAGGAATGTAAATGGCTTATTGTGATTGGTCCATGCCCTGTGGTTGAACAATGCATCCAGCTTTGTTCAACCTCCTCCAGTTTCAGGAGCCTGACTGTTCTCACCAGATGCCCAACCTCTCATCCCTGCACCAAGTCCAAACGTACCTCAGAGTCTGCAAGATGTTTTTCCTACATCTATCCTGCGTCATTAGAATTAACTGTTAGTAAGACTGCTAGGTATTCTGGAAATACAAAAATATATATGAGTTTCTGCCATTAGTAATTTCAAAATAGTGGAAAGGGGTGAGGAAACAAACAACCTATCTCTGAACATGTTTGACACAAGAGAAAATGCTGGCTCACAACAAGCAGCTTCGTAAGACCAAATCAGATTAATGTCCAAGGAAATGATCCAGACAATGCTAGATGATGTTTTGGGATAACTCTTTTCTAACACTATCCAAAAAGGCAAAAAAGTCATTTCAATAATTATACATAGGAGAGGGAACATTGCAGAAATCCACCTTCCTATACCTCTTTTTAAATTTAGCCCACTAAATCATCCCTAACAAAAGTAGAGATTTGTGTAAACCACACTTAATTTCTGTGCCTCTCAATAACCTCATCTGTGAAATGTGATGGTCATGCTGTGCCTTCCTGAAACAAATGGTTCCTCAAAATCTTCAGTGTAGGCATCATAAGCATTGTCTGGTTGAGTCCAGTCTACTCTGAACTCTAACAAAGGAAGATGGTGATAGCAACCTTCTAGGAAGTCTGATGACTTGACATCAAAAATGGATCAAGAGACATCATCTCCAAATGAGAAACAGTACAATCCAGCAATTTTGCTTTCCTTTGAATAAACATGCAAGAACAGCAACTAGACAACTTCTCAGACTCCATAGGATATGATTCATGACTTATCATAAGCCTGGCTACAGTGTCATTGTGGAAGAATTTAAAAACTCAGGCTTTAAAGAGGAGAAAATGCCATACTATTCAATGTTTTAGAATGGAAGCATCTCATCTACCACCCACATCCAGTTCTTTATATAAGAAAAAGAAAAAAAAACTCTCTTGTTTCTCTATACTCTTTCCTTCCCACACATGAACTCAAATACCTCCCTTTCCTTTCAGACTATTTGAAACCACCTTGAATATTTCATCAAGGAGAATGGTGCTGAAATAAAGAATATATTCCCCAAATAGTTTTCTTCTGTGAGAAAGGTGAATCAGGTATATGAAGTAAACATCTTTCATTCTAGAAATGAAGAAATGGAAATTAGCCTACTCAATGTCTCCCTTGAAATAAGGCTTTATGAAAAACAATATGCTTTTCAACAAAGCTTATTGAATTAAAACTGTTAGATGCAATAAGATGAAAGTCAAAGGACAATCTTGAAAATTAAAGGTGTAAAGGTTGTTCCCTTTGCTTCTTAAAAATGAAAGTAATTTGAAAGAAATCCTTCTTATTGCTTTCCAAAATGCCATCATGGAGAATATTCAGTGGATCTCAACATTGTTTCTGTTACATTGTGTGACTTCTCCAGTTCCAAAGAACATTATCTTGGCAAATCATAAATGTTTTGGATTCATTATCAAAAAGAAAAAGCAATGAAAGGAAAAGAAAACCCATATCCACAACCCACAGAGCCTGAAAACCTGTTGTTTCTCTTCTGCTTTTACTCATTTTGATTAGGTTCCCCAGTATTCAAAAACTACATTCCAGTTTAAATAAGAGCTGCTAAAACCTTAGCTGGACTTTCAAGTCAAAACTGCTAAAGCCAAGAAATGACCCCAGCTGAACATAAGGTCACCCAACCTTCATTTAATTATCATGTAGAATCCAGCTGGGCTTGCTGGGGTTTTACTTGTTTGTTTTCGCAGCTCTTTGAATTGCCTGCCAGTGATGCCATTTCCAGGAACCCCCAATCAGGGTAATTTGGGACAAGGATAAAGGGTGTGTTTCATTCAAACATGCTTTATTCCCAAGAGCATAGGAAGTAGGCCAAAGAAATAATGTATCTTAGATGAGAATGTCCAAGACTTAATTTAAATAAAGTCCAAATGATTAATAATTGAGTCATTAAGTAGCATTCATTTGAGTCATTAAGTAGGGTTCATTTGATCTACTTTGCATGATAACATGCTTTGGAAATAGTCATTAGGAAATCATGTAAATGATGTTCAACTTGAAGATAAGATGTAACGGGGGTAATTGATGGGTAAAAATAATAAACTAACACATTGAATACTTATTATAAGCCAACCACTCTTCTATGTCCATTTTATCTATTATCTTGTTAAATCCAAATAAAAATAGTACCATGTAAGATTGTCAGTGTTTTACATACAAAAAACTGAAGGCAAGAGAATGACTGGACTCTCGATTCACACCCAGGCAATCTGGCTCCAGAGCCTACATTAAGCAAAGGGAGGAGATGGAATTAGAGTCCATGTACACACTAGTAGCATGGTTGCTTACATTTAATTTTCAAGGCTTGTCCGTTCAAGAGATTCCTCGAAGATCTCTTCTAAGTGGTAATCTGTAATTTTGCTGGGACAGAAATTTGAACCATGCCCAAATGGGAGGAATTACTCAGCTAGTTAGTGGCCTAACCAAATACACCCCTCCACTGGGGATTCTTTCTCACTCATTCTCACTCATTATCACAATAAAAATAACCTGCTAAGTGTCTTAAGGAATCATGTAAACTTTTTCAATTATTTTCCACTTTATGGGGGAAAGTATACACTCATGTGGTATTGACAATCTAGGAATGTTCAAAAATCCTGGAAACTGTTTCCCGGACTCATTTGTGGTGGTGGTGACAGGGGGAGAGGCTGATGCTGAATCATAGCATAAAGAGACATTAAAGATTTACTGTCACATGTTGACACCCCTCCAACTCCCCCAAATCTACCGGATTTAGACAAGTAAGGGTCTTGGAAGAACTAACATTTATTTAGCTCTTAATAGATGCCTGGAATTTTATTTTCCTAGTCCCAGAAACTAAACAAGAGGAACCACTGCAAATTTGTTCTGCCCTTTCTACAGTGAGCTTGTAGGAACCAACCTGTACTCATGTAGAGGGATGTCTTGAGAGATTCTGGTTCCTAAACATTTTTGAAAGCTTGATGGGTGGAATTTGGACATTTTTATATCTTAAATAAGCAGCATTATCTATCCAAGTTGAGGTAGAGATGTAATTTACCTTTGGGGCACTCTGTTGCTTTGTTTTGTGAAAACTGCCTGAGGGGGCATTTTAATGGGACAAATGTGAGAAAAGATCCCACCTTCTGTTTTTGGGAAAACATCAAGGTCCAGTGAATCTGAAAGCAGATGATTTAAAACTGAGATAGAGTCCTGGCCCTGAATGTCCCTCCAAAACTTCTAATATTTCTGTTTCTACATAGTCTTTCTTGACAGCTACTTACAGATAATCACTTCATCTTCCTTTTTCCCATTACAGTGTCTGCATGCCCTCATGGCTACATATCTAAAAACTTCAACAAATTTTATATACACATCTATCTCTGACACTGTAGTACATGTTTCTTATAGTTAGAGACTTGGTTTTGTCCTGTTTTGTCTTTCTAATGGCCTTCATACTTCATATCTCAGGCTCAGTAAATGTTTGTTGAGTGTGAACATCTAAAATTGAAATTATGACCATATATATAGTGACTAAATTGTGAGCTTTATGAAGACATAGAACAATGACAGTGACTGGCATTTAGTAGAAGACAGTAAACATTAGTTGAAGGAGAATATGTCATATATTCCCAAAAGCTACCAAGAAGGAAGAAAAGAGGTGAGCATCTACAGAGGCAATCTGCTCAGATTTTAAAAGGTCATATTCAGAAGATGTAAGATGAGGACAGCTAACTGGGGCAGAAAATAAAGAGCATCGTGATCGTGTAAAAAATTTTGACAGAATTCTCTTCTGAAAGGAATTTCAATATGTGAAAAATGTTAAGAACATGCCTGGCCTCGTATAGGCCTAAAATCTTAGCTTTGATTTTTGTGTTTGTTTAATTTTTAAGAATGACATTGAGATGGATACTTCAGTTTAATTGGAAATGTCATTGAAAATTGTTGTTTTCACTGTGCAAATGGAAGTTTCAACAATAAGAGTCTTAATCTATAGAGAACTTTAAAAATGGTGACATAGAGAACCAGGTGCACCGGACCCAGAATAAGACATAAATCTTTGTTCAAAGACAATTTTCAAAATACAATAACTAGAAAAGCTGAGAACATGAAAATAAAAGTGTTAAGAAACTCATCTCAAGGTCCAATTGTACTTATATTTTAATAAAAGTGAGGGGTAGCTCCAGTATATTAAATTTTTAAATATTTTTCCTTTTCTTTTTTGTGATAATTATTATTAAAAACTGAAAACCTTTTTAAAAAGTGAGAAAGGTTGTTCTTTCTCGTCAGGAAATTGTGTCTAGTTGAGCTGTGCTTGGTTTGTAAACGTCCCTGCTTTCCTCTGAGTGTGTGTGTGTAGTGGAGGGGAGGGATTCCTGATTCTGTGCAAATTTCGTGGGTACTTTTGTGCCAACCCTGGAATCATGTGCTCTTGCATGCCCTTAAAATGAAAGTGTTTGCAAGAAAGCTGGTGGTTAAACCATAAAGACTGCAGGAAAGATAAACAAGAATAATCCTCCCCTTATGCCAGAGGGCCTGGAGATCATAAACCATCGTTGCTGGTTAGTGGAATCTGGAAGCCTCTTTGTGGATAGGATGAAGGAAAGGCCAAGGGGAGAGGAAAGTGACCAGAAGGATCCGGAGATCCTTTCCCCTGACCTCAACTTCTCTTTCCTACCTTTGCAGCTTTACCCAGTCTGGCCTTCTCTCTGCCTTGCTGTGCCTTTTCCTTCCTGTTGACAAAATCCTCTCTTCAGGGTCCAGTTCCCATCCCATGAGCCTGTGAATCCTGATTGCTAGCCGCCCCCACCCCTGCTGCCCACCCCAGCCCCACACCCCTTCCCAGCCATTTCCTTTCTTTTTCTCCTCAGTTATCTTTGTGGCCTAATTACCACTTTATTTTAAGTTCTGCTGCTCTCTAAGCTCTGATATGTGCAAGACTTGTCGCTCCAACTAGATTGGGAATTCATGATCTCAATCTCTTTTTTTCTTTTTGGAAAGTTATCAAATATTAAAGAAGAAAAGGGGTAAAAAGGAAAGTGAAGAGGAGAGAGGTAGAGAAAATGAGGGAAAGGGAGAAAGGGAAAGGGAAGGAAGAGAAGGAACGAGAAGGGGGAGGGAAGGAAGGAACAAAGGAAGGGAGGGAGGGAGGGGGCTATGAAATAACAATTTTGATAACCCCAAACTTCTTAGAACCTACATAAGCCCTAAACTCATGTTAGACACCAAGGTACTAAGCAATAACTGGTACATGGTTTTCTCTTTCCGGATCCTTCTTTCATAAAACTTTTCTTTGGCATCCCCTTCCCCACTCCACCCCCAACCTGGCCCACCTTCTTGTGTTTCTGCTCAAGGTTGAGAAAAATAGTTATTTTTTTTTAAAATTCATTTTTATTGAGATATATTCACATACCATGCAGTCATACAAAGCGTACATTCAGTTGTTCACAGTACCATTATATAGTTGTGCGTTCATCACCAAAATTAATTTTTGAACATTTTCATTACAACACCACAAAAATAATAAGAATAAAAATTAAAGTGGAAAAGAACAATTAATGTGAAAAAGAACACTGGGTGCCTCTTTTTTTTTTTTTTGCCCCCATTTTTCTACTCATCCATCCATACACTGGACAAAGGGGAGTGTGGTCCTTATGGCTTTCCCAATCACACTGTCACCCCTCATAAGCTACATTTTTATACAATCGTCTTCAAGATACAAGGGTTCTGGGTTGTAGTTTGATAGTTTCAGGTATTTACTTCTAGCTATTCCAATTCATTAGAACCTAAAAAGGGTTGTCTATATTGTGCATAAGAGTGCCCACCAGAGTGACCTCTCGGGTCCTTTTGGAATCTCTCTGCCACTGAAGCTTATTTCATTTCCTTTCACATCCCCCTTTTGGTCAAGAAGATGTTCTCCATCCCACGATGCCGGGTCTAGATTCCTCCCTGGGAGTCATATTCCACGTTGCCAGGGAGATTCACTCCCCTGGGTGTCAGATCCCACGTAGTGGGGAGGGCAGTGATTTCACCTAACAAGTTGGCTTAGCTAGAGACAGAGGGCCACATCTGAGCAACAAAGAGGCATTTGGGAGGAGGCTCTTAGGCACAGTTATAGGGAGGCCTAGCCTCTCCTTTGCAGCAACAGTCTTGCCAAGGGCAAGTCCTGTGGTAGAGGGCTCAGCCCATCAAACCACCAGTCTGTGAGCACATTAGCAAACATCGAGGTGGGGAAACCCTGCTTTCTCCACCAGCTCCTCAAGGGAGCTCTGCATATTTTTTTCATTGTTTTTTTTTTAATTAACTCTTTTTTTAAAAAAATTAGCTGTATCAAAAAAATTTAAAAAAGCATACAATAAAGAAACATTTCAAACAAACCATATCAAGGAAGTAAGAAAAAGACAACTAACCTACAATAACTAGTTTACTTCCAACATGTTCCTATTCGACCCCAAGAAAATAACCTAGTATAGCAACATTTCTGCAAACTTGTTCCTACCATACCCACCAGAAATTAACAAACCATAGTCATTCCTGAGCATTCCCAGAACGTTAAATTTACCCATGGTAGCTTATCTGTACTTATTGGGTTATTGTTCTGCCATGAAGTTGTTCTCTATTGCTAGCTCCCCTACATTCTACATTGTAAGCCATTTATTTTACATTTTTCATTGTTCACATTAGTGGTAGCATATAATATTTCTCTTTTTGTGCCTGGCTTATTTTGCTCAGCATTATGTCTTCAAGGTTCATCCATGCTGTCATACATTTCACGACATTTTTCCTTCTTACTGCCGCGTACTATTCCATCATGTGTATATACCACATTTTACTTATCCACTCAACTGTTGAAGGACATTTGGGTTGTTTCCATCTCTTGGCAATTGTGAATAATGCAGCTATGAACATTGGCATGCAGATATCTGTTCGTGTCATTGCTTTCAGATCTTTTGGGTATATACCGAGAAGTGCAATCGCTGGATTGAAGGGTAACTCTATATCTAGTTTTCTAAGGACCTGCCAGGCTGACTTCCAGAGTGGCTGAACCATTGTACAGTCCCACCAACAATGAACAAGGGCTCCAATTTCTCCACATCCTCTCCAGCATTTGTAGTTTCTTGTTTGTTTAATGGCAGCCATTCTAATTGGTGTGAGATGGTATCTTGTTGTGGTCTTAATTTGCACCCCTCTACTAGCTAGTGAAGCTGAGCATTTTTTTCATGTGTTTCTTGGCCATTTGTATTTCCTCTTCAGAGAACTGTCTTTTTGTATCTTTTTCCCATTTTATAATTGATCTGTCTGTACTATTGTCATTGAGTTGTAGGATTTCTTTATATATGCAAGATATCAGTCTTTTCTCAGATACATGGTTTCCAAAAATTTTTTCCCATTGAGTTGACTGCCTCTTCACCTTTTCGACAAATTCCTTTGAGGTACATGAACTTCTAAGCTTGAGGAGTTCCCATTTATCTATGTTTTCTTTTGTTGCTTGTGCTTTGGGTACAAGGTCTCGGAAGTGGCTGCCTATTACAAGGTCTTGAAGATGTTTCCCTACATTATATTCTAGGAGTTTTATGGTACTGTCTTTTATATTGAGATCTTTGATCCACTTTGAGTTAATTTTTGTGTAGGGTGTGAAGTAGGGGTCCTCTTTCATTCTTTTGGATATGGATATCCAACTCTCCCAACCCCATTTGTTGAAAAGATTGTTATGTCCCAGCTCAGTGGCTTTGGGAGCCTTATCAAAGATCAGTTTGGCCATAGATCTGGGGGTCTATCTCTGAGTTCTCAATTTGATTCCATTGATCAATATGTCTATCTTTGTGCCAGTACCATGCTGTTTTGACTCCTGCGGCTTTATAATAAGCTTCAAAGTCAGGGAGTGTAAGTCCTCCCACTTCATTTTCTTTTTTACAGTGTTTTTAGCAATGTGAGGCATCTTCTCTTTCCAAATAAATTTGATAACTAGCTTTTCCAACTCTGCAAAGTAGGTTGTTGGAATTTTGATTGGGATTGCATTGAATCTGTAGACGAGTTTGGGTAGAATTGGCATCTTAATGACATTTAGCCTTCCTATCCATGAACATGGAATATTTTTCCATCTTTTGAGGTTCCCTTCCATTTCTTTTAGTAGAGTTATGTAGTTTTCTTTGTATAGGTCTTTTACATCTTTGGTTAAGTTTATTCCTAGGTACTTGATTTTTTTTAGTTGCTATTGAAAATGGTATCTTTTTCTTGAGTGTCTCTTCAGTTTGTTCATTTCTAGCATACAGAAACATTACTGACTTATATGCATTAATCTTGTATACCGCTATTTTGCTAAATTTGTTTATTAGCTCTAGGAGCTGTATCATAAATTTCTCAGGGTTTTCCAGATATAAGATCATATCATCTGCAAATAATGGCAGTTTTACTTCTTCCTTTCCAATTTGGATGCCTTTTATTTCTTTGTCTTGCCAGATTGCCCTGGCTAGCACTTCCAGCACAATGTTGAATGACAGTAGTGACAGCAGGCATCCTTGTCTTGTTCCTGATCTTAGAGGGAAGGCTTTCAGTCTCTCACCATTGAGTACTATGCTGGCTGTGGGTTTTTTATATATGAACTTTATCATATTGAGGAAGTTTCCTTCAATTCCTACCTTTTGAAGTGCAAAAACAGTTATTTTAATATGTGCAGGGAAATGGGGGGTGGGACTAAGTTCTACATGGGTCCAACAAGTGATTAGTTCAATAGGGAAAAATCATGAATATAAAGTGAATAAAAACACCAAAACATCAAGATTTGAAAATGCTCCATATTCTTTTAATATTATTTAAGAATGATTAAACATGATTTTGCTTGCTGAGTAGCTGTGATATGAATTTTAGTTAATAGAGAGCTATTTCTTACCTTTTATTTACTGATGTTATAACATACACATCTTGGACTTTTTTTTTAATTCTCAGGGAGAAATTGCACAGGATTTTCTGTTTTCAGAAGACAAGTATAAAGATCTAGGTGCAAATGTGTTTCTCCTGTGCCAGCTCTGGGCTGCTTTGTCCTCTGATCCACTCCTCAGAATTTCCCTGGCTCAGTTCCTATGGTGTACGGCTGCCCCCTGCAGCCTGTGTCTTCCAGGTTCCCATGGCAGCTAACTTCTCACTGGGTCAGCCAATGGGAAGCATGGTGAGAGACTGGAGGGCAGGAAGAAGGGAGAAGCCAGGATATTTCCCTCTCTTCCTTGAGCAATGAGTCAAGCAGGAATTGTGGCTCCTGCCGGCAATATGCCTCGTGGCCAGCCTCCCCTGAGTCTCTACAGGTTTGGGGTGCTGCAGGCTCCCTGCTGCTGGGTTGACCACCATTTTCCTCTTTGACCGCACCCCCACCCCTTGTCCCCATTCCTCTGTGCAACCACTTCCCTGAATAAACTATCTCTGATTCTGTTTTCCTTGTTAAATTGTGCCTGATCCAGCTATCATGAGGTTGAATCCAGCGCCAGATAGACCATTTCTAAAAATGAGTCTTTTCGTGAAAGAAAAAAAAAAAAGAAAGAATATCAAACTGTATATTTCTTTGATTATTTTAATCTATTTTGTAGATTTCAAAAATCCATTCCAACCTAAGTTTGATTGTTGGTTTGAGATTACCTTGTTAGCCACATCCATTTTGGCGTGGGGTAGGACTGATGCCAAGAACAGGTTGCTTATTACTCAATTATGACATTTGATTAGTTTACATTATAGTTCATTTTTAATGATCTTCTTCCATGCCTGACCCTTAACTGGATCATAAATACTTAGAGGGCAGGAACCAGGCCAAAATTTAATGCATAATCTCAAGTATGTAGAATTGTTTCATTCATATAATAGTTTTCAACTAAATAAGGAATTAAGTGTGCAAAGAAGAAATTCTCCATCCTCTGGTTTCATTAGTTCCTCATACTGAGCTGTTTCATAAGAATTCATCCCCAATCCCTTCAGCTGAATGTGTATAAGCTGTCTTGGAATGTGCCAATTTAAGTGTGTTACTTGATAAGGTATATGATGTGTTCCATAGAGATGGAAATGTCTGCCTTTTACACAGAAAGGAATTGCAGATGAATAGCACCATGCCATTAATCAAGTAAAATGTTGTTTGCCTCAAGGTGTTTGATTTTATTTTGATGCTTCTGCCTCCAATAGATTCTGACACCATCAATTTGAGTTATTTCAGTTGATGTCATCATCTTAGTTTGGGTTACCAAGAAGCAGCCCCCAAGACAAGAATGCAAGTGCAAGTGGCAATTAATTTACTTGGGAGGTGATCCCCTGAAGGGCCCTGGGGAAGTGAGACAGGGAAGGGAAGGAAGCCAATGGGCATGTGTTGATAAGCAGATTACCACCGTGTATGACTGGGGATCAGTTCTGCTGGGGAACCCTGAGTGACTCAAGGGGCAAGGATTGAGGTATTTTTCTTCCCACTTTCGTCCATCTCTGATGCGGGTAGATCTCAGGGCTTTAACTCCTTGGACCTTCTAACCTGTCCCATGCCCTAAAGAGTGTCTCTAATTTCTTCTTTCTCTGAATGTCCATGACTTTTTACCTGATTCGTTGTGAATACATTTCTCACTTGCTACCTAGTATTTCTGATCCCAATAGGCATACATAAATGAATTCCTCTGCATCTTTTGTACAGTGTGCCTCTATTTTAATTTTGAACACCCCACAACACATAATGCAATGTCTTTAATATACTGGATGCTCAATATTTAGTTGGTGATTATTTTGAGCCCCTGCTGCATACCACTAAACTACCTTCTACAATACAGTGTTTGATCTTTCTCTTTTGTACAATTCTGTTCTTGAAACTGTGATTTTTAAAATGAACTAGGAGGGCGGGGCAAGATGGCAGACTGGTGAGCTGTATGTTTTAGTTACTCCTCCAGGAAAGTAGGTAGAAAGCCAGGAACTGCGTGGACTGGACACCACAGAGCAATCTGACTTTGGGCATACTTCATACAACACTCATGAAAACGTGGAACTGCTGAGATCAGCGAAATCTGTAAGTTTTTGCGGCCAGGGGACCCGCGCCCCTCCCTGCCAGGCTCAGTCCAGTGGGAGGAGGGGCTGTCAGCTCCGGGAAGGAGAAGGGAGAACTGCAGTGGCAGCTCTTATCGGAAACTCATTCTACTGATCCAAACTCCAAACATAGATAGACTGAGACCAGACACCACAGAATCTGAGAGCAGCCAGCCCAACAGAGAGGAGACAGGCATAGAGAAAAAAAACAACATGAAAAACTCCAAAATAAAAGTGGAGGATTTTTTTGAGTTCTGGTGAACATAGAAAGGGGAAGGGCCCTGAGGCGCATATGCAAATCCCGAAGAAAAGCTGATCTCTCTGCCCTGTGGACCTTTCCTTAATGGCCCTGGTTGCTTTGTCTCTTAGCATTTCAATAACCCATTAGATCTCTGAGGAGGGCCCTTTTTTTTTTTTTTTTTAAATCCTTTTTTCTTTTTCTAAAACAATTACTCTAAGAAGCCCAATACAGAAAGCTTCAAAGACTTGCAATTTGGGCACATCAAGTCAAGAGCAGAACTAGGAGAGCTCTGAGACAAAACGCAATAATCCAGTGGCTGAGAAAATTCACTAAACACCACAACTTCCCAAGAAAAGGGGGGTGTCCGCTCACAGCCATCATCCTGGTGGACAGGAAACACTCCTGCCCATCGTCAGCCCCATAGCCCAGAACTGCCCCAGACAACCCAGTGTGACAGAAGTGCTTCAAATAACAGGCACACACCACAAAACTGGGCGTGGACATTAGCCTTCCCTGCAACCTCAGCTGATTGTCCCAGAGCTGGGAAGGTAGAGCAGTGTGAATTAACAAAGCCCAATTCAGCCATCATTTCAGCAGACTGGGAGCCTCCCTACACAGCCCAGCAGCCCAGAACTGCCCTGGGGGGACGGCACTCACCTGTGACATAGCACAGTCATCCCTCAACAGAGGACCCAGGGTGCACGGCCTGGAAGAGGGGCCCACTTGCAAGTCTCAGGAGCCGTACGCCAATACCAACGACTTGTGGGTCAGTGGCAGAGACAAACTGTGGCAGGACTGAACTGAAGGATTAGACAATTGCAGCAGCTTTAAAACTCTAGGATCACCAGGGAGATTTGATTGTTAGAGCCACCACCCCCCTCCCTGACTGCCCAGAAACACACCCCATATACAGGGCAGGCAACACCAACTACACACGCAAGCTTGGTACACCAATTGGACCCCACAAGACTCACTCCCCCACTCACCAAAAAGGCTAAGCAGGGGAGAACTGGCTTGTGGAGAACAGGTGGCTCGTGGACGCCACCTGCTGGTTAGTTAGAGAAAGTGTACTCCACGAAGCTGTAGATCTGATAAATTAGAGATAAGGACTTCAATTGGTCTACAAATCCTAAAAGAACCCTATCAAGTTCAGCAAATGCCACGAGGCCAAAAACAACAGAAAATTATAAAGCATATGAAAAAAACAGACGATATGGATAACCCAAGCCCAAGCATCCAAATCAAAAGATCAGAAGAGACACAGCACCTAGAGCAGCTACTCAAAGAACTAAAGATGAACAATGAGACCATAGTATGGGAGACAAAGGAAATCAAGAAGACCCTAGAAGAGCATAAAGAAGACATTGCAAGACTACATAAAAAAATGGATGATCTTATGGAAATTAAAGAAACTGTTGACCAAATTAAAAAGATTCTGGAAACTCATAGTACAAGACTAGAGGAAGTTGAACAACGAATCAGTGACCTCGAAGATGACAGAATGGAAAATGAAAGCATAAAAGAAAGAATGGGGAAAAAAATTGAAAAAATCGAAATGGACCTCAGGGATATGATAGATATTATGAAACGTCCAAATATAAGACTCATTGGTGTCCCAGAAGGGGAAGAAAAGGGTAAAGGTCTAGGAAGAGTATTCAAAGAAATTATTGGGGAAAACTTCCCAAATCTTCTAAACAACATAAATACACAAATCATAAATGCTCAGCGAACCCCAAATAGAATAAATCCAAATAAACCCACTCCGAGACATATACTGATCACACTGTCAAACACAGAAGAGAAGGAGCAAGTTCTGAAAGCAGCAAGAGAAAAGCAATTCACCACATACAAAGGAAACAGGATAAGACTAAGTAGTGACTATTCAGCAGCCACCATGGAGGCGAGAAGGCAGTGGCACGATATATTTAAAATTCTGAGTGAGAAAAATTTCCAGCCAAGAATACTTTATCCAACAAAGCTGTCCTTCAAATTTGAGGGAGAGCTTAAATTTTTCACAGACAAACAAATGCTGAGAGAATTTGCTAACAAGAGACCTGCCCTACTGGACATACTAAAGGGAGCCCTACAGACAGAGAAACAAAGAAAGGACAGAGAGACTTGGAGAAAGGTTCAGTACTAAAGAGATTCAGTATGGGTACAATAAAGGATATTAATAGAGAGAGGGGAAAAATATGACAAACATAAACCAAAGGATAAGATGGCTGATTCAAGAAATGCCTTCACGGTTATAACGTTGAATGTAAATGGATTAAACTCCCCAATTAAAAGATATAGATTCACAGAATTGATCAAAAAAAAATGAACCATCAATATGTTGCATACAAGAGACTTATTTAGACACAGGGACACAAAGAAACTGAAAGTGAAAGGATGGAAGAAAATATTTCATGCAAGCTAAAGCCAAAAGAAAGCAGGTGTAGCAATATTAATCTCAGATAAAATAGACTTCAAATGCAGGGATGTTTTGAGAGACAAAGAAGGCCACTACATACTAATAAGAGGGGCAATTCAGCAAGAAGAAATAACAATCATAAATGTCTATGCACCCAATCAAGGTGCCACAAAATACATGAGAGAAACACTGGCAAAACTAAAGGAAGCAATTGATGTTTCCACAATAATTGTGGGAGACTTCAACACATCACTCTCTCCTATCGATAGATCAACCAGACAGAAGACCAATAAGGAAATTGAAAACCTAAACAATCTGATAAATGAATTAGATTTAACAGACATATACAGGACATTACATCCCATATCACCAGGATACACATACTTTTCTAGTGCTCACGGAACTTTCTCCAGAATAGATCATATGCTGGGACATAAAACAAGCCTCAATAAATTTAAAAAGATTGAAATTATTCAAAGCACATTCTCTGACCACAATGGAATACAATTAGAAGTCAATAACCATCAGAGACTTAGAAAACTCACAAATACCAGGAGGTTAAACAACACACTCCTAAACAATCAGTGGGTTAAAGAAGAAATAGCAAGAGAAATTGCTAAATATATAGAGACGAATGAAAATGAGAACACAACATACCAAAACCTATGGGATGCAGCAAAAGCAGTGCTAAGGGGGAAATTTATAGCACTAAACGCATATATTAAAAAGGAAGAAAGAGCCAAAATCAAAGAACTAATGGATCAACTGAAGAAGCTAGAAAATGAACAGCAAACCAATCCTAAACCAAGTACAAGAAAAGAAATAACAAGGATTAAAGCAGAAATAAATGACACAGAGAACAAAAAAACAATAGAGAGGATAAATGTCACCAAAAGTTGGTTCTTTGAGAAGATCAACAAGATTGACAAGCCCCTAGCTAGACTGACAAAATCAAAATGAGAGAAGACCCATATAAACAAAATAATGAATGAAAAAGGTGACATAACTGCAGATCCTGAAGAAATTAAAAAAATTATAAGAGGATACTATGAACAACTGTATGACAACAAACTGGATAATGTAGAGGAAATGGACAATTTCCTGGAAACATATGAACAACCTAGACTGACCAGAGAAGAAATAGAAGACCTCAACCAACCAATCACAAGCAAAGAGATCCAATCAGCCATCAAAAATCTTCCCACAAATAAATGCCCAGGGCCAGATGGCTTCACAGGGGAATTCTACCAAACTTTCCAGAAAGAACTGACACCAATCTTACTCAAACTCTTTCAAAACATTGAAGAAAATGGAACACTACCTAACTCATTTTATGAAGCTAACATCAATCTAATACCAAAACCAGGCAAAGACACTACAGAAAAGGAAAACTACCGGCCAATCTCCCTAATGAATATAGATGCAAAAATCCTCAACAAAATACTTGCAAATCAAATCCAAAGACACATTAAAAAAATCATACACCATGACCAAGTGGGGTTTATTCCAGGCATGCAAGGATGGTTCAACATAAGAAAATCAATCAATGTATTACAACACATTAACAAGTCAAAAGGGAAAAATCAATTGATCATCTCAATAGATGCTGAAAAAGCATTTGACAAAATCCAACATCCCTTTTTGATAAAAACACTTCAAAAGGTAGGAATTGAAGGAAACTTCCTCAACATGATAAAGAGCATATATGAAAAACCCACAGCCAGCATAGTACTCAATGGTGAGAGACTGAAAGCCTTCCCTCTAAGATCAGGAACAAGACAAGGATGCCCGCTGTCACCACTGTTATTCAACATTGTGCTAGAAGTGCTAGCCAGGGCAATCCGGGAAGACAAAGAAATAAAAGGCATCCAAATTGGAAAAGAAGAAGTAAAACTGTCATTGTTTGCAGATGATATGATCTTATATCTAGAAAACCCTGAGAAATCGACGATACAGCTACTAGAGCTAATAAACAAATTTAGCAAAGTAGCGGGATACAAGGTTAATGCACATAAGTCAGTAATGTTTCTATATGCTAGAAATGAACAAACTGAAGAGACACTCAAGAAAAAGATACCATTTTCAATAGCAACTAAAAAAATCAAGTACCTAGGAATAAACTTAACCAAAGATGTAAAAGACCTATACAAAGAAAACTACATAACTCTACTAAAAGAAATAGAAGGGGACCTCAAAAGATGGAAAAATATTCCATGTTCATGGATAGGAAGACTAAATGTCATTAAGATGTCAATTCTACCCAAACTCATCTACAGATTCAATGCAATCCCAATCAAAATTCAAACAACCTACTTTGCAGACTTGGAAAAGCTAGTTATCAAATTTATTTGGAAAGGGAAGATGCCTTGAATTGCTAAAGACACTCTAAAAAAGAAAAACGAAGTGGGAGGACTTACACTCCCTGACTTTGAAGCTTATTATAAAGCCACAGTTGCCAAAACAGTATGGTACTGGCACAAAGATAGACATATAGATCAATGGAATCGAATTGAGAATTCGGAGATAGACCCTCAGATCTATGGCCGACTGATCTTTGATAAGGCCCCCAAAGTCACTGAACTGAGCCATAATGGTCTTTTCAACAAATGGGGCAGGGAGAGTTGGATATCCATATCCAAAAGAATGAAAGAGGACCCCTACCTCACACCCTACACAAAAATTAACTCAAAATGGACCAAAGATCTCAATATAAAAGAAAGTACCATAAAACTCCTAGAAGATAATGTAGGAAAACATCTTCAAGACCTTGTATTAGGCGGCCACTTCCTAGACTTTACACCCAAAGCACAAGCATCAAAAGAGAAAATAGATAAATGGGAACTCCTCAAGCTTAGAAGTTTCTGCACCTCAAAGGAATTTCTCAAAAAGGTAAAGAGG
This sequence comes from Choloepus didactylus, assembly GCF_015220235.1. Lineage (NCBI taxonomy): Eukaryota > Metazoa > Chordata > Mammalia > Pilosa > Megalonychidae > Choloepus > Choloepus didactylus. Next base: position 21,690,629 of record NC_051325.1, on the reverse strand, counting down.
CAGCCAACTCAATGGGAAAAAATTTTTGGAAACCATGTATCTGACAAAAGACTGATATCTTGCATATATAAAGAAATCCTACAACTCAATGACAATAGTACAGTCGGCCCAATTATAAAATGGGCAAAAAATATGAAAAGACAGTTCTCTGAAGAGGAAATACAAATGGCCAAGAAACACATGAAAAAATGTTCAGCTTCACTAGCTATTAGAGAGATGCAAATTAAGACCACAATGAGATACCATCTAACACCGGTTAGAATGGCTGCCATTAAACAAACAGGAAACTACAAATGCTGGAGGGGATGCGGAGAAATTGGAACTCTTATTCACTGTTGGTGGGACTGTATAATGGTTCAGCCACTCTGGAAGTCAGTCTGGCAGTTCCTTAGAAAACTAGATATAGAGTTACCATTCGATCCAGTGATTGCACTTCTCGGTATATACCCGGAAGATCGGAAAGCAGTCACACGAACAGATATCTGCACGTCAATGTTCATAGCAGCATTATTCACAATTGCCAAAAGATGGAAACAACCCAAATGTCCTTCAACAGATGAGTGGATAAATAAAATCTGGTATATACACACGATGGAATACTACGCGGCAGTAAGAAGGAACGATCTCGTGAAACATATGACAACATGGATGAACCTTGAAGACATAATGCTAAGCAAAATAAGCCAGGCACAAAAAGAGAAATATTATATGCTACCACTAATGTGAACTTTGAAAAATATAAAACAAATGGCTTATAGTGTAGAATGTAGGGGAACTAGCAATAGAGAGCAATTAAGGAAGGGGGAACAATAATCCAAGAAGAACAGATAAGCTATTTAACGTTCTGGGGATGCCCAGGAATGACTATGGTCTGTTAATTTCTGATGGATATAGTAGGAGCAAGTTCACAGAAATGTTGCTATATTAGGTAACTTTCTTGGGGTAAAGTAGGAACATGTTGGAAGTTAAGCAGTTATCTTAGGTTAGTTGTCTTTTTCTTACTCCCTTGTTATGGTCTCTTTGAAATGTTCTTTTATTGTATGTTTGTTTTCTTTTTAACTTTTTTTTCATACAGTTGATTTAAAAAAGAAGGGAAAGTTAAAAAAAAAAAAAAAAAAAAAGATGCAGTGCCCCCTTGAGGAGCCTGTGGAGAATGCAGGGGTATTCGCCTACCCCACCTCCATGGTTGCTAACATGACCACAGACATAGGGGACTGGTGGTTTGATGGGTTGAGCCCTCTACCACAGGTTTCACCCTTGGGAAGATGGTTGCTGCAAAGGAGAGGCTAGGCCTCCCTATGGTTGTGCCTAAGAGCCTCCTCCCGAATGCCTCTTTGTTGCTCAGATGTGGCCCTGTCTCTCTAGCTAAGCCAACTTGAAAGGTGAAATCACTGCCCTCCCCGCTACGTGGGATCAGACATCCAGGGGAGTGAATCTCCCTGGCAACGTGGAATATGACTCTCGGGGAGGAATGTAGACCTGGCATCGTGGGACGGAGAACATCTTCTTGACCAAAAGGGGGATGTGAAAGGAAATGAAATAAGCTTCAGTGGCAGAGAGAATCCAAAAGGAGCCGAGAGGTCACTCTGGTGGGCACTCTTACGCACACTTTAGACAACCCTTTTTAGGTTCTAAAGAATTGGGGTAGCTGGTGTTGGATACCTGAAACTATCAAACTACAACCAAGAACCCATGAATCTCAAAGACAGTTGTATAAAAATGTAGCTTATGAGGGGTGACAAGGGGATTGGGAAAGCCATAGGGACCACACTCCACTTTGTCTAGTTTATGGATGGATGAGTAGAAAAATAGGGGAAGGAAACAAACAGACAAAGGTACCCAGTGTTCTTTTTTACTTCAATTGCTCTTTTTCACTCTAATTATTAATCTTGTTATTCTTGTGTGTGTGCTAATGAAGGTGTCAGGGATTGATTTGGGTGATGAATGTACAACTATGTAATGGTACTGTGAACAATCGAAAGTACGATTTGTTTTGTATGACTGCGTGGTATATGAATATATCTCAATAAAATGAAGATTAAAAAAAAAAAAAAAAAAAAAGACATAATGCTGAGCAAAATTAGCCAGGCACAAAAAGAGAGATATTGTATGTTACCACTAATGTGAATTCCGTGAAAAATGTACAATGTTTTATACTGTAGAATGTAGGGGACCTAGAGATACCAATTAGGGGAGGGGGAATGATAATCTAATAAGAACAGATAAACTATGGAGGGTAATCTCAATGTTATGGGAATGCTCAGGAATGATTATGGTTTGTAAACTTTCTTGGATATTGTAAGATCATGTTGGAAGCAATAGAGTTATTTTAGGTTTTTTTTTCTCTTATTCCTTTGTTTTCTTAGGGGTTGTTAATTTTCTTGGAGTATGGTAGGAACATGTTGGAAGCAATGTAGCTATTTTAGATTATTTGTTTTTCTTACTCCTCTGTTTGGACATGGTTTATTAATTTTCTTGGGGTATGGTAGGAACATATTGGAAGCAAAGTAGTTATTTTAGGTTATTTGTTTTCCTTAATCCATTGCTTTGTTTGAAATGTTGTGGGGTTTTTTTGGTTGTTGTTTGCCTGTTTGTTTTTAATTTTTTGATAAACAAAGTTAAAAAATTGAAAAAAAATCAGTAGAAAAATGGGAGTAAAAACTAAATGACAAATAGGGTGGGATGGGGGGATGGTTTGGGTATTCTCTTTTCACTTTTATTTTTTATTCTTATTCTGATTCTTTCTGATGTAAGGAAAATGTTCAGAAATAGATTGTGGTGATGAACGCATAACTACATGATCATACTGTGAACAGTTGATTGTATACCATGGATGACTGTATGGTTTGTGAATATATTTCAATAAAACTGAATTAAAAAAAAAAAATATTTAGTTGGTGAATTAAAGGTGTAGTAGATTAGATTATTGTTTGGCAAATATTGACTTTCTCCCTTTACCTGCAAGGGAAGAGATACTTCTGTGCCCCACTGATGTTGGGCTAGGCCGAGAGACTTCCTCAGACCACATGATAGGCAGAGTGCCGTCCCCAGCACTTGCCTTATGGCTTGGTCGCAAGTATATGACTTGCTTTGGCCAATAAGATATTAGCCGGAGGCTTGCAATGTGCTTCATATTGGGAGTTGGTCTCTTGTGACTCTTCTTTCTCTATCGAAAGAACCTGCTTCAGGTAGCCATTGATCCAAAAAAAAATGAGAAACATAGGGAGTAGAACTATACTCACCCAGCAGCCTTGAGCCAAATCCATTTGAACCCATCCCAGCTCAGCCTAACCACAGATACATGAACCAGAATAAATGATTGCTTTAATCACAGAGTTTGGGGAGTAGTTTTTTTGATAGCATTATCGTGACAATAGCTAACTGATCCAGATATTAAGCAAACAAATTCTTTAAATGTCAGAACAGGACAATATTGGTTATGATATAGATGTACAGTTAGTTTTTGTAAAATATCAGACATAAAAGCATAAATTGTTTTAATACCCTAAGATTCTCCCAATAGTAATTGGTAATTAGTAATAGTAGTAATTATTTCAAAGCCTTTTAAAGATTTGCATAGTTCTAACACTGGGAGTGGAAAAGTAGAGAGGAACAACAGAGGCTGGACTTAGTCCTTTAATTGTTATGAGGAATAAACAGCATCTACATATGACATAAAAATACAATGAAATATTTTCTTCAAGCCTCGTCTTTCAAGTCAAATGTTATAACCTCAGAGAGTTCTTTTCCAATCACCCTATCTAATGTTCTCCCCACTACACACCCCCTATCATTTTATATAACCCCATTTTCTTTTCTTTGTAGTATATATTACATTCCAAAGTTCCCTTGTTTATCTATTTATTTAGTTGTTTATTATCTATCTCCTCCACTAGAATTTAAGCTTTATTAAGAGCAAGGTTCTGCCTCTTTTGTTCATCATTGTGGCCCCAGCATCGACAAATGGTACCCAGTACATGTTAGGTATTCAATAAAAAAGCTGTTTAATAAGTCAATGTCTGAGAGCTTCCAACAATAAATGTTCTTTTCCACATTTTGGTTGTTTCTAAGGCAGTTTTATTTACCCCTAGTTTTGAATTTATGCTCTTAATCATCTTGGAAAAGGACAAGCGTTTGTGATAAGATGTTGCCGAATGCCCATTTGAAAAGTTAAAAGTTGTGTTGGATTGGATTTCTGAGCAGAGGGCCATTTTTTGGCTTAGATTCCGGTGAAATGTGTGCGCTGGTTTCAGGTATCTGTCCTTCATCCAAGTGGAACTATCCCCAAATGAAGGGGAAATTACCCACCAGCACATTTAGCCTTTATTGGATTTTCCTGATCCTGTTATTCATATCCGCTGGCAGCTGCCTTCAAAACAAGCAAGGGAGCACTACATTCCAAAATGCATTTTTAAAATGTGAATATTGTGCCTGTTGCTTTATGTTTTATGCATTGTTTGCAAATAGGAAACACAGTCACTTCATATTTTATGGATTTGCTTTAGAAAATGATTTCAAAGAAAGTTCAATATTAGGATTATAGAATTTTGCTCTAACATTGTCGAATGCCTTACTTTTTCCCTTGCCATCTATTTCATAATCAAGAGACTAATTTAAAGATAATTTAGAGGACCTTGGCCTTGTAACTACAAACTGGTGTTGACATGACTTGAATTGTGTATATTTGCTTAATAAATATGTACTTAATAAAGTATTAAAAGCACTATATGGGCCTTAGTTTCAAGAGGTACAACCATTTTCTTCTTCCAAAATACATCAAGGCAATAATAATAATAATAATAATAATAATAATAATAATAATAATAATGAAAAGGACTCCTGGTCTGAGCTTATGTATCTTTATTTCATTGCAGATTTAAGGGTCAAGTTGACCAATACTATATCAGCAAAGACATTAAGCTAAAAGGGACTCTGGGCTCTGTGTTGCATTTTATTTTGGAATTCAGGTACCTTTTCTTATCAATGCTACAGAACTCCTGATATATATTTTCAGTAGGAAACTTATCTTACTGTGGCAGATTTTGTCCTTGCTGTAGGTTTCAACTCAAAGTATATCGCCTTCTCTTTACACCATATCTTGTCTTGTCTCCACTGCAACAGTCACTATTAGATCCTGTATTTTCTTTGCTAGCTGTCACTTATTTTTCTTAGACATTTTTCTTGTTCATTCACTTGTTTTCTTTTTTGTTATTTGTGTTGCCACTGTTATTAAGTTCATGAAAGCAGGGATTTGTGTCATCTTTGGGTCTCCAGTTTCTAGAATGATACCTGGCTCATAAAAGATACCCAATAAAAATGCATGGAACTCATACAACTGAAAATCAAAAGACAAGGAACCCAATTTAAAAATGGGCAAAGAATTTGAATAGACATTTCTCCAAAGAAGATATGCAAATGGTCAATATGCATATGAAAAGATGTTCAACATCATCCGTTATCAGGGAAATGCAAATCAAGGCCAGAATGAGATACCATTTCATACCCACTAGAATGACAATAATCAAAAAGACAGGACAATAACAAGCATTGGCAACGTTGTGGAGAATTGGAACCCTCATGTGTTGCTGGTGGAAGTGTTAAATGGTAGAGGTGCTACAGAAAAGAGCTTGGCAGTTCCTCAAAAGGTAAAATGTAGGGTTACTATACAATACAGCATTTCCACTCCTGGGCATATACTCAAGGGAAAGGAAAACATATATCCATGCAAAAACTTGTAAATGAATGTTCATAGCAACGTTATTCATAATGGCCCCAAACTGGAAGCAACCTAAGTGCTCATCAATTGATGAATGCATAAACAAAATAGGATATTTAGTCATACAATGGAATATTTTTCAGCCATGAAAAGGAATGGAGTTCTCATACATGCTACAATATGGATGAATCTTGAAAGCATTATGGTAAGTGAAACGAGCCAGACACAAAAGGTTACATATTGTGCAATTGCATTTATATGAAATTTCCAGGATAAGCAAATCTGTAGAGACAGAACTAAATTAATGGTTGCCAGGGGCTGGGTGAAGGGGGAATATGGAATGACTAGTAGAGACTATGGGGTTTCTTTTTATGGATGATGAAGATGTTCCACAATTAGACAGTGATGATAGTTGCACGACCTTGTAAATATACTGAAAACCACTGAATTGTGAACTTTAAAAGTGTGATTTAAAAAGTACGTGGGATAAAATCAATGATAATATTTACTACTGGTAAGATGCTTATATTCCAGGTATTGTGCTAAGGACTTTACATGCCTCATGCATTTTTACCCATACACAACCCTATAACACATACCCTATTATCATCAGCTCTTTATAACATTCTTAAGGCCCTCCAACTTCTCCCGTACCTCCCCACTATTTGCAGCATGAAGCTGAAACTCTTTAGCATGGATTTGAAGCCTTTTCTAATCTGTCTTCTGCCCACCTTTCCAGAGTCACTTCACATCATCTCCTTCTGGCATTTTCTGCCCCATCCATTCCTCACACATTTGTTGCTCTCCTCTGGCTCACCCTCCCAACAGCTTTCGTTGAACAGCCCCTTCCCCACCCTGGCTTTGCTGCAGTCTCACCACACCATGTACTAATCTATTTATATCCATCCTCCCTCCTGCTTCACTCACTGGCACCCTGAGGATTCCCCTCCAGTTTTTGATTTTGTACATCTTTGTCCATGTTGACATCCACATCACGAGAGAGAGGAGAGAGTACAAGTTTGAGAAGGAGGTTTCCCCTAACTCAGATGGCTCAGAAGGCCATTCAAGAAGAGTTCAGCTGTTTGCTACTCATAGTTTTCTAGCTTTGGCAATAAATACCTACACATTCAATGCAGAACATTCTGCATTGTTCACAATTCCCACATGCTGCAGCTTCTGAACACTCCACATTAACTCTTACTTCCTGCCGCCACCCCCTTTGCACAGCACCCATTACCTGTTGTGGTGGTTGTTATTGGTGATTATGGACGTGATGATAGTTGGTGATCTTGCAACTAGTGAGACTCATAGGAAAACAGAAAACTCCATGCAGATTAATCCTGAGAAAATGTCTGCCTTTCTTCGTTCCTTCCCCCAGCCCCTTTCTGTGGTGTTGATCCTAACTTTATCCCTATTACAAAGCCATGCAATAACCTGGCTCCTCCATTTCCAGCCCTGGCTTTGCACTGGGATTTATTATGAACTCTGGTTTAGAGACTTTAAACAGTCTATAAGCTCAGCCAGGCTCGAGCCCAGCCAGTCTTGAAAGCCTGCTAAATGAAGCATGGCAAATGTACTCTCATTTAGTGGTGTCTGCTGACAGCTGGGACAATGATGGACCTATCCCAATTGCAGAAGCAGGGCATTTATATAGTAATGCGCCTCATCCCCTCTCTCATTCTCTCATTCTCTCTCTCTCTTCTCTCAGCCTCACAGTCCAACATCAAAAATCCCACTTCTCTGCAACAGTTATTCCAGCAGCTGAACTAAAACCCCAGGTTTCAAGAATCACTTACAAAAAAGCATGTTCAGGCATGGATATGACAAAGCCATGGATGTAGGCTGGTGCCATGTGTTTCCTGGGCTGAGAGTGAGGTGGCATCATGGAGGGATGACCCAGGGGAGCCCATTATCCCAGCCTTAAATGACACATGCAACTGAGCATCCGGAGCCTTCCAAGTTCATTATGCAAGAGATGAAAACAGACCTTTAGATTATCAATTTTTAATTGGCCTAATGAAACCATATATGCCCCTTCCCATTCAGGTTGACTTGGTAATGATTCCTGCTTACGGTTGCCCTTGAAATTGGAAAAGACCTGCTATGAAGATGTAAGAGGAAAATGTCTAAAAGTTAAATCAGAGCACTCTGGTTCCCTTTGCCCAGCAGTGTGTAGTGGTATCTCTTTGTGGTTTTAGTTTGCATTTCCCTGATGATGAATGACATTGGACATCTTTCCATGAGCTTATTGTCCATATGCATATATTCTTTAATGTCATGTCTATTCAAATTTTTGCCCATATTTTATAGCAATATGTCTTATTATTGAGTTGTAAGAGATTATATATTTGACATATATTATGTATCTTTAATAATCTGGATATAAATTCTGGATACAAGTCTTTTGTCTGATATATGTGTGTCGAAAATATTTTCTCATGCTGTGGCTTGCCTTTTTGCTTTTTTGGTGATGTCTTTTAAAGAGCAATTTTTAAAAATTTTGATTCAATCCAAGTTACCCAGTTTTTCTCCTTGGGTTTTGTGTGTGTGTGTGTGTGTGTGTGTGTGTGTGTGTGTGTGTTCTAAGCAACCTTTGCTTACGCAACATTCACAAAGATCTTTTCCTGTCTTACTGTATAAGTTTTATGGTTTTAGGTTTTACATTTATGTCAATTATCTATTTTGAGTTACTTTCTATGATAGTGACAGGTAATGGTCAAGGTTCATTTTTTTCATATGGTTATCCAGTTGATCAGCCTGATTTGTTGAAAAGATCGTCCTTTCTTCACTGAGTTGCCTTGGCAACTTTGTCAAAAAACAGTTGACTGTATATGTCTGAGTCTATTTCCAGATCTCTATTCTATTCCATCGATCTATATGTTTTACATTTTCCTTAATATAAAATGGTCTTGATCACTGAAGTTTGGAGTTTAATAAAAGTGAGTTTTGAAACCTTCCTGGATGTCATTATCATTTTCCCCAAACTCTTCTACACATATTACAGTAGATTGAATCATACACCCTAACAAAAGACATGTTACTATTAATTGGCATTCCTGTGGGTGTGAACTCATTTGTACATAGGACCCCACCCTTTAAAGATGTATTATCAGTTAAGGTGTGGACTCATTTGTTAACAGGATCGTTAAAGATTCTATTTAGGTGTGGCCACACTGAATCCATATGCCTGGAGCCTGATAAAGAGGAGTCAGAAGAGGTAGAAGCTACCAACTCGGGAGAAAGCACGGCCTTACCTTCAAAATCATAAGCCAACAAATCCTTGTTGTTCAAGCCAAACCATTGTGTGGTGTTTGTCTTAGCAGCTCTAGCAAACTATGATACATAAAGATCTCAGTGTTCTCACCCTCTCCTCTAACTGACTGACACTACCTCAGCATGCCATCCTGCAAGAATCTTTGATCTTCCCTCAAATATCAAAATGTACCTTTCCAGTATTCTGTCCCCTGAAAGCCCTGCTGCATATGAGGGGTAAGATTAACTGTGATAATGACTGAAAATGGTTTTCCCTCTCATTTGATATATTTATTCTTTTCAATATAGAACCTTCTAAAAGCAGTCTCTTAACACAAAGATTTAGCTTTTATGATGTTAACTTCAGAAACCAAAATAGGCTTTTATGATAAAGGGCCACATTTGGTGATCAGTGTACTACTTGGCTCCCCTTAAATCAGTGCTCCTTACACCATGGTACTTTTAGTAATAGTTATGTGAGAGAGGCTTTTAGATCATATCTATATATTGTGTTTAAATATTAACAATTTTATGTATTTTGGACTATATATTTTTGCTTAACACTGGTATACTTTATTTAAGGAAAAAAAATAGTTACTTTAAAGAATATCGCTTTGATGATAATGGTGCATGTATACAGCAAAATAATATAAGTGTGACCTGCCAACTGCTAAAGTTTGAGTCAGGCTGACTTAAATGAAGCCAGGTATTCACCCATGCATTCGGCTAGGCAAGGAAGAGTGAGGTTAAGATTGCTTACATCTTCCTAGAAGGTGCAAAGATGCCCTCGGCACTCTCCCACACCCCCTTTATCTGCCTGGTGCTCTGTCCCCCAGCTGGTGATTCACCTGCTTTGGGTTTGGGCAGTCGTGGTGCACTCACGCTCCAGAGCTCCCCCGGGATCAGGCTGGGGCTGGTGCTGAGCAGGCCTGACCTCTAACCCTGCCTGAGCCTGCTTCCCCTCAGACCCTGACAAAGGTCACCTGACAGCATCCCCTAAGCAAAGGAATCCCTATTTCAGACTCTGCTTCTAGGGACTCTGTCCTAAGACACAGAATTAAACAATTTGCCCCTGGAAAGGAGAGCAAATGGCATATGCCTTCCTTCCTGGATCTCTATTAACAACCTGACCTACTTCATTATTTTTTTTCGTTCCCTGTTTGGTCATTATGAGAGCGGATGGGTCCTTTAGGGAGTTACTGTCCGTAGTGATGAACACTAACTTCTCTTTTGGTCCCATACCTAACATATATTTCCTTCTCTTCATTTCATCTTCTGCAAGCCCAGCTCTGATAGGATGAACACTGCTGGGTTTTTATGGCACAGACCAACCCATTTACGCTTTTCTGCTTCCTTCCTGTCCTGTGTACAGCGCACTAATTTGCCATTCGTGAAAATTCTTCCTGGATCATTAAATTCTATGTAAAGAAGGTTTCTTTTATGTAGGGTGCTTTTGAAGTTAACAGAAGAGCTCCATTAAATTTCTTTTTTGTAAATCTGGGGCTGAAAGAGTTCTTTTTTACTCATTATAGCCATTATTTTCTTCTGGTCCTTAAACATATCAGGGGATTTCAAAAAAAATGGAAGCATTTTATTTATTAAAACTTCCATAATATAAAAATATTTAAATTTCAGACCAAGTTGACTGAAAAGCCATTGGATAAAACAGCTTAGAGAAGTCTGCATCATACGCCAGCCCAAGCAATTTTTATTTCCTTGAAAAGATTTATCTTCTACATCATTTAATTTTTATTCCTATCATTCCCAGGTTGTTTGCCCTGAATAAATCTTTCCTTGCCTTATATTATCCTTTTAAACTTTTCAAAAAATGTATTGAGGTATAACATGCATGTAGTAAAATGTACAAATCTCAGGGGTACCCACTTCATGCAATTTTGCATATATCTACCCTTGTGTAATCATCACCCAAATCAAGATGTAAGAAATTGCCAGCAGGCTGAAAGGCTCTCTCCTTTGCCCTCTCAGCCAATACCTCCCACAACCACCTATTATTCTGACTGCTGTCACCACAGGTTAGTTTGTCTCTACTTCCAATTCATCTTGATGGGATACGAAGATTGGTACATTTTTATGTCTGGTTTATTGTCCTGAGAATTGTGTCTTTGACAAGTATCCATCCTGCTGCCTGTATATACTATCTGCTTTTTTCCATTGCTGTTTAGTATTCCATTGCATGAATATAGCACCATGTGATCAGCAATTCCACTGTTGATGGACTTTGGGTTTTTTTTATAAACTGTGCCACAATGAGCACACTTTACATATATTTTAGTGGACATATGTACTCATATCTATTCACATAGTACTATGTTTAAATGAACAGAAGTTCTTTGTTTTAATCGTCAGATTTGTCATTAGTTTCATTTATGGTTAGTGCTTTTAAAATTCATTTTAAGAAATCATTGCCTATTACAAGATTATGAAGAAGTTCTCCTATACTTTCTTCAAGAGCTGTATTGTCCAATATGGTAACCATAGTCTAATGTGACTATTGAGCACTTGAAATGTGGCTAGTTGGAATTCAGATGGGCTATATATGTAAAAGACATATTGAATTTTGAAAATTTAGTTTAAGGAAAGTAATATAAAATATCTCATTAAGAATTTTTATATTGATCAAATATTGGATGACAATATTTAAAATATATTGAGTTAAATAAAATATATAATTAAAATTAATTTCACCTGTTTCTTTTTACTTTTTAAAATGTATGCACAAAACTATAGTAATCAAGGCAATGTGGTAATGGTAAAAAGATGAATATATAGATCAATGGAATAGAATTCAGAATCCAAAGACAAATCCTCACATTAACAGTTAATTTATTTTCAACAAGGGTTCCCAGGCAGTTCAATGGGAAAAATAATACTCTTGTCAACTGGTGTTGGGTCAACTGGATATCCACTTGGAAAAGAATGAACTTGGACTGTTTCTTCATACCATATGCAAAAGTTAGCTCAAAATGAATCACAGACCTAAATGTTAGAGCTAAAACCATAATAGTTTTAGAAGAAAATACTGGAGTAAATCTCTGTGACCTTGGGTTAGACAAAGCCTTCTGAGCACACTTAGATAAGTACAAGTGACGTGGAAAATTTAAGTTGGACCTCATCAAAATTAAAAGCTTTTTGCTTCAAAGGACACCATCAAGAAAATGAAAAGACAATTGCAGAATGGGAGAAAATATTTGCAAATCATATTCCTGATAAGGTACTTGTAACAAGAATATGTAAAGAACTCCTACAACTTAACAATAAAAGACAAATCATACAATTAAAAATTGGCCAATATATACATGAAAACTTGCTCAGCATCATTTGCCATCAGGGAAATGAAAATCAAAACCTCAATGTGATACCACTTCACACATACTAAGATGGCAATAATCAAAAAGAAAGATAATGGCAAGAGTCAGCAAGGATATAGAGATTCAAACACTGATACATTGCTGATGGAAATGTAAAATTATGCAGACCTCAAGTGGTTAAGCATAGAGTTTCCATATGACCCCACATTTCAACTCCCAAGTATATGCTCAAGAGAAATACAAACATCCAAACATAAACTTGTTCATTAATGTTCATAGCAGCATTAGTCATAATAGACAAACTGTGGATCAACCGAAATGTCCATCAGCTGATGAATGGATAAACAAAATGTGGTATATCCATGCAAAGGAATATTATTCAACCATAAAAAGGAATGAACTTCTGATGCATGCTACAGCATGGATAAAGCTTGAAAACATTAAGTGAAAGAAAACAGACACAAAAGACCACATATCATATGATTTCATTTATATGCAATTTCCAAAATAGACACATCTACAGAGACAGAAGTAGATCTGTGGTTGCCTAGAGCAAATGGGGAGTGATTGCTGTTTGTAGAGGGATTTTGGAGATGATGAAAATGTTCTAAAATTCATTGTGGTGATGGCAGCACAATTCTGTGAATATACTAAAAGCCGTTGAATTGTACACTTTAAATGGGTGAATTATATGGCATGTGCATTATACTTCAATAAAACTGTTACAATGGGGCTTCCATTATATTTCTATTTCGAAAAAATGGCTTTACCTTTCTCATCTTTGTCTTTGATCCACCTGGAACTGATTTTTGCTTATGGTGTGAAGTAAAAATCAAGGTTCATTGTTTTTCACATGGATATCCAATTGACAGGGAACATTTATTGAACACTCTTTAATGAATGCATATTCATTTTATATAAATATATGCTAGTCAATTTTCTGATTCTTTTATTTTGCTAACCTAGGATTTTAAAAATACTTTTAAAAGTAAATCACATTAACTTCTTTATAGTTAAATGTTTGTCCAAACTCCTTATTATAGGTATGAGAAGGGGAATTACTAGATCTGAGGTTATGTATTTTTTTCATGTCTTTTTATATCTATAATCAAACTTTAGACAAAAGAAATACCATTTACAGCTGACATGCAGTATTTGCAAGTCAGTTTCAAAGATGCCTCATTAAAATGAACACCTCATTTCAGATGGATGCACATGGCTACAGAGGAAGGAAGGACATAATATTGAGCCATGTCTGGTTTTGGATCAAGTTGAATCCCACCCTTAGTACATGGAAGTTTGGTAATTTCCACCTAGTTTCCTAATCTCTCTGATGACTGTTTTCTCAAGTGTAAAATGTGAATAGTCCCTGCTGCCCTTGGTCATTCTAAGGATAAAATAATACCAAACATGCCACGCCCTTTGACAAAATTAGGCATGTTTTAAAATCTCAATAAATTGACACTATGGTTTATTATTATTACAGACTCTAGTCATTCTTCTGTTGTTGGGATTTTAGATTATTCTCAGTTTTTCATTACTAGAAATAGCAGTATGGCATACACCTGTGTTCGTAAATGTTTGGTTGCAGGTTTTAGTATTTTTACAAGCTCAAGTTCTTGACGTGGCAAAAGATTACAAACATTTTTAAAGCCTAGACGTATGTTGTCAAATTGTATTCTAGAAATTTGAACCATTTTACACTTCCACCACCTGGATGTAAGAAGGCCTATTTCAATAAACCTTTACTAACAGGATAAAAAAAAGTGGCTGATTTAATTACAATTTTAATTTCTTTGATTACTAGAGAAGCTGCACAGTTTTGTTTTTAATTTTCTTAGGCAATGATATTTTAACTTTTGAGAAGTGTTTGTTTTTGTTCTTTGTCCTTCTGCTATTAGAGTATTAGTTTTACATACACATTTTCAAGTCTCTCACCATTGTGATTTTGTTCATCTTTATTAAGTCAAATTTTATTTACTGTGATTTCTACTATTACATTTTTATAAGGGTTATTTTTTGTATAATACACTAGTAGTGAAAGTAATATATAAGCACTCTAAAAAATCAGACAATTTAAGAAAGTATAAAAGGATATTTCACAATCACCCCACATCTCACCACTCGGAAATAATCATTGTCAACATGGATGTATGCATACATCCATGTAAATGATGAATGATAGCTAAATAGATATAAATAATTTTATAAAGATGTTATCCCTATAATGCTACATTAAAATAATAGGCTTTTAATTGAAATTTAATTACATTTAACTATATGGGGGGGTGGACAAGGCACAAAACTGCATTGAAATTAAGGAATATTGAACTCCAGATAAATGTTTCTTCGCCACAGGCCATTAATTGCCAGAAGAGCCATATGAAATCAGTGTATTAGATTGGGGCTACTTGAAGATGTTAGGTATTTTTTAACTTTATGTTTCAAATCTAGACAGGTTTTGAAACATAAGGAAACTAGTATATCCTTTTCAAACTCCTCTCCTAATTTTCGTTATTCATGGTATTATGTTTACTATGCAAAGAAGTTTTTGGTCAAAATTATAGTTGTTTTTTTTTTTTTTTTTTTTTTTTTTTTTTTTTTTATCTTGGTTCTAAAGTGTAGTGGGTTCAATGATCATATGGAAAGCTCTCCAAGATATAATGCCAGGTGAGAAAAGCAAAGTGGAGGACAATATGCACAGTAGTGTCCCATTCATAAAGATAAGGTCTGGAAAGATATACAGACATCATTTGTGGTTGGTAACACTGGGAAGTAAACTGAGTACTAGGATGGGTGGGTGGGAGACTCAATTTTCATTGAATCTCATGCTATTCTATTTTAACTTTGCTTGAAATAGAAATTTCTGGTATGGCTGAAGAGCTGATGGTGAGATTATTCTACAATATTTTCAGTGAATAAAAAAGAAACACAGCATGAAGAGGCAGGTTTCTTGTTTAAGATTTGTACATTGACTTATTTTTTTTTTTATGGTCAGTGAACAGGCTTGTGAATGTCCTAACCTAACGTTATTAATTTTATGATCATTTTATGTCTAAAAGAAAGCAACAAATATGAAGGAAGGGTTTACATTGCACATTTACATATAACCAACAGCTGCAAAAGGAGATCTCTGGTAAAAGCAAAAAGGGCTACCAATTCTTCCCTTTGCGATGTGGCTTTGTAACTCCTCCCATCAAAAAAGTGAAGTCTGTCTCATCCTTTGATGAATCTGAGGGCCCTTGTCTTCTGCATTCTATTTGGCCAACAGAATGCAGCAGAAGTGCTGGTGTGCCAACTCCTAGCCTAGGCTCCAAGAGGCCTTGTGCACGTCTAGTCTCCTCCTGGAACCCAGGTGAACAAGCCCAGGCTATCTGTGTGGATGATGAGACTCATGACCCATTTGCCCCCATCACTCCATCTTCAGACTGTCAATCCAGGAAGCTGAGCCATCGGACAACTGGCAGGAGGAGAGACTCCAGTCAAGACCAGCACCACTGCCCAGCTGTGCCCAACCCAAATTGTTGACCCCCAGAATTGAGTGCTAAATAAACACTTATTGTTTCCACTAAGTTTGGGGATGTTTCACTGTGGGGCAAAAGCATGCTGATACAAGACCATAGGGATGTGTAATTTTATCTCACGCTGTCTCTTATCTTAGCAATTCATTCACCCAAAATAAAATGGGCATCTGTGATATGTCAAGCATTGAGTAAGGTCTTATGTTGCCATCCTTTCCCTCAAAGAGCTGGTCATCCAGTTGATACCTCATAGCATCGTGGCCAAGTATAAGGATTCTGGATTCAGATTGCATAGGCTCAGGTTTGCCTCTGTTGTATACTTCGGGAAAGTTTCCTAAGCTTTGAGTGCCTCAGATTTTTCGTCAGTAAGATGGAACTAGTAATAGCACTTATATTGCTGGGTTGTTATGAGGATTAAACGGGTTGATAGCACTTAAGGCAGTGAATGGTAATTAAATTAAAAATGTTAGTTCCTAAAAGTGGGAGAGTTTCTTTCTTTTCCTGGATGAACCAGAAGCTGACTTCCAACCTAGAGGGAGGAACTACTCCTCACTACTGCTCAGAAAGGGTCTATGGATGGGTAATTACTAATAAGTGTCCTAAGAGGCTCTTTACTTATGGTGCACCCATTCCCCAGCTACTCTGAGTGTTGACAGTTTACAGCTCATCGTTGCACTCCTTATCCTGAGAATTGCCCTGGATCCACAGGATGGGGCTCACTGGGAGATGCCCGGAGACAGTGCCCTCCTGGGAGCAGCCTGCTGCTGACTGAGAAGGGGGCAAACAAGGCCTTTGCCTTAAAGTGGGATCTCATCTCTGGTGCCTTTCATGCTCCAGAGCCCACCATGGGATCAGGCTGGATGTAAACTTCAGCTAAACCCACATCGTTGCTTAGCTCCTTCCCCTGCCCTGTCTTACTTTCCACATCCTACTTCTTCTACGAGCATTCCCCCAATAAACTACATGCAATAGAAATCCCCAACCCAGGCTCTGCTTCTAAGGAACCCAACCTGAAATAAGTACAAAATGTTATTTTCTGACCTTGCATCAGCAGCCTGTCAGGGAAGTTCAGAATGATTTAGCAAACCAAATTTAACAGTGACAAGATAATAATACACTAATTACAGCAGCTACTTGGAGGAGATGCTCTTTGCAAGACCACTGGAGAGAAGAACGAAATGCAATGCAAATGCAACCGCCCCGTCTTCCCATCTGCCTGTCTCAGTGTTAGACTCTGCTGCACAAAGTCCCCATCCTCTCAGACCAAACCAGTGGGAAGGCTGCACCTGTGAGGATTGTCAGCGGACTCTTGCCTTGGCTCAAATTGGCAGCCCACTTCTTGACAGCGGACAGTGAGCTCGTGTCTGACAATTTTGTCCCTGCAGAGTATACCGGGCAGGGTCTTTTCCCAAGTCAAAACTTGAATGACAACAGGGTGCCTGATCTTATTAGTTTCCTTGATGCTAGTTGCTTTCTCATTTATCAACCATTTATAATTCACAAGTTCTGCGAGGCGGACACATCAAAAGATCACTCAGTATCAGCTATCAGGCAAGCTGCAGCTTTTTTTGGGGGGAGGAGGGGTGCTCTAGGGCAGTATTTCTCACTCCAGTGAGCATAGAAGTTACCCACAAATCTTATTAAAGTGCAAATTTCTGCGCCCCACCCACTTCAAAGTTGAAATGCAAACCCACTCCAGGGGACAGAGGAGAACCCCCCACCCCTCTACGCCAGAGCTCTGTTATTCCAATGCCCACAAAAATGATCAGATAACACCTTGGAGGGCTGGAGCAATGGAAATCTACTTTTGATTTTAATGTAACTAACTTAACTAAAATGTCTGCTTTTGTAGGTTTGGAATGGAACCCCAGAGCGTGCATTTACAACGAGCCCCCAGGTGATGCCACATTTGAGTAGTGTGGTAGTGTCCTAGGGCTACCCTAACAAATGATCTTAAACTGGTGGCTTGAAACAATAGAAATTTATTCTCTCACAGCTCTGGGGCCAGAAGTGAATGGGTCAGCAGGGCTGCACCTGAAGGCTCTAGGGGAGGGCCCTTCCTTGCCTCTTTCAGCTTCTGATGGCTTCAGGTGAACCTTGGCTTGTGCCAGAGTAACTCCAGCCTCTGCTTCTGTTTTGACATGGCTTTCCTCCCTGTCTCTCTGTCTCCCTCTTCCCACCTCTTTGTCACTGAATTCAGGGCCCACCCTAATCCAGAATGATTTCAGCTGAACTTAATTACTTCTGCAAAGACCCTTTTCCCAAATAAAGTCATTTTCAAAGGTTTCTGATGGACATATCTGCACTACAAGTAGCAAGATTGAAAGGAAATCTCATTTTTGCATGTATAGATCTCCGACTTCCCTCTGGTCTCCTTTCCCCTGGACTTTTCTTTCATGGAAGTGAGGGCTCTGGGACTGATACATAGAAAAAGTAGGAGAGGGGCAATTTATTCATTTATTGATTAACTTCTATGAATCAGGCACTGTTTATTATTCTGTCAATGAATGAAACAGGCAAAGTGTCTGTTCTCCGGGATCTGGCATTCTGTTGGGGTGGTAGACAATGAACAGGTGAAGAGGACGTCTATCAGTGGAAATAAGGGCTATGTGGGCAAGTAAGGCAGGGAAAGGAATGGAGAGTGAAGGACTAGGGATTCTACTTTAGCTAGATTGGTTAGGGAAGACGTCTCTGTTGAAGTGACATTTGAGCAGAGGCTTATGTGACCTGAAGGGAAAAGTCGGGTAGATATCTGGGGGAAGAAAGTTTCAGACAGAGCCAAAAGCACGTGCCAAGGCCCTCAGCAAGAGAGTGTTCAACACTCAGCGAAGAGACCGGCTGGGAGGCACTGGAGTAAGTGACGGAAAAAGTGATAGGAGTTGAGCTCAGAAAGGGATCAGGTGGCCAGATTCAGAGGATCTTAAAATTTTACTTTGCGTGTGTTGGGATGTCAGTGGAGGGCCTGGGACAGTGTAGGAGATGAAATGACTTCTGTTGTAAAACAATCACTCGGCTTTTTGTGTACAGGCTATAAGGGAGCAAGGGCTGAACAAAGAAGGAGCAATTATGAATCTATCGCCGTTGATGTTGCTACACATTCAGGTCCGAGCGGCGAAGGGCAGAGGTGACGAGAGTCTAGATAAATCCCGTCAGTAAAAGCAGCAGGTTTTTCTGATGGATTAGATGTGAGAAGTACAAGGAAGTCAGGGATGTCTCTAAAGATTTTGACCTAAGCCCCTGGAAGAATGGACTTGCCATTTGCTTTGTAGAGACGGAAGGAAAATAAAAAATTTAATTTTGGCAATGTCTGGTTTGAGATGGCTGTTTAGCTCTCCAAGTGAAGACACTGAAAGGGAAATAGGAAAGAATAAGACTAAATTGGGGGGTGGGAAGTTGGACCTCAGGATGTAATTCTGAGAACCATCAAAAGACAACGGGCCAGAAGTGGATCAAATGAGAAGTGAGTATTAATAGCAAAGCTGTCCACAAATGAGCTCTGGGAAGTTCCTACATTTAGTAGTCGGAGACATAAGGCAACTAGAGCAAAGGAGACTGAGAGGCATAGGGGGAGAACAATTAAGAGTGGTGTCTCATAAGTGAAGTGAAGTGATGAGGAGGAGTTGGTGTAGCCAAATGACGTGACATAATTACAATATCCTTAGATAAAAATCAACAATCTAGAGCTCTCCACCAATATTGTGTTTTCTCTATTTTTAGGAAAATGAACTTAAAAAATGCATCAGTAAGAGTAAAGAGATATGTAGGGTTTTGTACAAAACAAACAAAAACAAAAAACTCAACTCCGTGCCCGACTTGACATATGCTTGCAGCCTAAATCCTACATTTCTTATATTTATAGTCACCATATTATGCAAGAATTGGCATTCAGAAGGATGATTCTGGGCCACCATGTGTACATAAATGAATGAAGAGTTAATTATTTGTCCAAAATAGAGTCATGCATTTTAGAAAAGATGTTAAATAATAAATGCTGGCATTTTAAGAAGGGGATTAAGCAATCTAATCATGATAATGTGGCAGAATTGGATGAGAAGACATGAGTGAATAAAAGCCAGATGCTTCTAGAATTCTTGTGTTCCAATTCTTTCCATCCCTTTTCTAATGTCAATTTTTTTTCCTTTATCACTTCAAAGTTAAATGGAGAAAGGAGGATTTGGAGGTCAGCAATCCATATCAACATAGAGAGACAAACATTTTTTTTTTTCTATCATATGCAATTTCTTTACTTTCCTCATCCAGTGGTAGTATGAGATAGAAACCAGAGAGTCATACATCACGGAAGGTACAAGTACTTCAGGATACTGTCTGGACAATAGAAGAGTTAATAAAAATAGACTGTAACAGCAGCCAATATTTATAGCTATTTATTGGGGTAGTGTTACCCTTCACTGAAGCCCTGGCTACCATAGTACTATGCCTCTCCTCCTCTCTCCTCCAGAAAACAAAATGTTTCTGTTTATCTGGCTCCTCTATTCCTCTCACTGAAGGAATCCTATTGCCCAATCCAGTGTCCAGCTAGATGCAAGCTTCCACCCCACAGCTCTATGAGGCTCTCCTCACACCCTCACATAGTCCTGTTACCACCCGGCACCGTCTGTCCACTTCCCACCGTCACCCCACAGTCCCTGGGTCCATTTTCCACCTAGTCTCACTGCACACCCAATGATGCCATCTTGCCTGCAACTCTCTTTTTTTTCCCATAACACATAAGGAAAAATATAGATACCCAAACCCCTAACACCAGAGACTTTTAAAGCTCTCATGGTTTCATCTCAGGTGACCAAGTCATCCCTGCTTCACTACAGGATGGCTTCCACAGGGTCACAACCTCCTCTGGACTGTTCTAGGATAAAGACATGGCAGAGACCACAGAAGAGGGAATGGAATTCAGCAAGAAGCTGAGGATAGAAAGGCAAGGATGTGAGCAAGGGGAAGAAGGAAATGGGCCACTTCTGTTGGGTTCTTTAAGAAGGGCACATTCAGGAAAAGGTAGTCATGGGTCGTGCTTTTTGTCTTTGGATGTGAAGACATAAACCAACTCTGCCATAAAGATCTACAGAATCTTTATAGATTCCCCTATCTGTCCTGACTGTACATTTTCTTATAACTAGATGACAAAAGAGGGCAAAGGTAAAGTGAGGATTCAGAGGGACAAGATATTTATCTTCATTAAACATTCTGAGTGAGAAATGTGGGCCTAAAGGTAAATACATGCTATGAATACTAACACAAAGGAAATGAAAGAGCAGCAGCTTCAAGTTACTGTTTACATGCTTTATCTCACGCTCAGTCAGCACTTTCCTGGAATCCATCTGTCCTTGGTGTTTATAGAAGGATAATTAGTTTTTTAAACATTTTGAAGGTATCAGAAGAAAGAAACTCAAAAAACGAGTCCAGGTGGAGGGGCATGGAGTCTTTAAGCACAGAGCACACTTTGCAATGCATTTGTTCACAGGACATGCATTTACCAGCAATAGATTGTCGACTGTCCGGTACCTGGCATGTTTTTTTCTCCCCATCCCATCTCCCTGCCCTTTTTCTCCTTTGTGTAGATTTCTCTACAATCAGGATTTTCTCTGATGCACCATCATATCCCCCTTTGTCCCTCTCACCCCCCAGGGGCATCTTTTGCAAAGATCAGAATGGCCTAGAAGAGGGGGGTAAGTTCCCAGGCATGGTGGGGCAGGAAGGTGGTATGATGTGGGACCTGAGATTTGGCCACTTTCTAGCCAGTGAAGCTTGTAGGAAGGCTTTGAGTTTTGATTGTGGACTCTCCAGGAAGGGCAGGGGGATGCAAATCTCAACCTCAGAACCCACTGCACAATTGATGCTCACTGAGATACAAACGGCCTCTGCTGGATTTCTCCATGGTCTCCTTCTCTTTCCACCCTTGACTTGCATTTTTTCTCTTTCTTATTTTCTCCCATGCCTGCTAATACTCATTCTTCATTTGTAAAGTGAAAATAACTATGCCAGTCTCTCAGGGTTCTTAGGAGATGCAAGTGAACGATTATATGAAAATGTTTTGTAAACTGTAAAATATAATGCCTTGGTTGGTAGATATTTTTATCATTATTATTAGATGGTAAAGAAGAGTGTGCACCAGGTTCAGAAGAAAGAGAAAGTGGAACTGAATCCAGAAAGGTTGTAGATAATAGTAGTAATGACTTGAAAAGGAAGCACAGACAGGTGAACACATTTTGGGGAACCCCTTCTCATAAAAAATCTCCAATCCTGTAACAGTCATTTTCCTCCCAGATACAGCCTCATTCATGGCTAGGATCTGTGTTTATATTTCAGACAAGGTAAATGGAAACTTGGCACTTACAAATTACTTTCCTCAATGTCTCCAGCCAACTGACCTGGTCCAAAATAAAAACAGCAAGGGCTGAATTATCTGATTCAGTACTCCACACAGAACACGTAACTATTCAAATGGAAGCTAAGCATTTTGTTGGACACTCAGGCTGAACTAGGGCAAGAATGGATGTTTGGATTATCTGCCTTCCTGATTATCTGCCTTTGGGGTGGGTAACCTCACTGATTCAGCCTTGTCAAAACTGATCCAGCCAAATGCTTCAGCCAAACACGCAGACCCCTAACTGTTCAGACAGTGGTGCTGGGCTTTTATTTTAGTTTACACTTTTGAGATTCATTTCTCATGCTAGAGTGTGATAAGATTTGCTTTATACCCTGTGTGCTGGCAAACTTCCTCTTGCCTCATAGATTATCATGTCAGGTCATTGGAGGATCACTTTGAGAGAGGTATCTGTGAACTTATTTTGCAGATTGGAAAACCAAGGCTTATAAATTTGGCTGAAGGTTAGTTGTCTGGTAACTGACAGAGCTGGAGTTCCAATGCACATCTTTAGACTCCAAAAAACAGTGTTCCTTTTACTTTACCTAATAGCTATTGTTACCATTAGTCACCACAACTGCCACCCCCCAGTGGAAGATCCACTGACCTTCTACAGCCCTTGATTCTTTGGCTGACCTGACACCACAGATCTCCATATACATTCTACCCCCGCTTTGATCTTTTCATCATAATGTACTTCTCCACCTTTCCAATCTTCCACTACCCACCATCCTTGCTCCTTACTTCTTCCTTGTGCTTTTCAGGGATCCACTTAGTAGGAGTGCCATCCCACAATGTAAGGGTAAATTTGTGTGTACAAGTCTTGGTGCTCAACTAACTGTGCATTTCTTACCAGAAGAAATCGCCTTATATATTATCTAAAACCTGTACCAATTATCCTAATATCATGCACAAAATTTACACTCAAATTCTATATTTTAAAGACAAAATTACAGAATTAATATATGAGGGAAGAAAACACTTTTGAATCAAAAGTGACGATAGGTGCTAGTTGGCATGGGGTATGTTCCCACACATGGCCTTCTACTGCACACCTTTGCTTGCTCATGATGGAAAAAGTCTTATTTTCCATTGCTTCAAATGCATTACTTACAATTCTCATTGGCCTTGTGGTGGAGCTGCTAATTTTCCAATCTTTCCAAAAGGAAGTGTGTGCAACAAAGCACCTTGGGAAAGTATGAATGTTATACCTCATTTCCACAAGGAAATGTGAATGATTATTGTAATTACCTTTCAGGAAGTAGCAGAAAATTGGAACTGTGTCTACACAGAATCAGGCAAGGTAGACATTTCACAATTTGATTTGTATGTGCTTCTGGACAACTACTTAGGGCTGGGTTACCTGGCTTGTTTGCCATTCATCCCTTTCTTCATTCTTGCTACATGCCAGACTCTGAACCAACTGCAGGGATATGGTAGTGAACAGACAGAGCTCACATTTCGTGAAAGGGGTAGAGCGGGGATCTGACCTGCATGGAGGATCTAGTGACCCACCCACCTCCTAATGCCTGCTGTGAGGGGATCAGGTAAGAGGGGAGATTTTCAGCGAAATTCTGTCTTCAGAGCTGCTGTCTCCAGTCATAAACATCAGTACCCCAATAACAAAGTTTTATTTTCTCCGGCTTTTGACTTCAAAATACTTCTCCACATGGGGATATTTAGCATCCAAAGTACAGGCTTTCTCACTTCAAAGAAAACATGATTATCTCTGAGCTAAACATCTTTAGCTGGTCCAGGTGTGTGGTGTATGTACGTGTGTGCTTGTGCATGTGTGTGCCTGTGTGTGTGTACATGTGTGTGTTGGAGGAAGGAATGGTTAAGTCACAAAGTCCTAGGCTGGTTAGGGGAAGAGCTGGAATTAAACCCCAACTTCTGGTTCTACTCTCTTTCTGGATGCTGTCTTAGGTTGGACCCCTAATCATCCATTTAAATACAATTTGCACTTTAATATAGCTTTTGAGGACCTACATTGTCACACACTAAAGTCTTTATATAAACATTTACCACCCATAGCATGTCTGTTATCTTTAACACCCAAGATGTGTCTTCTACTTTGAAAACAAGATGCCACTTTATAAATTCTCTGTCACCAGCGGTTGCTAGGTTTCTAGGTCAGTCCCTGATGCCCTTGCCAACCTTCAAAAAATAGAATTAAACTAATTCAGTTACCTGCCAGGAGATCAACCACTTTGCAATTTGTAAGACCATAATATTTCTTTTCTTTCTGCAGCCCGCATTCCCTCCCAACTGCATGTGCAGGAGGCACTAAGAAAATAAGGAAATAAAACTCAAATTGCCTGAGCATTGCTGTGTTGTTGATAGTCTGCTGGCTACTTCCTCACATTTACATTCAATCCCCACAAGAACTCTGCGAGGTAAATATCATGGACAGTCCTATTTTGTACTTGTGGAAATAGAGGCCCAGAGAATCTGAATTATGTACTCATGGCTTATCTGACTCCCATACCCACCCTCCCTTACCCCAGCCCACCCCAGTTCCCCAAATGTCTCAGTAGGTTTAACAGCCTGACAGAGCTAGATCCAAAATGTTGCTGTGAGTAGGTGAGGGTATGATTGAATTTCAAACCAGACCTGAAAAGTTTCCAGATTACACGTAGCTTTAATTTAGCCATGTCTCATCTCTTTTCTAACAGCGTGCATGACTAACCTTGTAAACCAGGATGAAATTATATTGGGTGAGATCGAGTAGGACTATAAATTGATTGTTTCGTGCCCTGTGAAGAACGCATTTAATCACTTTCATGATGTAGTATTCCGACATACCTGCTCTCTCTCTTACTCCTAGGGTTGTAGGGAGAGCCTGTTTGGAAGTCCTAAAGGTGCAAGCATCTTGGGCCATATTGGTTTAAGGCTCCACAAATAACAGACACCAACAACCACCAACTGCAGGGCTTGGGTGATGGTGTGAAATGTACTCTGTGGGGCTCTCTCTGTCCAAACCTTGGAGTACAACTGAGACAAGAGTCTTCCAGAACAGAGTGAAGGTGAAAATCACAGAATTCAGTGGCACTCTCAGGCAGTGTTACTCCAGGTGTCATCCAAGGACCAGCAACAGCATCACCTGGGGGCTTGTTAAAAAAGGAGACTTTTGAGGTCCACCCTAGACCCACCACATCACAATCTGTGAGGAGGATGCTGAAATGTCTTTTCCAAAGCCTGTTGTGTGATTCTGATGCTCACTAAAGTTTGAGAACCTTGCTCCAAATTGTCAACAACAAATGAAATAGTGAACCTAACACTAGCGTGATAATGGCACCGAGAAGCCGTGATCCCTGTTACCATGTAGCCTCCAGACTAGCAGCTTTGCTTGTGTGGTGGTTTAGCTTGGCTTATGTATGAAGTGCTTAGTATAATGTTTGGCACAAGTAAGTGCTCAAGAAATTCTAAAATTAGTAGTGATGATACAGTAAGTTGTAACAGTATTAATAAGGTAGAAGCTGTTGGTTGTGTGGCATTTGAAACAGATGGCAATTTCTAAAGTAAAAAACCATTAGTTTTCCACAGTGGGAAATCAAACAGGGAGAGATGACTCCATCCTATATAGACACTTCTCTCTTGTTTCTTCCATAAGGGCCACCGTAAAAACAGATTGTCAGAGAGTTGTTAAGGGTGATTGCTTTAAGTAACCAAAGGAAAATAATTTGTGAGTTGTAACAGGAAATGTGGTGCTGTTTCTCGAATCCAGTTCTGAGGCTGAAGGTGAGAGTGACACCATGAAAGAAGGAAGAAAGGAAAAAGTGGAGATGTATTAAGTGCACACACTAAGTCACATGCTTACTGCTTTACATTTTCATGGTTCTTACCTTGGAGTTTATGGTGAGGACATTATTATCCTCAGATTCCTCCGGAAGGAAATAGAGACACCTGTTAATGATGCCGGTTGCTCACGGTCCCACAGGTAGTAGGTACCAGGGGCACAATTTGACCCAGGTCTGTGTGCCCAAAGGCTGCATGCTTTTCACCACCATCTCCTCTCCTTCCTGCTCTCACTTGCTGTCCTCACCATTGGTGCCATCTTAGATTAGTAATGGGCTACATGAACAACAGCGCCCGAAACAGGTTAAGAGGACATCATAATTGGAAATTGATCCACTGTGGCCAAAGGAAGGAAGAAAAGCAAAAGGAATGGAAAGGGAAATGAAAGACCCAAGTGGTAGACTACAAGTGGGAAATGAGTTCTCTATGGCCATTCACCTGGGCCCATCTTTGTGCACTGTCTGTGTCACAGAATAGGGAAATGTAATCACTTCACAGCTCTGATACCAAGAGTATCAACCCTCTGCCAAATGGAACGGAACATGGAGTGCCATCATGCAGGCACATTTCTGCAAGATCTTAGGCAAAATCACAAACACTCTTCTGAGAGTTCAAGGAATTGTGGTGGTGCTTTTGTGACTGTCTTATGTGAAACAGTGAGCCAAGGCCATCACTGGGAATCATTTCCTAGTGAGTTACTCTCAGAGAGAGAACCTGTCTCTGACAGGCTCTATTGAATGAAACCAGCTTAACAAAATGACTTCAAAAGTGGCTGGTGCTTCCTGACTGTCCACTGCCCTGAGGAGCTTGCCAAAAGTTGAGACGACGAATTTTTGCAATCCCACTTGGTTTGACCTAGAAATGAAAGAGAAATGTTAAACTATGGGGATTGAGGTCATTGTGCCCACTCATTTTGCACCAAGGACTCTTGTGTTCAACTTTCTTCCTCAGTGGATATGAGAATGGAAGTCCATGACACAGTTCTTTTGTAACACTCAGAAACAATATATTTCCAACTACTTTCAATTTGCAGAGTTGCAATGGATACAGTATTACTGTGCCCTTTATTTTGACCTTGACCTAAACAAGATGATGTAGAAACTAGAGAAAATTGCAAGGAAAAAGAATGGGTCGTATTCCTGTCATCTGGAATAAATGAACAAATGGCTTCCCCAATACTGCTGAAAAATGTTATCAAACGTCCTCAAAGGGTTTGAGTTTCACTTTAAGTCGAAGTTGTATGATGCATCTAAATTCAAAACTATTTTCTTTCTTCCAGGCACAGGATTGCTGCAGAAACTTAGTGTGACATAAATGTACAATAGTCATTTGTTTCCCTGTGTTCATCATCTAGCAGACGTAAGTTAGAAATCACTAAAGCAACCCTTTCTGACTTACACCACAATCACAACGTAAACATAGAGTAGGAGATAAAATGTAAATTTTCTCTTCAACCTGAAGGCGTAAATGTGCCAATAAATTGTCATCTCTCAGGAGTTAATTTTCCTAATAATTGATACTGGAGTTCACTGTTCCTAAACAATACACCTGTTAATTAATATTTATGTCAAATATCTGTACCATAATGCATTTTATAAACCAGCTGAATTTCAATTTTCTAAGCATGATTTTCTCTTCCTCGTTCTTAACTGCCTCCTTCATTTTTAAAAAATTAATTAGATTAATTAATATTCAATATATTTTAAGAGTGACATGCAGTCTAAAACTATGTTGCTTATGAAGAATTACTTTCTGCTTGTCAAAAATCATGATATGGACTATCTTTCAGAGCTCAATTATTTTTCAGTAAGAAATCTTTAATTAATCATCAATATTATTATGGATGACACTGGTACAACCCAATTTCAGGTTTTTTCCTTGGTCTTTTTTATAGCTATTACAGAAGAGCTATGTAAGCTATATAAGCTATTCTGAAATACGAAGATATCCTCCCAGCAGAGGAAAGAAAGCCTGGATATTTTGCAAATCATAAATGGTGGCACATTTACTGTGACTAGGCATCCTCCGTGGACACACAGGAAACAACAGCCTCTCATACCCCAGAGGTAAAATACCACACAGATGTCAATTTGTCCATGCTAGATTTAATGCAGGCCTGTTGGGGTGAGAAGGGCGGGAGGGGAGTATACCACTAGCGAAATGTTTCCTAGCCTGTGTCATCCCTCATTATACAAAGCATCTTTTTTTTTCATTAGATTTTTTTCCCTACCAATCAAACATAGAGTAAGACCATGTAGACAAATTGCTCTGACTTGTCACTGCTCATAAACGTGATTCTGAGAAGCTCCAGAGCCATGCCACTGGCTACTGGAGCAGCTGAGAACTTAGTGTCTCCTTCAACCAACTGCTAAACTAAGGACGAGTACAGAGTGGTTGAAGTACTCTTTTTACTTTGAGAAGAAATTAACGCAAATAGTAACAGTTCACAGCACTTCATCTGTTCTTGACATGCCTTCACAATGGATCAAAACATGTGCATCCCCTCCCTCTCAAAATTAGACGCTGCATGGTTGGG
Organism: Choloepus didactylus; assembly: GCF_015220235.1. NCBI lineage: Eukaryota > Metazoa > Chordata > Mammalia > Pilosa > Megalonychidae > Choloepus > Choloepus didactylus. Next base: position 21,662,098 of record NC_051325.1, on the reverse strand, counting down.
ATGTGTAATTAAATATATTCATCCATAGTAAGGTGGTGGCCACGTTCAAATAGCACATGCCAGTCTAAAGGAAACCAGCCAAGTAATTTAGCACAAGTCAAAGAAGACACCCTCTTAGGAAAAGGCTGTGGCAGACATTCTCTCCCTCAACATTCTGTGAAATATTTCCCTTCAAGGCCTTTGTTAGCTTTCACCTCTGTGTCAGTGATTAATTCTAAAATGAATTGCCCAAGTGACATTCATCTCAATTAGATTTATTTCTATCTGAATTAAGTGCAGCTTTGGTCAGAGGTCATAGCAGATGGAGTAGTAATAATATACCAGTATTAGCTAATAGTTACTACTAATAACAATAACTGCAATAATAAGCTGCTATTTTGGAGAGTCTTTTATTGTATGTCAGACACCACAATGAGCAGGTTGTGATATTATTTAATGTAACTCACACGACAACCTTGTGAAGTAAGTGAGCATCATTATTCGCATTTTAGAGATGAGGAAACTGTTTGGACACACAGCTGTTGAGCAAGAAGAAATCATCTTTGCTCATGTCTTTATTGTCACACTTTCTCTATACATCTCAGAAGCTCATTTCACAAGGAAAATTCAGGAGCTCCTCCTGCAGGTATTTGTTATTCATTTTTCTGCATAATTAAGAAATTATATGCTGCTGACAACGCTGGTAATGTAATGCCTAACCTCTCACATTCTTCCCTGATTGCCATGCAAAGGGTTTGAAAAGAGATATTTTAGAATAATTACCCATCGGTAATCATCTCCACGCAACACAAATCACATTTGATTCCCCATTAAGACAGACCAAGAGAATGAGAGGTTTTCACTCCAGAATGCTTTCTGCTGCAATCAGGTTAATTCCATGTTTCCATTCCACTGGTCTTCTGAATTTAAACATGGGAACACGGAACAAATTCTACATGGGAGATAATAATTTCCCCCAGTCAGGGGTCTTGATCCATTGGTGAAAAAGTACTTAACTATTAGCTTTCCAAGTGGAGGAACATCCCATCCAGAGTCACCTCCCAAGGAGAATTCATCTGGCAAAATGGGGTGGACATTTCACTTGCAAGGACAGTTGTTTAACCTTATTCACTCCAAAGCTCAGACTTTTGCAAGCACAGACTGCCCTATAAAATAATTCATACAGAAGAAAGAAACAAATGTCAGGCCACCATAGTTCACCTGTCTCATTTTGTAATCCTGATCAGCAATCCACCAATCTGTGGTGATAAATCATTTTTTGATTTATAAATGCAGCAACCTTTTAAGATCATCAAAGCATCAACACTTCTTGTGCGACACTTCCCAAGATTTAGCCCCTGCCTTTAACTTTAGTCAAGTAATGCTACAGCCTTATACATGCATCATAATCTTAATCTGGGAGATCTGTGTTTTCTCACCTGTACTCAACAGACCTGTCAACAACACTTCCATTCAACAACCTCCCCCCACCTTGCCCAGATCTGGCTTCCATTTCTCTTTTGATTCTATCAAGAGAGAGCAGAGGACAACCTCAGATGGCGGCTAGGTGAGACAGGGCAAAAAAACACCTCCGTGAAAAATACTAGATAAAAGCCAGAAAGTGACCCAGAATGCCAGTTCCAGCGATGCACCAACTGGACAAGATCTGCTAAATCCACAGGGTCCATGAACTTGGTGAAACTGGGAGTCTGCAATCTGAAATGAGTGAGTAAGCTGTTGAATATCCAGCAGCCATGCTGCGGTGTGTGGAAACCAAGGATTGGCGTTTGGAAGCAGACTAGTTCTTTTTTAAAAAAACCCAAAAGGAGCTGCAGATATGGCAGCGAGAGCCACACAGTGAAGCACGGCAGGAACAGGCTGTGCAAATGCCTCAATAACTGGCATGGAAGATAGCCTTTAGCACACCTGCTGCTAATTGTCTCAGAGCGAGGCAAGCAGAGGTGAACCAAAAGGGGAATAAAACCACACCCCTTGCAGCCATCTTCCCGGTGGTCTGGGAACGCTCCTTCCCAGCACCAGGGCCACAGCCCAGAGCCACACCAAGAAACCCAGTGTGACGGGTTGTTTCCAGTGGCACACGCACATGCCACCGTGTCGGGCATGGACAATAGCCTTTCATGTACCCACACCTAATTGTCCCAGAGCTGGGAAGGCAGAGCTGTGCGAAAAGGGGGAAATTGACACGCCCCATTCAGCCATCCTTGCAGCAGGCTGGGAGAGCACCTACATGGCCTGGCAGCCCAGAACTTCCCTTGCAGGATGGTACGCACTTGTAACATAGCACAACCTTCCCTCAGCGAAGGCCCTGGAAGGGCATGGTTTGGAAGAGGGACCCACTCAGAAATCCCAGGGTCCATACACCAATACCAAAGACTTGTGGGTCATCAGCAGAAACAATCTGTGGTGAGACTGAAATGAAGGTTTAGACTCTTGCAGCAGCCTTAAATCTCCAGGAACACATGGGAGGTTTGATTATTAAAGCTGTCCTGCCTCCCTAACTGCTCAGACACACACCCTACATTCAGGGCAGACAGCACCAACAACACACCCAAACTTGGTACACCAATTGGACCCCACAAGAACCAGACCCCACACACCACAAAGACAAAGTTGGGGAGAACTGACTTAAGGGGAATAGGTGACTCGTGGATGCCATCTGCAGGTTAGTTAGAGAAAGTGTATGCCACCAAGCTGTAGATCTGACAAATTAGAGATTTGTCCTTGAATAATCCTACATATCCTGAAAGAACCCTATCAAGTAAAGCAAATGCCAAGAGGCCAAAAACAACAGAAAAATTTAAAGTATATGATAAAACAAATGATATGGATAACCAAAACCCAAACACCCAAAAGAAAAGATCAGAGGAGGCACAGTATTTGGAGCAATTAATCAAAGAACTAAAGACAAACAATGAGGGCATGGCACAGGATATAAAGGACATGAAGAAGATCATGGCACAGGATATCAAGGACATGAAGAAGACCCAAGAAGAGCATAAAGAAGAAATTCCAAGAATAAATAAAAAAATAGATGATCTTATGGAAATAAAAGAAACTGTTGACCAAATTAAAAAGATGCTGGATACTCATAGTAGAAGACTAGAGGAAGCTGAAAAATGAATCAGCGATCTCGTGGACCACAAAATGGAAAATGAAAGAACAAAAGAAAGAATGGGGAAAAATTGAAAAAATTGAAATGAACTTCAGGGATACGATAGATAAAATAAAACTTCCAAATATAAGACTCATTGGTGTCCCAGAAGGTGAAGAGAATGGTAAAGTCTAGAAAGTGTATTCAAAGAAATTGTTGGGGTAAACTTCCCAAACCTACATAATATAAATACACAAAGCATAAATGCCCAGTTGTGCCGGTTTGAGTGTATTGTGTCCCCCAAATGCCATTATCTTTGTGGTTTTGTGTGGGGCAGGCGTTTTGGTGATGGTTGGATTTGCTTGGAATGTGCCCCACCCAGCTGTGGGCAATGATTCTGATGAGATGTTCCCATGGAGGCGTGGCCCCGCCCATTCAGGGTGGGCCCTTATCGGTGGAGCTATATAAATGAGCTGACTCGGGGGGAAGAGAGTGCAGCTGGGAGTGATGTTTTGAAGAGGAGCAAGCTTGCTAGAGAGGAACGTCCTGGGAGAAAGCCGTTTTGAGGCCGGAGCTTTGGAGCAGACGCCGGCTGCCTTCCCAGCTAGCAGAGGTTTTCCGGACGCCATTGGCCATCCTCAGGTGAAGGTGCCCGGTTGCTGATGTGTTACCTTGGACGCTTTGTGGCCTTAAGACTGTAACTGTATAGCCAAATAAACCCCCATTTTATAAAAGCCAATCCATCTCTGGTGTTTTGCATTCTGCAGCATTAGCAAACTAGGACAGATTTTGGTACCAGAGAAGTGGGGTGCTTTTGCTGCTGAGTTTGCAGATACCAAACATGTTGGAACGGCTTTTTAAATGGATAAGGGGGAATTTCTGGAAGAGTTGTGAGGAGCTTGATAGAAAAGGCCAAAACTGCTTTAAAGAGACTGTTTGTGGAAATATGGACTCTAAAGATACTTCTGATGAGGACTTGAACAGAAATGATGAATGTGTTGTAAACTGGAAGAAAGGTGATCCTTGTTTTAAAGTGGCAGAGAATTTGGCAAAATTGAGTCCTGGTGTCAGATGGAAGGAAGAATCTGGAAGCAACAACTTGGAATACTTAGCTGAGGAGATCTCCAGACTACGTGTGGAGGACGTATCCTGGCTTCTCCTTGCAGCTTATAGTAAAATGCGAGCAGAGAGAGATAAACTTAGAACTGAACTCTTGGGTTCAAAGAAACCAGAAGTTGATGGCTTGGAAAATTACGGGCTTCCAGTGGGTAGAATCCCAGAAGCTACAGCCCAACCTGAGGACAAGCCAAGATTGGATAAGGAGTTAAGCAGAAAGGATTTGTGGAAACTCCTATTGTCTGATGGCTTTGACCCCTGCATGCTTCATGCAAAGCCAACAGAATTTTTGCGAGATCTTTATAGACAGAGCCATTGCCGGTCTGGACTGGAGGAGACAGACAAGGAAAAAATTAAAGGAAAAATCTCTTCAAAGACAGAGCCATGGAGGTTGAGGTCTGGAGTCAAGAGGTTTAGGGCTGGGAGAGTGGAGCAGCCCACATGCATGGAAAGGGTGAGTTTGCCCTGGAGGTCGAGGGTGGGCTTTCCGCCTCGATGCTCTGGAAGAGTTCTGCCACCTCAGGTCCCAAAGAGGGTGGAGCACATTTCCAGGGAATTGGGGAGAGCCTGGCTGCCACCACACTGTTCTGAAGGGGTTGAGCGTGTGACCCGGAGATGGAAGGGAATCCGGGAGCTGCCCCGATGTTTGAGGAGGGTGGGGCCGAGAAGGTGGTCTCCCCAATGTGTGGAAATGTTGGAGCACTCACCCAAGCATTTGGAGAGAAGAGGGCTGCCACAAAGGCCCTTAAGAAGGGTTAGGCTCCTGCTCTCTCAAGCCCCACGGATGCAACATCGTTCTGTTAATGACTCTCAGACTTTGAAATCTAATGGAGTTTGTCCTGTGGGTTTTAGGAACTGTTTTGCTCCTGTTAACCCTGTTTTCCTTACTGTTTCTCCTTATGGCAATGGAAATGTTCATCCTATGAATGTCTCTCCTTTGTATATTGGAAGCACATAACTTGTTCTAGGTTCACAGATCCACAGCTAGAGGGGAATTATGCCTTAGAACTGACCAAGCCTAAACCGATTTTGATGGGATTTTGTACTTAACTTTTGTTACTGAAATGATTTAAGTTTTTGTGATATTGTGATGGAATGAATATATTTTGTATTTGGAAAGATAATGTCATTTTGGGGTTCAGGGGGTGGAATGTGCCGGTTTGAGTGTATTGTGTCCCCCAAATGCCATTATCTTTGTGGTTTTGTGTGGGGCAGGCGTTTTGGTGATGGTTGGATTTGCTTGGAATGTGCCCCACCCAGCTGTGGGCAATGATTCTGATGAGATGTTCCCATGGAGGCGTGGCCCCGCCCATTCAGGGTGGGCCCTTATCGGTGGAGCTATATAAATGAGCTGACTCGGGGGGAAGAGAGTGCAGCTGGGAGTGATGTTTTGAAGAGGAGCAAGCTTGCTAGAGAGGAACGTCCTGGGAGAAAGCCGTTTTGAGGCCGGAGCTTTGGAGCAGACGCCGGCTGCCTTCCCAGCTAGCAGAGGTTTTCCGGACGCCATTGGCCATCCTCAGGTGAAGGTGCCCGGTTGCTGATGTGTTACCTTGGACGCTTTGTGGCCTTAAGACTGTAACTGTATAGCCAAATAAACCCCCATTTTATAAAAGCCAATCCATCTCTGGTGTTTTGCATTCTGCAGCATTAGCAAACTAGGACACCAGTGAACTCCAAATAGAATAAATCCAAATAAACCCACTCCAAGACATATTCTGATCAGACTGTCAAATACTGAAGAGAAGAAGCAAGTTCTGAAAGCAGCAAGAGAAAAGCAATTCACCACATACAAAGGAACAACATAAGACTAAGTAGTGACTACTCAGTGGCCACCATGGAGGCAAGAAGGCAGTGGCATGACATATTTAAAATTCTGAGAGAAAAAAATTTCCAACCAAGAATACTTTGTCCAGCAAAACTCTCCTTCAAATTTGAGGGAGAACTTAAATTTTTCACAGACAAAAGTGCTGAGAGACTTTGCTAATAAAAGGCCTGCCCTACTTGAGATACTAAAGGTAGCTCTACTGACAGAGAAACAAAGAAAGGAGAGAGAGAGATGGAGAAAGGTTCAGTACTAAAGAGATTCAATATTGGTTCAATAAAGGACATTAAGAGAGAGAGAGGAAGAATATATCTGACAAACATAAACCAAAGGATAGTATGGCTGATTCAAGAAATGCCTTCGCAGTAATAACGTTGAATGTAAATGGATTAAACTCCCCATTAAAACATATAGATTGGCAGAATGGCTCAAAAAATATGGACCATCAATATGCTGCATACAAGAGACTCATCTTAGACACACGGACACAAAGAAATTGAAAGTGAAAGAATGGAAAAAATATTTCATGCAAGCTATAGCCAAAAGAAAGCAGGAGTAGCAATATTAATCTCAGATAAAATAGACTTTAAATGCAAGGATGTTAGGAGAGACAAAGAAGGCCACTACTTACTAATAAAAGGGATAATTCAACAAGAAGAAATAACAATCATAAATGTTTATGCACCCAATCAAGGTGCCACAAAATACATGAGACAAACACTGGCAAAACTAAAGGAAGCAATGGATGTTTCCACAATAATTGGAGACTTCAACACATCACTCTCTCCCATAGATAGATCAACCAGAGAGAAGACCAATAAGAAAATTGAAAACCTAAACAATCTGATGAATGAATTTGATTTAACAGACATATATAGAACATCACATTCCAAATCACCAGGATACACATTCTTCTCTAGTGATCACGGAACTTTCTCCAGAATAGACCATACGCTGGGATATAAAACAAGCCTCAATAAATTTAAAAAAAATTGATTATTGAAAGCACATTCTCTGACCACAATGGAATACAATTAGAAGTCAATAACCATCAGAGACTTCGAAAATTCACAAACACCTGGATGTTAAACAACACGCTCCTAAAATAAATGGTTTAGAATGTAGGGGAACTAACGATAGAGAGCAATTATTGAAGGGGGAACAAAAACCCAATATGAACAGATAAGCTATCACGGATGAGCTTAACGTTCTGGGAATGCCCAAGAATGACTATGGTTTGTTAATTTCTGATGGGTATGGTAGGAACAAGTTCATAGAAATGTTGCTATATTAGGTTATTTTCTTGGGGTAGAGTAGGAACATGCTGGAAGTAAAGTAGTTATTATAGGTTAGGGATCTTTTCCTTACTCCCTTGTTACGGTTTGTTTGGAATGTTTTTTTATTGTATATCTTTAAAAAAAATTTTTTTGATATAGTTAATTAGAAAAAAAGTTAATTGAGAGTCAATGGCAATCAGTGCAATATATGATACTGAAGTGGATCTAAGAATGGAGGGGCAAAGCTCAAAGGGGGCATAAGGAAAAATTGGAAATAGAATTTAAGCTTTATATCCATATTAATTTTCTTGAAGTAACTGCAGTTAAGTTAATGACATAAGTTAATATCCTTGTTTGTAGGAAATGTACATGGAAGTATTATGAGTTCAAGGAGTATGATACATGCAACCTGCTCTCAAATGTTCAGAAGATGATAAATGAATAGATAGATACTTGATAGAAAGATAATAGATACAGTTGAAAGAAAGAGAAAGGGGGGAGGGAGGGAAGGAAGGAAGGAAGGAAAGAAAGAAGGAAGGAAGGAAGAGAAAGAAAGGTACTGCAAAGGTAGCAAAATGTAAAATTGGTAGATACAGATATCTGGGGGTAGGGGGGTGTTGGAGTTCTCTGTATGGGGTTTGTATTGTATTTGCAACTGTCCTATATGTTTGAAATTATTTCAAAATAAAAATTAAAAAAAAAAAAGAGCAGCCAGCCTGCTGAGAGGGGGACATAGCTCTCCCTCTCTCATATTAGCAGAATATCCACTCCCCAGTTCTATGCAGCAAGACTTGTCTTATCCTTCAATCTCACTGTTGATGCTCTTTTACCAAATCTTCAGTGCCCCTTCCTTCCCTGTGCTCACAAAAAGGACCCATGCATTGTTGTAGGAAGCTGTCAGATCATTGTTCCTCCTAGCTGCATTTTAATTTAAGTCATTCTTTCTTCTTCTTCTTTGTTTTTTCATTTTTAGCTTGGTGGTAACACAAGTGGCTTGGTGGTTGGTTACACAAGTGTTCTGTTTGTAATTTCCCTTAAACTGCACACGCACTTTTCTGTTTATTTCATGCATTTTTATGCATATACGTTACATTTCCTAAAGTCCATAAAGCATACCAAAAAGTGCATGCAAAAATTTACCAAGTGATTATTAACTGAAAATTTGTGTACCTATCATGCAAATCAAGAAAGAAAATGTTGCCAGTTCCTCAAAAGCCTCTTTATGCTCCTTGCCAATAAGAGTTCTTTCCCTTGCCTTTACCAAATACTCTGACTTTCATGATAATCATTTCCTTTAAGCCTTATCTTTAGCTATAAAGTTAAAGACCTTGCCCATGTTACATAATTTTTAAGCACTCAAATCAGGTAGATGGAGTTTTATAGATCAAGTTCACATCATCAGATATTTATGGTGTACGGGGTATGTGTCAGACATTAAGCTAGATGCTAGAGGAATAAAAATTAATAATAAATAATAATATAATAAATAATAAAATTAGTTACCATCCTCAAGAGACTCAAAGGGTGTTGGGGAGGCTTCACTAGAGCTTGTGAAAGCATAAAAACAATAAATTTGATCTACTGTAACTGTAATCATCCAAGGAAAACTGGAACTAGAGAAAATTGCTTTGTCTCCAAACCAAACATGCCCAGACACCATTAGTCTGGGAAAAAAGCATGGTCAAGTCTTTCCTTGGAAGATTAAGTGGGTGGGGCAGGAGGGGAACTCCTTCATATAAAATTCCAAGAAGGGATCTCATTCTCTCTCCCTAGCACCAGGAACAAGGCATTCACATTTCATTTCTGAAACAAGAGGGGAAGGAGGGTTCGTGATATGTCAGGGATGGAGACTTTGGAAGGAAACTTCTTTCTCAACCTTCTAAGGGGGTTTTATATTCTTTATTTGGGTAATAAAGATAATGGAGCACTGAAATAATTCACTGGGGTGGTATTTGTGGTGCATTTGGACAACATTTGGCACCCAGGAGAGCATGACAAGTGCTGGCTCAGCCTTTTAAAGTGATGGATTCCATCACCTGGGCCAATGTACTTGAATAAAGATGAAGAAGAGAGTGAGGCTAACGAGAACAAATGATAGGTTAATGGCAGAATATTGGGCTAAGAAGGGCCAGCAGTCTTGTTTCTATAGCATGCTGTTTGTTAAAAGACAGAACAATTAGAGTAACATCATTCAAATCATGACAGCAAAATTTTATCTGCAAACTGGAGTAAAAAGTGATGAATGGGAAAGTATTACTTCAGTTAAGGAGAGACAAAGTCTTCTCAAGACCCCACTACTCCTTTCTCTAGAGTCTGTCTCAGATGCTGTCGCAAATTCCAACAGTCTTCATTACTGTCCCACACATCTGGAGTGGGGCTAAGTGCATTTTTTTTTTAATTTTTGTATTGTGGTACTGAATAGATAGTCATCTCTTTTATTGATATACATTTTTTTTACCTCTTTAAATTTTCTTAAGTTTTAGAAATATTCTTATACTGTTATAAACTTATAGTATAATGGAAAATAAGGAGAATCTATGATTGGACAAAGCTTGGTTTAAATCCTGCTTTTATTACTTACTAACCGTGCAATACGTACAAATTCCTTAGCCACTTCATAGTTGTATTGGGAGGATTAATTGCACAATCTAACTAGTAAATTCATAATAAATGGTGGCTATTGTTATTTTCTCCTCAATTTGACACTAAGCACCTGGCCTGCATGGATATGTGACATTCTTGTTAATACCACTCTCAGAGCTGAGCAGAGAGTTTGCTGATAGAATCTGCTCAAAGGATGCTTGCTGACTGACTGCTGTGGACCCAATGCCAGGATGTGTGCCCCAGTGGGCTGCTGCTTTCTAATCTGAAATGCTCTAACTCAGGGAGTCTGTTCCGTGTATGGTGTAACAACACACAGAAGGGGAAACAGGCAGGGGGGACTCTGAGACAGTGCCTTTGTGTTCCAGTGATTCCAAATCAACACCATGCTGCTTATTAAATAAATGTGTCTAGTTGACAAAACATCCGTCCCTGACTTTGACAAAAATGATCGATGAAACATTTCCTATAGGAAAAAACTCCAAAGAAAAGAAAAGCCTAATCCTAATATTGTTTAGCTGACTGCGTTCTTTGTGTCTGTAAATGGTTCTGTCAACTAAAGGTGTTTCAGCCAAATCATCTGCATAATTCCCCAGCAATGGGATCTGTCAACCCATATGGCATGATCCTGAACCTAAAAATTTTTATAAAAGAGGAGGACATCAGGGCTGGGTGATTGGATTTTAGTGATGACAATGCTATGAAAGGAAAGAGCAAAGAAACACATTATCTATTCGGGGATCTTGTGTTTAGTGGTAGGAAATTCTCTGAGTGGAAACAAATAGGGTTTACAGGGTAGTGTCACTTTGGGGCAGTCCTTTGTCAGTTGTATAAATCACATCACTAATGTGGCAAACAATCATAGGCTTGAGATGCTTTAGAATTTGTGATTCCATCACCTTGGAGCTGCAACAGTGTGGACATCGAGTGTGCTAGAGACAGCTGTGTGAACACTAAAACCTGCATACACTTGCCACCTAGTCACAGAACTAGATTTCTTTCCCAGCCTCTCTTGCAGTTAGGTGAGGCTATGCACACTAATTGCCTTTTGCTATGTAACAAATTACTCCAAATGTCAGCAGCTTAAATCAATGCAGGTTTATTATCTCACACAGTGCGTGAGGGTCGGGAATCTGAGAATGGCTTAGGTGGGTGGTTCTGGCTCAGGGCCTGTCACAAGGCTGCAGCCAAGCTTTCAGCCTGGGCTGTAGTCATCCGATGGCTCAACCAGGGTTGGAGAGTCTGCCTCCAGGCTCACCCTCATTGTGGCTGTTGCTTCCTTGCTGGAAGTTGGGTGGAAGTTCCATAGCATGTGGGTTCCTCCGCAGGGCTGCTGACAACATGGCAGCCTGCTTTCCCCAGATTGAGGAACCCAAAAGCAAGCCAGCTCAAAAGGCAAGTAGCTATCTTTTAATGAACTATTCTTGGTAATCACATACTGTGCTGGTTTGAATGTATTGTGTCCTCCAAAACACCGTTATCTTTGATGCAATCTTGTGTGGGCAGACATATTGGTGTTGATTAGATTGTAATTCTTTGAGTGTTTCCATGGAGATGCGACCCACCCAACTGTAGGTGATAACTCTAATTGGATACTTTCCATGGAGGTGTGGCCCCGCCCACTCAGCATGGGCCTTGATGAGTATACTGGAGCACCAAATAAGCTCAGACAGAAGGAGCCAGCTTGCTACAGCCAAGAAGGACACTTTGAAGAATGCACAGAAAGCTGAGAGAATAGCTGCAGATGAGAGACAGTTTGAAGATGGCCATTGAAAGCAGACTCTTGCTCCAGAGAAGCTAAGAGAGGACAAACACCCCAAGAGCAACTGAGAGTGACATTTTGAAGAGGAGCTATGGCCTAGAGAGGAGCATCCTGGGAGAAAGCCATTTTGAAACCAGAACTTGGGGCAGATACCAGCCACGTGCCTTCACAGCTAACAGGTTTTCCAGATGCCATTGGCCATCCTCCAGTGAAGTTACCCAACTGTTGATGCATTACCTTGGACACTTTATGGCCTTAAGACTGTAACTGTGTAACCAAATAAACCACCTTTATAAAAGCCAATCCATTTCTGGTGTTTTGCATTCCAGCATTAGCAAAACCAGAACATATACCATCACTTTTACTGTATGCAGTGTGAGACAGGACTTCACAGGTGTGAATACAAGGAGGCAGTGCTGACTGGAGACGTTCTTGGCACTGAATTCTGGCCAGTGAAATATGGGTGAAAGCAATGCATGCTCTTACCAGGCATGACACATAAAAAACTTTGCCCACAATGCTCCATTTTCTCTCTCTTTACAATTATTTAGGTGAATAGTAAGGTCTTCAAGTGGAACCAAATAATGATAGGATCTAGAGTCTATGTTGATTGCATAGATCTGAGACTCTGTAACACAAGAGAAAAATAAACCTCTATTGTATAAAGCTATTGAGATTCTCCCTTCCCTTCCCTCCCCTCCCCTTCCCTAGTTCCTTTTCTTTTACAGCAGTTACCCACCTGTAATGTGTGTGTATGTATGTGCGCATGTGTGTATTTCCCTTCAGAATTTATACATTTTGGTTCCTCACAGCTTTATTTATATGCATTTGTTAATATATTTGATTTATGTGACTATGACTTTCTTTCCCTCTACCGTGTTAGTCTTGGCTATTACCTTTAATCTGTAAGCTTTTTGAGATCAGGAATCCTGTATTCTATTTTGTTTCTATCTCCCTATGGCAATGAGAACATTATCCTGCACCTAGAGCAATTATTATTCACAGATTAACTGGAAACAAGCTTATGTCAATATAAGGGAAAGAGATGTCCTATGGGATCGTAGCCAAAAAGAAAATTCTCATTCCAGAGTTTGACCTAAAAAAAAAAGAAAAAGGAAAAGAAAAACAGAAAGAAAGAAAAAGAAAAAGCATAATGTATGTCTTAAATCTTAACCTAGAAAGAGGCAAAATTGCGAAATCTGTGTTCGCAAAGCCCTCTCATTAAAAATAAAGGCATAATTTTATACAATAGATAAAGTTCTGTACAAGCATATTTATAACCCCAGTATCACTGTATAAAGGAAAGCTGCCCTGGCCCTTTTATTTATTCAAGCCAATTAAAATTTTAATGAGCCCCAACTATGTTCAGTAAACATCTCGCCTTTTACCTTTTACATAAAATCAGATTGTCCTACAGAAGTTTTTAAGGACTTTAAAATATATTAAAATCCATATATCTAAGCATCAGGAGTTTCATTTACCAAAATCATTTATGATATAACCTGTTACTGCATTAGCAGTTAGCAGAAATGACATTACCCCCATCCTCCAATGTCTGGAATGAACTCAGAGGGCATTTCTCATTTCCTGTATCAAAGGGTATCAGTTTTTCACGCTAAGGACATAAATGAGGTGTGGTACCTAGGAAAAATATTCACATCCTTTAAAATGAGAGATACTTCTCCTTGAAAAGCTTAGCCTGCTTTCAAAGTTTTGGAAGTAATTAAGAACACAAACCTCCTTGGGGCTCCATTGGCTCTGTCTATGAAATCCACTCACTTTTTATCACACTGCCTGGGAGAAAGATGAGGCAGGCCATGGATGTGTAAAATCCTTGACAGATTAACTCTTGGGGAGACTTAGACCCAAGTGGAAACTGCTGTTATGTTTGCATGGAAGTAAGGAAAATATAGCCTGTTTTAAAATAATACCAAAGCATACGGCAAAAAGGGAAAATGGCATTAGCTTTGTTGTTGGGCTCAGATCAAGAGCTCAGATCTTTTGATAGAATTCATGTTTATTTTCTATTTGAACACCGAACTCAATTGAAATGAAGTGTGTATAGATGCCACTTTCTATTGGGTCCTATGATTAGAAACTCTGAATATAATACCCCTACAAGTGTCAAATCATAAATAACAATCTCATCAGGGAGACACATTGGTTTCTCCCTGTCAATTAGCCAGTGGCTGAATTTCTTCACAGCTCTGATTACATTGAACATAGATAACAAGTCCTACTTCCTAATTTTATTGATTTTCTCCATGCTCTATAGAAAACTATTGATCCCCATTTTCTTGTTCAGTTACTAATTGATTTCATCCTTCATTTAATTTTGCTTAAAGTGAAACTTCTTCTGTATGTAACATAACATAATAAAGAAAAAAAAGGTGTCAGAGCCACTTAAATCTATGAAAATTTTGATGAAAATTTAGTGACCCATTCTATGAATTATCTATAGTTAATAATACAGTGAAATAGTGAACTTCTCACTGCCACCCCTACATACATGTAGAACCCATCTATGTTGCAATCAACACAGAATTTAGGTTTAGGAAACACAGTATAAACCAATGATGAGAAAATCACTTTTACTACTAAAATAAAACAAACCTAAAAACAAAGCACATACATACTCAAAGACACACACAGAGACATGTATTTCCCTTGTTTGGTGAGTTTTTCTTTTTCTTTTCTTTGTCTGCTGGACAGACACTTTACTTTCAACTGTTGCGCCATTAATGATAAATGTTTGTAGTCTTGTAATTCAATAAATTTTCTTCTGTAAAGTTATATCAGTTTGTGTCTCTTCCTTCATCCCATGATTTGCTTTGCACAACACTGTCATACATGGACTAGAATGGAAAATTTAAATAAAATTGGTGATGGATGGTGACAGCCAGGTTTCTCACTGTTGCTGTGCAGGGTTACTAATAAGTAAGGAGAAAGGCTACAATGGTTCATGTGTTAATGGATTGGAGTTGCAGATGTTAGTATGAACTCATTTTTTAGGTTAATGTAGATACAGATGATCACATATAAAAATATTTATAGATATAGATATGTTTATATATATATGGGTTATTAAACACACTTGTATCTCCTTGCTCTGTTAGTGAAGACAACCTTGAAGCAATGACATTCCACTAGCAACAAGCACACTTTGTGCCAAGAAATTGATTTCTAATGTAATTTTCCATTAAAAGGAACCTAACCACTCAATAATTGGGGGGAATGCCAAAGACAAAGGAACCAATGGAAAGAGCTCCAAGTGTCCAGGTTTGGAAAATCTGAGTAGCAAAATAAATAAAATAATATTGGATGCTAATAAAAAATGTAAAGTAAATATCCATTAGATCATGCTTATATAAATAAATGATTACAGATATAAATTAATTATTGTATACATAAATAGGTGGGAATAGATAAAACTCCCATGCAGAAGAATTCCAAACAATTTTGTAGATAACTCTGCCCACAAGGAAGTGAAGCGTAAATCCCCAATCCTTAAGTGTGGGTTGCATATAATGACTTCCTTCCAAAGGGTCCAGTATGGAAAAGGGGGAGGGAGAGTAACCTTATTTTGAGAAATCTGAGCAAATACTACTTCAGCCAGGTGGTAAAGGCCAACATGAGTGATAAGTCCTGTTGATAGTGTGTACTCTTGATATGTTGCTGACAGGGCGGCGCAGGAATGAGACACAGACACAAAGTTAAGAATTAAGGGAGCAGGGGACCCACTGCATTTCATGCTAAGTGGACGATAATGCACCTTTGCTCCAGCTATTTATTTCAGAAGATAAGGGAGTATATGCTAAATGTCCTCAGGCACGGGAGAGCCCAACAGATACCTATGTTTACATCCTGTTGCATATCAGAAGAAACAATCTAGGTTTAGGATAATGGTAAACGTTGTCGTCATAGTCACAAGACACATATCTTTACGGGGTGTGCCTGCATGGCGTTCCATGCAGGCCTGCAGCTTAGCATTCCAAGCCACCACCCTAGATATGGCTCAGGCAACATGGAAGACTCGGTTTCCCACATTGATATGATGTGGTTAGAATGGGACTTCACCCCATGCTCCTCCTCTCAAGCCCTCATAACGCCAGTCTAATCATGAAGAAACCTTCAAGCAAACACCAGTTGAGATTTAGAGGCATTCAACAAAACACCTGACCAGTATTCCTCAAAATTGCCAAGGTCATTAAAACAAGGAAAGTGTGAGGAACTATCATGGCCAAAAGGAGCCTAAGGAGACATGACAGCTAAAGGTATGGTGCTATCCTGAATGAGATCCTGGAACAGGAGAAGGACATTATGTAAAAACTGAGAAAATCTAAATAATGTGTCGTTGTTGATTCATTAGTTGTGACAAATATGCCTTACCAATGTAGGATGTTAATAATAGGAGAAAAACAAGAACACACTATACAGAAACTCTCTACTATCTTCTCAACTTTTCTGTAAACCTAAAACTGCTCTGCAATAAAATTTTTATTAAAAAAAAAACTGTCCCAATCTTTGAGAAGAGTTTTTGGCGTGGGCATAGACTGGATGGTTGGGATTCATTTACACAGTAATGAAGTAAACTACTACTATCTAGGAAGGCTGAGCAAATTTCCACGATGTCAAAGCACTTGTATTGTTCTTCTAAAGACTGATGAACATCTGGGTGAGGCATAATGATGGTGCCAACAGCTGGGTACTCATCTCTGCATGCCTGTCCTTCAGTCCTGGAAAGATGTAATCACTTGATCACAGAGCAAATACTCTCAATTTTCCAATCCTGGGCTTCAATCAAGAATTGGGGTGAACCTCACGTAACCCTGAGATAGCACTGGCTGGCTCATTTAGATTGGCTGTCTATTAATACTGATATTTTCCTTTGAAAGTCCATTGTCTTGTTTCAGGCAATAGGCTACTGAAAAAAAAAAATAAAAAGGAAGACAGGACAGGAAAAAAAAAGGCAGATTGAAATTTATGACTTTACTGTGCTTATGAAATTATGAAAAGGAGCCAGCCCCATCCACACTGGCCACAGACAAGTGTAGCTATAACTAAAATTTACAGGATGCATAAAAAGAATCACATCAGCTGAATGTTATAAATCATAGCTGCCTAGTCACCCCAGAAAATTCCTAATGGATCGTCGTGCCCTCAGGTTTAAATGGTTGTCCTTAAGAAGTAAAGGTAAGTGACAGGTTAGGTACATAAGCAAATGGCATCATTGCATTTCCTGAATTTAGAATGGTGGGTTGGAATGAACAACCCACACAGGGGCATTGCGTAGATGCCTGCAGGAAACTTTCATTCAAGCTCCTACTATATCCTAAGCTTTAAACAAGTATAGGGATACTGAAATAGCAAAACACATCCCCGGTATCAAAGCGATACCTTTTAAATATACAGATGATCTGATAACCAGTGGCAATACAATGAAATGAGTACTCTCTGGGAAGTAAGCCCAGGGCTGAGTGAGCCAAATTGGTGATACATGGGATCTTAAGAAGTTTGGATTTTATGCTGAAGCAATAGGTGGTTACTGAAGAATTATAAACAGGGAAATACTATTTTTTAAAAAACTTAAGAAAAATATTTCTGTTTAGGAGGCTGTGGCAGTCTTCCTGGTGAGAGGAGGATGAAAGCTTCAACTAGAGCAGTGATCATGTGGATGGAAAGGAGGGACAAGTGAAATGGTACCAGCCTAGATTGTGGGCTGAAACGGGGAAGGAAGTATCAAAACTTATTCCCAGGTGCCGGGGTGGCCAACAGAGAGAATGATGGTGCCCACTGTCGGGGGGGGAGAAATGGAGGAGCCACAGTGTCTCAGGTTGGGGTTCCTGGAAACAGTCTCTGAGATGGAGCACTGCATGCAGAAGTTGTATTGGGAAGCACTTTTAGGAGAAACACCCAGGGAGAAAGGAGGATGGCAGGGTTTGGTAGAGGGAGAATCTGATCCACAGAGCAGATGCAAATGAGGCCTCAGCTGATCGTAGGGGACCTCAGAAAGTGGAATGGCTCCTCAGAGTTGCCCCAAATTGAGGCAAGGGGACCCAACACCTCTGTACCCCCACATCGGCAAGTGATTGTCCACAGGCCCCCACACATTTGAGTAAGGGAGTTCCCTACAGCTTAGGACAATTCCCAGGTTGGGCTGCAGCCATGGATATCCGCAGCAGCTCATGGAGTGCTGCATTGTCCTGGAAGAGGGAATCTGATTGACACCACAATATGCACCACAAGGTGACGTTTTTAGTGTTTTTCCTTTTCCTTTATTTCAGTTCATGCTTGTGTTTGATCATTTGTTTTGTTTGTTTGTTTTGTTTTTTAGTCTTTACTTGCTAGCATTTATTGCTAGGTTAATTTATTACACAGAGAATGATACTCTGTTGAATGTGGTTACAATTATACATACGGTACCAATTCAAGATCATTATACTTAGCTGCTTATTTTCACAGGTAGGAGGGAAGGGTGTGGCATAACTCAAGTGGGCTGGGATGGCAGGAACCAGATATATCAGGGTAGAAAGAGGAATATACCAGACCCCATGACTAGCTGTGCTTCAAGTGAGTTTTCAAATTAATTGGTTCCTTCCTTGAGGAGGGTCTGGCTCAGAAGAAACAGGAATTGGTAAAGCTGCACCCTGTCCACAGTGATCCACAACCAAAAATAATCCTATCTAAAAGGACCCTAGACTTCTGAATGCTGCTTCATTAAGGTTTCAATGACACAAAAATGAGTATGAGCCTGGAATAGAGATGTGAGTTGGAAATAGGTTGTTATAACCATCGGGTTACGGACAGTGGTTGGTTCTGTGAAGGCAGGGGCATCTGCTGGGATAGTTGGGAAAGGAGGAAAAGAAACAAGCCTGGAAACCTAGGGAAACAACAATAATGCAAAGCATTCCTCGAACTTTAAGGTGCATACAAATCACCTGGGGATCTTTTTAAAGTGTGGATTCTAGTTCCACAGATCTGGTGCGGGGCCTAAGATTCAACATTTATAAAAAAGACATGCAGGTGATGCTGATATTTCTGGTCCATGGATCACACTATGAATAACAAAGAGTTAAATAATCAGAACAGGAGGAGGCTCAAAAGATGGAGAAAGAGGACCCAAGGGGTCCACAGGAGGAAAGGAGTTGGTGATGTTTCAAAAACAAACCAAGCATGGTTGGCATTTCTATAAACCTAGACATGGCTTGAGTAATAATGGAAATTGCTTAGGAGGTAGTAGTTAAACCACATACTCCTTACTTCCCTGGAGTAATACAACAGCATGAACCCTTTCCACATGAATCCATCTACCATATTAGTTAGCAGAGGCTACATTACTAAGAAATAAGGCATTGGGATGGGAAGTTAGGAGGGGTTGTGTGATTTATAGTGATATTGGGGAAAAGGAGGAGGCAGAAGAAGTAGATAGAGGTCTGCAGAGGGGACTGTGGGAACCCAAGAAAAGGGTATTAGGAAGAAGGAAAAGAGTACTGAAAAGATGGAAAAGAACAACTGAAGAGGCATTACCCATTCCACACTATTGTCAAAGGATAGCCCTGAGCTAGGAAGTACAAGAAAGAGCTGTACTTATCAAAGAATGAGTACATGAATGAGGGAATGAGCAAGCATCTCAAGTACATACCTACCTACTTACTTATATACATCATTTTTGAGGAGTGGGGGCTTTAGTTTGGGTTCCCCTGAAAGCACTGTGAGATTTGGGAGCAGGTAGCTTAATTGGAAGGTGATGCCACAAAGCAGGGGGAGTGAGAATGTTGGCCAGGAAAAGTGGACACAAGAGCACATTATCTAGGATGCTACGTTCAGCCTCAGGGGCTCACTTCTGCCAGGAGTTCGGACAAGTGTACAGAATCCTCCTGAAGAGTCCATCAATATATCCTCCAGCTCCCCCACCCCCACTGGTGGAGTGTGGTCCCCTGGGGGCATTACTGCCCCTCCACTTCTGGCCTTCACTTGCCCTTGGGTTCAGAGGAGGGCCCTGAGGTGAAAGGGCAATGAGCCACTCACATCCCATGCTGGAGATTGGACTCTGCTCATCGAGATGAGTCTGACCCCAAGGAGAAATGCCCACTGCACCTGCTGCGGTCATCGGAGGTGGGGTGAGGGATGTGATGCAGGGCTACTGAAGGCATCAGGCACCAGAGGACAGATTTAGTGGATTCATAGACATTTTCTGAGGCAGTGCAGTTTGCAGGTCTCAAGTCCAGGATGCTAACACAAAACAGTGGTTAATTGGGGTTGCCTAATGGGAACTGAGCAATCTAGAAGCTACAATCAGCCTGTTACCACCATGCAAATAGATGCTCTATAAATTCTTCCCTGGCAATTCTGTTCTTCCTAATTAATTGGCCAAGCTAAACCTCTGGAAGCAGCAGCACAAAAGGTAAACTTCAGCTTGGTCCCTGCCGAAATCATCACAAATCCAGTATTAGTCGGATGTGAATTAATGAACTTTTAGTGGAGTTGGTTTTTTGTCAGATATATTGATCCTGGAGTGAAATAGCCCATTAAAGGCTATAATTAAGATGCAGTTTCTGTTTGAAGATGAAGTGCCTGGGCAGGGACAAATTGCAAGATGCTCTTTGCTGTGAAGCTGACAGGTGATCAGGGGTTGAACGCGTACTGAGTTTCTCTTGTTTTCCTCTTGACAGGAAATGGAAGCCAAGTTTCAAATGAAACAAACAAGTTTGCATAATTATTTAGTCCCTAAAAAGGAAAAGGAGCTCCAGATCACAAGTTACTGGTAAAAATAGGGTTTTCCAACCAAGCAAAAGGAATCTGTTTGATATTAAACATACCCTGCCTTTCACTTACCTGTTTTCCTACTAGAAAGAGGGATTTTTTTTTAATCAGACATCCTTTCACTAGAGAATTGCATTTGAGGGGATTTTGATAACAGCCACTGGCGAGAAGAGCAGGCAGGGAATAGCTGAGACAAATTGCTGATGGGTAAGTAGGAAGAAAACACTTCTGCATTTTCTTTTTGAAAGATTCAGAAAATATTCATTTTCTAATTTATTTGGCATGGGTGGAATTTTTTTTGTTTGTTTGTTTTCAAGAAAAGTAAGGAGGTGCTGGGGACCAGGTGAGGGTGCAGTCAAGGTGAGGAAACACTGCAAACAGAGATGGCAGCATGACTGCTTGGCAATGCAAATAAGTTCCTTGAAAGGATGAGTTATAAGTAGAAAAAAATCAGGATCCCACCTTGTGCATAGGAGAGAAGCAGGGAGGAAGAAAGAAAAGTAGAATTTTAAGGAGCTAGGAGCTGTCCGTGTTGCCATTTGTATCTTATCATGTTGAGGCCTCATTACAATCCTTGGGTAGGAGGTGTAGCTTGATCCTATTCCCATTTTAAAGATGGAAAAATAGAATCTCAATGAAGTTGAATAACTTGGCCAAGGTTAGCTATAAGGCAGCAGGATCAAAATCTAACCACAAATTTGGTATCTAAGTGTCCCCTTCTTTGGAGCTCCTAAAATTGCCCTTCAACAACGTTTTCTCACATTTTCCAAACAGTATATGGTCATGTTCATATGCAAAAATGTATAGGGTCTGCTGGTACAGATATCTCATGGACATGGTTTTAGTGATCATTGTCAGCCACCAAGAAAATTGAAGCTATGTGGAATTTAGACATAAATGTCAAGCACATAGTATTGCCATTTACTGTGAATATCACTTAAGGGCCCTGATCAATGATACCCAATGGACCAGAACTCTCTTTCCAGGGGGTAGCAGGGAGGATGCTTCTGAACCTCAGCTCTCAGGGCTCCCTGTAGGCAGCCTCAGCTGTGACAGGCAAAGGTGAATGTTTTTCCTGACCAGACTGCATGGGCATTAGTGATAAGATGATCGTGGGGAAATGGACAAGGAGTTGCTATACTAACTTTTAAGCCAAACCAAGCTTCTTGAAGTACTCAAGTTTCAATAAGTGTTTTTCCTGTGTACTGGGGTTGAATGGTTTGTCCCCAAAGTTTACATCCACCTGGAATCTCAGAATGTGACCTTATTTGGAAATAGGGTCTTTGCAGATGTAATTAGTTAAGGATCTTGTTGTAAGTCATCCTTGATTTTGGGTGGGTCTAAATCCAATGACTACTGTCCTTATAAGAAGAAGAAAAGACACAGAGACAGAGGAGAAAGGCACATGAAGTGGAGACATCTACAAGCTAAAGGTGCCAAGATCGATGGCAGCCATTAGAAGCTGGGACAGAGGTGTATGATGGATTATCCCAGAGCCTCTAGAAGGAACCGAACATGCAGACACCGTGATTTCGTACTCCTGGCCTCCAGAAATGTGAGAGAACAAATGTCTGTTGATTTAAGCCACCAAGTTGTAGTAACATGTTACAGCAGTCCTAGGAAACTAATGTCACTTCCTGAACCTGCCTCATTCTAGGAGGAAAGTGTGAATGTTTCTAAATGGGAGACACTGACGATGACTGCAATGGCCAGTCTTGCTGCCCCATCCAGATCCCCCTTACTGGGCTGGTGCACACACCTCCAGCTGTCATGTGTTGGGTGCTAACAGCTTCCAGCTGCCCCCTTCTCCTGAGAATTGGTCTGAGCAGAATATGAGTTGCCTTGCCTGGGAAGTTACTGTTCTTTATGGCCAACCTCCAATCTCCAGACTGCAACTTACTAACATGGTGATACAGCCTCCATGAGACAAATCTATGGTGCAATTCATGCCTCGGAGCTCCCCGTGGGACTCAAGCAGAAGTTTGTCACCAGTGGAGCCCACACCTTTGCCTGGCTTCCTCCTCTGTCCTATCCTGCTTCTCTCATTCCTCTAGAGTTCTCTTCTGAAAGCCCACCCTCCATAAGTCAATGCACAGGAATCTCTGTCTCAGGTTCTTTCCTTAGGGAACCTGGCCTAAGATGACCGTAACCCATCCAGTCTTACGAGATACCACCAAAAAGCTGGTGCATCGTTCTCAGTGTCAGCTTAGTTCATGGTGTGATTTCAAGGTCGAGTCAATGCAAAGGATCCCTTTGATTTCCAAAATATTTCTACAACATAGTTTGATAAAAGTTGAAGTTAATTTAAAGTTAAACAAAGCTTTTCATTCTAAACTTCGATTTCAGATTTAAATATAAGGGTGGCAGATAATGTAGGGAATCATCTGCAAGATCTTGTATTAGGAGGTTACTTCTTAGACCTTACACCCTAAGCATAAGCAATGAAAGAAAAAAGCAGATAAATGGGAACTCCTCAAAATTAAAAGCTTCTGTACCTTGAAAGAATTTATCAAAAAGGTGAAGAGGCAGCCAACTCAATGAGAACAAATATTTGGAAACCATGTATCTGACAAAAGACTGATATCTTGCATATATAAAGAAATCCTACAACTCAATGACAATAGTACCGACAGCCCAATTATAAAATGGGGAAAAGATACAAAAAGACATTTCACTGAAGAAGAAATACAAATGGCTAAAAAACACATGAAAAAATGTTCAGCTTCACTAGCTATTAGGGAGATGCAAATTAAGATCACAATGAGATACCATCTCACACCAATTAGAATGGCTGCCATTAAACAAATGGGAAACTACAAATGCCGGAGAGGATGTGGAGAAATTGGAACTCTTATTCATTGTTAGTGGGACTGTATAATGGTTCAGCCACTCTGGAAGACAGTCCGGAGATTCCTTAGAAAACTAGATATTGAGTTACCCTTAGATCCAGCAACTTCACGTCTCAGTATATACTCTGAAAGCAGTGACACAAACAGGTATTTGCACACCGATGTTCATAGTGGCATTATGCACAATTGCTAAGAGGTGGAAACAACCCAAATGTCCTTCAACAGATGAGTGGATAAACAAAATGTGTCGCATACACACGATGGAATACTACGTGGCAGTAAGAAGGAACAAGATCGTGAAACACATGACAACGTAGATGAACCTTGAAGACATAATGCTGAGTAAAAGAAGCCAGACACAAAAAGAGAGAAATTGTATGTTACCACTAATGTGAACTCTGTGAAAAATGTAAAATAAATATTTTATGTTGTAGAATGTAGCAGACGTAGAGATAGACAGCAACTAGTGAAGGGGGAACAATATTCTAATAAGAACAGATAAGCTATTGAGGGTAAACTCAATCTTATGGGAACGCTCAGGAATGATTATGGTTTGCGAACTTTCTTGGGTGTGGTGGGATCATGTTGGAGGCAATGTAGTTATCTTGGGTTACTTATTGGGTTTTTCTTATTTCTTTGTTTTGTTAGGGTTTGCTGGTTTTCTTGGAGTATGGTGGGGACATGTTGGGGACAGTGCAGCTGTTTTGGGTTATTTGTTTTTCTTGATCCTTTGTTTTGTTTTGTTTTGTTTTAAATTGCTTTTTTAAATGTTTTGATAAAGTAAAGAAAAGCTATTGCATTAAAAAATTAGCTTCAGTGTAGCTATTTTAGGTTATTTGATTTTTCTTATACCATTGTTTGATTATGATTTGTGCCAAATCAGAGTGCACGTGCAAGGAGGCAGTACTATTTAATGGATAGTTGAATAGAATTTGCTTTTATCTATCCTTCTTGAATCATTACATTCTTCAAGTGTGGCCTTGGCATTGGCTCTGAAGGAAATTGCATCTCACCATTTAGTTAAAATTCAGTAGGAAAATGAAAATTCATTCCTTAAAGTAATAAATACTCTGCATGCTAAACATTCACTCCACATGGAACCAACAGAGTTCAAGTGGTTATAACTTTAGAGTTTTCTTTGAGGCCTAAAATTGGCTTATGCTTGCTTTGTGACCCCTTCTTTATGAAATAAAAATCTCTAATTTTCCAAACCTCAAAAGCTCAGCTGTAAAACTCTAGGAGACCAACAAGAGAAAAGGAAAGTTTCCTTCAAAGATGTCTCTAAGCTGTTGCTGGCTAGTTTTGCTCTCTCTCTCTCTCTCGAAGCATTAACTATATCTTTTGACACTTGTCCTTGGAAAAAGTCCAAATGTGGAAAATGGTAGAAGCAAACTTTCTTTACCCTCCTGCCTGGAACCTCTGATGATGTGGACAAGTTCTAGCTGGTCCTTTTATGGGTGAAACAAGGAAGTCAGTATCTGCCCACCACTCTCAGCCATGTCTGACATGAAATAAGTAAACACATAGCGAGGTTTTCTGAATTAAAAATCAAAATCCTCTCTTCTGGTTAGGACCCTTGAAAGGGCTTGAATCAAAGAGGCCCAGTGGCAGCTAAAACACAGGCTCATTGCCATTAAAAATATTCTAAGTAGTGTGTGTTTATTTCTAACACAATAGTTGAGAGAGGAGAAACTGAAATCTGGAACCATATTTTCATCTCTGCAGCCTCAAGTTGTAGACATTCAAAATACAACAATGACTCTTTTAGTTCAATTAAGATCTGAAAACCAAAATTGTCCTTAGAAAGGAGGAGAAATCCGTTTATATTCCTTTTCAGGCAGGGAGGGAGGTCTTTCTGGCAAAGCCTTTATCTTCCATTCAGGACGGGGAAACTTAATCGTTGAGTTCAAACCTTGTCTCGTCGTGGAGTTCAGGATGCGCCGACTTCCCCTGATGGGAATACTTCACATTCAGGAGATCACCCATCTCATTAATGGCTTCTAAGACCTGCAACGAGATTGCCTTCCATCAGTTCCCTCTAAACTCCTAAGTGTCTCTGCTCTCTGAACCTCAGGGTAATGGTGAGCTCCACTAAGACCCACAGTCTTGTTTTGCTAGCGTCTTTAAGGTTAAAGAAAAGGAGCAAGATCCATGTCAGTAGGCTATGGTTTATAAGCCCTGTTGGAATGTTAGATGCTAATTCATTTTATTTCATTTTCTTCGATGGTCTGACTCCACGTTATGAATGTTTATTTTGTTTTTTGGGTGTGAGGAGAGGACGAAAAGGATCTGGCCCAAGCTTGCCCTTTAAGGCTTTCTTTTAAAATTTAAGGACTTAATATAATCTTGTGGAAGAAAAAAATAAGGTTGCAGGTTACAATGAATGTTATGTCTTCATGACACAGCAAACCAATCTGGCCAAGAACAAAATGGAACCTTGTGGGAGCCAATTAGCATCCTCCTCTCTTCGCTCATGCTTAACCCTCCCTCTGCCAGCATTGA
Source organism: Choloepus didactylus (assembly GCF_015220235.1). Lineage (NCBI taxonomy): Eukaryota > Metazoa > Chordata > Mammalia > Pilosa > Megalonychidae > Choloepus > Choloepus didactylus. Next base: position 21,636,315 of record NC_051325.1, on the reverse strand, counting down.
AATACTCATCTCTATGTTCCATGGGATAATAGAATTTAAAACCAGAAGGGACAAATAACTCATCTGTTTCAACACCCTTACTTCAGGTGGATAAATGTATTCCCCATTTTACAAATCAAATAACTGGGAGCCAGAAAATAGAGAATGTTATGCTTTACTTCTGGTATTTAATTGATCTTAGGATATTAGGCATGTCATTTAAACTTTCTGAGCCTGTTTTTCTTAACTTGTCAGATGAGGAGGAAGACAACATTAGGATCTAATGTTTTGAAAAAGGTCAAGCAAAGGCTGGTAGCATTAGAATGATTGACTAATGGGACTTAAGGATGTATTTCTTCTTTGGATAGTCTTTCAACTAACATCAGTCAAGATATTCACCAATGTGTTTAGAGGGGTTTATTTTTGGGTGGTAGGATTATGGGTGATTGAAATGGTCTTTTTCCTGCTCTGTATTTTCTGTATTTTCAACATCAAATGGAAGTAGTAGGAAAAAGTAACAGAAGTTATCTTTTAAGTGACATCTCTCTGGGATGGTTTCTATTTGAGCTTGGCTGAAGGTGAGGGATGGGGACACTCAGCAGTTTCCAATGTGGTGTACCTGCACACTCTGGGGGATATGTGAGACAATTCATTGGAGGCTGTGGGAGGAAAACATTAGGATTTATATTCATCTTTATTTCAATCTTCTTAACATCTATTTTTGTGTCTGTTATATAATACTGGTGATGCATATATAATTTATAAATAAATTTATATTAAAGCCCACTGACCAAAGACCAATGGAGCACAACTATAGTCGAAGTCTGGTTTATGTAGCTTACTGCAGGAAGGGAGTACACACTCCGGAAGAGCAATGGGGATCAGTGAGGGGGAGCTGGAGGGGCTTCTTACAGCATTTGACCTTGAACTAGAGAGGATTCTAAGGAAGCAGAACCAGTTCTGGGTTGGGTGCCATCAATGAATTGCTTGGATATACTTATAATTCTTATCTGGAAGGAGGGAGGATTCAAGCAAGGCTAGCACTGTTACTGGTAGAGGAGCAGTTGTCACTCGTGATAGAAGAGGGAGATATTAAGTCACTTCTGTGTTTGCAGAATGGCCTTGTCTCTGTCTTCTTCCAAATATGGTCACTTGGTAGACTTGTCTAAATGTCATTTACATTCTGTGAGTGTTGTTTATGTTCAGTTGCGACCTGTGCCGGTTTGAATGTATTGTGTCCCCCAAATGCCATTATCTTTGTGGTCTTGTGTGGGGCAGACGCTTTGGTGATGGTTAGATTTGCTTGGAATGTGCCCCAGTCAGCTGTGGGTAATGATTTTGATGAGATGTTCCCATGGAGGCATGGCCCCGCCCATTCAGGGTGGGCCTTGATCAGTGGAGCTATATAAATGAGCTGACTCAGAGAGAGGGAACGGAGTGCAGCTGGGAGTGATGTTTTGAAGAGGAGCAAGCTTGCTAGAGAGGAACATCCTGGGAGAAAGCCGTTTTGAGGCCAGAACTTTGGAGCAGATGCCAGCTGCCTTCCTAGCTAGCAGAGGTTTTCCAGACGCCATTGGCCATCCTCTGGTGAAGGTACCCGATTGCTGATGTGTTACCTTGGACGTTTTGTGGCCTTAAGACTGTAACTGTGTAGCAAAATAAACCCCCGTTTTATAAAAGCCTATCCATCTCTGGTGTTTTGCATTCTGCAGCATTAGGACAAACTAAAACACTACCTTCATACCCTGGCTTCTCCCCAGGGTCATTTTCTATTTTCTTTTATTTGTATATTAAGAGATGTGCTCAAAAATTGTTATTGATATGGATGCATGAGCTTAGAAGTTTAGAGGCAACTGTCTAGTAGACGTCTCAGTGCTCCTTTCAGACCATTCCACAGGAATTGAGAGAATCACCAGGCCTGATATTGACCGATTGAGGTATATATGAGTAACTCAAAGCTGTTTGGATCAAAAAAGACAAAAAACAGGACTCATCCAACCTGTCTACATCCCTTCACATCAGGGAGCATGGTTCACTGGTCAGCTCCTCTTCTCCCCCAGGCCTGCAATGTCCTTCCCTTCACTGTCTTCTTCCCTTGATGTGTAAACACACTCAAGTCTTCCCCCATTCTCAAGGGCCTTTCCTAAACCTACTTTTTGTGCCTTCACAGGCCTTCCTTGAAAGACAAAATCAGATTCTAGAGCTTAGTAGAGCATGCAAAGCTGGGGGAACTGAAGGGTTGTTGTAACCAATGGTAGAAGATGTAATTGTCCAGATAGAAGTGTGAATGAACAGGCCGAGGACAGATCTTTGCAGAGTACCTACATCCAGGGTGAATGCAGCAATTGCAGGCAAAGAACTAGACTTTCATAGAGCTAGAGAAGTCAGAAAAGTGGGCTGGCACATTGTTAAACATGCTAAAAGAGGAGAAAGTTTACAGGAGGAATAGGATCAAAAGTGTCTTCAAAAAACTCTGGGTGTGTATGTGTGTGTGTGGGTGCAAACAATTGACTTCAAACTATCCTCATCATTCTTTTATTCCTTGTATTCTTAGTTCTCTTCATCATTATATTCTCATGACTTAAACTTGTGTATAGCATGAAGTAGGTACACGGCAAACATTTATTGAATGACAGGCTAAAAAGTGAGCTATCTCTAGGGTTTGAGATAACGACTTTGTTGTTATTTATACTCTTTTATATTTTCCAGGTTCTCTAAAATGAATACTTTTTTTTCTTCTTTTAAATGAAATGAGTTTCTGGTAAGAAAGAGTAGGCAAGTCTTTCAAAATGTTTGGCTGAATGCAATCTCAACATGCCTAGAACTGAGCTCACATCATTCCCCCTCTCTCATTGAGGATTTGCTCTTCCTTGTTTAACTGTTCATTTAACTGCTGTATCATCCTTCCATTCACCAGGGCTAGAAACTTCAAATTATCTTTGATTCCCAATTTGTACACATGCCCCGCATCTGATCATTTGTCATGTCCTGGCAGTTCCATGCATTTTGTAATCTCTGTTCATAGATCTGGTTTTTTTTGTTTGTTAGTTTGTTTCCACTGCCATTGATCTAGTCATCTTATTTTGTCCCAATAGCTCCATTTTAGGCTTCCTTCCTCTTGCCTCCAATCCATTTGTCACGTTTATTTTGTAGTGACATAATTATGTCACTCCCCTCATCAGAAACTTTGGATGCTGCCCCACAACCTTTATAAAAGAGGCCTAACTCAAAACCCACTTTCTTTCCCTGTGAGCTTTCCCCATTATAATAATTCATCTCACCTCCACGCTCCAAGATAACCAGGCATTTGATGCCAAAATAGCGTGTTAGGTCAGCTTTTGCATTAAAGACGATGTAAACAGCACACCATTTGGCTACTCTTTGACCCTTTCTATGAAACAAAAATGCTGACGACTCAGATCTTCACTAAACTGCTTTTCTTTTATATCTACTGAATTGATCACTTGGTTGTTGGGCATTGCTGACATAGTCTTGTTTTTTTTTTTTTTTTTTTTTTTTTTTACCAGTTTCATTAATGTTATTTTTCTAAACCTCCCAAGGGAAACTCAGGGACCCCCTAATGCTGGTTCAGTGAGAATCAAAGGTGACAGTACTAGAAATCCCAGAAGAGGCCCTGTTGGCCTGTGGTACACTCACCGTGTCTAACATATCCTTGGTATGTGATGCAGATACACAAAAGCGAGCCCGAGCTCCTGCGAGGGGAGTGGCTGGAAATCCAACAACCACTACTCCAATTTTTTTCTTTAGCAGATGCCTAGCAAAAGCCCTAAGGGAAAGGGAAAAAGAAAGACTGAGAGTAGACAGAATTATTCTGCAAAAAGAGGAATATGACTAATGAAAATTTTTTGGTGATGATTAGTAGAAGATGGTCAAAGTTACTAAAATTCTGTCAAACATGAATGACCAGGAAATGAATGGAACCATCAGTTAGCTGACACTACTTATAACTGAGTGTATAGAATTATGGGACCTGATGCACCCATTAGACAATTTCACGTACTGAGTCTTTGACATCAAGCAGAAAATGCTGAAGTGTGTTATTCTGGTTTAACAAGTTTTTATCTACAGGGGTTCTAGGTATAAAAACCAAACAGCTAATACAATGCAATTTATATTCAATGCAAACTTAAATGTTTTAAAATTTTTATTAATTTGAGGACCAGGATGAGAGGATGTGTAGGATCCAACCCCAAGCCTTATCCCCACTCCAGGGCCAGGGATTTTATTTTCCATCAAACCAGAGATAGGAAATAGCAAGTTCTTCTCATTTTTCTTTTTAATGTGTGAATGAACAGACTCAGGTATGCTCATGGATAATAAGCCTGTCATCTCAGTTAATGGGGAATGTGGTAGGAAAGACACAGGGAAAGAAATGGGCACACACAAACAGGCTGGTGCGTAGATGCATCCTGTAGGATATAAGCTACGTAACACCTCTTAAGATACAAGATAAAACCCTTTTAAGCTATGATGCCTTACCCTTAACTATTTCTAGCATCTTTCTTTAACAGAGCTAATCTCAGTAATGATTCTAGAACATCAAGCTCTCAGGTTTGTGACTTTCTTGTGCTGAGAGCCAATGTCAAATAAAAAGGCATATACTCCCCAAAGTAAATCTTTGCCCCGTTGGGCTCTGTAGCTCTCTGCAGGAAACCTTAATCACTGAGTTACTCTACCCACAATGAGGTAAATGCCTCAGATCTGTTCTGTTCTTAGCATTAACTAGTTCCTGGTGTATTATTTTAGGCTGGAAGGCTGACAGCACCACGGAAACCTTCCACGCATAACTGAGGAGCAATGCTTGAAGCAGACATTGAAAGTCAGCTTGCTCAGCCATTCGTGCCTCTCGCTGTTGAGCGATCCTGCCTTTTGGTTTCCTCATGCAGAATGTAGGTTTATCAAAAACAGCAATGGAGACTTTAAGACATACACAACACACATCCTCTCTGGCCCCCTAGCTTGGGCAAGACAAGACTCGCCCTTTGTTTTGGACTGGGAAGGTTACATGGAGATAAAGCTTTCTAGCTGAGAAAGCTTGAAAACAGAGGCTGTTCTTTCTCTTTCTTGATCACCCTACGGAAGGCTGCCCATGGAGCTGCACAGGATGGGAGCCCATGATTGTTTGAAAAACAAGGAAAGTGCTTTCACTGCCCGAGTACAACCCACCTGACCCGTGATCTCAGGCTGGTTTTCTGGATTTCCAAAAGACCATTTTCACTGTCTGCATATAGCTCTTTGTACCAAAGGAAGCAAGTTTCCCCAAGGGATGTACAGCAAAATATGTGATTCTGTTGATTCCTTAGGCTAATCTGGAGCCTTTCTGGGGAGCTTTTCACTTTAAAACTTGCACTCATAAACCTAGCCTTCTTAAGTCAGTGCATGTGATTGCCCTAAACTTTTTATATAATGAGCTCCTGGGTTTGTACTCCCCAAAGGAAATTAGAGCTGGCATAGGCTGAAAGAAACTAAACTATGTGAAATGATAATAATAATATTATTATTATGAATAAAAATTAGCTCTGCATTGCATGGAACATCACAGCATCTCATGTCCTGCTATCTTCCAAATATGTGATGAGGACTGTGGAGGGAAAATGGAAACCACGTGCCAAGTAGTGAATGAAATGCATTCTTGATTATTTAAGTGCCTGTTTTATGGGTGAAATCACATTACACTGGACTTCTTAGAAGATTCCAGTTTAGAGTTGCAATAGGACTTTTTTCAAAGCATAGCTGGCCCGACATTACATTTTCATTCTGCAGTTGGTAGAAATGTGGAGAGATTGCAATTCTTTGAGGAAGTTCTTTAATTTTAAAATTAGCAAATGAAAGAAGGGCTTATAATTGACTTATACAATTAACTTCCTGTTACAAATGCTTTTCTACCTGTAAATTTTCAATTCAAGAAATATCACAGAAGGAAACAAAGTTAGGCAATAGGGCAAACGCGGTCAGTAACTCCTACCAGCAATAGATGATATTTGTTGTGTGAGACCTTCCGTGATTAACCTGTTCTAAATTTCCTTAGATGACTTAAACAATTAGAGTTTTTTTCCTTTGTGGTGATGGCTTTCCAGTCATCAAAGATGGCACTAAAGATAGATAAACATACACTCCATGTAGTTTTTAATGAGATGTGCATTTTTCCTATGCATTAAAGCTTGGAGGCTGTGCTGTGTGTTGACAAGAGTTCTGGTTTGGGAGGCAAATGGGACTGGGTTTGAACTCTGGGCTCTGCTATTTAAAATGTGTGTGACTCCTAGAAAGCGGTTTGACCTTTCTGAGTCTCAGCAGCCCCATCTGTAAAATGACACCTTCAATGGGCAGTCGCCGGGGTCCAACAGCCATCCTTAGTATGTGATCAGCGATCGGCAGCTAAAAACAAGCCCAAGTTGGAAGGAACTAGATAGCCTGCAGTATCATCCAATGTCAAATCAGCCTAACTGAAGCAGAGTATAAGCAGGATCTTTACCTACTGTTTTTCTGGGAGTTCTATTTTTATTAATATAAGCACAGATTGCAATAGAACCATGCAACCACACTGCACTCAGTTGAAACTAATAATAATCATAGTAGCAGTAATAATAAAAATGTTGAATGCTTACAGTATGCTTAGCACTGTACTAAGTGTATTATGTATGTTATTAATATTGTTAAGAGCTAACATCAAATAGCTCCTATAAAAGAGGCAACATGCCAGATGCTCTAGAGACCACATCTTGTTTAACTTTCACAATGACCTTATCAAGTGGGACCACAAAATCCCACTGAATAAATGAGAAAACTGGGGCTTCAGAAGACTGGATAACTTGTCCAAGACACTACACAGTCACAATTCAGTTTGATTCCAAATATCTCACTGCACCACAGAGTGTGACTTTTACATGAAGCCCCCTCTCAGTTCTATTTTTATTTTCCACATGAGCTGTTGTCCAGCCATGTCTCCTGGCATATAAAGGATCAGGAGAATGTCCCTTGTAGTTCTGTTACTGTAGAGTTTATTTTAAAAAATTTATATGCATTTATTTATTCATGGATTCTTCTCATTGGGTTTTGTTCATTTTTCCAACCTGTTGAGGTTTTAATTCTGGCTTCCATCACCAAAACTGAAACTATTCAGCACACTCCCTCCTGCCACCCTACCAGCTCTGTGCACTTTATACCTTCAATAAGTTTATTTTTGGCACCTTCACTTGAGCTAATGATAAAATATTAAATAGATATGAGCTAAGCAATGTCTTTCTTCCAGAACACACCATTTCCCAACCACTCTGAATCAATGTGGGTTTTATTTTGTGTCTTCCAAAATCAGACGGAAAAGGGTTTGGCATTTTCTGCTACTTTGAATCATCACTGTCACCCCTCACTGGCATTAGCACAGAGCAGGACTGTAAGTCGCATCTCTGGAGCACCCTGTCCTCTTGGGCACGACATGAATTGTTTTCCTGATCCCGACCTGTGAACAAAGGGCTGGCTGGTGGTAATGCTGGGGCAGACTAAAAGACTCACTAGTATTTTTAACTGTCCAGTAGATTGCTGCAGTGAAAAGATACCAAAGCACACTCAAAAGAATCGGTCTTCGGGGACTTACAACTCAGTCCTACACACCACCGCGTTCTCAACTCACAGGCCCGGAATCTTTTTTATTGGTACTCTTCTATTCTTCAAACACTCTGTCAATCTATTTGACTGTTACAGAGTCAAACTGAAAGTTCCAGCAAGGGGGACGTGCTGGAGGAGAGTCAGGATTTCTAGAAAACTAAGGTTTCTAAAAATTATTAGGGTGAATATTCCTTTCCACCATGTGCTTGCTCAGAGATGCAAGCAATTTACATTTAGAAAAGATTTTTACTTACCTTCCTTTTAATAACAGAGGTAATTAGTCTCTGGCAGGTTGGAGGAGAGCTCCTGTATAAAACTGTTCATGCCATACTAAGAAAAGTCATTATTTTTTTTCTTCTTCTTATGAAATTGTTAATGCTCAGTTTCAGAATTGCAGTCCGTGGAATACAACCCCAAATAGGCTTACATTAAAGCATTAAAATCTGGTGTTAAGAATGTGAGCTTTGGGGTGAGACTAGCTTTGGGTTTTCTAGGATGGCCCTGAGAATTCACTGGACGAAAGCATAGTGCCTGGTAGCGTTTTTACGTGTTGGGAGAGATGGTCTTCAGAAGTTCTCCCTGAGGAAGATTTTAGGTCAGGAGGAGGCTCAGGATATATGTCTCATCACCTTTAATTTACAGTTGTGACCTAGGGGGCAAAGTGACTTGCCCAAATCTCCAGAGCCTGGAAATGGTGCAGGGAAAGAGACAGACCTTAGCAACCGGGCTCCCTTCCTGTGCAACCCATGGAAAAGGCCCTGCCTGTACCAGTGAATTCTGAACTCACGGACTCCATTCCAAGTGCATGGTCCAATGGCAATGCCTGAAGGAGCTCCCTTATTCCATATCCCCTTGGGGTTCAGGTGCTATTGAGAGAGACCGCTGGATACTTACGAAGTTTTGCTAGGCATGTACAGGAGCAGGGGGATAATCGGAGAGTCATCATTGCCATAAATAATGAACCCCATTTCCTTCAATCTCTGTCTGAAGTATCTTGTGTTTTTTGCAAGTTGCTGTATTTTCTGCAACCCTGAAAGGAGACAGGTAAGAATTCCATCAATTCCCCCATATACTACCCTATTATTAATACCTTGTAAAGTGTCGTATGTTTGTTATAATTCATGAATGAATATTCTTATATTTGTAGCTTTAACCATAGTCCATCATCCACAAGAGGGTTTACTGTATTACACAGTCTCATGTTTTATCTTCTAACTCTCCTTCCAGTAGCATCCACAACCCAAAGCTTCCCCTTTCAACCTCATTCACACACCTAATTCAGTGTTGTTAATTATACTCATAATAATGTGCTAGTATCACCACTGTCCATTTCCAGCATTTTCAATCAACCTAAATAGAAATTCTGCACAAATTAAGCATCAGTTCTCCTTTCTTTACCCCCATTCTATCCCTTGAAAATCTATATTCTAGATTCTGACACTATGAGTTTGCTTATTATAATTAGTTCTTATCAGTGAGATCATACTATATTTGTCCTTCTGTTTCTGGATTATTTCACTCAACATAATGTCCTGAAGTATCATCCACATTGTTGCATGCATTGAGACTTCATTCATTCTTTCAGCAGAATAATATTCCATCATTTATATATACCACATTTAAAAAAAAATCATTCATTGGTTGATGGACACTTGGATTGCTTCCATTTTGGGACAACTGTGAATAATGCCACAAAGAACATCAGTGTGCAGATGTCTCTTCATGTCCCTGCTTTCAGTTCTTCTGGGTATATACCTATTTAGTGGGATTGCCACCACTGGATCATGTGGCATTTCTATACTTAGCTTCTTGAGGAACCACAAAACTGTATTGTACAGTGGCTGCACCATTTTACAATCCCAATAGCAATGAATAAGTGTTCCTATTTCTCCACATTCTTTCCAACATCTATAGTTTTGTTTTTTAAATAGCGGCCATTCTAGTAGATGTGAAATGACATATCATTGTGGTTTTGATTTGCATTTCCCTAATAGCTAGTGATGTTGAGCATCTTTTCGTGTGCTTTTAGCTGTTTGTATTTCCTCTTTGGAAAAATGTCTATTCAAGTCTTTCATCCATTTTTTAAAGTAGATTGTATGTCTTTTTGGTGTTGACTTGTAGGATTTCCTTATATATTCTGGATAGTAGACCCTAATTAATGGATATGTGTTTTCAAATATTTTCTCCTAATGAGTAGGTTGTCTTTTCACTTTTGTGACAAAGTCCTTTGATGCACAAAAGTTTTTAACTTTTATGAGGTCCCATTTATCTATTTCTTCTTTCACTGCTTGTGCTTTGGGTGTGAAATGTAAAGAAAACATGGCCCACCACAAGATCTTGATGATGCTTCCCCACATTTTCTTCCAGGAGTTTTATAGTATTGGTTCTTATATTTAGGTCTTTAATCCATTTTGAGTTAATTTTTGTATAAGGTATGAGAGAGGGGTCCTCTTTCATTCTTTTGCATCTCATAGCCAGTTTTCCCAGCACCATTTGTTGAAGAGACAATTCTGTCCCAGTTGAGTGGACTTGGTAGCCTTGTCAAATACAAACTGGCCATAGATGTAAGGGTCTATTGCTGAACTACCAATTCAATTCCATTGGTCATGTATCTATCTTTATACAGTACCATTCTGATTTGACACTGTAGCTTTGTAATATACTTCAAAAGTCAGGGAGTGTGAGTCCTTCAAATTCATTCTTCTTTTCAAGAAAGCTTTGATTGTTCGGGGCCCATTTCCCTTCCAAATAAATTTGATAATTGGCTTTTCCAGTTCTGCAAAGAAAGCTGTTGGAATTTTGACTGGGATTGCATTGAATCTGTAAATCAGTCTGGATAGAATTGACATCTTAACGATACTTAGTCTTCCAATGCATGAACATAGAATGTCCTTCCATTTATTTAGGTTTTTATTTCTTTTAGCAATGTTTTGTAGTTCTCTGTATACAATTCTTTTACATCCTTGGTTAAATTTAATCCTAGATATTTGATTCATTTAGTTGCCGTTACAAGTGGATTTTTTTCTTGATTTCCTCCTCAGATTGCTCATTTCTAGAATATAGAAACACTACTGATTTTTGTATGTTGATGTTGTATCCTGCCAGTTTGCTAAACTCATTTATAGCTCTAGTAGCTTTGTTATAAATTTTCTGGGACTTTCTATATATAGGATTTTGTCATCTGCAAATAGTGAAAGTTTTACTTCTTCCTTTCCAATTTGGATGCCTTTTGTTTCTTTTTCTTGCCTATCTGCCCTGGCTAGAACTTCCAGCAAAATATTAAATAACACTGGTGACAGTGGGCATCCATGTCTTGTTCCAGATCTTAGAGGGAAAGCTTTCAGTCTTTCACCATTGACTACAATGTTAGCTGTGGGTTTTTCATATATGCCCGTTATCATGTTGAGGAAGTTTCCTTCTATTCCTATCTTTCAAATTGTTTTTATCAGGAAAGGATGCTGAATTTTGTCAAATGCCTTTTCTTTGTCAGTCTAGGTAAGGGTTTGTCAATTTTATTGATCTTTTCAAAGAATCAAGTTCACTTTTGTTAATTCTCTCCATTTTTTTTATTCTCAATTTCATTTATTTCTGCCCCAATTTTTGTTATTTCTTTCCTTCTGCTTGGTTTGGGATTAGTATTCTGTCCTTTTTCTAGTTCCTCCAGGTGTGCAGTTTGGACTTGATTTTAGCTCTTTCTTCTTTTTTAATGTAAGTATTTAGGGCTATAAATGTCCCTCTCAGCACTGCCTTCACTGCATCCCACAGGTTTTGATATTTTGTGCTCTTGTTTTCATTCATTGCAAGATATTTACTGATTTCTCTTGCAATGTCTTCTTTGACCAACTTATTGTTTAAGAGTCTGTTGTTTAACCTCCATATATTTGTGTATTTTCCAGTTCTCCCCCTTGTTATTGATTTCCAGCTTCATTCCATTATTGTCAATGAAAGTGCTCTGTATAATTTCAAACCTTTTAAATTTATTGATACTTGTTTAGTAACCCAACATGTGGTCTATCCTGGAGAATGATTTGTGAGCACTTGAGAAGAATGTACATCCTTTGGGGTGCACTGTTCTGTTTAAGTCTGTTAAGTCTAGTTCATTTATCATATTGTTCAAATTCTCTGTTTCCTTATTGATTCTCTATCTCTTTGTTCTATCTATTGACAAGAGTGGTGTATTGAAGTCTCCAACCATTGTAGAAATTTCCATTTCTCCCTTCAGTTTTGCAAGTGTTTGCTTCATGTATTTGGGGCACCCTGGTTAAAGGCATAAATATTTATGATTCTTATTTCTTCTTGGTGGATTGCCCCTTTCATTAATATGTGGTGCCTTTCTTCATCTCGTAACAGTTTTGCATTTAAAGTCTATTTTATCCAATATTAGTATAGCTACCTCAGCTCTTTTTTGGTTACTGTTTGCATGGAATATTTTTTTCCATCCTTTCACTTTCAACCTATTTGTGTCTTTGGGTCTTACCTGAGTCTCTTGTAAGCAACATATAATTGAATCATGCTTTGCTATCCATTCTGCCAAACTGTGTCTTTTGATTGGGGAATTTAATCCATTAACATTCAGTATTATTACTGTAAAGGAAGTAACAGGAATTCTGCAGGTTGAAAGGAAAAGACAGGAGAGATGGCTTGGAGTAGTGTGAAGAAATGAAGACTATCAGTAAGGGTAATTTAGGAGATTTGTTTGAATGTCTTCAATTAGTTGTCCCAAATTCTGTGTCTCCTCCAAAGTTTTAATTTGTTCCTTTGACTGGGCCATATCTTCCTGTTTCTTAGAATGGCTTGCGATTTTTTTGCTGATGTCTAGGGATCTGATTATCTTGATAAGTTTACTCTGAAGATCAGCTTCTCTTTTTTCCCTAAGGTTTTAGTTTTGATTGGCCTTGTGTTGAGGTGCTTCTTTGACACTTGGTTCAACTTATTCTAGATCTTTAGAATTGCCCGAGTTTGACTTATTGGTTTTTCTGCTCTTATTCATCTGATTCTTGACATTGTTATGCAGTACAATTTTTAAGATTGCACTCTGTGCAGTTGTTTTACTGGCAGGGAAAAGCCTCATTTCCCCTGTTCCTGTTCTGAGAATCTTGATCTGTTCTGTTTTTGTTTTGTCTCTATAACTTTTTCTGTACTCTTCTTTCATTGCCTCTAGCTGCTTTTGCCTCAAAGGCATAGTCTGGGAGGATGGTCACCCCAGAGAGGACTTTCCCAAGTTGGTATTTCCCAGCCCAAACTGGGCCAGGGACCCACAAAGAGTGCAGAGACCAGTTCCAGAAAGCCCTGGGGAGAGTGTCCGGACAGACTCAGAAAAATATTTTTTGTGCCTCCCAAACACTGCATTTTCCTGGCCTTCCCAGCAGAGGGCACTCTTAAGTAGACTCTCTCTGCAGCCCTACATAGGCCCTGCTTCTCTGAATCTCTACTGCCTTCTCCCCTGCTGTGGTTGGGGCTGAAACAATGACGTTGCTATCCCGGTCCTGGGTGGGTTCAAACAGCGGTTTAGAGCCAGGGTCCAGTGGTCTAAACTCACCGATCAAGAGCTGTGATCAGTACTACCACCACCCCACCCACCTCCCCGTTCTTGGGGAAGAGGGCTTCCACATCCCTCTCCATCCACAGGAGCCAGCTGGGAACTGAACCCCAAGGGGCTAGACTCGAGGGTGGGGGATGGGTGCTGACAGTTGCCCGCTGTATCTCAGCCTCTTTGTCCAGCTCTTCCTAATTGCTGTGCAATCCCCCGTGGCCTCCAGAGCCCCAGCACAGTTACTTCAGACAGCTTCTGCCCATCTACTAGCTGTTTTTGGAAGAGGATTGAGTTGAGCACTGCAGCCCCTTCCTCCTCCATCTTCCCTGGAAGTCTAGCCTCAGACTTGCCCTACAGATTTTGTACTTGACAGCCCCACAATCACGTAAGCCAATTCCTTAAATAAAGCTAATATATATTATTATTTATTAATTATATTGGGCTTTGATATATATATATATGTATATACATATATGTATATACATATATCCTGTTGGTTCTGTTTCTCTGGCCGACCCTCACTTACACAGACACCATGCTCTCCCCACCCCAGCTACACTGCACACCCTGGGTTAGGTGCCTGATGGTGGCTTTGATGAGCCATGCTCCCTGGTTGGACGTGAAAAGTAAAAGACAGATGTATGTCTTAGCCTCTTCTTTACTGGGGTTACATCCCAGCGGTTTACTGAGTGCCTGACTTTTTGGAGAGTACATTTTATGGGGATGACCTGCTGCCCTGATTGCTCTCTCACCTTCAGATCAAGCCCCTGTCCACCTCAGTGCCCTCATAAGGTGGACAAAACCATGTATGGACCAGTCCAAGCAGACTACCTGTGTGCTGCTGTTTCATCAGTTCAGATTTCAAACTCCGTCTGCTTGAGAGATCTGTCAGGTTAAGAGAGGCCACAGATATTTTAACCTTCCCTCCAATGCTGTTAAAACAAAAACAGCTGGAGCAGGAGAAGGAAAACAAATAAAACACAAGCGTCCTACTACAAAGCTTTGCAGTCCCCTAATAAAAACAATGGACTGTGGGCATTTCCAAAATTATGTTTGGGACAACCCAGTCTCCAGAGGCCCAGAAGGAATTACAGACAGTGTAGACTCCCAGGAATGAGCTGTCAAGAGTTAAAGAAGGAAAATTTCTTCTCCATTTGCATGCAAAAAAAAGGAGAAAGGCATTTCCCCCTTGTAAGACTAAGCGAAAGAGACAGATTTGACAACCTTGTGGGCCCAGAGCAGTGTCATGCTCCATTTTCTGCAGGCTTTGCAAGCTCACTTTCTAACAGAGGAAACATGAATTTACCCAGATGCCATGGGGTGGCTTATTTTATTATTTCCCAAGATTAAAAATGTACATACAGAAATACACATGCTCACTCCCTCCTTAAATCATTTCGCACACAACTGCTGCTGGAATATGGACTAGATGATCTAAAGCACACTTCTAGGCAGCGTTCTTTGGAAAATGTGGGTCCTTCCCTTTAGAGATGGGAAGTATCTTCCCATTAAAATTTCCTTACAATTTAAGAAGTTGATATTTCTGAAAAATTAACCCAGGGAAAATATCAGGTTGGTATGAAAGAATGCCTGCAGCCATCTAAGAATGCCTAACTCCTCTGCCTCTTTCCCTCCTGTCTGCCCTTTTACCCTTGGCTTCTCCTCCTGGCATGGGCTCCTATCCTATGGGGAAGGGGCAGGGCTGGGGCTGGGGGTGTTGGGAGAGACCTTGGGGTAAAGTTTCAACATGGCAGCAGGAACCTGGAGTCTGTTATTTTAAGCACTGGACACCGGACATGAAATTTTGTTTCCAGCACACTCAGGGGCAAAGAGAGCTCAGGAAAGATCAAGAGGCTACCGTGAGGCAGGGATCACATTAACAGTGACACACTTCCCAGTGAGATGGAGAAAACAGTGTTTAGAGTGGTTTGCTGAGAGGAGCAAACATTTTTTTTATCAGGCACCAAAGCTCTGCCTTTTGATGTCTGGATTCCAAGGTTACAGCATGTTTTCTAGACACGTCCACATGCTCCGAGGACTCTCCTGGCAGCTCAGCCGTGTCCTGGGGAATGCGCGTAGGAGCAGGCCTGACATCAGGAGTGGACATTGTCTCTATGGCTGTCTCTGTGGCCTTGGGAAGATGCCCCTGCCTCCCCTCTCCACCAGCTACCTAATACACTGTTAGAGATTTAATTTGCAAGGAGTGGATATCATGTATGCACCTCCCATGAGCCAGGATCTGTGTTTTGGGGCCCCTTTCACAGATGAGGAAACTAAGGTTTAGAAATTGTCAATGAGTTACCCAGCTAACCCAGAAATTGACTGTGCCTAGGAGACTATTAAAGTGCTTTTAGGCAAGAAGCTGGTAAATCTATTGAGGATAACTTGTGAATTCAAGATTCATGGATTCATATGTTTCACAAATGAAAAGTGCTTACTACATACAGGAACTGGGCCGGCTACTAAAGTAGGAATATAAGGTGAAAAATCTTCTAAGGTTGTTTGAAAAGGAAGCATCTAATAGTAGACAAGGCAGATACCAAATAAATACAACAGAAAATATATGCCATAAGACAAGTTCGCACAAAGTTAGCAGGCTTTTCACATAGTACTGCTTCATGAATATTTTATTGAATGAGTGATAAGATTAAATGTTAATTTGCATTTAAATAGAGTGCAATATCACAATAAGTCTCAAATTATAGAGTTCTATACATTAAATAAGTTAATTAGGGAGGGTAGAGGACTTCTGGGCCTCTCCTTTCTGAAGATCCTGCTCCAGTAAGATTGGGATGGGCCTTTTAGAAAATCTCCCTAGGAAATTGTGGTGTGCACCTCCACTGAAAAACTACACTCTGAAAAAAAAAAAATAGAAATTACAAGGCATAACACATTTTACTGGACTTTGCTTTATTGCGCTTTGCAGTCGTGCGTCAAGCAAGTCTATTGGCGTCACTTTTCCAACAGTATGTGCTTACTTCATGTCTCTGTGTCATATTAAGGTAATTCTCACAATATTTCAAACTTTTTCATTATTATTATATCTGTTATGGTGATCTGCGATCAGTGATCTTTGATGTTACCGTAGTTGCTTTGGGGTGCCACAAACTGCGCCCAGGTAAGATGGCAAACTTAATCGATAAGTGTGTGAGTTCTGACTGCTATACTCACCAGCCCTTACCTGGTTTCTCTCTCACCTCCTTGAGCCTCCCTATTCCCTGAGACACAACAATATTGAAATTAGGCCAATTAATAACCCTACAATGGCCTCTAAGTGTTCAAGCAAAAGAAGAGTCACATGTCTCTCACTTTAAATCAAAAGCTAGAAACGATTAAGCTTATTGAAGAAGGCCTGTCAAAAGCCTAAATAGGCCAAAAGCTAGACCTCTTGCACCAAATAGTTAGGCAAGCTGTGAATGCAAAAGAAAAGTTCTTGAAGGAAATTAAAAGTGGTATTCCAGTGAACACATGGATGATAAGAAAGCAAAACAGCCTTTTTGCTGATATGAGAAAGTTGTAGTGGTCTAGATAGAAGATCAAACCAGCCACAACATTCCCTTAAGCCAAAGCTTAATCTAGAGCAAGGCTCTAAGTCTCTTCAATTCTGTAAAATCTGAGAGAGGGTAGGAAGCTGACAAAGAAAAGTTTGAAGCTAGTAGAGGTTGGCTCATGAGCTTTAAGGAAAGAAGCCATTTCCATAACATAAAAGTGCATGGTGAAGCAGCTAGTCCTGGTGTAGAAGCTGCAGCAAGTTACCCAGAAGATCTAGTTAAGATAACTGATGAAGGTGGCTACATTAAGCAACAGATTTTCAATGTAGCTGAAGCAGCCTTCTATGGGAAGAAGATGCCATTTAGTACTTTCATAGCTAGGGAGGAGAAGGCAATGACCAGCTTTCAAGCTTCAAAGGGCAGGCTGACTCTCTTGCTAGGGTAATGCAGCTGGTGACTTGAAGCCAATGCTCATTCACCACTCCCAAAATCCTAGGGCCCTTAAGAATGATGCTAAACCTACTCTGCCTGTGCTCTACAAATGGAACAACAAAGCCTGGATGACAGCACATCTGTTTACAACATGGTTTACTGTATATTTTAAGGAAACTATTACATTCTACTGTTTAGAGAAAACGATTTCTTTCAAAATACTACTGCTCATTGATGAGACATCTAGTCATCCAGGAGCTCTGATGGAAATGTACAACAAGATGAATGTTATTTTCATGCCTTCTAATACAACATCCATTCTGCAGCCCATGGATCAAGGAGTCATTTTGACTTTCAATCTTATTTTTTAAGAAATGACATTTCATAAGGCTATAACCACCACAGTGATTCCTCTGATTGAATCTGGGCAAAGTAATTTGAAATGCTTCTGGAAAGGATTCAACATTCCAGATGTCATTAAGAACATTTGTGACTCATGGGAGGAAGTCAAAATATCAACATTAACAAGAGTTTGGAAGAAGTTGATTCCAACCCTCAGAGATGTCTTTGAGGGGTTCAAGACTTCAGTGGAGGGAGTAACTGCACATGCGGTGGAAATAGCAACAGAACTAGAATTAGAAGTAGAGCCTGAAGATGTGGCTGAATTGCTGCAATCTCATGGTAAATCTTTAAGAGGTGAGGAGCTGCTTCTTATGGATGAGCAAAGAAAATAGTTTCTTGAGATAGAATCTACTACTGTGAACATTCTTGAAACATCAACAAAGGATTTAGAATATTACATCAACTTAGTTGATATAGCAGTGGCAGGGTTTGAGAGGATTGACTCCAATTTTGACAGACTTCTACTGTGGGTAAAATGCTATCAAAGAGTATTGTGTGCTATAGAGACATCTTTCTTGAAAGGAAGAGTCAATTGATGTGGCAGACTTCACTGTTGTCTTATTTTAAGAAATTGCTACTGTCACCCTAATCTACAGCAACCACCACCCTAATCAGTCAGCAGCCATCAACACTGAGACAAGACTCTCCAGCAATAAAAATTTATGGTTTACTGAAGTCTCAAATGATGGCTAGCATTTTATAGCAATAAAGTATTTTAAAATAAGTTTCATACTTTGTATTTTTAGACATATAGCTATTGCACACTTAATAGACTACAGTATAGCATAGACATAACTTTCACATGTGCTGGGAAACCATAAAATTTGTGTGACTCAATTCTTTTGACCTTTGCTTTATTGCAATGGTCTGGAACTGAACCCACAGTATCTCTGAGATATGCCTCTATGCACTGGCCATTGATTTTAAAAAGATAAGATTGATCTTAACTGAAGGAACCAGATAGCAATTTAGTCTCAAATTATTTAGGACCCAAAGGATGTATATGTCAGGTCTACCTGCTTCTTATTCTATGAAGATGAGCCAGTCTCTCATTGTTTCTGGGCCTCAATTTCCTGCTGTGTTAAGTAGGGATGATAATGATAGCTGCTCCATCTATTTCCCAGGATATTTGGGAGTATGCTCAATTCATCATATACTTGTTTAGTGTCAGTTGTGTACAGAGGACTGTTGAGTTCAGTGGAGCATTAAAAGATGAATGTATCTACTATTTTTAAGGGATTTATAAACTAGAAATGATAATATAATCATAACCAAGGCTAGAAAATTAACTGTGTCCACATGGAGGCATGGAAGAAGTGCCCTGGGAGTTTGGAGCAAAGACCTAGAGGTGTCAGTCAACATATTGTGCATGTGTGTTTGGGGAGGTATGGGCACTTGCTTAGAGTGTTTGGATTAAAGTCAGAGAACAATCAGTAGTGTCAGATCACTGAGAGCCAAGAGTTAGGATTTTGATTGGGTCATGGGGAGCCATGGTGGCATTGGGAGCAGAGGAATGACATGTTCCATGGGGGTTGGTGGGGTGAAGCCTATAGTATAGAGTTCATGGAGTAGGATGAATCCAAAACAGGAGGTGGCAAGACAAGTGAGGCAGCCAGAGTGGTAACAGATGTATGAGGTAGGTGAGGAGATATGATGCGAGCAACTCTTCCATTTTGTGGCAAGAAAGCAAAGAAGGCAGCAATGGATAGGTTCTGGCTGAGCAACTGGGTAATGGTGCCCAGGAGTGGACTCTGGGAAATGAGGCACATGAAAGCAGACACCAGGTTGCCGCACCATCTGCAGCAGCTGCCAAAAGAATTCAAACCTCTGGACTGCAGTCTTTGATAGGGAGGGAAGGCGCCCTGAAGGAACCTCAGGGAGAGGGGTGTGCGGAAACACTGAGGGAGAGGCCAGGCCATGGGAAAATCAGGCCCATCCCCTTCTCTCCCTACCCACTGTCCCTGCCTCAAACAATAACAGCATCATTGCAAAGTGCTCAAGGACTTGCCAGTCCAATTTCCTAGGTTCAGAATCAATTTTACTACCTTGGGTAAGAAATTTCGATTTCTGTAACTCAGGTACTTCATCTGTAAAATGGGAAGAATGAAAATGACAGTAATAATGATAAAGCCCATTTTATACTGTTTTTATGAGGATTAAATATTAAGCACACAAATCCTATATGAGTGTTTGTAAAATTAATATATATATGTATATATATATATGTTTTATATAATGAAGTTCCATGTACATTTCATTTGAAAAAAATTCTGTGGTTTCCAAGTGTTGAAAACCATCCATCTGAACCAAAGGCTGGACTGGATTACCTGCTCTCTCAGGCTGGGCCCCTGGGATGGAGGTAACTAACCAACCTGGCTGTCCCCATCCCCTGTGCAGTCTTCTTGGTGCCCAGGACATGTCCTCCGGTACCTTCCTATCTCCCACTTAAGCATTTGTCACAATTTTTATTTTTAGTGGTCAAGTTGAAGCAGATGATCACTGGGAATCTAATGAAAAATTCCTCCTATGTTATAAAGAGCCTAAAACTTAAGGAACATTGACCCATATTCAGACCTGATCAGGTGGGTCCTTAAATGGCACTTTCTCTTCCTGAAGAAAGAGCTCCAAAGAGAGAGGGAACAGGGGCAGATGTGAGGAAGATTCTCCAGTGCTGGCTTTGGAAATGGAGAAGGTCATATGGCCAGGAAAGCAAGTGGCCTCTGGGAGCTGAGCGCGAGGCCCAGATGACAGCCAGCAAGGAAATGGGGGCCTCGGCATTCCAATCACAAAGAACTGAACCCTGGAAGAGGCCCCTGAGCTCCCAGTGACAGCTTGAATCAGCCTTGTGAGAACCTGAGCAGAGAACACACTGTGCCCAGACTCCTGGCCCAAGGAAACTGTGAGATAAAAAGTGAGTGTTGTTTTCAGCTCTAACTTTGTTGTCATTTGTTATACAGAGATAGGAAACCAGTACATTCTCTCTAGCCCAGAGCACATGCTGGATTTCCCAGGCACAAATCCACCTGCCTTAATCCTTCACCTGTGGCTGGCGAGGTAGCTGATTTTCTCACCAACTTCTCCAAACAGGAGTGGGGTGAGGTACGGCACCCACTGCAATTGGGGCCTTGGCTGCTTGGCTGGAAATGAACATGTGATGGGAAAAATATTTCAGTGGTCTACAAAGACAAGTGTGGAACACCGGCTCCCCTTCTCCCTTGAAGATGCTGCCGATGGAATTATGTTCTTGCCTTTTCTGGTTGTAGTGAACCAACATGGAATTCCATGTGTGTTATGTCACAACTCTCCCATCTCAGGATCCACCCACACAGAGGAAATAAATGGAAAGAGGAATCTTCTATAGGATTCATGTCTAAAAGGATTTGTAGGACAGGTGGAAGGAGGTGGCCATATTATCCTTCTGCTGTGATACCATCGAAACAGAATCTCTTCATGCTCTTGCTTGGGAGATTTTTAAAAATTTTAAAAATTTGCAAAGCAATTTGCAGAATTTACTGTGCCATGTAAAATTCTACCCTTGGCTGACTGATAAGGTGAAGCAAATGAAGGGACAGAAGGGTCTGGAACAGGTTGTTAGCCATTTCTATATCACCAGGCAACCTTCTCCTCCTAGATAGAGTTCAGTTTGTTGGCTTAATTTTGTGTTTATTGGATAAACTCAAGTTGTCCTATATGCACGTAAGCAGAAATAAGGGAGCTGAGGGTGAGGAAATACCTGTCATCTGGCTTGCTAACCTCAACTTTAGGTTCTCTCTCTCTCTCTCTCTCTCTCTCTCTCTCTCTCTCTCTCTCTCTCTCACACACACACACACACACACACACACACAGGTGAACCTTTTTTACCCCCAGCACAGGTGGTTCATCATGGAATGAGGAAGGCCCTCAGTTGAAAGCCAGCAGAGCATAGCAGCCACCATCTGTTTTGAATCAGCTGTTGCTGAAATGCCAGGGCCTGAAACCATTTAGAAAACACAGCTCTCCGTGCCCCCTCTCTTCCTCTGCCTCTCTGTGTCTCCAGCTGGTAACCAAGTGGCAAATATACTTAGGGAGCAGCAGCTATCTCCTCCCTCAACCATGCCCAGGATCTTCAATGCCAGGCCCCTTCAGAGACATGAGGTGGCATTCCCATAGACTCCTCTTGCCTTTATTGAGGGACCTCAGGGGGACAGTACTAATGACATGTTGATGCTGGCTCTGATGGGAGAAAAGAAATCACAGGAAACCAGTTCTGTATTCACTGAATTCTCTGCTGAGGTAGATGCTGAGAAACTTAAGACCTTTTAAAAACTGGTGTCTAATTATTATGTTTTCAAGTCCCCCAATCGCAGTTCTTTTTGGTTTTCATAGTCTCTTCCTCAGAGAAGAGAGTGCATTCTGGGAGAAGATGAAATCTCAGCAGGGACAGCAGTCACATACATGCTGATGAGGTGAGTGGCGCAGTGTAGTTTGCAGCCCAAAGCAGTTTGCACTGAAGAGAAGCAGCAGTTGGCAATTTACGAGGGGAGTTTGTGACTGTATCTCATGTCAAATATAAACAGTAGGAAAGTGAGAAAATGACTCTCTTGAGAGCTAATTGCTGTCACCCAGTGGACGCCTTTCTTCCCCCACTCAAGGTCCTAAATCTTCTCACTTAGTCACTCCCATTTTTAAACCTATCAAACTCAAGTGTAAAAATATGTGCACCCTGTTTCAGGGAACAGAACAAAGGCCCAAGGTCACAGCTGGAAGGCTGTCGGGCCACTTTCTCCAAGTCCCCGTTGGGTTAGAAGCAAGGGTCAACACTCCACCGGCCAATCTCATGATGCAATTTCACAAATGATCAGGATGATGAAAAAAGACAATATAGAATGATTTTAAAATGAGGCATGGATCGCATGATTATGTTTTCCTGTGACAATGCAACATATTCAACTCTTTTCTCCTTTTTCTACATCTCTCTGTCCAGAAGGTAAAGAAAAGAAAGATGATTGAGGTTGATAAATTAATGAAATTATGTGAAAGACTCTGCAATTATATTCAACTCCTTCTCCTAATAATTGAATTAAAATGAAATAAATAAATCTTAGAAAATAAAAAAAAACAAACAACAATCCCAGATATGGTGCAGAATTAATGATCTGGAACAAACTTGCCCACATAGACATAACCACAGAAACAGCTTTTAGTGCTTCCAAAATTAGATGAATTGCCTAAAGTGATCTTCAGCAGGATTGTATTTTCATGTTACCTCGACCTTGATATGAGCTCTCTAGTTTTATTTATCTGCCTGGGCTCAGAATTCAGGTTTCTCATGTGGCTGGTTACCCCAACAAGTCAAGGGCTGGGTGCTAATGCAGTGAAGGCTAGCAGCTTCATCCCTGTTCAAGCCCTTTAACTTCTTTTAGTCTATGGTCCCAAAAGAACCCCGTGCAGCTGAATGAGTTGGGGAGGACGCAGAATAAACTCATCAAATTCAGATCACTAATCTAAATGTCCATTGCAATTTATGATTTTCTGATAATGATGCCATTTTCTGTCTCATCCTACCCCCCTTTCCAAGAAAATGTACTGAATGTCTGTGAGTGGATATAATTTCTAACAATATATCTTCTTCCCTGTACTGGCCCAATTTCCAGAGCTGTTCCAGTTTTTTTTTGTTTTGTTTTGTTTTGTTTTTTGTAGTTTTTTTGTTGTTGTTGTTTGTGAACTTTAACATCTATACATAACAACAACAACTTTCAAAGTAAGATTTCACAAGTAGTTAGAGAGCAAACTTACACAATATCATGGATCACAGTTCCACAACTTCAGCCATTTCCATTATTGTAAAATATAACATACATACAGAAAGGTGTCATCTCCTGATGTACAGCTCAACAAGCAAGAATTTGGCTAATGTCAAAAATTGTTATGGGTTACAGTTCCACAGTTTCAGTTCTTTTCTTATCATGCTATACAAGGTGTATATAGCAATGTGGAGACTTTCAAGGCACAATTCAATGAGCAGCTAAAGAGCAAATCCCAAAAGATTCTATAGGCTACAGTTCCACCATGTCATTTACTTTCCTTCTAGCCATTCCAATGCCCCAGCATCCAAAAAAAATCTATATAATCATATAAAATTTCAGTATTGATAGATCTTTGTTCAATCTTATCTTGTTTGTTGCTAACCCTTCCTCTCACTTAATCTCTTTCTCCATCTTCAGGGGTGTCTAGGCAGTGAGCACCCTAACTTGTTCATATTGAAAGGGGGTGTCGACAGAATGGGGAAAGGGGCTGCATCTGATGGTTAATCTTAAAGAGGCTATTGCCTCTGGGTTTTAGGACTTGTCTGGTATAGAAACACTCTGGTGGATTTAAGTTTCTGAAAGATGAAACTTAGTGAGTGAATCTTTTATGGAATCTCCAGTAGGGACCTAGGTATTTGGGGACTACTTTTGGTAAGGGCATGGCATACTGTGGCCATTTGGGATGTCTAGCTGGAGCTTGCATAAGAGAAACCTCCAGGATAGCCTCTCAACTCTATTTGGGATCTCTCAGCTACTGTGTCCTCAGCTTACCTATCTTTTCCCCCTTTTGGTCAAGTAGTCATTTTCAATCCCTCACTGCCAGGACCAGGTTCATTCCTGGGAATCATGTCCTACATTGCCAGGGAGATTCATTCCCCTGGGAGTCATGTCCCTCGGTGTGTGTGTGTGTGTGTGTGTGTGTGTGTGTGTGTGTGTGTGTGTGTGTGTTAATGAATTTATTTGCTGAGTTGGGCTTAGAGAGAGAAAGACCACATCTGAGCAATGAAAGAGGTTCCCTGGAGGTGCCTCTTGGCATAATTATAGGAGGGCTCAGCCTCCTATTTACAATCCTAAATTTCACAAGAGCAAGCCTCAAGTTGAGGGCTTGATTTATTAAGCAGTGGGTTCCTAACTTCATATATAGAATATATATATTCTATCACAAGATTAAGTCAGTTTCTTAAATTATCTTCACTTAGTTGTGCAATCATCATCACTCTCAACTTTAAACAATTATCATAACATAATACATCCCAGAACTCTTATCCACTGCTAATTATTCATCTCTAGTATTAGTGTAGAGTTGGTAAAATATTCCTATTAAATACAGTCATTAATACGTAATGGGTAGTTTTTCCATACCACTCTGTTGTTAACCCTTTGCACCAGTGTCATACCTTGTAAGCATATCATGCTAACACTTATTTAGGTTTGTGGTGCTACTCTGTGGTTTACATGCCTTTAAACAACCATTTACAAACATGTTTGCCTTCAATGCATCACTGATACTTATAATACCATTAACGAGCCATAGTCACACCTGACCATTCCCATACCACTAAGATCACCCTCATTAACATATCTGTACATATTAGATTTTTGTTCCCCATTCACTAGCTTCTGACTATCTCTAGGTCCCCTATATTCTATATTTTAAGACACTTATTTTATATTTTTCACAGAGTTCACATTAGTGGTAACATACCATATCTCCCCTTTTATGTCTGGCTTATTTCACTCAGCATTATGTCTTCAAGGTTCATCCATGTTGTCATATGTTTCATGACCTTGTTCCTTCTTCCTGCTGAATAATATTCCATCATGCGTATATACCACATTTTGTTTATCCATTCATCTGTTGAAGGACATTTGGATTCTTTCCATCTCTTGGCAATTGTGAACAATGCTGCTGTGAACATCGGTGTGCAAGTATCTGTTCATGTCACTGCTTTCAGATATTCTGGGTATATACCAAGATGTGAAATTGCTGGATCGTAGGGTAAATAGATATCTAGTTATCTGAGGAACAACCAAACTGTCTTCCAGAGTGGCTGTAACATTATACAGTCCCACCAGCATGAATAAGCATTCCAATTTCTCCACATCCTCACCAGCATTTGTAGTTTCCTGCTTGTTTAATGGCAGCCATTCTTATTGATTTGAAATGATATCTCATTGTGGTCTTGATTTGCTTCTCCCTAATAGCTAGTGAAGATGAACATTTTTTCATGAGTTTTTTAGCCATTTGTATTTCCTCTTCAGAGAAATGTCCTTTCATGTCTTTTGCCCATTTTATAATTGGGCTGTTTGTACTATTGTCATTGAATTGTAGGATTTCTTTATATTTGCAAGATATCAGTCTCTTATCAGATACATGGTTTCCAAATATTTTCTCCCATTGAGTAGGCTGCCTCTTTACCTTTTTTACAAATTTCTTTGAGGTACAGAAGCTTTTAATTTTAAGGAGTTCCCATTTATCTATTTTTTCTTTCATTGCTTGTGCTTTGGATTTCTTAAATTAAGAAGCGACCTCCTAATACTAGGTCTTGAGGATGTTTCCCTACATTATCTTCTAGGAGTTTTATGATACTGGGGGCCTTATCAAAAATCAGTTGACTGGAGATTTTGGGGTCTACTTACGAATTTTCAATTTGATTCCATCAATCAATATGTATATCTTTGTTCATGGTGTATGATTTTTTTTAATGTGTCTTTGGGTATGATTTGCAAGAATTTGTTGAGAAATTTTGCATACATATTCACTAGGAAGATTGACCTGTAGTTTTTCTTTCTTATAGCATCTTTATCTGGTTTTGGTATTAGAGTGATATGGGCTTCACAAAATTAGTTATGTAGTGTTCCATTTTCTTCGATTTTTTGAAAGCAGGAATGGTGTCAGTTATTTTTGGAAAGTTTGGTAGAATTCCCCTGTGAAGCCATCTGGCCCTGGGCTGTTATTTGTAGGAAGCTTTTTGAAGATTGATTGGATATTTTTGCTTGTGATTAGTTTGTTGAGGTCTTCTCTTTCTTCCCTGGTCAGTCTAGGTTGTTCATGTGTTTCCAGGAAATGATTCATTTCCTCTAAATTACCTAGTTTGTTGGCATTCAGTTGTTCATAGTATCCTCTTATGATTTTTAAAAAAATTTCTCCAGGATCTGCAGTAATGTCCTCTCTCTCATTTATTATTGTTTATTTGGGTCTTCTCTCTTTTTGACTTTGTCATTCTAGCTAGGGGTTTGTCAATCTTGGTAATCTCAACCAACTTTTGGTTTTATATATTCTCTCTATGGTTTTTTTTTGTTCTCCATATCATTTATTTCTGCTTTAATCCTTGTTATTTCTTTTCTTCTACTTGCTTTAGGATTAGTTCGCTGATCATTTTCTAGCTTCTTCAGTTGTTCCATTAGTTCTTTGATTTTAGCTCTTTCTTCCTTTTTAATGTATGCGTTTAGAGCTATAAATTTCCCCCTCAATACTGCCTTCATTGCATCCCACAGGTTTTGATACATTGTGTTCTTGTTTTCATTTGTCTCTAGATATTTAGCAATTTCTCCTTTGATACACTGATTGTTTTGGAATGTGTTGTTTAATCAATCTCTAGATACTTGTGTATGTTCTAGATCTTTGATGGTTATTGACTTCTAGTTGCATTCCTTTGTGGTCAGAGCATGTGCTTTGAATAATTTCAATCTTTTTAAATTTATTGAGAATTGTTTTATGCCCCAGCAGATGATCTATCCTGGAGAAAGTTCCATGAGCACTGGAAAAGAATCTATATCCTGGCAATATGGGATATAATGCTCTATATATGTATATTAAGTCTAATTCATTTATCACATTATTTAGGATCTCATTTCCTCATTGGTCCTCTGTTTATCTGTCTACAGAAGAGAGTGGTGTATTGAAGTCTCCCACAGTTATTGTGGAAACATTTATTGCTTCCTTCAGTTTTGCCAATGTTTGTCTCATGTACTTTGGAGCACCTTGATAAACATTCATGATTGTTATTTCTTCTTGGTGAATTATCCCTTTTATTAGTAGATAGTGTCCTTTTTTGTCTCTTATGACATCCTTCCATTTAAAGTCTATTTTTGAGGAGGCGGGGCAAGATGGCAGACTGGTGAGCTGTATGTTTTAGTTACTCCTCCAGGAAAGTAGGTAAAAAGCCAGGAACTGCGTGGACTGGACACCACAGAGCAATCTGTCTTTGGGCATACTTCATACAACACTCATGAAAACGTGGAACTGCTGAGATCAGCGAAATCTGTAAGTTTTTGCGGCCAGGGGACCCGCGCCCCTCCCTGCCAGGCTCAGTCCCGGGGGAGGAGGGGCTGTCAGCTCCGGGAAGGAGAAGGGAGAATTGCAGTGGCTGCTCTTATCGGAAACTCATTCTACTGATTCAAACTCCAACCATAGATAGACTGAGACCAGACACCAGAGACGCTGAGAGCAGCCAGCCCAGCAGAGAGGAGACAGGCATAGAAAAAAAACAACACGAAAAACTCCAAAATAAAAGCAGAGGATTTTTGGAGTTCTGGTGAACACAGAAAGGGGAAGGGCGGAGATCAGGCCTTGAGGCGCATATGCAAATCCCGAAGCAAAGCTGATCTCTCTGCCCTGTGCACCTTTCTTTAATGGCCCTGGTTGCTTTGTCTATTAGCATTTCAATAACCCATTAGATCTCTGAGGAGGGCCTTTTTTTTTTTTTTTTTTTTTTAAATCCTTTTTGCTTTTTCTAAAACAATTACTCTAAGAAGCTCAATACAGAAAGACTCAAAGAATTGAAATTTGGGCACGTCAAGTCAAGAGCAGAACTAAGAGAGCTCTGAGACAAAAGGCAATAATCCAGTGGCTGAGAAAATTCACTAAACAACACAACTTCCCAAGAAAAGGGGGGTGTCCGCTCACAGCCACCATCCTGGTGGACAGGAAACACTCCTGCCCATCGCCAGCCCCATAGCCCAGAGCTGCCCCAGACAACCCAGTGTGACGGAAGTGCTTCAAATAACAGGCACACACCACAAAACTGGGTGTGGACATTAGCCTTCCCTGCAACCTCAGCTGAATGTCCCAGAGCTGGGAAGGGGGAGCAGTGTGAATTAACAGAGCCCCATTCAGCCATCATTTGAGCAGACTGGGGGCCTCCCAACACAGCCCAGCAGCCCAGAACTGCCCTGGGGGGACGGCACTCACCTGTGACATAGCACAGTCACCCCTCAACAGAGGACCCGGGGTGCACAGCCTGGAAGAGGGGCCCACTTGCAAGTCTCAGGAGCCATACGCCAATACCAAAGACTTGTGGGTCAGTGGCAGAGACAAACTGTGGCAGGACTGAACTGAAGGATTAGACTATTGCAGCAGCTTTAAAACTCTAGGATCATCAGGGAGATTTGATTGTTAGGGCCAGCCCCCTCCCCGACTGCCCAGAAACACGCCCCACATACAGGGCAGGCAACACCAACTACACACGCAAGCTTGGTACACCAATTGGGCCCCACAAGACTCACTCCCCCACTCACCAAAAAGGCTAAGCAGGGGAGATCTGGCTTGTGGAGAACAGGTGGCTCGTGGACGCCACCTGCTGGTTAGTTAGAGAAAGTCTACTCCACGAAGCTGTAGATCTGATAAATTAGAGATAAGGACTTCAACTGGTCTACAAACCCGAAAAGAACCCTATCAAGTTCAGCAAATGCCACGAGGCCAAAAACAACAGAAAATTATAAAGCATATGAAAAAACCAGACGATATGGATAACCCAAGCCCAAGCACCCAAATCAAAATACCAGAAGAGACACAGCACCTAGAGCAGCTACTCAAAGAACTAAAGATGAACAATGAGACCATAGTACGGGATATGAAGGAAATCAAGAAGACCCTAGAAGAGCATAAAGAAGACATTGCAAGACTAAATAAAAAAATGGATGATCTTATGGAAATTAAAGAAACTGTTGACCAAATTAAAAAGATTCTGGACACTCATAGTACAAGACTAGAGGAAGTTGAACAACGAACCAGTGACCTGGAAGATGACAGAATGGAAAATGAAAGCATAAAAGAAAGAATGGGGAAAAAAATTGAAAAACTCGAAATGGACCTCAGGGATATGATAGATAATATGAAACGTCCGAATATAAGACTCATTGGTGTCCCAGAAGGGGAAGAAAAGGGTAAAGGTCTAGGAAGAGTATTCAAAGAAATTGTTGGGGAAAACTTCCCAAATCTTCTAAACAACATAAATACACAAATCATAAATGCTCAGCGAACTCCAAATAGAATAAATCCAAAAAAACCCACTCCGAGACATATACTGATCACACTGTCAAACATAGAAGAGAAGGAGCAAGTTCTGAAAGCAGCAAGAGAAAAGCAATTCACCACATACAAAGGAAACAGCATAAGACTAAGTAGTGACTACTCAGCAGCCACCATGGAGGCGAGAAGGCAGTGGCACGATATATTTAAAATTCTGAGTGAGAGGAATTTCCAGCCAAGAATACTTTATCCAGCAAAGCTCTCCTTCAAATTTGAGGGAGAGCTTAAATTTTTCACAGACAAAGAAATGCTGAGAGAATTTGCTAACAAGAGACCTGCCCTACTGGAGATACTAAAGGGAGCCCTACAGACAGAGAAACAAAGACGGGACAGAGAGACTTGGAGAAAGGTTCAGTACTAAAGAGATTCGGTATGGGTACAATAAAGGATATTAATAGAGAGAGGGAAAAATATGGCAAACATAATCCAAAGGATAAGATGGCCGATTCAAGAAATGCCTTCACGGTTTTAACGTTGAATGTAAATGGATTAAACTCCCCAATTAAAAGATATAGATTCGCAGAATGGATCAAAAAAAATGAACCATCAATATGTTGCATACAAGAGACTCATCTTAGACACAGGGACACAAAGAAACTGAAAGTGAAAGGATGGAAAAAAATATTTCATGCAAGCTACAGCCAAAAGAAAGCAGGTGTAGCAATATTAATCTCAGATAAAATAGACTTCAAATGCAGGGATGTTTTGAGAGACAAAGAAGGCCACTACATACTAATAAAAGGGGCAATTCAGCAAGAAGAAATAACAATCGTAAATGTCTATGCACCCAATCAAGGTGCCACAAAATACATGAGAGAAACATTGGCAAAACTAAAGGAAGCAATTGATGTTTCCACAATAATTGTGGGAGACTTCAACACATCACTCTCTCCTATAGATAGATCAACCAGACAGAAGACCAATAAGGAAACTGAAAACCTAAACAATCTGATAAATGAATTAGATTTAACAGACATCTACAGGACATTACATCCCAAATCACCAGGATACACATACTTTTCTAGTGCTCACGGAACTTTCTCCAGAATAGATCATATGCTGGGACATAAAACAAGCCTCAATAAATTTAAAAAGATTGAAATTATTCAAAGCACATTCTCTGACCACAATGGAATACAATTAGAAGTCAATAACCATCAGAGACTTAGAAAATTCACAAATACCTGGAGGTTAAACAACACACTCCTAAACAATCAGTGGGTTAAAGAAGAAATAGCAAGAGAAATTGCTAAATATATAGAGACGAATGAAAATGAGAACACAACATACCAAAACCTATGGGATGCAGCAAAAGCAGTGCTAAGGGGGAAATTTATAGCACTAAACGCATATATTAAAAAGGAAGAAAGAGCCAAAATCAAAGAACTAATGGATCAACTGAAGAAGCTAGAAAATGAACAGCAAACCAATCCTAAACCAAGTACAAGAAAAGAAATAACAAGGATTAAAGCAGAAATAAATGACATAGAGAACAAAAAAACAAAAGAAAGGATAAATATCACCAAAAGTTGGTTCTTTGAGAAGATCAACAAGATTGACAAGCCCCTAGCTAGACTGACAAAATCAAAAAGACAGAAGACCCATATAAACAAAATAATGAATGAAAAAGGTGACATAACTGCAGATCCTGAAGAAATTAAAAAAATTATAAGAGGATATTATGAACAACTGTATGGCAACAAACTGGATAATGTAGAAGAAATGGACAATTTCCTGGAAACATATGAACAACCTAGACTGACCAGAGAAGAAATAGAAGACCTCAACCAACCCATCACAAGCAAAGCAATCAGTCATCAAAAATCTTCCCACAAATAAATGCCCAGGGCCAGATGGCTTCACAGGGGAATTCTACCAAACTTTCCAGAAAGAACTGACACCAATCTTACTCAAACTCTTTCAAAACATTGAAAAAAATGGAACACTACCTAACTCATTTTATGAAGCTAACATCAATCTAATACCAAAACCAGGCAAAGATGCTACAAAAAAGGAAAACTACCGGCCAATCTCCCTAATGAATATAGATGCAAAAATCCTCAACAAAATACTTGCAAATCGAATCCAAAGACACATTAAAAAAATCATACACCATGACCAAGTGGGGTTCATTCCAGGCATGCAAGGATGGTTCAACATAAGAAAAACAATCAATGTATTACAACACATTAAAAACTCGAAAGGGAAAAATCAATTGATCATCTCAATAGATGCTGAAAAAGCATTTGACAAAATCCAACATCCCTTTTTGATCAAAACACTTCAAAAGGTAGGAATTGAAGGAAACTTCCTCAACATGATAAAGAGCATATATGAAAAACCCACAGCCAGCATAGTACTCAATGGTGAGAGACTGAAAGCCTTCCCTCTAAGATCAGGAACAAGACAAGGATGCCCACTGTCACCACTGTTATTCAACATTGTGCTGGAAGTGCTAGCCAGGGCAATCCGGCAAGACAAAGAAATAAAAGGCATCCAAATAGGAAAAGAAGAAGTAAAACTGTCATTGTTTGCAGATGATATGATCTTATATCTAGAAAACCCTGAGAAATCGACGATACAGCTACTAGAGCTAATAAACAAATTTAGCAAAGTAGCGGGATACAAGGTTAATGCACATAAGTCGGTAATGTTTCTATATGCTAGAAATGAACAAACTGAAGAGACACTCAAGAAAAAGATACCATTTTCAATAGCAACTAAAAAAATCAAGTACCTAGGAATAAACTTAACCAAAGATGTAAAGACCTATACAAAGAAAACTACATAACTCTACTAAAAGAAATAGAAGGGGACCTTAAAAGATGGAAAAATATTCCATGTTCATGGATAGGAAGGCTAAATGTCATTAAGATGTCAATTCTACCCAAACTCATCTACAGATTCAATGCAATCCCAATCAAAATTCCAACAACCTACTTTGCAGACTTGGAAAAGCTAGTTATCAAATTTATTTGGAAAGGGAAGATGCCTCGAATTGCTAAAGACACTCTAAAAAAGAAAAACGAAGTGGGAGGACTTACACTCCCTGACTTTGAAGCTTATTATAAAGCCACAGTTGCCAAAACAGCATGGTACTGGCACAAAGATAGACATATAGATCAATGGAATCGAATTGAGAATTCAGAGATAGACCCTCAGATCTATGGCCGACTGATCTTTGATAAGGCCCCCAAAGTCACCGAACTGAGCCATAATGGTCTTTTCAACAAATGGGGCTGGGAGAGTTGGATATCCATATCCAAAAGAATGAAAGAGAACCCCTACCTCATCCCCTACACAAAAATTAACTCAAAATGGACCAAAGATCTCAATATAAAAGAAAGTACCATAAAACTCCTAGAAGATAATGTAGGAAAATATCTTCAAGACCTTGTATTAGGAGGCCACTTCCTAGACTTTACACCCAAAGCACAAGCAACAAAAGAGAAAATAGATAAATGGGAACTCCTCAAGCTTAGAAGTTTCTGCACCTCAAAGGAATTTCTCAAAAAGGTAAAGAGGCAGCCAACTCAATGGGAAAAAATTTTTGGAAACCATGTATCTGACAAAAGACTGATATCTTACATATACAAAGAAATCCTACAACTCAATGACAATAGTACAGACAGCCCAATTATAAAATGGGCAAAAGATATGAAAAGACAGTTCTCTGAAGAGGAAATACAAATGGCCAAGAAACACATGAAAAAATGTTCAGCTTCACTAGCTATTAGGGAGATGCAAATTAAGACCACAATGAGATACCATCTAACACCGGTTAGAATGGCTGCCATTAAACAAACAGGAAACTGCAAATGCTGGAGGGGATGTGGAGAAATTGGAACTCTTATTCATTGTTGGTGGGACTGTATAATGGTTCAGCCACTCTGGAAGTCAGTCTGGCAGTTCCTTAGAAAACTAGATATAGAGCTACCATTCGATCCAGCGATCGCACTTCTCGGTATATACCCGGAAGATCGGAAAGCAGTGACACGAACAGATATCTGCACGCCAATGTTCATAGCAGCATTATTCACAATTGCCAAGAGATGGAAACAACCCAAATGCCCTTCAACAGATGAGTGGATAAATAAAATGTGGTATATACACACGATGGAATACTACGCGGCAGTAAGAAGGAACGATCTGGTGAAACATATGACAACATGGATGAACCTTGAAGACATAATGCTGAGCGAAATAAGCCAGGCACAAAAAGAGAAATATTATATGCTACCACTAATGTGAACTTTGAAAAATGTAAAACAAATGGTTTATAATGTAGAATGTAGGGGAACTAGCAGTAGAGAGCAATTAAGGAAGGGGGAACAATAATCCAAGAAGAACAGATAAGCTATTTAACGTTCTGGGGATGCCCAGAAATGACTATGGTCTCTTAATTTCTGATGGATGTAGTAGGAACAAGTTCACTGAAATGTTGCTATATTATGTAACTTTCTTGGGGTAAAGTAGGAACATGTTGGAAGTTAAGCAGTTATCTTAGGTTAGTTGTCTTTTTCTTACTCCCTTGTTATGGTCTCTTTGAAATGTTCTTCTATTGTATGTTTGTTTTCTTTTTAACTTTTTTTTTCATACAGTTGATTTAAAAAAGAAGGGAAAGTTAAAAAAAAAAAAAGAAAAGAAAAAAGACAAACAAGGAAAAAAAAAAAAAAAAGATGTAGTGCCCCCTTGAGGAGCCTGTGGAGAATGCAGGGGTGTTCGCCTACCCCACCTCCATGGTTGCTAACATGACCACAGACATAGGGGACTGGTGGTTTGATGGGTTGAGCCCTCTACCATAAGTTTTACCCTTGGGAAGACGGTTGCTGCAAAGGAGAGGCTAGGCCTCCCCGTATTTGTGCCTAAGAGTCTCCTCCTGAATGCCTCTTTGTTGCTCAGATGTGGCCCTCTCTCTCTGGCTAAGCCAACTTGAAAGGTGAAATCACTGCCCTCCCCACTACGTGGGATCATACACCCAGGGAAGTGAATCTCCCTGGCAACGTGGAATATGACTCCCGGGGAGGAATGTAGACCCGGCATCGTGGGACGGAGAACATCTTCTTGACCAAAAGGGGGATGTGAAAGGAAATGAAATAAGCTTCAGTGGCAGAGAGATTCCAAAACGAGCCGAGAGATCACTCTGGTGGGCACTCTTACGCACACTTTAGACAACCTTTTTTAGGTTCTAAAGAATTGGGGTAGCTGGTGGTGGATACCTGAAACTATTAAACTACAACCCAGAACCCATGAATCTCGAAGATAGTTGTATAAAAATGTAGCTTATGAGGGGTGACAGTGGGATTGGGAAAGCCATAAGGACCAAACTCCACTTTGTCTAGTTTATGGATGGATGTGTAGAAAAGTAGGGGAAGCAAACAAACAGACAAAGGTACCCAGTGTTCTTTTTTACTTCAATTGCTCTTTTTCACTCTAATTATTATTCTTGTTATTTTTGTGTGTGTGCTAAGGAAGGTGTCAGGGATTGATTTAGGTGATGAATGTACAACTATGTAATGGTACTGTAAACAATTGAAAGTACGATTTGTTTTGTATGACTGCGTGGTATGTGAATATATCTCAATAAAATGATGATTAAAAAAAAAAATAAAGTCTATTTTTATCTGAAATTAGTATTGCCACCCCTGCTTTCATTTGGCTGTAGCTTACATGGAATATTTTTTTCCATCCTTTCACTTTCAATGTCTTTGTGTCACTGGGTCTAACATGCATCTCTTGTAAGCAACATATTGATGGTTCATGTTTTTTAATCCATTCTGACAATCCATATCTTTTAATTGGGGAATTTAATCCATTGACATTCAATGTTATTACTGTGAAGGCAGTTCTTGAATCAGCCATCTTATCCTTTGATTTTTATTTGTCAGATGTATTTTTACCCCCTCTCTATTTCCTTGAATGAACCTTTACTAAAACTCTTCAATTCTGTGCCCTTCTCCAGACCCCTCTCTCATTTCTCTTTTTCTCAGCAGTAGAGTTCCCTTCAGTATTTCTTGTAGGGCAGGTCTCTTGTTAACAAATTCTCTCAGCATTTGTTTATCTGTGGAAGTTTTAAGCTCTCCCTCAATTTTGAAGGAGAGCCTTGCAGGATAAAGAATTCTTGGCTGGCAATTTTTCTCTTTCAGAATTTTAAATATGTCATACCACTGCCTTCTCATCTCCATGGTGCCCACTGTGTAGTCAGACTTAGTCTTACATTGTTTCCCTTGTATATGGTGAATTGCTTCTCTCTTGCTGCTTTCAGAACTTTCTCCTTCTCTTCAGCATTTGACAATCTGATCATAATATGACTCAGAGTGGGTTTATTTGGATTTAGTCTATTTAGAGTTCATTGGGCATCTTTCATTTGCATATTTACGTTGTTTAGAAGGGTGGGAAGTATTCCCCCAACAATTTCTTTGAATACTCTTCTTAGCCCTTTACTCTTCTCTTTCCCTTCTGGAACACCAATGATTCTTATATTTGTGTGCTTCCCATTGTCTATCATCTCCCTGAGATTCATTTCAAATTTTTCCATTTTTTTCACCATTCGTTTTTTTATGCTTTCACTTTCCATAAATGTATCCTCAAATTTGCTAATTCAGTCCTCTACCTCTTCAAATCTGGTGTTATGTGTCTCAAGAATCTTTTAAATTTTATCAACAGTATCTTTTATTTCTATAAGATCAGCTGTTTTTTTTTAGTTTACTCTTGAAAATTCTTCTTTATGCTCTTCTAGGGTCTTCTTCATGTCCTTTATATACTGAGCCATGATATTGATGTTTGTGTCTACTTCTTTGATTATTTCCTCCAAGTTCTGTGTCTCCTCTGGCTTTTTAATTTGGATGTTGGGTTATCCATATCTTCTGGTTTCTTCATATACTTTATAATTTTCTGTTGTTTTTGGCCCCTTGGAATTTGTTCTTCTTGATAGGGTTCTTTTAGGATATGCAGACTTATTTGAACATTTATCTATAATTTGACAGAGGTGTAACTTGGTGGTGTGCACTTTCCCTGACCTAACAGCAGATGGCACTCCTGAGCCACTTCTTACCCTCAACGCAGTTCTCGCCAACTTTGTCTATGCACTGAATAGGGGTCCAAACTATGTGGAAGTCCAATTAGTGCACAATTTTCCATGTGCACTGGGGACCACCAAACCTATGGGTTGGGGGCATGCCCTGTACAGTTTGTCAGGGAGTCCACTCCAGGACACCGTGGTCTGGGCCATTCCCAGGGCTGCAGGTGGAGTACTCTGGGGCTGCAGAACTGTGCATCTCACCTTCCAGCTCAAATGCCCCACAGTCCCTGTCTGCTGCATGCCCACGAGTCCCTGGGATTAGGGGAGGGCTCCTGGCATTTCCATGGGGCACCACTGCCTCTAGGCTGTGCATACCACAGGCTCCCATGGAGGAAGAGTAGACACTGTCACAATCCCACTGAGTCCTGAATTCCCTCAAGAAAGCTCTTGGCTACAGGGCTGTGAAGGGTTGTCTCCGAGCCAGCTACAAAGATGGCTGCAAGGGGCATGGAAAGCTGCCGTCTTCCACGATCGCCTGTCTGCTCCAATGGTCAGTCCCTCACATGGGGGCTCTTGGCTGTGAGTCTGTGAGTGGTTATCACCCATGCCAGGTACTGAGGAGGGTGGCTGGGGTGTGGAGGGTGACTCCCCTCCATGCCATCAGTCAGCTCCAACTGCCCATTCTCTGGTGGCATTTCAGGCTGAACACTCACCCGTCTCTAAACATAGCCTCTCAGTTTCTCCAAGTGCACGCTCATTATGGGAGTAGAAGTCCCTGCCCAGACAGTGGAACCTTGGAACTGCTGTTCTGGAGCACTTTTATCCTTTATGTATTGTTTTTCTCAGATGAGAATTTTGCTGTGTATCTCCTAATCTGCCATCTTGGATCACTGTTCCAGTTTTATGCCATTTTAAATTTCTTCTGAGGAAGCATTATCCTCAGGGTTCATTTTCTGCCTCCAGCAAGTGACCAATACTGGGGATTTAGCAAAATAATAATGATAATAATAATAATAATAATATCGCCAATACCTGCCATGTTCTGGGACTAAATTCTGTGAAAAGGAAGCCAGAAGTAGTTGCTGTAAAAGCCAGATTAGTACCCCTGAGGGTCCCTATAAAAGGAAGAGAGCTCTGTCTTCAGTCCTTTGGACTTTATTTTTCTTTTGTTCTTAGCTAGTATTATTCTATTCCAGGTCAAGAATTTATTCACTAAGTCCATAGGGAAAGACTGGGAAACTGTCTAAAACATATAATATCTTCCTGTAGTGTATGTCCATCAGAAAGTCTGGGGAATTAATGTCTTGGACTGAGGTCAAATATTGTGGCAAAGACAGGCTGGCTAGTCCCAAACCAATTTCTTCTTCCTGGCATAATTATCTTCTTTACCCAGGCTCCTTTGTGGTTAGGTAAGGTCATGTGACTGAGTTACAGGCAACAGAATGTGGGTGGAAATGAAACGTGCCTTTCCAGGCATGGTCCATTAAAACATCACATACATGATGCTCCTTGCTCTTTCCCCTTTGATGGCAACCTTGGAGCCATGTTGAAGTTGGAGTTGCTACAAAATGAAGGGAGGCTGGTTTCCTCCAAACCCATTTTGGACTTTATATGAATAAAAAAAAAAATTCTGTTGTGTTAAGCCACTGATATGTTGGCATTTATCTGTTAAGGCAACTAATTTACCTTAACCACTGCAGGCCCTATAAAGGACATCAAGGAAATCTTTCAAGGATTCAAAATCCTAATGCCCCTCTACCTTTCATTGACTGTATGGTATAAAGGGAAGCCCTAATGTTTCTGCTAGAGTTTTAGCTCCTCAGCTTCTCAATACTTTTCGCCAAGTGATGTCTATAAAAACATGGAGTTTCTTGATTGAAAAAGACCATAAGTGCAAATCATCATTAAGCTAGGGAAGGGGAGGAAGGGAAAATGTAAAATGCCCTTTTGGATGCTTGAGAATCAACCCTCCTCTATTTTAGAAATGTGTATCAACTTGGAGAGGACTAGCTGGTGCCCAGTCCTTTCTGATTACCATGTATAAAAAAGTCAAATGCACTTTTTGAGTTCTGGATGGCGTCTCCATAGAAAACCTTAAGTGAGGAATTCAGTTAACTGCTTGGGTAAAGGAGAAACTCTGTTTTTGCTTCTGCTACTTGGGTTGCATTGGCCTGAATTATTCAGCTTACTCACCTCACCTCTATTTTTGATGGTGTCTAGAGAAAGCCTTAGCATATATAATCTAAAACCATTCATTTATTAGAGGAAATAACAGGGACTCTAGATTTTGGCCCAGGCTTGAACCTACCCATGAAGTGATTTCAGCATTTGAAACAAATTTATAGCCAACCTCGAAAGAAATGATGTTGCAATTGTTTATAAATGGTGATTAGAAACTAAGGCTTGTCTAATAAATCTACTTAGTCCCAAATCCAGTCAGTCAGTACTGATTCATTCACATATTTGATGCTTTTTGATGCTTAAGGCACAATTAATTAACTGATTACTCCCTAGGGGGAAGGGCAGAGGGTGTGTTGGCTAACATAAGAGGAACTAAAACTTCAGGAGGAGGAAAGGGTTATTTTCTGACTGGGGCCACTGAGATAGGGTATAGAAGATTGAACATGGGTTCGGAAGATAAATAAATGGGTGTAGTGGGTTCTGGAGAGAGATGAGGTCCTTCCAGACAGAGAAAATACATTAGTGTGTGTCGTGAATGTGCAAATGCCTGGTGAGCAATTGATGAAATGTGGCTCAAATTTATTCTGGAAGGGATCATTCATTCAGTGGACATTTGTGGATTGAGTTTGGGGACAGTGTCCCTGGCCCCCCTCTGTGGCACTGATCTTCGACTGGGGAGAAAGACAATAAATAAAGTGACAGATACATAATTCCAGGTGGTAAGTGCTATGAAGAAAAATGTTGCAGAATAAGGGAGTAGAGTAACCCCAGGGAAGGCAATGAATTTTTATAAATGTGGTTAGGGCAGGTCTCTCTTGGTTGGTGGTAGAAACAAGAACAGCTGCCTGGCATGAACCCCCACTTTGAGCTCTTCTGAGACCACAGTTCTTGTGGGCCTCAAGTTTGACCTCTGAGGCTGTTCTGAGAAATGAGCATGGGCAGCAGAAAGCATAAGGACACTTGTGCCTGGGATAGGGGTTGGGGCAAGAAAGGGCTTTCCGGTAGAGGGAAGGCTGAAAGCCACTGAAACATCGGGCATGGCCCCAACTGTTTTCTTTGATTTTGTTTGTGGGATGTGGTGGCTTGGAGTTATGTACCCCAGGAAAACATGTTCTTCATCTTAATCCATTATGTGGGTATGAACTGGTAAGTAGGACCTTTTGTTGAGATTACTTCAGTTAAGTTGTATCACAAGTGAATCAGGATGGATCTTAATCCTATTACTGGTCCTTATAGAGAAGGCCATAGAGAGAGAAGACAGAAGCTGGAAGTCAATGGGACCCATAAGAGAAAGGAGAAGATGCTGCCATGTGACAAAAAAAAGCCAAGGACCAAGGATCTCCAGCAGCCAGCCCCAGAACACCACAGTCTTCTGGGGAAAAGCATCGCCTTGCTGATGCCTTGATTTTGGCCTTTTCTTAGCCTCAAAACCATGAGCCAATAAATTCTCCATTGTTTAAGCCAACCCATTGCATGGTATTTGTTTTAGTAGTCAGGAAACCAAAACATGGAGTTGAGAAAATTTTCACCACTGGTAATTTTGGACTTATCTAGGTTTTAAAACATATCTGAACTTCTTCAAAAGACAAAGTAAGTGTCCCCTTTTCCCTTGCTTCTTCCTTTTTGCCTAGAAATCGGTCATTTTTAGCTCACTGAATGTTCTCAATGAATAGAATCAAGGATTTTTGTAGCGAAGAGACAGAATACGCAGTTTAAATTTTAGAAGAGGTGGTGCCACCATTAAATGTAGACACTGTTGCATGGACAAGTGTGGATTTATAAAACATCATCTCCTCATTCCAGAATGGAGAACCTTTCCCAAGAAGCCAAAAAACAAAGGAAAAAAAGAAGTGTCCCCATTAGGCAAGGGCCTTGATACCTTAGTCTTTGGAAAGGCAGCCTGCTATATACAAACAGAACTCCAGGGCTGAGAGTAACAAGTTCCTCACAGATGAAATGTTTTGAATATTTCCCAAGCCATTTGAGATATAAAACCTCAGAGAGATTTAGTGCGAGGAGGCCCTCTGTTGCTGAGCATTTCTATTTAATATTTCCACCTAAGATTTGGGCTGACTACATTTCTAAAGAGCAAAGGGAGACTAGTTTGAGAAGAATTACTTGTGCCAGCACAGTGGCTGAGATATTTAGCTCTAATCTGCAGACTCTCTTTCTCCAGCCTCCTCTTATTAGACTTCTTGATAACATGCCCCTAAACCTGGGTTTCCATACTGATAGGCTTGTTAAGCTTTCTTTATATTGAATGTGGAGAACTGAGGGAATTATCTGAATAATATCTAAGTTTGATAGATAATATGAGATGATTGAGAAAGGTTACAGTAAAATTGTGGCTATTTGTGTCCTCTTTTTGCAGCAATAATCCCTGCATACTAGACCAGAAAACACATTAAATTAAAGAGAAAACACTCCATTGTCATTCCATCCTGTCAAAATTGATGATTCTGCATAGCTGATTGCGATACCTCTAGGAAGATCACAATTCATTATTCCATCTTAATTTTACCTTTAGTCTCCCCACTTACAGAATTCAAGACGCATGCCCCCTTCCACCCAGAAACTCCTATTTAAAGGCAGAAAGGGACAAGTGTGACTTTGAAGAAAAGTATATTTTTCCTAACTTGATTGTTTTAAGGATAGGAGATGTTATTAGCAATAATGCCAGAATATTCTATTGATATTGGATAGTCCACATTCAGAATTGGAATTCTATATTTATTTTCTTTGGTAAGTAAATTACCATTACTTGTTTCCTTTCTAGGGACTCTCCTGGCACCTAATTATACACAAATGAAATATTTTCATGCATATAATAGCAAAACAGTGGTTTTGTGTTTCAGAAAGTTGGCGATTACCCCACCAGCCCAGCCTTGAAGTTAACTGCAGGGAGAAGGCTGATTAAATCACAGACATTATTATTTTCTGTCAGTTTTTTTGGTGAAATAAGAAATGAGCTAGTCAATGGAGTGATCCAAATTTAAGTACTGACCTGCTAATGATAACTAGAAACATCCCAAGAATATTTTAAGTCTTTTGTACTTAAAAAACAAAAACAACAACAAAAAGCTGATGTTACTCAAAAGTTCTAAAATACCCAAAGATTAGATCTTCAGATGAATGGGTCTGTAGATCTGAAAACTGCACATTGGCAAGGAGGCATACTAGGTGCTTTATAACATAGATAGCTGCTTTTTCATTTTGATATAAAATTGAAAGTATTTGATATTCAAAAGATGCATCAGGTTGAGCAGACTATGTTCTTTAGGAATAGTGCCAGTATCATTTCAATACTGCCATAAAAACTGTAAAAATCACAGCAGGAAAATAAGTAGCCAAAAGAAGGATGATAACTATAGTGTAAATTCAAGCAGACCCCATAGATATTAAAGAAAAAGCAATTCTTTCCATCTCTGAATATGAAATATTTTATCATGAGTTATTCCCATTGTAAATCAACACTTGGCCATGTTGCACACATTCGGGATCTCCCTTCTCACCAAAATAATTCCATCTATTGAAGATGCACCAAAAAGATAAAGAATTTAAGTAATTATTATGGATACTTCCCTGTCCATCCTAAGTGACGTGAACATCTATCATTTCTCTAATATCATATTTCAGATCAAGTCAAATAATATAATCAATGTCATGACCACAAACTTATAATGACTTTACATACTTAAAGTTAAATGAAGGGTCACATATGGAATGATTCCATTTATATGAAATATCCAGAAGAGATAAATTCATAGAAACAGCATAGATTAGTGGTAGCCAGGAGATGGGGGAAGATAGAATGGGGAGAAACTGCTGAATGAGTATGGGGTTTTACCTAGGAGTGTTAGAAATGTTTTGGAACTAGAGAGAGGTGGTAGTTGCACAACATTGCGAATATACTAAATGCCACTGTATTGTCCGCTTTAAAATTTTGTGTTATGTGCATTTCACCTCAATAAGTTATTAAATTTTGTGTTATGTGCATTTCACCTCAATAAGTTATTATTTTTTAAATTTATATGAAAGCAGAGGTTTACAGGAGAGCTTGTTGTGACATATGTGTATTTCATGGAAGCAAAAAGCACTTTGCCATTATGACATCAGGGTAGGAACATGAGAGATACCTGCAGTTACTGTTAGTGAACAGGATTGATGAATTATGGGGGTTTAAAGAAGTGGATCAAAACATACAGAAAGATGGGTAACTTTTTCAGATGCCAATGGCATTATAATTAGCATATGAATGTAATGAGCACAACTAGACATGGACATAGGTGAGATTTCTCAACATGGACCACTGCTGCACCTGCAGCATCAGCATCACCTGCCGGCTTGTTAGAAATGCAATAATTCATTTCTGAACCAGAAACTCTGGAAGTGGGGCAGCAACCGATTTGAACCATTCCTGCAGGTGATTCTGATGTACTCTCAAGTTTGAAAACCACATTTCTACATAAAGGGAAGGAAAGAGGCAGGGGCACTTGTGCAGAGGGAGAGTACAGAGAATAGAGGATGGAATTCTGGCAAATGCAGACAGGGGAAGAGCAGACAGGAAAATCAAAGAAAGAAAAAAAAACAAAAAAAGAAGAGCCTCTCTGCAACAATGGGAAGGCAGTTTTCAAAGAGAGAGAATGTTGGTCACCAGTCAGAGGCTGCAGAGAGGTCAAGGTGAACCCAGCAGGACAAGAGGCAGTTGAGTTAGTGGACAGGAGTGACCTTGAAGGAGCAGAGTCCATAGAGGAAAGGGGCAGAAGACAGAAGAAGCTGAAAACCAAGTGGGAAACCAGGATGTGGAATCAGGGAGAAGAATCTTGAGAAGACTTTCAGTAATGGAAGGGATGAAATTCAGTGGCTGCTTGAAGAGGAAGAAAGGGTAAGGGAAAGCTTTTCAGGATGAGGGAAATGAGCATGTTCATGGCTGAGAGAAGGGGTCACTGCCTTTAGAAGATGGAAAGGAATAATTAAGAATTTAAAGGAAAATGTAAAGGAGAAAGGGTTATTCATAAGCTGAGATAAGAGGTGTGCTGGTTTGAATCTATTATAGCCCCCACAAAAGCCATGTTCTTTAATGCAAGCTTGTGGGGGCAGAGTTATTCATCTTTTGATTTGGGTGGGACCTTGGAGATGTGACCCACCCAACTGTAGGTG
Organism: Choloepus didactylus; assembly: GCF_015220235.1. Taxonomy (NCBI): domain Eukaryota; kingdom Metazoa; phylum Chordata; class Mammalia; order Pilosa; family Megalonychidae; genus Choloepus; species Choloepus didactylus. Next base: position 21,592,394 of record NC_051325.1, on the reverse strand, counting down.
TGACCTTTTGATTAGGTCATTTCCTTGGAGGTGTAACCCCGCCCATTCTGGGTGGGTCTTGATTCATTTACTGGAGTCCTATAAGAGAGCTCATGGAGAGAAGGAGCTCAGAGAAGCTGAGAGAGACATTTTGGAGACAAGCTAAGACATGTAATCCAGAGTTTACCCCCTGGAGAAGCTATGAGCAGGCACAGACCCAGATGCTTGGAGATACAAACGGAAGGACATTTAGAGATGCTAAGCTAGGAGATGAAGCCCAGAGTTTGTCCTGGAGAAGCTAAGAGAGTACCCACAGACACTTAGAGAGAAATGCCTCAGGAGAACCAAGCAGAGAACTGAGGGAAGCTAAGAGAGACAGAAGCCCAGGGACATTTAGGAGAAAGCCATTTTGAAATGCAACCCGGGAGCAAAGGACCAGCAGATGACAGCCACGTGACTTCCCAGCTGACAGAGGTGTTCCAGATGCCATAGGCCTTCTTTCAGTGAAAGTATCCTCTTGTTGATGCCTTAGTATGGACACTTTTATGGCCATGGAACTGTAAATTTGTAACCTAATAAATCCCCTTTATAAAAGTCAATCCATTTCTGGTATTTTGAATATGGCAGCTTTAGAAAACCAGAACAAGAAGAAAGGAAGGATTCAATCTGCCAAAAAATTGTTTGTTAAGAACCCATGCTTTCCAGGCACTGTTCTTAATACAATGAATAAAATAGACAAAATACTTGTTCTCCTTGAGTTTACATTCTAGTGAGGGAAGACAGGCCATGAACAGAACAACTGTAATTTGTCAGATGATCTCAAATGCTAAGAAGACTGATGCAAAGTGAGGGAAATTAGAGGAACAGGGAGGGGGTGCCATTGAGGATAGGTAGATTTTGAGCGGAGACCTGGGGGAACTGAGGGGTGGATCATGGAGGTACTGGTGAAAAGAGCAGTTCTAGAGGGATCAGCACATGCAAAGCTCTCCTGGCAGAAGCTGCTCTGTGTATTCCAGGAAAAGCAAGGAGACCAGCTACCTGGAGTGGACTGAGCAAGGGGAGGAGTGATAGAAAATATGGAGGACTGTGTCATGACAAGTCTTGAAGACTATGTCCAGACTTTAAGATGGGAAGTCAATGGAAAGTTCTGAGTGTGTGTTTGTGTGTGTGTGTGTGTGTGTGTGTGTGTGTGTGTGTGAAACACTTTGAGTTACTTTTTTTTTTTTTAAGATGATTCGGCTGCTCTGTGGAGAAGATGCTATAAAAGGCAAGGGTAGAAGTGGGGAGAAAAGTTAGGAGGCTATTCAAGGAATCCAGGTGAAAGCTGATGGAGGTAATGGTGGAGAAGGTGAGGAGGGATCAGATTGTGCATATATGTGAACAGAAGTGCTGCAGGATTTGCTGGAGGAGTAGCTATAAGGTCTGAGAGAAAGGAATAATTTAATGATGGGTAAAAGCTATGAAAACAAAATGGAGGTGGAAGGGAAGAAAGCAGAGAAGTTAAAAATAAGATTAACTGTTACTATTCACTGAGTGTTAATGACATCCAGGCATTGTGCTAAATTGATTACATACATTACATCATTTAATCCTCCCTACAACCCTAATTGATGAGGAAGGAACTCAGGCTGTGAGAGGTTAAGCAACTTGCCAGTTAAGGGGCTAGCTAAGGCAGGCGGGGGACAGGCCCCCATGGAGACCAGCTGCAGAGAATGCACCCCGAATCGTCCATGTGATGCAACCTCTATTTTCTCTGTGAAGGGACAGGTTAACCAGAGTTGGAGAAAGGGGATGGGGTGGGGATGCATGGCCAAGCCTGGGTATTCAAAGAGAATGCTGCTGGCTAATTGAAAAATGTGCTTCTTTGGAGCAGTCATTTGTATGGTTTGGGCTGTTTGCATCAGGTCTAGATTTAGAAAATGACTGAACTGTCATCACTTTGGACCTCTTCAAAAGTGATCCCAATTACTGAGTGATCCCTTCAGCTGCCGTGTGGGGCAGCTGAACTGATTCCACCTCCCGGTCCTATGCGATAAACATTCCTGTGATCTTATTTAGCGAAAATGCTGACCTGAAATCGAGTGGACCGGCAGGATGGACGATGAGGCATGATGTGTTTATTAAGCCCAACACTGGGATTGACACTCAGAGAAACATCAAATTAATTCAAGACATATTTCTTGCCCTAAGGGGCTTATGGCATTGGTTTGGCTGGGGGACCACCCAACATCTATTAGGATGAAGAAAGAAAACTTCCACTTCAGGTTCGTTGGACTGCCCAGAATGACAGGACAGGAGATTAAAAGGGCCTCAGCGCATGGCCACAGCCCCACGGCCCGGGGGCCTTAACCATACACGCAGCCCACTGCAGGGCTAAGGTGGCTGTTTGTACATAAACATTGTCATTTCCCTGGGACTGCTATTTCATCTTTGAACCTTGGCATCAAAGAAACACTGACCTTATTCCTGTAGCTTGCTCTTCTTTGAAGCATATGGCTTTGCAGTGCAGATTAAAGTGAAGACATTCATCAAGGAATGGATCTGGCCAAACTCTCCCCAGACTCAACTGGGAACAAAGCTTTGAAAGGCTCCAAATCACAGTTGCAGCAGAGTGGGCAAAAGATGAAGGCATGGAGCTGGGCTCCTCATCTCAGATCCTGGGAGACAGCTCTCACCCGACCACAGTCCAGCCCTGTATGTTGGGCAGATTTTTATCCTAAAATCCCAAATCTAGGCAGACCTGGGTGAGCTAATGTTATATGGCCAACATTCGCTCTTCGTTTTGTTTAGAGCAGGAAATGAGGCCGGCGTGATAATTCACTCTGTGACTCTGAATTCTTCAAAAGATGTTTTAGGCAGAACCACCTGAAATTTGGCTGATGGTTCTGTCAATTTTCTCTTCTAATACTTTCCTCTCCTTTGTTCATTCTCTAAACTAAACTGTCCTGTCTTTCTTAGGGCTTCTCCCATCTTTGCTCTAAGGAAACAGGCCATACACAAAGCATTCTCTGATATTTCTTTTCCCTCTAACATGGCAAGAAAAGGAAAGTGAGAACCTTGAACTGGCAACTTAAAAAACAAAAACCAAAATAATTCTTTAATTATAAGGCTGAAAGAGAACTAAGGAAAATGTCTCCCACTTCAAAAGAAGAAAAATGGCTGAGAGATGACCATCCAAGAACAAATGATCATATCTTTAAATTTAATCTTTCTGCAGATCTTCAACTGTGGTTAGACAAACAGAGTGAGTTCTGTGGGTGATGAAGTGGCACCCCAATCCAAAGGACGGAAGGCACTGATTGTACAGTGGGGCGCATTTAAATCAACTAATGCTGATAACATGTACATGAAAAGGTTCAAGAAATTACTGAAAATCCACAATGGGACATAGGCTAATTTCCAGAATAACATTTCCCTGGTTACTCATCTTTAAAATAAGAACAAGGGATAATTCTGGTCATTACAAATTATTTTATTTAGCCTGCATTCTAGGTTAAATCTCAAACAATTGATTTTCAATTAAGAAATGCATGAAGTTCAAGAAGATAATTAATATGGCTTTGTGTGGAGCCTGTGCTTCCAGGCCAGTTTTTTTTTCACACAACCTGAGAGCTCATGAGGGACTGGACACAGCTCTGTTTCTAGCTTCAGTTTTAAAAGGCTGAAAGATACCTGCTTATCCAATATCCACGTGCTCCCTTAATTTTACAAGTGTTGTACCCTGGCTGTGGCCACGGGGCTCCTCTGGGCAGTAGACTGTTGGCAGGGTGACAATGTCACTTCCAGGCTGACACTCCCCCGCCTCTATTATGGTGACCATGGAGGCCAGGTATCGAGATGGCAAAGCCTCCAGCTGGAAGCAGCCCACATCACCGTTCACATGAAGGAGAGATGCCCTGAGAGTTGCCTGATTTGTATTCAGCTAAGTGCAAGCAAGAAATAAACCTTGGTTATGTTAAGCCACTGAAATTTCCAGGGTTTATTTGTTGTGGCAGCCAAATCTACCTTAGTCTGACTAATATAGGACCTTGAAGAACATCTAGTCCTACCTCACTCCACCCTTCCTTCAACATCCCTGAGAAGTGTTCCAAAGAGTTCTCAAATACCCCAAGCATAATCACAAAGAATAGTCACCAAAATTATATACTGCTTACTATATATAATTCTTTTCTGACTCAATCTTACGTATTTTACATGGACCAAGGTACCTAATTCTCACAATAATCTTAAACTACAAATACTACTATTTCCCCTATTCTACAGCTGGGGAAACTGAAGCACAGAGAAGTTAAGTAATTTGCTCAGGGTTGAACAGATAAGTTATTTGCCTAAGGCTGTGTGGCTATTAAATAGTATAGCAGGGAGTCAAACCAAGCTGCGGGCATTAAACATTGCACTGTTCTGCCCCCCTAGGCTGGAGCCACATTTCCTTTCAGACCAAGGATTCAAAAAGAGGCAGATCATAAAACCCAGAAGATAAGACTGAGAGGGAACTTCGAGATCAACCAGTGCAATCCACTGCATTTTACAAGGAGGAAAATCACCCTGCAGGGCCTTTTTCCTGCTTTAGTGAAAAAGAGGAGAGATTTATCCTCACATTTTTCAAATCCGTGTTCTTAGGGCCCCAGGGACTGTCGGATGTGGGTGCAGGCACAAACAGCCAACCAGTCTTGTTTTGATCTATCTGTTTTATGTGATAGGCTTCTGAGTAAATTTTTATGAGAATAAATTCAGAAAATTCTGCTGTTTTAATAAAATTGGAAAGTCTTGGGTCTCCCCATACTTCTACTGAAATAGTAAACTGGGAGGTTTGCAAGAAGCAATGCAGAGTTTAACATCAGCTGGAGATGGGGGTGGGGTATATGGAACAGATAGCACAGGGGGGTCAAAACAATTGTCCATTTCCGTAAATGCGCTTACTAGCTTTCCTGGCAGCAAAAACTGCCATTTTATCACTATCTCCCCACTCTCCACTGATGTGTGGCATGTCGTAGAAACTAAATAAAATGTATATGAAAGAAAGAAGCAGAATTCCAAGAGACTTTGATGAAACAGTTCTTCAAAGAGAATATTAAGTTCGTTTGGGTTGAGCGACGTAGGACACTGTAGCTGTGGTGATCGAACAGTAAAGCAATGGCTGCAAAGTTATCATTGTGTGTTTTGTCCATATATCCTCAAATGGTCACTTATGGGTTCTCCCACTCCCACCTCCACCCCTAGGGAGGGAAAAAAAGATAAAAAATTGAAATATTAAATGGTGTTGTTTGGTCTTAGGCAAACACAATTGAAATCCCCAAGGAAACTCAGGCAAACACACACCACTGTTTGCTTCATTTATTTTTTTTCCCCAATCAGATAGCTAATTTTGGCATAGTCTGTGTGGTTTTTGATTTTTGTTTTTTGTCTTTGTTTTTTTTTTTTTTTTGAGAAGTAGAAGTTGTGGGTTTAAAGAGTAATCATGCATAAAATACAGAATTCCAATATACTTCCCTATTTTTAACACCTTGCACTGGTGTGATACATTTGCTACAATTAATGAAAGCACATTTTTATATTTTTACTATTAACTATAGTCCATGGTGTAACTTAGGGTTCGCTGTTTGTGTGTTGCAGGCCCACGGATCTTTAAATTTTTATTCTAGAACCATGTATACAACCTAACATTTCCCCTTTCAATCACATTCAGGTATTTTAAGATGCAAAATTATCCAAACTTGTAGATCATATGTAAAAGGCAAATTTGAAAGTTTTCACTGCTTTAACAAAGACCACTTTTGTGCTGATAGCATTCTAGTACATTTAGCACATGACTTGAATTACAAGTTGAGTTACATAAGGCAAAGTTGTATATTTGAGACAAGGGGAGATTGATGGGACACAAGGGAGACAGAGGGAGGTCAGGGAATGGAGTTTGTGGGAGCTGTGCGCTCAGCAGAGCCTCTTACCTTGCCTGGTTCCGTCTAGCCCCATGACGAACTTCAACAATCTGATGATCTGCTCTGCCACTGGGGGACTCATGGATGTGGCGTAAACGGCACTATGCGAACAAGCCCGTAGATGATCCACAAGTTCCTTAAATAAAAGGGAAACCCAAACAGAATGCAAATAAATTTCAGCCTTGGTACGGAGAAACCCAATTTCCCCGTCCCTCTCCCTCATAGCAAAAGACATTTGATTCTAGCAGCTTAACAGATGGATATGGTCTGGTTTTCACTGAACATCAGTGAACTCTTTATTTTTTCCATCCTGGTTCCCAGCCTCTCCTTTGCAAACCTAGGAGCCATACAAAGGTTTAAGAGATGCTGCAATCTGCTTGACCAAAAGGGGGATGTGAAAGGAAATGAAATAAGCTTCAGTGGTGGAGAGATTCTAAAAGGAGCTAAGAGGTCACTCTGGAGGGCACTCTTATGCACAATACAGACAACCATTTTTAGGTTCTACTGAATTGGGGTAGCTAGCAGTAAATACCTGAAACTATCAAACTACAACCCAGAACCCATGAATCTTGAAGACGATTGTATAAAAATGTAGCTCATGAGGGGTGACAGTGTGATTGGGAAAGCCATATGGACCACGCTCCCTTTTGTCTAGTTTATGAATGGATGAGTAGAAAAATAGGGGAAGGAAAAAATAAACAAACAAACAAAGGCACCCAGTGTTCTTTTTTACTTTAATTGCTCTTTTTTCACTTTAATTATTATTCTTGTTGTTTTTGTGTGTGTGGTAATGAAGATATCAGGGATTGATTTTGGTGATTAATGCAGAATTGTGTAATGGTACTGAGAACAATCGAATGTATGCTTTGTTTTGTATGACTGCATGGTGTGTGAATATATCTCAATAAAATGAATTAAAAAAAAAAGAGAGAGATGCTGCAAGTTTGGAGTTGAATCTATAAGGCAAAACCAGAAGTGTAAGGAAAACATTTATTGATCATCTACTTATATACAAGCACTGGCCTAGCACTCAGGGGTGGTCAGAGAATATAGGATGTGTTTCTTGCCCTGGAATATTTTATATAAGATTGTGCCCATGGGAAAGTAATAGTAGGGAAAGTAACTACATGGAAACTAGTACATGCAACAGGGCTACAAGATTGGAGAGGAAAGCAAGGGAGATGTTAGGGAAGGCTCCAATGAGGAAGTGGCATTGACTAAACCTTGAAGAATGAAGACAGATATAGAGCAAAAGCAAATTTGGAGGTAGTGGCAGAAGGGAGAGACTGAACAAAGTGCAGAGGCAGAAAAGCAGAAGGCACATATTGTAGATTGCTCACAAAAAAAAAAAATGGCTAATTCTTCTTCTCCCTGTACCCATGTCCCTTGGCAATCTAACTTTGCAGTTTCTTCCATCAAGAGGTGGAAGAAAAACCTCGTGTTTTGCTTTGATCAACAGAGTGTGGCACAAGTGATGGTGTTCTAGTTCTGAGCTGAGGGCTTGAGAGGCTTTGAGAGCCTTTGTTCCCTCAGAATCCTTTTGAGCTGCCATGTCAATAAGCCTGAGCTGACCTGTTGGAGGAGGAGAACCATGTGGAATAGAGAAGAGCCACCCTGGCTGAGGCCATCTTAAGCCAACCAGTCCCCAGGTGACCCAGCAACCAACCATAAAACAACACTAACTGAGACCAAAAGAATGGCCCAGCTGAGTCCAGCACAAATTGATGACTCACAGAATTATGTGCTAAATAAACGGTGCTGTTTTTAGCCACTTAGATTTGGGGTGGTTTGTTACACAGCAAAAACCAACTGTTACAGTGTATTTGGAGGGCAGCAAAGGACAGCTTGAGTAGAGGTTAGTAGGAAATTAAACTGAAGAGTAGGTTAGGACTAGATAAATTCTGGGGCCAGGAGGTTAGGCTTTATGCCTTGGGCAGTAAAGAGCTATTGGAATTTTTGTCTAGCACTGTATGGACTGCTGACCCCCAACAGAATACTGGTCTTTAGTTCAGTCTAGGAACAATTCTTTACCCGCATGCTTTATGCTTGAGGCCCAACACAAAATCCCACGTAAGCCAACTGAGAGCCCCAAGAAGATCCAATAGCCTAACACCACAGTGGGGAGGGCCTTAGAGCTGAAATCTGGCTGTGCTCAGCCCCAGATGGGCAGGCCGTCTATGGGCCCACCTCAGGGTGTCCTGGGACCTTCAGGGTGCCCTGCAGAAAAGCCAATGGACTGGTTGCAGTTTTCTACATTAGCAGTGGGATCTGTAATGGATCTTTTCTTCTGAGGGATGATGAGAGAGCTTAGAATCCAACTTAGGTTACTTTTTCAATCATTCCAACATGAAGGAGATTCAGGGGAGGCACTGAGCTATAATCTCCAAGGGGGATCCCCTGCTTTGGGTGGGCCCATGCTTGCTTGCCCTTCGTCATTGACCAACCCATTTCTATTTCCAAACCTAGGAATGCCCTATCCCTCACTTTTTCATCTCTCTTGGGATATGGGTGGGGCATGGCTGAGCACAAAGGTTTTAACGATCCAGTTCATCTTCCTCAGTGAAGTAGGTTCCCTGCTTTACAGGGGATTGGGTGAAGGTTAAATCAATGAAATGATGCCACTACCTGTGTTTCCCAGCAGGAACCAGTAGCTCTATATTTCTGTCCTGCCTGCCTCGTACAATACATCCTTCATTCTGAATCCCGTCTCTTCCACTCTTCCTTCTTACCTGCCTTCCTTTCTCCCTCTCTTCCTCCTCCTTCACCTCAAACTTTTCATTCATTCATTTTTTCCCTTTCCTTCTATCCTCCTTCCTTCCCCCTTCTCTCTATTCTCTTTCCCTCCCTCCTACTTTTCATTGAAAATCATTTATTCCAAATTTTTTTTCCTCTTCATTTCTAAGCCCTATCTCCCCACCTCCTCCCTCCCTTCCATCATTCCTGCCAACAAGTAGGTTCTGAAGAGTTATTCTGGGCTGTGTCCTGACTGTGTGTGGGAGTCCAAAAGGGAAGGAGATCCTGACTGTGTGTGGGAGTCCAAAAGGGAAGGAGATCCTGATTGTGTGTGGGAGTCCAAAAGGGGAAGGAGAGAGAAAGGGGCCACAAGTTTCTTCTCCAGCATCCATTATCCATTTATATAACTAAAATCAAGTTTCTTTCTATTATTTTGTTTAGTGACTCTCATAAAAATAAGAGTTTTCATCCAATTTGAAGAGTACATGTAGGACGATGGCCTGACTTAAGGAATTGGCCACACGGCATTTACAAACTTCACTTGGGGGACCTGAGGGCACCCCCAAGAGAGGGGTGTTCAGTGTCCTGAGTGGCCACAGCCAGGCTGTCCTTCACAGTTCTGGGTTCAGCACTCCATGGGGAGCAGCTGCAGGATTTAGTTTCTCTGTTGAGAGGGAGTGCTCCCCAGAGGATGCTGAGGAGTAGCTTGGAGAGAGGGGCGGGGGCAGGAGTCAGCATGGTGCAGGTTCAGGGGGACCTGTCAGGAAAGGAGTGTCTTAAGGAGGCGATCTGGCTCTGGAGGATGGAAGATTTGACTAGATGGAGAGGAGGCAGCACTGCATGGACATGTGCTAAAATCAGGAATAAGGACGGCATCTTACGGGCAACGATTGGAGGAGTCAGGAGCAGAGCAAGACGCTGGTGTTTCGGAGACAAGGTGATGAGGGGTTGTTCCCTTTAAGGAAGGGATGACCCAGAACTTATAAAAACAGGCTCTGGAACCCAAGTGCTTGGGTTCAGATCCTGGCCCTGTCACTTACTGCTGTGTTACCTTGGGAAAGTTCCTAAATCTCTCTGTGCCTTAGCTTTCTCTTCTGAAAACAAAGATGATAGTAATACTTAACCCAGAGTTATGAGGATTGAATGAGTTAATACATGAATGTGGTCCAGATAAGTGTCTGGTACTTTGTGAATAACTGATGCTGTTGACAATTATTATTAATGGATTGCCAACTGAAAGATTCTGAGAACTGAGGGCACAAGGAAGGAGAGGGGGACAAAAATATAGAAACCCTCAAGGTGTCTTTATTCCAGCTCCCTCATGTTGCAGAGGTTAATGCACTAAGGTTATGCAATTACACATTGGTAAGCGCAGATGTCAAATCAAAGATTTTAAGCCTGACTCCTTCTCCATCCTTATCAGGGTAGTAAGAGTGAAAAGGAAAAGAGAGGCATTATAAAGAAGGAGCACTTGGACTTGAAGAAACAGACAGGGCTAAAATCTAACATCACAGCCAGTATTCATTGGCTGCTTGAGACTCCATTTTAAGAACTCTACATGTATTAATTAACTCATTTAAACCTCACAATAATCCTATGAGGTTGGCACTATTTTTTTTTCCATTTTATAGCTGAGGTAACTGGGTTACAGAAAGGTTCAGAAAATTATCCAACCAAAAGTGGTGGAAGTAGGATTTGATCCAACGAGTCTGGCTCCAGAATCCTCAACCTTAACATTATACATATAACTTCTCCAGAGAGAGAGACAAGCTGGCTTTTGGGGGGTGGTGGAGGGGATATGGGGAACAGAGAGGAGACCCACTCAACTTCTATACACCTTGGAGTTTCTTCCCCTAATCCACAGGGATTTCTCCTTTTTTTCTTTTGAATTCCTGCAATCCTCAAGTTTTATAGAACTAAACTACAAATGGAAATGCATTGCATCATTCTCAAAATGTTTCCTGTCAGTCACTTGTTCTTCCAAAGAGACTGTATCCTCCTTGAAGGCAGGGCATCCTCTTCTCTTACAGGCACTTAGCGGGGACTTGGTAAATACTTATGGTCGAATGGAAGGTAAAGTGGTGTGCTAGTTTGGATACATTATATCCCACCAAAAGACATATTCTTTGATGCAATGTTTTGGGGGCAGACGTATTAGTGCTGATTAGATTGTAATTTTTTGATTGAGTGTTTCCATGGAGATGCAACCCACCCAACTGTAGGTGATAACTCTGATTAGATAATTTCCATGGAGGTGTGGCCCCATGCATTCAGCATGGGCCTTGATTAGTTCATGGGAGCCCTATATAAGCTCAGACAGAAGGAGCGAGCTTGCTACAGCCAAGAGGGACACTATGAAGAATGCACAGGAGCTGAGAGAGGAGCTGTAGCTGAGACAGACATTTTGAAGACGGCCGTTGGAAACTGATGCAGACATTTTGGAGAATGCCATTTTGAAACACAAACTGGGAGCAAGCGGATGCCAGCCACGTGCCTTCCCAGCTAACAGAGGTTTTCTGGACATCATTGGCCATCCTCCAGTGAAGATACCTGATTGTTGATGCATTACCTTGGATACTTATGGCCTTAAGGCTGTAACTGTGTAACCAAATAAACCCCCTTTTATAAAAGCCAATCCATTTCTGGTGTGTTGCATTCTGTCAGTACTAGCAAACTGGAACAATGGGTTCAGGGACTGAGCAGGGATGACAGAGAGTATCAAGTATAAAGTACAAAGGGGAGAACTAAGCTGCATTTGCAGGAACAAGTGTAACAATTTCCCCTTAGCTTTTGGGCATCTCCGACAAAGCTCAGAAAAGGAAACAAAACAAAGTGTCCCATGATCCCTAAAAGGGCTCTTCCCAATGTCTCCAACCCCCAATATTCCTTCATAAATTGAGAGATTCTGTGAAGTTAAGGTCATGAGCATTGGTGGTCTGAGCAAGTCCCTCACCTGGGGCACATCATTCCCTTTTAACATAAGGACTTGCCCACAGTCTCATTCCTTTTGGACTGAGCCTGCTTTCTCTCTAAGCCCCAGCTTGTGGATAGGGGCTGTGCCAGTTGGATGTATCATGTACCCCAAAATGACACATTCTTTGATGCAATCTTTTGGGGGCAAATGTATTAGTGTTGGTTAGATTGGAATTATTTGAATGAGTGTTTCCATGGAGATGTGACTCAATCTACTGTGAGTGAAACGTTTGATTGGATAATTTCCATGGAGGTGTTAATTGCATCGCTGGAGTACTTGAGAAAGAACCACACAGGCCCAGATGCAGAGCAACTGTGAGTGACATTCTGGAGAGCAACTGAGAGAGACATTTTGAAGATAGCCATTGAAAGTAGACTTTTGCTCCAAAGAAGCCAAGAGAGGACAAACGCTCCAAGAACAACATTTTGAAGAGCCCACAGGAACTGAGAGAGGAGCTAGAACACACCCTGGGATCAGCAGATGACAGCCACATGCCTTCCCAGCTTAGAGAGGTTTTCCTGGATGCCATTGGTCTTCCTTTGAGGAAGGTACCTGATTGTTAATGCCCTACCTTGGACACTTTATGGCCTTAAGACTCTAACTGTGTAACCAAATAAACCCCCTTTATAAAAGCCAATCCATTTCTGATATTTTGCTTACTGGCAGCGTTAGCAAACCAGAACAGGGGCTAATTTGCCTGCATGATCAGAAAGAGGGGTTCAGGGGTAACTTCTGGAGAGTGTCAAGGGAAGGCTTGACCACTGGTTACTGACGCCTTCCTTTCCTTCCCCCACTGGGCATCATGAGCCTTGAGTTAAGAGGAGGCTTCAGTCTCTTGCCGAGTGAGTCTGGGTTGTGTCTTTCTTCGGGGTGGGTTAGATGTCTCCTCATACAGAGGTCTCCATGTCCATGTCTAAGTCCAAAATCCTGAATATTTTTCTACCCATAGGCCTAGAGTTGAAGAGCAAGGGTGACTTTTCTGGAGGAATTCAGCAGGAGGCGCTTAGAATAAACATCTCATGCTCACTCCACAGCCCCTGTTTCCTTCAAAGGACTGTTAAATACAGCCAGGGCCTAGTGCAGGCAGAGCCAGCTCCTGTGTCTGGTGTGCCGCCTTCTGGGGCTAACATGCACCCTAGCCTTGGCTGCCTGCTCCACGTCCCTTCTCCAGAATTCCAGCCATACAGCCCATCCATCATGAGGGCACCTCTGTTTCATTTATTTACCAGTCTCTGGCTTGCTCACAGAGGCTGGAAAAACCAGTAGTTAGCACCAGACCTGCAAAGGGACTCAGGATCCATGATTTGAGAAAAACTCAAACCCCAGAAACCAGAGTCTTCATTGTTGACCATCGCTCCTGGTCAAAAAATAATGAAAACTAAGAAACCTAGCCCTCTGCACTGGGGCTTTCTTCAAAGAAGCCAGTCACTGCTGGAGCTCTGGCAGGTAGGGACAAGTAATTACCTGATATTTCACCTCACAGGTCTTGAAAGCACAGAATGCTTCACATCAGGTTGTCCACAGCTAGCAGCTCCAAATTCAGAGTGAACAAAAGAGAAAAACCTTGCCTGCTCTTGAGAGAGAACATTTTAGCAGCTCCCCTGAGATGGGGAGAGAATGGCTCAGCCAGAGAATTCACCTCCAATGAACGGAGACAAATTTGTAGGACACTGTGTGAGGAGAAGGCTCAGATCAAAACAGAAACCTCTCTGTAAGGTAGTTATCTCAGCACTGAATCATCATTTCTCTTCCCTAGTTTTTTTCCAAATATTTTTCCCTATGTAACACATCAGGTTCCTAATGTATACTGTTCTAGTTTGCTAATGCTGCCAGAATGCAAAACACCAGAGATGGATTGGCTTTCATAAAAGGGGGTTTATTTGGTTACACAGTTAGAGTCTTAAGGCCATAAAGTATTCATCAACAAAGGGTACCTTCACTGGACGATGACCAATGGTGTCCAGAAAATCTGTTAGCTGGGAAGGCACCTGGCTGGCATCTGCTCCAAAGTTCTGGTTTCAAAATGGCTTTCTCCCAGGACATTCCTCTCTAGGCTGCAGTTCCTCAAAAATGTCACTCTTAGTTGCTCTTGGGGTGTTTTGTCCTCTCATAGCTTTTCCGGAGTAAGAGTCTGCTTTCAATGGCCATCTTCAGACTGTCTCTCATCTGCAGCTACTCTCTCAGCTTCTGTGCATTCTTCAAAGTGTCCCTCTCGGATGTAGCTCCTCTTCAAAATGTCACTCTCAGCTGCACTGAGTTCCTTCTGTTTGTCAGCTCATTTATATGGCTCCAGTGATTTAATTTAGACCCACCCTAAATGGGTGGGGTAACAAATCCATGGGAATTATCCAATCAGAGTCATCACCCACAGTTGGGTGGGGCACATCTCCATGGAATCACTCAAAGAATTCCAATCTAATCAACACTGATACCTCTGCCTGCACAAGATTACATCAAAGATAATGGAGTTTTGGGGACATAATACATCCAAACTGGCACATATACAGTCTGACCTTGCCCTACTCTAGGAATGTTTCTAGAGTCTTCAAAACACTGTTTTGGGGAATATAGTCCCTCTATTGACAAGGTTAGCATCATCATTTTTAAAAGAGAAGAACCAGATGTTAATAACTTTTCTAGATTTTTGGACCCAAGTGATTTTCTTTTCAAATCTTAATATTTACTAACAATTCCATGAACACAGTGAGATTTTAATTACTTAGGATTTCAGAAAAATGTAAAGTTGGAGTGTGGGCACTTGATCCTTCTTACGGTTAATTTTGTTGCTTTTATGTTCATAGGTAAGGAATCCTGGATATTTTGCAGTATCCCCCAATTTGATAAATGTATATAATGAACCTCTGAAAACTGTATCCTAACAGTTAAGTAGATAAATAGAAATCTTTTTTAAAACAAAAATCTTTAGTATTTGACCAATCCTATATCCTTTCAACTAAAAGTGCATAGTTTAAGACAAAGTCAAGGTGAAAATCCTTCACAAAATGTCTCCAAGTTTGGGGGGAGGGGACTTATGATTTAAACTCAAGCAAAGATAAAGGTGAAAACTTAAACTAATGCAACTTAAACCCCAAGAACTAAGTGGTTCTTAAAATTTCAAACTACAGTTCTTCAATGGAATCACTTCTTGACCATTACTGGCAGTGATATTACTGTAATCCTGTTTGAAAACCTAATCTGAAGCTGAATTTGTAGGGATTTGATACAAAGGCACAAGTTTCATTAAATCACGGGTTTCTTAGGCTGCGAGGAAAATGATTTATCTGTGTTTATCATAATCTCACCCAAATCATTCCAGATAGATGTGTATCTGTTTGATTTTTAAATCCTCAGGAAACAACACTTATGGACACTTTCTCAAGTACCCCCCTGTCTCTTGCTCACCTTCCATGTCGCAAAAAATACCCTAAGTTTCCTAGGTTTTGTGTCTTGCTGTTTCCAGGTATTGTCTCTGATTAAGCTAATGGGCATCTGCAAAACTCTCTAATTCTTGCTGCCCCCTAGTGGTGAATTCATAAACTGCAATATAACAGGGAGAGGGAGGGAGGAGGAGGAGAGGGAGGGGAGGATGATTGTTGGGAGGGGAGGTATTAGGATGGGAGTTATGGCGGTAGTGTCTGATTCTTTTTCTTTCTTCTTCTTCTTTTTCTGCTTCTTCTTCTTTCTTTCTTTTCTTCGTTCTTTTTTTTTTTTTTCTTTGCCTTTTCTTTCCCTTTCCCTTTCCTTCCGCTTCTTTCCTCTTCTCTCCTTCTCTGTCTGTCCTCCTTCTGGATCCAAGTGTGCACTTAATGAGGATTTTAAATGGCAAGAAATGAGCAGATGTACATGCGTTTTCTGCACAGTGACTAATGTAAATAATAATAATTTTCAGAAGGGCTCAGTATCTACCCTAAGTGAACAGAAGTTACACAGGCAAGAACAAACACTCTTTAAAAATATTCCAACTCACTCTAGGATGGAGAGTATGGGAGAGACCCCTAATGAGCTGGTCCTTCTTTGGGCTAGCCTTGAGCCTTTGTTTAAAGTGCACTTCAGATGAAGGAACTCTTGGGAGGGGGGAATGTGATACCTACCAAATTTGACAACATTTCAAGGATCTGCTTGCTTCAGTTTATTCAGGTGCCTTTGGTTCAGGAAACAGAGTTATGCTTGGTTAACAACTTTGTAGCTCAGAACTGCTGCTAAAGTAATCACAAAACCACAAGCTCACAAAGCCATGTAGGCTGGATAAAGGAGCCCCTAAATTTGAGACCTCCTGATCCTACTGCTTCCACAGTCAAGGAGTGCTTTTTCTTTCTTTCTTTCTCTTTTTTTTGGACATGGAAAATCCAGATAAGGAAATAAGTTCCTTTATTAAGTTTTCGTTAAGTCAGAACAGACAAGAAGGAGAATAGCATTTAGACTAATCCAGATTTGCTTTCCATGAAAATCTAAAATCTGGATTTTTTTTTTTCCCTTTCTCTTGGTCTAAGGAACAAGTATTGATAAGGAATAATTTGAATGTAATTTTGTGAATGTGTGTGGAAAATACAAACCAGGGAGTCAGGCTTCACAAAGGTAACCTTTCTGAAGACTTGTTAAACCCCTTGTACTCTCTTATCCTGTATCTGCACTCTTATATTAAGATGTCATACTGTATGCATATTATAAAAATTAAAATTAATATTATATTTCAAATTTAAAAAGCCACCAAGTAACTTTCTCTTGTTATATTTATATTCTCTGCTACTCAAGTTTTCCACACACCTAAAAGCCACCCTCCTTCAAGTGTCTGCAGAAAACAGGAGCATCAGAACTTCTGGATAAGAACACAAAATACCTTTAAATTTGTTCTTCTACAACTTTAGACTGCACAGTGGGAGAGTGACCCCTGCTGGCAGAGATGTAGGTCCTATTTCCATAGTTGCTTGTAAAAAACTGTATTAAGGATGGACAATGTAAGGCTGTGAACTTGAGTTTTCTGAGGAAGAAGGTATGTAAGTCCCAGGCAAATTTAGCTTATGTGCAGTCAGGGATTTGAAGATACTAAGGATAGGATGTGGGTAGTTTGCATATATATAACATACTTCATTTCTCCATTGTAACTTCCTTTTGTTTCACCCTAAGGAGGCAAATCACATACCAACAAAATTTTTCACATATATTTTACGTACACACCTGCTTCCCTAATCTAGCTTTCTATTCTATTACCTATTCCCTTCCCATGTACCAGATCACCCCAACTTCACATGATGAATTATCTATTCAGTGTTTCTTTTTAACCACATGCTAAACCATAAAATCATCTTCACTTCTTTAAGCAGTTTAAACAAATATACCAGAGATTTAAAGAAAAAAAAAAAACAGAAAAAATTGGGGTTCTTTTGGGTCAATGCTTTAAAGTGAATATAAAATTTACCTAAATGAAACCACTAAATAATCTGGCTCCCTACCCACATTCATGCTAATTCTTACCTCCTAGATGCAAGTAGTGCTTGAGAAAGAAGGCTCTGAAATTAAGGATACACTTAAAACAGTTCAAGAAGTACTTTCAACCTTTCACCAAATTTAGCTGACTTTCGTAAGATCGCTGGCATTCCCATGTCTTTAACAGGACAGAGGGGGAAAGAACAAAAACAACGCTTTGAGCTTGGAAGAAAAGTGGTGCTTACTGAAGGTTAAGACCACTTGCAGCTCTGAACATTGCAAGCATCTGTGCATCCTCATGGCAGGGCAAGTGCCAAAATGAAATCTGTTGTTTTAAGTCATGGGTTTTCCACTGTGGGACTGCTGAATGCAGCACTCCCTGGTTTGCCTAACTGGTTTACCAGGAGTCTGAACTCTTGGTCCTACTGATCACAGTGGGTAAGGAATTGGGAATTTTAGATTAGTGGTTGAGGCCACCCACACATGCTGGTTTTGACCAACTGCGCCCTCTTAGGTGGAGCCAACACCACCTTCACACTGTCTCTCTGGGACAGGTGTAGCACTGTATGAGATCCTTGTCAGGTTTCCTGTGATATACTCATATAATGGGGCAGAGATATCTGACTCCTTTATCCCTCAAGTTTGGGTGTGCATGTTTGATTTTCCTTTTCTCTTTCCCTTCCCTCCTATTTTAAATTTCTTTCAAACATCTATCAGCCCTTGTCTTATATTTGCAGCGCCTTCCACGATATTGGCATTAGAATGACAGGGATGAGCTCACTTAACAGTCTAATGACATCAGATCAGAATTTATAATGCACATAGATCAGAGATTAGAGGATGAGAAGATTTCGCCTGTGGCTTATTCAAAGTCCTAGGAGAGAGAGATTTTTGCACTGAAAATCTTTTAAAAAGTAGCTCTCTAATCCTATCACTCTCTTGATTAAAACTCTTAAAACCCACAACTTGTAGCACAGGGTCAACTTCCTTACTACTTGAAATTGTTTATGGTTATCATCCCCATTGTGTTTTACATGCCACAGAAACAAACTACTTGCAGTTCTCATAACAGCCCCTTGTCATTTCTATGACTCGGTACACATTATTCCCTCTTTCTGAAATGTAAACCAAATCCCTCTCCCTCCCCTCAATAATTTGTCTACAAATTTTCTATTCATTCATAAAGACTTACCTTTGTACCAGTCTTTACTTTGTGTACACCACTAGCCTTGCCATGTTATTGCAACATACTTACTTGTCACATATGAGTTCCCTCACGTTTTGGGCCTTATTGGCTGTGAACTCACTGTAGCCAGGCCATGGCACTCAATCAACATGCAGGGCATAGGAGCTCTCATGGATTCAGAGAAGGCCCACAGACTGTGTCCCCAGGATGTTCAGTTTTAAATAGACTCAAGGAGTAGCTCTCTTACCTTCTTTCCAGCTAGGTAACCTCCACAGGCTGCGAAGCTTTTGCTGAATGTGCCCATCAACACATCGACATCACTGGGGTCCACTCCAAAGTAATCCAAGACACCTCGGCCAGTGGGGCCAATGGCTCCAATGCTGTGAGCCTCGTCAAGGTAGAGGTAAGCCTTGTATTTCTTCTTCAGAGCCACGATCTGGGGCAGATTCACAATGGAACCTTCCATGCTAGGTCACAAGGAGAAATGCTGGTAACTAAAACGGACCCCCCTGGGAAGCTTTATTTCAGACCCCCTTCCAATGCATCTCAGACAACCCTCCCTGAGATCTGGCAGAGGCCAGAGGGTCATGCATTTCCTGACTTTGATCTAGCTAAGACAACCTTCTCATTCTTTGAAAGATTACTCTGGCATTTCTATGCTACTTGAAAAAAATTACATTCAGTGGCTTTGCGTTGTTATAGCCAATGCCCAAGTAAACAATTAGCTCACTGTATTGTTAATCCAACTTATTTGTAAAGCTGATTAGTATAACTAGGCTGACAATATTGCTTTCTGGGTTATTTGAGTTATTTTGGTAGTTTGAGTTATATTAATCTATGGTGATCCACCTTTATTGGCCTGCCAATTCTGTTTGGCCAGGTTTCTCTGACATAATCACTGGCTTGAATTGCTGAAGATTAAAAGATGGAATTAAGAACACACACAGAGACAGGAGAGGCGGGGCAAGATGGCAGACTGGTGAGCTGTATGTTTTAGTTACTCCTCCAGGAAAGTAGGTAGAAAGCCAGGAACTGCGTGGACTGGACACCACAGAGCAATCTGTCTTTGGGCATACTTCATACAACACTCATGAAAACGTGGAACTGCTGAGATCAGCGAAATCTGTAAGTTTTTGCAGCCAGGGGACCCACACCCCACCCTGCCAGGCTCAGTCCCGTGGGAGGAGGGGCTGTCAGCTCCGGGAAGGAGAAGGGAGAACTGCAGTGGCAGCCCTTATCAGAAACTCATTCTACTGATCCAAACTCCAACCATAGATAGATGGAGACCAGACACCAGAGAATCTGAGAGCAGCCAGCCCAGCAGAGAGGAGACAGGCATAGAAAAAAACAACACGAAAAACTCCAAAATAAAAGCGGAGGATTTTTGGAGTTCTGGTGAACATAGAAAGGGGAAGGGCAGAGCTCAGGCCCCAGCTCAGGCCCTGAGGGGCATATGCAAATCCCAAAGAAAAGCTGATCTCTCTGCCCTGTGGACCTTTCCTTAATGGCCCTGGTTGCTTTGTCTCTTAGCATTTCAATAACGCATTAGATCTCTGAGGAGGGCCCTTTTTTTTTTTTTTTTTTAATCCTTTTTTCTTTTTCTAAAACAATTACTCTAAGAAGCCCAATACAGAAAGCTTCAAAGACTTGCAATTTGGGCAGGTCAAGTCAAGAGCAGAACTAACAGAGCTCTGAGACAAAACGCAATAATCCAGTGGCTGAGAAAATTTACTAAACACCACAACTTCCCAAGAAAAGGGGGGTGTCCGCTCACAGCCATCATCCTGGTGGACAGGAAACACTCCTGCCCATCGCCAGCCCCATAGCTCAGAGCTGCCCCAGACAACCCAGTGTGACGGAAGTGCTTCAAATAACAGGCACACTCCACAAAACTGGGCGTGGACATTAGCCTTCCCTGCAACCTCAGCTGATTGTCCCAGAGTTGGGAAGGTGGAGCAGTGTGAATTAACAAAGCCCCATTCAGCCATCATTTCAGCAGACTGGGAGCCTCCCTACACAGCCCAGCAGCCCAGAACTGCCCTGGGGGGACGGCACTCACCTGTGATATAGCACAGTCATCCCTCAACAGAGGACCCGGGGTGCACGGCCTGGAAGAGGGGCCCACTTGCAAGTCTCAGGAGCCATACGCCAATACCAAGGACTTGTGGGTCAGTGGCAGAGACAAACTGTGGCAGGACTGAACTGAAGGATTAGACTATTGCAGCAGCTTTAAAACTCTAGGATCACCAGGGAGATTTGATTGTTAGGGCCACCCCCCCTCCCTGACTGCCCAGAAACACGCCCCATATACAGGCCAGGCAACACCAACTACACACGCAAGCTTGGTACACCAAGTGGACCCCACAAGACTCACTCCCCCACTCACCAAAAAGCTAAACAGGGGAGAAATGGCTTGTGGAGAACAGGTGGCTCATGGACGCCACCTGCTGGTTAGTTAGAGAAAGTGTACTCCACGAAGCTGTAGATCTGATAAATTAGAGATAAGGACTTCAATTGGTCTACAAATCCTAAAAGAACCTTATCAAGTTCAGCAAATGCCACGAGGCCAAAAACAACAGAAAATTATAAAGCATATGAAAAAACCAGACGATATGGATAACCCAAGCCCAAGCACCCAAATCAAAAGTTCAGAAGAGACACAGCACCTAGAGCAGCTACTCAAAGAACTAAAGATGAACAATGAGACCATAGTACGGGAGACAAAGGAAATCAAGAAGACCCTAGAAGAGCATAAAGAAGACATTGCAAGACTACATAAAAAAATGGATGATCTTATGGAAATTAAAGAAACTGTTGACCAAATTAAAAAGATTCTGGACACTCATAGTACAAGACTAGAGGAAGTTGAACAACGAATCAGTGACCTGGAAGATGACAGAATGGAAAATGAAAGCATAAAAGAAAGAATGGGGAAAAAAATTGAAAAAATCGAAATGGACCTTAGGGATATGATAGATAATATGAAACATCCGAATATAAGACTCATTGGTGTCCCAGAAGGGGAAGAAAAGGGTAAAGGTCTAGGAAGAGTATTCAAAGAAATTGTTGGGGAAAACTTCCCAAATCTTCTAAAAAACATAAATACACAAATCATAAATGCTCAGCGAACTCCAAATAGAATAAATCCAAATAAACCCACTCCGAGACATATACTGATCACACTGTCAAACACAGAAGAGAAGGAGCAAGTTCTGAAAGCAGCAAGAGAAAAGCAATTCACCACATACAAAGGAAACAGCATAAGACTAAGTAGTGACTACTCAGCAGCCACCATGGAGGCAAGAAGGCAGTGGCACGATATATTTAAAATTCTGAGTGAGAAAAATTTCCAGCCAAGAATACTTTATCCAGCAAAGCTCTCCTTCAAATTTGAGGGAGAGCTTAAATTTTTCACAGACAAACAAATGCTGAGAGAATTTGCTAACAAGAGACCTGCCCTACTGGAGATACTCAAGGGAGCCCTACAGACAGAGAAACAAAGAAAGGACAGAGAGACTTGGAGAAAGGTTCAGTACTAAAGAGATTCGGTATGGGTACAATAAAGGATATTAATAGACAGAGGGGAAAAATATGACAAACATAAACCAAAGGATAAGATGGCTGATTCAAGAAATGCCTTCACGGTTATAACGTTGAATGTAAATGGATTAAACTCCCCAATTAAAAGATATAGATTCACAGAATGGATCAAAAACAATGAACCATCAATATGTTGCATACAAGAGACTCATCTTAGACACAGGGACACAAAGAAACTGAAAGTGAAAGGATGGAAAAAAATATTTCATGCAAGCTACAGCCAAAAGAAAGCAGGTGTAGCAATATTAATCTCAGATAAAATAGACTTCAAATGCAGGGATGTTTTGAGAGACAAAGAAGGCCACTACATACTAATAAAAGGGGCAATTCAGCAAGAAGAAATAACAATCGTAAATGTCTATGCACCCAATCAAGGTGCCACAAAATACATGAGAGAAACACTGGCAAAACTAAAGGAAGCAATTGATGTTTCCACAATAATTGTGGGAGACTTCAACACATCACTCTCTCCTATAGATAGATCAACCAGACAGAAGACCAATAAGGAAATTGAAAACCTAAACAATCTGATAAATGAATTAGATTTAACAGACATATACAGGACATTACATCCCAAATCACCAGGATACACATACTTTTCTAGTGCTCACGGAACATTCTCCAGAATAGATCATATGCTGGGACATAAAACAAGCCTGAATAAATTTAAAAAGATTGAAATTATTCAAAGCACATTCTCTGACCACAATGGAATACAATTAGAAGTCAATAACCATCAGAGACTTAGAAAATTCACAAATACCTGGAGGTTAAACAACACACTCCTAAACAATCAGTGGGTTAATGAAGAACTAGCAAGAGAAATTGCTAAATATATAGAGACGAATGAAAATGAGAACACAACATACCAAAACCTATGGGATGCAGCAAAAGCAGTGCTAAGGGGGAAATTTAAAGCACTAAACGCATATATCAAAAAGGAAGAAAGAGCCAAAATCAAAGAACTAATGGATCAACTGAAGAAGCTAGAAAATGAACAGCAAACCAATCCTAAACCAAGTACAAGAAAAGAAATAACAAGGATTAAAGCAGAAATAAATGACATAGAGAACAAAAAAACAATAGAGAGGATAAATATCACCAAAAGTTGGTTCTTTGAGAAGATCAACAAGATTGACAAGCCCCTAGCTAGACTGACAAAATCAAAAAGAGAGAAGACCCATATAAACAAAATAATGAATGAAAAAGGTGACATAACTGCAGATCCTGAAGAAATTAAAAAATTATAAGAGGATACTATGAACAACTGTATGGCAACAAACTGGATAATGTAGAGGAAATGGACAATTTCCTGGAAACATATGAACAACCTAGACTGACCAGAGAAGAAATAGAAGACCTCAACGAACCCATCACAAGCAAAGAGATCCAATCAGTCATCAAAAATCTTCCCACAAATAAATGCCCAGGGCCAGATGGCTTCACAGGGGAATTCTACCAAACTTTCCAGAAAGAACTGACACCAATCTTACTCTTAACTCTTTCAAAACATTGAAGAAAATGGAACACTACCAAACTCATTTTATGAAGCTAACATCAATCTAATACCAAAACCAGGCAAAGATGCTACAAAAAAGGAAAACTACCGGCCAATCTCCCTAATGAATATAGATGCAAAAATCCTCAACAAAATACTTGCAAATCGAATCCAAAGACACATTAAAAAAATCATACACCATGACCAAGTGGGGTTCATTCCAGGCATGCAAGGATGGTTCAACATAAGAAAATCAATCAATGGATTACAACACATTAACAAGTCAAAAGGGAAAAATCAATTGATCATCTCAATAGATGCTGAAAAAGCATTTGACAAAATCCAACATCCATTTTCGATAAAAACACTTCAAAAGGTAGGAATTGAAGGAAACTTCCTCAACATGATAAAGAGCATATATGAAAAACCCACAGCCAGCACAGTACTCAATGGTGAGAGACTGAAAGCCCTCCATCTAAGATCAGGAACAAGACAAGGATGCCCGCTGTCACCACTGTTATTCAACATTGTGCTGGAAGTGCTAGCCAGGGCAATCCGGCAAGACAAAGAAATAAAAGGCATCCAAATTGGAAAAGAAGAAGTAAAACTGTCATTGTTTGCAGATGATATGATCTTATATCTAGAAAACCCTGAGAAATCGACGATACAGCTACTAGAGCTAATAAACAAATTTAGCAAAGTAGCGGGATACAAGATTAATGCACATAAGTCAGTAATGTTTCTATATGCTAGAAATGAACAAACTGAAGAGACACTCAAGAAAAAGATACCATTTTCAATAGCAACTAAAAAAATCAAGTACCTAGGAATAAACTTAACCAAAGATGTAAAAGACCTATACAAAGAAAACTACATAACTCTACTAAAAGAAATAGAAGGGGACCTTAAAAGATGGAAAAATATTCCATGTTCATGGATAGGAAGACTAAATGTCATTAAGATGTCAATTCTACCCAAACTCATCTACAGATTCAATGCAATCCCAATCAAAATTCCAACAACCTACTTTGCAGACTTGGAAAAGCTAGTTATCAAATTTATTTGGAAAGGGAAGATGCCTCGAATTGCTAAAGACACTCTAAAAAAGAAAAACGAAGTGGGAGGACTTACACTCCCTGACTTGGAAGCTTATTATAAAGCCACAGTTGCCAAAACAGCATGGTACTGGCACAAAGATAGACATATAGATCAATGGAATCGAATTGAGAATTCAGAGATAGACCCTCAGATCTATGGCCAACTGATCTTTGATAAGGCCCCCAAAGTCACTGAACTGAGTCATAATGGTCTTTTCAACAAATGGGGCTGGGAGAGTTGGATATCCATATCCAAAAGAATGAAAGAGGACCCCTACCTCACACCCTACACAAAAATTAACTCAAAATGGACGAAAGATCTCAAGATAAAAGAAAGTACCAAAAAACTCCTAGAAGATAATGTAGGAAAACATCTTCAAGACCTTGTATTAGGCGGCCACTTCCTAGACTTTACACCCAAAGCACAAGCAACAAAAGAGAAAACAGATAAATGGGAACTCCTCAAGCTTAGAAGTTTCTGCACCTCAAAGGAATTTCTCAAAAAGGTAAAGAGGCAGCCAACTCAATGGGAAAAAATTTTTGGAAACCATGTATCTGACAAAAGACTGATATCTTGCATATATAAAGAAATCCTACAACTCAATGACAATAGTACAGACGGCCCAATTATAAAATGGGCAAAAGATATGAAAAGACAGTTCTCTGAAGAGGAAATACAAATGGCCAAGAAACACATGAAAAAATGTTCAGTTTCACTAGCTATTAGAGAGATGCAAATTAAGACCACAATGAGATACCATCTAACACCGGTTAGAATGGCTGCCATTAAACAAACAGGAAACTACAAATGCTGGAGGGGATGTGGAGAAATTGGAACTCTTATTCATTGTTGGTGGGATTGTATAATGGTTCAGCCACTCTGGAAGTCAGTCTGGCAGTTCCTTAGAAAACTAGATATAGAGTTACCATTCGATCCAGCGATTGCACTTCTCGGTATATACCCGGAAGATCGGAAAGCAGTGACACGAACAGATATCTCCACGCCAATGTTCATAGCAGCATTATTCACAATTGCCAAGAGATGGAAACAACCGAAATGTCCTTCAACAGATGAGTGGATAAATAAAATGTGGTATATACACACGATGGAATACTACGCGGCAGTAAGAAGGAACGATCTCGTGAAACATATGACAACATGGATGAACCTTGAAGACATAATGCTGAGCGAAATAAGCCAGGCACAAAAAGAGAAATATTATATGCTACCACTAATGTGAACTTTGAAAAATGTAAAACAAATGGTTTATAATGTAGAATGTAGGGGAACTAGCAATAGAGAGCAATTAAGGAAGGGGGAACAATAATCCAAGAAGAACAGATAAGCTATTTAACGTTCTGGGGATGCCCAGGAATGACTATGGTCTGTTAATTTCTGATGGATATAGTAGGAGCAAGTTCACAGAAATGTTGCTACATTAGGTAACTTTCTTGGGGTAAAGTAGGAACATGTTGGAAGTTAAGCAGTTATCTTAGGTTAGTTGTCTTTTTCTTACTCCCTTGTTATGGTCTCTTTGAAATGTTCTTTTATTGTATTTTGTTTTCTTTTTAAATTTTTTTTCATACAGTTGATTTAAAAAAGAAGGGAAAGTTAAAAAAAAAAAAGAAAAACAAAGAAAAAAAAAAGATGTAGTGCCCCCTTGAGGAGCCTGTGGAGAATGCAGGGGTATTCGCCTACCCCACCTCCATGGTTGCTAACATGACCACAGACATAGGGGACTGGTGGTTTGATGGGTTGAGCCCTCTACCACAGGTTTTACCCTTGGGAAGACAGTTGCTGCAAAGGAGAGGCTAGGCCTCCCTATGGTTGTGCCTAAGAGCCTCCTCCCGAATGCCTCTTTGTTGCTCAGATGTGGCCCTCTCTCTCTGGCTAAGCCAACTTGAAAGGTGAAATCACTGCCCTCCCCCCTACGTGGGATCAGACACCCAGGGGAGTGAATCTCCCTGGCAACGTGGAATATGACTCCCGGGGAGGAATGTAGACCCGGCATCGTGGGACGGAGAACATCTTCTTGACCAAAAGGGGGATGTGAAAGGAAATGAAATAAGCTTCAGTGGCAGAGAGATTCCAAAAGGAGCCGAGAGGTCACTCTGGTGGGCACTCTTATGCACACTTTAGACAACCCTTTGTATGTTCTAAAGAATTGGGGTAGCTGGTGGTGGATACCTGAAACTATCAAACTACAACCCAGAACCCATGAATCTCGAAGACAGTTGTATAAAAATGTAGCTTATGAGGGGTGACAAGGGAATTGGGAAAGCCATAAGGACCACACTCCACTTTGTCTAGTTTATGGATGGATGAGTAGAAAAATAGGGGAAGGAAACAAACAGACAAAGGTACCCAGTGTTCTTTTCTACTTCAATTGCTCTTTTTCACTTTAATTATTATTCTTGTTATTTTTGTGTGTGTGCTAATGAAGGTGTCAGGGATTGATTTGGGTGATGAATGTACAACTATGTAATGGTACTGTAAACAATCGAAAGTACGATTTGTTTTGTATGACTGCGTGGTATGTGAATATATCTCAATAAAATGAAGATTAAAAAAAAAAAAGATTAGAGAAAATTAAAAGACAAAGAAGGACACTATATATTAAAAGTATCAATTCACCAAGAAGACATAACAATCATAAACATTTATGCACCTAACCACAGTACCCCGAAATACATGGAAAAAAAAAAAAAAAAGAACACACACAAAAACTTAATTTTAGCATAGTGCTCATTAAAGCGCAATCCAAGTTCTTAGGCCCTGTTCAGTGCTCACTGGAAGTAAGAGGTTTACTGAACGTTCAGCCTGGTAGCATTGCCTCTTTCTGTTCCTTTAGGGCAGAGGTCCTCCAACTTGAGGAGTGTCAGAACCCCCTGCAGGGCTTGTTAAAACAGAGGTCACTGGGTCCCCACTCCCAGAGAATTTCTGATCCAATAGGTCTGTGGGACGGGCTGAGAATTTGCATTTCTAGTCAGTTTCCAGCTTCCAAGAGATGCTGCTGCTGATGATGGAGGACCCCACTTTGAGAACCACTGCTGTAGATGAACCCTTTGTTTTTATCCCTCTGTGCTTTAGTTTTCATGGTATTGTAAACTGCAAAACCAGTTCAAGTTTTCCTGCAAAGGGAAACTTATGAAGTAAATAAATAAGTAAAATTGAAATGTCATGTTCATGTGGCCCATCTAGCACTCAATGGATGTAAAAGAACTTCTGTGTTGACTTAGTTCTCAGAACACTTTCTAATTGTAAACTGTGTCTCTCTACACTGTACTGTCAGGCGGATTCCGGGGAAACACAAAGACTCACATGCACACAAAGGAGCAAGTCAAACTTTTCAAACCTGTCAATTTAATTCAAGAGCTAATCAACTGAATCCAACAGTGGAGGTGAACTCTCCCCTCTGCCTAATTAATTTACTCATCAGATTAAATTTAGCTTATAAAATTTAATTTAAATTCAAGTATTAGGCCAGTTCCATCAAAGCTGTTCAGCTGGTTGCACACATGATCATCCAAAGTAGCCTTTTGCGATTTTCACAAGCTCGGTTTCGATGGTTTTCAAATCTGAATGACATGAAGACCCAAGAGAGCCTTCTTCTCTTATGTAAGTTTGTGAGTTAGTGACAAGATTTTCTTAGATTAATTGCTTGTTGAAGTTGCTCCTAATGGGGGGGAGGCAGCACGGCCGACTAACCGCATAAGCTCGGATTGTGGCCACACCACTTACTAACTGTGAACTTACATGGCATCTTTGCCTTGGTTTCCTCCTACGTCAAATAAGGATGATGATAGGACCCCTCTCCCCCTCAGGGAGTAGCTGTAACAATGACTCAAAATAAAGTGGCTGGTACATGATGAGCCCCCCGCCGACTGTTACCGTTCTCAGGAGTTGTTGCTTAGGAGGAAAGGGTTGTGGTGAAGCCTAAGATGAGGATTCGGAAGCCCTGCATAATAATGTTCTGTGTTGAATCTTCTAGCAATGAGGCATGTGGGCATCGCTGTGGGTGTCATATATACTAAATGGGTTTCTGCCCTCAGAATTCTAGAATCTTCTTCTCATCTTTAAAATGTTAGAAATTGGCAATGCAAATATGCTAAAACCCTGACATGTCTTTGTTCTGGAACTGGATTTGGCAGGAGCTACAGTTAATGTTGAACAGAGTTTGCAGACACTCAAGCCAGCAAATAAGCCATCCTTGGGGCGGGGGTTGGGGGTGGGATGGCTAGCTGACGTTTGGAGCCTGCCCCACCTGGTTTATCTTTCTTCTTCTAAGATTAATGATTCTTCCATTCTGGTCATTTCTGGAGTTAACTGCAGGGCACGTATAGAATCCTAGGGAGAACATAGCTTTTATAAAGAGTTATATTCAGACCACACCAAGTTTTCATTTTCTGAGTGACCAAATTTGAATGAAACATTTCCTACAGGGTGTTATTGAGTTTGATGTGTGCATTGAAAGGCTATCTATTTAATTCTCCACAAATTGCTGTCAAAGAGTACAGTACCCAAAATGATAAAGAAAACAAGAACAGCTTTTGATTCTTTCTCCCTGAATGGAAGGTTGTGTTTTAATTTGGACTTCGGGAGAAGAAAAACAAGTAAAATACAACTGTGTGTACAGATAATTCCACCAGTCAATATAAAGCTCTCTGCAGGGACTTGAATTCTTCTTAAATCAGCAAGCCAGTGAATAAGTCTTTATATCTTTTCTATTACATAATGCGTTAGCTAAGTGACAAGACTCCTTTTTAAAATCTCCCTCTCACCACCTTCCCCTCTGCATATAAACCATATTACCCACTGGCAGGATTTGGAATTAAACCACTGGTTTGCCAACTTACATGGTGGAAAAGTCTCCTTGGTGGGCCCACGTTATAACCCAAGACAAGAAAAGAATGTGGAAAGAGAAAAAAAAGGAGGTAACACTCATTTAAAATAGTCACTATTTTCTTATTCTTTGTCTGTATTTGTTTAAACTAGACAGATACAGGATAGAGTTTACCAGTGAAGTTCTTAATCCTGAACTTACATTATTTAGGAACGAACAGCTTATATTCTTGTAGTAGTGGCACTCAGAGAATTCAGCATATAGTTATATATGTAGTTTTTGGAAGGGCTGAGTACTATTTCTTGATTCATTTTCTTTTGAAAGTTTGGGCTCCAGCTATACTAGTTTTTGTCCTGGATCATTTGGGAAACTCTGTTCCCATATATTTTTAAGCAATATTGAGGTTTCTCAACTATGAAGGACAAGAGATCTAGACTTCTCAGAGGCACAAAACTAGAAAACTATAACTCCAAAGTAATACTTAAAGGAAAATACATACCAGAACACTAAAATACTACTACTGTACTTTTAAACAAAAGTAATGGAATCATGGAATTTTAGACTTTAAGTTTCAGTTCCATTATTTTTTCTATGAAGAATCCAAGGCCCAGATAGGTCAGTGGTGAAAGTCAAACAGTGACCTTCCATGTCCCTTTCTTCGTCATTGCATGTGGACCCATGGGCTGACTCTTGTGTTTAGGTAAGGCCTCTGTCCAGCAGGGCCACCTGGTTTGAATCCCAGCTCTGCTTCCTCCTAGTTTGTGCCCTGCAGCAAGTTATCTAGGCTTCTAAGCCCTAGTTTCTTCATCTCCCCAATAACCACCAGGTTATGGGGAGTCTCATTCAAGATTGCTCATGTAAAAAGTGTCTATCTCGGGTACATGGTAAATGTGAGCTTCCTCTGGCATCCATCCTCAGGTGGATGAAAAGCAAGCTGCTTCACTACGCAGATGGCTTATTGTTTCCTGAGCCTCAACATCCTCAACTGAAAATACATGTGAGGATGAAGACAGCTACCTTGGTTGGGGGTTTACTATGGGCCAGGCTTTCTGCCAAGCACTTGCTTATGTGATCCCACGAGAACACGGGGAAGGGCACGTGGCAGTTGGATTGGAACCCAGGTCCCAGGCCAGCCTCCTGGGTGCCTCTATAGTCTTCATATAAATAATAATTCCTAGATCATCTATGGATGGTGATATTATTATTATTATTACTATTGCTGCTTTTGCAGATTTCCTCTGACTTCTCAGACTCGGTACCCAGCCTTCTTTCACCTTGAAAATTGCCTGAAACTTTGACTGCTCTCTTCTGCAGTTATGAAAAAAAAATGATTTATGTGGGCTTCCTGGGGTGAGGGTACTTTGTCTGTGCTGGCTGACCACACACAAGAGACGAAAAAAGACTGGTGGTGAAAATCCAAAGGGGGCTTTGTGTCCATAATATGCCTCTAAAAAGTAGAAGTACAATTATGAACTACTGATTTCACATTTCTTAACCTGTCGCTTAGGAGAATTGCACAGGAAATAATTCCATTGTCTGGCACTAGTAGTGAATTAGAAATCCACATGAAGCCTATTCCTCTGAGGTTCACAGCTCTAGAAGTCCACTCTAATGTAGTCCTATTTTATAGATGTGGAAACTGGGGTCCCAGAAGGTTCTAAGGAGGTGCCCTGCTTCCTGTGTATGAATGATGCCTTCTATGTCATGCTTTCTTTTAAGGGCAAGATTCCTGTGCAGGTGAAATTAAGAGCAAGCTCTCTGTAAAGAAATTTCCTGGGAAGTAGAGACTTCTATAAATCCCAGGTTAATTGAGCTACTGCAGTAGATGCCTCCAAAGATGGCTGCCTGCAATTCTTCCCATCCCAGTACACACACACCCCATTCCTCCCATATTGGGCAGAGTCTCTTTGCCCTCTGCTTGAGTCTGGGCCGGCCCTGTGGCTTGCTTTGACTCTAGAGCAGGAGTGATGTTGTACTAGAGCTATGCCTAGTCTTTGAGAGGCTGGACAGCTTTTACTTTCACTGTCTTGGAAGCCGGACTCCATGCTGTAACTAGTAATTAACTAGTAATGGCTGGACAACTGAATGGGAGAGGCTATGTAAAGAGAGGGCCATCTGGAAGAGAACAGAACTCCCCCATTGACAGTCAGCTCCAAGGACCCAGATGTGAACAAGCCCATGTTGGATATTCCAGCCCTACCCAAGCTCCCAGCTGAATGCAGCCACATAGGTGACCTCCAGTCAGGACCTCATGGGGCAGAAGAATGGCCCAGTGGGTCCAGACAACCCACGGTGTCATGAGAAATCATAAATCATTGCCACATAAGCCACCATGCATTGGAGCATTTGTTACCCAGCAATGGATGGCTGAGCAGTCTCTATGGCTAAGCTGAGCTTGGGGTGGGAGGTCCACACCTGGATCCCCCGTCCTCCTGGCACAGCCATTAACAAGGCCTGCTGCTGGAGCAGTTTATCTGCTTAACTGATGGGAAAATTTGACAGTCAATGCTGGTGGTCCACTTAATTGCAGCCACGATCAAAGTGCTTGCAACATAACTTTCCTTTAGTGGAGCCAAGTTCTGCTTATTTGCATTTGGGTTCTGTTTACTCTGATGGAAGGAGGTGGCTGGCCTGCTTTCCCTCAGCTGATCTGTCCTCCAGCTAAGCCAGGCTGAATGACAGGTGTTTAGATAAGGGCTGTTTGCTCCCTTCCCAGGCCTTACAACGTGTTGCAATTGGCATGGGTCACACAAGGAGAAAGAAACTTGCTTGGGGTTACGACAGCATAGAGTCACCATGTGGTTATTTTTCGTGAAAGTAGCAAGTTCAGGGCTAGTAGGTAGTTAATCATTCTAGACCAGGGTTTCTTAATCCTGACACTACTGACACTCTGAACTCGGTAATTCTTCATTGTGGGAGGTTGCCCCGTGCATTGTAGGTTTAGCCACATCCCTGGCCCCTTACCACTAGATTCCAGTAGCACCTTGCCCAAGTTGTAACAGCTAAAAATTGCCAGATATCCCTGAGGCAGGAATGGAGGGCAAAATTGCCTCCAGCTTAGAACTGCTGTTCTAGAGGGAACTCAAAGTCTCATAAAAAGGACACACTCTCAATTTGGGCAGAGAATAAAAAGTATTTGCAAAGCCCCCTTGAGGGAATGGGGAAAAATGTGGAAATATTAAACTTTCCAACCTGGGGAATTAATGATATTCTCACAAGCATTGGGGTCTACCAGTTTAGAAGGCCAAGCCCTTGATCTTGGGGCTTGCATGAAGCTTGTTACCGCAAAGGAGAGGCTAAGCCTACTTATAACTGTGCCTGAGAGTCACCCCCAGAGGGCCTCCTTGTTGCTCAGATGTGGCCTCTCTCTCTAAGCCAACTTCGGAGGTGGACTCGCTGCCTCCCCCCTACGTGGGACATGACTCCCAGGGGTATAAATCTCCCTGGCAATGTAGGACATGATCCCGGGGATGAGCCTGGACCTGGCTTCATGGGATTGAGAAAGCCTTCTTGGACCAAAAGGGGGAAGAGAAATGAAACAAAATAAAGTTTCAGTAGCTGAGAGATTTCAAATGGAGTTGAGAGGTCATTCTGGAGGTTATTCTTATGCATTATATAGATATCCCTTTTTAGTTTTTAGTTTATTAGAATACCTAGAAGGAAATACCTCAAACTGTTGAACTTCAATCAAGTATTCTTGAATTTTGAAGATGATCATATAACTATATAACTTATTCAGTGTGACCATGTGATTGTGAAAACTTTGTGGCTCACACTCCCTTTATCCAATGTGTGGACAAATGAGTAGAAAAATGGGGACAAAAAGTAAATGAATAATGGGTGTGTGTGGGGGGGGCATTTCGGGTGTTCTTTTTTACTTTTATTTTAATTTTTATTCTTATTCTTATTTTTGGAGTAATGAAACTGTTCAAAAATTGATTGTGGTGATGAATGCACAACTATATGATGATACTGTGAACAAATGATTGTACACTTTGGATGACTGTATGGTGTGTGAATGTATCTCAATAAAATTGCTTTAAAAAAAGATAACTCTCAGGGCTGCCCTTAGGAGGTACTTAATGATTATGCAGATAGCAGGCTACTAGAAACTCAAAAATATCAACTGTGCAACCCTGCTGTAGTGCAGGGGATACCCAGAATGCCAGCCACTGGGCTGTAAATAGTGGGATTAAACTGAGCAATAAACTATTTCCTGCTTATTATTGTTGCTATTGTTTTTATTTTAAATTTGAGGGGCTTCACTTCTTTTTTTCCAAAAGGGATAGAGGCACATTTCTTCTTCTGCTTGATATTTATTCACATAACAGAAATGAAGCCTCTTTTGCAGCCATACTTCTCATAGTTGAGACGTTAAGCCCTCATTTCCTTCCTTTTAATATTTTTTTCACTTGTCTATAATTATCTCAGAGGAAACATTTCCCTCCAATCCTCTAACATCAGGATTGTTTCATCATTGATTAAGGAGAAAGCATTAAGATAAGGTTTCCTTGACTCTTGGATTAGGGCACCCAATAGCAGAAATACTTGGATGCAATTTCCACAATGGCAGCGGTTATCATTTCAGTAACAATAATCGATTCAAATAGAGAATGAAGCAAACTCTATCATGACCTGCAGTATGAAAGTGCAGTTCTGGGTGGCTTCGTGACTGTCTTATCTGCTCCGCTTAATTAAAAGGGGCAGGAAAATTCAGGAATAAGGACACCTTTGGGTGCTAAGACCCCGGCCCCACCCCCACCCCTCCAGTTCTGCATCAGAAATTGCTTCACAGGTTATTCCCACCTTGAAGAAAAGGAACAGGCCTTCTGTATTCTGATGCCTTTCCGTGACCTTTGGCTGCTCCAGAATTTCAAAGATCTTTTGGGTTGGCCTAGTCAACGTCACAATGCTCCTTGCCCTGACATCTCTAGTGGGTGTCTATGGTGAATGGTCTGCCCTGATGGGAGTACCATCCAGTAAGGGGCATCTGGGCAGACCATCTACCATGGATGTCCACTAGAGACTCAAGGCAAGGAGCGCCATGACGTTGAGCAGGCCCAGCCCTCAAAGATCTTTGAAACTCTGGGGCAGCCAAAGGTCAGGGAAGGAATCAAGGCAAGTTAGCAATGCCCTTTGAGGACATTTCTGAGGGGGTCTTAGCAGATGTGCCAGCCTCTGGGGTTCTCTGCCTACAACTTAACAGCCCACATTGGAATTCTAGCTCTGATCCCTTCTTAATACCTATATCTTACTCATTTCTTCATTTAGCTAGGAGATGTCAGCTTTTCTCCATTTATCAGCTTGTTGTGGGCCTCCAAGTGTTAAAATATCCCTGGTTATTTGCGTACCTGTAGATGCCTTCCACCAGGATGAGAATCTTTTTCCAAGCTCTGTGGATTCGAGGTTGGCCATAGATTATAGCATCTCTCAGGAGCTCCTCTAGGTTTTGCATGTCTTAAATAATATCAAAAAAGAAATTTGAGTTATAAGAGGGTCTTTCTTTTTTTTTTTTTTTTCTTTTTTCCTCTCCCCCATTTCCTTACTCCAGAAGGCTTCAGATATTTCAGGCTCAGGCTCAGACCAGAACTTGCAGAGAGAAGCAGAGAACACCTAATTCAGAGAACACCTGGAGAAAGTGAAAGTTCTATTTTTTTTCAGTAAAACTTTGACAAGATGAATAGTTGGGACTGTACTGGTAGGCAGTGTAAACCACCAGCAGGGATGGTTCGTTTCATGGGCCCTTAAAAGGTTCTCCTCTCTGGCCTTGGAGATTGAAATCCTACATTAGATGTGCCTCTCTTTGGTGCAGGCTTAGTTGTCGGGTTAAAATTCACTCTGGGAGATAGAAATAACCAACACTCACCAATTGTTTAGACATGAGTGTGGAGAGGTCAGTGGAGTTTGCATGGTAGCAGCCTCACTTACCCTTTGGGACTTGAATTTTGGCAGTCCCCAACCTCAGAGGTTTCAAAACCTTAAGGAAGTTATCATTCCTTTGAAAGATATTTGGAGGTCTCTGGACACAATAACAATAGCTCACAATTATCAAGCCCTTTCTG
Organism: Choloepus didactylus; assembly: GCF_015220235.1. Classification (NCBI taxonomy): domain Eukaryota; kingdom Metazoa; phylum Chordata; class Mammalia; order Pilosa; family Megalonychidae; genus Choloepus; species Choloepus didactylus. Next base: position 21,557,061 of record NC_051325.1, on the reverse strand, counting down.
TGTTCCAGGCACCCTTTGAAGCACATTCTTCACAATAATTCATTTAATCCTCACAGCAACCTCACGGAGGAGGTACCAGTAGTATCCACATTTCGGTATTCAGGAAACTGAGGCATAGACAGGTTTGGTAAATTGCCTGAGGTCTCCAATCATAAGCAGCAGATCTGGGATTTGAACCCAAGCAGTCTTGTCCTGAGAGACGTTTTCCCTTCTCAATTCTCTGATTATGTAGGGAAGGATTACAAGTAATACAAGGGAAAGATGTATACCCAGTAAAATATTCTGGCTAACTTTTTTTTTTAATTTTTTAATTGAGATTGTTCACATACCATACAATTATCCAAAGATCCAAAGTGTACAATCAGTTGCCTCCGGTACCCTCAGATAGCTGTGCATCCATCACCACACTTAATTTTTGTTCAATTTTTAGAGTCTTTTCATTACTCCAGACAAGAAATAAAGCGAAAGACGAAGAAAAAAAGAAGAAAGAAAGAAAAAAAGAAAAGGAAACTCGGATCCTCCCCTATCCCTAAGCAACCCCCCTCTATTGTTGACTCATAGTATAGTATAGTACATTTGTTCTGTTTATGAAAGAACATTGAAATACTACTAACTGTAGTATACAGTTTGCAATAGGTATATATTTTTTTCCCTATATGCCTCTCTATTATTAACTCCTAGTTGTATTATCATACATTTGTTCTGGTTCATGGAAGAGATTTCTAATATTTGTACAGTTAATCATGGACATTGCCCACCATAGGATTCAGTTTTATACATTCCCATCTTTTAACCTCCAACTTTCCTTCTGGTGACATATATGACTCTGAGCTTCCCCTTTCCACCTCATTCACGCACCATTCAGCACTGTTAGTTATTCTCACATCTTGCTACCAACACCTCTGTTCATTTCCAAACATTTAAGTTCATCTTAGTTGAACATTCTGCTCATACTAAGCAACCACTCCCCGTTCTTCAGCCTCGTCCTATATCTTGGTACCTTTTATTTCATATCTGTATGTTTACATATTATAAGAATTAGTTCCTATCTGTGAGACCCTGCAATATTTGTCCTTAGGTGTCTGGCTCATTTCACTCAGTATATTGCTCTCAAGGTTTCATCATCAACCAATTTTTTTTTTAAGATGGTTTTGTACACATGCCATACATTCCATCCTAAGTAAACAATCAATGGTTCCCTGTATAGTCACATATTATGTGTTCACCACCTTCACCACTATCTATATAAGGGCATCTACATCTCTTCCACAAAGCAGGAGGAAAATTCAAAGAGGGTAGAGAGGCAAAAGAAAGAAGAAGAAGAAAAAAAAGGCAGCTAGGAAGCAGCAAAAGGAAAGATAACCTTAAATCAAAGTAGAATAAAGAGTCAGACAACACCACCAATGTCAAGTGTCTCACACTCCTCCCCTATCCCCCGCCATCTACATTTACCTTGGTATATCGCCTTTGTTACATTAAAGGGAGCATAATACAATGATTCTGTTAGTTATAGTCTCTAGTTTATGTTGGTTGCATCCCTCCCCCAATGCCTCCCCAGTTTTAACACCTTGCAAGGTTGACATTTGCTTGTTCTCCCTTGTGAAACAATGTATTTGTACATTTTATCACAATTGTTGAACACTAGATTTCACTGAGTTACATAGTCCCAGGCTTTATCTTTCCTCCTTCCTTCTGGTGTCTCACATGCTCCCAACCTTCCTCTCTCAACCATATTCATAGATATCTTTGTTCAGTGTACTTACATTGCTGTGCTACCATCTCCCCAAATTGTATACCAGATTCACTCCTGTCTTCTATCACGCTGTAGTGCTCCCTTTAGTATTTCCTATAGGGCAGGTGTCTTGTTCACAAAGTCTCTCATGGTCTGTTTGTCGGGAAATATTTTGAGCTCTCCCTCATATTTGAAGGACATTTTTGCTGGATATAGCATTCTTGGCTGGTGGTTTTTCTCTTTCAGTATCTTAAATATATCATACCATTTCCTTCTTGCCTCCATGGTTTCTGCTGAGAGATCTGCACATAGTCTTATTAAGCTTCCTTTGTATGTGATGGATCGCTTTTCTCTTGCTGCTTTCAGGATTCTCTCTTTGTCTTTGATGTTTGATAATCTGATTATTAAGTGTCTTGGCGTAGGCCTATTCGTATCTATTCTGTTTGGAGTATGCTGTGCTTCTTGGATCTATAATTGTATGTCTTTCTTAAGAGATGGGAAATTTTCATTGATTATTTCCTCTATTACTGCTTCTTTCCCTTTTCCCTTCCCTTCACCTTCTGGGACACCAATGATATGTATATTCTTGTATTTCCATTCGTCCTTAAGTTCCCAGAGACGTTGCTCATATTTTTCATTCTTTTCTCCATCTGCTTCTTTGCATGTAGGCTTTCAGGTGTTTTGTTCTCCAGTTCCTGAGTGTTTTCTTCTGCCTCTGAGATCTGCTGTTGTATGTTTCCATTATGTCTTTTGTCTCTTGTGTTGTGCCTTTCATTTCCATAGATTCTGCTAGTTGTTTTTTTGAACTTTTGATTTCTGCCTTATGTATGCCCAGTGTTTTCATAAACACTACCTTTATCTCTTTTGCCATATCTTCTGTAAACTTTTTGAATTCATTTAGCATTAGTTGTTTCAATTCCTGTATCCCAGTTGAAGTGTAAGTTTGTTCCTTTGGGCCCTAACTTCATTTTTCTTAGTGTAAATTGTAGTTTTCTGTTGTCTAGGCATCTGACCTCCTAGACCACCCCAATCAGGTTTTCCCAGATGAGAACAGTCTCAGGTCACAGAAGGAGGAAATATTCAGTATCCGGTTTCCCTGATGGTTTTTCTTAGAGGACTGACACACCCTGTGGTTTTCTGACCAGCAGGTGTGCCTGTCAGCCTGTCATGGGCTGGTATAAGGGGGTATGGTCCACAGCTCTCCTCCCCCAGGCTCTTCTGGCAAACTTTTAATGTTAAACATAATTAATAGTGACTTTTAGTTTATCTGCAATGATTTGTAGATAACTGGGCTTTGGCTGAGAGACTTATTGGTCTTGAGATCATTTGGAAAGGAATGTCTACCAACCCAACTGTGTTTCTTGTTCTGTTTTGAATCTTTAAAAGCTAGAGAGAGAGAGAGAAAGAAGGCAGGGGTTCATGCACATGTTTTCATAGACATTAAATTTCTCCTATGTTTCATTGCACCTCCTAAGCTTCCCCTTTTTGAGGATCTAAAGCTGAATTGCTTTAGGTCTAGAATCCAGTCCTAATTTGAAGACTTGGGGATGCTGCTGAACTGTTGGCTTGCTTGTCATATAATGTTCACTGGGCATTAGAGCTGCCATTTAAAAGGCACACAGAAGGAGAAATCTAGCAAAGATTTATCTAAAACTGCACAGTCAACATTGGTTTTGACCACAGTAGACAAAGTTCTCAAGAAGCAGATGTTCACTGGTTTATTGATGTTCATTGGTTTATCACTGGTCTTGGCTCAAGCTAGCTGAGAGATCCTTTGTCTCGATGGGGGGGGTGTCTCAACTCTGTCTTTTAGCCCCCAATCTGTGGTCTGGTCTTTCTTAGGGCTCCCCAGATCTGGGTGAATTCATCAGCAAATGCATTGCTGTCTCCACACTGTTCCCCTCTTACCCCAGTGAGGGTACAAGGTGTTTATCTAAAATGGAGTTGTGAATACACTCATAGTTTTGTTTGTTGTTTCTTTCTTTCTTTCTTTTTTTGGTTCAGATACATTTGAGCAAACCACATTCAAATAAAGGTGCGCCATGAATCGGGGTGGGATAGGATAAATCAGAATTTGATAGCCCAATACCAGAACCTCTTCACTTGGGAGGTCCTTGGTTAGTGTACTGCTGCCCTACCTGTCCCCAGCATCACTGCAGACTGGGTCATGGGTCTTGGTGTTCAGACAGTGTGTGATATGTGAATAGGGTGCTATGTTCTAGAACTCTGTCTTAGAAATCCAAGCATTAGTGATAATATACTCTTACACAGTCTTTGACTTGTTTTAGAAAACTGACAGAATAAATAATAAAGGAAGGAAATCTTTCTCCATTCAAATATTTAAGCCTTAAGTATTAGAAATATTCTCTCTATAAATAGATAAGGCCTTAAGTGTTAGAAATATTCCCCATTTAGGATGCTGTGAATAATAATATCTGGTATGAAAGAACCACTTGACACAAACAATGTCACTTTTCTTGCTTTAATAATTAGCCACAAATGAATTTGACACGGAATTGATCAATTTCACCATGATAATATGGGATCTGTGAAAGAAGAAATGGAAGAGACAGTGTGTCTTTATTTTTTGTCCATGCCAAGTGTGTTTTTCCTCTGAATAACAGGTACAATGAGATTCCTGAAATCAGTGCTACACCCTGTTCAGAAAATATTTCCTGATTGCTAAATTTTACAAGAGTCTTTTCAGTCCTCCTCCTATTTGTCATGCGGGCAGCATTTGACACTATTAAGAGTATTACACTTCTCACCTCTGGTTTCAGGACACCCTGCTTCCTTGGTTTTTCTCCTACCTCCTGCCATTCTTTCCAGTATACTTTGAGAGAGCCATTTCCTCTCTTCACCCCTTTTCTTTTTGGTGTTCTTCCCAAATCCTTTTCTCTATTTTCTCATTATACACCAATCACAGATCTCAACCTACAATGTGAATACGAATCTTCTGGGGGAAATTTTTAAAATGCAGATTCCCAGGTCTCATCAGAGATTCCGAATCTGCTGGTAGGAGGTGGGGCTCCAAAATTTGCACATTTGGGGTCTTTGGACTCCTGGATCTATAACTCAAAGCCAGACCTCTATTTTGAGCTCCATAATTGTTTTCCAATCACTTTTTACACAAATCCACAGGTACCTTGAATTCAACCTCTCCATGAAGGAACTCGTGGCAGACTGTGTTGCTGGCCCCATTTCCTGCCCCTCCCAGCTCTAAGCCCTCTGCTAGGTGACTTTGCAGGTCTTCCCACCAAAGGGGAGAATATTTTCCCTGCTCCTTCATTTGGATTCAGCCAACGGATTTGCTTTAGCCTACAGAGTGCATAGAAGAGACTGTGTGCTAGTTCCAAGCCTCAGCTGTGAGGCCTCAGCTATTTCTGCTTTCCCTTTTGTGTCTCCGAGCTTGCCATGAAAAGCACATGTTCAGGCCAACCACTGTTGCCAGGAAAGGATGAGAGACACACAGAGCACACTTACTCCAGCCTACCTGCAGTCATAAGTGAGAAAGAAATGCTTGTTGCTGCATGTCCCTGAGGTTTTTGAGGTTGTTACAGTGATAGTTAACTATTATTATCCCCAAATGCCCTCCACGATCTAGCCCCTGCCTGTCTTTCTGACAGTTTCTCACTGTTCCCCACCCTACAGCCTTCCACTCTCCCACAGGCTCTTTTCCTCTCGTCTGTCTGGAGAACTTCTCAGTCACCACTCAAGCCCCAACTCAAACTCTTCTGGTCGACAACACAGTGCAGAGTTAAAGGCTTTCTCTGGGGTGTCCCTGATGACTCATCTATTCTTCTTTTGATAGTTTACCATATGGCTCATTATTTGCTTTCATGCCTCTCCTCCATGGTAGAGGACTTGACCTTACTCATGCTTATCTTCCTGTTTCCATGCTGAAAGTTAGAGTTAAATATTTGATGGTTGTGATTCTTTTCATGAAGAAAGAATGCAGACTAGGAAACAGGAAAGGGAATAAGACTTTCCCATTTAAGTAAGAATTATTAGAAAGGATAATTGCCTCATGTTTGCAATAATATTCCTTTACCTCTTTTTTTAACCTTCTGCATGTTCATAAGAGCATGTTTTAGTGACAACTCCACCACTGACCACTAGATGGCAGTCAAGGAAACAAAAAGCAACTTTCTTGTTTTGAGAACTTCAGGGAGACTAAATCTTTACCTGTATTGATAGCTCTTTTTTCACTTTTGCTTTAGGCTGGGTTCCTAAGTTGTTGAAGGAAACCACATAATTAGGGGAACTCGTCTCCTTTTCCTATAATCTACCACAAGCCTGTTAGACTCTGAATGGAATAGAGGACATGAATATAAGCATTCTTGTTTAAAGAGGTTTTTCCTTCTGGGACTTGAAATTTTTAAGTTTTTGTACAGCGAAGACTCATGATGAGCATTGCTCCAATGCCACAGCAACAAAAACAATCACAAGTGAGCTAAATCAGCAGTAATTTCAAAATGAATATTCAAAGATTTTGAAAAATCTGTAATCCAGAGGCAGCTGTATTGCTTTTGCATCATAAAGGTCATATGTATTAAAGGGTTAGTCCAGGATTAAGTTTAAAACACACACCACTACTCCTAGAGAGAAGTTTCTCTCCATTCTTTTCATAACAAGCAGGGCATGAAAACAAGCCTTTAAATGGTCATGATGCATGTCCTAGTTTGCTAATGCTGGAGAATGCAAAACACCAGAGATGGATTGGCTTTTATAAAACGGGGATTTATTTCGCTACACAGTTACAGTCTTAAGGCCACAAAGCGTCCAAGGCAACACATCAGCAATCGTGTACCCTCACCGGAGGATGGCCAATGGCCTCCGGAAAACCTCTGTTAGCTATGAAGGCAGCTGGCATCTGCTCCAAAGCTCCGGCCTCAAAACGGCTTTCTCCCAGGACGTTCCTCTCTAGCAAGCTTGCTTCTCTTCAAAACATCACTCCCAGCTGCACTCTCTTTCCTCTTTGAGTCAGCTCATTTATATAGCTCCACCGATCAAGGCCCACCCCGAATGGGTGGGGCCAAGCCTCCATGGGAACATCTCATCAAAATTATTTCCCACAGCTGGGTGGGGCACACTCCAAGCAAATCTAACCAACACCAAAACTTCTGCCCCACACAAGACCACAAAGATAATGGCATTTGGGGGACACAATACACTCAAACCGGCACAATGCATTTTATACGTTTTGCAGATGGAAGCGAGAGGAATTCCAGTCCCTTCATGGCAGGGAACTAACTCACTGTGTTCTACTTGAATGGAGACTTCCACTGGGAGAGGCTTTAGGTGGAACTTCCCCAAACACCCAGGGTCCACACACCACAATCCTTGAGCAAAGGGAAAACCAATCAGGAGTTTCCCACTGCGGAGTACAAAGTCACCGAACCACGGAAGCTAGACAGGGAATGATCCATGGACCAGCATTAGCATCCTTTCATTTCCTCTCTGGTTTTTAGGGTCAGGCTCTATAATGCCACAGCTGTGGGTTATGGAACCAGAGGATTCAGGGGACTGTGGTTTATGTTCTGCAGGCTGTGTGGGAGTCTCCCATTTCAGCAAACCACAGGCTAACACCTGCGAGAGATTCTCACATAATAGTGATGTTTAATCAGGCACTTTCTCTGGAATTAAATTCATCTTCACAACTCCTCAGAGACGCAGGAAAGAACTGTCGGGTGTTTGTGTGTTTCAGATGAGCCAACTAATGCTGGAAGGTTTGTAAAACAACAGCAAGAGTTTCTTCTCGGTTTGTAAGAAAATTCTGAGACATGGAAACCAAAATGGAAAGAATACACTTGATGTTGCCGAGGCAGGTGCACAAACCAAGTGCTATTATCCAATGTTGTTATAAAGTTAGAATGACATACCACGGTGTGTAATCACCACAAATGTGAGCATCAGCAATCTTGCCGAAAAGTGAACACATCAAGTCTAACTCACAAAGTCAGTCTTGTGAAAATCTGTGAAAGGCTTGAGAGGAGCGAGCTGGTGTGGCAGCGGATCAACACACTGAACTATCAACATGTAAAGCATGGTAGCTACGTTCTGGTTGCTGGAGCAAAGCGGATCTGGTCTTTCATAAGCATGGCTAAGTGGATTATTGCTTTACTCAGTACCTGGAATAATCCAACTCTTTGCCTAAAGTATAATTGGACTTAAGTAACAAATACTTCGTTACTTCGAGAGCTTGAAGCTGTGCCTGTTCTTAAATTCAAAGCCCTAAAAATATCAGCCAGACTCCTCCATCTGGGAATGTCCCAAGTTTAGTCCTATGAGAAGAGGAAACACGGCAACCTGTATCGTCCCAGCAGGGTAGGTTGGGTGTAGTTCAAAGTGTGTTTACCCAAAGATAAGAATCAGACATGTGGCTTCATTCTTATTTTACTCTACAGTGACAACACTGCTTCCCTTTGCCAGGTCTTCCCCCTCTTCTCTTGTGCAATGGTGTCTTTGTAGAAGGAAATCATTCCCCGATTCCTTAGTGCTCTTAACCTCCTGGGGGGGATCCAGGAACTAGGGTTTGGGGCTGGCAAGTCAATCTCCATGTTCCATCTGCTTTCTTATTTCTCCTTTGTCATGCAAGGCTCCACAAAACCTACTTCCAGCTGCATTTGGAAACAGCCTGTGGTTCCCTACTCCATGGGCTGCTTGCTAAAACTATTTTCATGCCTGCATGTAGTGAGCACTCCATAGACATTTCTTAAGTGACAGGATGGATGGATGATGAGTGAATACTCTTTTTTTACTGTTTCAAATTCCTTGCTTGCCATCTTTATCTCCACTCCTGTTGTTCCTTTTCATATACTCAGCTTCATCCTTCAAGATTCAGTCCAAATGTAAACTATTAAGCAGTAGGTACTTAAATATCTGTGAATGATGATGTTCTAGTTTGCTAATGCCGCCAGAATGCAAAAGACCAGAAATGGATTGGCTTTTATAAAAGGGGGTTTATTTGGTTACACAGTTACTGTCTTAAGGCCATAAAGTGTCCAAGGTAAGTCATCAACAATTGGGTACCTCCACTGGAGGATGGCCAATGGCATCCGGAAAACCTCTGTTAGATTGGAAGGCATGTGGCTGGCATCTGCTCCAAGTTCTGGTTTCAAAATGGCTTTCTCCCAGGATGTTCCTCTCTAGGCTGCAGCTCCTCCTCAAAATGTCACTCTCAGTTGCTCTTGGGGCATTTGTCCTCTCTTAGCTTCTTCGGAGCAAAAGTCTGCTTTCAAAGGCCATCTCCAAAATGTCTCTGTAAGCTGAAGCTCCTCTCTCAGTTCCTCCATGGAAATTATCCAATCAGAGTTATCACCCACAGTTGAGTGGGGTGCATTTCCATGGAAACAACCTAATCCAAACGTTCCAACTTAATCCCCACTAATATGTCTGCTCCCACAAGATTGCATCAAAGATAATGGCGTTTTGGGGGACATAATACATTCAAACCAGCATAGATGATAAATTCTTTCTTTTAAGATGGGAATGGGCTCCCCCTTGCTTAGCCATTGGGAGAAAACCTAATGGCCAACTTTGGCAGGAGAGGCAAGTATTTATCTAAAAGTCACATTTATGGAGTCTCTCCTCCATGAGGTCACTCAGGGGATTTCTGGTGCATTGTAAGTTTGGTGCCTTTAAGTTTTACAAAGCAGTTTGGGTGCATGTTTTGGTTCAGGTTTCCTTGATGGTTCTTTAAATAGGCAGGCAGGTGTCACATGGTCCTTGGTAGATCAGAGAAGTGAAGTGATCTTGGAAGAGTACAAAAGGCAGCTGGTGAGCAGAGGGTCTGGGCCAGGTTTGAGGGGAGGCCCATTAGGGGCAGGGCCTGCTTCCCCTGGGGGGTCATGCCAGCAAACTCTGACTTTGAGGACATGAGAAGAGTGTCAACCCCTCCCCACATATATGTGTTGACGTCCTATCCCCAGTGCCTTAGGATGTGAACTTATTTGGAAATGGGGTTATTACATATGGAATCAGTTAAGTGAAAATGAAGCCAGATTGGATCGGGGGGGGGTGGGGGAGTGGGGGGGGTGGCTAATCCAATATGACTGGTGTCCCTAGTGAAGAGGAAATTTGGACACAGACCCAAAGTGACACAGGAAGGGAGACTCCATGTGATGACTGAGGCAGAGATTGAAGCCCAAGGATTGTCGGCAAACCCCAAGAAGTTAGCAAGAGACAAGTAAGGATTCTCGCCTACAGATTTTGGACTTCAGGCCTTGAGGAACAGTGAGACAATGAATTTCTGTTGTTTTGAGCCATCCAGTTTATAGTCCTTTGTTTTAGCAGCTGCAGGACACTGAGGCACTGAGGGACAGGCAGAGCCTGGTGGGTGGGGGCAGAGTCAGCGCTCAGGCTCTGCAGAGGGTTCAGCGTGGAGGGTGCCGAGCCTCCAGGAGGGGCCTGTGGAACTAGACAAGAGATGCGACTGAGGAACACTGTAGGGGCCCAGTGGTCAGCGCTGGGTTTCCACGTCCAGGCCAGTGTCGCCAAAGGACCATCGAAGTCAGTGCTAAGTGCGTTCAACTAAGCAAAACTGCCTGGCTGGGGTGAGGTCCAGGGACATGGAGGTGACTAAGTATTGTATGCGTCCCTAACCATCCTGGGGGCAGTGGGAGTTGGAAAAGGCTGGGAAAGGAGGTAAAAGAGCATCATGACTACAAATGGGGACTTGGAACCAGATTTCCTAGGTAGAGATCTCAGCTCTGCCTCTTACTAGCCATTTGTGTCTAACTAAGCAAGTCCCTTCTCCACTTGGTGCCTCTGTTTCTGCGTCTGTACAAAGGGGATGGGAATAGCGTGTGCCTCATTGTATAGCTGTGAGGCTAAAATGATCTAGTGCATGTAAAACATTCATGACAGCAGGTGCTTGAAACTGTTAGCTACCATTAAAAGACATGAAGGAATGACTATGTTTATTAAACAACCTAGCTCAGGCACCCAGGTCACACCTTGAGATCTAAAAGATGGTGGCTTGTAGGGTAGTCCCACCAACATTCCTAGGTTTGACTTTCCATCCAATGGCAGCTGTAGCCCTCGTCCTCAGATGGGGTCGGGCTCAGAGTTCCCAAACAATGGGCTCTTTGTTCTTCCTTCTCTTGGCTTTTCATTGCCTCTTGGCAGAATCTTGGTTCTTCCTCACCACTTTTCTTTTCTTTTTTTTTTTAAAAAAAAACCCGAATTCTTGGCCTCCCCGGCCCTCCGACCTCATGGCGACCCTCCTAGCTGGAGAAACTGCTCCTCTTCTCCAGGACTAGCTTGGGAAGGCCTTTGTAAAAGCTGACTCCTGAAGGTGTGGTCCAGAACTGGCAGCACTGCAAATTCCCAGGGAGCTTCTTAGGAATGCAGAGTCACAGGTCTCATCCCAGATCACTGTATCAGCATCTGCTTTCTAACGGGACCCCCAGGTGGTACATGTGCACATTACATCTTGAGAAACATGGCTTTAGATCTAGTGTTTAGATAAGATGTCATTATCCACAAAGTGGGCAGATTCTGTGAGAAAATAACTCAGTCCTGATTCCCCCAAATCCCTGAAAGAAAATGTCTGCCTTTCCAGAGAGTTAAAACTTACTCAGGGTTAGAAATCCTGGGATGACTCTGAGTCCAGCCCCAGAAGATGTTTTACAAAGGCCTTTACTTGATGTTCTGGTTTGCTAATGCTGCCCTTTTGCAAAACACCAGAAATGGATTGGCTTTTATAAAGGGGTTTATTTGGTTACAAAATTACAGTCTTAAGGCCATAAAGTGTCCAGGGTAAGGCATCAACTACAGGGTACCTTCACTGAAGGATGGCCGATAGCATCCGAAAACCTGTTAGCTGGGAAGGCATTTGGCTGGCATCTGCTTCCTCCCAGGTTGCGTTTCAAAATGGCTTTCTCCAAAATGTCAGTGTCAGCTTCCAACAGCCGTCTTCAAAATGTGTCTCTAAGCTGCAGCTAGCTATGAGCTCCTTCTGTCTGAGCTTTTATAGGACTCCAGTGATTTAATCAAGGCCCACACTAAATGGGTGGGGCCACACTTCCACGGAAACATTCCATCAGAGGTCAGTCCCTAACCAAAGGTGTCACTCACAGCTGGGTGGGTCACATCTCCATGGAAACAACCTAATCCAAAGGTTCCAACCTAATCAACACTAATCTGTCTGCCCTCATAAGATTGCATCAAAGAACATGGCTTTTTCTGGGGGACACAACATACAAGCCAGCATACTTGAAAATGCACAAAAATCATGGTAGAGAAAAATTTGATTACTCCTCTGTTGGAGCTGACTCCATAGCCTAGGCTGTGAAACGGGCTGGAGAGTCCATTTTGTGGCACTCAGTGAGTCACAAAGGCAACCTAAAAATTTGCCTTCTGTATCACTGCAGCTTCCAGAAGCAGAAAATGTAAGGAGATATTCTTAGCACTTAGGTCCCACAGCTGGGTCCTACACATGGCTTGGTACTGCTGGTCTTAGTTAGTGGTTGAAGAGTGGTAGCAAATGCTGTACATGCTCCACTTAAATCCCCTAGTCACACACTTCATTGCAAACACTGGCAATTCTTTGTGCAAGAGCTTTTTCCTGGCTGTGGGAGCATACTTGGCCTGAATGGAGAGCAGCCTTCAGCCACACACAATGGGAACTGGATAAATACCCCAGCTCCCTCGTGCCTCGGGTGGAATAACATGGAGGCATGTTGACACTGGCTCCCAGATTTCCCAGTGGGATTAAGATTCAGCTGTCCACTGTGGGAACCTGCTTGACAACATGCACTCTCTTGGCTGCCTTCCTTTCTTTCTCCATTCCCTGCACACATCTGGGCACTTCCTGGGATCACTTCCTAAATAAATAACTGGTGCTCAAATTGTGACTCAAGGTCTGCTTCTAAGAGAAACAAATCAAGAGCAACAGACTTGGGTTTGAATTTTGACACCTACCATCCATTATCTGCATTTAGTCACTTTGAGAATCAGTTTCCTTTTCGTCATCTGATGACAGTAACTATGTATGTGTTCAGGTGGTTGTTAAAATTATATGAATAATTAGGTGAACACCTTAATGTTGTGCCTGGTAACAATGAATGCTGAATAAGTGACAGTTATTATCTCACTTATTGTCCACATTTCCTAACCGGGAAAAGCTAATTCGTGGTGACAAAGGATTCTGGTTCCCAGTTTTGAATTTAGCTAAAAGTACACTCCTGAGTCCTTTACTTTTCCTTAGGGAGTAGTTTGTGGATGTTCTGATTTTGTTCCCTTTCCGAACTTCTCTTCTGTTGATTCTCTCTGTTCCTCATTCTAATTTTGTAGGAAATAGAGAGGGGGAAATGACTAGCTTGACATGAGTAGCCAAGCCTATTCACACAGGATTCAGAGTTTATTATGTTGGTCTAACTAGGTTTAACTATACTTTAGGTATGTTTTTCCCATTCATAACTAAAAAATCCAAGGGCCCACAATTCTGATTAATTTATAGCTGCCCTAAATAACAAAGAGTTTCCATTGGTACTGAGCTACATAAAAATAGAACCTCTTCTCCAACAGTCAGGGAAGGGAACACCTTTAAGGTGCAAGCAGAGAGCACAAGGTAGAGGAGAGTCCAAGGGAGCAGAACATGTTTGGAGTTGAATGAAATCTCATAACCCCAGGGTTTAAGAACATTCCAGTTTAGGTGGACATTCTTAAGAAGCTGCCTCACAAGTTATTAGCTGCTATCTGGCTGCCTGCATGTCTCTCTCACACAAAGGAAGGCAACTACATCTTCTGTAGATCCGTATACAATCTCTTCATTATCATTCCACTAGGGTTAAAGCATCACTGTTTACTGAAATGTTCAGTATTTTCCTGGGAATAGCTGAGCAGGAAAGAGGGCTAGCGGCAACTGATGCCGTACATATTGTAACTCCCTTAACTTCTCCCCCCACCATGTACTTCCTCATCCCCTTACCTCTCAGAAAAAGTCATTCAAAGGAACTTGAAAATAACCCTGCTCTCAAAGGTGGCTGTTTTCATGATGGAAATGCAATAGCAGGGAGAGTGTGCTCATGTTTAAACATTGTATTAAGCATGTTGGTGAGTGAGGACAAGGGTTTGAGTATCTGAGAATGAAAGTATATGTTTCCTATTCCTGCTGTAACAAATTACTACATTTATTATCTTACAGTTCTGGAGGTCAGAAGTCCAAAATGGGTTTCACTGGGTTAAAATCAAGATGTTGGTAGGGTAGTGTTTCCTGCTGGAGGCTCTAGGGGAGAAGCCATTTTCTTGACTTTTCCAGCTTCTAGAGGTTGCCGGCTTCCCTCGGCTTCAAAGGTAGCAGTCAAGTTGTTCTCATCCTGCATCACTCTGACACTCACGCTTGTGCTTCCCGCATCCACATTTAAGGACCCTTGTGATTACATTGGATCAATGTGGATAATCTCTTTATCCTAAAGTTCATTGAGTAGCAACCTTAATTCCATCTGCAACCTTAATTACCCTTTGCCATGCAACATAGGATATTCACAGTTCTAGGGATTAGGACACAGACATCTTTGGGGGTGGAATGGTTACCAAAGAAAGCTAAAAAACAACAGTAGCTCATTCATGATGGAATTTCATAGAGTAGATATTAGACTTCTGACCCTAGCTGCACACAATTCTCAGTCATTTAGGAAGGGCAGCATTTATACAGATGGTTCCAGGCTTCACCACTTAGCAGGTGTGTGACCTTGGGCAAGTTGCTTAATCCTTCTAAGCTTGAATCTCCTCCCCTGTAAACTGCCACCTATTTCATGAGTGGGCATTAGGGTTAAATAAGTAAACTAGAGAAGGCTGTTAGCACAGTGTCAGGCACAGGGTAAAGCCTCAATAAGTATATTTTATATCTGTGTTTGAATAAAAATATGGAAAGAGTCTACACTGACATGTTGATGTTGTTGGCATCCATACCATATATCCATGGATAAGGGTTGTATTTCTGTTAACTGTTTGTGGGACTGGGAGTTGGGTGGTGATTTGCCCTTCTCTTCCTATTTCAGCCTCAGCCTAAGGTGAAAGAATCACTGCAGACCACCCTCCACCCCCCACAACCCCGAAAGAGAGGAGATACTGATGTGGGGGGTGAGAGCCTCACATTCCTTGGGACATGTTGTACAACTGGGCTGGAAAACTCTCTTATGAAGCATTAGCGAAATCCTTTTTCACTTTCTGACCCACGTGCTGCAGCCTTTCATGTTTCTTGTCTCCATGCAGACCAAACAGGACTTGTGTCCTGGACACCCCAGCTGTCCTCCAACTTGTCCCACTTTGGCTTCTTTGCCAGTTATTGGGTGGGTAAAATAGTTGGGTAAAAGGACTCAGGGTCTGCTCCACAGAGCTGTCCATTTATATTTAAGGGGGGAGGAAGTAGAAAGCCACAGTGGCTGTCCACCTGTGCCCCAGCAATGGTGACCAGAGAAGCTATGTTTGTTTTCTATTGTTACATAACAAATTATCCCAAAACTTAGAGGCTTCAACAACAAATGTTTATCATCTCAAGATTCCATGGGTCAGGAATTTTGGAGCCTTAGAAGGCTGATTCTAGCTCAGGAAACATGGAGGCTGCCATCAGGATGTCATCTGGAGCTGTTGTCATCTCAAGACTGGACTGAAGCCAAAGGATCAGTTGACATGACTCACTCAGATGACCCTTGGACCTCAGTTCCCTGCCATGCGGGCCTCTCTACAGACTGCCTAAGTATTCTCACAAGTGATCCAAGAGAGAAAGAGAGAGGTAGAAGCCTTTGTCTTTAAAATCTAGTCTTAAAAGTGACATATCATCACTTCTGCTCTATTCTCTCAGTCACACAGACCAACCTTGATAAATGCAGGAGGGGACTACACAAGAGCATAATACCAAGAGATGGGGGGTCATTTGTGGCCATCTAGGCAGATGGTACCCTAAAAGTCTTAAGCTGGAGAGTAGGGGTTGCAAGTTCAGTGGTTAATAAAGCTTACACTTAGTTTCTTAGTTGGGTATGTATGTATGTGTGCTGGTTTGGATGTATTATGTCCCCCAAAATGCCATTATCTTTGATGTAGTCTTGTGTGGGCAGATGTATTAGTGTTGATTAGATTGTAATTCTTTGAGTGTTTCCATGGAAATGTGACCCATCCAACTGTGGGTGATGACTCTGATTAGATAATTTCCATGGAGGTGTGGCCCCGCCCATTCAGTATGGGCCTTGATAAGTTTACTAGAGCACTATAGAAGCTCAGACAGAAGGAGCAAGCTTGCTACAGCCAAGGGGAACACTTTGAGGAACGTGCAGGAGCTGGGAGAGCAGCTGCAGCTGAGAGACACATTTTGAAGACGGTCATTGGAAGCTGACACTGGCATTTTGGAGAATGCCATTTTGAAACGCAACCTGGGAGCAAGCAGACACCAGCCACATGCCTTCCGAGCTGGCAGAGGTTTTCTGGATGCAAATAGCCTTTCTCCAGTGAAGGCACCCAACTCTTGATGTCTCACCTCGGACACTTTATGGCCATAAGACTGTAACTGTATAACCAAACAAACCCCCTTTATAAAAGCCAGTCCATTTCTGGTGTTTTGCATTCTGGCAGCATAAGCAAACTGGAACAGTATGTATGCATGCATGTATGTATGTATGTATATATTATCTATCTGTCATCTATCATCTATGGAACATCTAAAGGAATACTAATAAATGGTGGAATTTGGGCTGAGTTCCAAACAGTGACAAATGCAGGATAGAGAAGGTATAAGAGAACACTGCTTTGGAGACTGCCTAATCTTTACGATCCACCGGTAGATGGTCTTTTCCATGTGGTGATGTTCAAAGTTTTAACATAACCCAAAACTTGTATCTCCGTGACCATCTCCACTGAACATACAGAAAGGCTATGAAATGTTTTGAGCAAAAGCCAACTCATCCAGGGAACGGTATGGTGTGAAGCTGAACTGCCCAGACATCTTTCAGTACTTTTTGAAGTACATATGTCTTAGCAGTTCTCCATTATCTGGCCAAGGCCTTATTTTCCAGACTCTTCTCTGATAGATTAGCCCCACAGTCAGTCCACACTAGAATTCTTGCTTCTCTCTTCACATTCCAGATTAATCCTTGTGTTTGAAATAACCTTTCCCTTATCCCCAATTAGAATTTTCTCAGTCTTTCAAAGTACACTGCAGATACTACCTATTTCAAGCGATGCCCAACATGAAATAAGTGATTTCTGCATTCTTCTGGGTCACCACGGTGTTTTTTACTATCCGTTAGTGACACAGATGATGACAATGATGAAGATAACAATAATAATAATGCAAATCATTCAGCGGTTTCCATTTCCAGGAACTTTATATGCCTCTGTGTACATTTTTGGATCAGCTGTTATAACTAACCTTATTTTTGGAATAAGTAAATTGATAACCAAGAAATTTAAGTTATTTGCCTAGGATCATATGCTGAAAAGCTATGGAACAGTGATAGAAATGCTTGGGTTAAAGCCTGTACTTTTTAAAAATACCAAATCAGTGGTTTTAATTTTATAATGCTATATGATAAAAATAATATTTTAGGTAAAATTTACTTACTGGGAAATGGACATCTCTGAATTGTATGAGTCAATGAGTTAAAAAAAAAAAAGTAATCATCACCCCAATCAAGATATCAAACAATTCCATCACTCTAGAAAATTCCTTCATGCCTTTTCTAACCAATCATCTCCCTCACAATGAACAGCAGGGATTGCTGATTTCTATCACTATAGGTTAGTTTTGTCTGCTTTTTTAATTTGCCATATATGGACTCATATAGTACGTACCCTTTCTGTGTCTGTTTTATCTTTATAAAAATGTTTATTGAGATTCATACATGTTGTATTTACCAGTAGTTTATTCTTTTTTATCACAGCATAGTATTCCATTTTATGAATATGCCACAATTTTTTTTCATTCTCCTGTTGATGGACATTTGGGTTGTTTCCAGTTTGTTTAGCTATTACAAATAAACATGCTATGAGCATTCTGGTACAAATCTTTTTGTGGACATATGCATTCATTTCTCTTGGTTAAAGACCAAAGTATAAAATTTCTGGGTCACCGTATAGGTATATGTTTACCCTTATAAGACTTTGCCAAAGAGTTTTCCAATGAAGTTTTACCAGTTCATACTCCACCAACAATGGGTGAGAGTTCTATTTGTTCCATATTCTCACCAACATTTGTTGTTACCATTTTTTTTTTAATTTTAGCTATTCTAGTGGATATGAAAAAGTACCATGGCCAGTCTACGCTGTTATCCACTGCCTGATATCACTTGGACCCCTTTCACTCTAATCTGTGGTATAGTAACTGCATACACATCTGTCTCTCCAACTAGTTTGTAAACTCTTGGATGGCTGAGCCATTACTTTATTATCTTTATAATAAATGCATGATAAGTTGTGGTTTAGAATAATTTCTCTGCATTTTGACAATCTTTGCCAACTTTAGACCAGGGTGTAAATGAATGTTAGCTATGGTAATAGGAAGAGTGAGGATGGTTATTAAGGCAGTGTGTGTCTGGCAATATATTCCAGGGCACACTGGCAAGATCCAGGGACAGTCTAGACTAAAGGAGGTTAGGAAACAAGATTTGATGCTTTATATCCCTTATTGTGCATCAAAATTATATGGAAGCTCTGAAAAAACGCAGATGCCTGAGATCTACCTCCAGATATTTGGCTTCAGTTGGCCTAGAGTTTGGCCCAGTCACTGATCTTTCACAGGCATTCTTTAGAGGCCTGTTTTGTGCAACTAGAGTCATGGACCACTGCTCTCAGTAGGCTGCAGTGATGAAATGAGAGGTTACCCTTGATAATGATCCATACCATTTGTTCCATTTAGGTAAGAAGCTGAATATTTCTGCCTCCAGAAGCAGGATTATGTCAAACCATATCAAAGACTAAAGCCAAGACTGAATGTCGGATGCAAAATTACTAAATGCTATTTATTTTGTATTTTGAATATTTTGAATTAACATTGAGCTAGATGTCATAGTTGAGCTGCAAGTTCATCCAGATGGCCTGGTCCTGAACTCCACACTAAAACATTCACCTTCATACAGACATTGTCTCAGTAAAGGCATAGCTAGACTTTACCCCATTCAATGAGAGCAGATTTTCCATTGGAACAACGCTGCAGATTGGAATGGGGTTCACTTTAGAACACTCCCATGCATTTGCTTCCTTTCCCCACGGGACAATTGTTCTTTGGTTTCAGATTGCTGACAGGTGGACAGAACAGATCTGGAACAATTCTTCCTCAGTTCTCCATCACACTTATTCTCCTCACTTCAATCTTTGTTCCCTCCTTGGAGGACAGAGGGGAAGTGCAAGGAAGAGGACAGGGGAAAGTGGAGGGGAAGGGAAAGCCAGAGATTAATGTGGTGAGAGGGAAGAGAGAGAAAGCAAGTGTGTTTGTGTGTATGTGTGCATGTGTGTGTGTAAAGAAGGGAAAATTAAATAGTAATAATGAAGAACTAGAATCTGAAAGTTTGAAGTAGGAGGATCTTACACTATCATATAGTTCAACACTCTCATTTTACAAATGAGGAAACCGAGTGCAAGAAAGATGAAAGGATTTACACACAGTGACACATCAAGTCAGGGGCTGAGCCGGATGACAGAACTCAGACATCCACCACCACATCTTTGAAAGTACTTCCTTATCTGTGCTGCCTTGTTGAACATCTAAAGAAGAAATAGCCTTCTCCCTCCACCTCACTACCCAATAGCACAACTCTGAGCCTGAAAGAAGCATGTGTGTGTAAGCATTCTGTGTGTGTGCATGTGTGTGTGTAAGCATTCTGTAAGTGGGGACAGTGAAAGGAGGTATTATGCTCAGGAACAGATCATTTTTTTAAAACTGACTAGAACATAAAACATCTTCAAACTTTCCCGAGGTGGAGTTATAGAAAGGGGTGAGTTATAACACTGTTGATAATTAAATGGCAGTCCGAAGAGATCAGTCAGGGCTCCCGACAGTGCACGGCAGGACAACTAGTAACAATGATGTGGGTGTGTTTGGGTTACACTTAGCCATCTGGAGGCTTAATGTATTTTGGCCATTTGTTCCAGGTCACCAGAGGTTAACAAGCTGGTGGTGAATAGAAACAATTCTGTTTCATCAGGCTAAGTTCCCAGTTTGAAGAGCCAGGGTCAAAGACCCATCAATAATCTTAACTTACGTCTAAGAGCAAGTTAGTTATGAGTTGAGTAAACACATTGGTACTCACCGTTGTGTTTGAAGGTCCTTATGATTGCACCTGAGAGTCGGGCCCCAAGGATAAGAGATGCATGGTTCAACTCATCACTTAAAATGAGGCATCCCTGTGCAAAAGCAAGCACATGCAACACAAGCTGATAAACAAGAAGGAAAACAATCACAGGACCAAGACGAGACTCCAGGATCTACAACACAGAGTCCTCAAAACGTCCTTCATTCTAAAAGGGCAAGATTTGGACTAGGTTTCTATAAGGATAAAATCCTGTGTAGCCCCAGGGAAGTGAATCTCCCTGGCAACGTGGAATATGACTCCCAGGGAGGAATGTAGACCTGGCACCGTGGGACGGAGAACATCTTCTTGACCAAAAGGGGGATGTGAAAGGAAATGAAATAAGCTTCAGTGGCAGAGAGATTCCAAAAGGAGCCGAGAGGTCACTCTGGTGGGCACTCTTATGCACACTTTAGACAACCCTTTTTAGGTTCTAAAGAATTGGGGTAGCTGGTGGTGGATACCTGAAACTATCAAACTACAACCCAGAACCCATGAATCTCGAAGACAGTTGTATAAAAATGTAGCTTATGAGGGGTGACAATGGGATTGGGAAAGCCATAAGGACCAAACACCACTTTGTCTAGTTTATGGATGGATGTGTAGAAAAGTAGGGGAAGGAAACAAACAGACAAAGGTACCCAGTGTTCTTTTTTACTTCAATTGCTCTTTTTCACTCTAATTATTATTCTTGTTATTTTTGTGTGTGTGCTAATGAAGGTGTCAGGGATTGATTTAGGTGATGAATGTACAACTATGTAATGGTACTGTAAACAATCGAAAGTACAATTTGTTTTGTATGACTGCGTGGTATGTGAATATATCTCAATAAAATGATGATTAAAAAAAAAAAATAAACAAAGGGAAAATAAAATGTCGTAGATCATAATGGGAGATGCTTTTTATCAGCTGCTATCAATCTATGACAAATGGCCAATAATTACAATTAAAAAATTCAGTCTCACTTGTGATCAAAAAAAAAAAAAATCCTGTGTAGCAATTAGCTGATGGAGATGGAAGTTGTTTTTAAGGGATTACATCCTTACTGAAGATTCACATCTTCACATCCTAGAACTTGGGTGAGCACCAGCTAGAGTCTAAAGGATTGATGTTTGACAGGAAAACTGATCAATTTGGGGTGGGTTACATACTTGCTACGCGTCTTCAGTCCCATGCTGGATTATTTGGGATGCTTTTGGTGTGCTACTACTAGAAGACGCAGGTCTTTTCTACAGGGCATTTCAAGCTTTTGTTTTCTTCTTCTTCTGCCCTGTATTAACATCCCATTTTGAGAGAAGTATCACTGCTGTACTATTAAAATCTTTGGCTTTGGAAAGTACGCATGGTGATTCATTCTGAGCAAAGTGGAAAAGGGTAGTCTAATGTGCTGTTTATAAATCATTGTTTGTAATTATTGTTATGTTTATTCTTAAAATTTTCTAAATTATGAAATGGTGCTGCTATTTAAAAATGCAGAGAGAAATTAGAGTGGACATTTGTTGTCTGTGGCCACTCAGAATCTTTGAATTCTCCCATACATTTTGGTAATTTCACACATGATGTGTCTAAATTTTGGGGGGCAAAAGCCAGCAAAATTCCCACATCTCCAGACTCCAGTTACCAACATAGCATGTGATTAGCTCTCACCAGACACTCACGCTGGTATGAAAATCAGTTTCCTACATAAGCGATGTGAAGAGACAGTTGTGCATGGGGGTCGATCCTTTGGCAAGTGCTGTGGTGGAAGTGTCCCCCCCAATTCATTGGTGCTGCTGCCTCAGATTCATCAATTCCCCAATATTAATATTTTGAAACCTCTCTCTCTGTCTCTGTCTTTGTCTGTTTCTCTCTCTCTGTACAAGTTTCATGGTGAAATATTTGAGAGTTAATTGTAAACCTCATGACATCTCACTCCTAAATACTCCTTTATCCTTGTATCTCCTAAGAACAAGGGACTTCTACAAAATCACAATGCAGTGATCAAACCCAAGGAATTTTAACACATGTATAATACTCCATCATAGGTCAAATTCAGTTTCCTCCAACTGTCCTAATAATTTCTTGATAGCTGTTTTCTTACCTTGCTTCTATTTTTTCACAATGTAGAATCCAATCAAAGTTCACACATTGTATTTTGTTATTGAGTTGGATTTCTAGAAAGCAAGTATCTGATTATTGCTCTTGTTTATTTAAAACGAATCAACCAACTCCCCATTTTCTCAAGATGCATTTCAAGCACGTTAGCACAATTTATACAAGACTCTGTGTTTTGGCCCCTGCCTTCATCTCTTTTCTCTTCTTCCAACACTATCCTATGTTCTAGTCCTCCAAACCTCTGTGCTGTGCACATACTCTTACCTGTTGCTTGTCTTAATGCAATACCTGTGTGTGCCCTGTATCTTTCTTGTATCCAGACATAGTAGATTCTCAATAAGTAATTTATTGAATGAATGAATGGATGGATGGATGACACTGGCAAAATATAGTGTACAAAGTAAATGCTGAATAAACATTTGTTGGCTCCATTGCAAATGGAGATTCAGGAGCCTAGAAAAATGGAAAGACTTTACTAAACCACTCTCAGAGATGAATTGTGACTCATATTTAGGGCTGCACTTCCATACCTAGGAATATCATGATGAACAGATTTGCTGGACTAAGTGGTACATTTATTCAAGAAGCTGGAAATCCAATCAATATTTTCCCAAGAAGTAATGGCCATATTTCTATCTAAGGACCTGTTCAGAGTTATAGCTCTTAGGAATAATGGAGCAGAAGAAGATGATGTCAACACACTCTCACCTTTCCAACTAGCGCAGGAATATTCATTGCGTTAGTTGCGAAGCCCATCCCAAAGACCATAGCCGCTTCTACATTCAGGAACTTAGCCACAAGGTCCTCTAACTCTTTATGCTTATCCAAGGTACCTAAACATGAAATGATATAATGGGTGAGTCTTGTTGTTTTAAGAATCTCAAGATTTACAACTGTAATCCTAGTGTATACCCATCACCAAAAGACGTGTCCAAGAGTGTTCAGAGCAGGAATAATTTCTATAGATCTATTCTAGAAACAGCTCAGATGGTCATCTAGGTAGAAGGGATAAGTACCTTATATAAATATATAACGGGATCCCGTGCAGCAATGAGAATGAACAAACTACTGCCACACACAGCCACACAGATGATTCCCACAAATACAACGTTGAGCCGAAGAAGCCAGGCACTATACAAGACTACAGAATGTATGAGTACATTTATATCAGGCTTTAAAACAGACAAAACCAATCCATTGTTCTAGAAGTCAGGATAGTGGATACTTTTTTGGGGGGTGGGGCACAAGGAGAGTTTTGAGATTCTGGAAATATTCTGTTTCTGGATCTGGTTCTGGTTTCACAAGGTGTATTTGTTTTCTGAAAATCCATTGAGCTATATACTTATGATTGGTGCACTTTTCTATATGTATTTTACAATGCAATAAAGTTTACAAAAAATCACAGTTCCTTTCTGGTCCCCATCCTCCAACTCAGAAGTCATTAATTAAATTATACCCCCACCTCAGAGGTTCCCCGTGCCTAAATTAAAACAGACCCTATGATTTCCATAGATACCAATAAAACAAGTTACAGTTTATTGAACCATCTGAATGCATTAGATACTATACTAAGCCCATTATTTAGGTTATCCCATTTAATTTTAAGAGCCCAATAATGCAGTTATTATTTAATTTTAGTTAACACATTTGAATTTAAAAACTGAAGCCCTGTAAAATATTTTCTACTAAACAAAACTTTATTATTTTGGTAGGGTTATAAGTCACATTAACCACTGAAAATTTTGTGTCCTGACTGAGATACAAATGTAAAATGTAAATGTAAAATGCACACCATCTTTAGAAGGCTTAGTACAAAAATAAAACATGTAGAATATCTCAATAATAGATTTTTATATTGTTCACATATTTAAGTGATTACATTTTGGATATATTGGGTTAATAAAAATGCACTGTTAAATTAATTTTATCTCTTTCGTTTTATTTTTTTTAATGTGACTAGTAGAAAATTTAAAATTAAAGTTTCTCTTTTTTTTGTATTATAACTTTTTATTTGGAAAGAATTTCCAATTTACAGAAGAGTTGCAAGAACAGTATAAGGAGCTTCCTTACATCCTTTACCCAGATTATCAACTGTTTACATTTTGCCACATTTGAGTATTCTCTGTATTTGTGTCTGTGTAATGTTTCTTCCTTAAGAATTTGAGAGTAAACTGTAGAAATCATGCTCTTTTACTGCAAATATTTCATTTTGTATTTACTAAGAAAAGGACATTTTCTTATGGTGCCACAATACAGTTATCAAAATCAGGATATATAACATTGATACGATGTTATTATCTAACCCACCATCAATAGTCACATTTCAGTAGTTCCACTGAGCTATCGTTACTCTCGTCGCACAGTCCAATCCAGGATCACCCATTGTATTTAGCTGTTGGGCCTCTTTAACTTCCTTTCATCTGGAATATTTCTTGCCTTTCTTTGGCTTTCATTTTTGAGGAGTACAGGCCAGTTATCCTGTAGAATGCAAATCAATATGATCTGTCTGATGTTTCCTCTTGATTAGACTTTTGGCAGGAATCGCACAAAAATGATATGATTTGTGTCCTTATCAGTGTATCATTTCAGGAGGCCCATCAAATAAATAGTTTTATCCATTGGACGTGTTAATTTTGATCTCTTGCTTAAGTTGATGTCTGTCAGATTTTTCCACTGGAACATTGCTATTTCTTCTTTGAAATTAACAAGTAATTTGTGTGGACATTCTTCGAGACTGTACTAATCTTTTTCTTCATCAAATTTTCACCTACAAGTTTTAGCATCCCTTAATGATTCTTGCCTGAATCAGTTATTATTATAATGGATGCCAGTTTCCTAACTCCATTTACTCCATCTTCACTAGCTGGAATTCTATAAGAATATAGAGCACGTCATGAATCTGTGTCACTCTGGTGTAGGAGCTAAACAATTGCATATGTTTCTTGCATTATATTTTTATTTGACTGTGCTGCTTTGGATGATAAACATAACAGAAAAATGAACCAGTAGAGAGATGCCGTAGTTTGCACCCATGGAACATAGGAGATGTTGATCAGATGTCAATGAAACCGTGCTCTGGACTATTATAAACATGCTTCTTTCAGCCCAGCGATCAACTTAGTTTACAACACTGAGTGTGAAATCAGAATTTAATTTAAATTGATAGATTAACTACCTTACGGTGCTAAAATGGGTGAGAGGTTGAATGTGAGAAGATATTCAGTGGTTAGGTCAAAGTTTTATTTTGCAGTAATATCCAAGAGGACATTTGATGGTGAATCTTTGTCTTCCATGGGAGGTGTCTGTCATATAGCAAATGGCCAGTGGATTTTCTCTCAAATCAGAATATGCTTGTCCCCAAGGTTATCAGAAGCCACGGGAAAACAAGCATTCTAGGAGAGTTGATTTTACTCAAAATTTGGGGGAAGGGGAGTTAAAAATTTAAATTGTAGTTTAAAACTTTCTATTACCAAAGATGTATCATGGAGTAGTAGGAGAAACTGAGATTTAAGGATAAAACATAAGTACATAATCATTTCTTAGATTCTTCGCCAACGGGAAGGGTACCAAGAACAAGTAATGAAAAGGCCACTTGCCTTTTAGAGGGGACTTGGATTCTGGCTCCAGCTTTTTACTAGTTAAGTGGCCTCTGGCTACCTCTCATGGCGTTTTTCTGGAAGGATTGGAAGAAATGCTGTTTTAAGCTTCTGTGATGTTGTGGGAGCTCTTTTCCACTCACTCTTTGAAATTCATCTAAAATGTCTTCTCTCTGATGCTTTTCTCAGCTTCTGCAGGTAAAATTGGTCTTTTTCTCTTCTGAGATTGCACAACATCATCACATTAAGTGAACTGAGGATGCTCATGGGGCAGTCTTTTCTACTACAGAGAGAGTCTTGGGGGTGCAAATACTTCTGTGAAATGTCCATCTTGGCAACCACGGCACCTAGCACAGTGCTGACACATAGTTGGTGCTTGTAGAGTTGCATGCTGTCTTTTGATGGAAAATGAAGATGGGGCTGAGTCTAGAGTAGGAGATGATACAGGGAAGAAAATTGAGAAGGTGTGTGATGCCAGGACACCAAGGCAACTGGGCAGTGAGCATCAGCTTGAGAACACCCATTCCTGAAGAAGATCTCCTAGCAAGGTTGGCGGGCCCCCAATCTTGGACAACTTGGTAAATTTTCTCATGAGCCTTTCCTGCCTGGAGCATCAGGTGACAACTGTGTCCTGGCTCAGTCACCCAGAGGTTCATGAGTGAAAATACATGATGAATTTCCATGTAGGTGTCTCCTCCACCCTTGAGCTTTCCAAATCCACCACTCCAGGGGTTAATCTGTAACAGCTGCATCACTAAAAGGTCTTAGGATAATATGGAGTGTGTTGTCAAGCAATCAGTGAACCAATTAATGAAAGGTGGCTGTGTCAAGACCATCCTGAGAAATGGCCCACTCTGACGTCTCTATTATTTATTTAGCCTGGCATAAAGAGAGTGAGAACAGAAGAAATTCAGGTCTCCAGACCACCAGCCGTCTTCTGGATTTCCTGTGGGCAGGTAATTAGAGAAATAATTTTCAAACTGTAACAATTTCTGTGATCAGATGTCTCACTGAGTTGAGTAGTTTTGTATCTATGGGTTCACATTCATTTGGGGGAAACAATAGTCTCCACTCCCAACCTCCATTATCTTGAATTTTTCTCTGTTTGGAGCTCATAGCTCAGATTTTATAAATAGGTTTGCAAGGTTTCTGGAATGGCTGGACATTTTCCACTTCAGGAAGCCATGCCTTTGAAAGTCAGACTTGGCTGCCCTGGGGTGGGGTGGATTAGGGGAGATTCTTTAAAGAATAAAGTGTGTGGATCATTCAGTTTAATCAAGGGCTGCTTTCCTCCTTCTATCTTCATAGTTAAGAAATCAAAATGTAGGGAGAACTTGGAGAAACAAAGTAGTCACTAACAACTTGACTTGCTTGCTCTCTACAAACATTCAGGCCATACTCTGAGTAGGAACACATGAGTCATGTCAAGTTGCACTTCGTGGTCTTCCCTGAGTAGTCTCATTGTCCTAGAAATTACATTCAACCTTCTATCTCTGAATATTGGTATTTGCTTACTCTCAAGAAAACACAGTTGTCATCTTAGCCAAAGGTACAAATAAATCCAAAATAGTTTTTAATTTCTGATGCTCTCCAAGATATTTTAGTCTATGAAGATCAATAACAGCCAGACATGGAGATTGCTGGTCTTCATATTGACATTGATTAGCAGCAAAGAATGCTAAAACAAGCCTGATTTATAATCACCAATTAGTCCTATGCTTCACACGTGACTATTATTTTCCAAACTGTGACTGTTGTCACTTTTGGTCCAGAAGGTAGGCTGTTCCCTAGACTTAGCCTAAGGGAAGGCTGTCAATCATGGTGACCTGCCAGTGGACCCATCTGGCTATTCCAGTTGTGCCATGGCTATCAGTGCACATCTGTGCCATTTTGCTTGAACTGGTGATTCCCACACTGAAGCAAGCATCAACCTGTCTGCTTAAAGGATTCCACATTTCAGCTCATCACCCAAAAGCTCTTGGGATACCCTGCTTTCTTTCCTCCATTTTCCACTTGTGTCCATTCTAACTGGGTTTATAGAGCTGTGTTGCCTCTTGAATGCTTTGTTTTGCTGAACAACATTCAGAAAAAGTCTTGAAGAATTCAGATCTGTCTGAAATGGGTCTAGGTCACTGGCACACCAAATGTAGGCCACTACCACTGGGTTAAGAGC
The DNA here is from genome assembly GCF_015220235.1 of Choloepus didactylus. Classification (NCBI taxonomy): domain Eukaryota; kingdom Metazoa; phylum Chordata; class Mammalia; order Pilosa; family Megalonychidae; genus Choloepus; species Choloepus didactylus. The sequence continues at coordinate 21,529,182 of NC_051325.1, read as the reverse complement.
TCCGCCATCCTAATGATGTCTGATATGATAGCAGAACAAACTTTAATCTGTCAACCTATGCAAGGCCCCATTTTTAACTACTTCTCACCTCTTGGAAGGTTAAATCATTAGTAGATAACTAGAATCTGATGCAAAAAAAATTCCTTAAGTGAGGCATGGGCATCTAATTACGATGATGAGCCTTCATGTCACAAATGATCCTGATAGAAGAAAAATTTTTAGATAGTCAGAATGATGACTTCTCCCTCACCTCTGGCCTTGTGCTCAATAGATTCATGGACTTGTCTTTTGTTTGTTTTTATTTTGGCATAATTTCAGATGTACAGAAAAGTTGCAAGAACAGAACAAAGAATTTACAGGTAGGTACCCTTCACCCAGATTCCCCAAATGTTATGTTACTACATTTGTTTAAACATATCTCTGTCTGTGTCACTGTGCATACACACACACACACACACACACACACACATGTAATTATTTTTCTGAATTGCTTAATAAATTGCAAATAAGTCCTATTTACTTCTAAATATTTTGATGTGCATTTCCTTAAAACAAGGAATTCTCTTATAGTACTATGGTAATATTATAATTGTTAAAATATTATATCTACTGTACAGACCCAATTCAGATATGGTTCTGTTGCTTTTAAAACCCAACTTCTAATTGAGAAGGTAGAAGAAGAAAGTGGATTGAAGCAACTTATAATAAATGCTCACTAATTGTCATAACTATTTAATTCAATCCTCACATCCCCTTTATAAAATAGAGATCTAATTCTTTACCAATGAGGAAACAGACACAGAGATGAGACATCACTTACTGAAAGGAGACAAAGCTAATATGTGCAGAACACCTGCCTAACAGTATGCCACCCTACCATGTGGAACACATTTTGGACCTTACCTCAGTTAATCATCACATAAGTATTATTATCCCCAACTAAAATTTGAGAGTTTGGGTCACTTGCTCAAGATCACAGAGTTAGTAAGTCTAGAGCCAAGATTCAAACCAAGCACGTTTGACTCGAGAGAGGCCACCATTCATCACTACTCCATGGTGCTTTCCAAAGAAGTATAGTTTGCCAAACATCCATATGTTTTTAAAGATAGAGAGATTTGTTGTTATGAACATCATAGGATAATTTTTTGAAATATTAACTTGTGCATGTCCTCCTTAAATAGTTTTTCTTCCCTGTTAAGTAGGTAGCCACTATTTAGCCCTTTGCTTCTGGAGAAGTTCATGATACAGGGCCCAAAGTGGAAACTGCCCATAACATGCTTCCTTTCTATCTCTGAAAAGTTTACACAAGTTGAAGGGATTATACTAGGTGCTGTCAAAGGAGAGCAATAGGAGTATCTGGGAAGCAAAGAGAGGAAGGGGGATTTGATGAACCCTGGTGTCAATGGATTCATTCACTTCTCTTGGTGGTAGCTGCTAGGGATGGCTGTGAGGTGCACAAGAGTGATTTGAATGCTAGATATTGGGGTGTCTATCGTCAGCCCCAGCATCAGACAAAGGGCTGGGCTGCTGAATCACAAGGGAACGTGTTCACTGAAATCGTGGGCCTCTAAGCAGTGACCAGCATGTTCTGCGGACCAAAGATGAGGGAGATGTCGTCAATGTCGTCAGTGTCTGGGTGCCATAGAATACCCCAGAACCTTTGGTCCATCTTGAATAACGGGAGCCTTAACACAGGCTGAAACTAGAACAGTAGGATTGGAGCTTAGAATCAAATTTAATTGTTAAAAACAAGACCTGAACACTTTTTCACATTTGAGTTTGTGACAGACATGGCCTTTTCATTCATTATCTATATGACCTTGGGAAGTTACTGAGACCTCCTGGGTTTTCATGTGCTCTTTCATAAAAGAAAGTTAAACTAAATACTAAGTCTTTACCAACATTCAGTTCTGTGATTCCATTACTTTTTTCTCTACTTCCATTAAGTGGTGGAAGAGTCTGGAAATGGCTTACAGTTAAGTTGGGTAGGCTCTATACTGTACCTAGGATAGAATTTAATATAGAGGCTCCATTGTGGCTTTTTATTCCCAGCTCTTCACTGGCAGAGTTTATTTTATTACTTCTTGGATCACTGAAAGACAAAGTATGCAGGATGTTCAGTATGTCTTTGCCTAAAGCATAATGACAGATAAGGAAATAAGAGAAGCCTGGGTGAATTCCTGGACTCTGCAACACAGGAATACTCAACTCTGCTAGTCAACACCAGGTGGAAAGTCAGGTCAAACATTTAGTTTATGTCCTGTGTGCCTAGATGACCAGAAGGACTTCAGTTAATCTGCCAGAACTTACTCTTTTTGCATTCTCGAGAGGGTTCAATATAAATGAGTAAGAATTGCATTTCTGTCAAGTAGTACTTTTGCCATTCCAAATGCTCCTTTTTCCATGGATAATCATCTGAATGTGGGAAGTTAAGTGGTAGACATTGTTGATATCCTTGATCTTCCTCAAGTTGGTATCATTGGCTTTCAAGGATATCCACAGGGGCTGATGTCAATGAAATTAAATCTGTATCTTTAATACATTTGGATGTAACAAGACTTTTAGCCTAAAAGAAGTAAATGAGACTAAAATTCAGTGCGCACTGATGCACACTGGGTTGGGGAATCTGGACCATTGCTATGAAATCTAGAGGATTCTTTTCCCCAAATTGTTGTGACAGCACGTATTTGTCTACATCAGCAAATGTTCCATAAAGGCCCAGATAGTAAATATTTTAGGCTTTGCAGACCAAAAAAAAAAAGTCTCTGTTGCAACTATTCAACTCTGCTCTTATATGTGAAAGCTGCCATAGACAATACATAAGTGAATAGTTGTCACTGGGTTCCAATGAAACTTTATTGATGGACACTGAGATTTGAATTTCATATAATTCTCATGTCACAAACTATAATTCTTATTCTTATTTTTTATGACCATTTAAGGCCATAAAAACTATTTTCAACTTGCAGGCAGTTCAAAAACAGGTGGTGGGCTGTATTAGTTTGCTGATGCCTGACCTTGATGGTCTCTGCCTTTAGCTATGAGCTGTATGGAGTAGAGTAAAGCCTTGTTTGGTGAGACACAGAAGTGGTGTCTCATCTTGACTTCTTGACCTATTGTACATTGGTTGGAAGTCATTGAAAAAACTTCTAGACTACATTTGTCTTTTCTATAAAAATGTTGTATTGGGGTAGGGAGAGAAGGAAGTAGATTCTAAGATCATATGAGTTTCAACTCAGTTCAATCATCCCAGCTAACACCTTGCTGGCAGGTATTACACTTATGCAAAGTTACTGGCATATCTTCTTGAATAGTTACGGTTGTTTGGCTTTATTGAACCTACAGGGCCAAGTTTTACACTTGCAAAATATCCCTCCTGGTTGACATTTGGCTGTGCTGTAATTTCTTTTTTTTTTTTTAATTTAATTTAATTTATTTTATTTTTTTTAATTCTTCTGTTTTTTTCCACCACTTAGTCTGGAGGTAGTTTATTATACAGTAATGGATAACTGGTACAGTATCCCTTCAATTCTTTTTTTTTTTTTACTTTTTATTTTGAAATAAATTCAAATTTACAGGACAGTTGCAAACACAATACAAACCCCATACACACAACTCCAGCACACCCCAACCCCCCTCCACCGATACCCAGATCCACCAACTCTAACATTGGCACTTTACCATTTCTTTCTTTCCCCCCTCCCTCCCTCCTTATCTATCATCCATCATCTATTGCTGTCTCCTGAACATATGAGAGCAAGCTGCACACACCTTGAAAAAACAGTATACTTCACATATGCATTGCCTATGAACAAGAATATTCATTTATGCAGTCACCTTAAGTGTAGTTAAGAAGTTCAAGAAATTTAACATTGATATAAAGCTTGCATTCTATATTTCATTTTTTTCTTATGTCCCAGTTGTGTCCTTTTGAGCCTTTTCTCCTCCATTCCCAGATCCCATCCAGGAACATTTTTGGCATTTAATTGTCACTATCTATCAAGACTTTTTTTTTTCAATTGTGGAAATATATATACAGCATAAATCCTCCCATTCCAACCCACCTCCCCAGCATTCCATTTAGTGGGATTAATCACATTCACAATGTTGCAATGCCATCACCTTCCCACCATCCATTACTAGAAATTTCCCTTCACCCCAAACAGAAACCCTACACTCATTTCTTAACTCCCCATTACCCCTTCCCCCACTTCTCGTAATCCATACTCTTCATCTCTATGATCATATTCTCTGATACTTTCTTTGTGTTTACCGTGGGGCTTAAATCTAACATCCTAAATCTATAACAATCTTGTTTTCTCTGATACCAACTTAACATCAATAGAACACATAAACTATGTTCCTATACTCCTCCATTCTCCCACCTTTATGTAGTTCTTGTCAAAAATTACATATTTTACATTGAGTTCAAAACTGCTGATTTATCTTTATATTTTATGTACTTTAGATCCTGTAGGAAGTAAATAGTGGAGTTACAAGTCAAAAATACAGTAATATTGGTATTTATATTTACCATGTGATCTTTACTGGAAATCTTTATTTCTTCAAGTGGTTTCAGTCAATTGTTTAGTGTCCCTTCCTTTCAACCTACACAATTCCCTTTAGCATTTCTTATAGGACTGATCTACTGGTGATGAAGTTCCTAAGCTTTTGATTATCCAGGAATGTTTCATCTCCCCCTCATTTTTAACCTCCAGGTGTTTGTGAATTTTCAAAGTCTCTTATGGTTATTGACTTCTAATTGCATTCCACTGTGGTCAGAGAATGTGCTTTGAATAATTTCAAATTTTTAAAAATTTATTGAGGCTTGTTTTATTTCCCAGCATATGGTCTATTCTGGAGAAAGTTCCGTGAGCACTAGAGAAGAATGTGTATCCTGGTGATTTGGGATCTAATGTTCTATGTATGTCTGTTAAATCAAACTCATTTATCAGATTGTTTAGGTTTTTAATTTCCTTATTCGTCTTCTGTCTGGTTGATCTATCTATAGGAGAGAGTGTTGTGTTGAAGTCTCCCACAATTATTCTGGAAACATCCATTGCTTCCTTTAGTTTTGCCAGTGTTTGTCTCATGAATTTTGTGGCACCTTGATTGGGTGCATAAACATTTATGATTGTTATTTCTTCTTGTTGAATTGCCCCTTTTATTAGTATGTTGTGGCCTTCTTTTTCTCTCATAACATCCTTGCATTTAAAGTCTATTTTATCTGAGATTAATATTGCTACTCCTGCTTTCTTTTGGCTGTAGCTTGTATGAAATATTTTTTCCATCCTTTCACTTTCAATTTCTTTGTGTCCCTCTGTCTAAGATGAGTCTCCTGTATGCAATGTACTGAAGGTTCATTTTTTTTGATCCATACTGCCAATCTATATCTTTTAATTGGGGAGTTTAATCCATTTACATACAATGTTATTACTGTGAAGGCATTTTTTGAATCAGTCATCCTATCCTTTGGTTTATGTTTGTCAGATATATTTTTTCTCTCTTTCTCTTAATGTCCTTTAATGTACCCATATTGAATCTCTTTAGTACTGAACCTTTCTCCATATCTCTCTCTCCTTTCTTTGTTTCTCTGTTGGTAGGGCTCCCTTTATCATCTCCAGTAGGGCAGGTCTCTTGTTAGCAAATTCTCTCAGCATTTGTCTGTCTGTGAAAAATTTAAGCTCCCCCTCAAATCTGACGGAGAGCTTTGCTGGATAAAGAATTCTTGGTTGGAAATTTTTCTCTCTCAGAATTTTAACTATGTCATGCCACTGCCTTCTTGCCTCCATGGTGGCTGCTGAGTAGTCACTAGTTAGTCTTATACTGTTTCTTTCTATGTGGTGAATTTCTTTTCTCTTGCTGCTTTCAGAACTTGCTCCTTCTCTTCAGTATTTGACAATCTGACCAGAATATGTCTCAGAGTGTGTTTATTTGGAGGTCCCTGGGCATTTATGATTTGTGTATTTATGGTGTTTAGAAGATTTGTGAATGTTTCCCCAGCAATTTCTTTGAATACTCTCCCTAGACCTTTATCCTTCTCTTCCCCTTCTGGAACACCAATGAGTCTTCTATTTGGATGATTTATTTTATCTATCATATCCCTGAGGTCCATTTTGATTTTTTCAATTTTTTCCCCATTCTTTCCTTTGTTCTTTCATTTTCCGTTCTGTCGTCCTTGAGGTCACTGATTCGCTGTTCAGTTTCTTCTAATCTTGTACTACGAGTATCCAGAATCTTTTCAATTTGGTTGACAGTTTCTTTTATTTCCATAAGATCATCTATTTTTTTATTAACTCTTGCAATTTCTTCTTAATGCTCTTCTAGGCTCTTCTTCATGCCCCTCATATCCTGTGCCATGCTCTCATTGTTTGTCTTTAGTTCTTTGATTAATTGCTCCAAGTACTGTGTCCGCTCTGATCTTTTGATTTGGGTGTTTGGGTTTGGGTTATCCATATGGTTTGTTTTTTTCACATGCTTTAAAATTTTCTGTTGTTTTTGGCCTCTGGGCATTTGCTTAACTTGATAGGGTTCTTTTAGGATTTGTAGACCAATTAAAATCCTTATCTCTAGTTTGTCAGATCTACAGCTTTGTGGAGTACATTTTCTCTAACTAACCAGCAGGTGGCATCCCTGAGCCACCTATTCCCCTCAAGCCAGGTCTCTCCCTCTTTGTGATGAGTAGGGTATGAGTCTTGTGGGGTCCAATTGGTGTACCAAGCTTGCGTGTGTAGTTGGTGTTGCCTGCCCTGTATATGCGGCATGTATCTGGGCAGTCAGGGAGGGTGGGTGGCTCTAACAATCAAATCTCCCAGGTGTTCCTGGAGATTTAAAGCTGCTGCACTAGTCTAATCCTTCAGTTCAGTCCTGTCACAGTTTGTCTTTGCCGCTGACCCACAAGTCCTTGGTATTGGTGTATGGCCCCTGAGACTTGCGAGTGGGTCTCTCTTCCAGGCCGTGCACCCCCAGGTCCTCTGTTGAGGGATGACTGTGCTATGTCACAGGTGAGTGCCATCCCCCCAGGGTGGTTCTGGGCTGCAGGGCTGTGTAGAGACATTCCGAGTCTGCTGAAAGGATGGCTGAATGGGGCGTGTTAATCCACAATGCTTCGCCTTCCCAACTCTGGGACAACCAGCTGAGGGTGCGGGGAAGGCTAATGTCCACTCCCAATTTTGTGGTGTGTGTGTGTGTGTGTGTGTGGGTGTTGTTGGAAACACTTCCTGTCACACTGGGTTGTCTGGGGCAGCTCTGGGCTGTGGAGCCAGTGACTGGCAGGAGTTTTCCCTGCCCACTGGGAAGATGGCTATGAGGGTATGCCCCCCTTTTCTTGGGAAGTTGTGGTGTTTAGTGAATTTTTTCAGCCACTGGACTTATTGCCTTGTGTCTCAGAGCTTTCTTAGTTCTGCTCTTGTCTTGACTTGTCCAAATTGCAAGTCTTTGAGGCTTTCTGTATTGGGCTTCTTAGAGTAATTGTTTTAGAAAAAGAGAAAAAGACAAAAAAAAAAAAAAAAAAAAGGAAGGGCCCTCCTTGCAGATCTAATGGGCTATTGAAATGCTAAGAGACAGGGAGATTAGGGCCATTAAGGAAGGATCCAGGGAGCAGAGAAACCAGTTTTTCAGACTAAGAAACTCGTCTTCTGGATTTGCATATGAGCCTGACTCTGTCTGAGCTCTGCCCTTCCCCTTTCTATGTTCACCAGAACTCCAAAAAGTCTCTGCTTTTATTTTTGTTTTCCTTGCTATTTTTGCTATCCCTGTCTCCTCTCTGCCAGGCTAGATACTCCTGGATTCTCCAGTGTCTGGTCTTGGTCTATCTATGCTTGGAGTTTGGATCAGTAGAATGACTTTCCGATAAGGGCCGCAACTGCAGTTCTCCCTCCTTGTTCCCAGCACTAATGGCCCCTCTTCCCACGGGACTGAGCCTGGCAGGGAGGGGCGCGGGTCCCCTGGCTGTGAAAACTTACAGATTTCACTGATCTCAGCTGTTCCATGTGTTCATGAGTGTTGCATGAAGTATGCCCAAAGTCAAATTGTTCTGCGGTGTCTGGTCCATGCAGTTCCTGGCTTTCTACCTACTGCCGTGGAGGAGTAACTAAAACCTACACCTCACCACTCCACCGTCTTGCCCCGAGTTTCTTGCTATAATTTCTATCACTGTCAAGTGAAAGGCAGTTATCTTGTCAGAGCTCTACCAGGTATCAGGAAATTGCCAAAAAGCTTTCAGAAACTAAGGTATACTTCCATTTTCCTCGTCCTGAACAACTACTCTGAAAGTCCCCTTGCCCTTATCAAATACTCTTAGAGGGAAATAAAGAGGTTTGAGAGAAAGGCAATAAACCTTATTAATCAGATTTATGGTAATTTTGTCTGAGATGAACTGCCACTGTTTATGAAGAAGTGTTTTTCTATGTTAAAATTTCTATGTTAAAATTAAGTTAAAATTAACGGCAGGATGTTTATAGCCTATTTAATGGGACCCATTCTTTTTAAAACATGTTTGTAGCACTAATTTGCATAAAATGACAGTAAAATGTTTTTGAAAGCCAGGTTTCTACTGGTAGTAATTTTGTAACAATTGTTCATTCCTGTAGGAATTTGAAGGCCACATATTGGTATTTACTTTAAATATGCTTTACTTTAGATGTTTTGCAAATTCAGGGCTAGTCCCTCCTTCAATAATTCATGTTCGTGAGACTGCACAGTTCCTAGATATTGCTGCAAATCACAGAACCGAGTATTTGAGAAAGAAACACAGAAAGAACCCTGAAAATTTGAATGACAGCAGAGAATTTGCCAGGAAGATAAAGGGGGAGGGGGCTGAGTGGAGAGGGAACTGGGAATTAGCTAATGATTAAGGGCAATGTTCCCAAAATTTGGAAATTAAAAGAGAAATTTCAGCAAATTTGCACTTTACTGCTAATATGAAAATCACATCTGAAACTTGAGAATGGAAAAGAATTTTGTATTTTATCCAGTTGCAAAGATTCCTAAATCAATGTGGCTGTTCTGATGTGTTTAAGATGGAAAATATTTGGAGGCCACTTTTTGAAATTGCAATTATAATTTGAATGAATGAGCTCAACAAGGATTTCTTTGGGTATGCATCCTCTTCATATATTCCTGATGAGATTCAAACATGAGGCCTTTCTTTTCAAGGGAAGAAAAGTCTCCAAGTAGAAATGAGTTTTCACTGGTATAAGAATTAGTCTTGTGGTATTCTATGAGTTTGTTGTCTTAAAAGTAAACTTCTGATGGCGAAGGTGGACGATAAGAGTAGAGGCAACGGGAAGAAAGGCCTGAAACGGAAAGCCGCTTCCGAAGAATCTCAAGAGACTGTAGTCAATGGGGATGGGGCGGCGGAAAGCGGCGTTCCACCCCCGAAAGCGGCTGCCTTCCCTCCGGGCTTCAGCATTTCGGAGATTAAGAATAAGCAGCGGCGACATTTAATGTTCACGCGGTGGAAACAGCAGCAGCGGAAGGAAAAATTGGCAGCTAAGAAAAAACTTAAAAAGGAGAGAGAGGCTCTTGGTGATAAGGCTCCACCAAAGCCTACACCCAAGACCATCGACAATCAGCGAGTACATGATGAAACCATAGTAGACCCTAATGACGAAGAGGTTGCTTATGATGAAGCTACAGATGAATTTGCTTCTTACTTCAACAGACAGACTTCTCCCAAAATTCTCATCACAACATCAGACAGACCTCATGGGAGAACAGTACGACTCTGTGAACAGCTTTCTACAGTTATACCAAACTCACATGTTTATTACAGAAGAGGACTGGCTCTGAAAAAAATTATTCCACAGTGCATCTCTAGAGATTTCACAGATCTCATTGTTATTAATGAAGATCGTAAAACACCAAATGGACTTATTTTGAGTCACTTGCCACACGGTCCGACAGCTCATTTTAAAATGAGTAGTGTTCGTCTGCGTAAAGAAATCAAGAGAAGAGGGAAGGACCCCACAGAGCACATTCCTGAAATAATTCTGAATAATTTTACAACACGGCTGGGCCATTCTATTGGACGTATGTTTGCATCTCTGTTTCCCCATAATCCTCAGTTTATCGGAAGGCAGGTTGCTACATTCCACAATCAGCGGGATTATGTCTTCTTCAGATTTCACAGATACATATTCAAGAGTGAAAAGAAAGTAGGAATTCAGGAGCTTGGACCACGTTTTACCTTAAAATTAAGATCTCTTCAGAAAGGAACCTTTGATTCTAAATATGGAGAATATGAATGGGTGCATAAGCCCCGGGAAATGGATACAAGTAGAAGAAAATTCCATTTATAAAGTACTGAGGAAATAGTATTGGATTTTGCTAAAAGGACTATCTTGAATTATTTTTGATAGAAGATCCTTTTCCAAATGGCATTTACTGATTTCATAAACCTTCCCTGACTGGACAAATTATAAAGTGCCATGAATTGCCACTGCTTATTGATAGCAAATACAATTAAAAGTCATCTTGGTAAGGGTTTAGAAGTTGTAGTTTAGGTGTCCTAAAACTTAATTCTCTATTTTGGGGTAAGAGTGAGTAATTTGAGTTGGAATCAAGAGTCAAACCAACTTTCCCATGCACGTTTTCATAGAACATGTGGACTGCAGAGAATTAAAATATTTGGTGTAGATACTGTGTGACTCACTGGTTCTATATGAGACTGATCTTGGAGTACAGTGGGACATGGTTTCTACTCACTATTTCTTGAATGAATGAATACTGGAGGCTAGACTTTGGGGAGGTTTTAACATACCTTAAGCTTTCTAGATAGGCAAAAATTTGGAAGCAAAATGGTTTACCAAGTTCTTGAAGTTGTAAACTTTTGAAGCTGGGCTTTGATTCCTTTTTTCTTGTCACTTTGTACCTCATCACGTGGTACTGTATCTCTATTCAGGCATTGTCCCAAGTTCTGAAGGTTTGTTTACACCTTCTAGAGGAATTCATATGTCCAGTCTTTTCTCTTTACTATTTGTTAGAAGAGTCAGCTATAATGAAGTAACTGACTTTAACGTGTAACTTGATTAATATTCCTAACAAAGGAGTTTACTTTAAAAAGTATTAAAACAGAGCTAACTCTGTAAATAGCCCATAGATAGAAACTAGAACTTAGCAGCCTTCTGACTTCAAATGAATAAAATACAATGGTAGGTTTGCAACCTTCCTTTAATTAGTAGTCTTGCACGTGTATGACATAAGGTTATGTGACAAGAATTTTAGGAACACCAACACTGATAACTTACCACCTTAATGACAGTGGGAAAACTGCTATTTATCATAGCTGTTTAAAACAGGTATATGCCTAAGTATATTTCATATCAATAAATAAGAAAAAAACAATTACCAAGTATTTTATTGTATGCTGTTGCCAGTGTATACAAAATAATTACCCATGTGAAATAGAAACTCATGAAAATTCAGAGAGGTAGATGTTAAGGACTGACAAAAGTAGAAATTTGTATAGTATGGCACATGTGTTACAGGGGTAAGCTTTTGTACAGGCTTCAAATTTAGCCCTCCTTTGAATATTCACTGGTTCATGATAAGTCGTTTAGAAAATCTGAAATGGAAACAAAAAAAGTGAATTAGGCTCAAGTATCAAAGAACAATAGTTTTTAAAATTTCTCACAAATGATTAACCAGTTATCCTTGTTTTTGTTATCTCTGTCTTATAAATTGCTCATGTCCATTGCCAACTTTAAGGGAATTTATTTTGAAGGTCAGTTTATAAAGTGGTTTCAACTAAATTGAGCCTGTTTCCTTATCTGTATTTAAAGAATTAATACAGATAAAGAAAAAAACAAATCTAGTACCGTATCACACAGTTTCTAGGAAAGAATGAGAAATGGCACGGAAAATGCCTAACACATAGTAGGCAACCAAATGTAATTTTCTCTTCATTTTTACAATCACTCTTAAGTATGTATCATTCCTGTTTTATATATGAAGAAACATACTTAGAGATTAACTTGCGGGATCATTGTTGAAATACACTCTATAAATATCTCTTAAGAAAAATCTGAATACACCTAGAAAAATGAGCAAGAATATTTAGGAGAGCAGTTCAGCAATATCTAACAAAGTAGAAGATGCAACTGCACTTTTATTTACCTACATAAACCCAGACACAAAAAGAAACCATGTATTTAAGGATACTGACTACAGTGGTATTTCAACAGTAAAGAACTGTAATCGGCTTAAATGTAACTCATTAGGGGAGTGGATAAATAAAGGTTTATACATTTGATATGGCACATTATATAGCAGTTAAAATAACTAAATGATCTATCTGGATCCACAAATCTTGAAAATAATAATAATAGGCCTTAATAAACTATAGTTATGTTTTATAACCATAAGATACAATAAATATATGTAGTAAGAAGTAAAACCTTGGGCAAATCAACTTTGAGATAAATTGTCTATATGGAAAAGTAGAAAGGGGAACTCATTTCTTTTAAACAATTAACAAGGAAAAACATTTAATTGAGGATGGTGGATAAATGGTTCATTTTCGTGCTTATCTGAGATATTTAAAACTGTTCAAGAGGCATAAGAGAATGAATACTATAGTGAAAAAACATGAAAAATGTTTAACCTCACTTAGAATATCTGAATCAGTACAAATTACAACAAGGTAGGCAAACAATAGTAGCAAATACTCTTAAGGTTTGCTTGGCAAGGACTTAATGGAAAGGGCACTGATGCTACTGGTGGAAGAGCGAAGTATAGGCTTAGCAATAGTTATCAAATGTTACTAAAATTTTAAAATGTGCATTCCTTATTGACTAATTTTACTTCTAAAAATTTATCTTAAGGAAATAATTGGGGAAGTCAAGTACCAGTTTGTCTCAATGTAGCCTCAAATGTGGAAATTTAAATATTCAATGAAGTATGATTAAATTGTGGCACAACCATTCAAACTCTTGTTTACAAAGAATAATTAAATAGGAAGATCCATAAGTGAAAAAAGCAGAATGGAAAACAGCATATACTATGATCCTCATTTTTTAGAAATAAAAATATTTTTTCCCTTAAAAGGAAAAAAAAAAAAAAAAAAAAAAAAAAAAAAAAAAAAAGTAAACTTCTGACTAACAGCCATGGGCTGCAACATATGGTGGCACAAAGGGATTATAGATTATATATATATACGCAAATGATATACAGTCACCAAACACACTTGTTCTTATTCATCATTAATCTTTTTGAATTGCAGTGTTTTTCTTGTTGATTTGCAACAATCTTCACATGCTAAGGATGTTAATAACATTTTGTGGTATGTATTGGGTATAATTTTTTCAATTTTGTTATTTGACTTTTAACCTTGTTAACATTGTTTCCGGTATACAGAAGCTTAAATATTTTATTTTGTTGGTTCTTTTCCCTTAAGGTTTCTGGGAGAGCTTACCGTGGTTGCCTGGAATGCGAGGACACAGTAGACTATTGTCTGAATCAGACTTGAGAAACCTGAAGGGCAGACAGTTGTGGCTGGTGGTTGGGTTGGGAGTAAACTGCCTCTTTTCTACTAGGGGTGTTTTCCATGGACTCAGTGTCGGTCCTGGGGCATGGAGTCAGCCTGGAGGACATAAAACAGAGCTTTCCCACCCAAGAGGGCAACCTGCCAGGGTGGGATGAGCTCAGCTGGAAAAGACTGGAGGTCATTACAGGTTGCAGAACTGAGGGGTTGTTCTAAGTGACAAGTTATAAAAGAAGAATTGCTTACTTTAAGGGCCTTTGTCAAGAAACACAAATGCGCCCTGTTTCTGAACTTTTCAGGGAAGTTTTAATTCTGTTCAATTTATTCATTCATTTTAAATTTTATTTATATAGTTATTGGTGGTGGTGGTTGTTTTTGTTTTCTGCAGTTCAATCTCAAATGCAGTTGCCATCTATCTAGGTGTAATTTACCTAGATTTCAGGTGTGAGGTAGGAATCTAACTTATTCCCCCAAAGGATCAGCGAGTTTTATGACAATATCAATTACGATCCTTTCTCCATTTATTCGAAATAATGTTCTGATTTTATAAAAATGAGTGTGTCTGTTTCTGGACTTTCGGTTCAGATCTACCTAGAAATGTCAGCGGGATCATGTTCAATGTGCATATTAATTTGGGGAAGAATGGATAGAATTACAATACTGAGTTTCTCCCTTCGTGAATGTGGTATCTCCATTTTTAAAAAGTCTTCTTTTAAGTCTTTTATAAAAGTTTTATTGTTTTCTTCAAATAGGCCTTATACATTTTAAGAATAAGTTTATTCCCCAGTTATTTGCTGTACTTGCTCATATTTATAATGATATCATATAATTCTCCCAAGTGTATTATCTTATGGATGACTGCTGATTATTGATTTTCCTATATGAGTTTTACAAAATGGCTTTTGTTGAACCTATCATTATTTCCAATAGTTTTTAGATTATTTAAATATGTAAGACAGAAGAAAGAGAGCCAAAACTCTGTTTTAAGTGGGCTGGAGGAGAGGCCCAGAGAGAGACAGGCCCAGAGCCCCCCTGCCTGATTCCTCCTCACCTCCAAGAGGCCCCAGAGACAGTCGCTTCCAGGGTCTCTCTTGTGCTCCACGATCACTGTTTGAAAATCAGAGAGGTAAACAATAAGATCATCCACAAATAATGGTTATTTTACCTCTTCCTTTGTTATGCCTATACCTCTGATCCTGTCATATGGGAGTTATTTAATAATATAATTCATAATATTTAATATTTACTATATTAAATATTTAATAAATATTTTAAAAAGAATGAATGATTACAGTGTCTAGTACTTCCAAAGGTTATTAGAAATGATAGTAAAAAAGGCATCTTCATATTTTTCCTGACTTTAAAGGGAATATTGATAGTGTTTCACCACAAAGATTAGTACAGTCTATTTGTTTGAGGTAGATATCTTTTTATTATATTCAAGAAGCTCCCACTTTATTTTATTTAAAATATTATGAGTAATGGATATTGAATTTTACAAATGCTTAAACAGCGTCTATTGAGATAATCATATGTTTACTTCATTGATCTTTGAATATTATGAATTGTCTGATTATTGGACTAACTATCCTTATAGTCCTTGAATAGAATTATTTAATCATGGTATCCTGTTATTTGAATATACTATTGAATTTTCTATGCCATTTCTTATATAACAGATTTTCTCTAAGTAATATTAATTTCTAATTTTCCTTTCATTAAATGCTTGTTTGTCAAATTTGGAGATCATGCTAGCTCAGCAGTTCTCAACTCTGGTTGCTCATTGGAATTATGTCTAGTAACATTAAAAATGCAAATGCCTTAGGCCAATAGAAATTACTCTTCTCTAATTTATGAATGCCAGCTTTTATATTTAATAATTCAATACTTTTGCTTATCTTTTAGGCCTTACTACTTTGGTTGTTTAGTTTGTTTCACTCCTGTTTAGTGAAGTGGGTTCACATATATCACTCTGGCTACACAACTGGCTGTATCCCATTGTAGTCTCATAATTATTTTCTAAATATGATGTAACTATAATTTAATTTTCCCTTTGATCCAGGAGTCATTTGGGAGAGAGATTTAAAACTTTCAAGCGATTTTTAAAAAAGGGTTTGTTTCTAATTTCGTTACTAATTTCTAGTTTTACTTCACTGTGATCCAAGAATGGGATCTGGGCAGTTTCTACTTTAGAATGTAATGAACTTTCCTTTGTGGCCTAATACATAGCCAGTTTTTGTGAAAATTCACAGCTATTTACAAAGATGAAGTATACTGGTACACCTTTTTAAGGTTCGGTGTTCAATATATAACTATCAAAAGATCTCAACATTTTATACTGTTAATATCCCCTATATCTTTATCTTTTAATTTATGTTTGGCTTCTTCATTGTTCAAGAACTGAGAGGCTTTTTACAGTTTCCTATCACTATTTCATTTTTAACTTCTCTTGCTTTCGTTTCTAATCAGCCTGTGGAAGGTTAAATCAACCTACATGACTGGGAAAGCCTCTCTTAATTCAATATTCCACTAATTTCTAGTTGTACAGTAAAATAAGCAGCCACAAATATCTCTCCTGTGTTATATGATGCATAGAGGATATGACTTGTATCTTCATTATGGGCGTTCCAAAAATTTTTAAGAGGTGAATCCCTTTGTTCTGTTTAATGGTTTATAACTTAAGCATAACTTCGGCTTTCTTTTTTTGTTCACATTTGCACCACATTTTTTTTTGGCCATTTATTTATCATTTTTAAGTTTCAGCTTATTCTTTATTTGAAGCTTCATTCATATGACAGAAGAAGCAGGAATTATGTATTTGCTTTGTTTCTGTGGTTGCTGAACTATGCCTTTCATTGTTAAGCCAATATATTCATATAAACACCTTCTACATACAGAAAAATTAATTACTTCTTTCAAATAAAAAATTTTCAAAGGTCAACTTGGAAATTTCTCCCACAATTGATATATTACTGATTTTTGTTTGGTGTTCAATACCGAGGCATTATGAACAATTTGTATACAATTCTCAACTCTAGTGCTGAAAATCTAAATATCCATGTAGTAGTTTTATAATCCTTTTGCAAATAGTTATTTGAGTGACATTTTAAGTATAAATTTGGGAGGCATGCTGCCTTAAAAAGATGCCGGTCTCTTAAAATTTGGATAAACTATTAGGTCCAGAGTTCACAAATTTGAAAGCTACTAGGGCTAGAGTTCACAACTTAATATCACACACCATGACTTGAAATTTTCTAAGTTTGCACAGCACACTGACAAAGTTATTAGGGAAAACTGAACTGTCACTACCAAAGATGTCACATGTAACACACAAGTTAAAAGACACAATTTGAAAGACTCATAGCACACACCTTCAAAGACACAGTCAAACTCAGGATGTATTCTAACAAAAACAACACAACTAGAGAAGATGTGAATTTAAAATATTTAGGTGTTAAATGCTTGACTATGAGTACAAATTGCCATTTCATTCTGGCTCATTTAGGATAAAAAAAATGCACATCTTCTCCACCCCTCCCACCCCATCATCCTGTGGAATGAGCCTCCCTTGATGCCACATTCCCACAATTTCTAGTTGCATAGAAAAATAAACAGCAGCACATCATTTTACATCTTAAAAACAGCATTTACACATTTGTACACATTTATCTGGAGATATATCTTTTCCAGCTATAGTTTGGGCTTAGTTTTAACTTTTGCAATAACGGCTTTGGCAGACAGCCTTGCTGGTCTCTTGGTATCCTCCACTGCTGCCCGTTAGCTGAGTCAACCTCCCTCTTGGTTGGCAAGATGCTCACTGTGGCATCCTGGAGGTGGTGCAGCAGGGAGGCAGGTCCTGGGTTCCTGGCAGAAACTTATCTTTCCACTGTTCACGTTTGGAATAGCTTTAGTTAAGGTGCTTTTTTTTTTTTTTTTTTAATTATGGCACACAGTTGATGTTGGGTTTTTGGCTAAATCTCAGCCTTTTCTTTCAATAGACAAACGTGTCTTTGTGACATAGTTTTTGTGCATGGGTTTTCTATCTTTTTACTATGTGTTAAGTGCTTACTCTCTGTTTCTCTTTTTATTTTTCCTTTTTGTAATATGAATTGTATTCCCCCCATCCTCCAACCCCACCCCAGAAAAAATTGGAAACTACTTGTGAAAGCTCTGGGAAATTACTTTTAAGTGATTAAACATTCTTCAACATTTACTTTTAATCTCTCAAGAAGCCATTTTGGTTACTGAAAGTTGTTACACCTCTACCTTCCCAGATTTCATTGTTACTTCATTGGCACTGTTTAACATTTTCTTAAGACTATAAAGCAACAAACTTCCCCAAAGTTACTTGTGTCTCTTAGAATAACTGGCTTCCCAAACCATGCTACTCCTAGCTCCTTTGTACCATAAGATTATTAATGTTGTAGAATATTTTCAAGTATCTCCTGTTTATTTATGTAATCGTTTTTTCAACTGATCACTTATATCCTTCTTTCAGACCTTTTAATGGTCTAAAATTAGAGCCTTTTGCTGTTTACTTGAAAATGGTTAAAATCCTCTTCTTTGAACCTGAGCTGAGATGTCGAATGAAGCAGATGAACCTTAAATGTCCAGCAATTCAGAGGGGTGAGTAGATGGAGAAAGAACTTGGACTGTGAGCCATCCCACCCAGGGTACTTGATCTCTGCCCAGTTGTTCTGCGTTTGTCAAGACTGCGGAATCGGGGACCCAGGTTCCGCTGTGGCTTCCATTGCGGGCACCACTGACTGTGCCAAGCTTCCAAGCTTCCTTCCTTAAGCTTCTGCTGGCTCTTACTGAGGAGGGCACCATCTGCTCTTGTCTAGGTTGCCAGCAGTCCTGATGTTGGGGGGCATCAGTGCCAGAGGAAATGTAACAAAAGGTTACTGATGACACGGTCCTCACGGCTGAGGGCATTTCCTGAGTCTCTGCCCCATCTTGGAATGGGGAGGGGGCGTCATGGGCCACCCACTTCTTCTACATGGAGTAGAACCTTGTTCTCCAGCCCTCAGGCCTCAAAAGGAAAATAGGCAGGATGCTTTTCTTAAGAAATGTGGGCAACCACTTATGAACTCTGGAACTAAGTATGAACTGAATGGGTGGATAAAAAAGTTACTCCATTCAATCTGAATTGTTAACTGCTGAAATTCTTTTAAAGCCGTTTCTACTAACTGGTTTCATCAGAGAGGGCTTTAAGGTTCTTTTTTCATTAATGGTAAAGCACTTTTTTAAAAAAAATTAAATTCAGTTTTATTGAGCTATATTTACACACCATACAATCATCGATGGTGTACAATCAATTATTCACAGTACCATCATGTAGTTGTGCATTCATCACCCCAATCTATTTTTGAAAAATTTCCTTACAACAGAAAGAGTAAGAATCAGAATAAAAAATAAAAGAACACCCAGATCACCACCCCCATCCCACCCTATTTTTCATTCAGTTTTTGTCCCCATTTTTCTACTCATCCATCCATACACTAAGGGAGTGTGAACCACAAGGTTTTCATAATCACACTGTCACCCCTTGTAAGCTATGTTGTTATACAATTGTCTTCAGGACTCCAGACTACTGGGTTGGAGTTTGATAGTTTCAGGTATTTACTTCTAGCTATTCCCATACATTAAAACCTAGAGGTGTTATCTATATAGTGCATAAGAATGTCCACCAGAGTGACCTCTCAATTCCATTTGGAATCTCTCAGCCACTGAAACTTTATTTTGTTTCATTTTGAATCCCCCTTTCCATCAAGAAGATATTCTCAATCCCATGATGCCGGTTCCAGATTCATCCCCAGGAGTCATCCTGCATTGCCAGGGAGATTTACACCCCTGGGAGTCAGGTCCCATGTAGTGGGGAGGGCAGTGAGGTCACCCACCAAGGTGGCTCAGTTAGAGAGAGAGAGAGGGCCACATCTGAGCAACAAAGAGGTACTCAGGGGGAGACTCTTAGGCACAATTATATGCAAGTCTAGCCTCTCCCTTGCAGTAACGAGCGTCATAAGGGCAAGTCCCATTATAGAGGGCTCAGCACATCAAATAATGGTAAAGCACTTTTTAGCAAGATTTACTCCCAGTTTTTAGACCACTCTAGAACTTACCTGGTCAACCCTGCCTGTGTTACCCTGGAAGAGATGCTGCTACAGTAGAAAAAGCTGTAGATAGACTGGCTGGGAGTCAGAACAATTAATCAACCACCTAGAGCACATTCCTCAGAAGCCATGATGCTTAGCTTCCTCCTTCAGAAAATGGGAATGACACCACCCCTGCTGATTACAGAGGAGGTTTTTGTGAGGAATAAAGGAGATGATTATAAGAAAACAACATGCCAGGAATTGCAAAGGACTCTACAATTGGAAGTGTCCGTTCTCTCCTCCCAAAGTGAGAGGAGCAGAAATTTCCATCTCACAGATTTTACTTCTCTGAATAAGAGACAAATGTTTTAGCTGAAAGAGAAATAAATTGGCAGTCTGTTCCACCTGGCCCACTCATTCATTCATTCAGCAGTTATTCATCATGGGTCTTCTATGTGTTCGGGACTCCTCTGGGTATTGACAAACAATACTTGGTAATGCCAGTCCCGTCTCTCATGAAGCTGATACTTCAGTGGGGAAGACAGGCAATATTTAAATACAAAAGCAAGATTATTTTAGCCGGTGATTGACATCAATAAGAAAAGTAAGATCGAGGCACAGAAAAGGACCAGGTGGAGGAGGTACAATGGTTGGCTCTGGAAAAATCCATATTTATTTATTCTGGAGAATTAAAACATATAAGTAATCAAACACCATGCACCAGTGAAATGCTTGAAATTTCTAAAAGACTTTCATATTCTCTTTCCTTTTTTGCTCTTTTTAATAGCTTTTAATTATACTGTCCAGATATGATCTAAATTTAACAGCCAGCCACAAGGAATGTGAAACCCAGCTGGACAAAAGATCTAAACAGGAACCATACGTACCCATTTCACATCTGGTGCTGCCAATCCCCACGCCGTAGGTCTCTAAGACATCCTTTACTGTCCTCATAGAGTCATCATACTTGAATGCGAGGCCAAGGTAGTTATAGGAGCCCAAGTTGATGGCATCTTTGATAATTCTTCCAGTATATCTGCAGAGATAAGGGCAATTGAGCACAAAGGCTTTTCTCATTTATTATCAGTTGAGAGCCCTGTAAAAGACTCTCACGAAAGAGATGTTGGGTTGGCCCAGATCATATACTTTCTTCTTTCTTTTTTTGGTGCTATTTCAACTTGCACTGCTGTCACCACAAAATACCCTTAGAGGAAAGAAAACCCCTAATGAAGTTTGGCATTTGGAAGAACATTGGAGAAAGGCACCCAAGCCATGCGTTATTACTTAGCCCAGATTTTCCTTGGGTACTTGCTTTCATGCCACCCATGTTCTGGTTTAAATTCCAGCAAGAGCCATGGTCTTCTAAATGAGTAAGAGCCACAGTCATCACCATCTCCTTTGGTGAGAAGGAAGAGGGTACTGTTTGCCCATAAAGCTGAAAAGGGCTCTTTCTGGCTGGCTCTGTGTGTCAGGTCCTGTACCTTCTGACACAGGTCTGGCTTTAATTGCAATATAAATAAGCCATCCTTTGCAACTTATTTACCAGGACTTCTTCCACCAGTGTGTAAAGGGCTTGGCAAGCCTGAATGTTGGGAGACCAGCTGGTTGCAAGGTCTGGGTGTTTTCAGATCTGTAATCTGAGGCCAGGCTATGGTTCCTTGAAAAGGCTTTTCTTTCCACTGAGTCTCTCCAAGTGGCTGCCTCACCTAAATGTCCAGTTGTAGTCATCTGATACCCTCTCCATCAAGTCAAACCGAACATCTGGGGCACTGCAGATGGGCCGGTTCCAGCTGTCTCTGATTCGCAGGTAAACATTCCGACTGTAAAAATTCTCAAAGTCTTGATACAGCGGCACAAAATCCTGTTGTAACACAGGCAGAAGTTTAACTTTAGTCTCTCTCTGTTTCTCTCTCTTTTTTTTTTTTTTTTTTTTTTTTGTATTTCATTTGCAGTTGAAGGCTGGGGAAAGACCAGGAAAAGCTATACAAATAAACCATTGGCAGATCATTTTTGAGCAACAGCCAATAGGTAAAGGGGCAGGTAGGGTACACACATAAATCTGAGAGTCACCCCCACCCTCCAAAGAACATACCATTTATTGAATGAAGTAAAAATGAAACAATGATAAGATAGATGACAGGGCAATAAAATGTGAGTTCCAAATCGAGAGACAATGAATTGCTGCAGTGTTCCCAAGAAGGGAGAATCACATCTGAAGGGCAACAACAGGTGATGACATCAAAGCAGTTTAGTTGGTTAAGATGGTTAAGATGACAATTTGGTATTAATTGTTGTGAACATGAATATCTCCACTTATCGTGTTTTCAGGAGTGTGGATGAACTTGAACTGTTGGATCTGTTGCCAAAACTGCTGTTGGCAGGTAGCTAAATGAGCAAGGGCTCGGAAACCAGGCTGATAAGCAGGTGAGGTAGCAGCATCGTGCTGCTGTATCAAGTTTAATTCACGTCTTGAGGGATTTGCAACCCAACTGACGCTCCAAGAAATGCATCTCTATATAACTTTGTCTTCTAACTCCTAATAGTTCATACAAGGGAAGAAAATGGCAAAAGTCATAATTGTGGTCTTTGGATAGTCCTCAGGTTAGTGCAGAAGGAGACTCAGGGTGGCTTCATGGAGGAGGGGCCATGGAGATGGGCACTGAGAATGGAATGAGATTGTTGCAGGCAGGGATGAATGGGGTGAGTATACTGGAAATGTGGGGGTGTATTTGAGAGCAAGTAAGAGTAAAACATAAGACAGACTCTGTTGCCATTGCTCAGAACCTGGAAAGGCTCCCATCTCATTCCGAGTCAAAGCTGAAGTCCTGACCCCAGGCTCTGTGGGGTCTGACTCCCCATTACCTCTGAGATTCCACCCTCAACTACACCCTGTGCTGTGGATGAGGCCACGAACCTCAGCACAGGTGGTGGGACCTTAAATGTCCACAGAAAGCTTGGACTTTTCACTGGAGGCAATGAAGATCCACTGAGAAACCCAGAATGAGTTTCCCATTCTCTTTTCTATCCTCTTAGCTCTTTGCACTCCTTCCCCTGGTAAAATGAAGCATATTTCCTGAGGGAACCTGGAGGGCCTTAGGGAAAGGCTTTGTGGAAGACCTTCTTATGCTACTGGTTTGCCCACGCTGCTCCTCCCAGACGGAAGTGCACAGAATCTGCAGGTTTGGTGGCTGGCGGCTGCATTCAACCGACAGTCCTTTCTGGCACTACAGTAACAATAGCATCATTTCTTGGGGGGGGATTGTGATTATTTGAGGGAAAGAGTGTTCATTCCCACATACTGGAAACACTCTTTTGCCCATGAATTTGAGGCACTATTTGGAGGACAGTTGGGCAGCTCTATTGGTTATTTCTTAAGTTGAAAATCTCATACTAAATGCATTTGCTCTCAAATAGCCTAATAACCTGATGGAAGTTTAATTTTTATTTAAAGCTGTAAGGTTATGACAATCAATTATACCCTTTCATATCCTCACAGAGAAATAGACATTTTTTTGAGAGGCAAGGGGATTGAATAATTCTAGAAAACTCTTTTCCAAACCATTTCCTCTTTGATTCATTAATATTTTTTTAGACTGTTTACTGCTTCATGGATTATCCTATGTCCCAAAAGTTATTGAGGTTCCTCTCATTTTAATTCTTTAAAGCCTCATTTGAAATGATATTACTTAAACTCATCCAATCAAGAGAAAAGTAAGAAGTAGTTCTGCAAGTAATATTTGTAGACTCTGAGTGGGATTAGAGTTTTAGGCTATATATGAGAAACCTTGTTCAAAATAAAGTCACAGTTTAGGAGAGAAGGAGAAAAGAACCAAAGTATAAAATTAAAAACTAATTTTAAATATGGAAACACAAGATGCAGAAGATACTGGGGTGGAGGGGACATGGAGATCATATAGTTCAGATACTCCATTTGACTCATGAAGAAAATCAGAAAGATGAGAGACTTTAACAGTGGTCACCCTCCCGCCTCAACACTTCAGAGTGGCATCAGGTTGACACCTGACCCAGCTTGTCCCAGATTCCCTGGTGACGACAAAGAGCATGACCCACGAGATGGAGAACTGGGCCAACAGACTGCCCGAGTTGGGAGGAATGTCCATTAGTCATAGGGAACTTGGCGTTGATGTGATGAAACAATCTGTGGCTTGCTCATGCTCTACCTCATGAGAGACAGTAGTCATGATCACCTGAGAGCCTGAGAGAAGTCAGGAAAATCCTTCTTCCTGCCCAAATTTTCTGCCTCCTAGCTTGGAGATCAGGAATTTGTACCAGTGAGGAAATGGTCAGATAGCCTTTTGTTGAGAGAGATGCTCTCCGGGAACAAGCAGGAATTTTGACCTACTCTGTGGATCAAGGAAGACTACTTTGTAAGGAATGATGTTCATGTGCAGTAGAAGTTTTATAAATAAAGTACTTAAAACTTTCCCTGAAAAAAAGGAAGGCAGAGTTTTTTTAACTACCTGGAACCGTTTGTTTGTGGCTGAAGTGGGCACTAACCCAGATATGAAATGCAAGCTTGGCAGCCTACACGTTCTTGAGGGGGGCAATTGAGCTTGGAAACCTACTTGGATTCTAGAATCCAATATCCGGTCCTTGGCTGAACCGACTTGCTCTGGCGGCATTGTTCTCTTCTCCCACCCCACCTGGGATGCTTCTTGCCTCTCCACTCCTATTGCTCTTCAGGTGCAGTCGACACCTTCCAAAGGTCAATGTTCTCTAGCCTTAGGCAAGCCTTGCACAGCATTTTAACTATGTCAGAAAATGAAACTGGATTGATATTGCAAAAACAGAAGCATTGCAATAGGACACATCTTAATTCATCTCTAGATTTAATTTCTCACTTAGATTATTCACTTTGTTTTCTTCCTGAGACAAATGGATAGATGTGATAGTGAACCCTGGGACACGAAGTAGACATAGGGACACAATCAGTTTTGGGATAGGGTAAGGGAGGGATCAAGTGAAACCTAAACATGCAGCCACAAAAATGGCTTTGATTTTTCTGGCAATATGACCGTCTTTCTTTTTCTACCTTTCTACCTGTATGGTACTTTATAATTTTCAAAGTGTTACAGATATTTCTATCCAACTTTGCTAGACAAGTCAATAGAAAGAAAGAAATTTTGAGTGGGCAAATTAGGGATTATATCCAGTTCGAACACCAGTTGTCTTCCCGGTAAACCATGCTGTAGGGCTTGATATTTATAAGGAAGTGAAGACAATATAGCCATAACCCACTGAAAATGCTACCAGATTTGGAAGCTTGTATTCTCTTATTTCATGTAACTACATGCCCATTCAGTAGCAAACTGAATCATAGATTTGGAGAACTTGGAAGATACATTACTCAATGTGCAATAGAAAGAGGAAGATACATTATTGAATATTCACTTGTGACTATATTGACATTTCTGTTCTCAACTAATTTTTAATTTTATATCAGTATTTCCTTTTGGGAAATATCTATTTCTCTTATCAGAGTTGAGCTCAGAATAATAACAAAATATGTTTGTGCTTTCTTTTTTCTTGGTAAAGGTAACTGTGTTTCACTCATTTAAAGTATGAGAGACACAAAGTGAAGATGGCTAAGAAATTAGAGGGGGATTGAATAAAGATTGCAGACCGACACACCTGTAGTTATCCTACCTATTACTCATCTAAAAGTCCTATAAAAATGATAAAAAATAATATTCAAAAAGCAAAATAAAGACAAGCTACTGGTCCTGGCAACTCATTCCATTCCTCTTCTGCAATCACTCAAGTAAAAACATAGGCAAGTGAGGATTCTCAAATACAAGGTGTGCATAAAGCAAAGTGTCATCACTAGTGAAGAAAACCTAGTGCAGTGAGAGGCACTGATTTCAACAAGCAGATGAACTAACATCTGTTGAAATGATTTAATAGAGCAAATAGAAAAACTATTTATAATGTGTACAAGTAACATCTTCAGGGAGACACACAGAACAAAGAATCCTGTAAAAAGACAAACAGTTCAAGAGGATAACAGATGCAGCTAAAAAGCAAATTAATATCAGAATATTAAGCTGACTAATTTTTCCAGAACACAGTGAAAAAGGACAAAAAAGAAAGTATGAGGAAGGACAGATTCAGGAGATCCAGTATCTCTCTAATAGAAGTTGCAAAATTGAATGAAGAAAGATGAGGAGAGAAGGAGGAGGAGAGGAAGTTGAAGAAGAAGAGGAGGAAGTGAATTAGGAGGAGGAAATTTCCTAGAGATGAATAAAAATTTGAAATCTAAGATGTAAAGGACCTATCAAGCACTGAATAGGGCAAATAAGTAAAGACCCACAGGAAGATACAACCTAATTAAAGGTTTCAGATTTCCAAAAATAAAGAGAAAAATCTCAGCAGTATTCAGCGTGGTGAACATCAGTTTATTTACATGGAAATAACAATCAGATTGCTTCAGACTTTTCACAGGGGACAATGATGAAAAAGATTACTGGAATTTTACTTTAGAATGATAGAAATGTTTTGGAACTAGATGGGGATGGTGGTTGTATAACATTGTGAGTGTTCCAAATGCCACGGAATTGTTCACTTTAAACTGGTTAGTTTTATGTTATGTAAATTTTACCTCAATAAATTAAAAAAAAAAAAAGATTATGAAGAAAGATTATTTCTAACTTAAAATCCTGTACTGAGCCAAGCTAGCAACTAAATGAGATAGCCAAATAAAAATATTCCAATGAATACAGGGAGTCATGAAGTGAACACACAGAGGCCTTTTCTGAAATAGTTATTTCAGAATGTACTCCAACAAAACAATGAAGTAACTAAAGAGGAAAATGAGATGCAAAGAAAAATAGTGACTAAAGAAATAGTGGACTATGGTTAAGCCCAAATATTTGTTTATATAGAATATAAACAAAAAGTGAAAACAAAATAAATAAATGAGAACATGGAGGATGGATATATGGGAGAAGGGAAGTGCCTAGAATGGTGGAGTTTCCATTTACTACTCTGGGGGAAATTGTGAGAGGGACAGGTTTGAAGGAGAAGTTCAAGCACCCAGTTTTGGAGTGTCAAGGCTAAGAGGCCTATTGGGATGCAATGCAATGGTGATAATGTAGAGTGATTGCTGAAGAATGGAATCAAGTGGGCAGGTTAAAGGCTTGGCCTAGATAGGAGCACAGACATCTCCATGGTAACAGGGAGAATAAGCAAGACTATGAGCACAGGTGCAGGCAAGTGATGATGGATAACGTGTATAGAAGTTCTGATATTTTCCATTTCTTTAGTGAAACAGGAAGCAATATTACTAGCTGGAAGTCAAGAGGGCCAAGAGGTTTCAGAGGTTTGGGAGAGAAGTATGAAAAGTCATCTAGAAGAGTCAGTGACTAAATGCACAAGGGTAATGTGGTATGATTGGGAGGTGGTACTGAGGGCTGCATTAGGCTAATGATACTGATTTTAAAGTGAGATGGGTCAGGAGGATGGGTGTATCAAACTGAGGGGGTATCAAGGATCAAGGATCACGGATAGGAGGAAGGAAACAGGATACGGGAAAGTGCAGGAGAATGAATATAGAGGTTCAAATCAAGGGATTGTAGCCCTCATGGACATGATGAGATAAAAGAGATGTTGGAGACAGTACTGGAGGGAATAAGCTAGTCACAAGCCTGGAGTAGGCCAGTAGATTCCAATGTACAGCCAAGGACAAGAGCACCGATCTAGTATTAGCTGCCCTCAAGTTGCTGGTTAATCTGCAACAGTTAAGCTCCCAGGGCGACCCCACTAAGGCACAGGTGGGCTTGGACCACCATTTGTAGGCCTGAGAATAGGATAACTGTGAAAGGATGGGCACCTGGGGGCTTCAAGAGCCTGTTGCTTCCCCCTCAATGCAGGTGATAACAGGTCTTCAAATTCAGCACCTCTAGGTGGGCAGTGCTTCTGAAACTTTGATGTACATCCACATCATCTGAGGATGGGCTCTGCTTCGGTAATTCTGGGCTGGGGCTGAGAGTCCGCAGGTTTAACAAGCTCCCAGGTGTTACTGTGGCAAGGCACAATGTGAGATCCCTGGACCAGCAGCTTTGGCAATACCTGAAGGCTTGTTAGCACTGCACGGTTTTAGCCCCACCTCAAAGTGACTGAAGCAGAATCTGCATTTTAACATGATCCCAAGGCAATTTGTGTAAAGAGTCAAGTTTGAGAAGGACTGCTCTAAAACATTAATTCTCAACCTTGGTTGCACATGAGAGTTACCTGGGAAGTTTTCATAAATCCCACTGCCCAAACTGCACCCCAAACCAATTAAATCTGAATATCTGCCTGTGAAGCCCAGGTATTAGTAGTTTTTAAACCTTCTCAGGTGACTCCAATGTGCCACTGAGGTCAAGAAAACCTAGTCTAGTAGTATCTTCCCTCAAGCTACTGGCTAATTTGTTAAATTCTGAAGAATACCTTGACAAAGCTCTCTGAGTTTGGACCCAGCCAGGTCCAAACAGGAAGACCAGTGCCTGGCTGCCTGTTGGCTTTGGAAAAAACCATATCTCACATCCAGCGATGTTGATGGACCCTATTAATGAAGTTACTCAGAGGAAAGCCACTCTGGGCGAAGCCTGCTCTTAAACCAGGAAGCAAAATGTCAATACAGGAAGGTAAGTTGTAATACATGCAAACATTTGATATTTGTCTTAAAATTCTCTATAGCTATAACTTTCTAAATATACTTTGTTACATATGGGAGTAAAAATTCTCGGTTATGAGACAGAAATGTCTGGGATTTACTTGTAGGGGGCTGGGAAGTCTCTGGATGTAACATGAACGCACAAGTGCATCAGAAATGTTTTCTAATGAGCTAGTGCTAAGTAGATGGGGTCTTGTAGAACCGATTAGATATGGGGGTCATGGATTTGAGTCATGTGGATCTGTAGAAAGGTTTGTGCTTGAGGTTTTGTGAGTCTCTGATGATTCTTGACATTAGTTTGGTTATACTTGCTGACATTTGCTTCCGGATTTTGCAAAGTTGTACTGTTACATCACTGAGAAAGTAATTTATACAGAAGTCTGTAAGAAATCGCAGTTCAACTCTAAAGTTGCCTTTGATAAAAGAAAAAAGAAATGATACTGGTCCAAAAATGAAGAGTTAAAAAGAGAAGCTAAACAAAATATATAAACCTTGCATCTTCTTGTCTTGTCCTTTTCATTGTTAGTGTCTACAGCTTATTAGCAGAGTGTGAGGTATGAGGTACCGTGGATCTGTGAATTTTTTAGTGCTCTCTTGGATGGAGGTTGTGATTTTTCTTTTGCACTTAATACTGAAATGATTCAGGGGATTATCAGAGCCTTCATGTTCTGGGGTCTGTTTCAGGGTGTTTGGGCCAGAAATCAAAAGGAGGGAGAAGCAAATAGAGATTCTAATTTAGTTTGAATGGATGTTTTTGTCATATTAGTGAGATAAAAGTTAGGAAAATCAGATTAATAAATTATTTTTGATTAAGAAAAAGGTCAAAGAGTAAAACTGAAACAAAAACATTCATTTATGTTTTTTAAAAAATGTAATTGCTCTGCTCCACCCCACTTCACATATGCACTCCTTGCTGGTGTTGTTTTGCCCATGGCTGGTTTGTCTTGTGGGACAATCTCTTCTGCACTCCAAACCAATCAGAGTAGAGAACCAAGTAATGCTCGTTTTTGCCAAAAAGGACTGAGGGTCATTGAAAAGTAGCACAATTCATGTTTCGAGCAAGAGAATTCAAGTTATGTCTCACCTTATTAATAGAAAGAAAGAATTCAGTCAAAAGTATGGGGCTGGCCTCTATCTTGGGGCTTGCCCTTATGAAGCTTGTTACTGCAAAGAAGAGGCTAAGCCTAATCATAATTGTGTTAACAGGTTCTTATTAACTGTAATCACTATTTTCCTGTGGATGTCACCAGGTCCCTGGCAACCGTATCTTCAGCCTGACACTTTATCTTTTTAACACCACTCCAACCTCATTCCCATATTCTTTTTTTTCCAATTCAGTTTTAATTAGATATATTCACATACCCTACAATCATCCACAGTGGGGTAGATTGAGTAATTCTTTTTTTTTTTTTTTTTACAAGTTGTTTTTTCATTAGTGTTCTATTTACATTGCAGAACTTCTGCCAACCGCAGCAGTTTAACTTTGGCACAGTATTAAGTTCCATTTTTTTGGGGATTGAAAATCCTATTTTTTGAGACTGTGTATGTCCCAAAATGTTTTCAGTTTCATCAAATATTGGGCCCATTCACAGTAAATCAGACATCTTTTGTTGAAGAATTGATCTCCTTCAAAGTTTAGGCAAATTTCAATCATCTGACTTAGAGAGTTTCTGCTTCACATGGCATGGAGGCTCCCAAGTGTCACTATCATCTGTTTTTTCTTTATCCTCTTCCTGATCATCAACTTCATCCTTCTCCTCATTTTCCTCAAATAATTCTATACCTAACTCTGATCTTTGTCTTTCTGCAAACCACTTTCTGACCTGCTCATAGTCCATATGTGATCTGTTAACAAATTCATCAAGGTCTTGTTCATTAAGAAATTTGTGCTTTAGGTAATAATCCTTTAGTACTGCAGTTCCAGTTTTAAATTTTATGAGTGATGCCATCCTGTCCCAGTTGTTAATTCTTCTGCTTCCTCTAGGCCACCCACCTGGTCTTCCTCTTCCCCTTCCTTTGGGTTTCCGTCTCCCCCTTTTCCTAAGGGAAGACAAACCATTCATACTACTTGAATTGGTGCTTTGATAGTAGTATTGCCATTTTATGTTTCCATTTTTCCAAGCATAATGGATGTCCCCAAACCAAATAACTATGTCTGTTCCAGCAAGCCCACTTTCTTCGGCCAACTTGTCATACTCTTCTGATTATGGCCACTGCGTTCCGACAAATGCACTTTTAAGCATGTGCAACTGCTCAGGTGTTTTTTGTTTTGTTTTGTTTTGTGTTGTTTTTAATATCTTGCCTCTACTAGCTGTTTTAGGTGGACTAGATTCATCACTGGGAGAAGTTTCTCCAGCGTCTTCTTTGAAGCTACCTGCATTACTTTCATCTATTTCCATTTTCTCTTCCTTTAAAGCTTTTGATTTCTTCTTCTCTGTAAACCAAGTCTCAATTTCTCTTCTGGTAAGTTGGTTTGCACTCTTAACCTATTTAATTCTTCATCTGTTACTACAGAGCTGTTGAGAAAACTTGCCTGAAGAGCACGAAGCTGCTCTGCAGTCTTTTCTTTAAACTTTTGTGGAGTAAAGTCTGGAAAAGAATTCCAGGATTGTTTATGCTGTGAAGTAACAATAGTAGGGGATTCCGTGGTTTCATCACTGGAGTCTATAATAATGGTGGTAGAGGAATCATTGTTGAGATGTAAGCACTGATTACTCTTTGAATTTCTCTGGTTGTACCTTGTGTCACTAAACCATTTTTTAATCTCTCCTTTAGTCAGCCCTGTTATTTTCATAAGTCTGAAAATTTCTGAATTGTGGGGAAACTGATTTTTAAGGTAGCTAACTTTTTTTTTTATTCAGTTTTATTGAAATACATTCACACACCATACATTCATCCATGATATACAATCAGCTGTCCACAGTATGATCACATAGTTATGTGTTCACCACCACAATCTATCTCCGAACATTTTCCTTACATCACAAAGAATCAGAACAAGAATAAAAAATAAACGTGAAAAAAGAACCCCCAAACCATCCCCCCCATCCCACCCCATTTGTCCTTTAGTTTTTATCCCCATTTTTCTACTCATCCATACACTAGATAAAGGGGGTGTGATCCACAAGATCTTCACAATCACACTGTCACCCCTTGTAATCTACATTACTATATAATCGTCTTCAGAAGTCCAGACTGCTGGGTTGGAGTTTGGCAGTATCAGATATTTACTTCTAGCTATTCCAATACACTAAAACCTAAAAGGTATTATTTATATAGTGCATAATAACATCCACCTGAGTGACCTCTCGACTCCATTTGAAATCTCTCAGCCACTGAAACTATTACGTCTCATTTTGCATCCCCCTTTTGGTTAAGAAGATACTCTCAGTCCCATGATGCCAGG
The DNA here is from genome assembly GCF_015220235.1 of Choloepus didactylus. NCBI lineage: Eukaryota > Metazoa > Chordata > Mammalia > Pilosa > Megalonychidae > Choloepus > Choloepus didactylus. The sequence continues at coordinate 21,497,524 of NC_051325.1, read as the reverse complement.
TCCAGATTCATCCCCAGGAGTCATATTCTGCATTACCAGGGAGATTTACACCCCTGGGAGTCGAGTCCCACATAGCGGGAAGGGCAGCGAGTTCACCTGTCGACGTGGCTCAGTTAGAGAGAGAGAGAGGGCCACATCTGAGCAACAAAGAGGTACTCAGGGGGAGACTCTTAGGCACAATTATATGCAAGTTTAACCTCTCCTTTGCAGTAACGAGCTCCCTATGGGCAAGTCCCATGATCGAGGGCTCAGCACATCAAACCGCCAGTCCCAATGTTTGTGACGACATCAACACCAGTCCAGGAGAGGAAGTCCAACACTTCCACACCTTTCCCCAGATCCTCGGGGCTGGGGGGAGGGGGGGTGCTGTAAATATATTTTTTATTATCTGCCCAAATTACCCTGGGAAGTGTCACTATTTCACTCCAGGTGATACTAACCTACCGTATCTCACTTCCTATTCAAAGTTCCATGCAACTGTGGTATTTGAACAAACCGACTGTAGAGCTGTACTGTTTAGAAAATTTGGATCCTGTAAGGTAGCTAACTTTTAATTCTGCCAGTTGCTCTTTAGTCTTTTTTGCCTGGATGCCAAATGAATCAGGGTTTGCCAATGTGGTTTCATGTTTGACAAGCTGAGAAGCTGGAACTGCTGCTGTTGGCTTTGTTTCTGCAACAGGCTGAGTAGCAGGTACCTGACTTTTCTGTACGTTCGTTTGACTTGGAACCCCTGCCACCATCAAGGCTATGGGTGCTGTTACTGGCAAGGTATTTTTTCCAGCTACTTGTGTAAGGACCAGGCCCAGCTGACCAACTATTTGGCATGTCTGTAAAATGGATGGCAAACCATTGCTTGCTCTGGAAATGTGTGTAGAAATAACAGTTATGGTCTGAGTTACAGTATGTACTATTCCATTGAACTGTCCTTCTCACCTCCTCTACCTCCTCAGGAGTCCAACTAACACCATGTTTTAGATGTTGGTCTGAAAACCATATCTTGATCTGCTCCTCTGTATATATGGCTTGAGCAGAAAGAACTGTAATTTCTGACAGTGTTAGATAAGGGAATTTATTGTAAGTGTTAAGCAAAAGAGGGTTGTTATCCAATGCAGTATTGTAGGTAGGAATGCTATTAAGAGGAATTAAGTCTTTGGAAATCAAATTAGAATTCTGTTGAGCTGATACAGCAGTTATCACTTGTGCTAATCCAGGAAGAACTGCTGCCAGGGTCACTACTGTGCTAGCAGTATGGGGATGTAGTCTACTTACAATGGAAGTACTTGTATTAGATTCAGAAGCTGAAGAACTTGGATTTTCTACAATTTCTTCACGGTCTGGCTTGATTTCATTCTCTTTCTCTTCAGGAACATCCTCAACTGAGTTATGATGAACTGTAATCCATTTGTTCTCTACTTCATGTTTCATCATTTTCACGATAGGAGTTTTACTGATAGATATTCCTGAAGCAGAAGCGTCTGTCGATTCTGCTTGTTCTGAATTCTCTTAACAAAACTACCATCAAAAGTCAGATCGTTTATTGTTTGCTCAAAGATTGCCTGGTTATTACGTTTCACCATAGTCAACTAAAAATTCTCTTCTCCTGTATGATTTCAGATTATGCTCAGAAAGTGCATCATACCTTTTGGTAAGAAAATCGCATTCAACACAAACATAGGATGAATTTAGCACTACATTGGGATGTTCTGAATCCACGTGAAAAGTAAACATATTTAGATCTGGAGTTTGAAAAGCACAATATTTGCATTCATAGCCACCTTCAACTTTTTTATTTTGCTGATTGTCAGAATCCAAAAATTCATGAACCTCTTCATCACTTGAGATACTCTCTGCTCTGGTGTTTTCTACAGGTGTGAGAACAGGAGGCCCTTCACCCAAATCAGATTATAAGCTCGAGGTCTGAATCCCGTTCACTGGTGAGGACCATGCAGCGTGGAGTTGATTTTCGCCTGCTTGCCATTCTGATGTGGGGAAAATCTCAGTGGTGATTAAAAAGCATTAAAAAACTGTTCCGTTTTCTTCATTTGAAAACAATGAATTTCGGTTCTTCAAGTTCATGTTTGTACTCAACAAGTCTTATTAGCAGCTTTTTCATGGTGCAATTAAGTAAAGAGCTAAAGGTTAGCATTAAAATACTGAACTGCTGAAATTTTTTAAACAAAACTCCAAGCACTTGCCGTATCTCCCTCGGCATTCTGTCCTTTGAAGCAGAAGGGTGTCCCTTCAAAGTAGGAGGTGTTTAGCTCAGGCCATCATTACCAACAGGTCCGAAGTAGCTAGCTGCCTTCTCCTGCAGGGGCCACCGCGCGTCTCAGCGCCCCGCGGCCATCTTGCATTTCAAACCAGCTGCACTTTTCGGGGAGTCAACTCTGACCTGTGAACCTTGAACCCGGAACCGCTCGGAGGGCTCGCAGCCGGGTCTCGGCAGCTTGGCGGGCCCCTCCGAAACGTGGGGTGGGGGCGCGAGGCGAAGGCGCGCACCCCAGCGGCCGTCCGGGAGCCGGGAGGAGGTGGGGAGAGAGCGGGCCCCCTCGCGCGCGCCCTCCGTGCGCCCCATCCCGCTCTGCGCGCGGCTGTGCACTCCTGAGTAATTCTTATAACAGGAGTGACAAGTGTTGAAGAAGATGCTGTGGTGTGCCACCCACACCCCACCATCAGAACTGAAGTGCCCATTTCTCCCAGCTGCAGGGAGCATTGGAGGCTGACAGCTCTCTGCGGATTGCCTGGGGCTGAAGGGAGCTCCTTGGCTCAAGACCACATCCCTCCCAGGTGGCAGCCGGCCTCACTGTAGGAGTCCAAATGCCCGACCCCTTTCCCTCAAATTAGGATGAGTCTGAAGGACCATCCCATCTTCAGAATTCCCCGTGGGATCAGCTGTGGCCTTTGTTGCTGCTTCACAGTTCAATTCACCTTCCTCTTGCCCCATCTTGCCTCTTTACTCTCTCACATTGACTTCACAATGATGCTCCAATGACCTTCCTGTTCTCAAGCCTGTATCTCGCAGTCTGCTTCCAGGGGAACCAACTTGCAGCAGGGGCTTTATTTTTTTCTTTCTTAATCTTCTATTTGAAATCTAAGAAATATTTTAGAAAAACCAATAAGACTAGCTTGCTGGATTGATACAGCAAAAATACTGAAACTCAAGTTATAACATCAATTACAGCTGTGAAGCCTAAGACTGCCAGGGATGCCACACCTGAGAAATTTCCATGTGATTTACCCTTAGTCCCAGTAAACACTCTGAAATGTATTGACTTATCATGCACCAGTGACTTCCACCTGGTGAGCAGGCAGATTGGTTGTAAGAGCCTCTAAAACAGTCCAGATGGTATCAGGAGGAACCATGAAATACTAGAGATCATAAAACTCCTTGTGAGAAAGGCTAGAGGGAACTTGCTTTCTTATCCCATTTTTCCAGTTTCGTCATCAGCTCTACTAGGACCCAGGAAACCTGCATCTTTCACTGGGAGCATGCTGGGTTGTCTCCTCTATTTAACTATTTCTATATCCATCTCCATTCAAGAACCTTTGAATCTTTAAGACTGACTGTGTCCATGGCCATCTTTTTGCCAATATCAGACCAGTCTGTTGATGGCACTGCCATTCACATATCTGACCAGACTAGGAATTTGTGATTACCCTGGTTTCCTCCCTTTATTTTATCTTCCATACACTCAGCTACCAAGACTTGTTGATTCTACCTCCTAAATATCTCTAAAATCAGCTCCCTTTTCTTCATTCCACCTACCTCTTCCCTACTTGAAGCACAAATGGTCTCTTTTCTAAACTCATGTCTGAGTTCTCACTTTGTCTCTAGTTTTGAATTGGATTTCATAACTAACATCTACAAATTCTCTGAAGTTCTTAGTTCTCTGCTCACCCTTTCTCTTATTTCTCTATAGACTCTCCCTGGGGGATCTTGTCTACTTCTCTGGTTTTAATTAAAGGTGACATACTGAAGATATGCAGCAGAAGCCACAATCTAGTAATACTAGATACTTAATCTGTATTTAGTCCAACTCTTGCATACAGCTTCCAGTTTAACTTTTCACCAAATAGTTTAGCATCTGTGAAGAGTATCTCCTGAGGTCAGGACATCTATATCCAGCTGCCAGTACTTCCAACTCAACTTGTCCTTTATGGATCAATTGCTTTTCCTCTTCAGCTGGATCTTCCTCCTCCACTCCCCAACTCAATGAATGACACCACCTACTACCCAGATGCCAAGCCACAAAACTGGGCATGGTCTTTGCTCTGTCCATCTCCCTAAGCCCCCAGGTCAAATCAACCATTCAATATCCCTTACATCACCTCTAAATATCTCTTAAAAATCTCTTATCAGCATCCTTATTGTCACTACCCTAATCTCAGCCCTACTGTCTCACCTAGATTTTGTTTCTTTGAATCTGGATTTCTGCATCAGCCTCTTAAGTAGGTTTTTGGTCTCTCTTCTCCTGTGATCCATTTTTCACAGGGCAGTGAACATGCTCTTTCTAATCTTCAAATATGCATTCCTCTGCTTGAAATCCTTCAATGCCTTCCCATTGTTCTTATAATAAACATCCATGGGTTATAAAAACTCATTATTGTCTGGCTCCTGCTTGCCTATCAAAGAGTCTTTCTCCCCACATACTCCCACTCACAACACTCCAATCATTGGAATTTCCTTAGTTCCTTGAATACACAATGCTTTCTCTTACCTCGGGGCAGTCTCAGACCATGTTCCTCTCCCTGAAGACTCCCTTTACCCCCATCTTGCCCCTCCCTTTGTCTTACTACTTACTGTTCAGTCTTCTGATCTCAGTTTAACTTTCTCCATCTCCTACAACCCTTCACTGAACAGCCAGGTTCAGATTAGAAGTTTTTCTCGTTTGCTCTCATCACATTTTTTACTTGGCACTACTGTGCCTCTTATCAAATTCTGTTGCAATTGGTTTTTTCATGGTTTGCTCCCCAAGGGCAGGGACTGTCTGCCGTGGCTACTATTGTACCTCCAGATCATAGCACAGTGCCTGGCACAAAATACATGCTCAAAAGAAGAATATGGCTTAATTAATGAATTAATGCCTTGGCAAAGCAATGCCCTCTTCTGAGAATGGCCTCCCTTTGCACCTCTTTTACTTGGTGAACTCCTGCTCACCATTCAAGCACTAGCATAGTCCCTTCCCAACTCCCTAACTGCATGGTTTCCTGTGTTCCCACATTACACTCCTCCCCATCATCACCTTTTATCACATGATTTGATTGTGAGTCTGTCTGCACATCAAACTTCAAATCCTCTGAGGGCAGGACCTGTCTTTTCTTCTATGCATATTTCACACAATTACCTGTTTTAGAGCAGGTGCTCAAATGCTTGCTAAAGGTAGGATGGATTGTAATAGTAAATGGGCTGATTTTCTTCTGAAGGTGATACCCTTGTCATAGGCTAAGTTGAAAAGAAGCATTCCACACAATTTGTCATGGGCACATAAGTGTAATACGTATTTATCTGATCATGAATACTGATCATTAAGTTATAGCATTTTAGGTCCCCTGGTTACATTGACGTTTATGCCTCACCTATGTTCTTTGCTTAAATATGTTCAAGGCTCCAGCTAATGGAATTATCCATGCTTACTTTGATACTGTGCCAAAGCCATTTTTTTTTTGAAAAAAAAGATGCATGGCATCACAAATCCTTTGAACTAATTTGAAAAACATGTTAAAAAACAGGTCTTTGCAGATCTCTGAATTTTTCCCAGATTGTTCTGTTATCTCTGTGTGAAAAGGGGATGATGAAAACTTCCTATAGATCAAGTACTGAGAATATCTAGAACCCTGGTTCTAAACTGGGGGTCCTTTTGCACCCCACAAATATTTCAGAACGTCTGGAGGCATTTTGGGTTGTTACAACAGGGGTAGGGGTCCTACCGTCATATAGTGAGTGAAATCCAGGGATGCAGTTAAACATCCTACAGTGCACAGGACAGCCTTTCATACCAAGAATTGTCTGATCTAAAGTGTCAGTAGTGCTGAACTTGAGAAACTCTGACCTAGAGGAAATCAAACTCGCACATTTCACTTAGACACACTTTTCTATCCCAGGATAGAATATATGCAATACTCAGCTTGCAACCAGACAACCAGGGTACAGTCCCACCCATATACCCTTGTTCTTATGTTACATCTTAAAACGGTATTTTAATATCTCTCATGAGGTTGTCATAAAAATTAAATAGGATAATGTATGGGAGAACCCTTAGTTCAGTGTCTGGCAAATAGTAGTTGGTCAATAAATGTTGGTAAACAAAAATGTCCATTAACAAACGGGATGGAGATGAATGGAATTTACGCTGTGTAGTCCCTGAACTCCTTACTCTTTCTAGGGCCTATACATGCATCACCACTTCTGAGAACACTTTAGAGAATAAGCATTGATAAAGATCCAAGGAGGAGCACATACGTACTGTTTGTTGTTCCCGCTCTACGGCCGAGTTGCATTTTTCAAATCCGTGGTATCTCAAAAAGTCTCTGAGATAGCCAAACAGGGAAAGAAGTCCATAACTTAAGTATGTGAAAACAATAATGTGAAGAGGTGCTTCCTCAAAGGATTCAACCATTAGCTCATGATTAAAATGTGGCTTCCCATTTTCCTGAAAATACAAAAGAAAACCCAAGGTTAGCATTCTCCAATTACAAATGTACTACGATATTTAAAATTTTTGAATTTCAGCTTTTAGATTTCAAAGAGCATATTTAAGATTGTAAGAGCTGCTTGGAGAAAACTGAGATTTGATCACTGAAGAGGATAATAAGAAATGTAAATTATATTTTACAATCCCAAATGGAAGAATCGATTCAGGTAAAAATTCTTTATGGATGCTAAAACTATTTGGTGAAAAGATACTGAGGAATAGGGTGTTTTCAGGGTGCTGAAGTACAACTCCATAGCTTACTAATCACAAACCTGGGGTGTCACTACTTTAACCAGGTGATCAAATTTATATCATGAATGGTGCGACAACCCATGTGTTTTCCTACTGTGATGTAATACTCAGAGCACAGAATCATTTAATATTGTTGCCCAAAGCACTTAATCTGTATTTAGTCCAACTCTTGCATCTAACTTCCAGCTTACAAGAAATACCGGGGATAGAGGCACACGTAAATGATTTCATGTGAAAACAACCAGTTTATCCAGAATGTGAGACTTCCTATATGACAAGTGACCTGAATTTTTTTTTTAAAAGTCAGTCTTCCTGGGGATGAATCCAGACCCAGCATCGTGGGATTGAGAACATCATGACCAAAAGGGGGATGCGGAATGAAACAAAATAAAGCTTCAGTGGCTGAGAGATTTCAAATGGAATTGAGAGGTCACTCTGGTGGACACTCTTACGCACAATATAGATAACACCCTTTAGGTTTTAATGTATTGGAATAGCTAGAAACTACCAAACTCCAACCAAGTAGCCTTGAGTCTTGAAGATGATTGTATAGCAAAGAAGCTTACAAGGGGTGACAGTGTGGTTGTGAAAACCTTGTGGATCGTACTCCCTTTATCCAGTGTATGGATGGATGAGTAGAAAAATGGTGACAAAAACTAAATGAAAAATAGGGTGGGATGGGGGGATGATTTGGGTGTTCTTTTTTATTTTTATTTTTTATTCTTATTCTGATTCTTTCTGGTGTAAGGAAAATGTTCAAAAATAGATTGGGGTGCTGAATGCACACTATAAGATGGTACTGTGAACAGTTGGTTGTACACCATGGATGATTGTATGGTGTGTGAATATATCTCAATAAAACTGAATTAAAAAAAAGTCAGTCTTCATTAAAGAAAAGAACGGTAGGGGAGGAGACTTAAGAGATAACAATCAAATGCAATGTAAGCTCCTTGATTACATCCTGTTTTTCTGTGTTTCCTGTTTTTTTTTATTTTAAATCTTCATTTTATTGAGATATATTCACATACCACACAGTCTACAAAACAAATTGTACATTCGATTGTTCACAGTACTATTACATAGTTGTACATTCATCACCTAAACCAATCCCTGACACCTTTATTAGCACACACAAAAAAATAACAAGAATAATAATTTAAGTGAAAAAAGAGCAATTAAAGTAAAAAAGAACACTGGGTGCCTTTGTTTTTTTGTTTCCTTCCCCTATTTTTCTACTCATCCATCCATAAACTAGACAAAGGAGAGTGTGGTCCTTATGGCTTTCCCAATCCCATTGTCACCCCTCATAAGCTACATTTTTATACAATTGTCTTCGAGATTCATGGGTTCTGGGTTGTAGTTTGATAGTTTCAGGTATCTACCACCAGCTACCCCAATTCATTAGAACCTAAAAAGGGTTGTCTAAATTGTGCGTAAGAGTGCCCACCAGAGTGACCTCTCGGCTCCTTTTGGAATCTCTCTGCCGCTGAAGCTTATTTCATTTCCTTTCACATCCCCCTTTTGGTCAAGAAGATGTTCTCCATCCCATGATGCCGGGTCTACATTCCTCCCCGGGAGTCATATTCCACGTTGACAGGGAGATTCACTCCCCTGGGTGTCTATCCCACGTAGGGGGGAAGGCAGTGATTTCACCTTTAAAGTTGGCTTAGGTAGAGAGAGAGGGCCACATCTGAGCAACAAAGAGGCATTCGGGAGGAGGCCCTTAGGCACAATTATAGGGAGGCCTAGCCTCTCCTTTGCAGCAACAGTCTTCCCAAGAGTAAATCCTGTGGTAGAGAGCTCAACCCATCAAACCACCAGTCCACTATGTCTGTGGTCATGTTAGGAACCATCGAGGTGGGGTAGGCCAATACCCCTGCATTCTCCACAGGCTCCTCAAGGGGGCTCTACATAATTTTTTTGCCTTTTTTTTTAAATCAAGTATATGAAAAATAAAAAAATTAAAAAAAATAATTTGAAAAAAACATACAATAAAAGAACATTTCAAAGAGACCATAACAAGGGAGTAAGAAAAAGACAACTAACATAAGATAACTACTTTACTTCCAACATGTTCCTATGCTACACCAAGAAACTTACCTAATATAGCAACATTTCTGTGAACTTGTTCCTACTATACCCATCAGAAATTAACAGACCATAGTCATTCCTGGGCATTCCCAGAACATTAAATTTACCCACAATCTGTTCTTCCTGGATTATTGTTCCCCCTTCATTAATTGCTCTCTATCGCTAGTTCCCCTAAATTCTACATTATAAACCATTTGTTTCACATTTTTGAAAGTTCACATTAGTGGTAGCATATAATATTTCTCTTTTTGTGCCTGGTTTATTTCACTCAGCATTATGTCTTCAAGGTTCATCCATGTTGTCATATGTTTCAGGACATCGTTCCTTCTTACTGCTGTGTAGTATTCCATCATGTGTATATACCACATTTTCTTTATCCAGTCATCTGTTGAAGGACATTTGGGTTGTTTCCATCTCTTGGCAATTGTGAATAATGCTGCTATGAACATTGGCGTGCAGATATCTGTTCGTGTCACTGCTTTCCGACCTTACAGGTATATACCGAGAAGTGCAGTCGCTGGATCGAAGGGTAACTCTATATCTAGTTTTCTAAGGAACTGCCAGACTGACTTCCAGAGTGTTGAACCATTGTACAGTCCCACCAACAATGAACAAGAGCTCCAATTTCTCCACATCCCCTCCAGCATTTGTAGTTTCCTGTTTGTTTAATGGCAGCCATTCTAATCGGTGTTAGATGGTATCTCATTGTGGTCTTAATTTGCATCTCTCTAATAGCTAGTGAAGCTGAACATTTTTTCATGTGTTTCTTGGCCATTTGTATTTCCTCTTCAGAGAACTGTCTTTTCATATCTTTTGCCCATTTTATAATTGGGCTGTCTGTACTACTGTCATTGAGTTGTAGGATTTCTTTATATATGCAAGATATCAGTCTTTTGTCAGATACATGGTTTCTGAAAATTTTTTCACATTGAGTTGGCTGCCTCTTTACCTCTTTGACAAACTCCTTTGAGGTACAGAAACTTCTAAGCTTGAGGAGTTCCCATTTATCTATTTTTTCTTTTGTTCCTTGTGCTTTGGGTGTAAAGTCTAGGAAGTGGCCGCCTAATAAAAGGTCTTGAAGATGTTTTCCTACATTATCTTCTAGGTGTTTTATGGTACTTTCTTTTATATTGAGATCTTTGGTCCATTTTGAGTTACTTTTTGTGTAGGGTGTGAGGTAGGGGTCCTCTTTCATTCTTTTGGATATGGATATCCAACTCTCCCAGCCCCATTTGTAGAAAAGACCATTATGACCCAGTTCAGTGACTTTGAGGGCCTTATCAAAGATCAGTTGGCCATAGATCTCGGGGTCTATCTCCGAATTCTCAATTCGATTCCATTGATCTATATGTCTATCTTTGTGCCAGTACCATGCTGTTTTGACAACTGTGGCTTTATAATAAGCTTCAAAGTCAGGGAGTGTAAGTCCTCCCACTTCGTTTTTCTTTTTTAGAGTGTCTTTAGCAATTCGAGGCATCTTCCCTTTCCAAATAAATTTGATAACTAGCTTTTCCAAGTCTACAAAGTAGGTTGTTGGGATTTTGATTGGGATTGCATTGAATCTGTAGACGAGTTAGGGTAGAATTGACATCTTAATGACATTTAGCCTTCCTATCCATGAACATGGAATATTTTTCCATTTCTAAGGTCCCCTTCTATTTCTTTTAGTAGAGTTATGTAGTTTTCTTTGTATAGGTCTTTTACATCTTTGGTTAAGTTTATTCCTAGGTACTTGATTTTTTTAGTTGCTATTGAAAATGGTATCTTTTTCTTGAGTGTCTCTTCAGTTTGTTCATTTCTAGCATATAGAAACATTACTGACTTATGTGCATTAATCTTGTATCCCGCTACTTTGCTAAATTTGTTTATTAGCTCTAGTAGCTGTATCGTCGATTTCTCAGGGTTTTCCAGATATAAGATCATATCATCTGCAAACAATGACAGTTTAACTTCTTCGTTTCCAATTTGGATGCCTTTTATTTCTTTGTCTTGCCGGATTGCCCTGGCTGGCACTTCCAGCACAATGCTGAATAACAGTGGTGACAGCAGGCATCCTTGTCTTGTTCCTGATCTTAGAGGGAAGGCTTTCAGTCTCTCACCATTAAGTACTATGCTGGCTGTGGGTTTTTCATATATGCTCTTTATCATGTTCAGGAAATTTCCTTCAATTCCTACCTTTTGAAGTGTTTTTATCAGAAATGGATGTTGGATTTTGTCAAATGCTTTTTCAGCATCTATTGAGATGATCATTTGATTTTTCCCGTTCGAATTGTTAATGTGTTGTAATACATTGATTGATTTTCTTATGTTGAACCATCCTTGCATGCCTGGAATGAACCCCACTTGATCATGGTGTATGATTTTTTTAATGTGTCTTTGGAATCGATTTGCAAGTATTTTGTTGAGGATGTTTGCATCCATATTCATTAGGGAGATTGGCTGGTAGTTTTCCTTTTTTGTAGCATCTTTGCCTGCTTTTGGTATTAGATTAATGTTAGCTTCATAAAATGCGTTTGGTAGTGTTCCATTTTCTTCAATGTTTTGAAACAGTTTAAGTAAGATTGGTATCAGTTCTTTTTGGAAAGTTTGGTAGAATTCCCCTGTGAAGCCATCTGGCCCTGGGCATTTATTTGCGAGAAGACTTTTGATGACTGATTGGATCTCTTTGCTTGTGATGGGTTGGTTGAGGTCTTCTATTTCTTCTCTGGTCAGTCTAGGTTGTTCATATGTTTCCAGGAAATTGTCCATTTCCTCTACATTATCCAGTTTGTTGCCATACAGTTGTTCATAGTATCCTCTTATAATTTTTTTAATTTCTTAATGACTCTGTAATTTTGTCCCTAAGATAAAAAAGGTTGGTGCATGGTGTGTGGACAGTCACGCTTGTCCCCCAGCAGTTATTCCAGATCATTTACTAGTTGTTACTGGTTGTTTATTAGTTGTTCCACAGGGACTAACTAAATTCTACTCCTCTCTATGCCACCATCTTCTTCCATCTCCCCTTGATTTTTATCTTAGGGACAAAATTAGAGAGTCATTTGAACAAGTTTGCTCCACCAAATCTTCCATGATGCAAACAGAAGACATCTTTAAAATTCCTAACCAAGAATCACATGCACCAGTTCCCTGAAAATATGTTCTCCACACAGCCATCAGAGGAACCTCTGGAAAACTCATATCTGATCAGGTCACCAGTGTCTTAAAACTCACCAGAGGCCTCCCTTGTTCTGAGGATCAAGGCTCCAATCCTTAACCTGGATTGGGAGGAATCCCTGAGATCGCAGCATGGAATCTGTGAGTAGAAACTACAGATCTGAGCTAGGAACCCCCTCCCCCATGGCAGCCCAAACTGCAAAGCCTCGCTGTGACAGAGAGCAGCACATATACCTCAGAAGCTTCAGCTGGGGTTTTAATTGGCAAACGTGGACTGATCAATGCAAGCTGCAAATCCCCAACAAGCAGACAGAAGCTTTTAGTGATGACTTACCTTGAAGAGCCAGGGGCCTTCTCTGTCTTGGGAAGGGGAGCCCAGAGGACCAGGTGCTATCCCTGGCTGACAGGTGAAACTGGAGGCCATGGACTGACCCTTAAAGGGGGCTTTCTATCCATTTTTATTTCTCTCAACCTGAGTAGCTCAGTGGAGAAATCCTCAGCCATTTTCAGCTCACAGTGCTCTGCAGTAGAGAAAGCTTCAGCCATTTTCAGCTCACAGGGCACTGATCCAGACAAGGCTGGAGATAGCAGTCATAGAGACAAAGAACCTATTTATATGCAAATGAAAACTCCCCAGGGGGGCATGTCTTCCCTAAGAGGAAAAAGGTTGTGCCCAGATCTGCTACCCACCTTCCATTCAGAAGCAGACCACAGAGCCTGGGGGAAACAGCCATGGGCCACACCTCCTTAAACCAGTCAGGGGTGACAGGCTGACAGGCACCACCTGCTGGGCAGAAGAGTACAGCAGCTTGAGGCCTCACTGGGTGTGTCAATCCTCTAAGACACACCCTCAGGGAAACCAGATATGGAATATTTCTTCCTTCTGGGACCTGAACTTGTTTTGCTCTGGGAAAACCTGATTGGGGTAACCAAGGAAACCAGATGCCTAGACAACAGAAAACTACAACCTACACTAAGATAAAAGAAGTTATGGCCCAGTCAAAGGAACAAACAGCAAGAGAAAAGCGATCCATCACATACAAAGGAAGCTTGATAAGACAATGTGCAGATTTCTCAATAGAAACCATGGAGGCAAGAAGGAAGTGGTGTGATATATTTAAGATACTGAAAGAGATAAACCACCAACCAAGAATCCTATATCTGGCAAAACTGTCCTTCAAATATGAGGGAGAGTTCAAAATATTCTCTGACAAACAGACAGTGACAGAGTTTGTGAACAAGTTCCTTGCTCTACAGAAAATACTAAACGGAGCACTACAGACAGATAGAAAAAGACAGGAGTGAGAGGTTTGGAACACAATTCTGGGTGATGGTAGCACAGCAATGTAAGTACACTGAACAAAGATAACTATGAATATGGTTGAAAAAGGAAGGTTAGGAGCATGTGGGACACTAGAAGGAAAGAGGAAAGATAAAGACTGGGACTGTATAACTCAGTGATACCTAGAGTGTTCAAAAATTGTGATAAAATGTATAAATATGTTTTTTCATGAGGGAGAACAAATGAAAGTCAACCTTGCAAGGTGTTAAAAATAGGGAGGTATTGGGGGAAAAATACAATCAATGTAAACTAGAGACTATAATTAACAGAAACACTGTATTACGCTTTCTTTAATGTAACAAAGGCAATATACCAAGGTTAAATGCTTATAAGAGTGGGGCATAAGGGAGGAGTATGGGACTCTTGGCATGGGTAATATTGTCTGACTACTCTACCTTAGTTCAATGTTATCTTTCCTTTTGTTGCTTCCTAGCTGTCAAGTTTTTTTCCTCTTTCTTTTTTCTTTTTCTTTTGTCTCTCTACCTTCTTTGACTCTTCCTCCTGCTTTGTGGAAGAAATGGAGATGTCCTCATATAGACAGTGGTGAGGGTGGTGAATGCATATATATGTGACTATACAGGGAACCACTGTTTACTTAGGATGGAATGTATGGTGTGTGAACAAAACCATCTTTAAAAAAAATGGGTTGATGAAGAAACCTTGAGGGCACTATATTGAGTGAAATAAGTCAGACACATAAGGACAAATATTGCAGGGTCTCACTGATATAAACTAATTATAATATGTAAACTCATAGACATGTGAGGCTAAAGAATGGGGAGCGGTTGCTTATTATGAGCAGAATGTTCAACTAGGTTGAACTTAAATGTCTGGAAATGTAAAGAGGTGACAGTAGCATGTTGTGAGAATAACTAACAGTGCTGAATGGTGCATGAATGTGGTAGAAAGGAGATGCTCAGAGTCAAGTATGTCACCAGAAGGAAAGTTGGAGGTTAAAAGATGGGAATGTATAAAACAGTGAATCTTGTGGTGGGCAGTGTCCGTGATTAACTGTACAAATATTAGAAATCTCTTTCATGAACCAGAACAAATGTATGACACTATCACTAGAAGTTAATAATAGAGGGGAATATATGGAAAAAATATACCTATTGCAAACTGTATACTACAGTTAGTAGTATTTTAACATTTTTTCATCAACAGTAACAAATGTACTATACCAATACTATGAATCAATAACGGAGAGGGGATGGTTAGGGGTATGGGAGCATTTAAGTTTCCTTTTTTTTTTTGTCTTTATTTCTTTTCTGGAGTAATGGAAATGTTCTAAGAATTGAAAAAAAATTAATTGTGGTGATGGATGCACAGCTGTATGATGGTACTGGGGGCAACTGATTGTACAGTTTGGATCTATGGATAATTGTATGGTATGTGAACAAATAAATAAAATAAAATAATGAAATATTTTTTAAAAAATTAAGGGGAAACAGTCTTCTAGACTGCTTGGAAGTGAATTGACAACAAAGGTGCTCTTGGATATTACGATGTGTGACACTAAGGCATTTCTTCACCATGCCAGGTAGCCAATGACTCATAGATGAGTTTTAAGAGGGGTGAAGTCCTGGAAGCAAACAAAATGTGCTGAGAGTCATAAGGCTGAGCTCAGTGGACTGAGCTTGGGTTGCAAACAATGATTTTTCTCTTTCAGTCAAATTGAACCAGTTTTTTTCTTGCATCAATGCTGAACTACTGTACCTGGGTCCCACCCAATCTTCCTGCCCACTGAGGCCAGACCAAAGATTGCCAGCCATTCAGCAACATGCAGCAGCAGAAAGCCTTCCTACTCTAGAAAGAGAGAGACTTGCCAAGGATTCAGCCATAGTTCCCGTCTCTGTGTATTTATTAAGAGCTGGTATGCAGTTACACATAACTATTCTCCTTGCTTCTCTCCCCTCCCCACCTGTCACACCACAAAGACACACACATTCCATGCATTTCAAAGGGCAGCCTAGAAACTTGTAACTTGGTTCATCATTTGCTTGCCTTTGAAGACAGAATGTGTCCTTAAAAAGAAGATGCTTAGTTGAATGTATAAAGCTTCCTTGGCTGAAATCTTTTGTTTTCATAGAAGGTGGCATGCCGTTTTCCTTTCCAAGAAACCTTTTGTTCCATGGGAAGATAAACACATTGTCTTCAAACCTATTCACTGAGAATATAACGCTACATTTTTTTCTTTGCTTTCCATAAAATCTGATAATATACATGTTCACAGCCTTAATTATCTGATTAATTTTTCTTATTACATGGCATAAAATGTAGGAAAAAAGAAACCTCTCCAAGAGCAAGGCTAAGCGTGAAAAGTTTTTAACCTGTACTCCTGACCAAACAAGCATTTTTTGCTTTGCTTTTTAGCCAGTTTCCAAGCCTGAAGCAATGGGTGGGTGCAAGGCATGAGGTATCTACATGTGTCAAGGTTAATAAGAACTCCTAGAAAAGACGGTGTTGTGGCATGTTTGTATCAGTCACTGAATCGTTCCCACAGGCCACCATGGGGGTTACTCTTAGCCAATTCCCAATCTTTAGGTTATCTTACACAGATGTCTTGCTAAGACTCTACCAATGAGGAGGCATGGCCCCTTAGAGAAAAAGCCAGCACCTCTTGTCATAAACTAGCAAACCTAATCCTCAGGTACATAAGTTTTGGGATTTTCCCAGGTGCCCTACAAATATTTTCATGGGCTAGGGCTAGTGCCAAGTGCTCCTGTGAGTCTGCTTTTTATTCTGTAATGGGAAAGGAATGCTGTGTAGAGGAGCTGAAGAATGGCAGGGGCAGAGGTGGGTCTTACCCTGGATGAGAAGGGTCTGTGTCCTCCTCATTATTTGGGGCCTTGGTCTCCTTATTTTGCTGAGTTCCAATTTTCTCATCCTTAAAGGGGGGTCACTAGCACTTGTTCTGTCCCCTTTCAGCATTGCCATGAGGGTCTAATAAGATCTCTGTTGCCTCATATTTAAAAATGAAACCCATCTAGCCTCATCGGCAGTTAAAGGATATGTCATGAGGCTGAATTTCAGACTGGTGAGGAAGAGACACATTGAGAATAGTTTTCAAGGGAGCAGGAGCCAGTAACTGCTGTAGACTTTGATTTTGGTTTTGACAAAATGCAAAGCCAGCGGGGAAAACAATCATTCCATTCCCTTCTTTGTATCATTTTTTGTTAGTCTAACCATTCCCAAATGTTAGTCACAGAACTATGAAGATATTTGCTGAAATTTTCACTGATGTATGATGAAATGTGAAAAAAAGTATGTAATTATGTATGTGTTTCATATATGTAAACATATTATATAATAGATACACACATGCACATCTTCTTTCTTAGAGTCTTTCCTTTGTTTAGACATTATGTCCTCACTTTCTTCTGGGGTTGATATATACATTCTGTTGTGGAATTATGAATGATGGTGATAGTAGATGATTGGTTACGATTTTTTGAATCATGGCAAAGTAAGAAGTTGGCAAATTAGAATTGGTCACTTATTCTTATTTTCTTTAAAGATCTTACATGTCTGTGAATCTAAAATCTTGGATCCCCTGGGCTTTGTGAATAGAAATTCTGGTCTGGCTGAGAAATGTGTCATCAGGATCTAGAAAATCAGATAACATGCCTTTATGAGATCTGAGACCAGTCTTGCCCTTATTATTCTAATGCTTGAGGAAAGCTGGAGCCCAGTTTCTTTAGGACTAATTATCAGAGTCCACGAGGGAGAAACTTGCCATGTTGCCAGAACCCAGGTGTCCCAAAGACGTCATCAATGTATTTGCTTCAGGCAAGCTCAGCAAAGGACCCAAGGAGTAAATTGACTCCTATACCCTTGCTGAGTCTAGGAACAAGCATTCGTATGCCATATTTTTGAAAATGGAGTTGAAGCTGGTAAAGGACTCAAAAGGTATTCCTTCACACAAGGAAGTAAAGACAAAGGCAAATGATTCCTAAAGAAAGATTAATAGGAAGTTTTGCTATCTGATGTACCATGTAAAATCACTTTCCTGCCTGGTTAAGAAATCTAAGGAAGAAGGCAACATTATTCTTCAAGGGTTTTAGAATTGCATTTTTAAAAATTTACTAAGGCTGATCTCCAAAGCTGCACTTCTGAGCAAGAGTAATAACTGAGATGGTACTTTTCTTTTTCCTGCCATGAATTAAACTTCTGAAAGAGGCCCTGACTTTTTCGCTTCCTATTTTTGTAAGTAGCAGTTGATGGAGTTTCATGCTCCAAATAAGGACTTGACAAATGTATATACAGCCAGTCCTTAAGCTTAATGTCAGAGTGTCTAGCTCTGTGTCCTCCTCATTATTTGGGGTCTTAGTCTCCTTATTTTGCTGAGTCCAATTTTCTCATCCTTAAAGGGGGGTCACTAGCACTTGTTCTGTCCCCTTTCAGCATTGCCATGAGGGTCTAATAAGATCCTAGATGTGAATATGATGCTTGTAGTTGATGTTGAAGGTTAAAGGGGGTAAAGAATTGGTTATGTTATAAAAAATTATTGTCTTAACTTTGGATCCCTTATTTGGAAGTTGGTCCCAGGAAGCACGGATACAGGAAGGAGGATGAGATAGGGAAGGGAAAGAAACCAACAAAGTGTGAGTTATCAAGTCAGCCACCAGTGCGGGCAAATGGAGCTCAGTTCCCCTGGGGACTCCAGGAAACAGTGTGGAATGTACCTCAGAGTAACTCCACGCGAGGGGTGAGGGAGCTGGGATGTTTGTCCTCCAGCTCCCCTCTGTCATGGTTGAGGGCTGCTCCTCAGGCTGTTAATTTTCTACCTAACCTTTGACTTTCCATATGATTATTCTCTAATATCTAGTTGCCTTTTTACCTTTGAAGACTTGTGGTGTTCTACTCCTGTATTTCTGTCACTGTGTTAAACATCCCTTGGGCCCAGTGTTCATCCCCTTGACATCTTCTGGTACTGTTCCACCACAGAAAGTTTAGGGATAGATATAAGGTAGATTCCCATAAGGGACAACAGTAACAATAGAATCACCTCTGGTACCTGGTACTATTTTAATTCTCTACTTGTACTACCTTGTTTATTGCTCACAACAATTCTATTAGAGGCACTAATATTATCTCAATCATTGGGGCACAAAAGGATTAAGCTGCTTGCCCAAGGTGACCGAGCTGTCAGTGTAAAGCTCAGATGCAAGTCCAAGCATAGTGAAGGGGAAGCCAGGCTCCCAACCTCTGTGCCATCAGTCAGTTTATTAGGGAGGCAGGGCTTCAGGGTATGGTGAAAGATTGTGTGTCGTGGCTCTAGTACTTCCCAGGTGTGTGGGTGATCACCTGACCTGTTGGACCCTTGCTTCTGTGTATGGGAAATCTGAAAGCTTATTATGAGGGCAGTGCCACCCTTATTTCTAATTCCTATTCATTTCACTGGCATGGTGTTCTAAGACACACCCAAAAGGAAGCTCTCTATAGGCAGCTGTTAGCTTGACTAGTAGGAATGGGATGTGTTTCCTTGCGACATGAAACAACAGCAGTTTTGCAACAGCCATTTTGAAATTGGGACTACAGAGATTTACAATGCCAGATACCACTTTAAGAGTCATTTGCTTTGACAGTTGGGGTTTGCAAAAATGCATCTTCCCAGAAAGGGCATTGGACTGGGGTCTCACATTGGCTGCACAACCTTGGAGATAATCACTTCGCTTTGCTGAGACTCGGGGGATGGAGTGGAATTATAAGGATTCCAAACTCAGGTTCCTTCCAGCTAGATGGATTTGACTAAAGACAAAAAGGAAAAATTGCTCTTGATCCCTTTGCAATTATGAGTGAGTTTCTCCAGTTGACAGCCTTCCAGAAGGCCCTTCGTTTACCTCATTAGATGCTAATTTACATGTCAGTCAGTTCTCTTGTTCAGAAATTAAACTCTCTAAGGTTGAGATTAAACTCTCCAAGGCTAAATGAGCAGTTTTACATCTTTCCACGGTTAAAACTACATTATGAAACCCTTTCCAATAAACAGCAATCAAAAGACAGTATAGATAAAAATGGTGAATGGTATACCTCAGATTTGTGCATTCATTGGATGTAAATTTTACCTCCAAAGAAAAAAACAATAATTAAATATTGAAGTCTAGTTAACAATACGCATGCTGAAGAGTTTAGGGATAAAGTGTAACAATTCAACAGCAATTCTTTGAAAATGGGAAAAATTTATGGACTGCTGGATGGATGGAGGGATAATTAGACATGTAATAAAGCAAATAGAACAAAATGTTAATTATTCAATCTAGGTAGCAGGTATGTGCAGACTTTAGAATTCTTCCTACTTCTCTATAATTCTGAAAATGTTCATAATAAAATGTTGGAAGAAAAGTTAAAAAAAAGAGAAGTATTTTGTCTAATGATAAATAATAGGCCCTGGGACCAGCTGCCACTAACTAGAAGTGTGATCTTAGGAAAGTTCATTTAACCTTTATGTGACTCAATTTCCACTCAACAAATGGGGATAGAAACTGTATCTAACTTATATGGGTGTTGAAAGGATGAGATGAGCAAATACTTGTAAAGGTCTTAGAATGTAACACAATTTTAAAAATTTGTTAAATAAAAATTTTAAAGTTATCTCATAAACTGAGTTATTGACGGGAAAAGATATCATATTGCCTTTCTTGGGCATTCAACTCTGCAAATACAGAGAGTTTTATTAATACCAGATGACAGGCCTATAACAGCTTCAGGACATTACTAATTTTCTCTCTAATCCAGACATATTTTATCTCATGCTAAGAGGCAGCAGAAAGCATTGGGATGCATCAATAATATTTAATTGCTATTTTTATTTCTTCAAAAAGTTCTACTTGCCTAAAGTATGTTTCCTACCCCCAGGTTTAGAATATACTACACAAAATATCTGGATATCAATATAGAAGCATGTAGCTACCTGATCACACAAAGTGGTCTAATGATTCAGTGATTTTTAAAAGGAGGACAGTGGATACTAGCCATGTTCTCCTACAAGGGTTAGGAAACCTGTAAATTAATTAACAAGAAATTATGAACTTCGAGGTCTACAAAGAAGCCTATGTATCATATGAGTGGACTTTTGTTGGTCTTTTAAGGATCTAGATATGTGGACATCAAATGGCAATTTAAATAAAACAGGTGAAATGAGCTCAGTCTCTGGTGGTTCTTATTTATTCCATGAACATTACTGAGCAACTACTATGTGCAGACTCTGGTCTATGGGCCAGGGAGACATCAATGAACAAGACAGAAATCCCTTCCCATTGAGAGGTCATATTCTAAAAGCAGATATGAAAAAAATTGGTGTGTGTGTGTTTGTGTGTAGGAGGTGTTAAGTGCGAAAGAAAAACATTTAAGCAGGGAAGGGGGCTGGAAGTGAGGAGATTTGCAGTTTTGTGAGCCTGTCTCAAAGAGAAAGTGACATCTGAGTAAAGACCTGAAGGAAGGGAGGGAGCAAGCCAGATGGAAAGCTGTGCAAGAATATTCCAGGCCAAGGAAAGAGGAGATGCAAATGTCTGCAGGTGGGAGTACGCCTGCCTCCTTCAGGAATGGTGAGGAGAGGAGTGTGGCTGAAACAGTGAGCACAGGAAAAAGGGGCAGGAAGTGTATCCAAGAGGACCAGGCTGGGAGGTCTGATGGCCATTGCGAAGACTTTGGCTTTTTCTCTGAATGAGACGGGAGCCATGGAAAGGACATGAGCAGGAGAGTGTCATCTCTGGAGTAAGGTTCTATGGGATCACTCTGGCTGCTGCTGAGAACAGTCTTGTGGATGGTGGGGGTTGGAGGGCAGGGCAAAGGGTGGAAACAGGGTATGAGGGTTTAAAACATGGCCACAAATCATTTCGTACTTCTGCCATCGAGATGTGGGGTTGGTCCCTTCCCTTGAATCTTTTGGGCTACAATCTTGTGACAGCTTCCACCAATAAAATAGAGATGGGTGACCTCTGGGGATAGGTTATAAAAGGTCCTGTGACATGTACAATGTGGACTAGAAAGCTCTCTCTTGGAGCCATTTGTGCTGGAGAGCCCAGGTAGCAATAGGGCCACAGTCGCAGCTGAGCCTATTCTTCAGCCATCCCAGCCCAGTGCCAGGCATGGAGTGAGGGCACCATCTTGGAGATGGATCCTCCAGGCCTCACTGTTTCAGCCCCAGGTGTGTGTCTCCCCAGAGGAGGCCCCAGATATTATGGACCAGTGGAATAGCTCTCTCCATTGAGTCTTTTCTGAATTCCCCACCAGCAGAATCTATTAACATAATAAAATGATTGCTTTTTTTAATGTTAACTTTTTGTTGGGCTGGTTTATGAGGCAGTAATAGATAATAGGAACTCAGGGAGAACAGAGGGGCTTCTGAATAATCCAGGTGAGGAATAATGATAGCTGGAACCAGGGTGGCTGCTGCGGGTCAGATGAGGAGTGGTCAGATTCTGGATATATTTTGAAGGTAGGATCCATGGATTTGCTGACACAATGAATGTAGAATGAAAGAAAAAAAATCATGAATGACATCAAGGTTTTTTGTTTGAGCCACAGGAAGGATAGAGTTGCCATTTACTGAGATGGGAAAGACTGTGAGGGGAGCAGGTTTGAGGGCTGGTGGTAGACATTAGCTTAGTTTGGGACATGTTAAGTTTGAGATGCCTGTTGATAATCCAAGTCAGAGATCAAGTAGGCTCTTGGAAATTCTAGTCTGGAATTCAGGGGAGAGATCTGGATGAGGAATAACAATTGATTGTCATTAGCATAAAGACTGTGTGTGTATTTGTGTGTGTGTGTATATTATTTACATTTCTATATATTCACACTTATATTACATACACATACATACAGATGTATGTATCGCTCTGAGTCTAGGCTAATCATTACAACAGTCGTGCAGTTAGAGAAGAGAAAAGGTCCAAGGACTGTGCCTTGGGTTGCTCTATTGTTTAAAAGTCAAAGCAATGAGGAAGTACCAGGAATAGAAACTGCGAAGGAACAGGTAATGGAATAGGAGGAAACTCAAAAGCATCATGTTCTGGAAGCCACGTGAAGAAAGTGTTTGAAGGAGCAGTCAAATGCTGCTAACAGGTCAAGTAAAATGATGACTGAGAAGTCACCATTGGATGAGGGAATTCAAGGTTTTTGACTATCATAATATTAAGCACCTATTATATGCCTGGAGTTGTAATGAACACTCAGAATAGAACAATCAGGTATAACTCATAGCTAAGAGGATAATCATGATTAGTAGGTAGCCTTTTTCTTGGTCAATTTTTGAAAGCTTAGTTACACCAGATCTGGAGAACAATAATGGTGACCATGCTTTATGAATATACTGTCTAACAGAATGTCTGTGTGTCTTCCAAAGACATCTGAAAGATGGAGTTTGGCCAATAAAATATTGTCAGTTCTATGACATTTCGACGAATCCATTGGGACATAATATTTGCAATCAGGGCTAGTCCAGGAAATCAAGTGTATGTGGTCACTATTATAGTATCTCAGATCTCAAACCAGGACCAGATGCTAATAAAGCAACTTAAGAACATGAAGATGGATGACTCATTGTTTTTTTATTAGGGAAGTTGTGGGTTTACAGAATAGTCATGCACCTGAAGTCTTCCCTTTTAACCACACTCAAATATATAATTCAGTGGTGTTAATTATGTTCACAATGTTGTACTACCATCACCACCATCCATTATCAAAACTTTTCCATTGTCCCAAATATAAACTCTGTACATTTTAAGCCTTAATACCCTATTCTGTGCTCCAACCCTGTGCCCTGATAATCTATATTCTAGATTCTAACTCTGAGTTTGCTTATTCTAATTATTTCATATTGGCAAAGTCATACAATATTTGTTGTTTTGTTTCTAGCTTATTTTCACTCAACATGATGTCTTCAAGGTTCATCTATTGTTGCCACATATATCAGAACTTTGTTCCTTTTTACAGTGGAATAATAAATCCATCATGGGTATATACCACATTTTATTTATCCATTCATTGGTTGATAGACACTTGGGCTGCTTCCGTCTTTTGGCAAATGTGAATAATGCTGCTATGAACTTTGGTGTGCAAATATCCGTTTGTGTCCCTGCTTTCAACTCTTTTGGGTATATACCTAGAAGTGGGATTGGCGGGTCATATGGTAATTCTATACTTATCTTTCTGAGGACCAGCCAAACTATCTTCACAAGAGGGTGCACCATTTTATATTTTATATTTCCTCATCTGTAAAATGGGTATGATGATACTATCTCATGGGGCTATTGGGAGAGTACATGAGACTTCTACACAGGATGCCTAGCCTGGATGTAGTATGTAGCACAGCACCAATATGTTCTTTTCTTTTCTCTTCTATGAACTTCTGGTATTTAATATCTGTGCTACTCATTTGTCCTCAAATCATATCTGCTTGTGACAACTCTTTTCCTTGTATTATCATTTATCTTTTTGTTTTGTTTTTTTAAAGCTGTTTTATTGAGCTATATTTACATACCATACAATCTGCCCAATGTATACGATCAATAATTCACAGTATCACGATATAGTTTTGTATTCATCAATACAACCAATTTTAGAACATTTTTATTACTCAAAAATAAAAATAAAAACAAAAACATCCATATGCCTTAACCCCTCCCTTTTACTGACACCTAGCATTGGTGTGGTACATTTGTTACTGTTGATGAAAGAATATTTAAATATTACTGTTAAATATAAACCATAGCCTGCAATAGGTACATTTTCCCCAATATACCACTCTACTATCAACTCCTTGTGATGGTGATGCACATTTGTTCTAATTCATGAAAGAAATTTTTATATTTGTGCTATTAATCACAGTCATCGTCTACCACAGGGTTCACTGAGTTATACAGTTCCATGTTTTATCCTCTAGCTTTCCTTCTCATGACATACACGACTCTGAACTTCCCCTTTCAACCACATACATAATTCAGTGCTATTAATTACACTAATTACACTCATACTACCATCACCTCTATCCATTTACAAACATGTAAATACAACCTAGTTAAAAAAATTCTGTACACATTAAGCATCTGCTCCCCATTCTCTATCCTCATTCTATCACCTGTTAATCTGTATTCCTGATTTTAGCTGTATGAGTTTACTTACTATAATTATTCATATTAGTGAGATTAGAAGCAGGATTGCTGGATTGGCAGTTCTATACTTAGCGACCTGAGGAACCGCCAACGTGTTTACTAATAGCCATTCTAGTCGGTGTGAAATGATATCTCACTGTGGTTTTGATTTGCATTTCCCTAATGGCTAGTGAAATTGAGCATCTTTCCATGTGCTTTTTAGCAATGTGTATTTCCTCTTTGGAAAAATGTTTATTCATGTCTTTTGCCCATTTTTTTAATTGGGTTGTTTGTCTTCTTATTGTTCAGTTGTAGGATTTCTTTATATATTCTGGATACATGGTTTCCAAATATTTTCTTCCATTGAATTGGCTACCTTTTCACCTTTTTGACAAATTCCTTGAAACACAGAAGTATTCAATTTTTAGGAGTTCCCATTTATCTATTTTTTCTTTCATTGCTTGTGCTTTGGGTGTAAGGTCTAGGAAACTACCACCTATCACTAGATCTTGAAATGTTTCCCTACATTTTCTTCTAATAGGAGTTTTATGGTACTGTTTCTTATATTTAGATCTTTGATCCATTTTGAGTTAATTTTTGTATAGGGAGTGAGGTAGAGCTCCTCTTTCATTCTTTTGCATATGGATGTCCAGTTCTCCCAGCACCATTTTTTGAAGAGCCTATTCTTTTCCAGCGAAGTGGACATGAGAGCCTTGTCAAAAATCAATTAGCCAGAGACCTGAGGGTCTATTGCTGAACTCTTAATTTGGTGCCATTGAGCAATATATTTATCTTTATGCCAGTACCATGCTGTTTTGACCACTGTGGCTTTATAATATGCTTTAAAGTCATGAAGCATAAGTCTTTTGACTTTGTTCTTCTTTTTCAAGATGTTTCTGGCTATTTGAGATCCCTTTTCTTTCCAAATAGATTTGATATTAAGTTTTCTGTTTCAACAAAGTAGGATGTTAGAATTTTGATTGGGATTGTATTGAATCTGGGCAATTTGGGCAGAACTGACATCTTAATGACATTTAGCCTTCCAATCCATGAACTTGGACTGTCTTTCCATTTGTTTAGGTCTTCTTTGATTTCTTTTAGCAATGTTTTGTAGTTTTCTGTATACGGGTCCTTTACTTCCTTGGTTAAGTTTATTACTAGATATTTGATTCTTTTAGCTGCCACTGTGAATGGATTTTTTTTTTGATTACCTCCTTGGATAGCTCATTACTAGTGTATAGAAACACTACTGATTTTTACATGTTGATTTTGTATTCTGCCACATTGTTGAACTTGTTTATTAGCTCTAGTAGTTTTGTCATAGTTTTTTTTTAGGACTTTCTAAATATAGGATCATGCCATCTGCAAATAGTGAAAACTTTATTTCTTCCTTTCCAATTTGGATGCCTTTTATTTCTTTTTCTTGCCTAATTTCTCTAGCTAGAACTTCTAGCACAATATTGAATAACAGTGGTGACAGTGGGCATCTTTGTCTTGTTCCCAATCTTAGAGGGAAAACTTTCAGTCTCTGACACTGAATTTGATGTTAGCTGTGAATTTTTCATATATGCCCTTTATTATGCCAAAGATTTTCCCTCTATTCCTATCTTTCATGTATTTTTATCAAGAAAAGATGCTGGATTTTGTCAAATGCCTTTTATGCATCAATTGAGATAATCATATTTTTTTCCCTTTTGATTTATTAATGTGGTTTATTACACTGATTCATTTTCTTACATTGAACCACCCTTGCATACCTAGAATAAAACCCACTTGATCATGGTGTATAATTCTTTTAATGTGCTGTTGGGTTCTATTTGAAAGTATTTTGTTGAGGATTTTTGCATCTATATTCATAGGAGAAATTGCTCTCTAACTTTCTTTTCTTGTAGTATCTTTATCAGGCTTTGGTATTAAGGTGATGTTGGCTTCATAGAATGAGTTAGGGAGTTATCCCTCCTCTTCAATTTTTTGGGAGAGTTTGAGCAGGATTGGTATTAATTCTTCTTGGAATGATTGGTTATCTTTTATCTTTAATGTTTTAATTTTAACATAAGCTTTCTTCTAATAGCTAGATTTTCAATTTCTTATTTATATTCATGTGTCCTAAAGATAAGAGAATGTTAATAAATACTGGTGAATGAATGAATGAGTGAATAATAGATAAGCAACTACCACCTTAGGACTCATTGTACTTGGTAATGTTACATCTTTCAGGATGGAGAACTCAGTAAATACTGAACTAGAATAATTCTAATCCAAGGACATTTTTTGTTTTATAGGAAAGAAATGATTAAGGGAAAGGTCACAATTTTTTCTTCATCTTGTAGGGTCAGTTTAACAGAAGAAAATGCAAATCTCATCCTGTTAAAAGATTACCTCCAGGGTAATGCAGTATTAACCACAAAAAGACACAAGGTTTACCTCCCTTGGTTCAGGCTTTTCTAATAAAAGGCCAAGTGCAAATGCCAAAGCAATTATGTGGACAATAATTCTAAAGTAATTATATGGGGGTTAAATAAGTCAATAGGAAATAATAGGAAATACTGAGTTTATGGATTAAGACACTGAAGGTACTTCTATCTCTTATGGGGACTTGCTCAAGAGGGGGTAGAACAAATCCTTTAAGGACAATAGTGCTCTGTTACTGAGCTACCATCTGTCTGAAGCAAGAGGCAGGATGAAACATTAGAAATAAGCAAAGAAGTGATTTAATGATGAAAACCAGTTATTAGCACATCCTTAGAGCATATGGGGTTTAAAGGTAAACAGATACATACACATACACCAACAATATAGTCAAGCCGCAGAAAACTCCCAACAGGAACTCAAGATGGTTCTGAAATGGAAGAGCTTTGGCCACTTTGCCTCCTTGAGGTTGGGATACTGAGCCCAGATCCCAGAGCCAGGGTGTTGAAAGCAGCCTATGTTGGAAAAAGGGAAGGAGGGTCCCCAAGAGAATGCCTGACACTAATCTTGTTTTTTATGCCCTCTTGTCAACTCAAACTTACAGAGGTCCCCAGTTCATAGAAGAGATAAACGCGTTGTTTCATGGTTGCAAATGAGCAGGAAGAGAATGGGAGGAGCAAGTGGGATTTGAAATGCTCCATAAGACCTTAGGGTTGACAGAATGTGTTTTGAAGACCACTGGCTTGGGATATTTGTAAGCCTTGGGGCCTGCTTTATCAACAGGCAAGGTTTTTTTGGTCAAGACCTAGTTTGTTAAATGTTCCAAAAGTAAAATGTTTAAAACAAGAGCTTCAGAGTCATGGTAGTAAAGACAACTTCATCCACATCATGAAAGGAGGAAAACAGGTCCTTGCTTGCCCTATCTCTTTAGGTTTTTAGCAGAGTTTATTCTTTCCAAACAATATTTTTAAGCTATAATTGAGGGTCTCAGTAGAGGTCATTTTCAACTTAGTACTGCCTAATTATATCTGAGTCAACAGGCTCAGAAAGAGCTGTCAGCAAACCCTCAGCACCCCTGGTCTTCTCTGCTGCTCTTAGGAGGCGTCACTGTCCAAGGATAGTTAGTCTTCCAGAAGTTAGTAGTGAACGTTTAGGCTTCTGATTTCCCTTCTTACTTAGGGGCAGTCATATCCACCCACCTAAGGTGCTAACATTGTAATGTGGTTATAAAACCAAGATAAAGTAAAGAGAGAGAAGAAGAGTTTTGAAAGCATCTTGGACCAAATTAGAGCTCTCAGGGTCAGAAAGGTCCAGAAGGCAAGTAGGAAAGTGGGTAGTGTGTCACAGGCATTTCAGGGGAACCAAGTTATTTCACATACAAGCTGTGGAGCGCCCCTCGCCTCTTCCAATCGAACATGCTACCTTCATCTGTGGAGTGGAGGATGCCCTCAGCCAGCCTCACCTGTCCTGTTATCTTAGAAAAATTTGACCTTTCCTCTAGGTGGATGCTGGCTCTCCGGAACAAGGGATATAAGATTACAAGGAGTTCCCTGAGAAGCTTCGTATTTCCCATCAGAAAAGCTGCCTATTTGGCTACTTGTTTCCTCCTGAAGCTGGTGAATTCACCCCTGCTGTTCAGAGCAGAGCGATGGGGCACCCTCTAAGAAACAAAAATGATTTGGAGAACGCCTTTTGACCAGTACTCGACAGACACAAGCGTTTGCTTTGTATGAGCTGACAACCCTTCTTGAGTGCTTTCTCCTTCACACATCCCCATTAAACATTCTGTTACAACAGGAGCAAAAAAAAAAAAAGGGAAAACAATTAAAAGTCTGTTTTAAACTTGCTGCTTTGGCTCCTTTGGGTAGCATGTAACACAATAAAGCCACACTTTCTGAAGTGTGTTGGAGAGGAATGCCTGTGTGGTCAAGTTCCAAAGAATTTTGGCTTAAAATCAAGTTGTGAGCTTTGACAATGCTCCACTAAGCACCGAAAAAAAAAATCACCCTTCAACCAGCGAAGCATTTGCCAGGAGAAAATGCCATCTACAACCACATGATCTCAGCAAAAGTTACTTTCCTCTTTTTCCTATGAAGCATGCTGAATATAACATGTTGTGGTTTCTTGATAGACTGAAATTTAGCTGAAGAGTTTGTGCTTTCACAACTCTGCCCCAGAAAAATGCCAGAGAGAAACCAAAAATTCTGTATGTGTGTTTACATTTTAGGGACTTTAAAGTGGTGTGGATCTATGAGTTTCTTCTATTAATAGATACTATATATATATATTATATATATATATATAATATATATATATATATAATTGATGCATAAAGAAGAAATTCTCTCCTTAATCCACTAAATTTTTTGGCAGCCAAGCATTTGAAAGTACCCGAACTGGAGTCAAAACACATAAACCACTTTGTAAAAGTCACTTGCAATTAGGACAGCTTCAAACAGCTTTACAAAGAGCTATTGAAATGTTCAGCTCATTCAGAGAAAATTGGGGGTGGGGGCGAGGGGCAGTCGCCTCTTACCTGGGCTTCTTTCACCATCCCACTCTTCCTGCAGTTTCCACTTGGCGAGCCATCGCTCTGTTTCTTGTGATTGTGGAAAGTTCTGTTGCAGAAAGCGTCACCTCCAGCGTTAGCCATTTGTGAGAAATGCAAGATCCCAGCACGTTCTCCTGCACAGGTCCTTGGCAAGCTTCGGTTTTCAAGTTGGTGAGGGGACAAGTTGGGGCTGAGCCTTTTGAAAGGAATCCTACCAATCAGGCCTTTCCAGAAGAAGAGCACAGCCTATCATTTTGCCAGCTCTTTGAAACAAAAAACAAACAGATACCTTGACACTCCTCAACGCCAACAAGTTAGAACGAGGGCTCCATGACAACAGACCTGCTTCCAAAATTACAAGGAAGATGGCCCAGTCCAGCTCCTGGTGTGCACTGGAGAAACCAGGGGATTGAGGACAGCAGTGGCAAACTGTGAGGGGGCGGCTTGGGAGGTGGGGAGTCTTTTAAAGGTGCATAGCACAGTCACACTCAGTCTTCTGAATACAGTCAGTTCTGAGTTTATACTTACCCCTCACCCTCTCCCTTCCACATCTAATTACAGTTTTGGGTTGAAAACCACACTTAAAAGTCAAAATTTCTTTTTGCTGAAAAATAACAATCTGAATCTACCTATCATTCAAACCAGCAATATAATGAGGGATACTAAGTGTTCTAGTGAGACAGAAGTCTGGGAGACAGACAATTTGGTTTGTATCATGGTTGCATTACCTTTATCACAGGACCTTGGGGGTCATCATTTGCCTGCTTCTTGCCTCAATTTCTCCACCTATAAAAAGAGAAAAAGCATTTTTGGTGGGCTACTAGTGTTGGATGGAGTAGCAAGAAAATGGACTTGTGGCTTGGATTTGTTGGTGAGGCAGGTGGTGACCATGGGGATCTCAGTCTGGAAGCAGCTCTGGTTTACACCTTAACTCTTACCCTCTCAGTACACCAGTCACCACCCTTCTGCTTCCTCCTCTCACCACCAGAAGGCAGTGGGGTGGCATGGTTGGTGGAGAGCAGCCATTCTTCATACAATTTGCGTCCTTTTAAGGCCAACTTCACGGTTCTCCTGAATGGAGATTTCTTTAACATCAGTCACTTAGAAAAACACCTATTTATTGGGTCACTGGGCAAAACAACAACATAAAATGGAAGTGGCCTTCGTTGCCAGAGCCTCATTTCCTGGTTCTCTGCTCCCTTGGACGAGGTTTGGTCACCCTTTGGAATAATGTGGCTGGCAGGGGATGCGTTGATAAACTTCTCCTAATTGTGATTTGTGTGTGAAAATCACCATTTTCCCAGCCTGAGGAGAATTGAAGGAATAAGGTGAGGTCTTGGGCCAAATGACCCGATGGAGTACAGCAAGTATGTCCACCCTCGTTTGTGTCTCAAGCTCAGAATTATTATTTCATCATTCTTAACCTTTGCCATCAGGACAGAACTAGGTTTTCATGGGTCTCTCCCTTCCATGGCTATTACATTTGGGTTGGGAGCTAAATCCATATGGTTTATTCCCTTCTAAGACTTAAAAAGGAGAGATGAAGAGGTAGGATGGAGCAATGATTGTTGTTGGCATGTCTGCCTCATGTTACTTAGAAAGACAAGGTTATGAAAGCATTCTTGGTTGAGCTGTACTGAGGAAGGCAAAGTTATTTTGTAAACAATGATTTTGAGATAAAATATATTCACAAACTAAATTCTAAACATTAGATGTTTTTCCTCTCCTCTTCTTCCTTTTCTTTTCCTTTCTTCTTTCTCATTTCCCCTTTAAACTTTTCTGTAACCCTCTTCATCCTGCTCTTTTTCTCTTGTTTTTCTTTATTTTCTTTTTGCAAGAGGAGAAATGCCACATCTAAAGAACAAATCTTGAAACACAGGCTGAAATCTGCTTTAAAGTTTCACTAATCCCAGTTGCCAAGGTGAGGCAATCACACAGGGACCTTTAGGAAATATCTACTATGTGCTCCAACTCTTGAAACTTTTCTCCTATACCCGCCATACGGGAAAATGTGTATGTGAATTTCTATATGCATCAAATCATCTTAATACACCAACCATTCAGCATCAGGTCCTGCTGATACATATCATCAGGGGTGGCCCATGGCTCGTAGCATCTCCAATCAAATTAACTGGGGAGCAAGGCTGCTGCTGCCATGATGTCAACAGCACAAATGCTAGGGGCACGTCACATTATCATTCCCTTGTCACTGCTTTGCCAGCCTCTGTGGACAATGTTTTCCCTTTACCACGTCCTGTCTCGCAACTGAAGCATGTGTCCTAGAAAACAGCTTCTTTCTCCTTTGGTAGGCCCGATGTCACCACTGAACCCATTGTTCCAGAAACCTGTCTGCATTTCAACATGATTCCAAACTGCCAGTATCGTCCCCAGAGTGCCCCTCCACAAGACAAGAAACTGGAGCAGCACCAAGACCGTGGCTCTGGATCAGAGCCACCAGCCTCCACAGGCCCTCATCATGACACATGCAAGCCCCACAAGAAGTGCATCTGGGCACCACTCCAAATTGTGCAGCTGGGTTGAGTAGGGATCTTTTTTGAGCTCTTCTGTTAGGAGTACTTGTTACCCTGAAGATATACCACCATACCCTACCATCCAGAGACTACAGTCTCTCCATGTCCCTCCTTCATCCCTGATCATCTCTGTTCCCATTTCATGCACAGAAGTTCCCCCAGATGATGAACCAGCCAACTATCCAAGACCCCTGTACTATAATAAGCCATGTCTATCCCTAGGCCCATTTGGATTATCATGTGAATCAGCTGCAGCTTTACTGTGAGAATGAGCGGGTGTGCTACTGCCAGCCTGTATTTCCAGTTCCTTTAATTCCCGCTACAGTCCAGATGCGGCCCTGTATGATGTGGATGCCTAGGGCGATTTTGCTTTCTACAACCCTCGGCTGGAAGGAAGAAACACATACAGCTATCCTGGTTTGCCTCCATGGAAATTTCTCTGGTAATGACCATAATGTGGTCAATACACCTCCAAGTGCTGACATGAAGCTCACTTGCACCTCGTGGGATCTGGAGGACGTGGAAGAATACTGCATGCACTCCATCTGGCGGGAGAGCCGTGCTCGACAGAAGGTGAAGGGACCTGTTATGTCCCAATATGATAATATGAGCCCGGCTGTGCCAGACGAATTGGGTGGGAGCTATGTCATCTGCCTACACAGTAAATCAGATCTTGGGGAAACTGGACTTCTGTTTGTGGCAGAGAATGGAGGCGCAGCATCCAGCCCAGGTGGTCAGCCCTGAGGGATATGACTGTTTCCATAGGAAGCATCTGGAACCTGAGTTGGATAGAGCCCCCAACAAGGAGGCTAAGGCCATGGGCAGCCAGAGAAGCTGACACTCCCTCAGAAGCAAAGCAGCCTGAGGAACAGAACGAGGCATTCATGGGCTGTGGTCTCCCTGAACACAGAGAACCCCAAGAAGCAAGCTAGAAGCAACTGTGTGAGTCCAAAAATGGGCTCCCTTATCCCCAGGGAGCTGGCCCACTAGAATATGGGTCCAAAGAGATTCCAGACATATAGGAGCCAGTCAGCTCCCATAACTCTGGAGGGAGACATATGGCAATGGGGCATGAATCTTTAGGACTGAACCACAAGGAAGTGAGGCTCCCCAAAGGGCTGGAGCAGACTTGGGCATGGCAGCCTCCTGCCCCAGAGTAACCTCCAGAGACAGCTTCCAGGAGGCATTGCACCCTGCTCAGTTGGCACTCCCATCCCCGAAGCCAGAGAGGAGACACCATCTGAAACTCCATGACACCTAAACATGAGAGGGACCCCAGTGTGCTGCCCCGATATCACATACATGGCAGGTGCCATGGCCCCCTGACTGTCCTGTCCCATATGACAACCTGGAGGATTACCATCCCCCACCCCAGCACAGCGTGGAGGGTTCAGTTGAGGTAGAATGGGGACATACGTGCCTCCTGGCTTTTGCCACCCACAAAGCAGGTCATATGTTACAGCTTTTGGTCAAAGGGCCTTACTTCCCACAAAGTTGTCCCCGCAGCATCTGGAGACACAGATCCATGCAGAATGAGCCCTGGGAGCAATAAAGTTGAATGAAGCTGCTTCTGCAGGACAGTGACTCTTCTATTTTTTTCAATAACCAAAAAGATTAAAAAGAAAACAAAACGCTATAAAACCTCCAACCACATTCAGAAAGATAGATAAATAAACTGCCATCGCCCTTGCTTCATTACCACCTCTTCCATTTAAAGACTGTCACTAAAAGAAATCTAAATGATTGTAAAGTACTGTATTGAAAACTAGAAAAGAAATTTATGACCAAAAAAAAAAATAAATAACTGGGAGGTCCATTGGAGTGAGTGGTAGTTTGGGGTTTAAGGACACGAATCAATACCAAAACACAGAATACATACTGAGCAAGATTTGGTGCCTCTGAATAATTAAATGTATTTCAAATTAGTTATTGTATAACAGATTATTTGCTAAGACTCTGGATAAAACAATGAAGAAGACAAAGATGGTCTCCACCCTCACAGAGTTGGCAGTCCCTACATATCTTCTATTGAAGATAATTTGTTATTGAAGATAAAAATAAATCTATTAATTGCATTAAAGGCAGAGATCAAATCATTACAGATGGTCCTGTGATGTTCCCTGAAGGGAAATTCTTGCCCAGATGCCAGTTTCTTGGCACTTCTCTGGATGGAGCAGGCAAAAAAGGAGATGTGGGAGGTTCAGAGGCTAAAGTGCCTGCAAAAGCTCTTGGAACTACTTGGGGATAGAAAATTTTCAGGAAAGAGAGGAAATGAGTAAAATGAATGGTCATATTTGTACAGTGACTAGAAATCTATTTTACTTCAGTAAGTCAACCTTAAGTGTGTTACAGTAGGTAATGCTGAGGGTAAACTAAAGTTCTAGTAGGTTAAGTGTCTTTTTCAAAGACATATGTGGCAACAATGGGTCCCAAACTCAGGAATCTCTAGGTCTGGAGTAAATTACCTTTCCTTTACACTGTGATTCTTGTTCAGCTGTTGACTTGAGAACTGTCAATCAACAACAACAACAAAAAATTCACAACAGAAACTCTTAGGATTTGGGAGATTTCACTTAATTGGCCAAATAGTAAATAAAAATACTTTATTTTGCCTTCCTGATCCAATAAATTTCTATGATTTTGCAAATAGGTGCAAAGATCAAATGACATCTCAAAATCTATTGACAAGCCTGAGATTCCTCTACATGGAACTACTTAAATTTCCTGAAGAACACAGTCTGGAAAAGTTCTCAACGTGGAGACAATTCAGTTCCAAAGATTTTCTCATCAACAGATTGTAAAAATACCATGACATAGGAAGGGCAGATACTGATGTTGCAGGTGTCAGGTTTCGGTTTTTGCTTTCTTTCAAAACATTGGCTAATCTGATAACAATCATATTTTAGGATAGAAACAAACCTGTTGTGGAACATTTATTACAGGTGATGTTAGCACATTTTTATAATAGTACTATTAATTATAGTCCGTGCTTTGCCTTAGTGCTCACTTGTGTCATGCAAGGTATTAATAATTGGGTGGTATATGGGAATTCTGTATTTTATGCATGATGGTTCTGTAAACCCACAGCTTTTGTAATAAAGAAAAAAAACCAGACCTGTTATTTATTGTTGACTGCCAACCCAATGTCAGTTACAGCAGGGTCATTAATTGTTTGCTTCTCTTCATGATATTATCCTCCAGGAGTAGTGTCTGTTCAAGTCCTGGGTGGAGCAATTATCTTCAGAATGCTCCAAGCAAAGAGTAGGCTGAGCCTTCCATGTAGTGGATGTCTCAACCCTTTGTTGTCTGTGGAACTGGGATGAAAGAAAACCCCAAATTTGGGCTGGGTTCAGATTCTCAAAACATGGAGCTAGGGACTTAAAGTAATCCAGAGCTGCTGCTGTAATCCTGCTGTCCTAGATGCTTGGGGATGGACTCCTCAAAGCCATTATATTTGGGGGAGATGGGGAGGCAGCTACTAGATTTTCTTAATCACAAAGACATTTTTATTTTTGTCAATATCAATTTCTTATTTTCTTTAGAGGGTTTTTTGTGCAATATAAAAACTTTTTACTTCAGTAGTTTATAAATTAATATTTGGCATATTAAAGTTACACATTTGAAAACCTAGCTAAATTTGTTATAAATCTTGTTACAATCATTGTATGAAACAAAAACAATTTCATAATTACTAATCAATTAATATTTGATTGCACATGTTAGTAGGTGAAGTTCTTAAACAGTACCATTTATAAACTTAATAGAATGCCCTAAAATCTTTAAAATTTAGC
This sequence comes from Choloepus didactylus, assembly GCF_015220235.1. Classification (NCBI taxonomy): domain Eukaryota; kingdom Metazoa; phylum Chordata; class Mammalia; order Pilosa; family Megalonychidae; genus Choloepus; species Choloepus didactylus. Next base: position 21,461,619 of record NC_051325.1, on the reverse strand, counting down.
TCATTAAATACCTTTAATATTTAAAACATAAAACCAGTTTCAAATCTTTTATTTTCTTTTAAGCGCTTCAAATAGCTGTTGGCGAAAACTAATTATATGGCATGCTACAGGATATATAGATTTTGCACCAAATAAACATCTCTTCCTTTGGTCTCATACGGAAGTTGAGGTTTTAAAACACAATCAGTATCATCCTTTTCCCTTTAGTCTGGTTCATTAACTAGATAGAGAAGAAATGGTAGTAATAGAGTGGGAGGCAGTTTCCTGGATCCTTTTATGGACCAGAGGATATTGTAGTTGACTGGATTATCTAACGATTCTGGTCTTGTCCCTTTCATTTGAGAATGAGGTTTAGAAACCAATGTCTAGATGCTAAGTGTGCTGATTGCTATTGGAGTGTCTTGCTTCTAGGCTCTCTCGGTCTAAAAAGGGATAACCTATATAGCACATAAGAATGCCCTCCAGAGTGACATCTCAATTCCATTTGAAATCTCTCTGCCATTGAAACTTTATTTTTTTTTAATAAACGCTCCATAAAACTCAGTGCAGTGCTGGCTGCGGTGAATACCCACATTCATTAGTTCTGATTTTACTAAGGGGTTGGGGGTGGGGGCGAATTTTAGAGCTCTGAGCAGCATTCTTCCCGAACAGTGGGGCAGCCAAGGTCCTCTCAATTCCCCAGGCATCTGAGAGCCCAGGGGTGGTAACACTCTTCCTGAACAAGGGGAGGAAGGCCCACCCTCTGCAAACTCTGGGGTGGTCACATCTGTTCAGGGACAGGGATTAACTGGAATGAGAAAGAACAGACCGTGGGGCACACATTTTCTATCTAATAAGCTCACAACATAACTCCCCAGGGTAAGATGGATCCTTAAGACAAATTTTTAAAATGTTTCTAAGCTAAAAATGTAGTCATAAATGACTCACTGAGTTGCAGAGGAATCACAAAATATTTGGAATGGAATGGCAATAAGGGTACCATATAACAGAACTAAAAATATTTTAACAAGCAGAATTTTGCCACGCCCAAGAAAAACTCATAAATTTAATAAATTCAAACCAAGTTCTCTTAAATATCTAAATACTGTTTATAAGTTAGTTAAAATTCTGTTGCATATTTTAACTTAAAATTACAAGCCTATGATGTCCGAGTATCTTAAATATAATGGGTTCATTAATTCATCCACACACGTAGATTATTCCTAAACTTAACAAAGTATTAATATTACATGTTTGATTTTCTTCTTCATCTCCCTACTAACTTTAAACCTTTCAGGCTGATAGTACATTTACCCAACTCCAAGGAACAGGTGGACCTTCTTGGTGAAGCTGGGGTTCCCGATACTGTTTGGGAGGGGAAGGAGCTTTGACCCCCATGGGAGGTGCTAAAAGTCTGTGTAATCCAGGGGCCTGAACCAGAGCTGCAGGGGATGGCTGGTGCTGTCCACTGCCCCTATGTCCACAGGGAGTTTCAAGTCCAGCTTCTCAGCAATTAATTTCTACCTATTTATTTGGGAAGGCAGACTTCTACAGCCCTCCATCACTAATCCCTTCACTGTTTCCTACATGTTTTTCTTGCATTTTTTGCTGTTTTTTTTAAACATTAGAAAAGTTGTAGCTTTAAAGATATAATATGCAGAAAATAGAGAGCTCTAGTATATTCCCCCTGCACACACAATTTCCCCTATTAACACTTTGCATTAGTGTTGTATCTTTATTACAAGCGATGAAAGAATATTATTGTGCTATTAACTATTGTCCAGTTTGCATTGTGTCACTGTGTTGTACAGTCCTATGTCGTTTTTCCCTAATTTTTCTCCTAGTAACATATATATATAACCTAAAATTTCCCCTTTAAACCATATTCAAATATATAATTAACAAAGCTGTGCTACCATCACCACCATCCATTACTAAACTTTTTTCATTATCCCAAATAGAAATTCTGAACCAATGGAATATTAAATCCCCATATCCTACCCACATCCTAACCCCTGGCAATCTGTATTCTAGTTTCTGACTCTACAATTTTGCTTATTTTAATCATTTACTATCAGGGAGATCATAAAGGATTTGTCCTCTTTTGTCTGGTTTATTTCATTCAATATGATGTCTTCAAGGTTCATCCATGTTGTTGCCTGTTCATTGTTTATAATGGCTGAATAATATTCCATTTTATGTTTATACCACATTTTCTTTATTCATTCATTGGTTGATGGACACTTGGGTTCTTCCATCTTTTGACAATTGTGAAAAATGTCATTATGAGCCTTGCTGTGCAAATACCTGTTCGAGTCCCTGCTTTCAATTCTTTTGGCTATACACCTAGTAGTGGGATTGCAGAATAATTTGGAAATTCTATACTTAAGAACACTCGGGCATTTTTGATGTGAATATAAAATGATGCAGCCACTGTGGAAAACTTTGGTGGGTTATTTTCCATTTTTTTAGCAGCCATTCTAGTGGGTGTGAAATGGTACCTCACTGTGGTTTTGATTTGCATTTCCATGATGGCTAATGATGCTGAGCATCTTTTCATATGCATTTTGGCCTTTTGTGTATCTTCTTTGAAGAAATGTCTATGCAAATCTGTTTCCCATTTTTATTTAGGTTATGTGTCTTTGTTGTTGAGTTGCAGGATTTCTTTATATATTCTGGATGTTAAATCCTTATCAGATTTGTGGTTTACAAATATTTTCTTCTATTCTATAGGTTGTTTCTTTACTTTCATGATGAACTTTGCACTAAATTTGTAATTTTGATGAGTTCCCATTTATCTATTTTTTCTTTTCTTGCTTGTGCTTTGGGTGTAAAATGGAAGAAACATGAAGATGCTTCCCTACATTTTTTTCTAGAGGTTTTAAAGTTCTGATTCTTTTATATAGGTCTTTGATTCATTTTGAGCTTATTTTTTGCATATGGTATGAGGTAGGTGTCCACCTTCATTCTTTTGCATATGACTATCCAATTTTCCCAGCACCATTTGTTGAAGAGACTATTCTTTCCCCATCAAGTGAGCTTGATACCTGTATCAAAAATCAATTGAGCATTGAGTATGATATTAGCTCAGTGTTTTTCTTATATGCCCCTTATCATGTTGAGGAAGTTTCCTTCTATTCCTAGTTTTCTAAGTATTTTTATTAAGAAGGGTGATGTATTTTGTCACATGCCTTTTCTGCATTTGTTGAGATGAGCACATGTTGTTGTTTTTCCCCCCTTCATTCTGTTACTGTAGTATACTTATTAATGGATTTTCTCATGTTGAACCACCCTTGCATTCCTGGGATAAGTCCCTTTTGATCATAGTGTATAATTCTTTCAGTGTGATGCTGGGTTCAGTTTGCTAGTATTTTGTTGAGGATGTTTGCATCTTAGGTTCATAAGGGATATTAGTCTGTGCTTTTCTTGGGGTATTTTTATCTGGCTTTGTTGTTTGCATGATGCTGGCTTCATAGAATGAGTTAGAAGTGTTCCCTCCTCTTCAATATTTTTGGAAGAGTTTGAGCAGGGGTGGTGTAAACTTGTCTTGAAATGTTTGGTAAAATTCTCCAGTGAAGCCATCTGCTTCTGGGTTTTCTTTTCTTGGAAGATTTTTCCCCCTGACTCAATGTTTTTACTTGTTTTTGGTCTGGTAAGTAAGTATAGGTGGTTTGTATGTTTTTAGGAATTTGTCCATTTCATGTAGGTTTTCTAATTTGTTGCTATACAGTTGTTCATAGTATTCTCTAATAATCCTTTTTATTTCTCGGCAATTGGTAGTATGTCCCCCTTTTCATTTCTGATTTTAGTCAATTGCATCCTCTCTTTTTCTTTGTCAGTCTAGCTAGGTGGAATTGCTAGGTCATAAGGTATGCATGTATTCAGTTTTGGAAAATATTGACAAATAATTTTCCAAGTGCTTGTACCAGTTTGTTCTCCAGCCAGTAATGCATGAATGGTCCAGATGTTCCACATCATCTCCAGCACTTGGTATGGTCAGTTATTTACCTTTTAATTATTCTGATGAGTGTCTAATTGTATTATATCGTAGTGGTATGTTTGTTGCTGTTGTTTCTTTTATAGGTAGAATTTATATTGAGTAAAAGGCACAAATTCAGTGAATTTTGGCAGACCCTAAGCTTGTTTGTACTTAAGGATTTCAAGTTTTTGACTGTGAATTTTCCTTCAAGTGTTCTTGGGGGGGGGGGGAAGGAGTTAAATCCCTTATGGCTGTAGAAGGAATATTCTGTTTACATTTTGTTCTTAGCCCACTTCTTCCAAATAATGCACAGAGAAAGACATTCATGGAAATCTTGGGTATCCTTGGAAGGGAGACTCCAAGACCACAGGCTATCAGTTTGGCTGTTATAAGGTCACCTATCAAGGAAGGCTCATAAGCAGGAACTGTGGCCCCAATTTGACTTTATCTTCTCAGAACTCCTTACCAAGAAACTAGGAAAGGGGCCTGGGCATTGTCCGGGACCACACTGCCCAGTTCAAGTCTGGCTCCCACACTGATGTGATCCATGCTCTGCCACCCTCAGACTGTGGCTTCCAAGGTCACTGGGGTCACATCTCCCATTGGCCAAAGGAGAAAGGGTGTGGGGAAGTGCTTGTGGGAGGGTTTCACGGGTAAGACCTGGGCACGCTGCATATCACTTCTTCCCAATTCCACTGGCTGTGAGGCAGTCACACGGCCACACTTAACTGTGAGGGATGCTGATAAATGTCCTCTAGCTGTGTGTCCAGGAAGAAGAGGAGAGCATAGGTTTGGTGACTATTAGCAATATCAGCCATAGGTGGCTTATAGCCTGACCCTGAGCCACCTCTCATAGCAGCCACAGTGAGGCAGCAATGTAGGCTGAAAAATGTCCACAAGGTGTTTTTTTTTCCAATGGCTGAAAGTGTATTTCCAGACTTCTTGCATGCAAAGACTACTGGGAGACATGTGTGTAGTCTGTCTACCAGTGTACTAGGAAATTTATTTGGCTTCCATAGTGTGACTGGGCCTTATATACCTCTGCTGGGCATGAGGTGAATTAAATAGCCAAAGTGGGCTCAGATGCTTGAAGGATAAACTGTCCTGCAGTGGCCAGATCCCAAAGTTAAATCCTGAGGTGATTCTGGCACCTTGAGATGGAGACATTTTCTAAGCTGCCAAGGGTTTGTGGCTGAGCCTTTTGGATACTGACAATAAGAGGTTCACCTGTGTGGATCCTAGGAGTGGACCAGCACTAAGTCTGCCAGTTGGCAGAATCTTTCTACTCACCTCAATTATAAATATAGCACATGTAAACCACAGCCCCAAGATCAGCAGTGTGAAAAATAGAACTTACTCTTACAATTTAATTTAAACTTTGAGCCCCCACGTCACCCCACGGGGGTGGCTGAGACAATCTCAGTCAGTTGGTCTGGTTGCGGGGAGCGCTCATGAAATCAGGGAGCTCTGGGAACAGCAGGCTTGAGGAATGACAAAGTGTTTGGTCATTGATTGATGCTACTGAGAATCTTCTCATTCTGCGTTCCTACCCTCTTCAGTTCTATAGCTTGCTAGTCTCTGCTTTCTCTGTGCCATGTGGAATGCAGAGGAATTGTTCTGCTCCCTTCCTGCCAGGCTAGGAATCTGGGACCCCCTACAATTCCTCCTATGTCCCCATCCACCTAGACTCCCTCTACATCTGTTTGTTCTCTCTCCAGGGACTTTTTCTCCTTTAAGGGACACTGCCTGGGAAGGAGGGCAAGTCTCCTTCCCCTGCCACCCTCTTGTGTCTCTACTCTCTTTACTTCCCTTCTGATTGCCCTTCTTACCCCTGGAAGCCTCTCTCTCTTGGTCCCCCAGGAACATCCCCCTCTCTTCAAACCTGCTGCTCTAACTCTTGTGAGTCTTCTTTGTCCACCCCCCCACCCCCCCACCCCAGCCAGGGCTTCACTTTTGGAATGCCAAAGTTGAAAAGGGTTTTTATTGTGTCATTTTTGTTGTCGTCGTTGTATTCCTCTGCATTCTCTTTGTAACTTCCACTTCTTGGTTCAATGAGAATAGAACTGTTTATAGGCTAGGATGAAGGCTGAGGGAGAGAGTGACAATGATGCCAATTAATGTATTGTAATAATATACATCACTCTACCTATCTACCCTCCTTGCAACATAAAAACACATACACACAAAGAAAGAAAGCAAACCTATTGTCCCACTGTAATGTTTGAAATGGGACGTGTATGAGCTTAGGCATTTCAAATCATTTCCATTTAACTACATACACACAAAAATTGCGTTATACTACAGGTAATTTTGTAGGAAAAATTGTCTAAGACTTGGAAATGGGAAAGAGAGATAACTGAGTGTTCTTTTAGTGGAGTGCAGGGCAAAGTCTAATGAACCATCAAGGGGGATCATCTGTTTTGATAGGGGTGTGTGTTTTTTGGTCAGTTTTTCTATTGAATATTTTATAATTCTGTAGGGAGAGAAGACGTGCAGAAAACTGATAGAAATGCAGATTAATTTTGACTAGTGATGTACAATTGATTGCTGTCACTTTGAAAATATAATCCCCAACAATAATGTCCTAGAGTACATGGTCCAGTTTTGCATCTAGTAGAAGATTCATTTCTGCATTCCTGCCTCTTTCTCTCTCCCTCCCTCCATCTGTCGATCTATATATGTCTGTTCTTCAGATTCTCTTTTGATCTGGCCTGAGCATATTAATGTTGATTAATTATTCAACACTTAATAAGTTGAATAAAATCTTTGACATGCTTATTTATATTTTTTTGAAAGTCAACTTTTTTTAATTTTTGAAAATGATACTTTTGTCATTTGTAGTATCAGCTGTTTGGTATTTAAACTGCCACTCCATCCCCTCTTTGACTCATAAAAAATGTGCTAGATAGTTTTTCTGGGATTTTTCACATTTCATTGTGTCTTCACAATAACCTTCATAACAGTCAATAAAATTTCCATTTTACACATTAAAAACTGAGGTTCAGATAATAGTTCTTTTAATTATGAGTCCAAGATAATTAAAAAGCACTACACAATACAGCTGGGTTTTGAATCAATATCTAGTGTTTTTCAACCCCACGTCTCTACTGCATTACTTTGGACCAGTTTAGAGCAAAAGTGCTGAGGACAATCCAGTTGTCCTGTAAAGTGAAAAGACTGGAAGATCTGGTTCTCATTTCAAGCCTGTTGAAAAAGCAAAGTGTTAACTTTGGAGGTAAATCCAGGGTGATGTTTGATAAGAAATCAAGACTCATCAGCCAATCAGTTTTGCATCTCTATTATATAGAAGGTAGCCTATAGGGCGTTGGATAATGATTGTCAGTTGCATCAAGGAATAGGTGACATTCAGGAAGCTAACACTCAGCAATGTAGTTGTGGAGGCAAGACAAAGACATGTACAATAAAACACATCTGTAAGATTAAAAGATTTAAGCCCCAATTTTTCAAAAAATAGGTAAGCCATCACAATTAATTACTAATGAATAATCAAATGCATTATTCCTCTCCTTGGTGGAAAAAGAAAAGCATAGAAAATAATATTTTAGATCAGCTTGGTATATAGGTTCAAAATTGGTCAGTCCATCTTGGTTGTTTTCCTTTTTATCCACTCTCAAAACCACAAGAAAGAAGAGATTCAAAGTCGAGTGGCACCAGCAGTAGGCTATGTTTTTGGAACGCATGTAAAAATTCTTGCTTTTCTTCAGTCTGGCTTGTCTTTGTTCATTTTTTTCTTGCCCAGAACTCATGATTCCTGGCACTTTGCAGACCCGCTGTAAACACTTTTTCTTGACTATCCAGATCTATTAAATGTGTCAAATGAGTTGATCCATGGACTGGACTAGCTACATGATTTGCAGGGCACAGGGCAAAATGAAAATGTGGACCCACTGTTTAAACATTATTGACAACCTCAAGAGGGTGACAGCAGAGTATTAAATCATGTGCAGGTGAGATGTAAGCACAGGGCCCTATGAGACGCATGATTTGCATGACTTCTGTTCCGGAAGAAGGGGGAGCTGGCTGTCTGGACCTTCGGTGTTTCAGGGCCAGAAGGGGGACATCCAGATAATTCACTTTATTGTATTGCATCCATTATGATAGGTAGTCTCCTTCACTCTGCTGCTTGTCCAGGCCCACATCAAGGTTAGAAGGAGTGTATCTAATTAGAGCTATCCTGACCACCCCCAAAAAAGCAAAAGCTAAGATTCCAACAAGGTTATTGAATTCCAATTATTACAAGGTATGAAAATCCTTAAGAGTGGGATTGTCCTGCACCATCAGTCCCTATTGCTGTATTGTTGGTCTTCCTGGAAGGAAAGCACCATCTACACTACAATCTCCATTGGAATCTTCAGCCCTGACAGTTCTTGACCTCACCCAGTATCCAGACAGGCATAAAAATCACTCAGGAGGCTATGTGGCAAAATAGACCTGGAGGAAAGGGGAATTGTAGACTTGGATGCTAAAATTTTACTGTCATATTGTTCCGGTTTGCTAATGCTGCCATTATGCAAAATATCAGAAATGGATTGGCTTTTATGAAGGGGGTTTATTTGGTTACAAAGTGATAGTCTTAAGGCAATAATGTGTCTAAGGTAAGTCATCAATAACAGGTACCTTCACTGGAGAAAGGTCCTTGACATCTGGAAAACCTGTTAGCTGGGAAGGCATGTGGCTGGCATGTGCTTGCTCCCAGGTTGTGTTTCAAAATGGCGTTCTCCAAAATGTCTGTATCAGCTTCCAATGTCCATCTTCAAAATGTCTGTCTCAGCTGCAGCTTCTCTTCAGAATGTCACTCTTAGTTGATCTCAGATCCTTCTGTGTGTGAACTTCCTTATACAACTCCAGTGATCCAATTAACACCCAGCCTGAATGGGCAGGGTAACACCTCCATGGAAATTATCCAATCAGATGTTTCACTCACAGTTGATTAAGTCACATCTACATGGAAACAGTCAAAGGATTCCAATCTAATCAACACTAATACATCTTCCCCCACAAGAATGCATCAAAGATAATGGCATTTTGGGGGACATAATAAATCCACACTAGCACAACTATTGAATACCTCTCATTTCCAATGCATATATTTAAAAATGTAACATACTTTAAGAAATGTGCACAAATCATAAGTGCATATCACAAAGAAATCTTATAAACTCTTCCCATAGGGATAACCAGCATCCAGATGAGGAAACAGAACACTATCTGTACCCCAGAGCTTCTCTCATACTCCTAGCCACAACTATCCCATGCGTAACCACTATCCTGACTTCTATTAGCATAGATTAGTTTTGCCTCTTTTTTCACTTTATCTTAGAGGAATCATACTGAATGTACTTTGTGTCTGGCTTCTTTCATTCAACATTATGATTGTGAGATTTTCCATATTATTTCATGTAATTGTAAGTTGTCCATTCTTATTGCTGGATAGCTTCATTCGATAGAATTTTAACATTATTACTGAGAGTGTTATATTGTTTTCTTTTCTCCCAAGTCTTTTCCCTGATATGAACACACTACTCACACACATATTACCATGAATTTGGTCTACTCTGAATTGAGGTGGGGAAGTAAGGGTTATACATTAACTGCGTTTTGACATTTGAATAGGGTCTTTGGTTCTCAGTAACCATGATGTGTTAGGTTTCCAGAAGATACTGGCTAACACACTGAATTGCATCTTCTCTTCCAAATGGTTTTTTAATGAATTTAAGGAAATTTAATGAATTTCCTGTGAGTGAATTAAAGCACATAGCCTTAGCTGGTGACATACGAAATCTTTGTTCAACCTGTTTTTCCAGTTCTGGAGACTTGACAACTTTCCCTCATTCCATTTCCAACTGGTTGGTCTCTAGTTCTTGTTGTGTTAATGTGATGATGAGCATGAAAAAAAAAAACCATATATAGACATGTGGAAAAATTCATGGAAATGAACCACAAGTAGAATGCACATCAACTGCACATTAGCTTGCTTTGAATGCACATCAACTGCACATTAGCTTGCTTTGAATGCAGAGGTGTGCTATCAAACATTTTCTTCCTATGTTTTTGAAATTTCCCAGATTGAGTTTTATTCTTTTTAATTTTTCATATAACAGCTTTAGTAAGATATAATGTATCATGCAACCAATAATCTACTTTCTGTCTCTACAGATCTGCCTCTTCTGAGTATTTCATATAAATGGAATCATGCAATAGGTAGTCTTTTGTGACTGGTTTCTTTCACTTTGCATAATGTTTTCAAGATCCATCCATGTTGTAGCATGTGTCAGTACTCCATAACTTTTTAATGGCCAAATAATGTTTCATTGTATGGATATGCCACAATGTGTTTGTCCATTGATCAGTTGACGGAAATATAGGTAGTTTCCACTTTTTAATATTATAAATAAGGCAGCTATGAACATTCATATATGTTTTTGTGTGAACATATGTTTGCATTTCTCTTGGATATAAAGCCAGGAGATTTCCTGTCAGGTTGTTACCTGATATTTAGCCTCTAAGAACAGCCAGAGTGTTTTCTGAAGTGGATGCAACATTTTACATGTCCACTAGCAATATATGAGGGCTCCAATTTCTCTATATCCTCACCAACACTTGTTATTCAGTGTCTTTTCATGCTAGACATCCTGGAGGTTGTGAAGTGATATCTCATCATGGTTTATTTGCATCTTTCTAATGGCTAATGATGTTGAACATCTTTTCATGTACTTATTGGCCATTTGTGTAAACTCTTTGGGGAAATGTCTATTCAGAACTTTGTCCATTTTAAAAAACTGGGTTATTTGTCTTTTTATAACTGTTTGGGAGGGTGTTCATATATGACTTCATTTTATGAAGATGATAATTAGAGAAGTTGTGGGTATACAGGACAATCATGCATCAAATACAGGATTTCCATATACCACCCTGTTATTAATAACTTGTGTTAGTGTGGTATATTTGTTACAATTGATGAAAATAAATTTTAATAATTGTACTATTAACTATTGTCCATGGTTTAACTCAAGGCTCACTGTTTGTGTTGTGCTGGTCCATGGATTATTTTTTTAAATTTTTATTTAAGTACCAATATACAACCTAATATATCCCCCTTTTTTTGCACAATAAATCAGTTTATTACAGATTAAAACAAATCATTTTCATTATTTGTATTAATGGGATGCAAACAGAAATATTGGATACTTAAAAATGGCAGATACCCACAAAATTACTTATCTTTGATAGTATATACTGGGTTTTATAATTACATTAGGATATGACTGGTATAAAATAATTGTTATGGATATACCTCAGACAAAACGAGTCCATACTGTAATGATTCACAAGATTGTGCTCTCAGTAGACATTTATTAAGTCAATTATATCTATTTTTTTCTCCTCAATTATCAAGCAAAACGTTTTGCCCAACAGTAAGGGGGCAATAAATGTTTGCTGAATATCCTGACTAGGTAAGAGGTGAGAAAGACATGGACCCTCTTTGCCAGATATCAAGAATCATATTTGGAATCTACCTGGGAAAGAGGAAGATGTAAGCTGCATGTGGTGTATAAGTAAATAAACTCAGATGCCAACAAAGCAAACAATTAAGCAGAAAACACTGGCACCAGAATAAACATAGGCAAGGTTTGCTAATAATAGCAAAACTGGAACTGACTTTAAAAGACAACCAAAAGAGAAAGTTTATATTGGACCATATCTTTTCCCACCAATTCAGTATGAGACACGCCAATGGAGGCACTGTAAGAGACTATGGCTGTCTTCCTTGATATTCAGATATCCTAATTTTCAGTAATTTATTAAGGACCTATTACCCAGGAGTCAATATAAACCTATTCATATTTAGGATTAGTTTTCACAATTACAAAGTTGAATTTCCTTTCATTTGTCCTAAAATGCTTACTTTCAAACTGGAAGGTACTTCAATCATTCCATGCAGTTTTCGATAACATTCTTTTATCTTTTCAGAACAGAGTCAAAATATTCATACACTATTCATACTGCAACACCTTCCACCCACCCTTTGGTCACTTGAATTGCCCCTCTTTGGTTCTTCTTCTGCTTTCTCAGATATTTCTTCAAGTGTAGTAAGCAGAACTGTACTGGGAATTCCAGCTACAGTTTGGTCTTAAATAAAAGAAGGATGTTTTGTCAGTTTGGTCTTATTTATTCTTCTCTGTGGTAAACAGGATTTTGTTAGTTGAACTGGATGTAGCTGCTTACTGGGCCAAATTTTCAAGAGAATAGTACAATAGTTCCCTTGTACTTGTACTTTCCTTGGGTTGTAATTTACCAGCTCATACTCTATGTAGCACCTTTCCTTTCTCACCGAAGCATTATCTGTCATTTTTCTTCTTGCTGACTTGGCTTCAAAAAAAAAAAAATGAAGAGAGATCTTAAGTAAAAAGAGAGATGAAGTGTCAGCCCTCACTTGAGCCCTGATATGATCTATTCTAATATTGAGTATTGTGCCAGATACACAATAGGTGCTTAAAAATTAGGAACTCAACTATGTAACCCAAAATTAACTTAAAATACTGTGTAAGGATCCTCATCAAATACCAACAGGATCCTAACTATCATAGGTCAAATTATAGTGCTTTTGAAGCTGTTGGGTGTAAGTTTCCCAAGAAAACCGTTTTGAGTCTAAAAATAAGTGACGCAAGTGAAAAATAAAAATAAAAACACCAGACCTTCTAGTTTCCCAGAGTCTGAGAAGAATTTTCAGTGGGCTATTTTCTGAATCTACTTTTGGGATTAATGTGTTTACACTGCACACTGTAAGTTTCTCATTGAAACTTACGGTCTGATATATTATTGGGAGGTGTTATTTTTGTCATTTTTGTTTTTAAATTCCCTCAAAAAACACAAAAAAAACAAAACTAAGGACTAGGCCTGGGCTCAAATCCTCACTCTGCCATTGACAGTCTCTGTGCCTCAGTTTCCTTAATCTGTGATATGGGGATAATAAAAAATATATTTCTCATAGGATTTTGTGAAGAGTAAATGAGTTAATATGTAAAGGTTTTAAAAAATGTCTAGCACATCATAAATACTCAATAAATATCAGCTAAAATTATTGTCATTATCAAGTAGCTAGAATTCAAACCAAAAAAATACCTAAACCATTATCCCAAAGTGGTTATCACTTCATATTAATTACTCTCCAACATTCAATGCAAAAGTATTTGAAATCATGCCATAAACACAAGGCCAAATGTATCTTTTTAAATTTTTTTTTATTTTATGAATTTTAATGTACACATTCGATGGTCATTTTGTTTTTGTACAGTTATTGACACAGAAATTACATATAATCAAAGGGTACATTCTTAATATACAGGCTAAATGTAGTATTTAACTTGCAATTATTTCTTAAAACAATGCTAATTTTCAAATTGATTATCATTCATCTTTTCTTCTTATTTGATCCATTTGATTGCCCATTTTAATATCTTACTGATTTGTGATTTATATGAATATTGTGGTTGCTTTTGGATTTTAATCCAATTTCAATTTCCAGAGATGCAGATGGCCACAACTCTGTCATGACATAGTGTATTTTCAGCAAATACTAAGGAACCACACACACCCATCATACACAAACTGACAACATGAAGAAAGTAGATATTTGTTGCTGCTTTGTAATGGTTGCTAAGACTAAGTAGACAATTTCACAGTGTGATCCTCTTTAGAAATGTATGTGTTCTAGTTTGCTAATGCTGCCAGAATGCAAAACGCCAGAGATGGATTGGCTTTTATAAAAGGGGGTTTATTTGGTTATACAGTTATAGTCTTAAGGCCATAAAGTGTCCACAGTAACACATCAACAATCAGGTACCTTAACTGGAGGATGGCCAATGGTGTCCGGAAAACCTCTGTTAGCTGTGAAGGCAGGTGGCTCATGTCTGCTCCAAAGTTCTGGTTTCAAAATGGCTTTTTCCCAGGACATTCCTCTCTAGGCTGCAGTTCCTCAAAGATGTCACTCTTAGTTGCTCTTGTGGTGTTTGTCTTCTCTCAGCTTCTCCAGAGCAGAGTCTACTTTCAATGGCCATCTTCAAACTGTCTCTCATCTAAAGCTACTGTCTCAGCTTCTGTGCATACTTCAAAGTGTCCCTCTTGGCTGTAGCAAGCTTGCTCCTTATGTCTGAGCTTATATAGTGCTCAAGTAATTTAATTCAAACCCACTCTCCATGGAAATTATCCAACCAAAGGTCTTGTCCACAGTTGACTGAATCGCAACTCCATGGAAACGCCCAAAGGATTCCAAAATCTGATCAACACTAATATGTCTGCCCACACAAGATTGCATCAAAGATAATCATGTTTTGGAGGACATAATGCATCAAACTGGTACACTATGGAAATTCTAATAAGTCTATATAATCTCAAAACAAAGAATTAAAAGTATAAAACTGAAAGGGTCCTTTGGAAGCTTTCTCAACCAGATTTTAAAAATGTATGTTTTGTTATTGAATACCCTTTTAATTCCCACCAGAAGTGAAGTGTAGTCCCAAAAGAACAGCCAAATCACTGTTTTTCATTAAAAAGATAACTCAGAGGTTGACAATAATTAATCTTTCCAATTCAGGAAACATGATTATAGATGAAGATAAAGACAGAAGAAAATTTTATTAGAAATTATAGAAAAAATGTATGATGTGGTTGTTAATAGATGCAACCTGAATAAATGACAGAAAATGTGGCACAGAAGGTAAAGCACTTGGTGTTTAGGCCCAGTGCTAATCTGTAGCTGTTGGATGACATAAAAAAAAAAAAGACAGATAAAAATTACAGTGAAAGGATATCTATGGCCCAGAGGCATCCTTTACAAATTCTAATTTGCTGTTGTTCACTGAACTGTTTCATTCTTTAAATAGCCCACACATTCTATTTACTCTAAAACCAAAATGACAACCAAAGGTCTTTTGTGTGTGGGCACATTTGGGAATGGAACACATTTCCAGAGGTTTGGTCATTTTTGTTTCAGAAGCCATAGAAATTTATAGGGCAAACAGCTTAAGCTCATTATGTCCCTGCTGTATTTATGTACTGTATAATGTTGGCTTTCAATTCCATAATCTGCTGATTTTTTTTAACTTGACAACCACTGAAATAGAATCCTATGAATCTTTAAAATTTTCTTTGTCTTCCATCCCTTTGATTTAATGATTTTACTTCCATAATGGCAAGATGTGTTGTCATATATAGTTCAATGAAGTACTGACAATAATTAGAAAATATTTATTTAATGTAAAGAAAATTGAATAAAGTAATAGGGGAACATATATCTTAGATGCTTAAAAAATAATTCCCACTGAAATGTGTGATTTCTCCCATTTGGTTTTAAGTTCACATGTGTTAAGTAAAATAAAATGGCCACCTGTGTTGGGTATTGTAGAGAGAGAACCCTTTCCCAGAAGGGCTTTTCCAAAAGACAAAAAAAAGAAAAAAAAATTGACCTGCAGTAGTTTTCTAGGAAAATGGAACACACTCTACAAAAACGCAGATAAGTGACAAAGCTATTTTTTATCCAATAAAGATAGCATATCAGATTGGACAAATATACCATACCAGTCAGTATATACCTCCTCCCCACCTGGTAAGACCCCATGTAAAATGGAAATTTAATGTCAGAAGCAATTTCCTCACTTGCTTCTGTATTTGCTCTATATGAGCTTCCCCTCTCCACTCCCTTGTCAGAGCTGCCTTCTACTCTCTGAATGGAATGCCGCCTGATTCATGAATTTCTCAATAAAGTTGTGAGATCCTAAATTGCATGAAAAATATTTCTTTTATCATGTGATTTAAATTTTTTGGAATCATAATTTATCTACAAGATTTAATCACATTTCTTTGCTACTATTTTGAGAAAAATGCTTAGCCATGTTTCTACATCTATATTGTTTTCATAAGCCTAATTTTAATGTCTAGATGGGTCATATTTAATATATACATCAGGCTATAATAAACTATTTTTCCCATAAGAAATTTTTTTAAAATTCAATTTTATTGAGATATATTCACATACCATACAGTCATTCAAAGTGTACAATCAGTTGTTCACAGTACCGTCATATAGTTGTGCATTCATGACCACAATTTTTGAACATTTTCATTACCCCCCTAAAAATAAGAATAAAAAGAAAAGTAAAAAAGAACACCCAAAATATCCCATCCCCCCATGATTCACTTAATTTTTGTCCCCATTTTTTTCTACTCATCTGTGCAATCACTGGATAAAGGTAGTGTGAGCCACAAGGTTTTCACAATCACACAGTCACACTGTGGAAGCTATATAGTTATACAATCCTCTCAATCCTCTTCAAGAATCAAGGCTACTGGATTGCAGTTCAACAGTTTCAGGTATTCCCTTCTAGCCATTCCAATACACTAAAAACTAAAAAGGGATAGCTATATAATGATTAAGAATAACCTCCATAATAACTTCTCGACTCCATTTTAAATCTCTCTGCCACTGATGTTTCATTTCTCTTCCCTCTTTTGGTCAAGATGACTTTCTCAATCCCATGATGCCGGGTCCAGCCCATCCCCGGGAGTCATGTCCCACATTGCCAGGGAGATTTACACCCCTGGGAGTCATGTCCCACATGGTGGGGAGGGCATTGAGTTTACCTGCCGAGTTGGCTTAGAGAGAGAGGCCACATCGGAGCAACAAAAGATGTTCTCTGGGTCCCATGAGAACTTTAATTTTGCTATTTTTGGCTTTCATCAATACTGCTGTGATAAACATCTTATGCATATTGTCCATAATTTTGATTTAATTGAAATCAACTAACACTTACTATATTCCTACTCCAGATAAGGGCTTTAGAAATAGAAAGATGGTTAACACATGGTCTCAACGAGCTCATATGGTGAAGAGGGAGACCACTAAAATAGACACACATCTAAAAAAAATGACTGTCTTTTCTCAGTCCACCAATGAACAAAATCACCATGGTTAAGGACTTTTAAATACTAAAGGGAAAAGAGATTAAAATAAATTCATGAAACATTTTTGGTAAAAACGTGTAACAAAATATCAAAGGATGAGATGCCTTATCAGGATTGATTAATTAGCATTCATTAATTCCTATTCAAAAATTTCTTCCTGTTTTGAAACTCTCAAAGGATGCCTGTAACATTTTTTTCATTTGCATAACAATTTCTTTTAGCTTTACATTCTCTATTCTATTGTTCAAACCTATATTTAACCAAATGATCTTGGCCTACTGGAGAATTTCTTATGCAACATTCTCCACTAAATACATGTACAATTTAATTCTGACTCCACATGTGACAATTGTATGCAAGAACATATTGTAATATGGTAAATAACTGTTACTTCAATCCTTCAATGTGTCTTTTACAGGTTTTTAGCTCAGTTCCTTTTTGAGGTTGTTGTAAATAATTCTGAGGGGTTTGACTTTGTATAATCTGTCTTTTATTACTACTGATACTGAACAAAAGTGGTGGGTTCTCTGCCCAATGCACATAAGAGCCAATCCATGACAATGGGGTTCAAAAAGAGAAAAGGTTTTTTGCTACATACAATGTAGGAGATCAGATGGTCTATGGCCCCTGAAATCTCTTAGCGTCTAAGGGGTTAAGGATTTTCATGGATTCAAACAAGGGGGAAGGACGTTAGAGTTGTAACCACTACAATAGAAAGTATAAACAAGGCTGAGACTAAGCTAGAAAGATGACTACAATAGTTAGTATAAACCAGTGTGAGACTAGTTGAGTTTCAGTAATTTCAGGTATTAACTTCTGCCTAGTCTACAGTATAGAACAAAAAACATCTATATAATGATTCAGTAATCATAATCATTTATTCGTTCTTAATTTCTCAGTTACACTAACTCATCTCCTGATATATCATCTCAGCCTATGTCTTCTGTTGTACTAAACTTCTTCCTTTTTGTAATTACTTCCAACTGTAATTACTAGAGACTAAACTATACATGATCTGAAGGTCTGTGGCAATGGAATCATAAAAGTCAGGCAAGAGAGAAGCGATCAGTTGAGGAAATGAAGATGTTTCAAATTGAGAAAATATTACGAAATGAAATATATGAGCTGAGAAAATCTGAAACAATCATAAAAATACGACAGAAGCCATTTTTGACCCATGGATGTAACATTTGTGTGCTTATCTTAATAAAAAGACCTAAATGTTTTATGCTATTTACAATGATTAATTTTCTGTATGTCCTGCATACAAAATGGCCTCCAGCCTAATTCAATAGCATTGCTCTCAGTTGACATCTGTTTTCCTTTAATAATTAAAACAAGATCAAACAGGAGGTACCAGATTTATCCTCCCATATTAAATATCCAAGTAAAGGATGAAGTATATGAAACAACATTGTCCAAGATATTGGAATTCAGGAATGAAGGACTGAGATCCCTGAGATATGAGGAATAATTTATGTGAGCCTCATGGCAGCCTGGTTTGCTACCTTGGGAGAATCTCCATGCCAAGGAGCAGGATTGGAAAAACCATGTATTTCCTTGGCAATGTTGAACTATAGCAAAGCCCCGTGCTGCTAAAAAGTAGTGATGGTTGAGACATTCCCCACATTCCCATGTTACTGGGAATAGCTAACTGCAAGGGAACATCTTTCCTTGTGACTCAGCTAAAACTCACTGTCCACCCTTCTTTATGATTCTCTTGTTTAATTACATCTATAAATCTTCAGGACCCCTTCCTATTCTCTGAGACATTTTATTTTTATTTTTTAGTGGAAATGAACATTCTTCCTATGGCAATAAACTGAATAAATTCTTCTTTTTAATTGTCCAGTGCATTATTTTCTTTTACAGTTTGGTACCATGACTCAGATGGGATTGGACCTCACTTTTGAATCCCATTTACTCTGCCCATGTGAAACAGGCCTTTTTCTCCCTTTCCTGACTAGTGGACTGGGGATCTAACAGCAAGTCTAACTCCTGATCCTGTGCTCATAAATGGCAGGGCAAAGATTTGATTTGATTAGTTTTGACCGCTGGCTTCACTTTTGGTGCTGCTTCTTCTAATTTGTGTTTTGTTTTTGGTTTGTTTATAGCCTATAAGTTATTCCCCAATGGAAATTTTTTTTTTTCAATCTGATAATCTGGTGATCTCTGAAAATGGATTAATGGTTTATAGAAACCTTGTCTTAACTGGGTGAGAAATGACAGATATTCCGGTGTGTTATTCTTTACTGTTTGTCTATTTTGAGCTCAACTAATTAAGAATCTGTACCCACTAGGAAGAGAACAGTTCTTTCTTTGATATGGACCTGTGAATTTGTATATCGGTGATTACTCTTAATTCAAGATGGAATTTTAGAACTGAAGTTTTATGCTTTGTATCTGTGTTTGTTTGTTTATGAATCTGTAACTCAGTGAAGTCTTTACCTCAAATTCAGTGTGTATATTTTCCTACATCCAGATGGTGTAATCAAATTAGACAATAAAATATTTTAAGGGCATTATTATTCTGATTAGCTGATAGACAAATAAGCAATTATATTAATAGTCCTAATTTTTTTTGAAAAAAAAGGTAAACTGAAATTATAAGACATTCAGTGTACTAGATATCAAAAATATCCTTAAAGAAACCAACTTAGAAATGTTTAAGAATTGAAATTCATATAATTTAGATAAATTTTGGCAGATAAGACCAGTTTAATATTTTTAGTTTAATAAAAACCGCTATACCTTCTCTGATATTTCAGAGAATTAAGTATAATGCTTGCATAGGTTTTTATGCTATTTGGTTATGTTCTTTCTTAACTTGAACAGGCTTACTGATCAAATAAACTAGCATTAATTCTATTTAAAGTTTAAGATTATAAAAAATGTAAATTCGCCTTTAACCACATTGAGTTGTTATTCTGATGCACTTTATTTCAACAATGATTATGTTTTTTAGTGTGTCACCTTGAAGATCATTTCCGAGAACTTTAGGTTACTTATAGCTTTAGACTGTTGGCAAATTGGGTTAATCAAAGGATATCATTAGATTTGTAGGTAAATTCTAAGTAAGAAAACACTGCAACATCGCTTACTAAGCATAATTTAACTTTATATACTTTTACTTTTTACTTTTGTATGTAACTGAGAGACTATATTTTTGGTCTATAATGAACATTTATTTCTGACACTTTGATAAATGCATAAATAATATGTGTAGAAGTAGAAAGCTGTATTGTGGATGTTCATGAGCTCTACTAAGTAAACTGCAAAATGTTTATGTGTCAGGAAGTGCACAATTACCATATCTCACTCCCCCCAGTTTTCTCTGTGAAATAGAAATTAATTATCTTGGTTAAAAGTTATAATTAATAGGTGACAGACTACATTTAAAAGCAATACTTTCAGAGAAATGCAACCATTTAGGTACTTCTATTTTTAAGGAAAAGAGTGGTTTTGTCCTAAAGGAGTGGGTTTTTAGTGTCTTGACCCATTTGCATTCTTTAATGCATTTTTGAGGATTTCAAAGAGCTTTCTTTTGGGGTTATAATTATCAATATTTACTTTATTGGAAAATAAAATAGATTTTTTAATGCTTAGTTATTAATTCATTTGAAGATAGCAATGATGAACATATTGAATGTTAATACCATCTCAATAATACTATGAAATTAGTTCTAACCTCATGGAACCCCTGAGATTGGTCCTCAAGTTAATTGAAAGTCTGTTCCAGAATATATGTTCTGTTCCAGAGCATAATGAAAGAGAAAATTTGGAAGTTAAAGTATATTTGCCTTGGTTTATAATGCCTGAGCTTGAAAAGCTATGAAATGTTTAAAATCTTAGTTAAAATTGATGGTCTTTCTTTCTTTAATGCCTTTTTCTATATTAAGGTTTATTCTTTTTTCTGTGCAATCTGCATAGATAGCTAATCTTCTTGTTCTTACCGAATAACCTGCTATGGTTTATGCTGAATTTTTTATGTCCTTAATTGTTTAAGGAAAAAAAAATCTCTCTTAGGAAAGAGCTAAGTTTCTTTACAATTATGTCAACATCTATGTTCATTTGTATATGTTTGGTTTTCACTTTGAAATGCATAGTAACATGCATTTCAACAGGATAATCTGATTTCTATTTTAAGTGTCTTGATTTTCCCTTCCAAAAATAAAATCCTAAATGTAAAATTAAATTAAATCAAATTTTCAGGATGATGCTTATAACAGAAACTTGAGATTTCCCAGATGATCCCTGGAAAAATTACAAAGATTTGTTCCTTCACTTTGTAGAAGGACAAGTTCTAGAAATGATTAGGTTTATTTGATATGCTCCTGTTGATAAGATTCCTTGGATTTGTTTTCAAATAGAAGAGACGTTTAGCCTTCCCTCGGTTAAATTTGTATGTGAAAAATATTGTTAATGTATATATTTCAGAAATTGTATGCTGCGTGGGCATTTGCTAGAGAATTGTCAGTGCCTTCAGTATCAGTTACCTGTCTGATTTATCAGTCTTGGTGCTACTTTTCCTGATATCAACAAACAGCAGTAAAGTATTATCAGCCATAATTTCTGTTAATCCAAATGTATCTTGATTAGAAAGGTAGCACAGCAGAAATACTGGCCTATCCAATAATGAAAACATAAAGTTACAATTAGCTGCCCCTGCCCCATTTCATTTTAACAGGTACCTTAACACTACTAAATAACGTCCAAGTTATTTAATCCAAGAGGCTTAATGAGCAATCATGAAACAACTTTTACATTACATAAGGATTTTTAAAGACTATGTAAAAGATGTAGCTTTCTGGCCAGGTCTATCCTTTCCAAAGTCAAAGTTAATTGTGCCTAGTGCAACACTGATTAACAATATTCCTAAATCTACATTGTTTTCATTGTTATTTTAGAATCATATCCAAAACTGTAATAATTCCAGTTAATATTTCCTTCATTTTGTTTTTATTAGAGCATGTTTGCTTAATTTACAGCAAGGAGAAAATAAGCTGGTTCTTGTTTTGATCCAAACGTTGATGTTTTAAAGGTTGTACACAATATTTGTTAAAAAGAACATATAAAAATACCTTTTCAGAAGCTTCTATAAGAAAGAAAATACAAAGTTTAACTCCACAACTTTCCTCTTTGCTAGAACTGCAAACTACTGCTACAGTTTTAAATAGACTTTTTGTTGTTTAAACTATACATCCAGGAAAATCTAAAAAAAAATTAAACAAACGTGCATATAAATGATTGCATAGCAGAACATGAACATAAAATGCAAACAGTAAGAAATGAAAGTTAGAAATACCATCAAATATCAAAGGTTCTAGAATCAATCCTTTAAACACATTCCACAAACAGTATTTAAAAACCATCTTGTGTCTTCACAGGCAGGGCAAGATTATTAAAACCAAAAAGGAAAAAGCAACCCTCAAAAAGGAATCGTTTTCCCACAATATTTCTTACTTAAATCTGCAAGCGAGCAATCTGAGATTTTTGAAGATGCTAGCTTTTATTCTGAAATGAGATTGGACATGTCATTAAGTTACTTTTATGGCCTCCAAAACAATCTCTCAGAGAAATAATAGAAATGATAAATAGCTAAAGGTATCATTTCCTCATATTTAGCCAGGTACTGCCAAGTACAAAATAATGTACTAATTACCAATCGGTACACTGATAATCAGTCAAAAACTCAAGAGATGTGACTCTTGCTTTAAATTGACTAATCCTGTCCCCCAAATTATTTAAAATTTCATGGCACCACTGAATCATCTAGTAATGGGAGTGTTGTCTTTCAACTTGCCTCACATAAAATAAACTGAGGTGTGAAGAGCAAGCCTCCCTCATAAAGAGGTAGGCAGATTTTGATACAAATGCACAAACCAACTGAGTGCTAGAAGCATCAAAATTCAGTTATTTTACACTATGCACACACACAAACAAAACCTACTTTGAAACAATTTACTTGCTTCTAACAGCAGTAAGAAAACTAAGCAGAATCCTGGGCAACAATGCTCCTTAAAATTTAGAACTACAAAACAGCATTCTTTCCCCCTAACATTATTCATATCATCAAAGACCTGCTCAAATTTAAGGTGAGTTCTGATATTTTTTATGTTTCAAATCTTCATAGAAACCAGAAAAAAAGCAGTGAAGGCTCTGTACACTCAAAAACTCAACTTCCCTGAAAATGCTACTTAACCCAGTTGGCATCATTCCTCAAGGCAGTGGGGGATTACAAAAGAACTACTTATTCCAAACTGCTTCATAAATAAAATATTATAATGAACCTAGACATCTTGATAAGACATTAAATGTCCACCCTGAACCTAAATGCATCTGAGCAGTCATTGCTGTACTGTGGCTACAACTTCACTTGTGTATCATTCTATTTTATTAACAAGCTACATTTCTAGGTTAACAGTTCTACCAAATATGGATATGAAAGTTTATCTTGAATAAAACAACGTTGCAAATTATGGTCAACCAACACCTTTCACCAATACTTCAAGCATAAAAAAATGAGAATCTTTACAAAACTATAGACACTACAAATTGGTAGCTGCTCATTAACATTAAACAAACTGGACTCTTAAGAGTGGCTTCTCAACAGCGTATCATTTTAATTATAACCATTGCCTAGTACAGGGAAAACTAACAAGCATTGTGTTTTTTTTTTTAACCATCATTGCAACATTGTATTCCTGATAATTTAAGTAAACCAAAAACAACGAGTAAATGAATGATACATTCCTAAAATATCATGGCTTAAGCTATTAGTGGCCACTGGATTTAGGACTAGTCCAAGACCTTGATCTAGATTTTGACCTAGACCTAGACTGTGATCTTGACTGAGATTTGGATCTAGGTGGTTCTTTTTTCCTTGATTCCTTTTCATATCTTGAGCCAGACTTATAATACGTTTTGCAATCTGTTTTAGAGGTGCCTCTACTTTTGGTGTGAGATGCAGATCTAGAACGTGATTTAGTCTTCATTTTTTTCTTGGACTGGGACTTGGACCGTGATCTTGAATTGGATTTAGATCTTGAAAAAGATTGATTTTGGTGTTTGAATCTTTCATTGTTGGAATGGCTTCTGCTACACCGTGGTCTTCCAGTCAGTCTACTGTTTCTAGGACTATAAGATCTGTAGTTGTAATCAAAAGACCAACTTCTTGATCACCTCCTTTCATAGCTTTGGCTTCGAGAACGTCTGTCATAATCATCATAGTGAGAACTGAATACATTGCTAGAGAATTCTTTTGGATATAAACCTAGAAGTGGGATTGTGGGGTCACATGGTAATTTTATACTTAACTTTCTAAGGAACCACGAAATTGTCTTCCACAGTGGCTGCACTGTTTTACATTCCCATTAGCAATGAATTAGTGCTCCTATGTGGAACCACAAAATTGTCTTCCACAGTGGCTGCACTGTTTTATCTTCCCATTAGCAATGAATTAGTGCTCCTATGTTCCCACAAACTCTCCAACATTTGTAATTTTCTTTCTTTGTTTGTTTTTTTTAATAGTAGCCAATACAGTGTGTGTGAAACGGTATCTCATTTTGGTTTTGATTTGCATTTCCCTAATGGCTAATGACGTTGAGCATCTTTTCATGTGCTTTCTGGGCATATGCACATCTTCTTTGGAGAGATATCTATTCAAGTATTTGGCCCATTTTTAAAATGGAATGTCTGTCTTTTTATTGTTGAGTTGCAGGATTTCTTTATAAATTCTTGACATTAAAAACCCTTGTCAGATATGTGGTTTCTGAATATTTTCCCCATTATGTAGGTTGTTGTTTTACTATCATGATAAAGTCATTTGAGGCAGAAAAGATTTAATTTTTATTACAGTTTCTTTTGTTGGTTGTGCTGTAGGTGCAAAGTCTAAGAAAACATTGCCTAACACAAGGTCCTTAAGATGCTTCCCAGTGTTTTCTTCTAGGAGTTTGATAGTTCTGGCTTTAAGTCATTGATCCCGTTTGAGTTTGTTTTTGTATATGGTATGAGGTAGAGGTACATCTTCTTTCTTTTACAAATGGAGATCCAGTTTTTTCAGCACCACTTGAAGAGACTGTTCTTTCCTAATTGAGTGGTCTTTCCCCTTTGTCAAAAGTCAGTTGGCCATAATTGTGAGGGTTGATTTCTGAGCTCTTAATGCCGTGCCATCGGTTGATATGTCTGTCCTTGTGCCAGTACCATGATGTTTTGATTACTGGGCTTTGTAATAAGTTTTAAGATTGGGAAGTGTGAGTTTTCCAACTTCATTTGTCTTTTTCAAGATGACTTTGACGATTCAGGGCCTCTTGCCCTTCCATATAAATTTGATTATTGGCTTTATCTTTTCTGAAAAGAAGTTTGTTGGAATTTTAATTGGTATTGAAGTGAGTACGTAAATTGCTTGGGTAGAGTTGACATCTTAACAATATTTAGTCTTCCAATCCATGAACACAGAATGTCCTTTCATTTACTTAGGTCTTCTTTGATTTCTTTTTACAATGTTTTGTAGTTTTCTGAATACAAGTCCTTTACATCCTTGGTAAGATTTATTCCTAGATACGTGCTTCTTTTAGTTGTTATTGTAAATTTAATTTTTTTCTTGATTTCTTCTTCCAAATATTCATTGCTTATGTACAAAACACTACTGATTTATCTTTTTATAATTGAGTGTTAAGAATTTTTGAAAATATTTTCTTGATATAAGCCTCTTATTAGATATAGGATTTTCAAATATTTATTCTCATGCTATAGGCTGTCTTTTTTTATTTTTCTCAGTGGTATCCTTTGCAGCACAAAAGTTTTTAATTTTGCTGAAGTCCAACTTAGCTATTTTTTCTTTTCTCACTTATGCTTTGGTGCCATTGAACTGCTTCTTAAATAAGATTTCAAAGCATTTTTTGCATTGTTGAAGCTTAATATCATTGTATTTTCCCCCTGGAACTTGATATATTTACTATCTTTTTAGGGAAAAATTTCTGAAAGCAATCCAGTCAACAGTTTTCCATATGTTTTCGTGAGGTTATATTCATATTGGCTGCCTAGAGATAGTATGGATAATTTTCTTTTTCTGAAATTAACTGTGATTTTTTTAAATGAGTACTCAGGAGATGAATGACCATGGAGTCACCCACAAGGTAAGAATTTTTTTGTAGTTGATTGGCATCTGGTTAAATTGGTAGTCCCAACAAGAGAATCCTAAGGTAATCAGTCTAATAGCAGGTATTTACTGATTCTGGGCCCCAGGCCAGGCTAAGCATTGTGGGATTCTGGTGAGCAGTTCAGGATGAGCCAGGTGGAGGAAACACAGCTAATACTCAAGAAGCAATCATGAACAATCTTTCAAATTCCCAGTGTATCCAGCTAAGTGCTATTCAAGTAACTCCTCAATAAACATTTGTCAAATTAACAAAAACATAATATAGAATTGGGGACTCAATGTGGTATGGACATACTCATGCCATGACCTTGGGTAACTTATGTCATCCTTCTGAGCCTCTGTCAATTCATCTGTAAATGGGGACAATAATGCTCAGCTCAGAGGCATGTAAGCAAGAGGGACAAGACACTGCCTGCTCATTGTGCACTGAAACTGCCACGAATGCAGGAACCTACAGAGGCAGCCGAGAGAAAAGGGTAAGAACATGGGCTTGGGAGTTAAATGCCACTGGGTTAGGATTTAGTAGCTGTGTGCTCTTGGACAAGTCCTCATCTCTAAAACCCACTTTATGAGATTGTTGCTGGGATCATTTAAAACAGGGTAATATAGACAAAAGGCTCAACAAATGAAGATCTTTTAAGTGAAGGAGGCAACAAGTGCAAAGCACAAAAGTGCTCAATTCTCCCACGATGAGGGGATGTGGTGGGAAGTAACACAAAAGTAGGTTTGAGTATATCCTGGAAAGGAACTAAAAGCAGAATTTGAAGACTTAAACCAGGCATGATGAGAACCTTTGAAGGATTTTAATCAACAACTATTTTGCTTGATTCTTACCTCAGGCCAAAAAAGGCAACTTGCTACCTTGGGAAAAGCCCTGTTGTGGTAAACAGGAGGCTGGGTTTAGTTTTTAGCTCTGACACTAATTAGCTCTGTGCCTTAGACCAGTCATTTAGTCTCTCTGATCTTTATAACCATGAAAGTTCCTCAAAGTTTATTCTGGGAAAAAATTAAGCTCCAAGCCAATAGATGTGGTTGTCCTAGTGGTGCCACTGTGAGACTGAAGCTGAAGTTTAGAAACTAAACTTCATTTGGTCACCTGGGTCTGGCAATTTTCTAACACCAACAAACTTGGTGCTCTGAAACATCCTTGATGGCTTGTATGGCAAAATGGGTGAGCATAGATAGATATCCATTTCCAAGCCAAAGTGGTGTTTGGCAACATATTCCAAATGGCTCATACATCTGCCTGCAACAAGACTGATGGTTCCATGAAATTTCTGCAACATGTTTCTTGAACATTTTCTTGGCATGTAACATACATATAGAAAAGTGTTCAAAGCACTAGTGTCCTGCTCTTCTAGTTTTCTCAAACTGAAGACCCCAGAGTAATCAGTTCCCAAATCAAGGAGCAGAACATGGATCTGGCCCCAGAATCCCACTTGTACCCTCTCTAGTTATTACTGTCTCCAAGGATAAGCACTTATTTCTAATAGCCTGGACTAATTTTTAAATGTCAACAAAACTTGTTAAAAATAAAGATTACTGTGTTTAAGAGATCTTCATATGCCATTCAAAAGTCTAATCTTTTGCTTGTACCTGAATAAGTAGGTAAAACACTTCAGAAATTAGTTGGACAATGCATCTCAAGATCTGTTAACACATTTATATTATTTTGTAATTGGAAATGTATCCAAAGGAAAATTTGCTCAGAAAAGGATGATTTTATAGTCATAGACATTTTCACTTGAAACTTTTCTGTAATTATTACACTAGAAAGTAACTTAGACATTCAGCAATAGGTGAATCATTAAGTAAATATATCGATACAAATCATGAAACATTAATCAGCCATTTAAAGGAAAGACTCTATAACAACAAGGAGAGTACTTATCTTATCATGTTCTGTAGAAATTAAGAGTCAAAAATGGCCGTATGCTAGGGCCACTTCTTTATAAAACTCAAATGCATAAGGACAAGAACTTGAAAATATTTATGGAGAGATGGTTACTTTCTACATCTGTTATGAATTTATAAAATTGTAGTATAATAAAAACTTGATGGGCAAAATGAGAACATGTAAACATGTCTATTTAAAATAAAGACAAATTTATAACAGCATAGTCAGACCTTTTAAAGTACAAAGGAACAGGAGTGTTGCAGACTTCTTTCTTTTTAAAAATCTGAAAGTCATCTGATTGTTATCAGAATGATAAAAATTCTCAAGCATGACATCCCCCAGTGTTGGAAAGAATTCATAGAAATGGACGCTTTCATACAGGGATAGTGGGTATATAAACTGCTACATCCTTCTGGAAAACCAATGAGCAATACTGGTGAAATAAAAATGTATGTGCTCTTTGACCCAACAATCTTCCATCCCAGATAAATAAAAACACTAGGACTCAAAAATATAGGTATCAAGTGTATTGAGTTGTCACAGCATTGTTTGCAGTACAAAAACCAACAGCAAAAAAAAAAAAAAATATGAAAACAACCTGGATGTCTATCAGTTGCACAAAGTTTGGGCACCTAAACTGTGTTACAACCAGAGAATGAAACATTTTGCAGCTGTTAAAAGGAATGACTTAGATCTCTAAGATTGACTTGGAGGAATCCTCATGAATGACTGCTAAGTGTGAACAAGAGGTCAAAGAGTAATGTGATTAATAAAAACTCATTTTGTAAAGTCGCTACAAAACATCACACACATTTTTGGGTTCATAGAGGAACATGTGAAATGATTCTCTGGTTACCCAGGAAAACAAGGGGATGACTATTAACTTTTCCTTACTACATCAGTTGGTTTGAGTAGATGTTATTGTAAAATTTCTGTAAAGGGCTTTAGTAAAAATGATACAATTTTTTAAAAGTGAATGATTCCTTACCTAACCTGTAGTTTCAAGAGTACACCGGCTCGAGAATAAAACAAGCTCATGACAATGGTCATCAAACAGTTTTTTTTCTGACTCCAGCCCCCAGACTCTCTGAAAGGATAACAACTTCTTTTAAATTCCTTCTGAACATTTTTGGATGCCCCTGCAGGTTTCTCATGTGCATTCGGCAAATAAATCCCCTTTTCTTGGGGAAGGGAATGTGTGAAGAGAGGGACACCTGTTTCCTTCCCCGACATGCTGACTCCTTGTGCTAAAGTCTCCCCATCTGTCCTACAACATTGGCTCTATCCAGTGCCTGCTGATGTGCCTATGAAGCAGTTAGTCCATGACATCAAGAATGTGGGCATTTCTCCTGAGATTGCTGATTCCTGTTCCCGATGACCCACATGCCGCTGACATGATGCTGACTCATTGTCCTCCCCAGGTCTCACAGAGAGATGAGTGAAGCAGAGTTTTGTTTTCACTTGCTCTTTTATAAAAGTCTCCTTCCACCCTTAGGCCTCAGGCACTCTCAGGGGCTGCGCAAAAGGGCCATTTGCTGTGCAGTCACTCCCTCTGTCACTGCTGCATTATCCAGGAACCTAAGTTGCAACATGGGCTTTCCCAGACCTCCCATTAAAATCCACCTCAGTGGGCCCCCTTCATGAGTCTCTGTGTTAGTTTGCTGGGGCTGCCCTAAGAAAGTGCCACAAACTGGGTGGCTTAAAACAACAAAGATTTACTTACAGTTTGGGAGGCTGAAGTCTGAAATCAGGGGTTCAGCACGGCCATGATACCTCGGTTACCTGGAGTGGAGGATCCTTCCTTGCCTCTCCCCCCTTCTGGTGTTTGCTGGCCATCCGGGGCATTCCTTGGCTTTGTAGATGCATTGCTCCAGTCTGTCCCTCCACCATCACACAGCTTTCTCCCCTGTGTGTCTGTCTGTCTCTGGGTCCAAATTCCTCTCTTCTTGTAGGACATCAACCATATTGGA
Organism: Choloepus didactylus; assembly: GCF_015220235.1. Classification (NCBI taxonomy): domain Eukaryota; kingdom Metazoa; phylum Chordata; class Mammalia; order Pilosa; family Megalonychidae; genus Choloepus; species Choloepus didactylus. Next base: position 21,431,653 of record NC_051325.1, on the reverse strand, counting down.
CTAGGGCTTACTCTGATCCAGTTTCAGCTCATCTTAACTAATAATATCTTCAAAGATCCCATTTCCAAATAGGACCGCATTCATGAGAACAGGGATTAGGACTTGAACTGACTTTTGGGGAACACAATTCAAACCTTAATGCCCTCCAAACATTTCCAGATACGTGCAAGTCCTTAGAACAAATACAGTTTAGGCTCAAACTGGGCCGCTTCTATCCAGACTAGATTTTCAGTCCTTGGAGTCATTCTGATGTCCAAAGGCAGACTTCCTGAGGTCATAAATCATCCAAAGGAAAGTTGTTTGGGTAGAGCCTCTCCTCACCCTAATATCCTTCGGAGGCATTGAGGACAATTAAGGCTCTTCATGATCCCACTCTTCTTGAAGGGTAGATTGGATTGGCCGAGAGGTCAAGGGTACCTTGAAGGAATCAGTGATGTCCTGGGAGCCACCTGGTGTGGGGGTGCCTCTTCTAGTCTTTTCTGGGACAAGCATGGGAGGGTTTCATTACAGCCTTGGGTGTTTCATGATCTCATTGTGGGCTTGCTATCTTGTCAGGGAGGTGACAGAGAGAAGGGTTTTCCTTTATTTTTTTCCACCCTTAACCTTCTGGTTTCCCCAAGGAGGCCTTATTTCATTTGGATTTCACTTGCAGAGTAGAGTGCATGAGAAAAACATGTGGGTCTGGGACACTGGTTCCATCCAGGGCTGAAATGACTTTTTGATGTCTGAAGCCTGAAGGGCCCAGTGTACTCTACATTGTACATTTTGGATGCCTTATCACCCCAAAGCCTGCCATTTTGTGAAGAATATTATGCTGAATGCTCTACTGGATCCATTCAAGTCATGTCCCTACAACCTAATTGGCATTGCTACATAAGCTTGGAAACATTTCTTTGGAGTCCCCAGAACTTAATATTTAAAAACGACCATGAGGTGTCCTTCCCTTGATAATGAGTTTGATTCACGCAGCCACTTGCCATAAGCACCTTCATAAATAATGTCAGACTTGTGCTATTGCATCTAATTCCTAGGTGTTCTTCCCACCCTTGCCCCAAATATCATAACCTAGGTCTGGCACAGAGCTGTGAGCAATCTGGGGCAATCTTTTGACTTCTCAGAGCTGTTCATCCTTTCCTCACCCACTCTATGAACTCTGTGGGAGACACACAGTGTTCCACAAAGTGCTGAATGAATGAATGAAGCTCAGTTTACTCATCTTTCAAGCAGGGAGGTTGGGACTAGCCTATTCTAAGGTGTCATTCAGCCCAAACACTATGTGAGTCTCTAAATCTATATCATCATAGCTGCACAGGCTACTGTTCCATTTGTTGTTAGGACACTGATATGTTCACACATTTGATCCACAGAAAGAAGACAATGTCATTATACCCAGAATCGGATTCAGGATAAAAAGTTTACTTTTTAAAAGTACACTACTTTCAGAAAATCCATTAGGAAAAATAATGAAAAGATGATTAATTTCTTTTTTTAAGTCTTGAAGTGACCAAAGCTTAATTCAAATCTTCTATCATACATTAAAAATGTCTAAACCATATCATCTAATCAACTGCAAAATGGATGGGTTTGGTGGCTTAGACTATTATTTACAAGATTCCAATGAGAAAATTACATAAATGTGTCAGGGAACTGGTTCTGATTTGAGATAGTTATACATAATGGGGATAAACTATAAAGACTTGGAGACAGAACAATTTGTCTTGAATTCTGGATCTGCTGTTTACTAGCTCTGAGCTGTTAGTCATTCTGTGACTCAGTTTCCCCATCAGTATAATGTACAATGCATATACTATTTTGTCTATGATTTCAGAACTTTTGGATACTCTGTGACGTATTTATGACACTTTTTCAGACTAACAAATCCATCGTTTTAAGTTTAGTGCTTATTATCTGAAGGTATAACTAACATGCTGTTTTAAAATAAGTTTATCCTGTAGTTTCCAACTTTTTAGATATTGTGTAGATGCAATGGGGTTTCCCTTTATGGAAGTGAAATACGTGTTAATGGAAAATAAATTCATGTCCTTAAAGAGAAGGTACAAGCCTTGCAAAATGATTTGGAAACACTCTCAGGAATTGCTATGAATAAGTGTTTAATCTTCCCTAAACTAGAGAACAGGCCATGGAGGATGAAGTACAGATGACCAAAGAGAAGCAGAAGTAACAGTGATTGGTGTGGAAGGAAGATAGCTATAGAGCTTATCTACGGTGAGGGCCTAAAACTGACATCCATCATGGCCTGGTTGATAAGCTCCAGATGTAAGGAAAGGGAAGGAGCCTTTGATCTACTGAATCCTCACTGGGCCTGCCAGGTTAGAGCTACCTCTCTCCATGTTGATGAGGAAAGTCTCAAGATGCGCTGCAATAAATTGGGTAATCTGGACTTGGGACTGTTTCCCAAAGTCCCTTAATTAGTGTCACTTTCATCATCAAGTCCCTGGTTACTAGCTCATGGTGGGTTTTTCTTCTGCTGGGATTGATACATTATGAGGACCCAGTCACATGGAAATAGAACATTCAATCTGTTGCATTCCCTACTAGTTTATACACTTCAGGTCTGGGTAACTCAACCATTCCCAATTAGACTCCAGGAAGGGCTCTCATTTTTGATACAGTCAGAACCTCTCCTTTTGCAGTTGGGGAAACTGAGGCCCAGGTGTGTGACTTGTATAGGAAGATCACTACTGGCTAATGGCAGAACTGGATAAGAACCCATTTCTCCTGACTCAAAGTTCAGTGCTTTTTTTCATATGGCTATGCTTATCCTATGCAAAATGTACATTCGTAAAGAGTAATAGTGTATATCCTCATCCATATTCCTAAAGGGAAATGTAAATTGTGAGTGTCTAGGGGTAACAGTTTTGGGAGATATCCCTCTATGGGTGGGCCAAGTGATGACTGACAGATTCCCTGAAGTTCCCAGAAGCAGCCAATGTCACAAAAAATACTGAGGAAAGGCTATGTGGGAGGAGCCTGGCTGAGAGTGTAAGTTCTGGGCTTTTTATGCATTCAAGAAAACATTTTGAGTAAGAGCTGGCTCATTACGCCTTGAGGGAAGACCACTGCAGCTGAAATAAAATGTATCCTAATTAAATCTTCTGAGGAGTGCCTCATGCCATTTCTTGTGCTCTGTTTCTGGCTTATGAAATCATCTAACCTATGCTAAGTCCTTTGTTGGGATGAATCCAGAGTGAAAAGAGAACAGGATTCTTCAATGGCCTACAGAAGATTGCAAAAGATCCATGTGGACTCAACCCTAAATCCTGATTGTGAAATATCAGAATGGATAAAGAGAACAAAAGATGTCCTGACAACAGAATTATCATTAGGAACATTGCAGACCAGATAAACAACAAAACAATGCTTTCAGAACACTTTCTCTTCTTCCTTTTTCTCTTCTCCTTCCCTCCCTCCATGCAACCCCTCACCCACCTATCCTACCTCATTTTTCCTGAATTTTCCCTACTACACTTGTTTCATTATAAACAGACCTGTCAAGTCTTCTCCTCTCAAATCTGAACAATATTATTGACTCTTCCCGTATGGCATTTGCTGGATTGTTTTCATATCTTAAATTGGGATTTTTGACCTGCGATTTGTTTTACCAAATTTAATTCTTACAATACACATTATTCTGCAGCTTGCTTTTTCTCCCTAAACATACCACAAACAGTACGTAAGTTCAATGTGAAGGTAACTAACTTTCTGTTTTAACTGCTCAATATATTCCTTTGCAGGGTGTTACCACAATTTGTTCATAAAGAGACATTCCATTTATTTCCAGTAACCAAGTTCTAGGCTGTTAGAGACTCAGATTTTAATAATGGATTTCAAGAGAGTGCATCCCATGTGATACTCTCTACTACATCAATTTTCTAACCAGTATCTAATTTCTACACAAAACTCTCATTTGCTATCAGTGGGAAACACACCTCCAGGTAACAGCATAGCTTTCCTCTAGAGAGAAAGAGATACATGAGTTATACATAGTTCAGGACTGTATGTTCCTTCTTCAGTGGACACTACAACTGCTGACTACTGAAAAGACAGCCTTAAATACACACTTTGGGCACACCTGGGTGAGAGATGATGAATAGTAGTTTAACTTTGCTTCCTAAGCTAATTACATAAAAGTATATGTTGGCTTTTTTACATGAGCTCTGTCTACCCAGCAAAGAGGAGGGCACATTTCTTTAGCACTACATTATTTCTCCATGTGAGAAATAAATGCTTCCAAATCTGTTTTACTTCCAAAGCAAGTTTCATGAAACAAGAAATTAGTTGAAAAATATTCTTTTAAAACAATCTATAATTAATTAGTTTTAAGTGTATAAACATGCTTTGAGCATAATGGCTTTTTTCTGCATTAACTGAAATAATGTCTTTTGAATTACAGTATTTTAAAGAAACCCATGTTTTATCTTTCCCCACGGAGATTTCACAATTTTTGCCCACATTCAAAATACTGGCTATTATTAAGGTATTAATTTTATAACATTTGTCATCTCTTTCAAAAATCATTGGTTTCAATTTTTAAGTATATCATTTTTTTTTTAATTCAGTTTTATTGAAATATATTCACAAACCATACAGTCATCCATGGTATACAATCAACTGTTCACAGTATGATCATATAGTTATGCGTTCATCACCACAATCTATTTCTGAACATTTTCCTTACATCAGAAAGAATCAGAATAAGAATAAAACCTAAAAGTGAAAAGAGAATACCCAAACCATCCCCCATCCCACCCTATTTGTCATTTAGTTTTTACTCCCATTTTTCTACTGATTTTTTTTCAATTTTTTAACTTTGTTTATCAAAAAATTAAAAACAAACAGGCAAACAACAACCAAAAAAACCCCACAACATTTCAAACAAAGCAATGGATTAAGGAAAACAAATAACCTAAAATAACTACTTTGCTTCCAATATGTTCCTACCATACCCCAAGAAAATTAATAAACCATGTCCAAACAGAGGAGTAAGAAAAACAAATAATCTAAAATAACTACATTGCTTCCAACATGTTCCTACCATACCCCAAGAAAATTAACAACCCCTAAGAAAACAAAGGAATAAGGGAAAAAAAAAAACCTAAAATAACTCTATTGCTTCCAACATCATCTTACTATATCCAAGAAAGTTTACAAACCATAATCATTCCTGAGCATTCCCATAACATTGAGATTACCCTCCATAGTTTATCTGTTCTTATTAGATTATCATTCCCCCTCCACTAATTGGTACCTCTAGGTCCCCTACATTCTACAGTATAAAACATTGTACACTTTTCACAGAATTCACATTAGTGGTAACATTAAGTATATCATTTTATCTTTACTATAGGTTTTATTGGTTTCATTGCTCAACACTAGGCCTTTTTCAGTACTATTTCTGCTTTTTAAAATTTTGATTGATTCCTCAGGTAGCATATTTAGTCTATTTGGTTTTGTTTTCAGGAAGGATGAGGGGATGCTACATTTTCAGTGTCCTAGTATTTTTTTTTTTAACTGAGGTATAATTAACATAAAATAAAATTCACAGGCGTCATGTGTTCAAATTGACGAGTTTTGATAATTGTAGAATCTGTGGGACCACCACTCAAATTATTGTACAGAGTGTTTGGATCCTCCCTGAGCCTTCATATACCTTGCCAGCTCATTCTTCACCTTGCTTCACTCCTCTCCATCCCACCAGCCACTGTCTGATTTCAATTGCTGTGATTTAGTTTCCCCTGTATTTGCATTTCAAATAAATGGAATCATGCAGCAAAACCATTTTGTATCTTGCTTCTTTTGTTAATTTTATGGTTTTGAGATTCAGCGACGTGACTGTATATACCATTAGCATATTCTTTTTTATTGCTAAATAGTATTCCATTATATGAATTTACTACAATTTGTTCATTCAATTGTTTGTTGATGGGCTTGTTTTTCATTTCGGTTGTTTCCAGTTTTCTAATATTGTGAGTAAGGCTGCTCATATAAATCTTTTGGTAAACATATGCTTTTCTCTTGGTTATGAGTGAAATTGCTGGGTCATAAGGTTAAGTTAAACTCTTAGAAACTGCCAAGCAGCTCTGAAAAGACACTGTTCTACATTATAGTCCAACCAGCAGGGTACATAGGTTCCAGTGTTCGACATCCTTGACAAGACTTAAATTTGTCCGTCTTTTTTGTATTAGTCATTCAAGCAGGTGCCAATGATATCTCATTGTGGTTGTAATTTGTATTGTACTGATAACTACATGTCCTTTTCAGTTAATGTCTTCTATCCTTATTCTCAAATAACCAGTAATCTGGTTTTTGTCACTACAGATTAGTTTTGCTTTATCTGGAATTTTATACAAATGGAATCACATGGGATGTATTTTTTAACAATTTTTTTCTTTTATGACTCATTCTTTTAATGTCCAACCTAGATATTGCAAAAATTTTCTCCTATTTCTTTTAGAAGTTTTATGACTCTAACTTTATATATAGGTCTATGGTTCATCTCAAATTAATTGAAGTAAGGGTTGTGATCCATTTTTTTTCCATGTGGATATTCTGGTAGTTCCAGAAATATTTGGTGAAAAGACTCTACTTTCCCAATTGGATTAATTGGTCACTTTGCCAAAAATAAATTGAATGTTTATGTGTGAATCTAATTACTTTATTTGATTATGAATATATTTGATTTATGAATATTATGCTAATATGACCCAGTCTTGATTATTATAGCATTATAGTAAGTCTTGAAATCAGGTAGTAAAAGCCCTCCAGTTGTTTTTCTCAAGTCTGTTTTGTATATTTGTGTTCCTTTCCATTTGCATATGAATTTTTAATCAATTTATTAATTTCTACCAGAAAACTTGCGGAGATTTTGATTATCATTGCATTGAATCTGTTCATCAAACTGGGGATAACTGACTTAAAAATATTGAGAATTTAAATCCAGGAACATGGTTTATCCCTCCATTTATTTGGTCTCCTTTAATTTCTATTGAAGTATTATAGAATTTATAATGTACATGTCTTGTATATATTTTGTTAAGTATATCCCAAAGTTGATGCTATTGTAAATGCAACTTTTTAAAATTTCATTTTCAATGGTTTGGTGCTAGCATATAGTAATACAATTGATTTTTGTACGTTGGCCTTGTATTCTGCTACCTTCCTAAATTCTTTATTAAATCTAGTAGTGGTTTATTTATTGAAGACATCTTAGGAAGTTTTTATGCACACAACCATATTACCTCTGAACAAAGAGAGTTTCACTTCTTCCTGTCTTATCTGGGTACCTTTAATGTCCTTTTCTTGCCTTATTGTGCTAGCTAGTATTGCTAGTATAAAGTTGAACAGAAGTGGGAAGAACATCCATCCTTGCCTTTTTCCAATATTAGGGCGAAACAGTCAACCTTTTACCACTACATATATTGTTTGCTGTGGATTTTTCAGGTTTAAAAAATTCCCTTCTGTTTCTCATCGGTTAAAAGTTTTTCAGATGACTGGGTGTCGTAACTTGTCAAATTATTTTTCTACATCTGACATGATCATATTTTTCTACTTTATTATATTAATAGGCATATTATAGCAATTATTTTTTGAATAATAAATACATCTTATATTCCTGATATAAATTCTACTTGGTCATGAAGTTTTATTCTTTTTTGCATTGCTAGATTCAATTTCCTAATATTTCACTAAGGATATTTATGATATTGATTTTAATTTTTAATTTCCTGTAATATCTTTGTCTGGTTTTGGTATCAGGGAAATCTAGTCTCATAAAATAATTTTAGAAATATTTCTTTCTCCTCTATTTTCTGAAAAAGTTTGCATAGAATTGGCACTATTTCTTCCCTCTGGAAATTTTGATAGCATTAAACAGTGAATACTGGAGTTTCTTTGTGGGGAGGTTTAATTACAAATTCAAGGTTCTTAGTAAATATATAGGTATTCAGGTTTTCAAATTTCATTTCCATCAAATTTGATATCTTGTATCTTTCAAGCAATTTGTCCGTCTCATTTAGGTCATGAATTTGTTGGCAGAAAGTTCACATTATCCCATTATTGTCACTTCAATGTCTGTATATTCTTTAGTGTTGTCCCCTCATTCATTCCAGATATTGGAGTTTATTTCTTGTCTGTCATGTTTCTTTTGAGATTTAATTCACATACTATAAAAGCCATCATTTTAAAGTGTACAACTTAGTGTTTTCTTTTTAGTAGATTAACAAAGTGGTGAAATCTTTCTACCTAAATTAGGTAGAATCCTTTCTACCTAATTTCAGAAATTTTCATTACCAAAAGAAAGCTAATGCTCATTAGCAGTCCCTCTACATTCTCTTTTCCCACTCTTGGCAACTCCTCTTAGCAACCACTCTTCTACTTCTGTCTGTATCCATTTGTTTATTCTGGACATTTCATATAAATGGAATCATACAATGTGTTGCCTTTTGGGTATGGCTTCTTTCACTTTGAAAAATGTTTTTCAAGGCTTATCCATGTTGTCCCATGTATTGGAACTTCATTGCTTTTTATGATTGAATAATATTTCATTGTATGGATATGCCACATTCTATTCATCCATTCATGAGCTGATGCCCATTTTGGTTGTTTCTACTTTTTGGCTATTAGGAATAATGCTGATATGAATATTCATGTACAAGTTTTTGTTTGAGTATCTGTTTTCAATTTTCTGGGTATACAACTAGAAGTGAGATTGCTGGGTCATGTAGGAACCATTTCAGTATCTGAAGAACTATCAAATGATTTTTCAAAGTGGCTGCACCATTTTACATTCTCCTTACAAATGATGGAAGGTTCCAATTTTTCCACATCTTTGTCAACACAAATTAAAATCATCCTAATGAGTGTGACATAGTATTTCACTGTGGTTTTGATTTGCATTCCCCTCATGCTAATGATGCTGAACATCTTTTCATGTGCTAATTGACTATTTGTCTTCTTTGCAAAGATATCTATTCAAATTTTTTCTCCATTTTTTAATTGGGTTATTTGTCTTTTGGTTGTTGAGTTGTAAGAGTTCTTTCTATTCTAGATACTAGGCCCTTATCAGATAGAGAATTTGCAAATATTTTCTCCCATTTTATGGGATGTCTTTTCAATTTCTTGATAGTGTCCTTTGATTCACAGAAGTTTGTTTTTTGTATGTTTTTGTTTTTGTTTGATTAATCCAGTTAATCTATATTTTCTTTTGTGGCTTATGCTGTTTGGTGCTATATTTAAGAAACCATTGCCTAAACCAAGGTCATGAAGCTTTACTTCTATGTGTTCTTCTAAGAAATGTATAGCTTTCACTCTTACATCTGTATCTTTGTTCCATTTAATTTTTTTTTAATATGGTGTGAGGTAAGGGTTCAAATTTACGTGATATCCAATAATTTCAGCAGTAATTGTTGAAAAAATTCATCTTTTCCAATTGAGTAGACTGGGAACCCTTGCAAAAGTCAATTGACCATAGATGCATATGTTTGTCTCTGGACTCTCAGCTGGGTTCCATTGATCTATATGCCTATCCTTATACCAGTGCAACACTGCCTTCATTACTATGGGGTTGTAGTAGTTTTGAAACAGGATTTTTTCTCTACCTTTGTTTTTCTTTTTCAAGATTGTTTTGGCTGTTCTAGGTTTCTTGCATTTCCATGTGAATTTTAGGGTCAGCTCATCCATTTATGCAAAAACTGTCGCTGGATTTTGATCAGGATTGCCCTGAATGTACAGATACATTTTGGGAGCATTCCATTCAGCAATATTAAATCTTCATCCAGGAATATAGGATATCTTTCCATTTATTTAGTTCTCCTATAATGTGCTTCAACAGTGGTTTGTGGTTTTCAGGGCATGGTTAACTTTGTTCCTAAGTATTTTCTATGAAGCTATTGTAAATGGCATTGTTTTCTTAATTTCATTTTCAGATTTTAAAATATTGATCTTGAATACTGCAACCTTGCTGGACTATTTTATTAGCTCTTATATTTTTTGTGGATGCTTTAGGATTTTCTATATATAAGATTATGCATGTCATCTGCAAATGGTAGTTTCACTTCGTCCTTTACAATCTTGATGCATTTTATTTCATTTTCTTGCCAAACTGTCCTACCTAGAACCATATTATTCTGTTACCATCTATATAATCTAACATTTCCCCTTTTAATCACATTCAGATATATATTTCAGTGATGTTAATTACGTTCACAATGTTTTGCTACGGTCACATCCATACATTTCCAAAACATTTAATTGTTTCAAATAGGAAACCTGTACATTTTAAACCTTAACTTCCAATTCTGTACCCCTACCTCCATGAACCCTGGTGATGTATATTCTAGATTCTTACTTAATGAGTTTGCTTATTCTAATTGTTTCAAATCAGTGAGATCATATAATATTTGTCATTTTATGTATAGCTTACAAATGCAACATGATGTCTTCAAGGTTCATCCATGTTGTTGCACGTATCAGGACTCCATTTCTTTTTATGGCTGCATAATATTCTCTCTCTTTTAAACTATTACAGGGGTCGTTATTTCTTTATACCACTTCAATTCACTGCCTAGTGTCCTTTCCCTCCAATATGAAGAACTCCCTTTAGCATTGCTTGTAGAACAGGGCTAGTGATGATCAACTCCTTCAGCTCTAGTTTGGCTGGAAATATCTTAATCTCTCCCTCGATTTTGAAAGTCTCACCAGATATAATATTCTTTGTTGGCCATTGTTTTCTTTCACGCTTTAGTATTTCATACTACTGCCTTCTTGCCTCCATGGTTTCTGATGGGAAATCAGCATTTAATATTATTGTGATTCCTTTGTATATAACCCATTGTTTTTCTCTTGCAGCTTTCAGAACTTTCTCCTGGTCCTTGCCTTTTGCCAGTTTGATTGCTAAGTGTCTGGGCATGGTTCTCTTCAAGTTTATCCTGTTTGGGGTTCATTGGGCTTCTTGAATGTGAGTATTCATATCTTTCGTTAAATTTGGGAAGTTTTGTGCCATTATTTCTTTGGATATTTCTTCTGTCCTCTCTTTCTTTTGGGACCCATAGCATTTATCAGTACACTTGATGGTGGCCCACAGGTCTCTTAGACTCTGTTCACTTTTTAAAATTCTTTTTTTTTCCTGATCCTCAGTCTGAATCATTTCAGTTAGCTTGTCTTTGAGATCACTATTTTTCTTCTTCTTCTGCTGAAATCCTCTAGGTATGTTTTCTTTTCAGTAAGTGTAGTCTTCAACTCCAGTGATTCTGTTTGGTTCCCTTTTTAAGTTTCTATCTCTTTATTGAGGTTCTCATATTGCTCATCATTGTTTTCCTGATATAGTTTAGTCCTTTGTTTGTGTTTTCCTTTATCTCCTTGAGCATACAGAGGATCATTTTTAAAATTCCTTGTCCAGTGTCCACAGTCTGGTCCTCTTCTCTAATGGTTCCTAGGTTTCTGTCTTGTGTCTTTGGATGGGCCATCATCTCCTGTTCCTTTGTTTGTTCCATCATCCTTTGATGCATAATGTACATTTTAATATGTTAAATTGCAATCTCTGGGGTTTAATCCCTGAGCTGTCTGTTCCTTAAGTTGTTATCCAGATAATGATATGGCAGAGATGTCCTTCAATGTCAGGAACAAAGCAGTGACCTGATACATTGTGTAGCCCCTCAGATGTTGCTGGGGCTTGGTGGCCATGTAGAAATGAGCGAGGTCCGCACCCTGCTCCCAGGAGAAGCTCATCCTCCCATAGCCTCTGCTGCTACCACCTGCCCAGTACCATCAGGGCAACCCAAGTGCAGTGGTTTGGGCTCCTGAGGCAGCAAATAGGAAGGGTGCGGTGGATCCACTGCAGTGCCTCTCATGGCTGCATAACATTCTATGCTATGTACATACCACATTTTGTTTATCCATTCCTCATTCCTGCACTCCTGAGTTACTTCCATCTTTGGGCAATTGTGAATCATACCACTATGAATATTGGTGTGCAAACATCTGTTTGAGTCCCTGATTTCAATTCTTTTGGTGTTTACCTAGTAGTGGGATTGTCATATCATATGGTAGTTCCATATTAGCTTTCTGAAGATTCACTGAACTGTGTTCTACAGTGGCTGTACCGTTTCACATTGCCACCAGTAATGCATGAGTGTTCCTATTTCTCCACACCCTCTCCAGCTCTTCTTATTTTCAGTTTTTTTAAAAGCAGCCATTCTAATTGATGTGAAGTGCTATCTCATTTTCGTTTTGATTTGCAATTTCCTTCTGGCTAATGATATTGAGCATCTTTTCATGTGCTTTCTGGCCATTTGTATATCTTTTTTGGAGAGATGTCTATTCAAGTCTTTTGCCCAATTTTTAATTGATTTTTTGTTGTTAAGGATTTCTTTATATATTCTGGATATTCAACCTTTCTTCCTTTACTGGATACATGGGTTCCAAATATTTTCTCCCATTGTGTAGGCTGTCATTTTAATTTCATGAAAAAGTCCTTAAAGAACTCTAAAATTTTAGGACTTTAAAATTTTTAATTTTGGTGAGGTCTTATGTATCCATTTTTTCTTTCATTGCTTATGCTTTGGGTGCAAAATCTAAGAAACCACTGCCTAACACAAAGTCCTGAAGATGCCTCCCAATGTTTTCTTCTAGGAGTTTAACAGTGCTGGCTCTTCTATTTAGACCTTTGAGCCATTTTGAGTTTATTTTTGTAAAACGTGTGAGGTATGGGCCCTTCTTTTTCTTTTTTTTTTCTTTCTTTTTTTTTTTTTTTTTTGCAAATGGAAATCCAGTTTTCCCGGCACAGTTTCTGGAGGCGAGTATTCTTCCACAATTGAGAGGTTTTTGCTCCCCTGTCAAAAATCCATTGAACATAAATACGAGGGTTGATTTCTGAGCTCTAAATTTGACGCCATTGGTCTATATGACTGCCCTTGTGCCAGTAGCATTAATTATGTTGGCTTTGTAATAAGTTTTAAAATCAGGAAGTGTGAGTTCTTAAACTTTATTCTTCTTTTTCAGGATAGCTTTAGCTATATGGAACCACTTACCCTTCCATATAAATTTGAAGATTGGCTTCTCCATTTCTGCAAAGAAGGTGGTTGGAATTTGGATTGGGATTCTGTTGAATCTATAAATTGCTTTGGGGAGGATTAACATCTTATTTTATTTAGTCTTTTAATCCATGAACATGGAAAGTCCTTCCAATTATTTATATCTTCTTTGATTTCTTTTAGCAATGTTTTGTAGTCTTTTGTGTACAAGTCCTTTACATCCTTGGTTAGATACATTCCTAGATATTTGATTCTACTGTGAATTGAATTTTTTCTTGATTTCTTTTTATTGTTTGTTGCTTGTATATATAAACCCTATTGATTTTTTTATTTTTTATTTTTTTATTTTTGTTTTGAAATAATTTCAAACATATAGGACAGTTTCAAATACAATACAAACCCCATACAGAGAACTCCAACACCCCCCCCACCTCCAGATAGCTGTATCTACCAATTTTACATTTTGCTACCTTTGCAGTACCTTTCTTTCTCCTTCCTTCCTTCCTTCCTTGCTTCCTTCATTCCTCTCTCCCTCCCTCTCTCATCTCTTTCAACTATATCTATTATCTTTCTATCAATTATCTATCTACCTCTGTATCATCTTCTGAACATCTGAGAGCAGGTTGCCTACATCATACTCCTTGAACTCTTAACACTTCCATGTACATTTCCTACAAACAAGGAAATTCACTTACGTCATTAACTTCACTGCAGTTAATTCAAGAAAATTAATACAGATATAAAGGTTAAATTCTATATTCCAATTTTTTCTTATGCCCCCTTTGAGCTTTTCTCCTCCATTCTTAGATCCACTCCAGTATCACATATTGCATTGATTGTCCTTAACTCTTAATTAAAACTTTTTTTAAAAATTAAGTATATAAAATTTTTTTAAAAAAGATACATAATAAGAAAACATTTCAAACAAACCATGACAAGGGAGTAAGAAAAAGACAACTAACCTAAAATAACTACTTTACTTCCTACATGTTCCTATGCTACCCCAAGAAAATAACCTAATATAGCAACATTTCTGTGAACTTGTTCCTACCATACCCATCAGAAATAAATAAACCATAGTCATTCCTGGGCATTCCCAGAATGTTAAATTTACTGACGATAGTTTATCTGTTCTTATTGGGTTATTGTTCCCCCTTCATTAATTGCTCTTTCACTAGTTTCCCTGCATTCTACATTATAAACCACTTATTTTATGAGTGTGTTGTTTAACATCCAGGTCTTTGTGAATTTTTTAAGTCTCTGTTTATTGACTTCTAACTGTATTTCATTGTGGTCAGAGAATGTGCATTGAATAATTTCAATTTTTAAAAATTTATTGAGGCTTGTTTTATGTCCCAGCATATGGTCTATTCTGCAGAAAGTTCTGTGATCACTAGAGAAGAATGTGAATCCTGGTGATTTGGGATGTGATGTTTTATATATGTCTGTTAAATCAAATTCATTTATCAGATTGTTGAGGTTTTCAATTTCCTTATTGGTTTTATGTCTGGTTGATCTATCTATAGGAGAAAGTGATGTGTCGAAGTCTCCAATTATTGTGGAAACATCCATTGCTTCCTTCAGTTTTGCCAGTGTGTGTCTCATTATTTTGTGGCACCTTGATTGGGTGCATGAACATTTATGATTGTTATTTCTTCTTGTTAAATTGTCCCTTTTATTACTATGTTGTGGCCTTCTTTGTCTCTCATAACATCCTTGCATTTAAAGTCTCTTTTATCTGAGATTAATATTGCTAATCCTGCTTTCTTTTGGCTGTAGCTTACATGATATATTTTTTCCATCCCTTCACTTTCAATTTCTTTCTGTCCCTGTGTCTAAGATGAGTCTCTTATACACAACATATTGATGGTTCATATTTTTTGATCCATTCTGCCAATCTATATCTTTTAATTGGAGAGTTAAATCCAGTTACATTCAACCTTATTACTGTGAAGGCATTTCTTGAATCAGCCATCCTGTCCTTTGGTTTATGTTTGTCAGATATATTTTTTCCCTCTTTCTCTTATTGTCCTTTAATGAACCAATATCGAATCTCTTTAGTACTGAACCTTTCTCCAACTCTCTCTCTACTTTCTTTGTTTCTCTGTCTGTAGGGCTCCCTTTAGTATCTAAAGTAGGGCAGGACTTTTATTAGCAAAATCTCTTAGCATTTGTTTGTCTGTGAAAAATTTAAGCCCTCCCTCAAATTTGAAGCAGAGCTTTGCTGGATAAAGTATTCTTGGTAGGAAATTTTTCTCTCTCAGAATTTCAAATATGTCATGCCACTGCCTTCCCGCCTCTATGGTGGCCGCTGAGTAGTCACTAATTAGTCTTATGTTGTTTCCTTTGTATGTGGTGAATTGCTTATCTCTTGCTGCTTTCAGAACTTCCTCCTCTTCAGTATTTGACAGTCTGATCAGAATATGTCTTGGAGTGGGTTTATCTGGATTTATTCTATTTGGAGTTCACTGGGTATTTATGCTTTGTGTATTTATATTGTGTAGAAGGTTTGGGAAGTTTTCCCCAACAATTTCTTTGAATACTCTTTCTAGACATTTACCCTTCTCTTCCCCTTCTGGGACACCAATGAGTCTTATATTTGGATGTTTTATTTGATCTATCATATCCCTGAAGTCCATTTCGATTTTTTTAATTTTTTTCCCCATTCTTTCTTTTGGTCTTTCATTTTCCGCTCTGTAGTCCTCAAGGTTGCTGATTCATTGTTCAGCTTTCTCTAGTCTTGTACTATGAGTATCCAGAGTCTTTTTAATTTGGCTGACAGTTTCTTTTATTTCCATCAGATCATCTGTTTATTTATTTACTATTGCAATTTCTATTTTATGCTCCTCTAGGGTCTTCTTCATGTCCTTTATATCCTGTGCCATGCTCTTCTTCATATCCTTTATGTCCTGTGCCATGCTCTTCTTCATGTCCTTTATATCCTATGCCATGCTCTCATTCTTTGTCTTTAGTTCTTTGATTAATTGTTCCAAGTTCTTTGTCTCCTCTGACCTTTTGATTTGGGTGTTTGGGTTTGGGTTATCCATATCATCTGTTTTTTTCATATGCTTTAAAATTTTCTGTTGTTTTTGGCCTCTTGGCACTTCCTTTACTTGACAGGGTTCTTTTAGGATATGTAGGATTAATCAAAGACTAATCTCTAACTTGTCAGAACTACAGCTTGGTGGCGTACACTTTAACTAACCAGCAGATGGCATCTGCGAGTCACCTATTCCCCTCAAGTCAGTTCTCCCCAACTCTGTCTTTGTGGTGTGTGGGGGTCTGATTCTTGTGGGGTCCAACTGGTGCACCAAGTTTGGGTATGTTGTTGGTGCTGTCTGCTGTGAATGTGGGGCATATGTCTGAGCAGTTAGGGAGGGAAGCGTTAATAATCAAACCTCCCAGGTGTTCCTGGAGATTTAAGGCTGTTGCAAGAGTCTAAACCTTCATTTCAGTCTTGCCACAGATTGTCTCTGCTGCTGATCCACAAGTCCTTGGTATTGGCGTACGGTCCCTGGGATTTCCAAGTGGGTCCCTCTTCCACGCTGTGACCTTCTAGGGCCTCTGCTGAGGGAAGGCTGTGCTACATCACAAGTGCGCACTGTCCCTCAAGGGCAGTTCTGGGCCGCTGGGCCATGTAGGTGTGTTCCCAGCCGGCTGTAAGGATGGCTGCATGGAATATGTTAATTTCCCCCTTTTAGCACAGCTCTGCCTTCCCAGGTCCAGGACAATTAGCTGTGGGTGGGTGAATGGCTATTGTCCATGCCTGATATTGTGGTGTGTGTGCATGTTGCTGGAAACACTTCCTGTCACACTGGGTTTTTTGGCGCGGCTCTGGGCTGTGGCTTCAGTGCCAGGCAGGAGTGTTCCCAGCCCACCGGGAAGATGGCTGCAAGGGGTGTGGTTATTTTCCCCTTTTGGCTTACCTCTGCCTTCCTTGCTCCAAGACAATTGGCAGCAGGTGCGCAAAAGGCTATCTTCCATGCCAGATATTGAGGCATTCACACAGCCTGGTCCTGCAGCAATTCACTGTGTGGTTATTGCTGCTGTATCTGCAGCCATTTTTGGGTTTTTTAAAGAAGAACTAGTCCACCTCCAAATGCCAACCTATGGTTTCCCCACACCACAGCGTGGCTACTGGATATTCAGTAGGCTTACTCACTCATTTCAGAACACAGACTCCTGGTTTCACAAGTGCATGGTCCCTGTGGATTTAGCAGACCTTGTCCAGCCAGTGGATCACTGGAACTGGTGTTCTGGGTCACTTTCTGGCTTTTTTCTACTATTTTTCATGGTGGTGTTTTTTTTGCCCTGTCTCTTCTAGCTGCTGTCTTAGGTTCTTCAAACCCTATTGATTTTTGGGTGTTGATCTTGTACCCTGATACTTTGCTAAATTCATTTAGTAGCTCTAGGAATATCTTGTGGATTTTTCAGGATTTTCTGAAATCCAGGATTTTCAGGATCTTGTCTTCTACAAATAGGGAAAATTTTACTTATTATTTTTCCAATTTGAATGCCCTTTACTTCTTTTTCTTGCCTAATTGCTTTGGCAAGAACTTCTGGTACAATGTTGAGTAACAGTGGTGGCAGTGGGCATCCTTGTCTTCTTCCTGATCTTAGAGGCAAGGTTTTAGTTTTTCACTATGAGGTAGGGTGTTAGCTGTGGGCTTTTCTTATATGCCCTTTATCATGTTGAGGAAGTTTCTTTCTATTTATAGTATTGTGTTTTTATCAAGACAGGGTGCTGGATTTTGTCAAATACTTTCTCTACATCAATGAGATGACTGTGTTTTTTTCCTTCATTCTGTTAATGTGGTCTATTACATTAACTGATTTTCTTAGGTAGAACCAACCTTGCATACCAGGGATAAATCCCACTTGATCATGGTGAATAATTCTTTACTATGCTGCTGGATTCAGTTTGCTAGTATTTTGTTGATTGTTTTGCATTTATAATCATAGAAGATATTGGTCTCTTGTTTTCTCTTTTTTGTGGTATTTTTTTCTTGCTTTGGTATGAGGGTGATGTTGCCCTCATAGAATGAAGTAGAGAGTGTTCCCTTCTCTTCAATTTTTTGGAAGAATTTGAGCAGAATTGATCTTAAGTCTTCTTGGAATGCTTGTGTTCTCCTGTGAAACCATCTGGTTCTGGGCCTTTCTTTGTTTGGAGATTTATGAGTACTGATTCAATCTCTTTACTAGAAATTGGTTTGTTGAGGTCTTCTCTTTCTTCTCAAATCAATGTGGGTGGTTGTCTGTTTCTAAGAATTTGTGCATTTCATCTAGGTTATCTAATTTATTGGTGTACACTTGTTCATAGTAACCTCTTAGTTCTTTTTATTTCAGTAGGGTTGATAGTGATTTCTCCCTTTTCATTTCTGATTTTCATTATTGGTGTCCTTTCATTTTTTCTTTGTCAGTCCAGCTAAGGGTTTGTCAATTTTATTGATGTTTTCAAAGAATCAACTTTTCATTTTGTTGCTTCTTGCTACTGTTTTTTTTGTTTGTTTGTAATTTCATTTTTCTCCACTCTAATCTTTGTTTCCTTCCTTCTGTTCACTTTGGGTTTAGTTTACTCTTCTTTTTCTAGTTCTTCCAGTTTTGAGGTTAGGTCTCTGATTTGAAGTCTTTCTTCCATTTCAATGCAAGCATTTAGAGCTATTAATTTCCCTCTCAGCACTGCCTTTGCTGTATCCCACATAAGTTTTGTTTTGTTGTCTTTTCATTTTCATTTGCCTCAAGTTATTTCTTAATTTTGCTTGTCATTTCCTCTTTTGTACATTATTTTTTTTGCATACATTGTTTTCTATACACATATTTGTGAATTTTCCATTTCTCCATCTGTTATCGTTTTCTAGTTTCATTCCGTTGTGGTTGGAGAATGTACATTGCACAATTTCAGTATTTTTTAATTTATTGAGACTTGTGTTGTGACCTAACATATGGTTTATCCTGGAGAATGATCTATGTGCACTCAAGAAGGGTGTGTATTCTCTTTTTGTTGGGTGAAGTGTTCTGTATATAACTGTTAAGTCTAGTTGGTTTAGAGTATCATTCAAATCCTGTATTTCCTTATTTATTTTATGGCTAAATGTTCTATCCATTATTGAAAGTAGCATATTAAAGTCTCCTATTAATGTACAATCTTCAATTTCTCCCTTCAAATCTGTTAGGCTTTGCTTCATATATTTTGGGGCTTTGCTGTTAGGTGCATATACATCTTCTTCTTGAATCGTCCCCTTTGTCAGTATATGATCACCATTCTTGTCCCATAATTGTTTTTGACTTAAGTCTATCTTATCTGATATTAGCTATGGCTACTTCAGCTCTCTTTTGGTTACAACTTGCATGGTGTCTTTCTCCCCATCCTTTCACTTTCAACCTGCTTGTATCTTTTAAGATTAGTCTCTTGCAGACAGCAAATAGTTGGGTCATGCTTTTTAATCCATTCTTCCAATCTCTGCCTTTTGACTACAGAGTTTAATCTATTCAAATCTATTCAATACACAACTTCCTTCTGCCATTTTACTATTTAGCCTTTGCATGTCTTACACCTTTTTTGTCCTTCAATTCTTCCAGTAATGCTTACTTTTATATTTATTGTATTTTTTATGTGTATGCCATATTGTATGCCTTATCTTTTCTATCTGGACATATTTTTCATCTATTTTCCTTGTGTTTTCCATGGGGTTTAAATGTAATATCCTAAATAGGTAACAATCATATTTCATTTGATGCCAACTTAACTTCAAGAGCATAGGCATATATTTTGCCACTGTCCCTCTGTCCTCTCCACCTTTTTTTTTTTTCTTTGTACTTGTTACCACTTCTCTCTTTGTGCATTGTATGTCCAAAACCTTAGATTTATTGGGAAAGCAGTTTTTATTCCTGAAGACATGGCAGAGCTGGTGCCCCAGATGCAGTCTCCCTTATTCAGGCCTCATGGGATATAGATCAACAGCACCTTCTGCACAGGTCACAGCTCCAGGTTTCTCCTCCTTGAGTAGGAAGTTCCAGCAGATTCACTTGGCCTGGGGAGGGAAATCTCCCTCCCAGGCTTGGGGGCAGCTCTTCCTGTGACTCTGTGCACACAGGCTGTTCTCAGAGTCTCTGATGAAGTTCTCAGAGGGCAAATGAATCCCTTGCTCCCTGTGTGGTCCCCACAACCCAATAAGCATTCATCTGCTCAGAGCCAATGCCGTGAGGTCTCACTCCAGGGTCAGCAGCTGCTCTGGTCTTTGTACTTGGTCCTCAAGGTCTTGAGGATTTCAAAGTTCCTCCGGATAGTAAAAAGGAAAGTAAAGAATTACTAAAGGCCAAGAAAATGACAAGATGAGTAGGCTTAGCCTGCCATCTTGTGGCTCGCCATGGAATAAGTGCTTCCCCAAGAAATTATTCCTGAGAGGGGCAAACAGGGGTGGGGAGAATGAGGGCCTGAGAACTGACAATTGGAAATAAAAAGCATTTAATTTTTTCAGACTATATGATGATATTCTGCAGTTGTATTTTAAAGGATAGCTATGTGGAAAGATAATATTTATAATTATTATGGATTTAAATTTGTTTTTATTTAATGTAAATGGAGTCAGTAGAAGTTATTCAAACATATAATTCTGCTTCCAATTAACTTCCAGTCTATGGAAGGCCTCCTTTCCTTTTCTGTCCTGTGGTCCATAATCGGAACCCCTTGGGTTGCTCGCAGGTGTTTCTGAGAACCCCAGGGTGCCGGCATGTTCCATGGGCCCTCCCGTGCACCGCAGCACCTCGTGCTCCAGACTGAGGCTCAGTCACCTCCTCCGTAACCTCCTGCATGTCTGTGACTACTTTTCTGTGCTGTAATTATTCTTTCTGGTCTGTTTTACTGAAGACTGTGAACAAAGATGACTCCTCCAAACACAACTTAGCTGATACTTGATGATAACATAAGAGCATTACAACGCACAAACAGGAAACTTAGAGATACACCCCCAGGTTCTATTTTCCTAGAATTTCTCAGCTGCCTCTCTCCTTTGATGCCTCTACTGGGCAGAGCACTTAGCACGTTGCCACGTGGCTGGTCCCTGTGCTTTCACATGGAGGAGAGTCCACATTTTTAACATCTTCCATCGTGCCTCTGGGCCTGGTCTGAGGAAGCAAAGTGTGGCTCCACATTGTATTAACCTCTGCATGACACAACCTCCCAGGACAATGCCGATGCTGATGGCATTCACACGGCATGTTCACATGTGAACATGCCATTCACGTGATACTTACCATCTCATTCTGTGTCCTTTGAATTTAGACTACTTTACTTATGTACAGGGTTCCCCAAAGAAAGTGAGCCCTCTTTGATTTACATCCTGTGCTCAAAGTGGCTCACAAAGATGGTTCTTCTCAAAACCTAGTGAGACTATCCCAAATGCCCAATTTCAGCTAATTTTAGAGGTGTTTAAAATAGAAATTTCTACTCTAATCTTTCCATATCACTATATGGTACTGGTAAATTGTTTCAAATCTCTAGGCCTCCAAATGAGGACAGCAATACATACTTCATTTAGTGAGGATCAAATGAGATAATACAAGGCAATTTATGTGAAAGCCTCTTATAAGCTATAAAGGATCATATATATAAATGTCTGTAGGCTTTTTTCCTTCTAAGCCTTCTTAGCATAATACTTCTGAAGTCAGTAGAGTCCTTTAGTTACAACATGCGATTTGGTGTTAGTTCAGGGATATTGGGCAAAAATGCTAAAATGATTCTTCATGTATTTTACCTTAATTCATTTGTATACGGAACCAATATATTGAAAATTATCCATGTTTTCCTATTTTATGTTAATGTATATATTACCTCCCTAGTCAACCTTAGCTGATGCGTGGAGTCAGGTGGTTGGGAAGGTATGAAGAAATAAGGACCGGTATAGCAGAAATTCAAAGAGAATGAAAGACAATATATTCAGCTTCTGACATATAAAATTGTTATTATTGTTTTTTAATAAGAGTCTTGAAAGTCAGGCTTTATTATGAAAGAAAGGATCTCTAAAATCCCTTTTGATCCCATTGAACAGATCAGGACTTGTATCTGGATGCACAGATCCCATAGCATCTTCCTCAGCAGAAAAGTGCCCCTTCATTTTACTACCACCAGGAGAGGGCTAGACGGATACACAGTAGAGGAAGGGAAAGCTAAAATGGAGAGAATTTTCCTGGAAACAATGTAATATAGAAGAAAGAAGAACTTGAAGACTGTCCTTTAAGTACCCAAAGTTTGTGGTAAGAAGGGGGAGGGAGGGAGATGTGGGGGAAATGAACATATGAGTTGCTAAAGTTCTCACCCCTAGTAATGTGGCTGGCTCTTCTTAAGTTCATCTAGGTAAGTATGGTGGTTCAAGAACATCAGAGTTGAGGTCTGTTCCCTGGGTGTCCCAGAATCTACAAACCTCAGAGAAGCTCAGCATAAGGCCACTTCCAACAATAGGTGGAGGTGCTGCTGCAGGGCCAAAGACTGACAACAGGAGCAAGGTGACCAGACATCTGTCAGATCTCCCTTTCGATACCTACTTTCCATTTAGGATGCCAGGAGAGAAAAATGTCATGGTGATCAGGCAGTGAAATGCCCTTGGGCACAGAGAGGGAAGGCTTCAATCTGAGTGCCCCCAAGCTGTCCTCAGTTTGCAGGTGGTATGGATGGAACCCAGAGGTCCTCATGCCCCTCAAGAGGGGAAGTAGGGTTAACTGGGAGAATGGCCAAGGACCTTGCCAGAAAATATCATTCTGATGGAGAAAGAGTCCCATCATCCCAGGATGATGGCCATATCCTGGGAAGGGTCCACAGCATATCCTGTGCTGATGTGCTGGTGTGGCGCCACGTCAGCTAGACCAGCAACTGGGCACAGTGATCGGGGAACTCAGGTGCCAGGAGCTGATGACACAGAGTGAGAGCACCGATCTGCACCCCAGGACCAGCATGGACTTTGCAAATCTGAGACCCTCCTGCCTCCAAGATTATGAGGTCATTTCTGCCCTGCACCTCTTGTTGAGGGGAGAAATGGGGTAAAGGACATTTGACCTAATGAACAGTTTTACACACAGTTTAAAATGTTGGATCAGACTGCATTTACCAGATTGGATTGTGTCAATTATCCCCACTCCAGATGTAGTAACAGGGAGGTAGCATGAAGCACGGGGAGTAGTTCTGGGCTGCTGGTAATGTTCAGTTTCTTGATCTGGGTACTGCCTCTGTTGGTATATTTCCTTTGTGAAAATCCATGCAGCTGTCCATTTCAGATATTTGCACGTCTTTATCTCTGTTATTTTCCAACAAAAAAAGTTCATTTAAAAAACACACGAATGCCTCTGAACCTCCATGCACATTCAAAAGGACATACACATACAATCCAGCAGCTGGCAGCTGTGAGAAATAAAAAAGCCAACTGTAGAGAAATAGAGATGCCGCTTCCCCACCCCACCCCACCCCCACATTTGAGTGTAGTGTGAGTAAATGAACCACTTCACTTTATATGCTTCCGGTAAAGAAAATGGGTCAAAAATCAATGAGCCTGGAAGACCCAAACTACAGAGGCAGTGATGCCAAAAGGAAAAATTCAAGATAGTTCTAGATTTAATACTTTCTAGGATCAATTTCATGTGACAGAAATTAAGAAAGAGATTTGTGATCGTGGCATCTATATCGTAGTATTATAAATGTGTTAGTAGTTGAAACATATTTCTTAGATTTAGTTACTTCGATATAGTTTTGGAAATATCATACATTTTCTAATATTTTTGGAGGTTTTAAATTAACTTTAACTAAAATCTTCCCTGAGCTGGCAGTAGCCTTTTAATACACAAGGAGAGTGGAAAGGAGAAAAGAGAAGAAAGTGGGTGAAGTCCACATCTCTGAGCAATGAGTGGAATTAGGTGGACCACATTACCGCGCAGGTGTAGCCTCACCTGTGAATGGTCCTCGTTCCCACCCAGCCCATGTAGCTTTGCAGTGAGAATAGAGAACAGAGGGGATGCTGCACTTCTAAGTCCTTTTCAAACTGCATCAGGGATCACCTGTTGAGGATTCTAGATCTAACTTGAGGAAAAAAAGATCATGCCCATGCTTTATCATGCCAACTTAGTAATTTCATGATATTTCCAGCAATTTGGGACTTTGCAAGGAGGCAATGTTAGAATTCAATTGGCCCCTCATTAAGGGAACTTAATAATCTGCCACACAAAATGATAAATCTCTAAAATAACTCGGGCTGTATAGAATTCAGTTGCTCTGTGGCTTATGACACAAGGCAGGAGTAGGATAATCCTTAGTTTACATTCAGCCCCACACTACTGTAGCTGACACTGTCGGTGCCTGCCCAATCCCCTGGTTCCCACCATTTCAGGGCACACTCATGGATTCCACCTACCAGCACCTGCATCCCTGTGCCTGGGCACCTTATCTGATGAGTGAGGCTGGTTCTGCCCATGTATGGAAGGTGCTGGAAGGGTTGGAGAATTAGCACCTCCAGGAGTACTATGTATGTCCCAGCTCCCTTGATCCTGGAAAGGAATCACCCTGGGTGTGTGCTCTACACTGACTCCCAGTAACTTCAGTGTTAGCTTCCAGGGTTAGCGATCTTAATACCATTCCCATGTGGGCTGCCTTCTCTTCTCTGTCTCACTTCCCTACTGCCCGACTGGGCTTTCCTTTCTTTCCCAGATATGCTAATTGTACACAAATCCCTGTCTCAGGGTCTGCCTCCGGGAGAATCCAAACTAAGACAATGACCTACAAGATTGGCTCCAATACTTGACCCTTGGTGTTGGATTTGTTACTCACTGTGGGATTCCCACAGGTTCTAGAGCCTCTTTTCCCACCCTCATGCTCCAGACCATGTATCCAAGGTTGTAAGACCCAGTTGGGAAGGGAGTATTGGTTTATTTTGGTATGTACATGAATATATTCACCAGTATATTTTCTAATTTAATAGCAGTCGTTTACTGTGATCTGGGTTGCTTATCCTCTCTAAAACGCCAATTCTCTGGCGTTTAATATTTTCCCAAAGAAATAACTTTAGAAGGTGGTAAAGATAACAAAGATCCATGTTTCCTTAAGGGAAAGTAGGAAAATTCTGAATAGGCTAATTTATCAGGGAGGAATGGGGCATTTTGGTAGAAGAGATTCATTCTATCTGTGCAATTCTTCTGTCTCTCCCATTGATCCTTTCCTCCCCTCTGCCCTCTCCCTTCCTTTTATCTCTCCATGTCCCTTTCCTACTCTTTTGTCTTCCTCCCACCCCACTTTAAAAGAAGACAGGTGTCAGACAACTCACCCAGAAACCTGTCACAGGAAGCACACTCTTGGATCTCAGCATGCCTCACAATAGCTTTTACTTGGTACTTAGTTACTTTAACAGACACTGACTTCTGTGCACTTTGCGAGCATAAGTCTTGCTAGTTAGAATATCCTCTAATGGGACTGGCTCTCTGGGAGCCCTGAGCTCAGACACAGATCTCCTAAAGGGGACCAGATACAAGCTGGCTTATTCAAGACACAGAAGAAGACAAACATGTTTTTTAAAAGAATAGCCATTCTTTTTTCCATTTGAATTACCATGGCAGATTCCATCCACCTTCAAAGAATTTCATAGGAGAAAAAGGATGCATTTATAATAACATATAATATCTATCTGTCTTAGAAACTAACCTCTCACAACCAAGTGTGTACCATGCAACATGTTTTAGGAAAAAGGATAATAATACATTCTATTTATTACTGAACTGAGAGGATTTGATTAATAACAGCCACACCAAACCCAGGCTTCTCTTTATAACGGGAAGAGATATTTATTTCTCCCATTTTTTTTTCCACTAAGTAATCCAGATTGATATTAAAGAACTCAGAGATGTTTATAAAATGAGTGAGGCTGAGGAATAAAAGAAGGAAGCTTCTCTTTTTTGCTGTTGAAGTTTTCTTGGGGACTGCAGAATCCGAGGGGTGGTTCATGGCTTCTAAAGCTTCTTCTATAAAGTTCAAAAGGAAATCAGAATTTTCAGTGTTCTGAAATTCTCCCTTTGAGGATTTGGGTATAGTGTTTTATGAAGGTGATGGTACCCCTACATTTTCTGTGGCAAAAGGAGTTTGCCATAAAAATATAGGGCGTGTGCCTAAAATACAGTTTGTTTTGTTGCTGTGAAACTATCTTCACTTTCATGGCCTGAATTTTTATTTCTTTGCCAAATAAGTCTTACTCTCTAACTCAGTCAAGCATCTTTGCATAGCTCCCTTACAAAACTGCCAGAGTTTTGGAAATCTGCTGAACACAGAGGGGCCCTTCAGTGAGTTGGGAATCAGCAGTCCCTGGGGTGAGAAGTCCACTCCCCACACTGTGGAAATTTTCCCCTTGGGAGGCTTTTAAGGTCCCTATGGTCTTAAAGGGTTAATATTAATAGTGGTGTGATAGTGGAAAAGGGCACCTACCATAGCATCCAGGAGCTGGGAAGTTTTATTTTTATCTGAGTTGACCACAGTTGTAAATTATTTGAGTGTATCTCGCAATCAATCAAACTTACATAATAAACATTCTATCCTCCTACAGGAGATACAAGAAACTCAGTCAAAGCTTGGGAAAAGTGATAATTTTAGGTTTTAAAAAAGGTATTGCATTTCTCTGTGTTGTATGAATCTTTCATAGCTAAAAGGAGAAAGTGGAGGTGTTAGGGTACAACCCACACTGAAAAGCTATAATGTTCAAGCTGAGAAAGAATTGAGAATTTGAGACAATGTGACTTTCTGTCTTCTGATTTTTAATATAGACTTTCCCCTGTAGACTATGATTTTCCTATGAGCATTGGGAAAACAGACAATTGGTGGTTGTAAGCTTCCAACCTTGCACAGGCATATGCAAGACTATTAAAAATGTTTGACCCTATTGAAGGGATTTTACTTTTTCTCAACTCCTAACCTCTGTCATCTCCTTTGTCTTCCACTGTTCTTAAAACAGACTTTATTTTGATCTCTCTCCCTCTCCCTCCCTCTCTCATTTGAGCTATTTGCACAAATAACACATGAATATATATTATCTCTATAAAAATATTTGAAACTCAATATTGAAATTCTGACATTACCAAATACTACAAGAATGTGGACCAATAAGGACTTATATATTTCACTATTGTATATGGAAAATGCGACAACACTTTGAAGAATAATTTGTAATATCTAGTGATATTGAGAATTTGCGTATCTGATGACCCGCTGGTTGCCCTCCTGTGTTTTCCATATGCATAAATAGGGATAAGAATTTTAGCTATCTCATAGGGTTGCTATGAGAATTAAATAAGTTGATATATGCAAACTACTTAGAAAAAGTTACATATTTAGCTTTCAGTAAGATGTAGATGAATAGTAAGTAATGTCAAGGTTATTACTATCATTACCATGAGAAACGTTACACCTGTCCACAAGTAGACATGTATATGAATATTCACAAAAATATTGTTTGTAATAGCAAAAAAAAGAGGAAAGAACGTAAATATTAAAAATATAGATAGACCTCAAAAATAAAGTATTGTCTGAAGTAAAACAACTGTGAAAAGAACACCCAAATTGTGATACCAGTTACATGTAGCCTAGTTGCATGTAAACAATACTGTTTATTTTTATTGATAAGTATGCATGCAGAAAAGTATAAAGAAATGCATGGGAATAACCTCCAAAGTCCAGAGAGTTGTTACCTCTGGTGGGAAGAAAGAGGTAAGTGATTAGGGATGAGACCACTGGGGCTTCAATTGTATTGTAAATGTCTTCTAAGATGCATGGTGTGGAAATGGGTGTTCACTATAACATTATTTATGTCTTTTAGTAAATATTAAATATTTTACAACACAATTAAAAAATCAACCGGTGGCAAGAGTAAAGAATAAATAACAAATACATGCATCAGGTTTTTATTTACACAATAGTGATTCATTAACTTAGTAAGGCCCTTTGACTTGAATGCAAGAAGTTTCATATAATGAAGTCTTCATTCTGTTTGAATCCTTGCTAAGGAATGGATGATAACTGAAATCCAAGTAGACTGTGGTAGTTCACGTAACAGGCATTTGCTAATGGACCTTCATGAGATTAACGAAGGTCAGAAAGTTTGCCTAAAGCTAATTACACCAATGACACGTAACTAAGACTCCAGTGAAAGTAATTATTTATTTTATCCCCAGCCCCCCTTGTGTGGGTCATAAGGTATGCTAATTCATTGTCCATTTATGTCTGGACTATTTTCATGCTGCTGTCTGAATGCCCATCAACAAATGACCACGTCAATATTTTCTCTTACATTTAAAGTTTGCAGAAGGCATAGATTCTGTTGAAAGCACCCAGCATGGCCCACTCTTATTCATTCAACAGACATTTAATGAGTGCATATTATGCACCAAGCACCAAAGAGACACTGACTTAGCTTCTGTCAATTGAGACTTTAATAAACTGCCCCCAGGGGAGATGCTGTCTAGATCAGGACAGAAAGACAAGAGTAAAACGGCTCTGAAAGTCTACCGCCTGATGCCAAGAGCTTGTGGTCCTCTGTTCTTGCCAGCCCTACAATAATTCTCAAGTGTTTATGCCTGCTATACTTTTAAGTGATTTCCCCCCCAAACATGGAGCCTTTAATGATAATCTATAATATAGATAGCAATTGTCATCCATAACTAATATTAAAAAATAAAGACACACGTTATAACAGACAGTTCTCACTGAGATCACCCTCTTTTTTTCAGTCAGCTTTAGTTATGGGACTGATTTGAAAAGCAGACTTCTGGTCTTAGATACCTTAATTTCATTACTCAAATCCATAAAACTAGGAGGAGGGAATGGGGAGCATTCAAATGAGTGACTAGCTCTGCCAGCACTGAGGCGTTCCATGTGATAGTGAGTGGGGCTTCTGGAAGTGGAAAGCTGCCTTGGGGAAATCTTTACATTCATGATAAACATTTGCTTGTCTGTCCTTCTCCATTAGCAAAAATGGCAGCAGAAAAGCATGATTTTTGAAACTGGAAAAACCAGAATTTGAGAGTTGTAATGGATCATCTAGTTTAGGGTTTGGCAAACTTTCTGTAAAGGGCCAGATAGTAAATATTTTCACCTTTCTGGACCATGCAGGTTGTATCACCACTAGTGGACTTGGCCATTAATGCATGAAAGCATTCACAGATGATAAGTAAATGAGTGGGCATGGCTGCGTTCCAATAAAATTTTAATTTCATAAGAAGGCGGCAGGCCAGGATTTGGCCCACAGCTGTAGTTCCTAAGTACTAATATAGTACAATGCTATTATTATTTTTACTAATGAAAAGGAATAGTAAGGTCCCAGGGTGTTATGATCTCAGAGTAGTCTAGAGGAGGACCTAAGATTGAAACAGCAAGAAACAAAATGAGATACAGGCATCTCATTTTATTGTGCTTTGCAGTATTGCATTTTTTTTTTTGTTTTGCAAATTGAAGGTCTGTGGCAAACCTGCATGGAACAAGTCTTTTGGCACAATTTTCCAATTATCATGTGCTCACTTCGTGTTTCTGTGTCACATTTCGGTAATTCTCACAGGATTTCAAACTTTTTCATTATTAATATATCTGTTATGGTGATCTGTGATCTCTGATGTTACTAATGTAATTGTTTTGGAGCACTGTGCACTGTGCCCAAGTAAGATGGCAAACTTAATAGATAAATGTGTGTGCTCTGACTGCTCACCTGGCCAGCCAATCCCCCTCTCTCCCTCTCCTCGGGCATCCCTATTCCCTGAGACACAACAATATTGAAATTAGGCCAATTACTAAGCCTACAATGGCCTCTAAGTGTTCAAGTGAAAAGAAGAGTCCCATGTTTCTCAGTTTAAATCAAAAGCTAGAAATTATTCAGCTTAGTGAGTGTGCCACTTTGAATATCTCATGTCCACCAGAAAAGCCATGTTCTTTAAGGCAATCTTGTGGGGGCAGACTTATTAGTCTTTCGATTAGGTTGGAATCTTTTGACTGAATTTTCCATAGGGTTGTGGCCCACTCAACTGTGGGTGAGATCTTTTATTAGAACATTTCCATGGAGGTGTAGGACCCTGCCCATTAAGGGCGGGTCTTGATTAGTTCATTGGAGTATTCAGGAGAGCCCAAGAGCCGACACAGATGCTGCTAATACTTGGAGATGCTTGAAGAAGCAGACAGAAGGACATTTGGAGATGCTAAGCCAAGAGACAAAGCCCAGAGTTTGCCCTGGAGAAGCTAAGAGAAGACCCCCAGATGCTTAGAGAGAAATGCCCTGGGAGAAAGAAGCAAGGACACATAGGAGCTGAGAGAAGAGTAAGATAAAAGTCCAGAGATATTTTGGAAAATGCCATTTTGAAACACAAGCTGGGAGCAAAGGACAAGCAGACACCAGCCACATGCCTTCCCAGGTAACAGAGGTGTTCCAGACACCATAGGCCATTCTTCAGTGAAGGTATCCTCTTATTGATGCCTTACTAGGGACACTTTTATGGCCTTAGAACTGTAACTTTGTAAACTAATAAATCCCCTTTATAAAAGCCAATCCATTTCTGGTATATTGCATAATGGCAGCATTATCAAACCAGAACAGTGAAGAAGGAGAGTTTTTGAAGGAAATTAGAAGTGCTATTCCAGTGAACACATGAATGATGAGAAAGCAAAACAGTCCTTTTGCCGACACGGAGAAAGATTCAGTGATTTGGATAGAAGATCAAACCACCCACAACATTCCCTTAAGCTAAAGCCTAATCCAGAACAAGGTCCTAATTCTATTCAATTCTATGAAGACTGAGAGAGGTGAGGAAGCTGTGAAAGATAAGTTTGAAGCTACCAGAGGTTGGTTCATGAGGTTTAAGGAAAAAACCTGTCTCCATAACACAAAAGTGCATGGTGAAGCAGCAAGTACTGATATAAAAGCTGCAGCACGTTATCCAGAAGATCTAGCTAAGATCATTGATGAATTTGGCCACACTAAAGAACAAATTTACAATGTAAATCAAAAAACTTTCTACTGGAAGAAGACGTCATCTAGGACTTTCATAGCTAGAGAGAGAAGCTTCTCTGGTTTCAAAGCTTCAATGGACAGGCTGGCTTTCTTTTTAGGGGATAATGTAGGTGTGGTGGCTTTTAGATCAGAAGCCAATGATCATTTATCGTTGTGAAGATCCTAGGGCCCTTAAGAATGATGCTAAATATACTCTGCTTGTGCTGCCTGTGCTCTATAATGGGAGCAACAAAACTTGGATGGAGCACATCTGCTTACATCATGGTTTACTGAATATTTTAAGACTACTGTTGAGACCTACTTCTCAGAAGAAAAAAAAAAAAAACTTTCACAATATTACTGCTCATTGACAATGCACCTGATCACTCAAGAGCTCTTTGGAGATGTAGAATGGAATTAATGTTGTTTTCATGCCTGCTAACACAACATCCATTCTGCAGCTCATGGATCAAAGAGTAATTCTTTCATGTCTTATTATTTAAGAAATACATTTTGTAAGGCTATTGTTCCAGAGAAACTGATTCCTCTGATGGATCAGGGGAAAGTAAATTTAAAACCTTCTGAAAAGATCCACCATTCTAGATTCCATTAAGAGCATTCATGATTCATGGGAGGAGGTCAAAATGTCAACATTTACAGGTGTTTGGAAGAAGTTGATTCCTACCCTCATGGTTGATTTCAGGGGTTCAAAACTTTGGTGAAGGGAGTAACTGCAGATGTGGTGGAAATAGCAAGAGACCTAGAATTACAAGTGGAGCCTGAAGATGTGACTGAATTGCTGCAATCTCATGATAATATGTGAAAATATGAGGAGTTGCTTCTTATGGATGAGCAAAGAAAGTGATTTCTTGAGATGGAGTCTACTGGAGAAGATCCTGTGAACAGTACCGAAGTGACAAGAAAGGATTTAGAGATCTCTTGCTGCCCACTGTGAGTTGCAGTGAAGAAATGGAGGAGGCACAGTGCTGGAAGGCTCTGCAGACCTAGACTGAGGCAAGAGTTGGACCTCTGGTGTTTTGGATTTTCTGGATTGCATGCTTTTCCAGTAAAGGAAGCCTGAGCCATGATCAACTCTTGCAGGTTGAAAACCATGGCCCATGGATCAATGACATTCAGGGATGTGGTGATAGACTTCTCTCAGCAGGATGGGAATGTCTTATACTGGGATGTAATGATGCAGAACTATGGTAACTTGGTCTTGCTAGGACATTCCATTAATAAGCCAGATGTGATTACCTTACTGGAGCAAGGAAAAGAGCCCTGGATGGTTAGGAGGGAAGAAACAAGAAGATGGTGTACAGGTTGTGCAGTACAATGTTGAATAAAAGTGATTTTGTCCCCCAAAACACCATTAACTTTGATGCAATCTTGTGTGGGCAGACATATTGGTTGGTGTTGATTAGAATGTAACTCTTTGAGTGTTTCCGTGGAGATGTGACCCATCCAACTGTGGGTGATGACTCTAATTGGATAGTTTCCATGGAGGTGTGGCCCCACCCATTCAGCATTGGCTTCGATTGGTTCACTAGAGCAGTATATAAGCTCAGACAGAAGGAGCGAGCTTGCTACAGCCAAGAGGGACACTCTGAAGAATGCATGTAAGCTGAGAGAGGAGCTGAATCTTACAGAGAAATTTTGGAGATGGCCTTTGAAAGCAGATTTTTGCTCTGGAGAAACTAAGAGAGGACAAACACCCCAAGAGCAACTGAGAGTGACACTGTGGAGAGAAACTGAAGCCTAGAGAGGAATACCCCGGGAGAAAGCCGTTTTGAAACCAGTACTCTGGAGCAGACACCAGCCACATGCCTTCCCAGCTAACAGAGGTTTTCCAGATGCCATTGGCCATCCTCCAGTTAAGGTACCTGATTGTTAGTACGTTACCTTGGACACTTTATGGCCTTAAGACTGTAACTGTCCTAATTTGGTGACTAGGTGAGACAGAGGAAAAAACACCTCCGTGGAAAACACTAGAAAAAAACCAGAAAGGACCCAGAACACCACTTCCAAAGTAGCACCAGCTGGACAAGTTCTGCTAAAGCCACAGGGAATGTGCGTTTGGTGAAACCAGAAGTCTGCATTCTGAAACAAGTGAGCGAGTAGGCTGAATCCCTCAGCCACGCTGCATTGGGGGGAAACAGCGGATTGGACTTTTTTAAAAAAATAAAAGCAGCCCGGGAACAGCTGCAGATAAGACAGGAGCGGTCTGGACTTACGTCTCGGTGTCTGGGGTGGAGGATACCCCTTCCCACACCCACTGCTGATTGTCTCAGGTCCAGGGAAACAAAGGGGAGACACACAACTTGCAGCAGTCTCCCCAGCGGGCGGGGCTATTCCTGCCCGGGCCGAACACACAGCGCGGAGCTGAGCCGTGAGGCCCAGCCTCGCAGCCGTCGCCCCGGCGGGCAGGGCTGCTCCTGCCCAGGGCCGAGCAAACAGCGCAGAGCCAAGCCGGGAGGCCCAGCCTCACAGCTGTCACCCCAGCGGGTGGGGCTGCTCCTGCCTGGGGCCGAGCACACGGCACAGAGCCAAGACAAGAAACCCAGCCTGACAGGGAGTCTTTCCTGCAGCATCGCTCACACGACACAATATCGGGCGTGGACAGTGGCCTTGAATACACCCACGGCTGATTGTCCCGGAGCTGGGAGAGCAGAGCTGTGCGGAAAGGGGGAAGGTAACACGTCCCATTCAGCCATCTTTGAAGTGGGTTGGGAACGCCCCTACACGGCCCAGCAGCCCAGGGCTTCCCTGGAGGCCGGCGCTCGCTTGTGGCGTGGCACAGCCTGCCACCCCCTCAACAGAGGTCCTGGAAAAGCACAGCCGGGAGGGGGAACCGCTCGGAAATCCCAGGGAACCTACGCCAATACCAAGGACTTTTGTGTCAGCGGCAGAGAACAGCCTTAAATCTCCAGGAACACCTGGGAGATTTGATTGTTAGACCTGCCCTTCCTCCCTAACCACTCAGGCACACGCCCCTCATTGAGGGCAGACAGCACCGACAACACACCCAAATTAAGTGCACCAATTGGACCCCAAAAGAATCAGATCCCCACATACCACAAAGTTGGGGAGAACTGTCTTGAGGGGAATAAGTGACTCACGGACGCCATCTGCTGGTTAGTTAGAGAAAGTATATGTCACCAAGCTGCAATTCTAACAAATTACAGACTCACAGATGCCATCTGCTGGTTAGTAAGAGAAAGTGTACGTCACCAAACTGTGTCTCTGAAAAATTAGATCGCTATCCTTTTTTTTTGATACAACTTCAAAGAACCCTATCAAACAAAACAAATGCCAAGAGCCCAAAAACAACAGAAAATCTTAACGCATATGATAAAACCAGATGATATGGAGAATCCAGCTCCAAACACACAAATCAAGATTTCGGAAGAAACGTTATACCTCGCAAAATTAATTAAAGAATTACAATCAAAGAATAAAAACATGGCAAAGGATTTAAAGGACATCAAGAGGACCATGGCCCAGGATATAAGTGCCATAAAGAAGACCCTAGAAGAGCAGAAAGAAGACATTGCAAGAGTAAATAAAAAATAGAAGATCTTATGGAAATAAAAGAAACTGTTGGCCAAATTAAAAAGACTCTGGATATTCACAATACAAGACTAGAGGAAGCTGAACAACATCTCAATGTCCTAGAAATCCACAGCATAGAAAATGAAAGAACAAAAGAAAGAATGGAGAAAAAAATTGAAAAAATCTCAATGGATGTCAGGGATACGAGAGATAAAATAAAACGTCCAAACTTAAGACTCATTGGTGTCCCAGAAGGGGAAGAGAAGGGTAAAGGTCTAGAAAGAGTATTCAAAGAAATTGTTGGGGAAAACTTCCCAACCTTCTACACAATATAAACACACAAAGCATAAATGCCCAGCGAACTCCAAATAGAATCAATCCAAATAAACCCACCCCAAGACATATTCTGATCAGACTCTCAAATACTGAAGAGAAGGAGCAAGTTCTGAAAGCAGCAAGACAAAAGCAACTCACCACATACAAAGGAAACAATATAAGACTAAGTAGTGACTACTCAGTGGCCACCATGGAGGCGAGAAGGCAGTGGCATGACATATTTAAAATTCTGAGAGAGAAAAATTTCCAGCCAAGAATACTTTAACCAGCAAAACTCTCCTTCAAATTTGAGGGAGAGCTTAAATTTTTCACAGACAAACAAATGCTGAGAGACTTTGCCAATAAAAGACCTGCCCTACTTCAGATTCTAAAGGAAGCCCTACCAATAGACAAAGAAAGGAGAAAGAGATATAGAGAATTGTTACAGACATATATAATACCTTACATCCCAAATCACCAGGACACTCATTTTTCTCTAGTGATCACAGATCTTTCTCCAGAAGGGACCATAAGCTGGGACATAAAACAAGCCTCAAGAAATAAAAAAAAAAAAAAAAAAATTGAATCTACTCAAAGAACATTCTCCAAACACAATGGAATACAAACAGAAGTCAATAATTTTTGAACTATAACTCCACTATTTCCTTCCTACATGATAAAAAATACACAAACTCTAAGGTCAAATCAGTGGTTTTGAACTCAATGTAAAATATGTAATTTTAGACGACTATATAAAGGTGGGAGAATGAAGGAGTATAGGAACATAGTCTATGTGCCCAATTGAAGTGAAGGTGGTATCAAAGAAAAACAAGATTGATACGGATTTAAGAGGTTAATTTTAAGCCCCACAGTAAACACAAAGAAATTATCAGAGAATATAACCATAGAGATGAAAAGTACAATTTGGGTTAAGAGAAATGGGGGAAGGGGCAATGAGGAGTTAAGAAAGGAGTGCAGGGTTGCTGTTTGAGGTGAAGGAAAATTTCTAGTAATGGATGGTGGGAAAGAGCATAACATCATTCTAAATGTGATTAATCCCACTAATGGAAGGCTAGGGAGGGGGTGGAATGGGAAGATTTAGGCTGTATATATGTTTCCACAATTGGAAAAAAAAAAAAAAAAAGTCTAACTAGATGACAATTGAATGCTAAGGATGAACTTGGATGGGATTGGAGAGTGGAGGACAGGTGGCTCGAAGGGACACAGTTGATTCATAAGGAAAAGGAAATATAGAATGTAAGCATTGTATCATTGTTGAATCTCTTATACTTCTTAGCTGCGCTTAATGGAATTACATAAAAGAATGCTCTTGTCCATGGGAAGTACATACATGAATTATAGTGTATGTTCAAGGATGTGTGCAGCTAACTCTCATATGTTCAGAAGACAGAGAAATATATGATGGATGATAGATAGGGAGTGACGGAGGGAGGGAGGGAAAGAAATAGTGATGTGACAGCATGTTAAAGTTGGTGAATTGAGCTACTGGGGGAGGGGGTGTCAGGGTGTGATGGAATTCTGTGTATGGGACTAGTATTGTTTTTGCAACTATTCATGTAACTTTGAATTTATTTCAAAATACAAAAAGAAAAAAAAGACTGTAACTGTGTAACCAAATAAACCCCCTTATATTAAAAGAAAAAGAAAAAAAAAAAAGAAAGGATTTGGAATAGTACATCAACTCAGTTGATAAAGCACTGGCAGGATTTGAGAGGACTGACTCCAATTTTGCAAGAAGTTCTAATGTGGGCAAAAATGCTATCAAATAGCATTGCATGCTACAGAGTCATCTTTTGAGAAAGGAAGGGTCAATTGATATAGTAAACTTCATTGTTGTCTTATTTAAGAAATTGCCTTATCACCTTCAGTGACCCCCACCCTAATCGGCCAACAGCCATCGATGACGAAGGAAGACTCTCCACCAGCAAAAAGATTACTACTCACTGAAGCCTCAGATGATGGTTAGAATTTTCTTTATCAATAAAGTATTTTTTAATTAAGGTACGCATATATTTCAGACATAATGCTATTGCATGTTCAATGGACTACAGTATAATGTAAATATAACTTTTATATGCACTGGAAAACCAAAAAATTAATGTCACTTGCTTTATTGTGATATTCACTTTATTGTGGTGGTCTAGAACTAAAGCTGCAATATCTCCTAGTTACCTGCATAACACAGTACTAGTTACTAAAATTAAAACATATGCAAAGACAACAACTCTCTGCTTTTTGTAAGAATTTGTACAAAAATATATTAAACAGTGATTTCCTTTGGGGGAAGTTAGAAATAAAAAGAGGAGGAAATTGGAGCAAATCACTCAAACAAGGGAGTGGACTTTGAAGGAGCAATGATGATGATGTGCTATGAATGGAGCCTCTGATTAACTCAACCTTCTGATGCTGAATTTCCCCCAGCAAGAATAGACGTGTTCAAAATAACACTTCCCCCAAAACCCAAATTTTCCTTTTGATTTGAACCCAGAGAAAGACAACTGTGTAAAATGACTTCTCAGATGTATGAATATAATTTGGCATAGCCTCACCATTTAATACTGTTAAATAATTTTTTACTGAATGTAATCTATATGCGGTTATAAAATGCTATATTTTGGAATGGCTGTGAAAAGGAACTAAACATCATCACTAATTTCTGGGTGCTCACAATTTATTGGGAGAAAATAATGTCCAAGTCAGCATTACTCAAGGTATGGTCGTGGACCACTGCTAGGATGTGATTTTTTTCACTATAAATCAGAGATGAACACAACAGTTAAGAGCAAATGTTCAGAAACTTTCATAGCAATTTGTCTTTGCTACAGCATGTAAGTTGACTTGTCTTATTGAACGGGTATAGTTCAGGTAAAGCATTGTCAACTCATGTGGTAAGTTGCATGTGGCAGGTTAATACACTATACTATAGTATACTATGTGACATGACATGATACACACACACAAGCACAGACACTAGTTTAGTGCAATAGAGTCACGTACTAGAGTAATTATCAAGATTAAAGAGCTTGCAACAGATGGCCAATCAATATACCATTTTCTCCACTGGAGGTTTTGTTATTGTAAAAAATCCAGTTGAACTAAAGAGAGTACTTAGAGAAAGAGTAAAACAGGAATTCCATACAGGCTAATAAGTTAAGTTCAAGATTAGCAGGTGACAATAAGGAAACTGACATAAACCACTGTTATTGTATGCAGAGGTACAAAGATTATCTAGGGGAAAGTTCTGTGGAGAATGTTTGTACTAAGGAATGAACTCACTGTTTCTGCAAGGTAAGAAACCATTTTGATTCTGACTTCTTAAAGGATGGAATTGTATGGTCAGTCTTTCTCACTCGTCTGATAATTTAGGCATTTTTAATGGTCTTAATACTTCCTTGCAAGAAAAAAATCAACATGTCTTTCCATGATAGGTAAGACTGAAGGGCAAAAGCCCAAGTTAGAAGCTTGGAAGAACAGGGTTTCTGCAGACAGATGCATGAGTTAACAACTATTGATGAAGTAGTTGATGATCTTGATATTGCACATCTGCTAAAACCTATCACTGGATACCTTACCCATTGATGGAGCATTACTTTTCTTTTCTATCAAAAGAAGATGCATGCCTTATAGTCATGGACCCAGCCTAATGGTGAGTGCCAAGTCAGCTCAAAGACATGAAGGCCTAGCTAATATTGCCAGGTCGGCTCTGGCTGTCAGGGGCTTTTTCCTATTTCCCCTTTTGGACAAAAGCAGATGAAGTCAAGCTACCATGCACGGTCCTGTACTAGACTCTGGGGTACAGCTGTGAGTAGAACATATGTGTCCCCTTTTGCTATGGAGATAGATGGCAAAAAGCAAACAAATAAACAAGAAAATGACAGCTGGTGAAAAGTACTATGAATGATACATACAGGATATTGTGCTACAGACCTTGTGGAAAAGTTCATTTGGACTAAATGGCCCTAAGAGCCTAACAGATGTTTAAATAAAATACGGAAGAAAATGTGGTGGCAGAGATACATCTAGATGTGGAAATAAGGGTAGATTTGAGCTGAATTCTGAAAAATGGTGTTAGAAAACTTCTCTCCAAGTGTAGCACCGTGCCGCAAAGAAGCTATTGAACACCAGCTAGGAGCCAGGGACTGCACTAGGCTTTGGGTATACAAAGGTGAGGGGGACAAATCAGGAAGAAGGAAATAATCATATTGACAAGTAGATATTTAAGATCTCTGCAGATTATGACAGGTAGTCATGAAGGCAAAAAACTGGACTGTGGGCCAGGGAGAAAAAGGCTCCCAAGGGGTGGCAACTGCAACCAATACCTGAAGGGTGAGAAGGAACCATAATAATAATTTTGACAATTATTATTTATTGAGCCATATGTATATATTAGATTCTCTTGAAAGGATTTCACATACTTTTTTTTTAGATTTAAGTTTTACAAAATCTTTACTGTCCCCACTTTATAGATAATGAAAACTAAGGGTCAGGGACGTTAAGCAAAATGTCAATATAAAATCATTAAATATGATGAACTTGATCCCCTGCACCTGAGGTTAAAAACTAACCTATGTTTGAAAATATGAGTAAATTTGTTAAAAAAAGGCTTCCATTTTATAAATTTATTTAAGGTCTTTTCCGTTTCTCATATTCTAGGAATTCAAGTCCCACATTTTCTATGAAGTCCTCACTCATATCCCCACTCCCCCATGGCACCCCCTGCCCCCTCCCCAACGCCTGCTCTGTGTAGATCTTGGCATCTTAAGCACAGACACTGTTATCATCCTCTATGGTGTCCCTCCTTGGTGGCTAGTTCGATTCCTTGAACATCCTTGATTCTGAACAAATATTAATGAACATTTAATAATGATAACGTTTGGCAGAGAAACAGCTGTGGTTTCAATTCCCGCTACCATTGCTTATAAGCCATGAGGCTGTGTGCAAGTATTTACACATAAGCCACCCAGGTCTCACCAGTAAAACTGTAATAATACAATTGGCTTCACATGGCTGCTGTGAAAAATGAAGCCATGCTTGCAAACTGGTTACTTTAGTAATAATCATCAGAAAGCACTTTCACTTATCTTAACTACTACAGAGGATCAGAGGATTGTTCCACCTGTTCTGCAACTGAGTTACCCTGTGACCACAAGCAGGTCCACCCTCCCTGTGCCTTAGTCATCCTACCTGTCAATCAAGGGAAGGCAGACAAGTTCCCACCTCCCTCGGACATGCTGTGACAACAGGAGCCCAGGCAAGGAGCTGCTGGCATGTCCCCAGCATGTCCCTTTGGGGGTCTGACCACAGGTCATGCCTGAACTCACCAATCCCAGGGATTGGACTTGGGTAATGGGTGGAGGCTAAATTGCTCTGAAGAGACTATCGGTAGAAATATGGATGTTAAAGTCACCTCCCATGAGGCCTTGGAAGGAAACGATGAATGTGCTATTGGAAACTGGAGGAAAAATGATCATTGTTATAAAGTACCAGAGAACCTGGAGGAATTACATCCTACTGTTGGATTAAAAGTGGAACTTGTAAGTGATGAAACTGGAGTCTATCTACAAGCTTAGCTGAGGAGATTTCCAAGTGAAGTGTGAAAGGTGTAGCTTGACTTCTCCTTGCAGCTGATAGTAAAATGCAAGAGGAAAAGGATAAGCTGAGAATTAAGTTCTTAAGCACAAAGGACTCAGAAATTGATGATCTGGAAAATTCTCAGCCTATCCAGATAGCTGAGATTAGGGCCCGAAGCAGCTCTACCAGCGTCCCCCTTGAACTTCCAGGAAGCAAATTCCCAGAGGACAGGGCACCATGTGAGGGCTTAACTGAACAACCCTTTGCTAAAGAGGGTGTGGCTGAACGAGCATCCAGTCAGCCATTTCAGTGGAAGTCAGCATTGGAAATGCTGTTACCCAGGAAGGATCTGTGGAAACACCTTTTGTCTGATGGTTTGGACCCTCTTGACTCCCAGCCTAGACTGAAAGGGACAGAGAAGGGATGACTGAAGGAGGAATGACTTCAAGAGCAGAACCATAGAAGCAGAGGTCTGGACCAAAAAGATCTTTTGGATCAAGAAAGAGGGCCTGCCCACGTGTGGAAAGGGTGGTTCCCCCTGTGCTTGGAGGGGAGGTGGCTCCTGCCCCTGGGGAGTTTGGCAGCCACACCAAAACTTGGAGGAACTGGGGGTCTATGCCCAGTTATTTGGAGGGAGATTGGTTGCCACCCCAATGCTGGGAGATGGTGGGGCCTACATCATTTTTGGGCAGAGTGAGACCACCACTGCAGTGCTAAGATAGACGGGGCCTAGGCTCCAGCATCTGGGGAGAGGAAGGCTGCTGTGCGAGTGCTTGGGAAGCAAGGGGCTGCCACTCCAGCAGGCCGAGAGGACAAAGCAGCTGTTTGCAGATGACTCCCAGACCTTGAAATCCAACGGAGTTTGCCCTGCTGGGTTTGGACTTGTTGGGGACCCATCACCCCTGGTTCCCCTTCAATTTCTCCCTTCTGGATTGGGAATGTCTATCCCATGCCTGTCTCGCCACTGTTTTTAGAACCAGATAACTTGTTTTCTGGGTTTTAAAGATCTACAGACAGAGAGGAGATCTGCCCCAGGACAGATAACATCCATAACTAATTTTGATGCGACTTTGTACTTAGCATTATTACTGAAATGACTTAAGGCTTCTGGGCTGTTGTGATGGAATGGATGTATTTTGCCTATGGGAAGAGCATGTCTTTTTGGGGTCCAGAAGGTAGACTGTGATGGGTTGATTATGTGCCCCAGAAAAAACATATTCTTATTCTTAATCCCATTCCTGTGGGTATGAACTTATTATATATAGGACCTTTTGAAGATGTTATTTCTAGTTAAGGTGTGGCCAACTGAATCAAGTTGGTTCTTAATCCTATTGCTGGAGGTCTTTTAAAAGAGAAAGCCACAGGGTGGAAGCCAGAAGTTGGAACCAAGGGAACCCAGAAGAGAAAGGAGAGGACATTTCTGCCTGACGGGGAAGCTAAGGAATCCAAGGACCCCCAGCCAGCCAGATGCTACTGCCCCCAGGAGGAAGGGAATCCTCTAGCCTCTGAAACCATGAGCCACAAAAATTTCTGTTTAAGCCAACCCACTGCACGGTATTTGTCATAGGAGCCAGGAAACTAACACAGAGCTATTAAGGAGGTGAGTCAGCAGGAGCAGATGAAAGATTAGATCGTGGGATGAGGGAGAAAAGAGAGAGAGATCATGGTGACTCCTAGGTTTACCGGTTTTTGCAAATAGGTGAGCGGCCATGCCATTTGTTCAGATCTTGGGAGGCTGAGTTTGAGGTGCTCAAGGGACATCAAGAGGAGATGGTCAGTAGAAGTTCACTGCTTAGGTTTGGAACTCAGAAGAAAGCTGCCAAAGCTGCCAGAATGCAATATTCCAGAAATGGGTGGCTTTTTCATGTGGATTTATTAGGTTGCAAATTTACCATTCTAAGGCCATTAAAATGTCCAAATTAAGGCATCAAGAGGTAGATACCTTCTCTGAGGAAAGGCCAATGGCGTCCAGGGTTCCTCTATAACATGGAAAGGCACATGGGGTGACATCTGCTGGTCCTTCTCCTGAGTTCTGGTTTCAAAATGGCTTTCCCCAAAATGTCTCTGGGTGTTTCTCTCTTTACTTCTCTTGGCTCTGAGCTCTCTCCAAAATGTCTCTGCCTTTTATCCTCTCATAGAGGACACCAGCAAGGATTAGGACCCACCTTGAATGGGTGGAGTCACAGCTCCATGGAAACAACCTAATCAAAAGGTCACAACCAACAATAGGTCTGCCTCCACAAGAATGGATTAAAAGAACATAGTCTTTTCTGGGGTACATAACAGCTCCAAACCAGCACAAAAGGGGTAGTATTAGAGTAATGAATGTGTAATTGTCATGGTGTAGATGGCATGCTTGTTTTGGGGGAGAGTAGGAAAATGAGATGAGATATAGATCAAGGGCTAAGCTTAGAGTTCCTCCAGTGCTTCAAGTTCACATAAAAGAGAATCACCTGCCATGGACTATAGTTAATAATATAATAATGTTTCATTGATTGTAACAAAGGTACCATACTAATGCAAAAGAAGTAGAGAAAACTGTCGGGGGTGGTGGTGGTGGTATATGGGCATTCTGTATTTTCTGTGTGGTTTTTCTGTAAACCTATGTGCTAGTTTGGATATATTAGGTCCTGCCAAAAGCCATATTCTTTCATGCAATCTTGTGGGGGCAGACGTATTAGTGTCGATTAGGTTGGAACCTATTGGTTCAGTGTTTCCACGGAGATGTGACTCAATCACCTGTGGTCAAGACCTTTCATTTGATTATTTCCATGGAGGTGTGGCCCCATCCATTCAGGGTGGTTCTTTATTGGATCACTGGGATACTTTAAAAAGAGACACACAGGCCCAGAGGCAGAGAAGCTACAGCCAAGAGAGACATTTTGAAAATGACTGTTGGAAGCTGACACTGACATTTTGGGGAAAGCCATTTTGAAACCAGAATTCCAGAGCAGACACCAGTCACGTGCCTTCCAAGCTAACAGTTTCTCCAGATGCCATTGGCCATCCTTCAGTGAAGGTACCCGATGGTTGATGCATTACCTTGGACTCTTTATGTCGTTAAGACTGTAACTGTATAACCAAATAACCCCTCTTTATAAAAGTCAATCCATTTCTGGTATTTTGCATAATGGCAGAATTAGCAAACCAGAACAACCTACAACTGCTCCAAAAAAAAAAAAAAAAAATCCATCAAGTCATTCGTTGAATTGATAAGGAAAAGAATAAAAAGAGAGAGCTGCCTGGTATAGCAGATGCTATAAGGCTCTTTTATTGGCAGGTCTATCCTCTTGGTACTGAGGGCTTTTGGCTAGAGACTCATGCCTGCTCTGGGCAGCTGAATCTTCCTAACTGAACATGCCTGAGAGTTAGGCCTGTTGCGGACTCTCTGCAAGGCCTGCACCATTGACTACTTGGGGATGGGGGTACAAACGCCCAGTCCCTTACCTCAAGCCAGAGCAGCCTCTGCATCCCAGGGTCAGGCTGGGTCTAGACATCATCTCTAACCACCCCACACCATGCCCTTCTCTCCTGGGTTGGTCCAGGAAGAAAGGAAGGAGGGGGTGGAGAATAATGTCAAATGCTGCCTACGGGTGAAGGATGAGGTGATGATAGGAAATGTCCATTGGTGACCTTGGTGAGATGCATTTTGGTGGAGAGATGGGTTCAGAGTTCTGATAGTCTTGGGTTAGAAATGTTCAAAATGTACTGTTATTTCAAGAAATTTCTCTTTGAAAGGAAGAGGGAATGAGAAGTGGCTAGAAAGGATGAAAATTTCAAATGGTCATAAAACGTTGAGACATGGAAGGAAAGGAATTCATGAACAGAGACCTTTTCCTATGCAAGAGAGCACTTTCTTGGCATAATTTTAAGGCTGTATGCTTTTACTGTTTTTAACCTTAAGATTATGATTGTCTTGCTTTTGTGTCTTTTCCTTCCTTCAAACATTCAGCAAGTATTTACTGAGTGCTACTAGGTGCTGACATGTTTCTAGGCTCTGGGGAAGTAGCTTTGAAAAGACAGGAAAATAACCCTTACCTC
Source organism: Choloepus didactylus (assembly GCF_015220235.1). Taxonomy (NCBI): domain Eukaryota; kingdom Metazoa; phylum Chordata; class Mammalia; order Pilosa; family Megalonychidae; genus Choloepus; species Choloepus didactylus. The sequence continues at coordinate 21,387,120 of NC_051325.1, read as the reverse complement.
CTAGAGGTTATATTCTAAGTGGGAAAGAAACACAATAAACAAATATATCCTATGACAGTGGGTAGTCAAAATTGCTATGTCAAAATACAATCTTTTGGATGGAGGAGGTAGGGGTGGCACATTATCATGAACAGCTTCACAGCTTTCTGTCTTCATTGGCTGGTGGAGAAGAGAAGGCTTAACATGGGCATGGAGTGTTTGAAGGATCTGGAGCCGTGGGAACTTTTTTTACACTGGGATTGAAGGTGCAACTTTTTTCTCCCACACTGGGAAAACAGTTTGACCTTATTCAGTGGAGTGAAAAGTGGATGTATACACCCTGTGACCCTGCGATTCCACTATGAGGTAGAACTCTTCACACATGCCCCAGGAAACAAAGGACTTGTTGAAAAAGCTCTAATTGTATCAGCAAAAGCTGGAAAAAGCACAAGTGCCCATTAACAGAATAATGGACAAATGAATTGTGGTAGAGTCATTACAGTGTAATACTCCACTGGAGTTAAAAAGAATAAACCCCACCTCTGTGCTCCAACAGGGAAAAATTTCACAAGCAAGGGATGGAACAATCCAAGCAAGATCCAGTAGAATAATATAGTATAAAACTAAGGACATGCAAAACTATTCAGAATGTATGTATTTTAAGAGTTCAAAGAAATGGAGTGAAACAACAAAGAAAAGCAACTGAGTAATTATAAAATTCAGGCCAGTTGCTACTGAGGAGGTGGGTGCAGGGGGCACAGAAGTCTGCTAAGGTAACACTAGTGTTTCCTATTTTTTAACCTAAGCGATAGCTGCACTGGGATTGTTTAATTCTCTTTCTCCCTCACACAAACATTTTATATACTCTTTCGTGTGAGTCAGAAATTTTATTTTAATTTATTAAGATAGGAAAAGTAACCAGACACAAAACCCCTGACTTAATTGATGAATTGTTAGAGCCTGGGCCACAGCACTGGGCTGTCCCCTACAAGAATTTCCTGCTAAAAAATGATTCAGGAAAAATTCACCTCATTCAAATAGACATCAAAAACAGCCAGCTGGAGAGCAGAACTAAGATAAGACAAAAAGCAGACTAGGAAGGATGTGAAAAGGCAAGGTAAGACTTAAGAGAATACTCGCCAGGAAAACATTCCCTCCGAGCAAATGACAGCTGTGACCCAAACTTCTGTGACAAATGACAAATGCAGCAGTCACACCATGACCTAACTGTTCACAGAAAAGAAGGGGAGATAACAGCAGGCATTATAATATGAGCAGGCAGAGCTGGGGGCCAGGGGATATCCTTATAGAATACCAAAGAGAAACAGTTTATTTTGAGAGCAAAGCAATGGGGAAGGAGGAGGGAAGTGATGTGTTTTGAAAGAAGGTCTTAAAGAAATTATTTGACTCTCCAGTATTGTAAAAATAAAATATTAGACAAGATAATCTTTATGGGAGTTTATTTGAGCAGTTCATAATTCATGAATCGGGCAGTATCCAATCTGCCCATAGAAAGGAGCTCCGCCAAGGAGTTGGAAAGGTGGACCTTATACAGGGCAAACATGGAAGCAAATGGGGAAATATTCTGATTGGCTGATGTTAAGTTTCCATTTTACATGGGTTGGTGGGGGTGGGGTGTCTCACAAAATGGGGAGTAGATATACGTTGATTAATATGGTATGCTTGTCCATTCTCATAAGCTCTCTTTACACAACTGGTTTATCACCAGGTGTTGCTTATCTGAAATTCGGCAGGGTATGTTCCAATGTTCCAATTCCTGGAAAAGCCCCTACAGCTGTTTTATCTTCTAGAAAACCCTTCCTTGGAAAGGGACGCCTCATTGCAACACCCAATATAGGCGGCCACTTTTTATTTTACTTAGCAGTATAGATGAACATATAACTTTAATAAGAGGGAAAAATGTAATGGTAGCCCCTTTTCAAGCTGTCACTTGATGCCTGAACTCCATAGACAGTGCTCCTTGTGGGAGGCTCAGGTTTCCACTCACATAGCAATCACCAGGTGCCTGTTCCATTTTAAGACAATTTGGACTTCAAGAATGTGTTATGTAGACAGAGCCCCTCCTGTCTTTCCTTGGCTGGTCCTAGTGCTGGGCCCTTGGGAGAGATGAACATCTTGTTTCTCTCCATCATGCCTCCATCCAGGTTGCCTCATCTAAGCTGCTTAGACCCTGATGTCCTGTTCTTCTAGTCACTCCTGCCCTGATGCCTGGGTTCACAGCCTCAGACCTCAGAGCTTCACCTCTTGTCCAAGTCCCAAAGCCTGGCCACTGACCTTTGGGCTTGATTCTTCCTGTTCCTGCTCATCACATCTACACATCTGGGCTGTCAACTCTCAAGAATCCAGTAAGATTGGGAGTGAGGGTGATAAAACAGGGGTGACCAAGGCAGTTGAGGTTTGTTTTCTGTCACCATGGGAACCCCAGGCATGTGCACTGGGTGGTGTTTCAAAGGAAAGTGATCAAATGTCCACCAGCGTGTCCCAGATTTTCTGTTCATCACACAGGGCTTCTGGGCAGCCCTTTACTTCTCAGAGCCAACTCACCCTTGCATCCAGGAATGTGACCCCATTATTTGCTCCTGAAAACTTGGGACATCTGGCCTTATACTGGACAGATGGAGGTGGGATGGGTGAGAGGGCAGCAGGAGCTGGAAGGAGGCACTGTCACTGGGTGGGTCTCTCGGGTGCAGGGGCAGCTGGAAGGGGGACTTCCCAGGATGGATATACAGGGGAGGAGGAGAGAATGGGACAGCCATGAGGTTACCAGGGTCCCACTGTGACCCACCCAGAGTGGGATTGGGGGTTGGCTAGGCACGCAAAGGGGGTTGATAAAAGGGCCTGAGCCCAAAAAGGAGAGGCTTTGCTGAAAGGAGCTCTGGCTTCTGCTCTTCCTCTGAGCCTCTTTTATCACAATCCCCTTCACATCTCCCCGAGTATCCTCTCTCCCTATGCATCCCCTCCGGGGTCTCAGGCCCTGACTATAGTCTCTAGCTTCACACTTCCCCCCCAGATTTCTCTTCTGCTGGGTCTCCTGGCTGCCCAAGTCCTGCACTTGGATTTCCCTAACATGCTATTTGGTGCCTGCCCTCCATCCAGGATCTCTGACATACCAGCGGATACTCCCCTGCTATTCTGCCCAACTAGGATCCCAAAGGCAGGTTCAAAGTCCCAATGACTGTGATGGGATGGCCATTGGCTTTTCTAGATAACTACGCAGATGAGAAACGTACCCTCTCAGAGCCAAGAGTGAAGCCGCCTTAGCAAGGTACTTTTGAAATGGGATTGAGGAGGGCAGAGGTCCCCTAGGATGAGTTTATGAAACACAAATACACAGTGTATGAGTATACGGTATACAGAGGCACTGCTGTTTGCATATTCTTGCAGAGAGGTTGCAGAGCTTTTGAGAGAGGTACAGTTAACTTTGGCACAGTTGACCCTGGCAATGCCCCTGGCCGTTGGATTGTGTCCAAATAGCCTTCAAAGGAAGAACATGTCTCACTGGCTGTTTCCTCAGCCGGTAGGAGAACTAGGACCCTGCAACTTCGAAAAATCAGAAACTAAATCCACAAGAGGACCTCCTCCTGAAGGGAGCAGTGGCTGATGTAGTTAAGGAACATTGCTCCAGGAGAAAAAACCGTGGTCAAAAATCTGTTAAGACATGCACAGATGTATCTTATAGTGAAGAATTCTGGATCCAAAAATTAATGGTATTTTATTCCTGACAAATCTGCTTTTTATAAAGAGAAAATATGACTTTTCTCAACAACAGATTGAAAAAAGATAAATCAACAGATACCACCTCAAGAAGAATCTGAGAAATTTTTAACAAACTACCAGATGATATTTTTGTGAGATCCCTCAAGGTACTTCAAGAAAAATTGTCAGGAAAGAAAAAGATCAAGAGTTAAAAAGTACAAGGATGGAACTCAAGAATTAGGGGAGATATGACACAACCTGAGTGGTCCCACAGATTCCACCCCAGTACTCTTAAATAAGACAGCCCATGGAGAATGAAAGGGGGAGAGTGCCTTAGGAAACAAAGGACGGACAACTCAAGAAACATTTGTTCACCAAATGTGTTCCCAAGGAGGACATCCAAGCTGAGGGGGCTTTATGACCCTCACACAGAAATTGGGGAGGCTTTTTTTTACCACCTGTCAAAGACAGCTGGATCTGTGAGGTCGTCCTTTCCTGGAAGGGGAAGTTTTGGCCCTTTACTGAGAAAGGGCCTAGTGAGTCAACAAAAGTGCTCTGTAAAATAATGACCTCAAAGCTGGGCCCTGCTTTGGCCACACCAATACCCCCAAGCAGCCCAGATTCTTCTAGGGTGGGAGGTGATGGTGCTCACCCTGATGCCCTGGATGGAGGCATGATCTCTTCACCATTGGTCACCCCATGTCCATTTAGCCCCTCATCCTGGCATGTGGGAAACCTGATGACCCTCAGTCCAGCCCACCCACCTCAGAGTCCTGCTAGGCCATGTCCTGAAAAGTGTCACTCCTGGATTTTCACACTGAGAATGAGAAAGGAGCCCCTGACATCTGGGAACTGACATGGACTATAGTCTCTTAACTAGCCAAGGGCTTGGGGGTTGGGATGAACTACAGCAAAACACTTCTTGCTGCATTTATACACTACAAGGCAAGTAAAACAATCTGTAGCTAGATGAAAGAAAAAGCCATGGATGCTCTATAACAGACTCAGCTGGATCCCAGGATCCTCTTTCATTGCCTGTTTGGTAATCTAGACCCCTCTCTCCAGCCTGTTACAAGGACTAATAACCATTTCATTTCCCGTAATTGCCCACAATGCCATTGGCTGATATATTTCATCAAGAATCCTAAGTGCTTCTCTGCAGCTATTATCATGTCAGGTGATTCAACAACTCATGCTACAACAAAGGAGCAGGAGAGGACTAGCCCTACTTCACCTACAACCAGCATTCTCTAGACATTCACCTGATCAGCTAAATCTCAGCAATGTGAGGATCTGGATATCACTGACTTGCATCTGAAACCTGACTTGCCTTGGCCAAAAGGGGGTCTGAGAAAGAGGACCTACAGCCCTGACATGTAGAGCATGAAGTTGATCTGAAATGTAATTGAATAAGTGAGTTTCTCATCCCTTACCTTCCTGCTTCAAGGGGAGGCTGGAAGTCAATTGCTCAAGTCGTATGTAGGTTTTTCTTTCCTATGGTGACTCGTGTCCCTTAAATGGGAAACAAGTGTTGATTCCTGGAGTGTATGGGGAGGAAGCCTCGGCTCCTAGGTATTTGGATTTCCCCCAGTGTGGTGCGTGTGGTGCGCGCACCAAGGGTGAAGTCATCTTATTCAAGTGCCATCAGCATTCTGACAGCATGCATCTCTGCAAAATGCTTTTTAGAGAAACACATTTTAAGGGTAAAATTACAGGAGCCAAAAGTCACTCTCCATCCCTTTCTCTTCCTTTCTTTCCCAGAGTTGACCACAATCTTGTAGTTGTACATACCATTGCTTGTATATTTTCATTCTTTTAGTACACAGTCCTGTACATGAACAATATATCAACTCGGCTCCTGTCCTTCTCAGGCTCCCTTTCCTGTATGGGTTTTTTTTTTTTTTATCCCCACAGATCTGCTCCAGGAAAGCGCATAGGAAGTGAGCATGGAAGCACTGTTGGCCAGAAATCACTGGCACCCATGACGCTGGTGTCCCCAGGTCACTGTCAGGCAGAAAAGCATGGGCCTGCACTCACCTGTCCCTGAGGAGGGGCCATAGCCCAGGCTGATTCTGTGCAAGCTGCACATCCCGGAAAAGGCTGCATTTCCTGGAAGGAAAATGGCCCAGGGAGCAGATGGGAATTGAAGAGTTAGACAGTCCGAGGAACCCAGGTTCCTGACTCCTGGCCCAATGCTTCCTGCCCTGAATGCAGGGTCTCTGGGTGTCTGGGGTCCTTGTGAGTCACAGCAGTGTTTATTTCCTCTTCCTCCAGCATAGGGCAGGCAGTTGAGCTGCTTTTGATTAAGAGAAGCTGTAGCAGACTGTAGACCTCCCTGGACCCAGGCTCTGGGCAGCGGCATCTAGATTTGGGTTCGCCAGCCCTCCAGGGGCACGGGGCTGTGACCCGAGTTCAAGTTCGTCACCCCAGGGCCTGGAAGGTCAGCTCCAGGATTATCGATGTCTGGCTAGAGCAATGAGCCAGGGAAGGTTGACCATCCCCAGGCCAATGTAACCACTAGGCCAAAATGGCGTCCCCACTCCTCCCGCTGGTGACCTTTCAGGGACCCGCAGGGGATTAATTTCCGGTCAGTGCATTGTGAGTATATGTCTGCTGGGGGCTGTCTTGAAGAGGTTTCTTCCACTCATAAAAACCGCAAGGAAAGCAAAGCCGCGTTCTAGCCTTCAGTTGTTTGGTGACAACACGATTCAAGAATTCCTGCAGGCATCCTGCACCCACGAGGGAAGATTCTGTTGGCACATAGGAGAGGACATGCTGAATGTGCGAAAGCAGTTTTCATCTCTGAAGACATGGCAGAGCTGCTCCCCTAGATGCAAAGTCTCCTTTATCCAGGCCTCCTTGGATAAAGAGCTCCTTCTCTGCACAGGTCACATCTCCAGGTTTCTGCTCCTTGAGCAGCATCTCCAGCAGATTCTCTTGGCCTGAGGGAGGAAAGCACCCTCCCAGGCTTGGGGGTTGCAATGGGAGGAAAAGGCAGCTCTTCCCATAACTCTGTGGACACAGGTTGTTTTCAGAGTCCCTGCTGAAGTTCCCAGAGGGCAAATGAATCCGTTGCTTCTTAGCTCGTGCCTATAATTCAGTAAAGCATTCATCTGCTCAGAGCCAATAAAGCTGCGGGGTCTTACTCCATGTAGAGTTTCCACGACCAGTGGCTGCTCGGTCTCTCTACTTGGTCCTCAGGGTCTTGAGGATCTCAAACTGCCTCATGACAATAAAAGGGGGGAAAAGGGGGAAAAAAAAAAACCAAAAGGAAAGGGAAGAAAAACCAAGCAGCTCAGAAAAATTCAGATGGTGCAACATATGCTGACATATCGCGGCTGAGCCTGAAATAGGCGCTTCGCTAAGAAATCATACTGAGGACAACTCCCCTTTCTAAAGAAATTCAGACGTGGGGAGGAGCCAGAAACCGGAAGTCAGCGGAACCGGAAGGGAAGAGAACGTCCTCACGAGAACATCCTCGCGAGGCGGGGACACGAGCCAAGGAACCCTAAGGATTGTGGGTGAGCCGGAATCTGCAGACGCTGGGAGGAAGCAAGGCTTCCAGCCTCTAAAACCGTGGGATGATCAATTCCCGTTGTTTAAGGGAATCCATTATACAGTATTTATCTTTCCCGCTGTAGTTATTCTTTCCGGTCTGTTTTGCCTAAGAATGAGGACACATCAATCCCCAAAGCACAGTTAATATGTGGTTTTTGAGTCCAACAGACTTGACTGATACTTTAAGATAACATAAGGAAATTACAATGCACAAAAAGGAAACAAACTACCAGACGCTCTTTCCTTAGAATTCGACAACCTGCTCCTTCTTGGAACCCTCTCTTGCCTCCCACTCCGAGAGTCCTAGTTTTTAATCTCCTCCAGAGTAGAAGATCCTCAACTTTGCTCCTGGTCCTTCTCCAGGGAACAAAACTTCAATTCACATCATAATAACCTCTAAAGAGAGCACTCCCCTGCAAAGAGGCATTTATGTTTTTTAGCTTCCTTGGTTAGCACACCCTGCATTGAGTTTTCCTCATGTGTTCATTGTTTCCCCAGGGCTCTGGAAATGGGTTAGTGTTGTATATCATCATCTGCATGACCAAAAGGGCTTGCTAAAGTGTCTCCTCAAAAATGCAAGGGATTCTTCCCAAAATAAGCATTTCATTTCTCCTTAGAGCCACAGGAAAGGCGTGTTTAAAATGTATTGTATTTTGTTCCTTTATTATAGCTTTATGTCGGTGGCACATAGCTTAACTTCTCTAGTCCTCCAAATAAAGGTAGTTACACCCATCCCACAAGGGTGTTGTGGGGTTAAAATCAGGTGAGGAATTCAAAAGCATCTTGCCAACCATAAAATACTGTATAAATGCAAGGCAGTATTTTCTCCCCCTTGTCTTGAGAGTTACTTAACCAGTGCTTCTGATGTTGATGAATTAGAATTCGTTAGTTACCAAGTATGATTCTGTTTACATGCAGAGGTATTGGAGAAAAGATGCTAAAATTGTTCTTCCTGTATTTTACATTAGTGCATTGGGTGTCTCTTTGGATTAATAAGTTGAAATATGTGAATATGCTAATATGCTTTTCTAATGTTTGCTAAAGAAAGTGGCATGAAAACCAGTGAACCTAGAAAACTTTCAAAATACAGTGGCAGTGATGCCGCAAGAAAAATCTCAGGCTAACTCTACGTTTAATTTTAGAGAGGATTAGCCTAAATTTCTAGATTGAGTTTGAAATGATAGAAGTTTAAGAACAAGTTAGGTGTCGTATCTGCA